>NC_138453.1:4867327-6101494 GCF_040668555.2 Bombus flavifrons | reverse complement strand
ATCGGCATAGAGGGTTGGCAATCAATGTGGGGACACTTTCTATGCAACCTATACTTCTTAGCGATAATAAAAGACAATAGAACATTGAACGAAAATGATTTAAAAAAAAAATGGTAAAGAAAGTCTTAAACCTCGTCGCGTTCGATTAATTATTCACAATGGCACGAAGAAAACGATCAATCCGACTTTCCATTTTCCTCTCTTTATCCCGATCTGTATAAACCCGTTTAACGATACCTAGAAAACCTTTTAGCTTCCTCCTTCGATCGGTGTCTATTATTTTTTCGTTATTCATTATTTTCCCGTCTCCTTGTTTCCTCTTCTTTTTAAGATTCTCCTCCTCGATAAAACACCGCGAATTAAATTTGTACTCTGCGAAGAATTTTTTTTTTCTTTTTATTATTTTTCCCCCATTTTTTCCAACTTCTTCTCCCTTATTTTCTCTTCCATTTTAACCTTTGTCTCGCAATATGGTCACGCCTGATGCGTAATATTTATAGAGAGCTTTTTTCAAGGCAAGAAGTGGTTTCTTTGTACCGATTAGACCTGGATTCGCGTCTCGATCGATCATTCCCATATTCTTTTCCTCGATCTAAAACATGTCTATCTACGAAGCTTCCAGTTGTAACCTCGTGACGTGTTAATTCGTGGATTCGTCGGCAGGAAACGAGCGATTAAAAATTTCACTGTCCACAACAAGCATTAAAATATCACGTTTCGAGGACCCATAATAGACGAATCATCGTAAACGAGTAAATTTTACTACGTTACGATTCACATGGCCTCTTTGCGTGGTTCGTATACAAATATTTTGATCGTATACAGATACCCTCGTAAGTATATACAATATAAAGTTTAAAAAATTCGAGAATCTCAGCGTCGAACTCGCCCAAACTCGTTGCAAATCTCACGGCCTGATAATTCCGATAACACGTTCCTTCCAAACACATGTTCGTGTAATTATTGTCTTGAATAAAATGTTATAGCTTCGGTTTACAGCTTAAATCTCTAATAAATGCCCCTCGAGAATTCGTACCGGAAAGGGTGAGAATCGACGCTACTCGTCAAAAAGTTTGCTCGTTTCGCGCACGTCCACGTTCGATTGGTGATTTTCGTTTTTGATTTTTCGAATCTATGTAACGTTTAACCTTTTTCTCTTTCTCTCTCTTTCTCTCTCTCTCTCTCTTTCTGGACGTATCACCTCACGCAGAGATACATACACAGTTTACGTTCGTGAACGATGTATTCCTATCGTCAGTGGCCTGGTAAAGTCACTGAGAATCCCTGTGTTTTATCGGTAAAATTCTCTTACAAGCTAAGAAAGGATTAGTATACTTCGAGTATTGTATTGTGTACAACCTACTAAACCTAGGAAAAAAGAAAAAAAAAAGAAAGTAGGTGCTAAACACCTACAAAAAGAATTTATCATCAGACAGAATCGATTCTCTCATTTGCTCGTTACCATTCTCTGTCTTTCACACACATACGCCCAAGAACAAAAAAAGATATAACCAAAACAATAAAAAAGAATAAGAAAAGACAAAATAATAGTCATTATACTAGACAACCCGGAACGGAAGGAATCCTAATGTTTAAATCGCGTTGCGCCACTACGTATTGCTAAGTTTCTCTTTTTTACTAGATGTGCCTAATTATGTGTATGTGTGTGTGTATGTATGTATGTATGTATGTATGTATGTATGTATATATACACACATACATACATACACATATATTTATTTATTTATTTATTTATATAATATGTATTCTCAAGGTATACCATAAAATCAAAGTAGCTCGTGCATGTATTCAATTAGTAGGAACCATTTTAGTATTATACATTTCGAGCCTAAACACGAAATCGCGCGCATAATTGCGATCTACGAGTTCGAACTTCTCTATCTCTTCCTTCTCTATCTTTTTTATCATCTTCCGCTCTTCACCCTACATATCACTCGAAGAACGAGAATCACGTTTGTAAAATTCTGGAGCATGATTCAAACGAGATACGATAATATTAAAAATCCTATATATGCCTATCGTGAAGCGAAAATTTGTTGGAAAAAAAATATCGACCGGTTTATAAATAACGCGGGTTGGGAGAGGAAAATCGTTGATCGAGATGAGTCAAAGACATACAAGAATGCGGAAAAAGACTTCGAAGAATGCTCCAGGAGCAAAAGCAACACGAACATGAAGAAAAGATGGATCGTGGTTCTCGTTCCACTCGTGACTCTATATTATCAGTCCCCTTGCATCACATTTTTCCTTTTTCCACTTTCATTTTTCTTTTGGAAAAAAAGTACACGAGCAACTAATCGTCTATGAGCAGATCTCGTCCACGGGTGAAAGAATCGTGTCGTTCCCCTCAAGAAAGAAGAAAATCGCCCAAGCCGAAAAAAAGAACTTAAGTACTAGAAAGGTCATGGCAAGCCCTGGGGGATGGATTTTTGTTTCCAGTTCGATTAATCGACAGGTTCGATTGAATAGAAGAACGAAGGAGTTGGGGGGGGGGGGGGGGGGGGAGTTCCGCATGACGAAAGGAACGACAAGAAGGGACTGTTCTCGATTATTTTATGATTCTCCTAAGTCAAAGCCTTCTTTTCCTAGTTCGCGCGCTACTTTATCTAATTCTAATTTCAAAACAGAGCAAAATTTCAAATTCAACTGATCAGTTTCAAAACGCATCATCTCGAGGATTGTGTAAGAAATATCTCCTTCTTTTTCTATCTCGAATCCTGACACCATTTATCACGTTGTCCTAAGAATCCACTCCAGGCTATTACAGAATGTTTGGCAGACTTCGCTAAACATAAACCAGCATTAAGATTTCTCGTTTGCCGATTGACACGTTAAGGTACCCGGTCTCGTTTCGTTTCATATTCCGCCTCTTTCCCTACGATAAAGCAAGTAGACAATTAACAATCGCAATAATCGTCGCACTTCTAGAGCGACTCTTAATCGGCGAAAATACGACCGCACATAATTTTAAATCACGCGATAATACATAACTTTTCATGTATATACGTTTGTGTATATGTGTATGTGTATTACCACAATACGTTAAAAAGTAAAATGTAGAATGTGTGAGAGTGTATTTAATGTACGTAGTGCCTTGTATACGCATGTTTGCAGGTGAGTGTATACTTGGAAAGTGCACTCTTCTAAAAAATACAAAGGGTGCTAACCCTGACGCTACACGTATCCACTCTAACCATTACTTTAATATTCTTTTTCCCTCCAATTATTATTATTATTCCTTCTTTATATGTGTATCCGTGTATGTACGTACGAGCCGTTGTACACTAACCTTTCTATAAATCTAGACAATATATATTTTTCCTCAACATTTATATATAATAATATAATATAATAATAATATCTTCCCGCCAATCGCGTATACGCTACGATCGCTGTTCTTTCCTTTTCTCTCTTTTCCTTTCTTAACCTATAGAAAATAAAAAGGATCAAACAGTTTCCTTGGCGTTGCCTGGCTTCTCGGTTCGCTCGCATACTTTCGCCTGCAATCCTATAGAAACACAGTCGTTAATACCATGAACGATATTTTCATCGCAATATATCTTTTTCACTCGAACGTTTGCTGTAGTGCAACTGACATCGTTGAATAGCGATGGTGATAGACCTCTTCATCTCCAATCGTTTCACCATATTACTTTCCCCTAAGTTTATGATTCATGAGATTCATTCGTCTTGGTCTATCCTATCACTTATCGTTTATCGTGATCACTGAGGTAGGCAGATGGAATATTTTAAACGGGCTAAAAACTGTATACGCGCATATACATATGTGTACATGTGTGTGAGGAGGGCGTACGTGTGCCTGTGGGCACTCCCCACAAAACTCCGTTCGTTTCTCTGTAATGCAGGAGGAATTCGTTCTCCAATCCAAAGACCATGGGTACGTATGTGATCTGCAGTGACTTCGTTTCCTCAACTTCTTCCTTCTTCTTTCTTTGGAAAAAAAACAAAAGAGTTCCATCTCTCGTAACGAAAAGAAAACAGGAGTAAGTCTCTACTGAGGTAGTGGATGGATTTGACTGCGAAGGAAGAGGACGTGGCTGGATCCAAGATACAGGACACGTCTCTTCAGAAGCACTTCCTAATCGGGTCACGTGTCACCAAATCTGGTCGCAGGATACCGCGAACGTGCCATCTATTCAGCTTTAACTATCTCTGGCTCCTCGTTCTCGCTAAAGTCATCTTCTTCTCCACCGGACGACTCGCCTTCGTCCAAAAGTCCAACGTGCCTATCCTGCAACGTATCCTGACGATCCTCGTGCACTACTCCCGGTCCTCGACCCTCATCTCTACCGATCATAGGATAATCTTCGATCCCACGACTGCCTAATTTATCCATCGCGCTCATGTGAGCCATCTTGGCCGCGTGTGCAGCCGCTACCGCAGCAGCTTGCTCCGGACTAAGCCCCATCGTGGTCAATCCGGAATTCTCCGCGATAAATTGTAGATACGTATCGATGATCGCCGATCCAGTGGCGCTGGTGTTATGATGGCTCGGATGAAGATGTCCAGGTGGATGAAGAGGAGCCGTATTTGGCTCACGGCTGCCGTGCATCGTGTCTAAAGACTTGGCCGCAATCGCCGTCGCAGTCGAATTCTTGGTACTGCTGCTGCTGTTGCTACCGCTTACTTTGGTGATCACAGTGTTATTGTTGGGCGTCGGTGATCCATACCTCAGGCTGAGCGGCAGCGTAAGGTCTTCCGGGTCGTCCCCGCCGCAGATGCTGCTTCCGGCCTCGGATGGTGCGCCTCCTCGAGGTATCTCCAGTCTCATGTCACCCCTTCTGGGTCCCGTGGGACTGGCACGAGCTCGTAACTCCGCGGGACTCACCTTGACACCCGCCTTGGCCAATAGACGCGACGCCAGTTCAGGATCGAACGGACTCGGCATCGGTAGCACTGGTAGATCCTTGGTGCTGATTCCACGATGCTGCCGTGACATGTGCGAATGCAAAGAGTTCCTTGATTTGGCCACGGTGCCACAGAGAACGCAACGATAGCCAGGACAGATCGTGTGCTTATCTTCCAGATGGGTTCGCAACGTGTGGGCAGATCGATAGATCTTACCGCATTTCGGGCAGGGACGTGGATCTGTGGCGCGGACCCGCATCATGTCCAAACCGCGGCGAGCGACTGAAAAAAGAAGACAAACAAAAGGCTGATGAAGGCGAGTTTCCCGAGTGAAAGTCGTCTGTCGTCGTCGTTTCTTTTCTTTTTTTTTTTTTTTTTTTTTTTTTTTGCCGAGAAACTTGCAGCTAAGGGTAGCGCAAGCCCCAGACAATTAAACCGTATGGAAAAAAAAAAAATAAAAAAATAAACGTTAGATAGAAAACGAAAGACAGAGAGAACTTAAGGAAAAAAAAAGTTGTTCCGTTGTAGAACTTATAGTATAGTCTTGGCTTGGTAAACTGAACAAATGTGAATCCATTGGAACGAAGATTGACGAGCCACGTCAGCTTCTTTGAATACCTTTTATTGTACAAAGCATTACTTAAATAGTATATACTTTATTTCGTGTGTCTTATGTATAATCTTACGTACGCTAGTATCTGCTAAAATAGTGCGTATGATGCTCTATACATTGTTCGTGGCACGAGCTGTCGCTTGTGAAAGGGATTTCCATCGAGCAACTTGTTAAATCAAAAATCAAAGGTTATAGGATATCGAGTTTACCGGAAAATAAAAAGATCGATCGTAACGAATGTTCGAGACTAGCCACCATCGTCGTATCTACGAAGAATAGAGATCGTTTCTTTTTCACTTGCGCAACCAACAACTCGTGCACGCGAATATATAATATATTTATATTTATATATATTTTCCTCGTAATTTTATTCGCAGCGTATCCTCTAGTAACTATCGTACATCGGTGTGTCGAAAAAACTTAACCTGATCGGGGGATATTCTTTACCTAGGGAATACTGACGAAAAAACACAAGACTGTAGAAAAATAAGGCTAGGCGCTGTTCTTGAATCGACTGTTCATTGTGTGCTGGTCGATCGTTTCTCCAACGTTCGCTGACGCGTTATATCGTCTGTCATTTCAATATATATTCGTATATTCTATGTTTCTCTACGCGTGTGTGTGTATGTGTAAATATACGTATTAATATTCGTATTGCGGCGCGTTTCATCGAATAACGATTACGGAAGCATCGCACAACTAGTCCCGATACGCGTTCAAACATTCTTTCTTCCACGCGCCGTTCTTTCCTTTCCCAATATTTTATCGTTCCGTTCTTCTACTGTTATAAACTCGACTATGTTTCGCCCGTAGACTAAAAACTTTTCCCGACTCGTGTTTTACGCTTTTCCTTAAAAACTACGCTCGTTAACGTAAGGCTGGCTTACTCAGCTTTAGAGGAACATTGTTTTCTCTTGTTTAAGATACGTTAACCTAATCATTAATTATATTATCGTCAACATCGTAGTCTTACAAACAACGTCGACCTTATTTAATACACGATCTCTATTGATGTGACTACAGTTTTTTCCTTTTTATCTTTTTTTCTTTTTTTTTTGTTTAATCAGGCTCTACTAGAAATACTGTTTCGTACATTTTTTTCTTTTTATACAAAATCAACTCTTTCTCTCTCTCTCTCTTCTATATATATATAGATTTAATCTTTATATATATATATATATCTCTCTATATTTGTATTTATATATTTATATATAATATATTCCTTCTCTTTTCATCTCTTTTTATATATATAATAATAATAATAATAATCTCCCGAATATATTTACAAAGTGTGCGCTTCTCAGTGGGCATTAATTGTCAGGAAGAGAGGTGGGTGGTTGTGCGACGTCTCGAGAATAAAGCACTAAAAAGGGACAATGTCATCCTAGACGTAACTCGCCTCGAAATCGTTCTCAACCCACCTCTCCTCCTCCGCTGCTACCATACCGTACCGATGGTATACTTACATTCAACCAGCTCGTAAAATCGCGTATACAACCCCTTCGAACGATTATAGACTCTGGCACGCGAGACCTTTTCGTAGAAACGCACCCTCCACTGTGTCCAAGAAACAGATACCGAGACACGTGTGCTCGGATCGATGAAACGACGCAACAAAGGGAATAAAAAAGTCGCGTTCAAATTCGAATTCGCATATCGAACAAGGTACTTCTAGAAACAAACGAAGAACAGATAGCAATATTCAACCGAGAAGGAGAAAGAAAACATTTAAAAAATACGAAATCAGATATGCGCGACAAGAAAAATAAAATGACTACGTGATTTTAATGTAACCCAGCCAGATAGCCAGCGATCGTGCGTTGCCTCTTTATCAGACGTAAGTCCATCTAAGCGTCTTTATCTGATCCCATTGCACCGGATGCTTCAAACGCATGTGGTTCCTTACGCTGTTAGGGTGAGAGAATGTTTTCGCGCAAGAGGCAACGGGACATGTGGGCGAGTCTCGCGGATAATGATGCTCCAAGTGAGCCCTCATCGTACTGATATCCTGCAACGTCCTACAACAAAGGGGACACCTGTAACCGTGCTGTTGATGATGATCGCGTATCATCTTTTGCTGCCTGTAGTCCGCCGGGCTCCGTTGATACTTGGTCGTAGTGGTGCTCGTGGTGGATGCGGTGGTGGTCGACTGGTCTTGCTGCTGTTGCTGCTGGTCGTCTTCCTGTAGCGCCTGATGATGATGGTGAGGAGGAGGAACGGATAGTGGATGATGATGACGATGCCGATGATGTTGCTGGTGATGGCTGTGGTGGTGGTGGTAAGCCGCGCCCTCTGCCTCATCGAGCCCGTGATCTGCAACCACCACCACACCAACGTTACCACCAGCCACCACCATCATAAACTCAAACCCAAGCCCCTCCCTAATAAAAACAGAGAGTACCAAAGCGCGCGAATATGTGTTCAAACCGCCTTCCAACCCCCCGGATTTCCCCTGTAAATCCTTACCCACCCGTATCCCCCCATTGATTCATGCGGAATATCTAGAGAGGTTACGTCTCCCGCAAATAGTTACCGGTTACTGGTATATCTGGCGGATCGCTAATTGCTCTCTCTCTCTCTCTTTCTCTCTCTCTCTCTCTCTCTCTGCTCGATATCGCGCGCAATTGGCAGACAGAGGACTGCACGGAATTCGCGCAATCACCGCGTAAATCGAATACTGACGGTAGAGACGCTTGAACGTGTCCCGGCAGAATCTCACGTGCCAGATTATTACGGAAACCGTTCGATTCTCTCTGTGAATATACGCGCGCGTATGCGTGGGGTGGCTGAACACGCTTCCCCGGATATTATAGTTCGTCGACTCCAAAACCAGATCCATGCGGATTTTGGCTCGAAGGTGGCGGAGGTGTGTAAGCGTTCTTTATTACGTGTTAACTTAGAAAATACCCCTTTTACTTTACGTAAGCGATCGAGCATAATATACTCGATAGATTTTTCATGTTTGCCACGTCTATCTTTGAACCTGCCGGAAATCTTATTACGGACCTTTCGTTCGTACTGTGTCTATTATACTGTCTTTTCTACGTATGATATCCGTGATCGTGGAACGTTAAGCGTACCTCGTTACACTGTAAAACGGTAAAGTTCCTTGTCTATGGCAAGGATTCTTGATCACTTCGTCTGCCATCTGCTTAAAGTCTGTAGAAAATAGGAATCTGAATGTGACCTCGCTGATACAGGCGACCACACCTCGAACGTCACGCTTTAACCGTTTTAACCTCCCTCGTTCTATGTATAAATACGAATCAGGACGTAACCTGATTTTCTCGAATATCTTCTTTTTTGTAAAAATAACGCGACGATAAACCGACTGAAATCGAACCGAAACCGGATAATATCTATCATGGATACAATGACAGCAACCATTTCGAGTTCTAAAATAATCCGATCGAAAATCTCGATTCGTTTCTGTACCAATTACGGTCATCCTGTATCGACGAATGACATGCAAGAACAACCCCCGACTTCATCTGGTCGCGGATCGTTTTTTGTGGATGCTGTTCGACGAGAACGGGACGGCAGACGACGAGGACCGCACTCATGGCAATGAGGAGGACGAAGAGGGTGACTGATGCTGCTGTTGATTAGGATTGTTCAAACTGGGCCGTTGATGTATTCCGTGCGCCTGAAGCTGATGATTGATCAGGTAATGCTTGGTCTTGCACCGTTTCCCGCACACGTTGCACTGCGGCCACGTCTCCGGCGGCGGCCAATTCGAGTGGACATTTTTCACGTGTTGCCGAAGGTTGCTCGGCGACGAGTAGCTTCTGCCGCAGTAACGACAGAGAGGCCTAGCATCGTCGTGGCGCAGTGCCGTGTAGAGTCTCGCGAAATTCTCCACGGCTTGCGTAGTTTCGCTGGCGGCCGCAGCCACCGCCGCCATCGCGGCTTCCTCCCTCTTCGGCATCACCGATCCTACAACCAGGACGTGCCCGTCAGTTGATTCTCTTTCATTTCTTTCTTTCTCACTCTCTCCCTTTTACATTCAGGATTTATTTCTCTCTGTCGTTTCGTTCGTTCTTTTTCTCACAAGCGTCCGTTCTTCTCTTTTGCTCTTCTCAACACACACAATCATACAGCAGTTGCTCCTTCTCATATACGTGCACACACATTAAGCCTCTCTTCTCACCGACATACGCCCACACACTAGTCACACACGTGTGACCAGTCTCTCACACGTGTTCCTTTCCTCTTTCTTACTCTCTCTCTCTCTCTTCCTCTCTTTCTCTCTCTCTTCCTCTCTCTCTCTCTTCCTCTCTTCCTCTCGTGTCTTCAGCGTTTTCTCACTTTCTCTCTCGATCGTGTTCCGCACCCTCGGGCCACACGATATCGTACCCGATCGATCTTTCCTCTCTCTCTCTTCCTCTGCCACGTGCACACAGGCTGCACTTCATGCACACGCACTCTCATACCTGAACACACACGCACGCAGGCTACTCTCGTACTCTCAGGGCATGCCCGGTTGTAGGATGTTTGGTGTGTTGTTGTAGTTGTTGTTGATGTTGATGATGTTGTAGCTGTCAACGTTGATCTCGTTTAACAAATTAACTCTACGTCGATTCGTGGCGAAACCAGCGCATAGATCACGGAACTCGTGCGTAATTCGGGCTACCTGCGCACGCTTCCTTCGATCCATCCCTTGAGACCTTAAACTGTGTTTCAGAGCCTGTTAATCGAAACTGAAGCCGTCTTGTCGGATCGTTCCCTTTTCTTCTCGACTATTCTCTAATCGTAAGACGTTCTTTTTCAATCGGGTCCAGCGACAGCCGCGGGAGACTGTCACCGGAAGTGCTCTTCTGCTCGCACCTCGTCGACAGAATCGTAGGTGACAGAAGATAGAAGAGAAACGTATATGATCCTCCACAACGTCGCCACCTTCGTCCTCGTGCATTCCAAGCTCTCGATGCCAGAGAGTAAGAGAGTGAGAGAGAGAGAGAGAGAGAGAGAGAAAAAGAGAGAGAGAGAGAGAGAGAGAAAAGTAACGAAGGGGGAAAGGGGAATAAGAAAAGGAGAGGCCAGAATATAAAGACAAAGAAAAAGAGAAACAAAAATAGAGAAGAACTCAGACAAAAGGGAGTTTCAGATGTAAGAGTAAGATAAGCGAAGACGAAAGACAGGGTGGAGTCGTTAGAGGAGGAAGGAGGAGTACGAAGAAAGGAGGAGACAGTCAGAAAGAGAGAGAGTGTGCGAACTACGTAAGAACCCTCGTATTGATCCACCCTCTACGCCTCGTTACGACTATCTTTCCTACGAATCTCTAAGCAAAAGGCCTCTCCCACTTTCGTGCACGTCTCATTACGTAAAAGGGCAAGAATGTGCAGGCACGACGTGACAGGTATCCGCCTTCGAAATTGTCTTCCATAAGTATTGTGCCACCCTCCGATTCATTCCGCCACTCTGGATTCCGCCACTTTGTTTAGAGAACCATAGAGGACGATCCTCCACCTCCACTATTCGAAAACGTTATTAACTTTACGGCTGATGAAATCGCGTTTAATTTACGATTGTGTACTAACGTCGATCGTCTATTACAAGTCGAATCAGCGAGAATAAGGATTAATCTTGGCCTCGTGAAATATGACCGGGATAAGAAGCTTCGCACGATGGAAAAAGCGATCCGCGGTCACCGCACAGAGAGAGTTTTGCGCGCAGCTTGTGATTTACAACGCTGGGACGAGCCGATTTATTAGAATTACGTGAACGGTACATACTCCCGGAAAACCATATTCAACGATGATTTACGTATCGGCTCTGCCGCGTTCTGCTTGGAATTAAGGTCACGCTGCACGTTCCAGCCACGAATCGGTTTTGAAATACCGGTTGTTATCTATGATGAAAGTAAACGCGCTAACGAGTGGTAAAAATGACACCTGCGCTAGAATCGCGTGGAAGGTTTTCTCAACCATCCAATTCCTTCGTTTTCTGTCTTTTTCATTTGAATCGAGACTTTATTGCCGGTTGCACGAATTTATTACCATTAAATACAGTGTGTCTGGTAACTGATAGTAAGACCGAGTAAGGTGTAATTTTTCATGAAAAAATACCGCGAAAATGCAGGAAAAATGTTTTTGCGTACAAAACTCCTTTCGAGAAAAATGAAAATATGTCTGAAAATTCGAAAATTCGATAGACTAATTGTAAGTTTCGACTCAAGTATTTATATTTTTGACGTATTTTTCATGAGGATTCGTCCCTTGCCCGATTATGTCACCAGTTACCAGATACATTGTATACAAAATACAGTTAGCGCAACACGTTCGCTTTGCTTACAAGAATTTCGTTTTACTGTATAGAATAAATGTAGGAAGGCCACGTGGAACCGTAAAAGTAACCGTGGAAGTAAAGAACCGAGCAAAATTCGAATAATTATGAGGAAACTTTTTCTACGCGAGATAGAATCACGTAAGACAGTCGACTGAGTAATTGTACCAGCGAGTTCGATCGATTAGGGTGGGAAATGTACGTGCGCGCTTGATTACAACGGACCTTCGAGCCGATCGGTCGGAAGAGAGTGATAGAACGTCGGGAATGATGGGGGATGGGGAGGAACGCCGAACCGGAAGAGAAAGCACGAGGGTAGAAATGGAATGGTGGCCCTGTGACAGAAGGACCACAGAAGCGCTATGAAATATAGACAGACGATGAGAAGTACAGGATGTATCTATAGTAGCGACTATTCAAAAATGCAGAAAATGTTTATTCATCGATATCGTAAAAATATCTCAAAACTTGAAACATTTTACTCTCGCCTAAGAGCTATAGATCCGGATGGATTACATCAAGAAATAAAAGAATTCCAAAGAAAAAAAGATGGAAGAAAGCAACAGGAGAAATGGAAGTAGAACGAACAAGAACAACGTTCTACTTCGAAAAAAAGAGCCAGATGTAAATTGAGAAAACTGAGAAACAACGAAGAGGTTAGAAGTCCAACACGAAGAAAGAGAAAAAAAAGAACGAAAGCAATGAAAGGAAGAAACTAATAAGCGACAGACGAGAGAGGAAGGAACGGTGTTGACGAGGAAGGAGCTTCAGTAGTGAGGCTGGGATGATTGCGCCATTCCATTAGCGGCGTCGCTCCGACGAATTGCGCTGCATTAACGAGGAGCCGCTTCTCAAGAAGCAGTCAGCACGCTGATTGGCCGAAGGGAAGTCGAAGATCGATGTCTTCGGCTTTCCGGTAAAGTTCTTCGCTGTCTGTCTCCTCTTACGCAACGAAATGTCTTGGAAACGTCGATCCCGCGAACGACCGCGTGGGTATCGTCGTGAAACTGCCGGATAATTCTCTATACCAACGAATACATCGAGACTAGTCGGCTCTCTAACGCGGGCGAAACTTTAGATCCTTTCAATCATGTCGGCCATTGACTCTCCCTGGGGGACTAATCAGGGGAAAATCACTGTAGCCTTCCTTTCGCGGAGGATCCTTTTCATTGGTTCTCGGTCAATCAAACTCCCAACCGGCTATAAATTTCTCTAATTATTTGTATTCTCCCTTCGCACGAAAATTTTGCATCTCGAGGAAAGATTCTTTTATGAAAATTCTAGAAAGATAATCTTCCTTGATCGATCGAACTTTCAACTGGCTATAAAATTTTCTAACAATCTCTATAGGAAAATCATATTTTTTGAAGGAAGAATTCTTTTATGGAAAGTTCACGAAGACGATCTTGTTCTTAACTGCAAGGATGCAAAGATTATTACCAATATTCCTTTTATCGAATAAAAGATTCTTTCGATATTAAAATTCCTTCTGTCTTCTTTCTCCTTTTATCGCGTTGTAAATTCAAGTAAGATCGACGCGAAAGTTCGAGCAAAGCTTCAGCTTTTCAATAGGCCCAGTTTAGCGTTTCCTCGGGAAGTCGAGCAATTTCGAAGCGATCAATAACCTCGCTCTTTATCCGTCCCGCGTGCCGCGCGTCGAGTTCCTTCGAACGGTTATTCCCGTCGGAAGGTACACCTGGTTTCCGGTAGCGAAGTTTCTTTAACGATCGGTTACATCGAACGCGGCTCGGCACGGCTTAGGTTTATGACAGGCTGATGTATGGGGGCTCGGTGAACGGACAGAGAGGTGGGGAGGGACGAGGCGCGAGAGAACCGGGAGAGAAAAGTTTAATTTAGGTGGCCCACGTTGTTGCCTACGAACTTGTGGCCCTCGTGCGCATCCACTTCCACCGCGACGCCCCTCGTCAGAGCCAAGTTTTTACGAGCCTTCTCGTGAAGCTCCACGAAGAGCGAGCGAGCGAGAGAGAGAGAGAGAGAGAGAGAGAGAGAGAGAAAAGGTGAAAAAAAATCGGCGAGAAAAAGCGAAGAGCGTCGCGGTGCTCGGACGAATAACTTTTGTCCTCTCGCTTATCGACTAGTTTTCGCGCGTTCTTTGTTACATCTACACCGGTAATTCCTCCCTTCCGTCGTTCTCTTAATTAACCCTGACGTCGCGAGGATATACGAAATTCCAAAGCGACACGTTTGTCGAGAGACGTACAATCCCCTGGGAGACCGGAAGAACCTGCCAATCACGAAACCCAATACACAGTATCGGTGTCTCCCTTTCCTTCTTTCTTTTTCCTTAAATTGAAAAATCGTGTATGCCTCGGGGCGTATCGCGTGTGTGACGCGTGACAAGACCCGCGTGTCAAGCGCCGTTCCTCTTTCTAAGGCACGCTACTATAGAGGGAAAACTATATAAGGGGTTGAATCCGCGGGGATGGTTGGAAGAGTAGTTCGAACGACTTTGGACAGTGAAACGGCGTGAGAGACGGGTGTTTGGACGATCGTGGGGATCCCGAGGAAGCTAAGGGTGGTTGGTTGGCGGTGGCGGCAGTGGCGTCAGTGACGGCGTCAGCGGGGGTGGCGGTGGTTCAGTGTGGCAAGGGTGGGCGCCGGGGGCAAGTGAGGGCAGATCAATGCGGACATGTGCGGGAAATTGCACAGGGATCGATCCCGGGACCCTCGGGGGAAGCACGGCCTCTCTCTCTCTCTCGCTCTCTCTCCTCTCTCTCTCTCTTTGCTCTGTCTCTCACTTCAGCCCCTCCTCCCCCATCTCGCTCTGCTGCTGCCCTCGTAACCGTCTCTCGCCTTCTCACAACTCGTCCCTCTCTTCCTCGTTCATGAAAACGTCCGATGGCTTTTGCGCGTCGCTCAACCGACTTCGCTTGGAACGCTCCTCTGTTCCCGTTTCTTCCCTTATTTTTAGAGGACATTTGTTGCGTCGTCTCCGCGGATAGGGGCCGGCTAATTCGAACGTATTTACCGACGAGAAGAGATACGAGCTTTCTTTCTCGGAAGTAGCTCGTGCGTCCTTTAATCGAAAGGGATGAGCCGCGTCACACGATGATAACGAGCGGCGTGTAATTAAGTTTCTTAAGATTAATTGTACGATTGACGTGCGTCGTAAATCACGAGGAAATAAATGGAATTTCACTGACTGTTTAACATCGGTGAAAAATCTGGAAACGACCAACCGTTCGAAATCGTATAGAATCTATTCGAGAAACCCTCCCAGTGGGGGATCCAAGGAAAACGGATATCCCAAGTCGACAAAAGCCTGACACGTTAGATAGCGATATAGCGAAGCAACGAAGAATGAGACAGAACACGGCCCTGGGGTGTTACCTTCGGTGAAATTGATGAGGAGTTGCTGTAGAGAAAAGTGGAAGGTCCTTGGATTCCCTGGGATCTACGCAGCGTCGAAAATTCGTGACAATGGCCAGGACGAACCTAACCTAACGGAATCTTCATGAAAAATGCAATCTAGGACAAGGTAGAAGGAGAAAAAAAACGAGCTCAAATGAGAAATAGAACATTAGCGGCATAGAACAAAAAGGGTCGTTCGACATAAATATCTCTGACAGAATAAAATATCTATTCTCTCTCCCTCGCTATCCTCGACCTTCTCCCTTCCTTTCTTTCCTCGCCGCTTTAATTTCAAGCTCTATTTTAATTTCAAATACGTCTGTCCGCGAGACTGTTTTAAAATTGAAGCGGCGCGCGAGCTTTTAATAAAAGCACTATACGCGCGTCCAGGTCGCCTTTAATTCAGAAACTACACCGGGAACGAACATTTAGCGCGGCAATAACGAAACTCTATAATCTCTCGCGTCCTCTCTAATCCCTCCTGGCGAACGTGAGAACCGAAAATAACGCTCGCAGTCTGGACTCGAAACTCGGATAGGAAAGGCTAAAAGCTTTCTAGCAGACAGCGGCGTGTTGGAGAGAGGGAAAAAAACGAGGAGATGTGGGGAAAGAGGGGTGAAAAGTAGAGAGAAGAGGGTGAGGAGACGGAGACGGGTAAGGTGAAACAGACCTCGAAGCAACTTGTCCATTTCCTGATACCGGCCACTCGTTGGAATTCAATCAAACTTGCAAAGCTTTCCAAGGACCAAAGAACTCACTCTCTCTTTCTCTCTCTCTCTCTCTCTCTCTCTCTCTCTCTCTCTCTCTCTCTCTCTCCTTCACTCTCTTCTTCTTCTTCTTCTTCTTCGGGTAGCCCGAGCTTACGGCTAAAGTAAACAACGAGTCTCCGATAGATAGAGGACCGCAGACCTCGAGACGATAACAACGACGAGGAGAAGGAGAACGAGAAAGGAACGTTTCTTCCATCGTACTTGTTTGTACTTCTTCGAGAAAACTGAGAAGTAAGAGAAGGATAAGAGAGTTTACAGTGGAGAAAATCACTGGGTGAAGAAGGAAGTTGAAGCGAGGAGGAAGATGGAGAGTGGCGTGGAAAATCAATGTGGTCAGAGAGAAGATAGGGGTGGATGTAGCGAGAGAAAGAGACGGATGGTAGCTGAAGACGAAGGGGGTTCCTTTATGTCGGGTCACGTCTTTAATATACCTCGCGTGGGCGGCGGTGGCTGCGGCAGCTTAATCAATCTTCCTGCTAAAGTGTGCTGCACCACCACCCCATCCGTCGTTGCTGCAACCGTGAAATCCAATCTCATTCTATCGTTCCTCTACGTTCGACGCGGAACAATCGATACGCTCTAGGCGGAATAAGCCTGGTGTACGCGATGCCTGCACATAGAGAGAGAGAAAAAGAGAGAGAAAAAGAGAGAGAGAGACCTATGCATTCTATGCTGGTCAGAAATTAGAAAATTTATATAACATGAACTCTGATATACGTATTCAAGTGCATGAAGAGTAGGACCATCGTTATCAATTAGAGAGAAATTTAATTAAGATGCTCGCTCCGTTCATAAAAGAGGTGGGATTTAGTTTCTTTAATTAATTCCACCGTATCGTGTCCTCTTTCTTCGTGCGTTACGAAATCTCTACGGGAGCCGGACAAGTTTCCCCTACCTCTATTTTTTATTCGGTTTTGAAAGGGAAGAATCGATAAGATGGGACTAAGAGCGATACCTGGATTGTGCACGAGTAGAATAACAAAAGGGACAAGGCGCCATGTGACACGCGCGCTCCAACCGCGCGCACTCTCCGTTCGTCATTTTTCTTGATGGCGCGCCAAACTTTCGTAATTTCGAGTGGCAACGTCTGCGACGCATAACTCGTGGAAAAGTTAGAGCTAGACGAATATCACTGTCAAGGCGTTCGTGACTCTTTACTCCAGTTTCGTTGCTATTCTTTACGTTAATAGAGCCTCCTGTCAATTCTGTTGATGACTCTTCACGACGAAAACACGCGTGGAAATTAGTCAATCCGGAATAACTGACGCAATACCATCGCTAAGTAACTAAATATAGTTACGATAAATTTAGTTAAAATAATATTACCAAGTTGAAACTCGTGTATGTTCAACTTCTTTTCCTTCTTTTCGAGGCAATATAGCAGGACTCAGAGATACTTCTAACCTAAATAACTCTACCTTATCCTATCCTTTAATTTCACCGCGTTTCTATCGTCGTCCCTCTTTGTTAACGAAATTAGAAGGAGAAAAGATAGGAACAGACAGTTTTACGCAGCGATCTAACGACTTTGCGTCCGGACAGCAGACTAATGCGATAGATTCCAAAAGGGAATTGCAATTGTCATTTGTCCAGACGACGCAATATAGGATGAACCGCCCTTCGGCTTGGTCGATCATCCCCTTTCTTCGCGCACGTTCCGCCAACACGTGGATGCCACGAGGGGTAAAAGCGAGGAAAAAGGGGATTCCAGAACATTAAGGAGACAAGAAACGAAAAGAACCAGCAGGATGAAATCGGGATAAGGTGAACCTTGGTAAGAGGGAGTAAAAAAAAAAAAAGAGTAGCAGAGACCAAAAAATACGCAACCACGAGGTAAAAGGAGAAGCGAATCCAACGAGCAAACATTTGAACTCAACGGTCTACGTTCCGCTTATCGCACGAAATCCCATTTTTATTCTTCTACCGATCTTACCCTGCCCTCTATGAGTGGCCATCTTTTTTTTACCAGCCCTAAAGCCTCTATGTATCTGATCGTCGACGGCAAAGTGGGCCACAATATCCTTATATCCCATCTCATTTCCTGTTCTTCCTCTCTTCTTTGTCTCTCCGCTCTGCCCTTCTCCCTAACCACTTTCCAAGGCAGATTACACTTTCCTAGGGAACGCAATCGATCATACGTTCGCGTGTTATTTGCTCGACTTCTTTTCCACGAAACTTTTAATGCCACCCTTAGTTCTCGGCCAAGAGAAGAATCAGTATTCTGCGTTAAGCGAGCAAGGGAGAAGTAAGATGCGAGACACAGGCGTGTGGAATTAAAGACGGGAAAACTTATTCTTTTTCGTGGTCCTCCTCAACTACGTGACACGCGTGACACAACCGATCTTTCGTTCATTCTTTACGATAATCACGCAATCACTTTCATACTTTCCCTGCAGTTTCTCTCACAGTTGTTCTTCCCAATATTCACCCCATGTATGTCGAAAGATATTACGTACACGACGAGGAACGTCGGTTAGACGATAGAAGAGACACGCCGCTTTTATCAGACAAACTTATCAAGTTGATAAGAATCTAGCGAAGTCCGAAACGGACGGTTAGGTTATCCGGATCGAATCCGGGTGATAGATGACTGTAATCTGTGAAGCGGCGAATGGAGAGCCGATTTCACCAGCTTACGTGGAGATTTCCCGTGTAATGGCGAGAAAATTGGAGAAAAAGCGGAAAAATTCCATTCGAGCGTTTCGACTGGTGATTGAGGATTGGGAAAAGTATTATTTATTTAACAGTAAAATCACCAAACTAATTCTATAGACCTGTGGATTTATAACGATGCACTTTTGGGTATTTTAATGAGTTTTTGGATAATGAATATGAATAAAGGTTTGCTTCCAAGCTTCTATTTTCATTTCTATGCTATCAATTTTATACTTCGACCTTCGGTGATTCTAGCATTAAGAAATTTGTGAATAATGTAAAAAATTTCTGTTCGATGGAATTACGATGTTCACCCAAATGTCTAGGAATTCAAATTTGTTAAATCTACAAATTGTTCGACTCTAAATATTTCAAAATGCAGCTACAGGTGCAAAAATAAAAAAACAGGCCTTTAAAACTCTTCCTGAACCCACTTGTTTGAAATCCAAAATATCCCTGACCTAGGACAATAGTTAAACTTAGGATGATGATGACACTCGAAACTAATTGCACGTAAGATTAAAAAGAAAAAAAAAAACGAAGAAACAAGCAAAAGTGGAAGAAAGACATATGCTAGCGAGCCATCATCTTTAACGACAGCAGGAAGTAGAACCATTTCCTCGTGGTGTCGGTTGAAACCAAAGCGGCGAATGCTTTTAGATGCTCACTGGCTCTCAAAGGTGACGTAGTTTCACTCCAAGAAATAAGAACAAGACGATCTAACCGACCGCTTGAATGGCAGGGATTGCGGGTTGAAGGTAAAAACGGAGAAGGCGCAGGCAAAAACGAAGGGTGGGAGGAAGGGTTAGAATGAACGAAGAGAGAAAGCGAGAGGGTGGCTGGAACAAATGCGAGTCTCCTCCATTTACGTCGGAACTACGAGCGTCAGGGTTGGGTAGCACAGACAGGAGATGGAAGAGATTCGTGGAAATGCCGTGGAATTGGATAAGCCGGCAGGGTTTGTTTTGCCAGGGGTTCGCAATAGGGGTGATAGGCTGATCGTGTGCTAGCATCGCGTGGCCCACGCTCACTAGGGCCTTGTATCGCGTGTCCTGTGCAACTTTCTTCTCCTCACCCTCGAAAAACCCTGATCCAATGGCTCGACGCTGACAACGCACTCACACTGTTAACGATTCGATCCGTGAATGGTATAGATCGGCCTGATATCACATATACCGTAATGCAAAGCCTTTTTCGCGTGATATTGCAGTTTAAGTTTAGAAAATACAAAATAAACTCTTATATACATATCTGCTATCTGCTATCTCGAGTAGAACTGAAAGTGACCGATCGTAAAAATGCAATTTGAATAAACGAACTTGAAATTCACCGTGTCAGATCTAATTCGCGTGGAAAATGAGGAGAATTGAAGCAAACGTCTGCTAACAAGCTGGCTCAGAAACTATCGAGAAGGGGAGGGGGGGCTCATCAAACTCTGTCCGAGAGACAAGTTGAATCCTATGGAACACGTGGAGAACGAAACGAGAGATAGGGTGAGGTCGAGGGTGGAAGAGTAAGGTAAAGTTAGAGAGGAAGGAGCGGGAGGCAGTAGGTGCTGTTTGTTGAATCCTCGAGATCAATACAAGCCAGTCTATCTCTTTCTGCCTCGTAATTCCGTGAGCCTAAATGTGCGCGGGCATTCGACGTGTGTACGTATGTGTGGTACCAAGCCTCGTTTCGTTCGTGCCTCTGAAAATGCACACAGGGAGAGACGTACACAAGCGGACACACATTTACATACGATTGCAGGGCGAACTGTGACGCGTCAAGATGAGGAAGCGACAGAGAGTAAATGGGACGCTGCATTTCTGGCTACCGGTTTTAGCCACGCGTGTCAATATTTTAAAAGCACCCTGTGCAGAGACATACGTTAAAAGACAAGCGAATATTACGCCCTGAATTCGGTTCGTTTTAACACCACGGTCGGAAATAATTCGCTCCATTTCCTCTTTTCTTCTTTTCTTTTCCTATAAAGATACACCGTCGTAATTCGGTCAATCTAATTGCACACTGACACAAGCGAAAGAATTTATCGGCGGTTAAAAAGAGAGAAAAAAATGTGATTCGTTTCAAAAGAAAAACAAATAAAAAAAGAGAGAGGAAAGAAGAGAAATATTCACGATAAGATTCGGTTCTATTAGAAACGTTATTTTCACCGGTTCAGCTATTTCTTTAGAATTCTCTATTCGCTCGGTTCCTCTTAAAGGCCGTGAATCCTCAAAAGTGGTGAATACAGTTCTATCGACGTTTTTCCCGTGAATGACTCTCTCTCTTTTCGCGAAACGAGGCTGACGCATCCTTCTTTCTTCGTCCGCTACTATTTATGCCGATAAGAATACGGGCGAGAATTTCAAGAAGTCTCTGTCGGCCAATCGCGGGCGCTTACTTATCGCTGCCTGGAAGGATTGGCTGCGCACTGCGGTACAATACGAAAATAGGTCGGCCAATCCTCGTATCAGCACCCTCTTTCGCCCTCCTTCTGCCTATCGCCACCTCCGTTCTTTTGTTCTAACTATCGGTAGAAATGAATAAAAAAAAAATAAAAGAAAGAGAGAAAAGAGAAAAACTATCTATCTACGGATGTTCTACGCGAAGAACAAACACTTAACTTCCCTATGCAGTTTTACAATAGTGTATATGTACATCAACTACGAGTATTATTGCGAGGTCATAGTTGTCTTACTCGGGAATATTCCCAGCTATTCGTCAAAGTTCCTTAGGGTCAACTATACAGATTGCCAGCATCCACTCTCATCGACCCCTCTCTTTTCAGCCCTAAACATCGTCCAAGGGAAACACGCGTATCTTGTCAATTCTTTAATCGATCAACGATACGCAAGACACGCGTTCCCATCACTGTTTGTCCTCGTTCGACCATCTTTCTGGTGCCGCATATTGTTGCTGCGATTGCTGACCGCCAGATACTTGGCCACCCGACGATTGTTGCTGTTGTATCTGCGTCTGCATCTGATACAACGGGTAACTTTTCCGTTTCCGGATACCATGCATCGACAGGAGGTGTATCTGGAGGTATTGTTTCGTCTTGAACTGCTTGTTGCACACGTGACAGGAGACGTACTCGGTTTGAACTGTGTGCACGTTCACGATGTGTTGCTTGAGGTTCGAATTGTTCGAATAGATCTTCCCGCACTCCGGACACTTTGGTTTGCCAGATTGGCTCGTGTTGTCGGTTTGATGATGTTGTTGCTGGTGAAACCGACGATGAGTCTGTTGATGGAACAACGCCATGCTCTCTTGAATCTTCTCCTTGGTGCACGATTGAAGCATCAGATTGAGCTCGTTTTTCGCGCTGGCCGTTTGTTGCTGTTGCTGCAACGTTTGAAGATTGTTCTGTAGCTTCTGATGCATCATCGTCAGCTGCTCGGTATTCAGGCTGTTCAGGGAGTTGAGCGAGTTCAAGGCATTTAGGGCGTGTTGCTGCGACGCTTGGCTGGTGGCGTGGAGCTGATGGTGATGATGATGCTGCTGGAGCAGAGACGACAGGTCCTGACCTTTCGAGTTGTGCACTCCGCTCTGGTAAGTTCCAGACCCGGTGTGGTCGTTCCTCGCGGAGGACGTACCCGGCAACCAACCGGAACTCGAGCTTGAACCGTCTCCTCCAGAGGGCTGCCATCGCCCTGGAACCACCAGCCAATGTCAGTCCTCAGCCAACCTCGTACGATCCCTTAAACACTATTCAATTTTTTTCCGTTCTCCCACAGCCCTTCGTTTCCCGTTCCGTTCATTTATCTCTTTTTTTTAACATTTTTTGTTTTACTTCCGTTTATTTTTTTTTTTTTTTTTTTTTTTTGTCATTCCTGTCACACTGTTTCCCGCCCCTGAATCCGTGTGTGTGTCTTTTTTACTTCCCTGAATATCTATGATCCAATCGTAGATTACATTCTACTTTTTTTTGTAAATGTATTTTTCACTCTTTTAATCTCAAGATATCACAGGTATCAATTTTATTTCGATCAGATTTTTATCTGTTTGCTGAATGTGGTAACGTGTGTACTTTGTCCTTCTTCATTGCCATTTCCATACTTCCACCCTCTCTTTTATCCATAAACAGTTTTAACAGTCGATTGAATTCATACCTCGCCTTGACCGACCAATTAGCTTTAGCAAGCTTCGAAGAAGGGTCGTTTTAAAGAATTCGAGATTAAAAAGACTCGAGCTTGACTTTGCATGGCAACCCTAACAATTCCGTTTCTAACGACCGCAGACCATTTTTTGCGGAGGAAAATCGATATTATTCCGGTAAACGAACTCGAAGAGCCGTCGGAGACGTAGCTCCACGATAACGCTGTTACTCGCCATGTTTCTGTATTATTCTTTTATCGTTATTATTATTCTTTCTTACTATATTTTTTTCTTTTTTCAAAAAGGGTTAAGTTGGGCAAGGGGATGCAGGGTTGTGAGAGGTACGAGAGTTCCATGCATTCAACGCAACAACGAGAGACCAGAGTCTTGAGGGAATCGACGGGAGGATACTATAGTCTTGGGCTACGAAATCGTAATAAACTGTAAAATCGAATCGTTGACTCTGATCACTTACCGTAATTCGGATCCTGATTCGCCGCGTGGATCCCGGATGGCCCTGGTATCAGTCCTGTAATTATCAATTACGATCATAATCACACAATTGTCTTACACCATCCGTCAACTCTAAGCAGGAAATTAATGTCAATCGACTCGGCGTCATTTCATTTCTATCTCGATTAGTTGACTAAGAGTCGTAGTTGTGTAAGTCAGTCTACGGCAAGTTTTCATAAAATAATGTTCTGCGTTTACTACCATAAAAAATTATTTATACTTTTTCACGTCGTTAAAACAGACAGACAGAGAATAAAATTACAACTTAACTAATTACGGAGATAGAGGGGCGATTACATTTAAAAATTGAAACACGTCACTGAATTTGAACTTTCAAAATCTCGACTTGCAGCGCTATATTATTCTTTGGCCGCCAATTAGAGATCATTATAAGGAGCAAAAAGAGTTGAATTGATTTCGATTGAATTACCTGGTATTCCCAAGAGCGCCGTAGGAAACGAGTTACGATGGTGTTCTATAGAATCATTTAAAATATCGCCTGGTTCCGTCTTCACGGAATTCAAGATACTATCGTTATTAGACATCACTTCTTCGTTGTCCGACATGGAATTTGAATCCTCGCCTGTAGACTGCGCCTGTAACCAATAATAATTCCACTTTTCTTATCCAGTCTTCATAAATCTCATTTAAAACTGTTAATCTTCTGACAGTATAATAAAGTGGTATCACATAGACGGGTGTATTATTGGATCATATACAAATACGTGAAAATTGCACTAACAAATCGAAAAGAACAAATCACGAATTTTGTAATTTACAAACTACATATTTTCAAAAAACTTAACTCGCAGATTTTTAAATACTGTAAAACTGTAAAAGGATTGATCCAATCAAGGTAACATTCCTTCCTACCTGTATATTATTCGTAGGTGTCGTGTGTATCGTGGGTCCTCCTTCCAGGGCCTGTCCCAGAAGTGATTCCTGCAGGTCAGTTTTCTGCTCCACGTGGTTACCCAATGGTGGACTATAACTTCTAGGTCTCTTCTCTGGTGGAGGACTCAAAGCACCCTCGTTCAATTCTCCCCTGCCGTTATCTTGCCACGGATTGCGTGGTGTCGCCTGTGAAAATCAAATATCCTCAGTTATTACACTAGATAGTCGATTTAAAACTAAGTTTAATATTTCAAAGATTAAAATTCATATTTACCGGTGCACTACCGTTGTTTCCACCAGACGACGAAGGAGGTGGAATTTTCGCGGTGGCAGCACCGCTGTTCACATCGGCCAACCCCCGAACTTGAAGCATCTGCGCCGTCTTGAGAAAAGCAGCCAGCTGCTCCTGTCCCACGTGAACCTCGCCGTGGTACATGAAGCGCAGCAACGACTCCATATCGGACGAGGCAACGTCCCTCAGGATCACGATCGGATGCTGACATGGATTCGCCTATAGAGCGAACAAATGAGGAAAAAAAGAAAACAAAAAAAAAAAAAAAAGAAAAAGAAAAGAAAAAAGACCGTTGAGTCGGAAGAAATCTTATATGGCTGACGAAAATGAATTCTAGATTACGCTATCGAGAGCGTTGATTATGATCGATGCTGCCCGGACGAATCTCGTTCATGTAAATCAGTTAATCCTATTTATCAGGTCGTTCAGTCTGGCCAAGTCTGGTCAATTGATTTACAACGACGATTTACAACCACGACACGTATAACGAGCAACATTTAATCCACGTCGACGATACCTTTCGTGTAGCTTTTAACGACTCGAATGGGCTATACCGTGCACATTAGCTCTCTCTTTCTCTTCCTCTACCGTTATGTGGTGCATCTTCGTCGTTTATATTCTTCTGTTTTTTAATAGTCGCAGCCAACAAGCAAACTAACCTACAAATTGACCACTTGTATAAACGTGGCTATATAACAGGAACGATCATCCTCGATGGAAGATGGAAATTTATATGGACATATATAGCGCGCACTTACACGTTAGAGGCGTTCTCGCCGATCTATGTGCCGGCAATATACGGATCGGCGAGGCGACGGTGCGCTTGCCATTATCGGCATCGATATTAATTATAATTAATGACTACCAGAGCTTCCCAACGCTAACGCCACCATCGGTTATTTCGAGGCGACACGATTCGCGGCCAAAGGTGTCGTACAACGACGGATTCGCAAGAACGCGAGAGGAATGAACGAGAATGACCGGTATGCATAAACTGGAATATCTCACCGGTTCGATTATCGAGACACGAAGCGTTTCGAATCAGTGATACGCTAAAAGCGCAGGGGGGAACCACGAGAATATTTATTATTGTCGATCGCCACTATCGATTTACCCGTTGCGAGTTATAATCGTTCCAGGTTTTGTAATATCGACCGGTGTGTTGACCGGTTGAAACTCGACGCTGTTGAATTTTCTTCTTTTTTTCTCGTTCTCTTTCTCTCTTTACTTTCGAATATTTTGCCGCGTGAAAGGAGTAACCGCGACCGGCTGACGAGACTGATTTGCCCCGAAAAATTGTGCCGTATCGATTTCTGAGATATTTTTCGACTGCAGGTTTCTCGAAGTTCGAGGATGTTTTATAGGCTGTAAAGTGATGCGGATCTAAGTTTGCGAAACTTGGAGAGATGTTAATTCTAAAACTATCTTTTATAAATATACAACACTCCACTTTTGTGAATTTGAATGATTTTTTGTTGTAATGATTTTTATTAAAATACACATCGTATACTATAATCATCGGTAGTTATAGTGTTACTTTACTATAATGTACTTAGCTGTTTACTATTATCTTGACATTACGTCTGAAGAATATTGAAATATTCTGTTCAATTTAAATTCAACGATCTACACTCTCATAATTTAAAGTTAAACTCAGAATTAAAATCGAACTTTGATACTGCTACGCCTTTTTAATTTATGCCAAGTAGAAAATAATTAAACCTATGACAAACGGATAATGTTGTTATTAAAGCATAAACACAGGCCAGAAATATCTAAACACGACAGAGACTTAGTCATAACGCGACTTTCGTAAACAGAAGCTTGCCAATAAACGCACGCAGTTAGTCATTAGAGAAAATTCTATTTTAAAAGTAATTACTCCCAGAGTACTATCTAGAAACGGTCAGAAATTTCACGAAATTCGCGTCAGATAATAAAAGATACGGATATAAGAGAATTATAGAACACTCTGACAATCCACGTTCGATTGAAAAACTCTTATTATAGCTGCCTGTGCTGAATGGGATTACGATACAGCGTATCGGGCGGTATAAACATTCGCAAAAGCGAGCGTCCATTTACTCGTCACGCCGGCTATTCGCTCCAAAACCGTGAATATACACACCAACGAAGAAGGGTTTCGCGATCCTGAGGCTGCACGGTATAATTGAAATAATCGCCGTGGCTGAAAGTATCTCTCTCCGCTTCGCGGTGCAGTACAGCGCGGGCGGAACACAAAGACACGAACGGAGTCCGACATGAAATAGAAGGGGAACGAAAGAGACGAGAAGAGAAAGGGAACGAAGAGAACTCCGCTATGGTCTCCTTTATCGCATTAACCAATTTAATTAACAACTTTGAGACTCCCTCTCCCCACTAATTAGACCTAACGCGATTAAAACGGGTCAATAATTAATTGTACGGATGTTCGTGCGTCGTACATGAGCGAAACGGAGGCCATCCTTCCAAAATATATTTCGCGATCGTTGTAAAATACATATACTTTAGTTTATGTACAATGGAATTCCGACTATTCAAACTAATCATGACTAGGTGACAAACGCATACTTTTTGTGAACGCACCTAAGAATAAGATTCGTTTCTGGGAATTATTTTCTTATTTATTTTAATGAATTCAACCATTGGATTATTTGAATAATTTACTAGTTTCTTATATTTGTTTTCTCCTCGTTAGATGTAAAGTACAAGGTAGATTATTCGTAAATTTCTCATTAATCGATTACTAATCGATGTTCTGATAACAGAGATTCCATTGTGTGTATCTAATTTTTTCTTTTTAAATGTTTTCCTAATGTGTTTTCGTGAGGGAAGAATGTAGGCAGATTAATTCCCATCGAAACGTAATTTCGAAATTGAATCGAAGGTAATTAGACACGTCGATGCCGTACACGTAATAATACGCGTGCGACGTGCCACCTCGAGCCGGGAATTATATTTCGCGCACGCATTCCGTCAACAACCAGGGAAAAGTACGTTTGCAAGCGCGTCGATGGATGATTAAAGGCGAGTCTTCCGCACGTTGCAACGCCATTTAGCCTTTTATTATCGCTCGAGCTTCGAGTTTCTACTCGTACCGAATGCCCACGATTACAAAACTGGTAGAAAAGAAAAGTTCAATATCGTATTTCCTTTTTCATAGTAGTACCGTACAGTGAGGGTAAAAATGAGGGCCGGATTCGATCGATAACTTTCAGCGACATTTCACCAATAGTGATCTAAAAACAGACCGGGATATGTTATTTTAATGTGCTGCTATTTCCATCGAATATCAATATTGTACGTTTTCCCAGGCATTAAAGATCCAAGTTGAAGTTCAAATAATAGAGAAAAGGATGCCATGCAGTAATTACCATCGTATTCCGATCCATTAAAGACGATATTCGACGAGTGAAACGAAGACAGTGTCGTATAAAATTCGAGATAACCGAACAATTAATTATTACGCTATCTCGCTACCATTTTATTCTCGTTAAAAACACATCAAGTTCCTCGGTAGGCCTGGGTATCGGCAGTCGCGATCTAAAAACGAAGAAACGATGTAATTGCTTACATTATGCCGCGCATTCCGGAGCTAACCGTTTATTCCTTCTAGTTCACCTTCATTGTGTCTCATACATTCTCCTTTATTTCCATTAATCAATTATCGAAGGCAATACGCGCGCGCGAGCTCGCGATCACGAAGCGATCCACGAAGCAAAGAAACACGAAGCTTCCCCGGCACCTTCTCGTTCGACCGCTTTAATCGATCGAACGATCTTCCGCGCTCTTGCATTACTTACGGTTTTTAGAAAGCGGACGCTCTGGATTCCAGCGTGATCGCTTGCACACACAGGTGGCTAGAAAATTATGGCCGTAGCAGTCGCGACCGATGTGATATACACACGGGGAACCCGAGTCGCACAGCCTGTGCAAACCTATTCGAAGAAAATTTCTTTGACCGCCGCGAGCGTGACTACAAAAGCATCGTAATAAACCGGGCGAGAGGTTTCCCACGTTTCGCGGTATCTCGCATCGTGCTTTTAACGCGAATCCGTAGAAAACGTCGGCTGATGAGAATTAACGCGGAAAAATGAGAGGAATTATTACGACGAGGGAAGGGGGAGGGGGGACTATCATTAAATTCCTCTTCGTCGTGCCACTACGTTTCGTGATCAACGGTCTCCGATCTCTTAACGATTCAACGCTAAATTTATATCTGCCTCGAAACTCTAACGTCTCACTTGTACCTTGTCCATGTGAAATCGTTTATATTTATATGTGTCACAGTTAAAGATAAAAAGTGAATGTTGCTGGTTAATGTATGTATTTATGCAGGATTTTAGCGAAAGTGCAAGACTATAAAATCAAATAAATATGTATATATATATAAAGATGTACATTATTCGTAATAAATATACTTATCTAGGAAATGTATACATCTATTATATTAACGCAAACTTCGTAAGTGTAATGTGATTCGTTAAGTAATTTCAATCCAATTAAAAATGTATGCTCCTACAAGTAAAAATGTAAATTCCATTGTTTTTCGAATACATTTACTTGTCGAATTAGTATGCGCATAGATAGGCGGCTACTAAATTTCTTTAACTACCTTTCGTATTTCGTATATACCAATCTTACACGATCTTTTCTACGTAAATATATTCGGTTACCAATTAAATAGGTACAAATTATTCCAAACTTAGAATATCTTTCCTGCGTATATTAGTCATTTAAAGCAGAGATTAGACCGATTTCGATGCTCGTGAATTTACTCGTTCACGGCTCGAAGACGCCTTGTCGAGGGATGAAGGAAAAAGGTGGCGAGAGTTTGTACCGTTGAGCGTTTGAAGAAAAAAAAAGTTCTTGTAATCGTGCGTCGGTGCTGTATCTTGATCGCATGTAGGCGAAGCACCCCAACTAAAGCGTAAGCAGAAAAGTAGATACGATTGCATGGTTTCTGATCCGGTTATGCAGTGAACGCGCAGCCGTCATGGCTTCACGAAACATGTCTGTTCGCCGTTACAGTCCCCCGGCCACGCATATAGTTTCGTTGTACAGACGAATACACGGACAAGTAGTTCACGCGTGCACACAACTCTTCGTTATCTTCTTATCTGGGTAGTTGGAGTTTTACTGACGCATGTTTTAAGCTTTCCTGGCGTTAACCAGTCAAATCGCGAGGCAACTTCGAGGGTAGCCAGAGTATCGATCAAACTTCGCCACGCGTTTACCCTCTTTCTCTTTGCCACCCCTAAACGAATCCACTTTCAATTTTTCGTTAACTCGTCAGGCGACGTCGTGCCAACGAAGAGGATTTTTCATACTAACGGGTACCTTAACGTTTGAAAATACATTGTTTAATTCTGTGCGGTAGTTCATATTATTATACAGTTTTCCAGAATTTTTGTTCTTTTCAGTGAACGTATCACAGAACTGCTACTGCATCTATATCGCGTGAATATTTTTATTTTGAAAATTAAGGCAGTTTTCATTTAATTATATCATATTCATTGAAATTAGATAAACTATTATCTCGCAATTACAGGTTTGTTAGGGTAATTCGTTGGATATTCCTGTGAAAGAAATCATTGGAGGACGATGGAAGATCTCCGACTATTGATATTCGAACGATACTTGAATGCATTCAATAAACTTCTTTGTACGTCCGTTGTCTATAGACACTTCGTTTGTCCAAACTGCATTTATTGGAATGAAATTTTAATTAGTTCTCGTTTAACCGATCTCTTTCCTGCCGATTGGATTCACTTATCTAAAGTCTTTATTGCTCGGAGAAAAATCATGGACAGTGGAAGGAATTGGCAAATTCCTTTTAATCTTTGCCGGATTCGTGTAGAGTTCTAGTTCAGAGTAATTCCAAATTATATAAGGAACCGATACCCTAATCACATCATCTGGAATGCCCAAATCGTTTCAACGCCTGGACTGAACGTAAAATAAACGTAAAACGCAGAAACACTGGAATCTACAAAGTGGACGCATCAAGAAAGACGCGTGGTGAGAAGAATTGCTGAATTGCTATTATTTCTTGACAGATTCGTATAAACAGAGTTCTGATGTTCACTCAGAGTAATTCTGAACTGCGTGACTTCCTAGTAACGGAATCTAGAGATCCACCTAATCATTCCAAATGTCTAGAATCGTACGTAGCAAGACAAAGAAAGACCGGAATGAACGAAGCGGATGCATGGAGGGAGACGCGTGTGCCGACGACAATGGCGGGAACAAGAAATACACGCATGTACATTGTACACGCGGCGCGTTTCACGCTCCCTCCTTCTTCAGCGTCGCTTTTCCAGGCGCAGGCTGTGCAGGAATGCGCGCACGTACAACTACGCACTTCCGTTGATAAAAATACACGGAGGTATAATGTGTCCCTCGGTACACGCGCGGCCATCGTCATTTCGCTTGGCTTGTACTCCACGTTACACAGTTGGAAAGAGAGCAAACATAGAAACAGAGAAAAAAATGAAGGAAAGAAGGGAGACATGTCAAGGAAGAGACAGAGCACGACGAAATACAGATAGAGACGAACAGTGAACCGAACAAGGAGCAGAATGAAAGAAAAGAAAGGAAAAAAAATGACGAACGTCGAAAGAGGAAGGGACGAACACGTTATACGCACACGCAGCACAATAATATACCGGCGATAATTTGCTGGCCGCATGTGCACGACTGCTGTGGCCGTGCGACATTAAGCGTAATGCGAGTGCACCGTGTGCATAGACGCCGCATTAACGAAAAACGAGAATACGAAGGCTTATTAGAGGCGTAGAGAGCACGTTTACGGGCGAAGAACGACCCTCGTCGACGTTGACGACGATGAGCCGCGCCTGGAAATTAAATACGCGCGTGAGAAGAGAGACCCGGTGAGGACATGCACACAGGAAAGCGCGCGTCCAGCTTTCCGTTTCTCCGCTCCCTGGTCTCCGTGCATTCCGTGTTCCCGCAAATTGACACGAGCACCAACCGTATGTATATATTTAGATGTGCCGGCCAGTCGGTGGGAGGCAAGATATTTTAAAATATGAAGACACTCGGTAGAAGATGCAATCCGCGTCGAGACACCGAACTGGAAATAAAATTGTATCGATTCGTCGATACACTAAGAACTTTCTGCAAAATGAAATTACATATCTATGCTAAATATATATATATATACTCTAGGCATAATAGGCATAATATATATATGTATATCCTCCTAGAGTCTTTTTCTAAAAATCTCCATAATTCTTCCCATTGGTCATATTCAGCAACGTGTAACCAGAAGTTATCCTTTTCATCTCGTAATATCCCGAAATATCACAAGCCTCTCAAGAGTAGATACCACTACTCGTAAGACAAGGAAAGAGCATGAAAAGAGAAAAAAATGAGAGATACATATTTCGAATGTCTAATCCTCGAACGTTCCCACAGCAGCATCCATAGCAAACTGGTAATTGATAGTTACTAGAGGAACGTACTGTTATTTCAGTTATCGGTCAGATTGATCTTCCGCGCATTTTAAATTCACGCCACGACTACGTACCTATGTGTATGTGTATATTCATTTCGGATCAAGAGGACGTTTTCGATTCGACCGCGCCGGATAAATCACCGCCACACGGGTTCTCCGTAATGGCGCACATAGATGCCGTAGCAAGGGGTATCTAGTAGACGGGCCACACGTTTAATACAGCCGTGTGTGTTTCACCTACAGTTGCTCACGAAAGTATTGGAACACTTGTAGAAACATTTTATGAATATATTGCGTGTGTTAAACGAAACGTTTTTATATTTCATTAGCACTGTAATGACATTCGAGTGTCATTATTACATTGGTAAATTTCGAGATCTGGTAATGCAAGTACATAGCAATAAGTGCAAAAATATTTGAACAAACTATTATCCATTATATCGAAGAACTAGTGGACAACTATTTTTAACACTTATTATGTTGTTAGGATACACTTATGGCATAGTTAAGTTACTCATGCTGTATTCTAGTATTTTTTTCTTTTTACTAAATACATATTTATTATATATTTTCAGATTAGATTTAAGTTTACCGGTATAATCATGACAATAGACATGTAATCCTATTACAATACTAATGAAATTTCAAAATCCTTAATGTAAACACACAATATACAGATACAAATTTCTTATGGCGTGTGTGTAAATACTTTTGCGAGCTGCTGTACGTTACACGCAAACTGGTACACAACACGCGTTCTCCTCTCTCGTTTCTCTTGGCGTCAGATGGAAATTACCGATCCGATATGCAAATAGCCGAGGTGACCACTAATGCGTGGTTAACGGTAACGTTATTAACGGATCGTTACACGATGTCCACGCGACGTAGGTGTACGCCAGCGTAATTATACGTGCACGCGTCTATTTCACGCTCGCGACTCCCTATCGTTTCATGTAACTGTTGTTCTCGCTTTCCATGGCGGAAATTGAGATTTAGTGCAGGGGAAGAAAAAATCTTATATTTAATATACAAACAGCCGTGTTACAAAAGACTCTGCTTCTCTTTATGATAGTTGAACACGCGGTCGGGCAACCGCGGATACGAGTCTCTGATTTATTCCCGTAGTGATCACGAAACGAACGGGTTAATCTACCGCGGTTAAATTTAACGTGTACGATTTCGATAAGATTTTCTGATAAGATGTGCCGACCAGGTGTTCTAGGAACGACGTATGATGCAATGGCGCGGAATTACGTTCGGGAATGAATAACCGAGTTGGAACGAAAAACGCCGTGACCAGTTCAATGATCAATTCATTTCGCTGGAGGAACAAAGTGGGTAAAAGAGAGAACGACCGTGTAACGTGCACTTGTATACGTGTACTGTTACATACCGTGGGTGGATGCTGCGTGAAAGTGACTCAGGTAAAATTCTCGAAATTAAAAACGATGAGTAACGACCGTGAGATTAACGAAACCATGATACCGGTATTTGCTTCGACGACCAGCTAAACTGAACGAGGAAAAGAAAAATTGGGACGGACTTAAGAGTCCGTTGCCACCGAAGGTGATTCAGCTCAGTATTTCCAGCAAGTAATAGCACGGTAAACGAAGAAAGAATCGAGGGATGAGCTCTCTGTTCGAGTCGAAACTCGACAAGTGTGTTCCCTGGAAACGGCTGAATAAAAGAATGTTAATGCATTGTCGCAAAAGCGACGACGGGGATAAAATGTTCCAGAAATTTCAGCGTGACGACCGGTGTGGATGTCAGCCGGCAGAAAAAGCCGCGTTTTGTTGAACCGGTGTGACTCAGTGGTAAAGAAAACCGGGAACAAAGGGACTGTTGTGTGCTCGTCGACGATAATTGCACGACAATATTGGAGGATATTTGGCGGCAGCGTAAAGCGATTGTCTGATGCACGTATACCTTATCAAAACCTCCCTATCGGGAGAGCCGGTTGGCGAATAAATTGCAGACAGCAAAAGCAATCTAATCCGAATCCGTGATCTTGATGCGTACGAAACAAGAACTATCCTAATTTTTCGTAATACTATCTCACAACGGAGGGAAGCAAAACTACATCCTCGTGACACATGGCATCGGATCTAAATTAAAAAACGATCCTCGCGTCCGTGTTTCTTCGCCAGCTTTCTCCGGATTTCGTGTGTCGTGAGTCGTGAGCAACAGCGTGTGTCGCCGTTCGAATTCTTGAATTACACGCTAACATATATAGCAACATCTTCTGGCGAGCACATTTATAAAGTAACGCGCGTGCTTCTGGTGCGCACTCGAAAAGATAGGGTTGGAGAAGGGAGGAGCGGGTGTCCGCCGTCTTTTCGATCCCCCCAATGTGTGACTCACTTTATTCTTTTCTCTCTTTCGCAGCTCCCTTTTTTCTTCTTTCTTCTTTTTTCTCTTTTATACTCCGCTCCCTCCATCCCTTCTTTGCCACCCTCTTTCCCTCTCTGTTTCTCCGGCTGACACTTCGAGAAGTAGACACGTACGCACGATACGCGAGAGGAAGAGGCACGCAGAATTTATTACGGTGCGGTGGCCGGTCTTATTTTAAGACTAGCGACCAACAACACGCATATTCCGTGTGTGATGCGTGTGCACGCACACACGGGTGTATGCGGGTTACACGCGCGTCTTCTTGACGCCTCTGTGCTTCTGTTTGTGTTCACGGGGTACTTACTTACGGGGACGAGTCAATGGATATTATAGTCGACAGATGTACATACTACGGCTGTCTAAATTTGACACCGTCACGGCTACGGTTCGAAAAATTCTTTTTTCCATTCGTTATTCTGAATCGTTCAATCTGGATCCTTCTGCATTTACTAATTAATAATATATTACTAATATGTTAATAATAAATAAATATATTGACAAATTACTATTTCTAAGTTGTGGATAGACTTTTCTTTTGTAATTTTACAAAATCGCGCGAACAGCTGTAATTTATAGAATTTGATTGTAAATTCTATTGGATTTATCACCGAACTTGTTGCAGTTACATAAGGAAATTTATTAGTGCCTATTGATAATTTACGATTTGCAAGATTTCATTAAAATTGGTTAATTATGCAAGAGGGACTTGTTATTAAATGGCAGTTTGATTACAGGGATCGTTCGAATTATTTGATGCACAGTGTCGTATGCGTGTAGCTAGAACGTAGCGTAAGCGTAGAAAGTTGTGAAATGTACCACAGAGGTTGATTCGATGCGTTGGCGATAGAAATGAGTCAGTACGGATAATTTATCGACCTACTACGGTAGAGAGGATTCGCGTGTACCGGAATATTTATTCGTAGGAAGTGGGATAAGAATTTCATGTAGTAATTGTGCATGATTTTTAGAATACAGACGGAGGTGATTGCTTGGACAAAAATAAGTTAATTAAAAGAATAATTCATTATATCGTTTTTACGCAGCCTGGTAAATACGTCGCAGTGTTTTGTATGTAAACTGGTACCATGGAACGCGCGTTGCATCACGGTTATAACAATAATTCGTCGTATTACTATGTGCTAATGACGACGGTATTTGCTTGTCTGAAATATTATTGTTCTCTAAATTTGACTCGAGCGCGACATTGTCTGAGTCATCAGACAAAACGATTTTGTTTGTTGAATATCCAATTGTTACATAAAATATTTTCGACGAAAGAAAAAAAAAACGTCGATAATTCTTTCGAGTATTCTTTGATTGAAATCTCTTATTTATCACCTTTGAAAGTTGAAGAAAACTGAAATATTATTTTCTTTGTATTTTCTAACAGTCTATAAAATATATAACTTTACTTAAAAAATAGAGAAATATTAAATATTTCGATATATCTTGAAAAATGGAAAAATACTGATTAAGAAATTTTTACTGAGAAGGGTATACGAAAATTCGTTGTTTACATATCGAAATCTGTGGATATTTTCGAGCGTTCGTTTCGTTGGAACGGAATAGAAAGGCTCAGTATCCAATATCATATTTGGTATCTTCCAACTTAATTTATTTTTAATGCAGAACCGCGACGGCTAAGCAAAGGTCGCGCATAAAATTTACAATCATTAAATGCCATCGATTACCGTCGGAGAGAAACAACACAGAAATTCTAGTTATTTGTCATTGCGATGCAACCGTAGACATTTTAACGAACTCACAGCGATACCAGTTACTCGCGTACAGGTCGATCACGACGAGGAAGGATCAAAAAAAAAAGAGAAAAAGAAAAGACGACTAAGTGGAAAAAGAAACGCGTCGTTACTGGATTACACGTATTTCTAATTAATTCCAGCAACGGTATATCTTCGTGCCAGACCATACGTCAAGCGTCACGACATCGCGACAGACCTCGCTCCGAGCGATATCTCTTTTCAAGTAAAGCGAAATAAAAAAAGAACAAGGAAACGATACAACATAGAATCTAAAAACGAAAATATATAAAAAGAAATGGAAGAAATTAGGACGAGGGAAGAGACCTATCGTCTTTCTAATCCGAACGTCGTTCGAGTTATAGGCGCGGCCCATTAATGGAACCTCCTCGTCGAAGGATGTACTGCGGGTTAGAGGGGTTAAATGATGCCGTATATCCGAGACAACGTCATGAAATCGTGGCTTGTTTTTCCTTTACGGCCGTTCCTATGGAACCACTTACGGCGTGCGTACTCGCGTACATTAAAGCACGCGCTGCCCCAGGCCTCTTAATGCGTGCCGCATTTGCGTTTCTTACTGCTCCAGCCAATGGAACACCATTTACGCTCGGATAGGCTAATATCGATTCCAACGTTTTTCCAACATTACGCCAGAACAAGTTGAACTCATCGTTCTTGTTCTGTGACTGAGGTTGGCAGACATTTCATCGTCTGCATACGAATTATTGACATCGTTTTCCTTTCATGAAAAATATTTTATGAACGTTTAAAAAACAGAATCGTTTTATCCGATGACTCAGACGGTGTCGTGCAGAGTTAAATTTAGAGAACTAGCTTGATTGTAAAAATGAAAACATTTACAATTTAACTCTTTCACGCCCGATATTGTGCTTTAAAATGTTATTACTGCACCGCGATCTGAACAGATATATGTTTTATCTATCAAATATTATAACGAATACAATGTGCATTTTACTAACAAAAGAAAAATCGATCTTCTTTCAAAAAGATTAGAAACATGTGTCTTTATTGTCAGTAATAATTGACGAATGAAAAATTGAGCCTCTTTTTCTACAGCTTGAAGAACATTTCACTCTGAAAAGGTTAAGATAATAAGGGTATCGAGTTAGAACGTTATTTCTTTAGAGTAATATTATATTATGAAATTATTGACTCTGTAAAGTGACAGAATTACCGCCGCGGCTACCCGATCAATTGCGATTTGAACTCAGTCAGAAATATTAGCCAAATGTTTGATTACCGAACAGCGATTGATCAAATATCGGAGTAGCAGGGCGGCATTATCTAATACGGGAAAACAAACATTCCGTGTAGACGTCAATTTACGCGATTCTATATCGTTTGTGTAATTATCCCGTATTTGTGGAGCCAATGTGCTATGCGTAAACACTAGAAACGTGTCGATTATGAAACAATAAATCCATTATGAACCGATCAAAATTGTGATCGACACTACCATTGAAATTCAAATATCATTATATAATAACTGAATAAAAAAGTTTACACCATTAACAAGCAATTATTCTTCCCCAAAAAGTTTCCGCTGTTAATTACACCAATTCCTTGTTCATCCAACATCGTCAAACATTTTCAAACACTGGAATTATCTATACGCAGATTTTGTAGGAAATAGTACGCGGAGAAACGGCCTAGAACGGGATAATCGTAATGAGACGTTTTTCTGCCCGACAAATGACATTTGTCATAAAAATTCACAATTCGTAACGTCGTAGCTGTCTATAAATAAATTTACGTTATCAATAGCCAATTATGTATTCTACATCAAATAGCTTCCTCTGTTGATTACGCTGTTTAACAAACATCTAACGGAATCGATCGCGATTTCTTACTCATCCAACGTCGTCAGATGCTTTCAACCACTAAAATCCCTATGCAGAAGGTTTTAAGGAGAATTTAAAGCGCAAAAACGACGTAAAACAGGATAACATCCACAACGAATCAAAGAAACACTGATCGTAATAAGTAACGAGACGTTTTTCTGGCCGACAACAGATGGCATTCGTCGAGAAACGTTGAACCGTACAATTATGCGGTTACGTTCGTTTGGTTAGGTGGGGATCCCCGGTGCGGTCGTAAGTTTCCATCGGATCGTTACTCGCCGGCTGGTGAGAATCATTACTCGCCTGCCATTATGCGACTCGCTTTTTGCCCGGTGCTTACGTGGGTGTGCTAGCCATGACGCACATAATCGTAAACAGCCGTGACGTTGCGAGGCGGAAGAAGCAAGAAGCTTTGATTGGACACTGGCTCGACTCGCGTATCTTCCACGATTTCGAGAATAATACAAGACAGCGAACCTAGACGAGTATATATACGTTTCGACTACGTATCGAGGGGATACGAATATCTTACTTGGTTCTTGAGCTAATTGTGCTATTGACGAGATCGATATAAATATTATCGGTAGACGAGTTGATCTAAATATTTTCATAATATGTCTAGTTAATAATAACCTATGTAACTGAAATCTTTATTCCGAATAGCATACAACGACGTTTCCTCCTCGTGAAGCACGTAGGATGCTGCAAACAAAAGCCTAAGTCTCGTAGTAACTTAATCTAAACTTATAGTGGCCGCTGAGAGGAACAAAAATATTATATAAATCATACAATATCAGATAAATAATCAACATGGATTCTCTAGATCCGATCCTTTCGTTGAAAGACACGAAAATATTTATTTCAATACGAAACTGATCTTCGATAATCATGGATCGATGTCTCGCATTACGTGTATTCTCTGTAGCGTGTACTAAATTATTTATTGAAGTCTTTAAGTGTTTCATGAGAAGAAATCCTGAAGATTCAAGTCGGATCATCGAGCGAGACATTGTATCGAATCTCTTAAATCTCATTATACTACATGTACTCTATAAAGTAGTAATACTCTACCTCATTAATTATAAAACGTAAAAGAAATGAGAGAGAGTAATGATTTTACATCCAGGTTACTTACACATTTCTTCGTAACTTCTATTTCTATTTTTATTTCTATTTCTTGAAAGGTATACGATAACAATATCTCTTTAAATCACATACCTAAACTTCAATTTACTATATATATACTATATATATATTGAATATTTATATATATTAATATTTATATATATATATAAATTGAAGTTTAGGTATATGATTTAAAGGTATATTATATATATATTTAGGTTTAGGTATATATATATATATATATAAGATACTTTAAACTCTAAAGGATTTTTAGAAGTATCAAAGTGATTCTTGGTACATGGCATATGGCATCGGTTCACAAAGAGAGGCGGAGATTTCCTTGCGGGATCTTCGCGGTGTCTCCTTTACACGCTCGTAAATTACAACGTTGGATTCGAGAGTGATCTTCTTTCCGACATCACCACGGGGTCGTATCACCTCGTCGTCGATGCGAACGATTTCGAGGCTCTTCGGGTAGAAAATAGAAACCACGATGATCTCCCCGGCAATCCTCTTGCCCCTCCATGACGTGTTAAGGTTCTCGTTACAGCCGCGTTTCGAATCACCGCAGTAGAGCAGCCGGAAACAAACGAGATCGACCATCGTCCCGTATATTTCCAGAGGCGTGCTCTCTCGTTGCTCCTTCTCTTCCTCTTTACTAGTTCTCTCCTTCTCTTTCCTCATGCACGTTCTATCCTGTTTCTGTCTTCCTTCTGGTAGCTCGGTATCATGAGCGCGGAACACATTGAGAAACGCGCCCTGACGACGCGCATCGCTGGTAAATTTAAATGCGACCGGTCACGAGACGAGAGAAGCGCAAGTACCGCGCGAGTACGTGAGGGTGAGAGAGCATGAGCGCGTGCGTACTCACGCACACGCACGTGTTCAGCTGAGAGAGGCTGTGGCCTGCGTGCGCCTTTTAAATATAGAATATGGAGCACCTTGCCCGCCACCGCGACGCGATGGGATTGTGCAAGCGTAACTTTCTGTTCCCTGCACTCACCACGTGTCCGCACCATTTTCCCCGCGGTCTTCTTCCATCGGCTGCTCCGTATTTTCTTTCGAAACAGACCCTCATTGGCGGGCCGCGAATACGAGATTCGAGCGGAGAATAGGATTTGGGTTAGTTTAAGTTTCAACTTCGATCGTTAGCCTCTATTTTGTGTTTGAATCCTACACTGAGTCGCGGAAGTATGCGAATTCTCATCGTAAAAAGCTTTTGTATCCATATTGTTATATAGAAAATATGTAATAGGACGTTGTCATGTAAATTGTAATGCCTTTGTATTCTGCTCGGTCAATATTTATGAAGAATACTAAATGGACATACATCTATTAGCTCGACAAATACATAAATAGCCGTTTTAATTCATAAAGTTCGATTAATAACCGTAACAAGTTGTTTGTAGATACAAAAGGTATGAGTATTTTAGAATTGGCTTAAAACTGCAGAATAAGTAGCGCTCGAGAATATATGTACTTAAAAGTGTTTCGATATTAGAAAAAATCGAAGGTTCTCGAGTGAAGAACAAAGAACTATGTATCTTCGATATTACTTGCAACTTTTATGTATTCCAACTTTGCTCGAGATATTCAATATTGTTAAGAGATCGAGCGCAAGCTTCTGGTTAAAATCTACTTAGTCACCACGTACATTTCTCAAAGCACATTCTCATGAAAAGTTAAAAGCTATCTCATCCAGGATTCAATTTATTTAAAAGCAATATCTTTTTCTTTCTTAGTTCTTTCGAAGAACTCACGGAATGTTTGAAACTGTGCAGTCAGATCTAAATCTATTTGTAATATACATGATCTGATCTTTAATTGAAAATGTAGCGGGATTATATGTAGAACGTTGGTTGGGAAGTCCATGGATTGCGAAGCATGAGAGAAGTTACACGAGAAGTTTACACGAAAAACGATTTTACAAACGTATCTTTATACGTGGCTAACATTAAAATAATATAGAATAAAAAAATTGCACGATAACCAGACTTATCTCAAAAACTATCGCTTGTAAACTTCGATTGCTCAATTTGAAACACCGTCTATGGTGGTATCACGAAGAATCGCATTTCATAAACATATCTATATACGTAGCTAACTTCAATATGCTTACGGAGCAAAAATTATACGATAACCAGCCGTACCATATAAACCATAGATATCGAAATCATTAATATAGGCTTAGAATTAGATTGCTAAATACATAAAACACATTTCACGTTGGTATCACGAAGAACTGTACTTCATATACATAACTACTGTATACGCTGTGAGATAACTAGCCTGCATAAACGAAGCCACAGATATCAACAAGTTATTATAAACTTCGTATTTAATTGGTCAACTTTAAAACACTCGTCATGGGTGGTATCGTGATGACTTCATAAATATAACTACGTCAATATGGGTTGTAGAATAAAAATTGAGCGACAGTTAGTGCTTGCTCGTAAATTATGGTCATAGATATCTATGCAAAAAAATTGTCATATTACTTTTATTTGGTCGGTCAATTTTAAAACACCTTTCATACTCGATATCATATCAATTTCGATCAAATCGATTGAATTTCAGCGTTCATCGATTCTTCAATTATAACGCATCTTACCAGAACACCTCCTCGTTGTAATTTACCATCGCGGCGATATTGCTTTACGGACGTCGAAATAACGCTGTCGTCGCTCCATTTTCGTTCCTTCATATTCTTATTTTCACTGAACACGCGTGGGCTGTTCTTCTTGCGATACGTACACGGCCAATCCCTCGCGATTAATATAGCCGTGGCGCGTGTAAGCCGACGATTCCGTGAACGCGATAACGAGTCACGGGCTTCTTCCTCCGATTCTAAACAACGTTTCTTAGCCCTCGGAGAGACGCTTTAAAATATTTATTGTATCTCGTAAAGTCACCATGCAACATCAACACACTATAAAACTCGATTCAGCGCTGCTCATTGTCGTCATCTTCCTCCGTAAAAGATTCGAGTTTCTCTCGTTTCCTTGGTCAATAAGAACATACATACGCTGGGCCAGTTTCTTCATTGAAATATAAAATGGACGCAATTAGAATCGCTCCTAGTAAAAGACTTGACTTATCGATTCGGTTGAACCAATTAAGCCACGCAATATCTCCGGTTGTTTATAAATTACGATCGGTACCGTGGCATTTTTTAGCAATTTCGTTTCTAGATTGCGAATCGCTGTCACGAGGGAAAGATCCGTGCAATTTATATCGATAGTAGTATTCGTCTTGGTTATACGTATTCAGCTGGTTTTCTTGTATCAATGAATTTACCTCTGGGATTGGTACGATCGAAGCAAAACTTGACTATAAACTACGAAAACTAGTTAGGCCTGTTTTCTATGATATCCTTTTCTACCCTTCTCCTTGTATCAGCCACGGCGATCCACAGAGAGACACGCCTTTCAAAGGCTGTCACGCAACGAGATAACTGCATTAATGTTTCAGTAACGATGATGACCAGTCGGGAGGATTTAATCTTCGCGAAGTTTCATTCGAATTACCGTAACTTCCGATGTAGCTTGTACTTACTTATTTCACGCAGATGGGAGTGACACGTGATTACACGCGTGTTTTAATCCCATCGTAATATCTGTGCCGGACGTGGCTCCTGCATCGCAATTATCTACACTGACGATCATCGTTATAACTTACAACATAGCCGAACTTGCGATTGCTGATAATGCGAAAGAGAAGATACGCAGGAGTGGAAGGATGGAAGAAGGAGGAGAATACATACAATCTTCGAAAAGGAAGAAATATTCTAATGTATATGTAATGTATGTATGTATAAATATGTATGTATGTATAATGTATATGTAATATGTAATGTATAAATAGCTATAAAGAAAATAAATTTTGAATTTTTGAACGAAAATTCGAATGTCCGAAAATTTGAAATTTAAGAACATCGTGTAGACTCGAAAGTTAAAACATTCAAAACTTTGATAATTTAAAAATGTATAAATTCAAAGCTCTGGAAATGCGGAAATAAAAAATTTTCCAGATTTGAATATTCCAATGTTTCGAAATTGAAATCTAAGAATTAAAAAATTTAGAGCGCTAACAATTCGAAACATAGAGACGTGCATATTTGGAGATATCCGCGGCATATTTATTTCCGTAGAAGCGATGTAACTTCCATCGATGGAATTTCTTTTCCACGAATCCCAGACTAATCCAGACAGGTCACTGGCCAAGTCCAATATATTATCGACCCGGGACAGGTAGAAATTTATTATGGATAGCATGGGGACCGCGTAACATAGAGAACGGCGATCGTATTTTGGCAAATATCATTGCGGACGTAGTCGATAACTCAGTGATTCGTCATCGACTGCCGGCCGATAGTCAAATGAACGGGCTGTCGTAAATCGTTGCACCAGTGTGCACTAACGCATAAATCAAAACACACACGACTGTCAGGTGTTTCAGGCAGTCTCGTTATCGTTACGTCACGCGCGTGATATCGAGTATATGCGAAAATATTCGAGAGAAAATACGTACGCTGGACCAATGCTAACGTTAGTTCACCGATATGATTAATCCTGGCTAATTGTACCGACGATAATTTATCCCTCCCAACTTTTTTTTTCTTCTTCAAGCTTTTTTGTCTTGCTATTTCACATTGCAAACAGGGTAATAATAAACGCGACGCGGACGTGTCGACGAACATTAAACAAACGTTCCAGCGCCACTAGGACGCCAGTGAAAGTATAATAGTGAGGATATTAATGAGTACAAAAGACTCCACCTTCGTGGCCACGCAATGCATGCTTTTTATTACATCGTCCGCGTGACTTATATTTAAACGAGGCGACGCTGTTACACTATACTCTCTCATCTGTAGTCTATATGACGTACTGACGCAAACGCGAGGACGAATTGTCGCGTTATTAACTCGACGGGACTCGAGAGCAAGTAGTGCCGTGGCTGACACTTAAAATCAATTAGCGGTACGCGTCAATTAGAAAGTCGACTGGCCTCTCCTCGATGTCAATTTCTTAGTAGCTGAGCTTTGGAGCGTGGAATAATCGTTCTGCTTCTTAACCCTCCTTTCGATATCTTTTAGCTGTATGTAGTTCATACTGACACTAATACATATGACACTAATATCGACATTTATTCACAATTGTTCTTCGTTTTTACTATGAAAAGTAAATAAAGATTCTTCGTTGTCTTGGATTTCAATTACTCGTGCAATGTCCATCGAGTTTTGAAATTACCTAGATGTACGTGTTTTAATATACGAATTTATCGATAGATAGCAGTCTGGACAAAACAAAATTATTGAAATTCAACCATATGACAGTTATCTAAGCTACTAAACTTATACCACGGAGAAAGAATTCATCCAAGCCTATTACGCATAAATACGCAACGTTACTTAAAATTCTTCAGATATCCACACGTATCCAGTCTCTTAAAATTTGTTCCCCTTCGCGTTAAACCTCGTACTCTCACGAAGAAATTAAAATACCGTACTCCATAAAATAATTTGCATATCAAGTACGACCGATTAAATTTCCAACTTTTATACGCTTTTCTTCATCCCCTAGACCGGGACGCCTCATTCAGATGGACAATTTATAGAAGAAAGTTCCTCGAAGAGGAAGCGACGAGAGGTATCGATCAAGGGTAAAATTCGAGGAAACAGGTTCTCGGGGAGATGGTCGTCGTCGACGACATCGCGGCGACACATCCACGTGATCGATAGTCGTTTGGCCGGCTAGAACGTTTCGATCTCCTCGACGCCGGTCCACTTTGACGCCGCGTTATTATGTAAATCCAACCGGATGTTCTTCCTGGATCCTTCCTCCGCCGCCACGGGCCCGTAATTACTCTCTTCCGGCCTCGAAAATTGCACGGGGGATGGCTCGTCCGAATTTTATACTTGCATCGACTGCATTATGCGCACGAGAACGTGGCACAGTGTAAATTGGCCTCTTCATCCTCGATTCCTCGAGTAATTCCAAGGAAATTCCTAATAATTGAGAGGTTGAAAACTAAGCATATTTAAAGTTCGTCCATGAACGTTCATGGAACGGATGTTGAACTTGTTACTAGTTGTATTCTTTTTTATAGGCACGACAATGGAAACGATCGCAATTAGACTTACGTTGAATAAGAAAATAACACGGTGCGGTTCTAATTCATGCAACAGTGTTGTACACGCAATTTATGTAACTGACAATTTATGTGACTTTAGAAGAAATTGTGGTGACCAAAGAAATCGGCGTCCTATCTACCCTCTATCTACTTCCCTCGTTGGAAAAAAAAGTCCTTTCCCTTCCTACCGTCGATAATTTGCCTGGAAACGCCCACAAGAGAGTGGAATGTGTTTTCTCTACCTTAACGTTGAAAATATTATTCGAAAATATCTCCTCGCCACTTACACGTTGGTTTATTTTAGCCGTGAATATAATATATCGCGGAAGAATATCAAATATTATTCAAGCAAATTAAAATACAATCATACGATTGTTTCCACGCACGGAAAATCGCCAACGAATTTTTTCCTCGAAAGTGGTTTCGGTTCGCGGTAATTTACTAAAATCAGGATATTGAAACGTAACATGCTCGTCGAATTCCACCGAGAACGTCCCTTTTTCGCAATATGTACAATTACCCAGTCTGACGTTTTCACGTTGGAGAACGATCGATTTCACTTTTGTTTGAATCGAAGAGAAAGAGAGATACGATATACGCTCGTCGATAAAATTGTACGAAGGAAATGGCATTCGCGCGGTAATTTAACAGTGCGATGTTTTAATTAACGGCGCGCGATATTTTGCACGTCAAAATTGCGCCCGACCGATTTCATTCTAAATTGAAAAATGACGCCCTAAAAATATTCCAGCATCGTACATTTACCTTGCCATTTGAAATATTCCTATCTAAATACGCCGCCGTTCATAAGTAACTGGACACTTTGATCGATTTGTAATAACGGTATGTGAATTTACAAATGAAACAAAGTTTACAAGTGAATGATGAATTACTAGCTAGAAACTATAAAAACATAGCAATAATATATTTTGCCATTTACTACATGCTTCTGCATATACGTAGTATTTAAATATCAATGATTGCGTTAACAACGAAAGCAATTTCAATCGGTCTTATAAGACTTCTTTCAATGCTTATTATTATTAACTTATAATACGAAAAAAAAATCTGAAGATAAATGGTTTGTCAAGTAACGAAATGGTCCTACAAGCTTTGATAATTACACGCAGCGATTTTATTATCGCCTATAAAAATAAACAAATATCCAGATACTTGTGAACAGTAGTGCACGTGTATTTCATTTACAATTTGACAATAAGAAAAAAAGAAGAAAAAAAAATCATCTGTCTGTAATAGAAAGAAAAAAAAAAAAGAAACGAAAATTTGAATAGAGAAGCACTGACCTTGAGGAGCCGCCGGAAGTAAGGACTGCACGCAGAGAGAACGACCTTGTGCGCGGTGAAGCTGCTACTGTCGCATGCCAGGGTCACATCCACGAAATCCTCCTCGTCCCTTAAATGTCGAAATGAACTGAGGATGCTCGAGTGGAAATCGTTCCACCTGAGTGAGTACTGTTGCTCGCCGCTCGACGAGGACGAAGAGGCCGCCATGGCGTCCGTCCCCTCGGGACCCACGGCCGAGGGCACCAGAGGTGCTATCGTGCTCACTCTGGCACCCCACGAGGACACCTTCACTTCACCCTCTCGTCGCGTTTCACCACGCACCCCTCTATTCTTTATCGCCCTTTTGCTTCTTCCACACACCACCCACAGGGACAGTCGTCGGCTGTCCTTGTGCAATTACGTTAATCAAACGCGAGCGATTCTACGATTTAGTGATCTCCACTCGAGGTTAAACGAGATCACTGTTTTCTTCTGCGCTCTTCGTTTTGTTAAATCTGATTCCGTTTATAAGTCATCCTTGTATTAAATTCTTTGGTAGCCTCGTCCCATTTTATGGTTCTCCAATTTTTCTTTGTTTGTTTAATTTCTTGTTTGACCCACCCGAACTTTCTCTTCTGTTTTGTTTTGTTTCGTTTAGCCTTCTTTTGTTGTTTGATAAACAAGATGTAAGATCTATTACTAATAGAACACGTAGAAGTAGTCGAATAGTGTCCTTCTGGAAGCTATCTGGTGTAAGGAAATGTCGAGTATACCGGCACGATGGATCTCATAGTAACAACATCGTGATAGGGACGGGAGGACGTTATCCGTCGCTGTTGCTGCAGAGTGAAGAGACAATGAGCCCACGATCGCTTCTGAAAACAATGCGGCGTCTATTGTAAATGCTTGATCCTTGCCATGTGACGCGCTCTATCGGCCATTTTTTGAATATCGATCGATAAATGCCACAAGATTCATTTTGTATATTAAATCTAGCTCGCTGGGAAATTTCCATTTCTTTCGCTTTAAATGCTACCTTCCGAACTATCGTTTGAAACGAGATGGCGACTGAAGACCATTAAAGACTAAATTTCTATAAAAAACCGTCACAGAAGTGATGCGAATATGCAAAAGAAATTTATAACAGGATATTTCTACCCAAAATTGTGTCGCCTTTCTACGCTAGTTGAAACAATCAAAGGATCGTTTCCCGCGTCACATTGATTTTTATATCCACTTGTTGTATCTGCGATTGTCTTGAAAGTTAATCTCTATCACAATATCACACAAATAACATAATCTATGATTCCTATAAGACACTTTTAAGCTTCTATTCTCTTGCCTGATGCAATAATGATTATTCATAATAAAGAACCTCTAATTATTCCGAGTGTCTACAAATGTATTTGCTAATTCTTACTGTTTCTCTCTATCTTAGAAGAGAGGAAACATAGAAATTGAAAAATGATGTACCTTATCTTGTATTTGATAAGTTCGACGATCTGCAACGTTTTTTTCTTCTTCCACTCCCTTCTCCAACAAGCTCCTCTTCTCTTCTCCAACTCGAAACACGACGTGTATCACTTTTTCCCGTTTAATGAAGTCCTTGCGCCCTCTGCCCAGCCACGACTTGGTCGACGCGTCATTCCGATATTCGTTGTCGAGAAGCGCGACGACACATCTGTCGGTACTCCCTCGCCCTTTGGATGCTAAACGCTTGAGTATCGTCTACCAGATCACCTGATTCTAGTGAAGCACTCGTGTCCTTGCTTATCATGCCCCTTCTCCTCCGCTGTCACTGTTTTTGGTCGTCTTGTATCTTCTAGCGTCTCTTTCCTCCACCTCCGCCTATTTAGCCGCCTTGATCTCTCCAATTCTACAAAATACATGAAACGAAACTCTGGTTAACGTACAATTCAATATAAAATTAGTCGGAGCAGCTACGAACAAGAGGATAAATTAATCGAGCAACAATTTCGCTCGTTTATTTATTCCTCGCACACTTGAGAAAACGCAGTGCCTCGATTCGAGAAGATTATTAATATTCAGTCAGTCCAGGTTCTATGAACGAAGTTAGTATATACATGAAAGAATTATAGACTAGCTATCGAGCATAAGAAGAAATAACAACAAATCATCGTAAAATCGGTTCCAAAGCTCCATTTTATTCAGAATGACCAATGAAGCAACGATAAAGCATAATTCCATTTCTGAACAAGCAGTGACTAATCGTAATTTTCCCAATGCACGTACAGTATTATGCTGGTCAGCTTTGAGAAACTGTTCTTTGTCATACGTCCCTATAGTACGATGTATTATCAGCAGAATATCATTGAAAGGTTACTTTCGTTGTCTCAAACGTTGTACTTGCAGATCAATTTTGCGCGTTCCTTTTTTTGCACGGAGAATCGTTGCTTTTTCTCTCGTTTTATCAGGCTCTTCTCTTTGTCGATCGAAACGATAAGTGGATACTCCTGCATCTGTCTGACAGAATGAATGGACGGCAAAAGTATTCGAGAGCATCGTATCCGGTTCCTTTCGACACGTCAACGTGTCGCATACGCTTTGCACACATACGAGGCTTGTCAATTCTTTTGTACATTGTATCACGATGCGTCTCTTCAACTGAGCTGATACCATCGCGATTTTCCACCACCGAATAATTTATCGGTCCAGTAACAAACAGTCGATCCGACAAGCGTATACAGATTTCTCCTGAAATCTCCCCTGTTGTCAGTCAAAATTATATATAACCTTAAAACCTTTAGATGATTATCGGGAATAAATTTACGGAGGTATGAAAAATAAATAATAAGAACGAAAACGAGATTAAGTAAAAAAATAAATAAATAAATAAAAAGAAATAATAGTTGAGTATCAAATTTGTATTGATTTTGTAAATATAGAAACGTTATAATCGAACTCCACTTTTTACGAAGCTAACGATTTCTCATTATCCGGGTAAATGACTGATATCCAACGTATCAACGAACAACCTCTCCGAATAGAATATTAATAACAAAGGTAAAAGAAAATTGAGACCGCTGTAATATCGCAAAACGATAACACGACTATCGGTGATATTTACGATTCCGTGAATTTACTTTATAACAGGCTCGACAAATATTAGAAAACGGCCGAGATATGTGCCAGGTATCGACCGACATAATGGAACAACCAAACGACCAGACTCTATAATTACTTTTCCACCTTTAATTACAAAAAAAAAGGACGCGATTTCACTGATAGAGATTCGATTACTCGTATCACCGTAAGATTAACGCTCCATAAACAGTCCAAGCAGTCGAATTGTATGTATTTCTCGAGTCCGATGTCGATCTCTTTTAAATTACAGAAGCGTGTAGCAAGTGTGCCAGCGCTGATCAGAAACATGCGAAGATACGAATTACGAGGATCACAAAGAAATCAAAGCCCGATCTGTGGCTGCAACGGTTTCAGGAAATCAAATAAAATATACGACTCGGTTGATATACTTTCTAAACGATTGGGAACACGCAGAATCGTACAGCGCGGTATTCGCGTAATTTTTATCCGCTAATAGCCCCTCGGTTAGAATTCCGTTTCTCGAGGCGGATTTCAGAGGCGTGTACGCGCGGTTGAATCTGGAAATAAATGTGAAAAGGAAAAAAAAAGAAAAAACGAGACCGATGCAATTCAGGCTGCAAACGATAAGTAAGCAACGCGACAGGAATCAAAAACGTAAGTACATACGCCTTCGAGCACTTGCGCATTATGAAACTAACATAATGACCAGAGGAGGATTTCGCAAGCACATACCTAGAAAGCGTTACGAGGCGTGGAGTACGCGAGCTCTGCGTTATCTCAATTACGATATTCATATTAAATACGCATTTTCCTACGAGCTGTGCAGATTGCCACCCCGAGCACGGATTCGAAACTATTTAAGCAGACTAGCTGATCGACCTATAAGGTGTGTTGGAATTTTATAATTCGTTCGAGAGGACTTTAATGAAAATATCGACTAATTGCAATTGTCATAACATATTAGTAGAAATAACGTGAATGTAACGTAGTTGAAATTTACCAGTGGAAACGTTCAATCTTGATACGTTCCTTAAATAATGTTCGACGATTCGTGTTTTCCTATCCGTAGAAAATTTTCCAAGTATGAGAAAAATTGTCGAGGCTGAGACCAATATTAAGTCGAGAATCAATGGCAAAGGTCCAGATTCTAATAACATTCTAATTTGTATTGATTTTGTATGATTTATAATAATTAAAAATATTTCGTTATGTTAAAGTAGTATCTATATAGTTTTTAGTTCGATACTAAGCATTCGTTTGTTGCGCGTTGCTTCTGTTTTGAATATTGAGAAAAAGGTCGAAATTAATCCACAACAACACACCACATTACTCTAGATCATGCAACGCGTGTTGATACACTAAACTTTCGTACGATATAGTCCCACTGATATCTATAGCGCATAGTATTATATGCTATTAATAACTACGCGGGTTACACTTGCCGAGATATTTTTAAAAGAGTAAGCTAACGAGGTTTCGTACAAAACGAATGGAAGAAAATTTCTTAGAATTAAATGTAACATAAAACCGATGCAAATGATGTACTATGAGTAATACGATGGAAAATTACAAAGGAAATACCGATTAGTCTTATTTGAAGGAGCTTGTTCAATCACTTCAATTACCTCTTTAAACAAACCGACTCTGTTCACGTTTGTTTTCATGAGCTAAGCGATAAATTCCAGCATCTTTAATTTCGACTTAGTACATTTCGATTTCTTTAATAAAATATTCATAATATTATACAACTTTTGTAAATTTAGCAGCAAAATTGCAGAAGAATTATATCCAATAGCTAAAGTTGTTTTTTTTTTTAGGAATACTTAATTTCCATACATCATTTTTCATAATACCGATTCTACGATGCTGTGTTTCTAGAATGCATTATTATCAATAATGCGGTGAGTATCGAAATTTTCATTTCCAACATCGACCCAAAACGCTTGATAAGATAAAATTACGCGTAACATACGAACGATATAAGTCACATATTCACCACGAGCAGTAATGGAAAATTCGAAGTCCTCGCTGATATTTGAAGAAACTGCTTCGACCATCTCAATTAACACCTTTAAATCAGAAACGATTCTCAGGCTTCTTCGTACGAACGTTTACGAACTCCGCACGAGTATTGAAATTTTCATCTTCATCGTCCATTTCAAAACACTCGATGTCTTTGGATCAGATGTTTCGCGCGTGCGAAATCGCGCGCTGCGTTCCACGTGTGCGTCATCCAACATATTCCATTATATCGTATGAATGAATCGCGCGTCCCTGAATACATTTCAACCGATCGATCGGGTTCGTCTGGTGTTGGCGCTTAAGCCATTCCCTCCTCGCTTCCCGCTGTTACACGATTCTGCAAACGGTGTAAAAGCCTCGTGCGGCTTTGCTGAAAATTCCGCCGCGTTTCCGACGCGGTAAATATTGAATGAGATAATTAAGGGCCCAGATGTTCGATTCGCGGACTCCAAACGAACACGTTAATTACTCGTCTTCGATCGATCAAAGTTCGAGAGTTGGAGCCAAACCTAGCCGAGTGGCAGGACCATTTTGTAATTCGGAATGCGCACAGACAAAAGGAGACTTATTTTGACGTAAAAACATGTCGATCTGCATACGTCTGACGCGGCAATTGATTTATGAAGCTACTGACACGAGATCGACCGACTGAACCCGTCTCGACAGACAGAGACTTGAAACTCGGCATCATTAGCGGTCGTTACTTAGCGCCCGCGGCTGGAATACTTCGATCTTTTTACGATACATCCGCGGTTGCCGGATCCAGACCGTTGCCTGTTTTAATTAGAAGAAACGAATCATAATCATCGGTATATACGTCCGGTTTCATAAATATTCGCGCTCTGTGACGTTTTGAAACGTTCCAGGCACAGAGTGATGGTTTTGCTGGAGGTAGAGACACACATCTATAGAAATACAACAGTAGTAATAGATGGCAACTAAGTGATTACGGATTTTATCATTAGGTGATAATGACCACTCATACTTACTCACCTATCATTTCATTAGTGACGCTATTTAACTTATTTATAGAAATTTTTAATTCCTACACTTTAAATTAAAGTACATAAAAGATTCTTTTTTTTTTCATAAGTAAAAAAACATTCTGAAACATAGAGTAAAAAGATGAAAATGAAATATCCGATAATGAAAATCTAGTGAAATATCTTTCAAAGAAAAACAGCATTACCATCGAATTAAAACATGTCAATACGAATCGTTAAACTTCCACCACCGTTACGCACAGTCGTTGTTATAACGCCGCGACGACTTTTTGTCTCTTTATTTCTCGTTTGGTTTATTTCTTCTCTTTTTTATCTGAAGTGTTTGCACGGACAAGACGCGATACGCGCGGGCGATAAATCAAAAGATACAACGTTTAAATATTTTATTCGCGGAGAGAAAAAAATTTCGCCGAACCGAATCAAGGACGTCGGGCGCGTAACTTCCTCGAAACCGCGGTTCGTTTTATTATTCCACGGGGCGATCGTAAAGCTCATTGCAGTGCGGCGCAACGCGTTTATAATCGCGAGTCAACAACGCCTATCGCATTACTCGCCACGACCACGCACAGTACTTTTTCAATACTTTATTACATTTCTCGTTGCCACGCACGAGAGCACGCCTCCTCCCTCGCGAGTTTCCGGGAATCTTTTTTCATTCATCGATAAAGGAAGAATATCTCTTCTACGTTATTATCCTATTCCTTCGGTGATCTTGATTATATGCGACGAGGATGCAATTAAAAATCTCGTCTTGTTTTATGTCACCGACAAGTTACGATTTTTAAATTGAAAAACTTCTAGACACGTATTGTTCCTACGTTAACGTATGCAAATGCGATGTGAAATTGCAAACTGTTTGCAACACCTTTGGATCATTTGCATGTGCAGTCGATTTAATGTGATGCAGTGTAATTGCAAGTCAATAAACCTTATCGCGTTACTGTTTATGGAATATCCTTTTTTTCTTCTCGAGTTTTTTTTGTGTTATTCCTTTTTGAATATTTGAAATATGTTATAAGACATTTACTAATCCTTAGAAACGGTATTAGCTTCGATCATTTATACAATTTCGAAAGTCGAATTGAATCTTTTTAATTATCTATTTCTTTCAGATATATATATAAAATATATATATATATATATATATATAATAGATTAAAAATTGAATACCGTTAAGTAATGTTCGATATTCGGATGTCGTACTGTAATATGATTGTAATATGATTGATGTAATATAATTATTAACGCAGGCATTTGCAAAGATATCTCCATTTGTATCGATACATAATTTTTACCATATTTAAACTAGTACAATCTAATTAATTTCGAAATTAATTGCTTGGAAGATATGAAACCTATATGTGTCGTTTAATCATTCTTCAGCTTAAATATGCCATCAAAAGATACAATATATTCAAAATGCACGTTCTTGAATACACGAATTCATTTGACAAATAGATTCAGTTTGCCATAGTCACATATATGGTACGTGTATTATTTTTCCCAAAAAGATAAAAAAGCAAGTATCCCTTCCCGGTCCCAACGAACGGTTTCAAAACAAAACAAATCGATGAAAAGACAAAAAAAAAAAAGAATGAAGACAACAGATAACAAACTTAAGATACGAAGTTTTCTTGCACTTACCTAAATTTAATCGACGGAGTGTAAGATAAGAAATACGCGACGGCAGTAGATAATTCCTGTCACCGGTCAGACACGATCGTTCGCGTAAACAACTCGCGGTATTGCAACTTTTCTCTGTTAATCCTCAAAGAGAACAATAACACGCAATTGCCAATGATACTACCTTTCCTAACTCAAGGTGGACAACAGAAGTGCACCACTCCCATTAACACGACGAGCGCGTGAACGCAAATTGAATTTGAAAAAGTGTTGAACGTCGATGATTTGCATATGCGTTGAATTTCGCGCAACGCAGTAGGCGGGCGGCAATATTTCGCGCGTGCAACGTAATTACGCCGAACGAAGACGAGGGTCACTGGGTGTAATAATTGAATGACGATTGCCCGGATAGCATAATAATCAGCCCATCGCCAACCAAAATGACTTTCACCACACGCCGGACTCCATGGCGACGCGGCGCCTGGAACACGGGGCGTGTACTCCTCGGTTAATGTTCAAACCGGCGTGTACACGAACCGAAACCCGCCATTTGGCCAGCTCGATGACACTTTCTTCTTCTGGCGAACCTTGTACTTTCTACATGTACAACCATTTTGCGTCGCAAAATTACTTTCGCCTGTCAGTTTGGAAACGCGACGAATATATTAGACTTCTCTTTTCGAGAGCGAAGCTATGTCGTTCTGCTTGGTAATTACGCTTAATTCGAAGATATCGGAGGGGAGAAATTTAACACGTAGTGGTCCTTAACCTTTCAACGGTCAGATTTCTTTTCAATTTTATATCCGAGCACGAACCGACTGAGATTTCTTACGCCTTCTTGTAAAAATTATAACAATGTTTTCTACGTTCACAATAGTGTACGAAATACTTTTATCAAGATAAAGAAAAAAAAGCGAAAGATGGAGTATAACGTAAATCATATCGCATTCAATTTCAAATTTTCCATCCACGAATGTGCAAGACTTTATACATAAATTCATACCTTGTAAATATAGTAATACATTTTCTATATTGTCAATGTATATACAAGGTATACAAAATATTTTTATCACTATGAAGAAAGAATAGCGAAGCTTTTTTTTACCAAAATAAAGAGACAGATCATTCCGCTTTGTGTATTAATATTTAATATATACATATAGCAAAGCGACATCCTCCATGTAAGATACAATTTCGATTCACAAAGATCAATGAATAACGCAATGAGACAGACAAGGGAGCGTTAAAAAGTTAATCATACGCGTGTTTTTCTAATTTCCTGTTCACCGTGGACTTTTCCACACTTGCGCCGCAAATTAGAGATTGCGTGATCATACTTATCAGCAGACTTCCATCCACTCAAAGAGTCGCGGCGGTTCAGACTATATCTACCTGACTGTGTCGTATTTACAGGTATTTCTTTGATCGTTCTCTACGAAACGCCAGGTTGACGACCCTTTGATAACCAAGCGTGTTGTCGCAGCGATCGTGGATTTCGAACCATCCAAGTAGGAAGCATTTAGCAATCGACGCGTTAATGAGATCTCCGTACCGAAAGCTCTGTGCGTCTTCGTCGTTCAAATTGACCATATTTCTGTCTCTTTTCTCTACAAAGTTAACGTTTAATGGTTATTTAGTTCTTGGAACACCAACATGACGAACAAAACTCGTCAAAGATAAATGAAACACAAAATTCCAAACGAAATAATCACAAAATAGATACAGTGACTCATGGAAGTAACCGAACACTTATAGAAGCCTCTCATGAATTTATTATCTGTGCTACACGAAATATGTTGATATTTATTAACACTGCGACGAAACAACTGTCGTAATCACATTGGAAAAATTTGAAAGAAATCTGAAAATGTATATATGAGCTACAAGATATTTAATGCAAATACATCTTTTGCAAAGGTAAGAAAAATATTTAAACAATCAACTAACTAATATTATAACTGTATTACATAACTATATTATATAACTATATTATATTAATAAGACCTAATATTCAATGTAACCATACTTAACATTTATTATATGTTTAAGGTAGCTATTTGTGACGTAGACTAATTTTACTGTTTGTAAGTATTACTGTTTGTAGTAAATATCTTGTAGCTTGTATATACATTTTCAGAGCCGTTTCAAATTTCACTAATATAATCCAAGGATCCAGAATAATAGATATTTCAAACATTTTGTAGAAAAATCTCATTGAATATAAATTCATTTTTACTTAAGAAAAGAAGGCCAATTACAGTAAATCTTAAAGAAGCTTCTCAAAGAATAAAATGTTAAAAAAATATTAAGCTTTACTTGTTTTGATTACGAATAATCATAATAAAAGATTAAAAATTTTTTTCATTCATTTACAAATAATCATTAGCGATGATGGGTATTTTATTTTATTTACGAATAATTATTCTAGATTACAAAAATTTAATTTTGATTACTAGTAACCATTATCAATAGCCCGAATTTTATTTTGGCTACCGATAACTGATATCGACTATGAACATTTTATCTGATTACATTCGATTTGCGAATTGTCATTTTATATTACTGACAATTAGCATAGCAATACAAGCGCCAATTAATTGATACAAGCGCATACAAAATTTTGCACAATATCTTTTATTTTATTCTTTGTTTCATATATTTTCATACCGTCTTTTATCTTTTTTTGCTCAATAAATTATGCATAAGTTTCACAATCCATGTTTTTATGTCAATAAATATAGACTGATTATAAGTAATGTTAACAACGACTGTCAATAGTCAAATATAACCAAAAAATAGTTTTGCCATCGATAATAGTTAGCGGTGATCAACATAAAATTCGAGTCGTCAATAATGGTTACTCGTAACCAAAAAAATTCCTGTCATTTATATTGGTTACTGTTAACCAAAATTAGATTTCCGCCATCGATAATGGCTATTCGCAACCAAAGTAAAATTCCCGTCATCGGTAACGATTACCACTAATGAAAAAACTTTTGCTCATATATAATGATTATTAGTAACCAAAATACTCTAATTCAAAATATTCATTCTCATACAATAACTTTCAATATTTGTCTTACAATAATTATGATGTCTGGTATAATCACAGTTGTGTCTTATTATAGCGCCAGTGAAATTTCAAAATGTTTTATAATATACATCGGTATTTATATCGATATAAGAAGATTTATATCGATAAATCTTCTGTGAAATAGCGTTTGAATACTTTCATAGACCACTTTATATGTATATATTTTTTCCTCGAAATAAAGGAAGATTGAATATAGACGTGTTACTATTGGTTTTACGTACATGTACAAAGCAAAAAAAAATATGACGATCATAGAGAGAAGAAGAGGCACGATCGGTATAGAAAAAGCTGGTGATGCAGCACAATGCTCCGTGCGTGTACGTAAATAACGCGAGCGCTGTTATCTCGTCGGCTCCCTGCAATATGGAACGCGTTATCTGCCAGTCGGCTACAGAATATTGCGTTTTTATCGCGAAACCGCGGGATTTGCGTGGCGCGGAGGGGCAATGAGCGAGGACAGATACGGGAGATCGGTAGTAAAGATCGATTACGCGTTGCGTCGAACGCATCTACGACGATTTTTCATTCCAGACGAGTGATGATTCGTTGACGAAATGCAATTACGTCGAGCAATCCGCCTTTTTTCCTTCTTTCTAACGTGTTGTGTATTTTCGAATGTTTAACGATAATTTTTTTTTTTTTATCAAGATCGGTAACGTGATTGGCTCAAAGACGATATACGAGCGAGATCTTTATACGTGTAATTGCAATGACGAATGACAATCTGTTTAACTCGACTGACGAATGCATTTTTTTTTTTTTTTGATACGATAATTTCCAGGACTGATAATGCTTTATCTAAATAATCGTTAATACCATACGTCGTTTATTGTTTGGCAGAGTAAATATCAGGAAATTTATACGAACAATTGATCTCTGATTGGCACAGGTAGAATCATAAATGTATACGTTACTTCGAAACGGGATATTTTGGAAATAAAAAATATAAATAATATTCTGCTTACATATCATTAAAATTACTTCTATAAGCTTATTCTTTTTACATAACACAATTCTCTGACCTTGTACGTTTTATGCTATTAAAACACCCAACAAAATCCCTATCTATCCTTTTACCGTATTTTACTTATTTTTACTGTAGTCGTAAAAAGATTTCAACACAATCCGAATATTTAATTCTAGAACGTACTACCAGGAATGAATGCAATTTTATCGAAATAATAAACTCAACATCAGCAAGCAAACGTCGATATCTACGAAATCCATCGCGACAAAAATAATTACATTTCCCCCACCCGATATCGTACGTGTGATCGTTTATCAAACGATTAACGAAGTACGCAGATAAAGTTAGAAGTTGAAACCCCGATCGATTACCTGGCACACTACGACGCAGGGACGATTTATTCATCGCGAGTCTATGTATCGATCATCAAATGTGTTTATATTCGAAAAATTCTTTTTATTCGCTACGCATGACTAATTTATCGCACTTAGTCCGATTCTCAAGGCCAAGTGACTGGCTAATTTCGTCGGTTAACCAATTCCCCCATAATCGTTTATTCCTCTAACATCCAAAGCTATTTTTCGTATAACCTTAACATTTCCATTTTTAATTTCACGAAAACAAGACAGAAGGAGAAGACGTGAAGTCCTCGTATCGAATAATTGATCATAGTCAAAAAATAATACATACACAATATCCTTACTATTAAAAGTAACTGCAGATATTTATGGATTTATTGTGAAGGCGTAGATATGCACAAAATTTATATACCTAATATGGAAAAATATATGAAATATCCAGAGATATATTTTTATTTGAGAAATTAATAACGCGCGATATTAGATGAAAAGTAAAAAAGTCGTCACCACCTGCAATGATTGCAGATAGAATTGCGAGAATATAGATATTAAAACGAAATTCAACGGTGATAGCTTTCAGCAATCAATATTTAGAAGCATACAGATTTCCCTGCTAGAAAGCAATTTTCGCAGACGAAAAATTGTTGTCGCGAGACTACATATATGCCGCCAAGCAGTGAACTAAATCGCGATTTAGCCGGTCATTCCTACGACAGTCTATCCGTTTCTTTACAGCGTAATCTGCTCGTAAAACGTAATCGTTGTCGATTATTAGCCGCACGAGCGATTTTTCCGCGGTGAGAAAAAGCGTGGCAGCGAGGTAACGACCGACCAGAGTAGATAACGTGGACGCAATATTTATTCACGAGCAGGAAATGCACGCACGTGCCCGACGATAGATCGATCCTAGAGATGGAAGGAACACACTCGCGCGCACACAAACCCACACAGACGAAGTTTGATAGATCTCAAGACGAGTCGAGAGATTGGCTACGCGTAGCAGGAATGCCGCGAATTTGAGGTGTGGCGTACACTCTCGATCCTTCCACTCTCTTCAGAAAGGATACCTCTTCCTCCTCCGCTATCCGTGGCCAACCTACTCACCACTAGTCGTGACTACTATTATGATCAGCGTTTAGATTCATCCGCTACGTCAATCGTGTTCGACATCTCTATCGATCGCGACAGATCAAAAACCGTTATGCCGCTGTCGTGCGAGATCTCAAGGACGGATAGGAAAAAGCTACAAGATCCAGAAGCAAGAAAAGCGAATGATTTGTGTTCATCGAGGAGATGGTAAAAAGTGATCGAAGTTTTGTTAAGGCTTCGTGTTCTACAGGTTTTGCTCGACAGTTTCTTGGCTGCCGAGGCTTCGATGGAGAATGGAATTTTCATACTGAAATTTTTCACGAAGATTTACCCAGGATATGTATAAGATTACAGATTTTGCAATTCCTCAGACCTGGCAGAACGAAGTAATTGAAGATCCTATCGGTGGATTGGGTATCCAGGTGTATTTGTAGGCTTTATCTTCGTAGCTAGGTATAAAGTTAAATCGATTTCGTTCTATCGACGGGAAGACTAATTGTGGAAAAATATGAGAAATCGTGTATGCATCACGATAAGGAAACAGATAGTTGCCGGTTTCTTATCTGCATTGTATTAGGCGAGAAAATTGCCCCTGATAACAAAATGCTGTATTCGGCCTACGGAAATAAATCGTTTCAACCTTATTGGGACTATAATATATTGTATATATTGTTGCTATAATATTGCATTTTTATAATAATTAATTAGATGTACGTATATTAAATTTCGTATTTTTTGTGATAGATATCTTTATAATTATGAAAATAAAATGCCAAACTTGAACAAGAGGCAGCCTTTCATTGGAAAACAAAGGTGTGTGCAAATATTTTTGTTGCAGCCACTATATATACTAAATATACATATATATAAGATGCATATATATATATTTATAACACGATTATAAAATACAGAATATATCCAAATAAGAAGGACCTTTTAGACGAATGATTATAATCTGACAATCGGGTAATTTTCTTCCTGAAATCACCCTTATTATACGATATAAAGAATTAGCATACATCATGGGCGAGGTTCCTACTTCGGAGAATATTCAAAGTAGCGTTGTGCAAAGTAGCATGGCAGGAATGTTTGCAGTCGAAAGGCATCGCGTTCCTAAATATTGAAATGTATTCGCGAGCGGAGAGTAAGAATGCGCGATTTTCTTCGAGAGCTCGGAAGATCTGACGTCACAACTTAAATATTAAAAAGGAATATCCGCCCGGAGGACGAGGAAACGGGACGTACGATGAATGAAACGTTCGTCGAACGTCCTTGATTTTATTTCGTGGCGTGTCGTTTCCTACGCTGGTGGCAGGAATCGATCGGTGAAAGTTTTTGTCGGTTAAATGAAAGTGAAAACAGGATTTTCACGCGGTGGGTGTGCCGCGTGCATACTTTTGCGGATGCACGTGGTACTGAGTCGAAGGAAAACCCATAACGCTGCTTGGCTCGTATTACATAGAGTTCTATTCATCGAAAGTCCTCGAAATGGACAGAACACAGACCATGCAAGAGTGGCAAACGAGAAAATATCCAGAGAAACATGAATGAAGAGGAGAAGGAAGAAGCTCTACGTATGGCATACTCCGGTTACCAGACGAAACGCATCGAGAACGTGAAGTTTTTCACAAAATCGTAAGAAAAATGTGCAGCTCCCGGGCAAGCATTCCATTTGTGCCCGAAAATAAACACTCTCGTAGGCCCTTACATCCTGACCCTTCTTGGAAAACAGACTGACGAAAATTTCTTTTCCCTCGTCTAGTTAAACCTATAGGTTCTGGACATTTGCAGGAATTTCTGTAGAAGATTTACGGAGGTTCTTAGTAAAATGAAATATTTCATGCTTCTAAATATTCGATGTTTAAAGTAAATAATCTTGCTGAATATAATTTTTGTTTTATTTCTTTCTTCAATTATTATTCAGCATCAATAACATTATAAATTAAAGAAATATTACCTAAAAATCTCCAATTTAGAATTCAAACGACGCCTCATTTTGCGTCTATCCATATATTTTAGAATACTACATATCTTTGATTGTTTACAGATTATAATATATAGTCTATAGTTTGTCATATCGTTTATGCGAAATTATTGAATTCCTATACCTAATACTTCGCGCGTATCATTAGGAAACTGGATGCTATTATTTTATAGAAAATCATTTTAACTTCGACAAGATGGGACAGCTGAAGTTCTTCCTTTGTCAGTAAACCTTCCACAGCTATTCTGAGAAACTAAAAGAATATACCTGAAGTAACTCCTACATGAATTCACAATTTACTAAGGAAAAAGAAACAGAATCTTAGAATTCGAAAAACCCAAAGAAAAATAGTAAAGTCGAAAGATCGTAAAATAAAATGCTACAATTAAAAAATCTTGAAACGAAATCCTAAAAGTCCTATCGTCAAAATCCTATCACTCAAAAAATATCTCCACTATTGTCATCACCCTTAAACGATTCAAACGAAAACCAGAAATTCAAAGCACATAACAAAGATGCTAAGAAAAGAGGAATCCTATTCGTACGTGTCCCTAGTCTGAGCCAAGGGAGTATCATTGTGCACGGTTACATCCTGTACTTTTTCACGTGGTAGAGGATTAAGGTGGGCGCACGGCGCACAGCGCACAGCGCACAGCGCACAGCGCACAGCGCACAGCGCACAGCGCACAGGGCATAGCGCATAGCGCACAGCGCACACTCGCTCGTCTACCTGGGTTCCAGGCTGGAGCAAATCTTTGGAACCATTAATAATATCGCCGGCGCAATTATCGGGCCAGCTGCTACGTTCCTTGGAGGCCCCTCGAGGCCTCTCAGCAGGTACGTACGTGGCTAGAAGCGGAATATTTCGTCGTATACGTGTGTACGTTTTCCGACGCAGGTACGTAACTATGTTCCCTAGAACCCTTAATTTCTGTTATCTCAATGTGGTTCGTCGCTCCCCATTCGTTCTAAAACAATTCGTGGGCCGAGATACCAGTACCGGGACAGAAAAACAAAGCAGACTCTACGGGCAAACTATGTATTACTGTTCCCAGTCAAAGCTAGACACGTATACTGGAATTACGAAGATTACTTTCGAAACCGGTCGATTTTACGACTACCCCGAAAAACGTATACTTCCAACCAGGTAGAACGAAGCTACGACGAAGAAAAGAAATATTTTTTTGTCTGAACCACAGTAACAATAGCTATAGAGAGAGGAAACCATAGAGGACAAAGGCACTGGCGAACATCGACGAAACGCTCGTTCGCTTGTAAAATTTTATACCCGCCCATTATTGGCTTCTATTTTCCAGTAATTATCTTTTTATTGCGTCATTCGATCATCGCACGATCGCCTCTATTTATTAGCCTCTGTTTTACCCCGAACGTTTTTTTTTTTTTTTTTTTTTCAATATCGTTCACGAGCATCGTCGAATAAAACGCATCGTTCGATCGACCGGATGTATCGGTTCGAAAATACACTTCCTGCTGTTGCTTTTATATCAAAAGGGGGTTTAGGAAAGAAACTTCTCTTTTGCATCGATTCCCACGCGATCCAAGATCCATTACGATCGTACGGAAGAAGACTTCTCAACCTCAGAAACAGAAACAAATCTCGACAAATGACGACGAACGGTGACAAACGACGAAATTTGCGCTCCAACATCGACAATTGACCATCTCCCAGTGACGAATGTATGTACATCATTTTGCGGCCGCAATCTCGTGCCCGTCAATTCATTAATTAATCGGTGGACAGGCCGCGCGTCGCTCGCTGCGTGCACGCTACCAATTACCGCCACATTGTCGCGCATAAATCATTAGCAGACGTGACGCTTCCATAATTCGGTTAATTTCCACTGTTTTTATTGTGCTTTGCGACCTATATGTACTATATGCCAATATTTCCTCGATTTTCTATTCCAAATCTTTTCTTATCTTGATTATCGATACTGAATACTTTGCAGTAATACGAGATTGAAAAATTCGCAAAAAAGAGTGTATAATATTCAGAGTGATTTATAAATTGATTGCCACGATAATCAAAGTGGTTGTGACGTGTCCGAAATAATTTTCAGTTAAATTAAGAAAACGTGTCCAAAGATTGTGGCAACCGGTTTGTGTACTACGTCGTATATGATTTCTTTAAAAATTACATTGATCAACTCCATAAATTGAGAAGTATCGAAATGAGATGATGTTACAAAAGCTTTTTTTAAATTCACCTTAGAATTTACTATCGCTTACGTATATTATATTCTTTCGATAAATGAACTTTATGGAAATAATTTGTTGCTTGAGAATCGAACAACAATCCTGTACTTGGGTAATGGAATTAAGAAATTAACAAAAAGTGAAATTGATTAATCGGGCTTTCGAGAGATTCATTATGTAAATACTACGTACATCTCCTGCTTTAAATATTACACAAGCAGTGCATTCATACGTGCGAACTTGTGACTATGCAACCGAGAACATCGCACATGACGATTCCTATCCAACACCATGCGAACGATAAAAATCTATAATTAACGTTCGATCACGACGGATCAACGCGTTTACGCTTTATCGAAACAACGTGGTTCGCAAGAAAGATTTATACTATCGTCTGAAATTTTTTAGCAGCGTTCCCTCGTGTAAACTTTACGAAACGCGTCATTCCTATTTACCACGTAATTCTTTCTTTCGTGAAGCATGATAACATAGCGAACAGATTACGAGAATTATTATTGGGGAATTCGATGATCGATAATCAAATGCGATAAACAAATATTTGAAAACAACCGAACAAAATTCTTTCTTTAACTTTACTTTTCTTTTCTTCGTATTATTGTGACGAATACGACTGATCGGATTGTAAATTGAACAAAGGGAAGCACGCAGTGGGAGAATACTCAATAAATCGTCCGAAAAAGATACGACCTTCGTGTGCGTGAAACGTTCCCAAACGCGAGGCTCGTGACTCGTGAGTATATACTCGTGCCTATCGCAGCTTATCGAGATGCGTGTGAGTCGGTCATTAATAAAAGGGTCGCAATGCTCACGGTGAAAAGCGAAGAGACGAGGGCTCGTATCGATCAAATAACCATCGGCCGCCATGTGGAAAGACACGGACTCGTGGGATTTCCGTTTCTAACGGGAGACGTGGCGTTAATCAAGCTTGCAAATTCATCGTAAATCGCCGGTAAAAGAGAAAGAATGACATTTAAAAAATCTAAAAACATATAAGTGATTAAAATTCCCAATTCTTCATAGAATTTCCATTTCTAGTGAGAGATAATCGATCTTGTGTATTCATCGCAAATTGCGGGTAAAAATATATTGAAGAATTACAAAATTTAGAAACGTTTGTAAAGTTAAATTGGCCAAATCTTTCTTTTTGTGTTCTGTCTATTTAGGATGGATCTTTAAGAATCTTAACCGTTTGAGTCCCAAGGGTCTTTGAAAAAACACGGTCGAAAAATCCCAAACAGCGCGATAACGCTTGCCTTAATCGATTGCGAAGAGAAACAAAGCGGCGCGATAGCGCTCGTCATATTTGTTATTTCTATGAAATACGTCTATATTATTATATATGCGTACTATTAGTTTATAAATATTTCAAGTTTTGTTCAATAAACATTATTAAGAAGATAAGAATGAAATACAAAATACCGTCAGTTGTCAGTAGCGTTCAAATGTACTGGTAAATGGTTAATAAAGTTAAAGTTTATTATGAAGTAATGATTAGTATAGAGATGTTCGTTTGGGGAAAGATTTTAGTGAAACAATATGAATGAAAAATTACTCGTTGAGATAATGTATGAGCGTACATTTGTTACGTATCCTACATCCCGTGCGTCCAGGAAGTTTCGTATCGAATTTATCAAAAACACGACGGGAAGCCTGTTATAAGATGATAGGCCAAGAAGAAAGTGAATAACGTTTTACTAACGCTGAAAAAATTCGTCTAGTGAAAACAATTGTTGTAGCTAAAATCGTCGTTTCCTTCGTGACACGAGATTTCAGTTATACGCAGTTCGTCGGAAACTTTAATGAAAAGCCTTGTTTCGAAACTTTAATCGAAAACTTTAATTAAAAAGCATCGTGCAAAATCTTTGCCAAATGAGTTTGACGCGCCAATATTTCATACCTACAGAATATATTATCAAACATAAAACATACAGGAAGGAAGAATATTAAATATTAGACATTAAATAGTAGAATATTAATAGCAGAATTGTACGGTGTCCCATTTTAAAAACTGAACTCATGATATTTACAAAACTATGTGATATACAGGAGGCCGTATTATCAAATATGAAAAATAAAATATAGAAAACTAAGAGAAGAAAGATCATATGCCATATTGTCAGAATATAATTTCAAAAATCTAATAGAAAATCTTGACGGAAGATCAACGCGCCAATATTTAATATCAAATGTAAAAAATAAAAAAGGCTAAAAAAGAGAAGGTGACATTAAACTGATATTTCGGAATAGAATATCAATTTCGTCGCAAAATATTTGCAAAAACGAAATTCCTACGTCAACGGATTCTTAGCAATGACACATGTAATAATAACAAAATCTCGAGGAATATAACGCAGTTGTGGCGATAGTGAACGTTGCGTCGCGTCGTTGAGGAAAATTTTCCACGCCATACGAATATTCTGACCTGGCTGCTTTTGATACATTGTCGTCGAGTCGCATGGAAAAGGAACGCTGTTACGTCTGGGCTATGCGTTTTAGAACCGTGGCTGCAACAGTGTGCACATCACGTGCGTACACGCGAAGGTGCGTTCGTGTGCGTGCTGCACAGCCCGATTTATTGATCACACGCGTCGCACGCAATGTACGACGCGTGTGCCTGCGTGTCGCAACGAACGGCCTACGAACTTTAACAAATTCCGTCTAGGATCCATCATGACATGTGCGTGAAGCCAACTAACATTAGCATAAAACCAGAGGGAAACGAAACTCGACTCAACTAATCGCGTTGGGGAACGAAAATCGTTGGATCATCCGATAAATGAACCTCTTCGAAACTAAACTGATCGAATTTACTTTCTATAAATTTCGTTTCCGAGTACATGATATTGATGTTCAATTTCTTGAAAAAAAAGTTACACGATAGCTCTAATTATGAACGTTATGCAAAATCTTTATAAAACAGGTTCGATCCGAAGATCGAGGTTTTTACATATTGACATATGATTTATTATACGCTGTTGCGAACGTTTGATTATTGCAAAACAAAAAAAAAAAAAAAAAAAAAAATAGCGTAAGTAATCGTGGATTACAAGGCATATTTTAAAGATAATGTTTGTAACATTATCGATGTCTCTAATCTTCAATTAATGGAGGTAGTCAATGTGGCTTCTGAATGGCTGGTATATTGGCTCGATCGTTAATGAATCCTTAAAGATACGATGATTCGATCAAATTTAACAGTTATAGATATTAAGGAAATAACGTGGAAGATACTTTTTGTTAAAAAATTGTCTCGTATAAATTGCAAAAGAATTTTGGAAAACTCGCGCAATAGTGGCAGATTCTTAATGATTCAAATAATCGAAATTTAAATATATTTTTACATAAATAAACACGGATTTAAGGAATTATAAAAGTTTTGAATCTCTAACGAAGAATTAGCCGAAAACACAAGATTAAACGTTCGATAAGAAAATAGATTGTATCAAATATCGAGCGGAATCGAAGATCATAAAAAATCTTACCCAGACGACCATCGATCCAAGTTCAAACAATCGAATTTATAGATTAATCACTGGTCTAAAAAAAAGACGAGTGTACCGTTAAGAGCTTAAATTGCGAGTCTAATCAGAGCGGGATCAACGAGAAGGGATTTGAAGAAATCGTAGGCGACATAACACGACTGAGAAACGGTGGGGTGGGGGGTGGCAAACAAATTAACGGACGAACCATTCAAGCGAGACGGTCACGATCGTTCCGATATCGATGAAAAAGACCGAGAACTGAAGGAGCTCATCGCCGTGGATTAGATCGAAACGTGTTTGCCGACCGATAGCTCACACATACGAAGCCAATGATGTGTGCGGCTACTGTGTTGGTTCGAAACTGCGAGAAATACGAGCTTCGTGACACGTACTGGTGCAATTGCAATTCACGCAACGCAACTCTTTGCAACATGTTTACACGGAGACTACGGATCGTATCGTATCACGGAAGAATTCCTATGCAATTTTAAACGCGAATTTAAACGGTCTCGATTCGATACCAACTTAACCCAATAGAGAGAAAAAATGAAACCGCTACGCGATGATGAAGGATTTTCGCGCGTCCTACCAAGCAAGATTGAGTCCACGTAATTTCTATAAAAGCACGACTACGCAGCGAGCAGGGACGGCGTAGTTAACGACGTGGGCCGTGGTCGATCGTGCAATTAACTTTAACGAACGGCGGCCTTGCGATTAAACTTAATTAGTATCGCGGTAATAACTCGTTAATAATCAGAGCCGTGTACCACGCCGCGGCCATAACACGCTCGTATTCTTCGTGCACGTGCATACACGTGCGCACAGGACGCGGTTTCGGGGCTTGCATGTGTGTTCGTTTCGTTCGTTTTATATATTTACGTGACTACGTGGACCAAACTGAAGGGGAAGGAAGGCACGGTGATGCGAGAGATGCTTTAAGGATGAACGTTTCAATCTGCCAGAGAAGCTCCCTCCTCCTCCTCCTCTTTTTTTAACCACGACGACGACGTGGAGGCGTTTATATTAGCGAACCAGCACAATCATCACCAACAATCAACGAATTGCGTGAACGTAAGAAAATCATCACGTAAGAAATTCATTAATTCACTGGCCGTGTTCTTAGTGACACATTTTCCGTCGATGCCAAGCATTTGTGTGGCCAGCGATTATAAAATGTCTCGTGCAATGTTTCGGCGTCTTAAAAGACGATGGAACACAAAATCGTAACAACACCAGAGATCCAGGAAGTTTTCGTTTTCGTGCGTTGTTCTGTTTCTCGTTTTCACTTACGGACAAAGAATCATCGTCAGTTGCCAGCAAAACACATCGGACAGCAACCATTGAAGAACTCTAGGCGAGTATAAACAGACAGAGAGAAAACGTTTCGAAGCGTAGAACCGGCACTGACTGAATGATTGACTAGCTGACTGAATAGCCGACTCGTTGACTGGCAGACGCGAGCTTCTGTTGCAAGTCTACACCGGCGAGCCACTGCGTTTCTTCTTCTTTCTTCCGTGTGTGTTTTAGCAGGCTTTCCCCTCACACTCTCGACTGTCCTCCATGTCCTCCGGGGAGGGCACACGTAGCGGCCCTTCCGGCTTTTCCACGACGCTCGTACGTCGACTTGTGACGTACGATCTCTCACGATAAACGTTTAAACTACGGAAGAGATGCCAGAGAGTGGAGTGTCTGTCAAGCTGCGTCTATCTCTCCGGACAAGTAAACAATAAGAACGACGCGGCGCCAACAATGCCGGAGGAAAACGAAACCACGATTCGTCGGTAAAAGAACGAGAAACGGAAAAAAATAATAGAAAAATAGATCGCGGGTCCAAGCCGTACTCCGTCCTATATCACGGACTGTACTTGATCGACGGAGCTGACGAACAAACGTAAAAACGTGCACTACCGTCTCTCTCTCCCGGTTACGACGAGCGAGGCGGTTAGAAACATCGAGCACGAACCTGATTGCGGGGCGGCGCACCGAATTATGGGCCGCTATACGCTTTCGGCTGCCTCTCGCTCCCTCTCCTCCTTCTACCTCTCTCCTGCTCTCGCCTTTACCCTCCCTCTCTCGCTACCTCGTCTTTCAGCCCCACCACACGGCCTGTTGACTTGTCCCCACTATTCCTCGCGTTTAGCTCTCCGTCTCACGCTAGACGACTCGCCCCCACCAGAATAACATGAACACGCTCCTAGGACGCTCTATACTCCATACTATACAGTCTACATACCTTCCCCTACCAGCGTACATTGTTGGCGCGAGCGGTAGCATTGCCCCTTGCGCCTGTTTCGAAACCTCTCTCGCGCGAGAGCAACGTTGCCACCTTACGGCGTAGCTGCGGGGATGATGGACGTAGAGCTGGCTGCGAGCTAGCGTCGCGCCCGACACTCTCCGACTCGCTCGGTACACACGCGTCACGATACCTAGACCGCTGCTTCCGACCGGAAGTCCCGCTATGTGACGCCCCTCGTGTCACCAGACAGACGCTGTCTGACGATCCTTCTCGCGGTTGATCGATGATCGGATAACGCGCTAGAACAGGTAGAAAGGGTTGCTTCCCGTGCGGGTACAGATGACTTTCAAAGGGAAAAGTTGACGGGTGTTCACGATGTTCGACGGAAAAAGGTTTTTTTCATGGTGGATACAGAACTCTTGAGTTCAGAATTGAGGGCCATCGGGTGCCTCCCTTGGATTGGAAGTTAAAAAATTCTTGGTTTCGCTATTGCTTAGTTTTTATAAAAATAAGAATCTACATGGAGGACGTATAACTTGGATTTCCAGAAACGATTACATCATTATCCTCGTTAAAAATAATGGTGCGTCTTTTAGAAAGTTACGAGTGAAACATTTTTGAATTTTCGTCTTTCTCTTTTAAGCAATCGCAGTAGCTGATTTCTAAGAAAATAAGAATCGACGTAAGAGTTACCATTTAACTTTCAGCGATATAAACGATGGTTTTCCCAAATAATTGTAAAATAACTTTCCTATCCGGAGGTCTAGAAAATCATGCAAGAACGTGTCATCTTTAAACAGCCACTTAAAACGGTTATTGTTGAGAGAGACATGTTCTGATTCCAGCCACCAGCCTGCAGCACTGTATGGTGCAAGCTCCCATTTACTTAACGTCCCTAGCACTTTGTTTTACGATCAATAACATTCGATTGGAACGTAGCCATTCGTCCAAAGTAAGTGCGTCTTTATCGAAAGCTAGTGGTCATTGGGAGTAAACTTGGAGTGTTATCACTGATGGTCGGTAAGGAGAGCTCCAGAGTGAAATCACGGATGAAATCGCGAAGAGGGTGGCTACCCTCGCGCAGAAAACTGTAGACCGTTTCTTCTTTTGCGAGCTATTTTCTCCCATGACACTTCTTTTACCCTCCGTCAGATGTCGGGATGTTCGATGAGCACTTGAGGGTGGTTTCATCCCCCTGTCGCGTGGAACGCCACGAGCTTCAAATACCACGGCCAGATGAGATCGAGTCAAACTTCGTATCTTGTTAACATCGATTATTTATGAACATGTAGATACACATAGAACACATGGTCTGTTTAACTAATTATAATGGTCGGTAATTATACCAGTTTTCAGCCAGCTTAAGCCCGCAGTATTAAGCGTAAGTTAATAACGTGTGATTAAATGAAAGCGCTGCTCTTAATGACTGCTTCATGGTAAACAGCTTAACGACGCGTCGTCATTTCAAAACCGACCGTGTGCAACGAGAGATCATCGCGATAACGAGTCAGCGTCTAATGATAAGCAACACATTCTTAATACAATTTATTTCAATCGCTCCGTTTTACGCCACTCGACAACCCTGAATCGAAACGTTGCTACAGAACTGATATAAGTTCGTTAATTCATCACGGGGTGTTGGTGGAATCTACCGCAATACGGTTATCCACTGATAAACTATAGTTGGAAAAGTCTGTGGATCGTATTTGCCATTTAGATGATAAAAGGAGTGAAAGAAACATCGTTTAATTTAAATGGAACTGTGGAAAATATTGGGTATTCTTTCCGTTGTTCTCTACTTTATTTCATCGTCAACTATTTTCCTTTAAATAAACCTACAAGCTTTATACATAAATATCAACAAAAATATTTTAGAGGGCTTTCAATATAAAATTTATCAATTCTATCGCAGTATCTTCATACATGATAATACTCAGCTACACAACTATCAGACGCTGCTGTTGCAATGAATGCGTTTAAGCAAGGTCATCCCTTGACACCTGGATTCTCTCCCAGCAGATCAGCAGCCTACCTCATCGAACTCCGTCTTTCCGTCTCAGTTCCTACTAAAACATTCCTCTCTTTCATCCAATAGTCCAATCAAGACTCCTTTATCTTGGGTGCAGCGAAGAAAAAAGAAACGATCTTGGAACGGAAACGCAACCACGTGTCTCGCAACCCTCACATCAGTCGAGAAAGGCGCGTGTTGACGCGCCGCAGCGTAGCTCGCGTGCGCTAGCGCATGCGATCGATACTCTAGACCGCCGGGGTTTTCGCTTCCCCGCGCAACGTCACGATACAAGAGCCGAGCGAGACCGACTAAGGACGAGGCCGACCGAGACCGGCCGAGGTAGCGCGAGCCGCGGTAGCAGCAGCCGTCGACGCGAGCACGGCCCAACCGTCACCGTCATTTCGACGTCGTGGACACTTTCTTGCCGCCGGATCGTCCACGCGGAAATTCGTTCTCGTCGCGGACTAGCCTTGTTCTATCTTAGCTTGTACCAGGCATTGTAGGCGTCCTCAGCCGATCCTGCTTCCGGTAGAACATGAGACGCGCGCGAAAAGTGATCCCCAGTGGTGTGTTCGCCTTTTAACTGGAAAGGTAGCGATACGAAGACTCCAGGTCGAACAGCCGATAGAGTAAGTTTTAGGGGATGTTTTGGCCCCGTGATTTTCTTGACTTTTTATATGGTGTTCTGTCTGTATTTTCGTGCCTTTTGGACTATTCCTTGTAACACAGAATGGATTGGATCCCGTTCTTCGTTGTCTCATTTATAGAATCTAATTATCTCGAAAAATAACGCTACGATACCGTTACGATACTCGGACGACGCGTCAGCGCGTCTGACTCTCGGTCTGACTCGTGACGGTCACTTTCTACTGTCACGTAACTCGTTTCTTTACGCATTAGCCTGTGAAAAGTAGAGGGAAGATCGATAGGGAAATTACAGAGACGGTTCATTAGAGTATCTTCTATAGAGAAATAAAGGGAACGGCCGAGTGGCCTGTGGCGTGTCTGACCAGAGACAAGCCGCAACCCCTTTAGGTCGTAGCGCAGCTGAGCTCGACCGGGCGCGACCCACAACCCTACATTCGCGGTCTGCGGCGTGACCTAACCTCAACTTACCCCACCTTGTGTGAGCTTCGTTGCCACCCTCTCTCCTTCGAAAGGCTGGAACGCCAGGGAGGACTTTACGCACTGGTTTATCGTCTGATTTTACGGCAGTTCGCGCGTCGATTCTCTTCGCACCGCTACGTTCTCTTCCGTGTTTCGACAAGGGTGTACAAGGTTCCCGTAGGTCGGAGACACGTCACTTTCTGCGCTAGCCTCTCAAGGTAACGGTTCAGAGCAGCCATAACTTCCGAATGGTCGAGTCTGACCTTGGCAGAGAGGAGTTCCGTGTTATCACTATCATCGGTCCGGCGTCTTCCGGCGGTGACGCGTTAATTAATGATCATCGATTTAACGAATCGAGGCTGACCTTGCTATTGTTCCAACCATCACCGTGCTAACAGTTTGATCGAGTTTGTGGTAGTTTGCGAGAAACTTTACGACATTGTTGATTGACTTAACGTTTAATCGTGTTGCAAAAGAAAATTATTTCTTGACTAGTGTGGATACTTTTCATTGAATTTTTCTATATAATATTATCTAAAATACAAGTAAGAAAATATCGAAGAAAATTTTATATTCAAATCTAATGGTAATCTTTGTGTAATATTTAAATGAGGTTGTATTCAAGTCTGAATGAAATTTCCATTGTTGCGGAAGTAATAATTAGTCCACCCAGGCAAGAAATGTAAACCTCTAGCGAAACGTTGATTAGAGCACACAGCAGAACAATAGAGGAACACGTGTCATTGTGTCAAAATAGCTTGGCTCACTAAATTTAAATTGAATTATCCGTCGCGACGTATGGTAACGGTGTGGAAATTGAATTTACATCTTACGTAGTTACGGTAGCACTATATCATATAACAAAGTCTGTGGAATCTTTCGGGTTCCTTTATCGAATAGTCTCTTCGTGTGTGTGTGTGTGTGCGCGCGCGCGCGCGCGCGTGCGTGTGTGTGTTTTGTGTGTGTTTGTATGCAAAAACATATCCACGGATATTTCTGTACGACGAGCTGTTTCAACTATTAATCTGTTCCATCAACCTTTGACCGATATACATACAATGTAGCGTAAACGTATCATCGTTACAACTTCTTAACTAGTTCAAATAAAATTACATTCTCTACATCCGCTATAACTTGAGTAAAAAGAGCAGAAATCAACCAAATATGATTTCCTGAAATCCATTCGTGACATTCACTAACGATAGTCAAATCCCAAGTAAGAAAGCAAATCTATCAAAAATCTCGGAGCTTCAAACACATTTGAATGGATCGTGCTAACCCTTCACCCTCTGTTTACAGGCACTCGAAGCGTTTCGCCAAACGCGTCACCTTCAGCCGCCACTCTCTCGCTACATCCGCTAATCCATCGTCGTTCTGTCACCTCTAGTCGCTCAGATTCCGTGTCAGAGAAGACAAACTCAGCGAAGACGATAACCTACTAAAATCTAAAATCGAGCCGAAGGGAAGAAGCTAAAAAGGAAAATAAAACCGAGAAAAGAAAAGAAACTAGAAGTGAAGAGAAGAAATATAAGAGAAAATATAAGAGAAGAAGAGGGTGGTGCGTAGTGGAAGCAGAAGAGTTAGGTCGTGCGGGGTCCAAGAAGCGTAGCGTTTGGGTGTGATGTGGCGGAGCCCCCCGGGGGGCCGCGGGGGCAGGAGGTTCGAGGCAGATCGGTCGTGAGGGCCCCAGGCACGGCTCGGTTGCCCCGCGGCGAGGTCGCCGGAGGGGCGGAGGAGGATATAGGATGGTGTGACCTCCTGCGTTATCCCGCCCGACGCGGAGGTGGTGTTGGAGGTGGCGGTGGCGGTGGTGGAGGAGGCGGCGGTGGAGCCGAGCAGCTGCTGCTCGACTCGCAGGAGGAGGAGCCGACGGCGATGTCGAGGCAGCTTCGCGGTGAACGGGACCACGTGAGCCGTTGCGACCTCCGAGAACGCGACCTCCGAGAACGCGACCTCCGCGACTTTCGGGACCTACGCGATATCAGGGACCCTCGGGACCTTAGGGACTTTCGAGACATCCGGGACATTAGGGACGACAGGGACGACACGGAGAGGAGTCGGGACGATTACCTGGATTACGATCATCATCCTACCGCTGCGTCTACCTCAGCACTCACTAACAATCCGGTAAGTTAATTATTTCTGCGAGTTGTGCCTTGGAATTGAGAGAAAAATGAATTTATTTGCTTTTAGAAGCGAAGTATTGAAAGTCGTACGACATTTTGCTTTGTTCTTATTAGAATAGGGTGACTTGGACAATAGAATGAATAGTATAAATTGAGGGAATTTAGAATGGTAGCTTTGGTAAGATAAGAGTTCACTAGCATGGTCATTGTGGTAGGTTCGAAGAAACTAGAAAGAAAAGGACCACTTCAGACGGAGGTCAAGGTTTTTAATATCACTGTTGCTTGGATGGTGATAAGCAGTGGGTATCATTATTACAGGAGTAGACTTGGAGGGGCTTGTGTATACGAGGCGTGGAAGGGATGAAGTATTCTAGTTTGTATCAAGGTCAAGGTTTTTGGTGGTATTTCGTAAGAAAGGTACGGAGTCTTTCGGGGTAGTTTGGTGTTTTGATTCTGGAAACTCGAATTGAATAATTCTCTTAAGAATCATTTTTCTACAAAATAAATAATTTTTTTATATTCAACGAATATAACAATCGGTTCCATACTTTTTTAATAAAGTTTAACGCGAGTTAAGAACGCGAGTAATCTGCATGCCATCTGTGTACACTGTACACGTATAACGAGGAGAACGTCGATGCCGAGTAATTCGAACACTCAAGCTTATCTATTATCGCCGTGGGGACGAAAAGTGTTTGACTTTCTGTTATCTTTCACCACCGATATCGAAATTTTTCCGAAATTTAGAAACTTTCAATGAAATATCTTTAAAGGCACTATGTACAATCCCGAATGTTCAAACTTACTTATACACGGTTATGGCAAACATGCATCAGAAAGCTGGAAGCTGTTCGTCGTGTCATTGAAATTTACGTTTATTGAATCCCTCGACGACGTTTCTATTCACCTTTATGTCTTTTGAATACACGGGGTGTGATGGATGTTGCACAACGTGACGCCACGTAGGAAAATTTCAGGAAGCAATATCAACGGATATAAACTGCTTTATATAAAATTACACGAAGCACACGGAACGCCGTAAAAAGGAAGATAGTCGCGACATTCGTCTGCAAATACTTCTCTTTAATATTTCGTCCAGGTATTGCGTAACGTTGCGCTACACTACGCTCGCACACCTTTCCCCCGGCCATACCAGCTTTCCATCAACCTCGGTGCTCGTCGATCGAAACGAATTCTATTTTCCATGCTACGATTACCGACTGCTAATCTCGTTATAATTTATACCATCGGTACGGGTACCTTACGCGTGACTTGCGTAATATCATATAATCTATAATATATGTAAATCGAATGTTAATCGTAAATCTATCGAACGTTAGATCCGCGTCAATTTATCATCTAGAGACTAATACGAAAAAGAAGAGGAAATATTATACTTTTAACGCGTCGAAGGAAGAATTCCAGAAAACTAGTTCACCGAGAAAGGAGAGGAGGGAAAGTCACCTAATTTATTCCGGCTGTGGTGGTTCAACCCAGAAAGAATTGTGAATGCGACAAGAACGAACAGCCAGAGTAAGAAAATGAAAGATGGACGGGTATGGTCTGATCAAAGCTCGTCACATCTCGGCCTGTTTCACATCGTCCCTGATATCCAACGCTATTCCAGTGACCAGGCTCTTCATTTAGCGCTTCTGCATCTTTCATACAGGGAAGCAGCTATAGCTAGGGGTACAAGCGACCACCGCAGCATCGTTGATGCCCCTCATTTGCAGCTGTATTCAGCTGGGTTTGGCTTGCCTTTCTCAGCGACGCCGCTTCCACACCTTCTCTCTCTTTTCTTCTCTTTCTCTCATTCTACGGTCAGAAGTGCTAATGAGGCAGACACGAGATGATGGGGTGGAAAATGGAATCGAGCCTCTTTGGAAGGTTCGTTATTAACCTAGTCTTTCTCACAGTTTTTCTTTATGTCTCCTCTCCCCCACTTCGCTCTCTCTCACATCTCTCTCTCTCTCTTTCTCTGTGTTCTGCTCTGAATCGTCGATGGAAACAGATATGATGCGTAAGAAACAGGAAACTGGGCCATGTTTTGTTCGCCAAACTCGATCCCCAAAGATTGTGTGGCGGATCGGTATGATGCCTCGACCTGTCGGCGTCCTGTTGATACCGATCCGCCACAATTGTAATAATGTTACGCACCGTGAAGACCGATTACGATAAAACCAAGTTATTCTCGTTTAGAAGAGCGGCCACGAAAGTTTTTAATTATTCCACGTCGTGTGCTTCCAATCGAACCAAGTTCCGCAGGCGTGTGCTTTTTAACCTGGAAGATTGTTTGATCGCGTGATTGTGGCAAAAGTTTAGTTCGGTTCCCTCGGCTGAAAGTTTCGTTGGAAGAAGTTTTTAGTTCCTCGTACTACTTCAACTACATAATTTCTCGATAATTCAACGAGTTTTGTCGCGGCAGCGGTAGTATATATTTGCAAAGTCTCGCGTTTATTTGCTACGAAGCGGCGTGATGATGCAAGAAAATCAACTTGAACGCTCCACTCTGATTTATTCGTTCGCTTTCTATTCGATATGCAAATCGGTTTACAGCACGCTCGTTACACGCGCCGTGCGAACGAGTTCTTTCAAAGACAGTATATTCGTTTTCGCGTATACACTCAGGTTCATTGACATTTGCGAAACACCGAAACGAACTGTATTTGCATACAGCACTGGCTCAACGATATTAAAACGTTCACGCGTAATTTGTGCGTCATTTCCTTTTTTCTACTGTCAGGCAACGTGATATCGAGCTTCTTTAATCGACATCTTTACGCGTGTTTCGATATCAATCACGAGCGTGTTTATCACCGGCCAACCCTTCACTTATCTCGATCGCGTACCCACCGTTCGCGCACGCTTTATAATCGCGTACACCTATAATCATGCAAATAACGGAGCACGCATTAAAGTGCAACTATATTACTATCGACCGTGATAATCGCGCGAACTTAATCGGAACTTTCCGGTGCCTGTCGTACTGTGTACTGCCAATTATCGATCGTTTTTCAATGCCACAACGTAAAGCACCTACGCGAACCTTAAACGATTGATCATCGTTCATCGCGACTTCACAGTGGATCGACTCGTGGAAAGTGAAAATCACTCGATGGTAACGCGACTGGGATTATATATGCGCGTAAACTTTGCTTGGATAATTGGACCAGATAAAATCGTAACCTGGTAACCGATCAATTTAATAGAGTCATTCCGAAATTTCATAGCTGTCTGCCCACGCGTACATTGGAGCATTCGCGCTGCGAATGCAAATGATATTTTGCATATTTATGAAACCTACGTTACGATATGGCTCATATTAGAGATACTCTCTCGGTTTATTCCACAGATATATGTTTTCCACACGAATATCTTTAGTTTCGTGTACCGATAGAATTACTAAGGTTTAGACCACGAGACTCTCGTCAGACACTTCAGGATGAAAAAAATGGATAATGCGAGGAGGAAATAAATCTTTATCCGTATACAATAAAAGTCCGTTTTTATTAAAGCCATTTATTTGGACGAAATTTCAATTGAAGCGCAACTAAATAAAGTTGTATTGAAACTCTTGTTATACGAAATGAAAAATCCTGTTTTTATTGTATGAACTGCAATTATATGAATTCCTCGTTATCCAGATATATGGATCTTATCGTAATTTACTAGAAATCCTTTATATCGTCGATAATGCACCTTTGTATATTTATAAAATTTCTAAAGAATTATTTATTATTATTTCTATAATAATCTCATTCTGACGATAAAATCAGTTTGATCATTGTGATAGTTTTAATGGTAATAAAATGTAATTGTTAAATTGCTTATGGCGTGTACTTACGATTTTTATAAAGGATGAACAATTTCTAAGTGCTCGAATAAGTTTACCAGAATGATTTAGTATCCTTTAATTTTGAAAGTACTTAATAGCCAAGATGTCACGATCAGAATCACGAGAACAAGTTGGTATAGAGAATCTCGACCGGAGCGAGATTCAAGATGTCTCATCTCGGTGTACAAACCGTGAAATCGGTTAAGTTTCGTGGCGGGATGTTTCAATCTAAGTTATAAGGAGCATGACTGCGATGATCCTCGCTTAACCCAAATACGTGGCAGGATATATCCGGTCGTTCCGAATATCCCGGGCCGCGCGACAGGAAAAGCAAAAATGAAAGCTTCGATTCGTCACGGAATCGAATCGGGAAATTGCCGATGCCTGTTGGACAGAAATACTTGATCATCTTGCTCAAAATACACTTTACCATCTGTTTTCCCACTTGAGCTATTGACGTTCTGATGTAAAATGTTTCTTTACTTTTCTATCATAATATTGGAGAACATACTTCTAAAATATGATACAATTTTCATAAAAAGTTCTCAAGTATAAGAAAATGTAGAAAAATTCAGATGATACACTTTTAAAATGGAGTACAATTTTGATAAAAGATTTCTAAGATATTGCTTAGAAATTTCAATACTAAGAAAAGGTTGAAAGAATGTCGCGAGATGCGCGTGTAACGCGTGGAACAAATTTTATAAAACATATCACTAAAAAAAATCTAGTAGAAATTAGATGTATTTTTCAGGTATGTTTACAGTTTTTATAAAAAGTTGCGAGGATTTTATTTGGGAATTCCAATCATAAAAAAGGCTGAGGAGAAATCGTTATACGTACTTCCAAAAAATGGAACACTTTCTTTTTTAATTTCAAGAATACTTCGAAATTTCAATCGTAATACTAGTCATGGAAAGATCGGAGAATGCATTTCTGCGTAAAGTAGAGTTACAATTCCTCTAGGAGGTACCACGAGTATGCTTAAAAATTGCAGGAATGTCAACTGCTTTTCATGCTCGTTACACGGAAACGGCGCAAATCGTTCCCATGAACATTTTCCTCGGTCGTAAATGTTAAAACCGGCATAACTGTGCGACTTGTGCATCATTTCCACGGCTAAGCAGAAATACGCAAAGTCGCTTGTATTACGATCTAAAAAGCACATATGTATAACTCTTTGCGCTTTGTCATTAAACTCGCATGAAACTGAAAACCATTAATGCGGGAGAAAAACGTTTCCTTCCATCTCTCGATGCTGGAAAAATGAAAAACGCTCCTTAGTAACGGAGAGGTGTACGCTGGATCTCAAGCATCAGGAACGTGACACCGACCACCTGAAACGTCGTTGGCTACGCCCACGTGTGCCTACGGAGCAAGTTCACCGATCAGCAGATCTCATCTCCGCGAACGGTGGGATCGATTATCGTGCGCCAGATAGTCCCCGAAGTGCGTCACACGCTAAAAGATTCAGAAGCACCGGGCACATAAATAGCTTCTGCTTGACCGGGCCGAGTGTGCAGTGTGCAGGCTGCATCGATCTAACTGCATCATTCGACGCAACGAAGCACGTACCGGACGCGTAAACTGGAAAATAGCGGCTTCGGGGCCCGATAGATATATTTTTCTCTCTAAAAAACACTTGGCTAAAAACTATACGCCATATGGGGTGATAAATGCATGCCGATACTTTACGGTGTGAATCTATACGTTGAATGATTGTTATGCGACGTCTTCGATCTTTACGTCAAAACGCGTCTTTCAATTTTTATTTTCAAGTTTCATTCGTAAAACAGTAATACAGAACTATGATACTGACTGTTTGAAATTCTGTCCGATTCGTATCGATCGATATCCTTTGCGAAGTTTAGATAATGTCATATATACTTCAGCTATTTATACAGTTAGTACTAAGGTGTATAGTAAAGTTTACCGAGGCACGAAGCACCGAAGACACTTTTCAACATTTTCTTTGATGATCTACAACTTGAAAACTAGGATACGTAAGATATATGACTATGTAACACTCTCTGCTTACTTCAATGTGTAGATTGGCGCTCTGAAATATTGACATGCATTTATAGATCACCCAGTATGGTAAAATGACGATCGATACAGAGAGAAGAGTAAAGACGTCTCCTTGCCTATATATCTTTGTATGTTCGTATACATATCAGAAGCGGTACAGACACATACGTATACATAAACACACACATCGATCCGTGGACTTCTTCGGGCTAGTGGGTCTCCGATGGTTGGTTGCTTGGAGTCTCCAGACCCGGTTCCATCGAATATAGGTCAGTGTACAAGCTGGCAGGAGCAAAAGAGCAGCTCAGACTTTTAGCCGTGAGCGCGGCAAACGATCGTCCTGCGTCGGAGCGAGCTAGAGCGTGTGCTTGTCTGAAGGAGTCTGCTAACGGCCAAACGGGTTTGCACGCCCGTGTTCCCTTCCTTCCTCCTTTTTTCCCCCGTTTCCTTTCTACCGAGAAAGGATTCCTCCTTCAGGCGTGTTTCTTTCTCTCTTGCTCCCTCTTTATCTCTTAGTGTACGGCGTGGAGCGAGAAGGGTTCTCCCGGACCGATTCACTGTCGAAATTATTGTTAATGGACCACTCGCGGTGTGCGTATACATATATCGGTCTGGTGAACCGGTCGCTTCTTTTTCGGACCGCAGGAATCCGTATAATGCATCCGCGGGGCCGAGCGTCTTTCGCGTTTAGTAATTAAACGTTCCTTTGTCTCGCCCTTGATCTTGTTTTGTCCACGCCATTTTTTCGCCTGAATACCGTTTCGCGGTATCAAATGACGGTCAGATGGTTTTTCAGTTACGATACGAGGCTTTGTAATCACCGATCGACTTTTTCTTCTTGAAACGAATTGCTTTCTTTTCTTTCATCGATCAGAAAGAACAAAATAAGAGAACGAATAAGCCTTCTTGGAACAAACGGTAACTCGAAATTTTCCGTACTCGACTGTTTCATAATGCAACAAAAGAGCTCGAGATCGCCTGGAGATCGTGGCGATAAAAAATTCAGCGACAAATTCAGCGGTTCTACCTCGCGAGAAGAAAGAGAAGAATGGAGAAACGAAAAATGGAATGAGCGTGGAATGGAGTGAACGTGGAGTGGAAAGAAAGAAGGATAAAAAGGAGGAGGCAAAGCAATATAGAGCCGCGGGACGTGATCGGGAGGCAAGTCCCGGGGGCCTTTGTTGTCCTAGGCTGGTAGAGGCTTTGGTCCGCTTCTAGACTGTGTTTTGTTACAGCACGCCATACTTACACTCTTTCTTTCCTTCCTACATCGCGCCGCTCCTTAAACACGTTTCTAAGCGAGCATCCCCGAGTCTTGCGCTCCTCTCCGCTTCGTCCTTCGCCGTCTTTTCGCCCTTTCGTTTGTTCGCACGCAGACAAGCGTGCAGGCAACAGCGTGAAGCCGCTAATATAGAAGCAGACAGGCGCGACTGCCTCGTGAGGAGGAGACCCCGAGCGCAAATCGTCGTCGGCGACGATGACTGCTTATGCTCGGAGCGTGTACACCTGCGGAATTAGTCGCAAAAGGAAAAAAAGACGTAGACTCAGACGACTGTTGGTTCGGAGCCGCGTGCCTCCGAAATTGCAGAATTATTATCCTTCTCGGAAAAGAGCCAACGAATGTCGCCAGCTCGTATCGAGAAATTGGAAGAGGAAACGCGAAGAAGGAGGCCAAAGAAAGAAACGAAATGAGAAAGAAACGACGAGCGTAGACGGATGAAGAGCGACCGTGTTCGAGGAGATTTCTCGAGAACTTTGTGACTTCCCTTTTCTGATCGCTGCTCTTCGACCAACGAGGAAAAGAAGAGAGGAACACGAGCAAGGTCTCGTGCACCCCTCTCTTTCTTTGCACCTGATCGAGACGAGCCCCTTCAGCCCGCTTAATTGGAAAGATCCACGAAGATCGAGCATTGTTTGCGGACACGAGTCGCGTGAAACACGCGAACCAAGTATTTCTACGCTAGAAGGCGGCTGATATTCGAGACTCATGGTCCGTTGAATCGTAGTTCGAGAACGTAATAGAAGTTAACGCCCTGGGTACACTCGATAACACCGGCGAGCGATCTTGGAATAATTATCGGAGGGCAGGTGGCGCGACACGCGAATTTGGAGTTTCCGGTCTGCCTGCAATGCCATCCGGCTGAACACGGAATAATACCTGCAACACCGTCACCGCCGCTGCAAATGTAATTCCTATGTTGAGAATACGTCGATTTGGAAATAATTGAATGGATGTCTTGAATAATATCGAGATTATTGTCCTTGTTTCAATACGGTCGATCGAATTAACAGCACGCACTAAAACATTTCACTTTTCTATCATAAACGATAAATTGTTCTTGGCTGTTCAAATGACTCCAGTTATTTCTGACTGTTCAAGCGATTAAATACGTAGACAATTGCGTCAAATTAATTTGCTATTGCACCATGCTACAAAGAAATTCGTCATAGAATTTCTTTCATCGAAGAGCTCCGAATACGATAGAAAATGTCTGGAACGAATCACCGTGTATCCGTCTATTATACGAGGTCACGTTAAAATCTTGAAGAGGTGTTCATTTATAATTAGATTTATGTTTCTCGCGAAACAAAACAAGTTCGCTTGGAAAAAAACTTTTTTGAACAACGAATATTTCGGAACGTAGTTGTTCGTACCTCTCGGTTCATCACGAAATGTAAGAAATTTCGATGGAATCTAATTCGATAGTTAGAAACTAATTTCAGAACAGGAAGAACAATGAAAGTACTTACTTCTCGAAGACAAGAGGAGTCTGAAATTTTGTTTATCTTGAAAATCAAGGCTGAACATCTAGAGAACGTGTATTACTTGGCTAGAAAGATGGTTTATTATCGCAGAAGCCATTACTTCTATTCTGGTCTGTGTTTATAGCAACCAGAAGTAGGAAACTTACTCGAGACGATGTTTTCGAGCTGTCCGTTACCGTAGGAAAATTTCAGTGCTCATTTTCTCGAAAACGAATCATTAGAAGAAACAAGTATATTCCGTACTCTCCTAGTTTCCGTCCTCCCCCCTGTTTCTCAGACGTATTATTTAAAGCTTCGCGATCGTTTCCTCGTTCGCCAGGCTCAAAGATAGAACTCGTACGATAAATCCGCCGTCACGATTCACTGAACTTCCGTTTGCTCCTTGCGTCGGCCGATAAATCATTGCTCGTGCTTCGGATTGGATTATTGGTGGATTGGTTGCACAACGAATTCTTTCTTCTTTCCCTCTAGGTCGCCAGGTTTCTGTAAGGAACAAACGTTACAATTATGTATATCAGATATCATCAGGGAAATAAATCTCGTGCAGAGTTCGGAGAAAAACAAGGAACAATAGAATGGCGAAAGGTTGAAGATTAATTAACTCGTCGAACGTCCCTCTTATCCATACTTTAGCAATACATAACTCGTTAAAACCTAGCAATTATCATGGCGAACGTGTCCAGGTTTCAAAGTGGCATCCAGAGCAGAGATGGTCAGATTTTGTAGGTGAGAGCGGTCGTAAGTAACGCATAAATAAAACATGATCTCTCGCGGTTGCGTGATACGCCACAGCGAGTCTGGCGTGCAATAACAAATCAGAAAACGTGGAGAAGAAAAAAGATGAAGACGAGCGGAGAAAAATGACGATACCAGAAGAAAGAAAAAAGTTTTTCGCTGGCGAGAATCTACCCGGTAGAAGAACCAACCCGATAGACAAAGATATAAAGAGTGGGAGAGGATCGTTGTAAGGTGAGAGGAAGAAGGACAAGGCATCCGGGGGATCCTTACGTAAAATATCGCGCGGCTATCCGCAGGACGGTCGGCCGAATATTATTTCGCCTCGTAAAGATCCTGATGAGCGTCGGACCAGGATTATTTAATGACGCGTGTATCTCCACGTCGGTGCACGGAGCTCGTCCATGCCAGGTATAAAGGTATAAAGGATAAGTAGGGTGGGAGTCGTTCAGTGACGGGGGAGAGTATGGCGAGTCCTGGCAGGTATGTGAGTGCTGTGTCCGAGTACGTTCACCAATACAACAATCGAACGTAACACAACACAAGTCTGGCAACTCTGGTGAGATTTACGCGTGTATGAGTGGGTGGAGAATCGTAGATGCACGCAGCATAGTTGGACGACGAAGCCTTCGAGATCTTCACGACTTGAAGCTCGCGGCAAATGACAGGGGATCTGGAGGGTTAACTTTCTGTCCCTCTCTATCCGCCACAACAGCGATACCAAAGTATTCCTTGAGAAGTCTCTCTTTCCATACGGTGTATCCATCTTCTCTCTGTTCTCCTCTAACGCGAACAGTCCTTTCTCAGGTAAATCGAAACAGGTACCAGCATCACCGACGTTTTTACCAATACCAAGAGACCAACGAAGATCCTTTTGCCGAACGTCGATGCACGAAGAATGGAGATGGAGGGGGAGAGAGAGAGACAGACAGACAGACAGACAGACAGAGAGAGACAGAGAGAGAATTCAGGATGGATGAGGGGGCGTTTTTCGGTTCCACCCGCTCGAACGTCGATGTTTAGTGTGTTTACCGCTCATAGACGCAACGTACCCTACCTGTGCTAAAAATATATTCGTACACGCAGAAGGAAGAATTCTCTCTACCTGTGCGAAAACATTTTCTCACGACGAGTCCGGGATTGTTCGTTTATTAGTGCGATATTCATAGTTGAATCCCATTTTTAGGTCAGGGCTCGGAATGACAGGAATCGAATTTTTTATTTGATAGAATAGCACTTTCGAGTAATTATATGGCGGAGGAATATAAATTACAACCGGTACTTATAAAGTCCGACGATTGTAAAATCATTATCTATCCTGGCTTAGTACCTTTTATTCGGTACGTTGTTAAAGCTTTTCGTTCTATTTTATGATACGTTAATGGTACAATTCTGTCATCTTTGACGAATTTATCGCGATCGTTTGTATCGAGATACCAAGATGCTCGTTACTCGTTATGGGAGAACATAGCTGATGTATCGATGGCGAGCTCGTGGATCCGGAAAGACTGGCTTATTTATAGACGATGGGGTTCGAATTACTTCACCTGTCCGGCACAGTTCTTGTCAAACTCGTTACGCCCGACTTACAAAGCTCTGCTCGGTTCGCTTCCGAACGAGAAGAAGAAAGACTCTCGAAGGCCCGCTCTGTACCTCGCTCCAAGATTCCACGGGCACTTTATCATAGAAAATCTTGGTTCTCTTCTTTACTCGTAGTTGAGAACGCAAGGGAACACTGCTACCTGACATCTCCAGGGATGTAGGATCTTCGAAGAAATCTCTCTCGGAGAAAAGAGAAACGTTCAAGATGGACATTAGTGACACTTCATTAAGATAATTCCGACGAATCCTCGTTTCTATTCTTCTCCTATTCTTCGCTTTCCTACCATTTTTGAAATAATGGAAGTTCAATGTATAACAAAGACGAATGACTTTAAGCTCGGACAATCTGCAACTAATATACGTGCTTTCTCAAAATCTTCTCGTCTTAAATCGATTCTTAAACAAACAATCACTTACATGCATGTTTTCGTTCGCCGTAAGACGAGGAAATACATAACGAAAGAACCTCAAGTAAATTTAAGAGCAATGGAAATTATTCTTTGCTACCTATATACGTACCGAAGGCAAAACAAGTTCCACTATATTTTATGAATTTTCAGCCTATTATATTATACAAAAAATTGCGTATTTTGTAGCTTTCTTTCGACTCGGACGAGAATGTGAGTGTATTTATTGAATTCGTTAACGAGCAGATAATATCAGTTTGCAGTCCAAACGGAAGCAGAAATCCGTCGGAACCACGTAACGAGCATTATCGTGCGGCTAGATCCTCCTAGATTCTAGGACAGGTTTCGCTAATCTAATTCATTTCGTGGAACAGATTATCCGTCTACGTGTATGTACGTTCACCGTTCTATCCGTCTAACTGAAACGCAGCTGTGTATAGTTTGATGAGGATGCCTGGCATGATAATTATTAATCGTTCTACGGTTACGATGGGAGGGTGTTGCTTCGCGAAAAGAAGAGTGAAATGGGCAGAGAATGGCGTGAGTTAACGGAAGGTGGGAGACGAGGTGTACGCTGTGCACGAAAATTGGTCGGTGACTAGCGGACGAGACGGATAGCTCGCGAGCAATTTGGCGGCTGGTAACGAAGGGCCTGCGAAAACAAAGGATCGTCCTCGCTCCGGCCAATTGTTGCATTATTCATGCGTTTCTAGCAAGAAGCGGTCGTAAGCCATGCCCAGCCCCGAGACTGCTCTTCTCTTCCCTTTTCTCGCCCCTTCTCTCGCTCTTTCTCTCTCTCTCTTTCACTTTTTTTCTCATGAGACCACAATTTCTTTTTTTTTTCTCTTTTCTGCCTTCGAAAATTCATTTTGTTCCCGTTGGCTGCTTTAGACGCACCATTAATGCGCCAACAGCGTACGATGAGGGCTACCTCGATTACGAACTCGAGACTAGAAGACCTTCGAGCTGGAAACTAGTTCCCTTCCTTGTCCCAGAGGATTGTGTCAAAAATTTAACTGGGATACCTACCAGACTGTATCGAGCCTTTATCGAGGTTCTATGTATCGGATATACGAGGGAAAAGAAAGAATTCTCCGTGGTGTTCTACGGGGTAGTCGGATGTTAACATCATTAACATCATCCGGATACTTTTATGAAGATCAATTTGTAATTACTTACTTCGTTCAACTCTTTGATTGGCATTATTCTTCTTATACTATACTCTTAGTATACTCAACACTGTACTTCGATATTTCCAGTTAATTAACAAATGTACTTGTTCTCGATGAAACTAATCTGAAATTTTAGAACATTACGTCTTCTTTACAGACGCGTGAACAAATGTATGTCTATTATTATGGATTAACGAAAAGCAATTTTTCTCACAAATTCACCAAAAATTCGATATTGAAAGGCTTTTAACAAAATGAACTCAGGTAGAATTCTGTTAGCTTAGAAAACTCTTTAGCCCAAGATCTGTTAAAGCGAGGGAAATTTCTGTTAAAATATTTCTGAGTGGCACCAATTTCCAGCTAATAACCCTGTCACTTCGGAAACCTTTGTAATTAAAGATCCATCAAGGTAAAGCAAATTTCTATTAATACTTCCATATTACTGGTGTCGAGCTAATAATAAAATTAGAAGGCCAACGGTTCGATATACGGAACAGCAACCAGGGAAATGATTCGAAACTTCCAATAATCCGAGAATTCTAGAGTTAATGTACTTTGCCCCTTCTCGAATACGATCGCGTTCAGTACCTTCGTCTAAAAAACTTTATGTTCCCAGTTCACACGCGTCCAAAGCGGACCGCGTCGGAATGAAATCACTCGTTCTTTGGGTTCATTTAGGCCGGTTAAATTAATTAATAAGGCTGATCTGTTTCTTGTGCACCGGTTGCTGGTCTCTAAGCCGGGTTTTGCGTTACTAGAAGCCTTTGACGATGCGGTACGATAAATATGTAGCAGCGTCTCGTCCTTTTCCTCCGCATTCCTGGCCCCGGTTTCGTGCCACCCTCTTCCCAGAAACCGCGACTTCGAAACGCAAGCGTACTATGACAAAAAGAGCGATCCTGTCCGTTCGTCGCGGTATTTCGATCGCCTAGAATCGAGAAAAAGAGAGAGAGACAAAGAGAGAAAGAGAGAGAAGGAGAATCCTGGTTAAGCGGCTTTCATTGCGGCAATAAGAATTCCAGAGGGTCGTTAAGCTCGCTGAAATCCGCGATATAACTTTCTAGGAACTTCTAGGAATCGGTGGAGGACGCCCGAGTTGCGCGTTCTGTGAAAGAGAACGCGAACTCCCGCAAAAAAAATGAGACTTCTTCGCTCAAGGATTGGTTCAAAGGATTATTGAAGCTCATGATGATTTTCGCTAGCTGGAATTGGAAATGTCTTTCTGTTGGAATTCAAGTAAATTAAATGTTGGGTTTGGTGGAGATAAGGGAGACACACTGAAAGTTTTAGGGGATTGCCGATGGCAGTCTGCTATTCTAGAATCCATCAAGAAAACGAGTCTTCTTCGTTCGAAGATCGAGCTAGAGGATTATTGACAATTTTCGCTCTGCTCGCCGACTGGAAAAATTAGAATCCTCGAAAGAAGTTGGATGAGAGATTTTGGGATCGATGGCAGTTTATTATTTTAGTATCCATCAAGCGTGAAAAGACTAGAGAAGGCACGGTTCCTTCAAAGCTGTTTAACCTCGAATCGCAGACGCGAGCTCATTCCACTCGAGCTCGCTGGAAAAATCAACGATTCCACATGGAATTCAGCCAAACGCCAAACATTTGAATTCCACCACGAAGAAGCTTCGATATCGATTATCCTGCGAATGCTGGCCTCCATTTTCCTCCACTTCCACCTTATTCTACTTGAAAGGAGTCGCGCCGCGACATAATTCTCGAATCTTTCTTATTCCACTTCCAGTACCCTGACGTTGGAACTCGCCCGAAAGGGTGGGGAAAAGATCGAGATTATTTAACGTAGCTAAGTTAGCTCGAGATAATTCCTTCGTAGCACGAGCACCGATAAAACCGTAATTTAGTGTTGCCTGGTGTTCGCAGATTATGTAATTTCTACTCGTTGGCGCGCGAGCCATCCACGAAGCGATATACGGACTAGAAGAATGATTCTATAAATTGCCGTGGTATCTTTATTGCCTCAGCGCGTACTCGATCCAACCGATCTCTTTTCTTTCTGTATCTCTTCCTCTGTACTCTTCTCGCGAGTCACGATTCCGCGAGATCGAGGAGCGAAGAGAACGTCGTTTAAATTCTACCGCGTTAGATCGCGACCGATTTAGGCTAACTGAGTATCGGGAAGTCGTGGCTCGAGAAAGAGAGAAGAGGCCAGGCTCCCGTGGCGAGACATTTGGCGATATAAAAGGTTACTCCTCGTCGTTGTAAATAGTTTTCGTCTCCGCCTCTCGTTTAAGTAGCGCAAAAACATCGAGACAGTGTTTCTTCGTTACCTTAAAGCCTCGGTCGGTACGAAACAGCAGGACGCTTGGCGATAGGGACGGGAAGGAAGGAAAGGGGAACGGTATATATCCAGGTTAATAAAGAATTTATGCTCCTCGTTATCGGCATGATTTTCTACGAATGAACGTTGATTAACTGGCCGGCGTAAAAAGCTAGAAAACCAGATAGCCCGGCAACGCGCAGAAACCGATTAAACGAATTCATGAATAAATTGAGAGAACCCGACGCACCTGCCTCCTTCTCTCTACTCCTGCACCTTCCATCTTGAAAGAAACGTATCGTCGTCAGTCTTGCCATGGCGAATTCGTTGATAATATGTTAGACGCGTAAAATATGAATTAATATTTAATGCAAATCACTGGCGTGAGAATGAAAGTCGCCCGTATGCGTTCGTTTCCGCCGATGAAGGTTTGAATGTAGCGACTGACACCTTTCTGGAAACTGCGTGATTATACTGATTTTGAACTGATACGCGTTGTTATTTTTACTAAACGGAATATCGGATATGCACGATTATTTTTGATTAGAGAAACTCGCATAAATTATATAAACCGAGGAACATAAATTTAGGAGAAAAAAAAGATCTAAAAGTAGAGAAAATTTTCAACATGGAGGAAAGGAGAAACGGGAAGGAATAGACTCGCTGAGCACGTTTGTATAGCAACTGCTGTTGATTTTGAGACATGTTTCTAAACACATGTGTAGCACTCATGGTCTATTGCATTCTGAAGGGGCGTGTTGCGGATCTCGGTATCCTGCAGCACATTGACGCCATTACTATCTCTTTTTCTTTTCTCTAACGAATTTATTCCATATGGAAAGCACCATTACGTGTTTTAGAGTGTAGACAGTTCGCATGAGAGATCCGTATCTTTGCGAGGTCGACGATCCATATCAAGTATTTATCGGATTTCACTCCTTCGTTTCCATTTCTCCAATTCCAATTTTAAAGATGCATAATTTTGTTAACCAAAGACAAAGTTTGAACTTTCGTAAGCAAAACGAAGATGAAGTATCGTTAACAAGGATCGGAAAAACGATTTGGAAGATTTGTATGTCAAGTATCTCTTGAATATTGATATGCACTAAAATTGAGCTGAAAAGTTATTCGAGCTGGTAATCGATGAAAATTAATTGCGAGACACCCGGTACACGCAGGCTGTGGAGCAATGCGTGAACTGTGGTCGACGAAGAAACGATTCACGGGACTGGATTTGCCGGGCGGGGGCCGTTAATGAAGATAAAAATCTAATTAGCTGGCCATAAACGAACACCGGGAATTTTTAAGGTCGTCCAGCCGACATGTAGCCAGGCGCAAATTCATGAGCTTCCTCTACGAGCTCCATGGTAAAGAGGATCTCTTTCGACGCTGACGTCACGCGGGTGAGAATGCGGTCAGTCCGGATGGGACCCCACGATAGTCCTAGGTGTACGCCAGTTGAAGATGCGATTAAAACATTCGTCGCAACGAACAGGAAAATTTTTATATCGCGCTCCTTGCGATGCAACAGCCGCCAACTTTAAGGAAAGCTTCGCTAAGAATCTTATCGAGCATAATTTGTACAGGGAAGCAAATTAAAAAATTTGCAGATTAGGGTATTTTGGGGGATTTGAAGATTTCGATATTTGGCGATTTAGGGCTTTAAAGGTTTGAAAAGTTGAACATTCGTAAATTAAAATACGTTAGTTTGGTTTTGTTCGCACTCAGTAGCCAAGCACAAAGAAGCTTAGAAATTCATGTGATGTGTACGAATTTTTTTCTTTTTTTTTTTTTATTTAATTTAGACTTTTAATTCGTAATTTATACTTATTTTTTTACAATTTGTCCAGCTGGACATTTAGTACGAGTTGTTGAACATTTTAACGTAGAGAAAATCCCGTACCCTCGCCGAAAAACTCCGAATTCCTTATGTCAGTTTAGGTATCGCCCTACCCTCGCCAAGAAATTTAACCCAAAGAAAATACCGAGCCGTTGCCGAGAAATTCTAAATATTTTACGTTCAGGTATCGGCTCACCCTCGCCAGGAAATTTGAAAATTTAAAAATTCCAGTCTGCAAACATTCTCTATCATCTTACGCCGTATTCTAATCCACGTCTAAATACCAATTCATCAGCCTTCAACGCTCGCCCATATCCAGCGTCTAATAAACTTTAGAAGCGAACGCTATAAGCGAATCGTAGCCGCTCGAATGAATATTAACCAGTCGAACGGGAGGGGAATGAAAAAGACAGAAACGTTTAGGAAACGATTATCGGCATTTCTCTCCGTCGTTTCTTCCGGCATGTCAAGAATCTTAATCCCAAAAGGGGAACACACGGTTAAAGTGGCTTTAGGGACGCCCTTGTCGGACCTTATTAAGTACTTAGAGAGTATAAGGGACTTCTTGCTACCCAGGTCCCTGTTTAACCGTGCTCGAATTACCTTCTGTTACCATGCTGTGGCTGTCGGCCGTGTGTACGAGAAAAAACCGAGGAAAAGAAGGAGAGACAATCGCCTTACCCAAATTAATAGGCGGAAATACAAGCAGCAGGATTATTTCGTGTCTCGCCGTTATATTCGAGCACCAGTTCTCTCGACCAGGTGTCGATGCATCGCGTGAACTACCAAGACTATACTTCTATGGAACACATGCGGGAAACGTTGTTTCGCGGTTCAACCGAATTCGTAATAACCAAACTTTCGTTTTACTCGAAACATCCAGGTATAACTTTGAACCGAAGAAAGAACAAGTGTTGTTAGGGGAAGAATGTGTTTCTCAACTAGCCATCTTGTAAAGTAACTTTCGTTTTAAAGGATGCAGGATATAGAATATTAATTGTTGAATACAGAATGTAGGTAAAGTTTTACGGCTATCTAGCATGTAATATAATATAAGTTAGATAAATATAAGTTAGAAGCTTAATCTTTAAGGACTCGTTCGACAACTTGGAGCGACTTTGTGATATAGTTGCTTTAGGACCTTCTTGCGTTATGACTTAACAAATAGTCATATCGGTGAGCCGATTAAGCTAGAGATTATAGGTTATAAACTTTTCTTTTATAATTTCGAACTCTTAAATCAAATAGGATAGTCGGATGATTCGTAGTTTATAAAATTCCGTTTGCTTTTCTGCCACTATTGTTACTCTTATGTGGGAGAATTTCCTAATGCTAGGTAATAAATTGTAACTCGTGACTTGTAATGTTTGTTGGATAATATTAGTTCAATTATACAAGAGATCCCAGAGAATAAAACAGCAAACATAGAGATGAGTAGCCGTTCAGTTGCCCACACTCAGGTTAAACAAGATAGGAATAATTGTGTCTTAAAATAAAATAGACGTCTCCTCTTTGTATATTCATACGAAGACAGGAATAATCAGACTCCTCGTGGAAGATAACCTCTCTAGACTAGCAGCAGACAATCCAGGAATAAATATACATTGTGAGAGCTTCACGCCATTATTACGTAACAATCCTTTCCTTGCTATCCCTCTTTTTATATATAGACAGAGCCAGGTATGCGGCGACGAAACATTACTATTTTTTAAGAGACCTTCTTTTTTTGCATCTCTCGAATCGTCTGGTCGTTCGCGCGGCCAATAAACGACTCAACCAAGTGGATGGACAGAAAAGAAAAAAAAATTCGAGCGTCTCTGTTAAGAGATTTGTTTCTCCAAAAAATAGAGCACCATTCGCTATGTGTAGCCGGATTCTGCAGCAGCTGAACGGCTATTGGGGCGTGTTTTAACGGGGTTGCATCGGAATAATAAAGCGTGGAAGGGGTGATCAACAGCAGGCACGCGCCATTGGCTTGGAAGAACAACCCTTCATCGGTTTATCCTCGGCTTTCCAGCCCACGAACGATAATCTCGACCCCCTTCGGCGAAAGAGACGGTTTTCTCTCTGTCGTCTTCTGTACGAGCATCGACCGTTCGTTGTGTTCCTTCTGTTGCGTGTTCTCGCCACGTACGAAGGCTGCTGAACCCTTTGGCGACGTTACGGTTTCTGTGACATAACGCCTTATCGTAATTTTCCCATCCATCTTGATACACGTTGCTATTTACAAGGACGATCGAAGTGTCAGTAGAACAGAGAGAAGATCGATCGTTATGCAAATTGTTACTATTACGCAATTCCACACAGTACGACCTGCGAATATTCATGCAAATTTATAGTTTCATTCAATACAATTAATTTATATTACAAATTTATATTACTAAGTGGCTTTTTTCACCTATTAATCGTTTCCCGTTCTTTACGCCATTTTCGTCGGAATCGTTTATTTCTATCCTTAGAAAGTTTCGTAATTCTACAGAAACAAAGAAAGAATCGCAATTGATATAACGTGTTCCCTTGTTTCAACGTTATACTAGAAATTAAAATTCTCCTTTCGATTAAAACGAAAACTGGACACAGACAAAAAAAGTTCGAGGTCTTAAAGTACACTACACAGGATATTTTATATATTTCTGCATGTTCTGCGTATTTTTAAATTTCCCACAAACACGCCGAAATCTCCAATCTCATTATCGATACATAATTTACATAAAACATTCACGGAAACTCTGGAGGAATTTAAATGAATTTTCGGTGGAATATATAATAGTTACGGATACAGTAATTGGGACCGGAGGATAGAACAAAGATTCCTTGTCGGCATTTACCTCCACCAGCCAAGATGGTATACCGGTCAGGTCACCGGTTTCCTAGTTTATCCACCATAGTACCTTCTCCTCCTGCACCTACATAAATCTACCGGCTCCCAATATATATACGCGCACCGCTGGACCAGACGGTAATTCCATCTTCGTGTCGTTTTTCTTTCTCGCTCCTCGCCGTCCTCCTTCCTTTGTTCTTATACCTGAACAATGGTCGAAAGCTGGCCAGGAATGAAGTTATTGGAGGATTTTTCCCCGAGATGGATTTTTACATCGATTTCTCGGTGAACATTTGCTGCTCGTAATTTCGAGGCTCTCCTTAACGACGAGAGAAAGGGATGATGGTCTCATTGGAGAACGATTCGTCTCCACTCGAATCACTTTGTCGATACGTTACGACGTTTTATTGCTGGTGACGTTAATCGAGCCTTACGTATTCCCTTTATATATTGGCAACCTTCCACGTATACTCGCATGGACATGTTTCGTCCATGAGCGAACACGACGAATGAATCATTCTCCTGACAAGACCAGACACGTGATTCTCTCATTATCTTGAGGCATCGTTACCATATATTAGGCTGATGCATATGAAATGTTGTCTCTGCCGGGTTTGAATTTGACGGCCCATTAAATTTTGTCCTAACGTCAATTATTAAGCATATTACGGAAGAATGTATTAGGCGCGAATGACATATATTGAATGCGAGGAAGACTTATAATAGAATTGTGAGAAGCTTATTATTGACCGTCATGAATAATTGGAATTTGTCTCGTTGTGTGAAACGTTCTGTCTATCATTCCTTTTATTTGAGAAAATACATTGAAATATTTCAAATTTCTCGTGCTTTCCATGCTAAATAAGCAAAACTATATTTTATAGTTTGTTACCTACATAAATGTAACATTTGGGTAATGTTAAAGACATCTTTCATTCCACCTACACGATTTTTTAACGCGTAAATCATTTGACAAGCTTATTGCAAACATGTTTCCATTCTAAGAAACTGGTAATCCCGGAATAACGGAATTAATCATCGGAGAAGTGCACGGAGTAACAGGAAAATTACTTTGATCAAATAGAATATATTTCGAAGAAACTACGCGTGACTATAGTTTCATTGGAAGAAAGCTAGTTTCATATGCATCATCCTAATAATAACGAATAGCGTTGTTCGAATCAAAATAACTTCGAATCTTGCCGCCAGATTGTTCTATGGAGAATGATCCAGAAGTCTCGTAGACGCTGAAATCATCTGTGGATAGATGATCTGTTTGCAGATTTGGTTTGCCGGTAGCGATGCACAAAGACTATGAAGGAAGCTAGACGAACGGAACAAAAGTGCAGAGAGCTAGAGACGAATAGTAAAAGGGCAGTTCTAAGACGGTCAGACCGGTAATTTGGTCGTCCATCAGATGGCGTCTTCGTGACCAGCGAATATTATGGTTGTGTAAAAGTCTCGGTTCGAAATTCAAATTCAACTGCACGAGACTGCGTAGTGGAACCGTAGTAAACCGTGTATAGCTCGCGGCTACTTTTCTACTAAATCGTTTTGATTATACTCATTACCCGAGGCCTCGCCACGGTATTCTTTCTTCCATTTCGAGGTTAGACAGAAGGAACCTTCGTGTTCCATTATTCCCGGAAATCGTGGGCCAGAAATCGGCCTGATAGGTCGTACGAGTGTATCATTTTATAAGGCGGCATTTTACAATGTCTGACCATACGAATTCGAGACGAAACCACGTACCTACGTTCTTCTAATGGATTTTTGAAGTTCTCTCTTCCTTTCAAACTTGCTTTATGACTCGAAGTAAGGTCGAACTAGGTTACGGTTCTAGTAAGTTTTGACGAACACGACCGAACAATTTATATTGATCCTTACGAGCAGCTACGTCATATTTCAGATGTTTAATTCGTCAGGATACCGTATCCGTTGCAATCATGGTATTAAAAATGCCATCGTGTTTCTATTTCTGTTTGAAAGAATTCTTGATGCTTTAATGAGAATTCTCTGTTCTTTTTTTTTTTTTTTTCATTAGACGTGTTAGAAACATTCTGCAGTAAAATTATACCATAATCGAAGGGAATGCTGCAATAACGAGACAGCAATCTGAATAAACTAACAAAAACTAAATCAAAATCAATTTATTCGTAGCGTATTCGTGAAGGCAACATAAGAGCAGAGGTTGAGGAGCAAAAAACTGTCTAGTAATTTACACCCGGTGAAATAGAGGAACATCGAAATCGTAAATCATAATCCTCGCAGATTCTTTAAAGGCTCGTGAACGTCAGCCACGAAGGATCAAATCGCGCGGTTAGAGATATTAATGGCTTCAATTCTCTGTGTCGTAATTGTAAAACAGCCTCGCTCGGAGCCGGACTATTAGGCCGGGCTTGTCGCTCGTTGCTTTTATATCATTTTTGTACGCGATATAAGAGAGAAACAGGGCCACTATTTCCACGTAATATCGTTTAGTAGCTTTACAAGGTAGATAAGATAAAGTCTCTGGTTCGAATAATGAGCTCGTATCTCTGCGCGACAACGACAGCCCGAAACGTCAATAATCGTTGTCGAGATTGTTAAAGGAATAGAGAAAGAGAGAAAGACGAAGCAATTAAAATGCAAAGACAGGGGGAGAAAAAAAGAAGAGAGAAGGAATGTCCTTCGCACAGATAGCCCGTAATTTGTCGCAGAAATGCTTGACCGTACAAATCGTGTCGCCGGAAACGCGCTATCGAGTAAATCGAACGTTCATCCGTTTTAAACGCGCGACTGCAAGCGTTTTTGTTAACTATCAATCGAAATATCGGGCAATATCGCATGGAGGGCGATCGTTTGGCAAACAGCACGCAATAAACCGTGAACGAGACAGCATATAAAAAGGAAAGTTCCACGATTTACATATTTAATAAATGCCTGGATAAACGGACATAACGAATTATTAATGCGAGCAAAGCGGTAAACGATACAAAGTGACACGGCCGAGTGATTTATTGACGTTTAATAAGTGAAATCTTAGTTGAACCAGCGAAAGTCTCGTTCGCGAGTGTTACATCCGCATGGATTATGGTTGGAGAAGGTGTGAACTCCTCGGAAGAGTGTCAACGAGATTCATTCACCGTTCGACGCATTGAGAAGGTTTTTGGCAATTGAATGAATTGCGCTGAAAATGTTAGTTGTAGTTTTCGAGTGTCATGTTCGAATTAATAATCGTAACCTTTATTAAAACGTTGAATATCTTCTTGCCTATTAAAAGAATGCCCAGATTAGAGTATAAAAATTTGAGGTCCGCTGCAGGTCAATGGAACTCATTGATATTTAGATAGTGAATGGATAAGGAAATGTTTTCTAACATATAACTTCAATTTCGTATAATCTTATTAAACGTTATTTCTAATTACCGATGTGTCGTTAATTTGTATACTTTAATAAAATTCGCACATTATTACTACAAATTGACCAAGTATCTGGCTACTCATGAACAACAGCGCATATAAAAATTTTCCTTGTGAAAACATGTGGACAGTGTATCACGTTGAATGGAAAACGTCTAAATATAAACATTACTTATGCGCCAGTGCAACTGTATCGCCTAGAAGGGTGTCAACGGAAACGCATTGGCGAACTATCGATCGACTGCAGTCGTTAGAATGCACGTGACCGAGCCGGTACTCTTAATAAAGCAGAATATACGTGTGCCTAGCGGATAGTTACGGCTAAAACCGGGATAATCCAATAATTATCCAACACGCGACGATTGTCCAGGCTTTTTATCATTCGGCCTGCGGAATTCACAGCTCGGTTATGACACAATTTTAAAATCGAAAGACTTTTTCCCTGCGGTGACAAGTGGACTAATGGAATTACCGACCCCTTTAAAATATAAAAAAAGCTTTCGCATTATAGATCGAAGCTAATAAAGCTCTTCCCAGTCAGAAATTAAATCCTACTTTCAATCGCTTTCAAGAGAAAGAGGAATATATTATATTTCTCTATATCTGCGACAAAGATACTTATCAATAAGAATAAATCATATGAAAGGTATCCTAGTAACTCCATCTGTATCGATCAGAAATACTTGTGATAGTGCCGATCAACTTCATCGAGCAGTATCTGGTATTGGTAACACAGTAATTATTGTAAACGAATTTTGAAGCTCCTGCCCTATAGAAAATGTTAAATGTGATTTATCGTACTTTTCGTTTGTAGACATGGAGACTTTGTTCGTAGTCTTCAATTAAGCCCTTTTCTCTCGAGAAGCAAAAACGACAGAGCTTTCTTATCAAACCTACAAACAGTAGAATGCACCTATTTTCGCGCGACAGAAACATGGCCGATACGTGACCGTGTTATGCCATGGAGACACCAGCCGGACAACATTGTAGCGACTTGCGACATGCGCCGCAATTATCCTCTCGCCGTCTCATTTGCGATTGTAATTAAGATCAGCCACGGCTGTGGACGCGGACGCATTCGAGCGTGCACCGATCGGGTCGCGATTGCTCCGGTTGCGGCGCTAACCGCGCTTTCGTTGCGGCGCTAACGCGACTAACAGCTTCTCACCCGTCGAAGCGCTGCCTCTTTTCATCCTTCTCTTGCTTTCTCTCGCGAAACGGGCAAGATCCAATAAATAGAAGATAAAATTTTCGTACGACTTCGAAAGGGTCGTGATTAATCGCGATTCGATTGCTTGTAAGAGGGGGGAGAATCGAGCGAGAGAAGGTTCGCGGCGTTATCGGCGACGATCGTGTAATTACAGGCTCCAGCGGTGTCTACACGTCGAAAATTATTCTGCTGGTCGAGTTGAATAGAAGTTATCGTCGGAGAACAGGCCTCGGGAAAATCGACTCGGATTATTGCCACAGGATATAATTAAATCCGTTCAACTAGTTCTGTCAGTTTCCGGTTTTTCCATTCGCGAGGAATTCTTCAACGAAGGGAAAGGGGACGCAGATGGAATCCGTAAAGTTTGACCGGTCGGGTACTCGCGAGAAAACGCGTAGGAGTAGCAGGCGGTGCGGCTCTGGTAATTACAGGACGACTGGTTATTATAAGTACACGTGTTAATGGTGTGCGTCGGTGAACTGGCCGGTGATCTGGGTTGCGTTATCAGGAAATACCGTGTTGCAAGAAAATCTGTTGCCGGTGCCGTTAGAACTAGTTTTTAACGAATCACAAGCGAGCCAGCCTAAGCTTTTCTTATGAGATCGCCGCCGGTCTATGCGTTAATACGAACCAATCGACGTTTAATAAATTTTGGTCTGCTTGCCGATAGCGTGCCGTACACACCGGCCAGAATTCGCCTCGTTTGTCATTTTATCTTTCGATTAACATTCTTTTCCCTTATCGCCAGTCGGCTACGTAATTCTAAGCAATTATGTATCTACTCTCACTGCGCCTAGAAAAAGTATCGAACAACAGCGACGCGAATAACATTCTCCACCGTGCTAGATCTATTTTGACAGTGTGCAATTCAAGGCTGGTATACTTTCTCGGCTCGCTGAGAAATATACGCAACAGCGAGCGAAAGCTCGAGAGTCGCAGCATTTTTGGCAATTAAATGGAAATACTATTATATTTCTGTGAAATTCTATTATACGAACTTGGTCTATTTCAATGAAATTTTACTTAATATCCGATTAAACGATTTCTGTTGATCGAATCCAATCGTCTGGTCGCGAATTACCATTATATAAAACGAAAAGTTGTATTACCATTATATGAAATCCGTCAATTTATCCTCTGACAAATTTACTTAAATGGTGTTTTAGAAGAACGTAGAAGAGGCAAGAGAATATATACAATTAAATGAAAATAAAAGAGAAAGAGGAAAATGCAATTGAAGATTGCGTAGTCACGTCTATCACAGACAATCACGTAACGCCACCTCAAAAATACGATTTGCCCTTCGAATTTTCCTTTTCGAGCTTTTCAAGCAATTCACTCGCAAACTTCTTCGCGATAATCTTCTAGTAGTTCTGACGGGTCACGTAGTTACCTAAGATAGAAGCTTTGCGTGACTTCAACCCCTCTTGCACCCTCGTATATTCCCCTCGATGAATATACACCGTGTAGAATCCATCTCGCTGTAGAAAGGGCCGTCCACGAAAGCGTAAATCGTTCAGGTACAAGATTTTCGTACAAACCTCGACACGCACGCCGGATAAAGAGCCAGGAAGATGCAGCACGGGGGACCTCGAGGAGCGGGGGCTGGTTTCCGCCTCGGTAACCACATGTTGCAACTTTCCAGCGCCTTTGTTGCACCTTTGATTTCCAGTCACGACCCATAAGACGCAGATCCATGTTTTTTCTTGCCCTTTCATCTTCGTTCTCCTCCTTTATCGACTTATCTGGTCTTCTTCTTCTACCAAGCATACATTACGCGGTTCGTAGCGAGCAATTACAGGAGGAATCAAACCGAGGCGAGTACGTGCGACGCTTACTAGCGGCGAGACGCGCGACTGATCTCTTATTGCGCCGGCAATCAACGTAATGAGCTGGACGTGCGTACTGACACACGGTCGATCCTGCCACACAACGTTGCATAAGGTTGTAATAGTATGGTGGTTGGTTTCGTGAGCCAAAGGAAAGCCGTAGGCCCCCGGCTGGCGTGCGGATGATGAGCCGATATATTTTATTGATGGACCAGATGATCTGGTCGACGGGCCGACTTAGGGGTGAGCTTGAGAATTTGCGTGAGCGTTGAATCGGGCAGCTGACTTAGCGTGTGCAGAGGCAGAGAGTTTTGGAAATTACGAGACATTTGTTGCAAGATTGTGCACTTGGCAAAGATTAATAAAATACGTGGACAGTCGATGACCGATCAGATGGACAAGTCGCAATATTTAACGAGACCATCTTTAGCACTAATTATACTTGAAACATATAATTTTATGATATGTGGTAACATACAATTTTTTGTTTAAGACGACTATACAGTATGGATAGTGTATGTTTGTAATAACTGTTTTATAACTTAATCTATGTACATGTTCCATATTTTTACATAAATATTCAATTTTTCAACGAGAGACAGAGATATTTTAACCGTTTAAAACCGTGAAATGCGAACGACATTAGAATCTCGAAACTTTATTACGTAGTTATGGCGCTATAGTATAAGGACATTTCCCTGATCTTACCTGGCAATCACAGCGGAAGTAAATTCCTTAAGATAGCCAGGTAATTTTCCAGCGAAGCGTAGGGATATTTTAATCGTTCAGAATTCCTAAGCAATCAACCGTGGAGTGACGAAATACCAGCGACTTTCGAATCTCGAAGCTTTATTAACCCTTCGTCGGTGACTCGAGCAATGTTTCAACCCTGAATATTTTTCTTTGGAAATTTTATTCCTCTTAAAAAGACTTTCAAATATTTCGCTTAATAAATAACCATGTTATTTAGTAGACAAATTAACAAAGAATCCAGAATTCGTACAAGTTTTTAAAGAACTTAGAACGCCAAAAAGTCAACTTTTAACGTAAACATTCCGCTTTACATACTGCGGATTAATTTACTCAAAATCGTTACTGTAAACGAAATTGTCCTAACTGTTTTCGCCTTAATTTTACAAACTCGTTATGAAATTTTATCTATTGCTCCTTTGTAAAAGCATAATAAACTACTCAAAGAAATTAATTTTGTACGACTTTCGTTAATCAAATTACTTAAGATAATTGGGCAATCTCCCGAACGAAGATTAAGAATATTTTAATCGTTCGAAACTCTCGAACACCCCGCTGAAAACTGGTGATACAAGAACGACGTTAAATCCCGCGTAGCGCGTTTGTTCGATGGTAAATCGGCGAGGCAACGCTCGTCCCGGCACGATACCGCGAGGATTAAGCCGCGGCCGAGATCCATCGAGCAGGTGAGCCTCTAAAACCAACGACGTCAAGTAGGGAGGCATGGCTTGCTTTTAGGGCTAACGACGCGCCCGTAAAGCGAGAACGATGAAAATGGAGAGTAGAAACGTGCGTCTAAGCCTGGAATGCAGCATAAGTGCACGAGGAGGGAAGCCCCTCTTCTCCTTTTCTCTCTCTCTCTCTCTCTCTCTCTCTCTCTCTCTCTCCTTCTCTCTGCATCGCGGCTTTAGGTTGGGTTACTACGAATCGGGCAGAGGAAACGTCGACGATTTGACTTTGCAGTGTGCCGCGCACAGCATCCTCTTTTTCGATGTGTTTAACTTGTAGGATAGCATACATAAGCGAGAGGGTAGAATTAGATGGGGGAAAAAGATGGTTGAACACTTCTGTCTGGATGTAACAAGGATAAAACGGGATGCGTAGGAAAGAGACAGAGAGAGGGCCAGTAAAAGTGACGAGGGTATGATGTTCGCTTTAATATCCACCAGCAGGTATATATTCTCACTTGCTCTGCTCGTCTCTTCTTTTCTTTCTTTCGTGTTCGTTTTGCTCTCTCGCTCTTCACAGTTCGTTCGATTCTCTATCTTCTGCTCGCTAACGAAACCGCTGCTAGTGTCGATACTATGAACAGAGAACAGCTCATGGGAAACTCTAGCAATAGCTGGCTCGTTCAAAAAAGGAAGGGAAATGAAAGAGGCAGATAAATTTTCCAGGACTTATGTAGAGTGCTCGATGAAGTCGAAAAGTCAATGGAGGGAGGAGAATTCGTCTGCCTTTTCACGGTGCTGGTTGATCCCGGGAACACGCTGATGCGGAAAGCATGACATGCGAAATTCGCCCGCCCTCTGATGGACAACGTAACGAAACGAATTACGCGGCGGGAACTCGTGTTCCTTGAAATCTCTGTCAGCGATTGTACAGTGTTCTCTTAAGAGAAACAGGAAAAATAAACGATATGGTAGACTACCTCTTAATGTAAACTTTCTTTTTAATTTCGTTACGAATCGCTCCAAGTATTTACGAGTATTCTGTGGCTACGGGAAATACTTGAATATTCCGTTACATTTCAATAAAGTGACTTCTTATCAAGTTCCATATACATTACATTCTCAGAATATCAAACTTTTATAGCCATATGAAAGTATTACTAAATTTAATAAATTTAATACTCTTAGACATAATTAATTTAACGTCATGATAAATACAATGATATAATCGTTGTATGTAGTAATGTGTTTTAATATTTATAAATGAGTGGATTTCCCTATAAGAAGTTTCCTCTATTCAGATTTCTCGAGTTACATATTTCGGCGTCTGCATCGCTTCACAGTCTCGTACAGCCAATTTGTGAAATATTCTATTCGTCTTTGAAAAAAGATCTTATGAATCTGTAAATCTCTAATTTCTTAAACGAACAATCATTTGTTGACCGGTATATCCAAAAATAATCGATCAATATAATAAAAAGTAAATCTAATTCTACGAAAATTATCATTTAAAAATGAATCCAAGAAATATAATACCATTTACGATAAATTGTCACGAACATCGAATGACCACTATTCAATCGTCATCCTGCTGAACAAAAATAAAGCGGAATCTCCTATACGAAGTAAAAGACTCCACGTAAAATTCCAAGAAGAATAATCGTGCAATAAAACGTCGTGCTCGTAAACGACGTAAATGATCGCGCACTGCGGGCTAAGAAAATATAACGGACGAATAAATGGCGGCGGGTAGATCCCTGGCGTCGTCACAGTTTCTTTGTCGAGCGACCATGCGCGTCGTGCAGCATTTCCAAGTCCTCGCATTAGGATTAGGCACGCTGCACACACCCGAAAAACCGTACGAGCTGCCTTCGTATCCGTATAAATGTTGTATCCGCAGGTTTTTAGTGTGCGTAGGGTAACAGAGGCATAGGAGGAGGCTGCGGGTCCCGCGAGATTATGTTCGTGCTGGTTACTGCTTTTATTGTTTTTCGCTGGACTAGACCGGCGAGAGAAGGCGGACCGGTGATCTTGTATCTTAGCAGGATCTACGTGCATTTTCACTTAGCGAGTTACACGATACCGGATACCGTTGATGTACCTCGCCAGGTTGGATCATTAGTACCAACTGTTAGAGAGAATCCGCAAGTACCATACCTCTCTTGAGCCTAGCAGTATTTTCATTTTTCTTTTTCCATGTTCGTTCCGTTTCGATGGGTTTAGAATTGTAAAGGGAGAAAAAGGCAGAGTCAACTGTACAGAATTGTTCTCCTTTTTTTTCTTTTTTCGCCATCGATTCTTTATGTTCGACATCCTGACCGATACCTTCGATGACGAAACAGTGGAACAGTGTTCGACGAAGAAATCCAGGCGAGACAAAGATGCATCACTGCACCGTCGAGTTGATCGAGGTTGATTCGCGAATTTAAAGGTGATCAATGCTTTAATGCTAGCCGGGACTTAAGATCTTAAGTAGTTTCTTTTATTTCCGACATTACTCAGACGAGATAGGTGGTAGGGCGGTTCGATTAACAAGTTTCTTTGGCTGTCGTCTTTCGCTCGATGAACATTTTCACTGTCTGTCCGTGGTATACTTCCCTTGCGAAGGTATTACTTACGAAAAAGAAGAGATGACGTTATCTTATCCACGATCTCGCGTTGTGGATCTCGAGTCCCATAATGCAATTGAAAATTTACCATTCCGATCTAATCCCGTCACTGTGCGAGGATTAAAAGCACCAACGCACCGATCGAACGACGAAAAAAGCGATCTCTGTGTATTAAGACTTTGATGGGCTTTCCAGGAAAGGTCGAACGGGAGGGCCACGCTGCACGAGGGTCGCGATGAACTACAATTAGTGAATCTGTGCGTACCTCCGAGATCGACGATCGTCGTAAGTAAATTCTATTCGCGACTCTGGAAGCTTTAATACTAAACGTAAGATAATTAAACGAATGAAAGAGGCTTTTTTGAAAAAAGTGAAAAGAAAAGGTCTTCCGCTGCACAAGAATCACTCGAACGCTTTTATCAACTTTCTCTTGGCACGTTTTTCTCTTTATCGCTTTTTTTTCTGATTGCACTTGGACGCACGAGGGGTTGACTCACTTGGTCAGCAGACTGGCAAAACCAACCGCAAAACAATACTCACAGGCTGCACGCACAAGAAAACACGCCGGAATAATGGCACCGCCTTAATTCGTTTCGGGGAAGAGAATCGACGAGACTAGGGACGCGCGAGTCGCGACAATGGTACTAACGAGGCCCCTAAACGCCCGAAAAAGAAAGCGTTAATTCCGACCTTTCAAGTGTAAATTCCTAACCGCGCTCTCGTTTCCACTGTTGAGAAACGTTGCCAGGTATTACGCGTACCACGCGTTCTTTCATCTTTCGTTCGTTTCGCTTAACCTTCGTTGCGAACCGTCGGGGAAGAAAAATACACATTTGATATACCATTGAAAAAGAACGAAACTTATTTGGTCGCTGTTAACCACGATGATTTGTCAATGGAATATTTCATTTCAGCAATTCGAAAAAGCAGAAATCATGATTTCTTGTTGGACGTTTGGGGTGTTGGTATTCGGCAGCTGCACATTGTCGTTGCAACGATGCTGCACGATTCAACCACACATGCATTAGTGCAATGATGGTTGGTCCTGAGTGTGAGGAGAGAAGGAATATTGTTGAAGCGGGAGAGAAGGATCAGGGAAGGGAAAGGATCTCTTTGTCCTCACCGAGATCCATGCGGCAGCATTGACCTGCTGCCCCACTGGCGTAGACACCTGTCCCTTGCTTATCAAACGCTTCTACCAAACTTAATACAATTCAAACATGTCATTTTTTATAGCCTTTTCAAAAAAAAAAAAAAAAAGAGAGGAATCTACAGAAAAGACCAATTAAAAATAAAATAGAATAAACATAAATACTTCATAAACATAAGATAAATACTTCATAAACATTGTACAACTAGTATTCTTAAAAAAAAATTTTTTTTTCAGATCACTCCTTTCTTTGTTGCAATGAAAAATAAAACAGTAAAAGTCGAATATCTCACAGATTCGTGAAATATTTACCAAATATCTAAGATCGTTTACTAAAATTAGAAGTGGCGGAAGGCGGAGAGGTCAAACTCGCAAAGTTCAATTAAATAATTCACGGTATGTTCCACGCCACTGGATGACTTATTTTTCTCGCGATACGCAAAAGGCCCGTCTGAACTGGCGAACTGGCCCTTGCAGCCCTGCTGCGCTGCGGTTAACTTCTGCCAAGAGGCCCCCGGACCTCGGGCATTGTTGCAGCGCCAGTTTTTGACAGGTACTATAGGCTGCGTGGTGCGTGTGCCCACCTACGTACGCTCCACGGATTAACGTCTAGAGAATCAGAATGAAAGAGAGACAGAGATGAAACGATATAGTCGAAACGGTGCGCGAACGATCACAAAACAGGCTCACGTGAAAACAGGTCCTTCGACTTGACTCATTGGTATTTTATTATCGACTTTGAACGTCGACCCAGAAGACGTTCCAGTCGACTATTAAGTCCGGGATGATAAGTCTCACGCACAGTCGTTCTACCGTTAATAGTCACTTACTTTCGGTCAGATTCTTATAGAACCTGTTTCATGGAACTCGTCCAATGCCTATCGAATTTCAAACGCGCGTCTACATAGTCTACTTGCTGGATTATCGAACCTTCGTGGGTTAGTCTTTCTCTTCGTAGATACACAGTATATAGTATAGGACCGTAGAAAAGTCTCGCACCATTTGCGTTAATGGTCTTCTAATCGTAATGAAACATACTTTTACTCGATCGCCGGTCTGTTGGTTATAATAATTTCTTTACTTAGAAATTCTCTAGTTTTTGAAGTGTCCGTTCATCGAGAACTGTAATCGATCTACCTGAAATTGGTTTGCCTTCGTTCACTTTTAACTTTGCTATTGTAGAAGGGTGGCCCAGTTAACCAGTTTTGTGTTTAATCAGTTAACAAATTCCTAAGAAAGTATTGAAACAATTAAAGTACTCTTTATTCATTCATTAAAGCGGAACATTTTTACTTGATAGATGATCCGTGACTTTTGTCTGTCCTCCTACATATTTCATTATAAAGAATTTTATCTATCTATCGCCTATCGATCGTCTTGTATCTATCGTCCAGACCGCAAAGGGACTGACCCCTTCACCTGAGACAAAAATCGAAATGATAGAGGGTGTGAGGTGCACATACCCTCTGAATATGCTTGAAGAGGGTCAGGTGAAACTCTTTTGACGAGCAGACTCGCCAGCCTCTTCGAAGGGAGCATTTATCCTCGAACGAGATACACAGGTCGGGGTAGCCCTAACCTGACCTAACTCTTGACCATCCCCACGGGTGAGCACGCAAATGACTAGAAAGCCTGGACGATTCTCTTCCATCACGTTGGCAAGTGTAACAATCGTCAAATTTTCGATCCTTCTAAAAGAGAGATGATATTTCCATAGACACAAATAGGAAGCCTTCCATTGTTCAGAGTAGAAAAATCGTCCTAACGATTTCTCCTTAAAAGTCCGTTCAAAGTTTGCTTTCTATTGTTATAAATCTTAAAATCTCTTAAAATAACGCGGCTGTACCTGGAACACATCAACTCTATTCTCAGTAGAAGCTAAATTCTCGATTTAAGATAACTTGAAATTTCTTGACGAGGGACGAGACGTCGATTTATCAAAGCAATTTTTTTATCAGATCGCTGGAAATTTATGCGCTCATACGTCAACTCTCAGCCACTATTTGCATACGGTTCGTGCATAGAATTCCTTTAATAACTTATTTTCAATACAATAATATTCAACTGTACGCGTTAGTTGTTATATGCAAGATCAGGTGGCTATTGTTCGATCGATAAAAATTAATTCCGATCAACGACGTATTCGTATCTGAGCTCGATACGACGACGACTAAAAAGGTTCGATCTCTGAGTTTTCAGATGTTTATAGAATTCGTAAACGAATTTATAAACTATAGTTTGCTTGTAAACGAATGGTTTACTCCACATACACCAAATACCCTAAATTTTTCATGCGAAGCACTTAACTAATCCCGATAAAGATTCTAACGATGCAACCACGCTCGGATCATCGTTTTTTGACGTCGCCACTAATGAACCCCTGAGATAACTTCCAATCCTTCGAGATAGCTCGACATCCCTGGAAAAGGGATAACAAGTCAATTAATCGAGGCGACTTTTCCATCAGATCTTTTCATCCAGCAGATCTCAGAAAAATTCAATTTTAGAATCTTTGAAAATCTATAAAGTCCCTCATAAATGAACGATTCACCCCGGAAGTATAAGTAATCATCCAAAATTTCAGCACTTAAAGGAGTTAGTCAATTGCTCTAAAGATTCTAAGGATACAATCCTGCTTGGATTACCGTTTTTTCGACGTAGCCGCTGATGAATTCCAGAACTACCTTCCAACCATCGGAAGCTTCGCTAACGCAACCTTAGTAACCAATAGCGTTGTCGGTCGCTCTAACGACCCCTCTTCCACCTCCTCTACTGGTGAACCAGTAGGCCACAAACTGAGGAAGGCCCGAAAATACCCACGAAGCGTAAAACACGGCTTCCTCTAATACACCTGAGCCTGTGTACAGTCTACCTTCGCTTATGGTTTATGGGATAGATGCAAGTGTGTACTATATTTTCGTAAGGACCGAGGCTGGTTGGCGTAAACTAAGGCGGCGTTTCCTTTGTGCCGCGCTGAAAGCTAGTTTCGGTTGGATGATGCGGTTCGATTCACAATGCCATCGCTAATGTCCACTTTCAGCCTCCCTCGCAGGCCCTTCACAACTATCGGGCTGTTTTAGTGCTTTATGACAGCCATAATATCGCCTTTCCCGTATACCAGGTAGAACAGAGCCCCGAACAGACTGTAATGATTCGCTGCAGCATTATGAATAGCTGGGCTTGCCGTAATTGTTCCTAGTTATCATGTTGTGTACTTTTGTTGAATTCTGTATATTTAGAAATTTGTCTGATAAGGGCCTGTGAAATATCGAGAAATTTACTTATGATTCCTGTTCTTCGTAGTTAAATATCGCAAATTAATGTTTTGCGAAAATATTACACATCACACAAAATTTTACATAAGTATAGACATAAATTGGAAAATTATTTTGGATCATCGTGTTTTGGAATTATAAATTTAGAGAAATTTTATGAAACAATTACATGTGTATAAGACACACGATTTTAAACAAAATGTGAATTTTGAAACTTCGATATTTAATATCTGTGATATATTTTATCACGGAAACATAGTGTTCGTATAAGAAACAAGAGAAACTATCGATTCTTACGTTTTTGCATTTGATATGCGATAAGCTTCCAAATATCAAAAATTTAGAGAAACATTCTCTAGTGACTCTTGGAAAGTTTGATCTTTGCAATTGACTTCCTAACGAATCGATAGTAATGCAACGTGTGTCTTCGTTAGAACGAAATGGAAAGCAAAAAAATAATTCGCGAATGTAATTATCGAGACGGAGAGCGACGTGGAAAAAAGTGGCTACGCGAAAACATCGGTGCATTGAGTCGCATAATGAAGCTGCTTCGATCTGAGTTTCCGGTCGGACGGTGAACGCCGCGAAACGCTCTTTGGGTGGTCTCTCATTACGGCGGTTCCTTCAATGATTTCTTAGCACATTCGGCCAGGAACATATGGCTTCTGACCGTTGAATCGGGATGACTGGCCGCACAGAGGGCAGTATTGTAGCAGTTGGAGTGATTTTTCATGGGAATCCTTCCCATAAAAAAGACCGAACCTTCTACTGTCTGACTAAATACTGTTATACAGGGTGTTTCCCAAATCGTGGTACAATCAGAAAGGAGATAATTCCTTATGTAAAGGTAGGTCAAAAATATAGAACGAATTATTTTCACATGCAGCTCCGTTTTCGAGAAAATCGGGTTTGAATATTCCTTAAGTACACGTGCACTTGACTAATACCATAAACGGACTGTGTGTATGATATGTAGGGGCACAGAATGTAAAAGAATTGGAAAATAAAATACGCAATATGAAATGTGAGACGTACATTTGCTTTTTATTTACGATGAAGCTTTATCGCGACTCAGAATCAAGATGAAACCATAATCATGTTTTAAAACGATTATTTTCATTACAATCAATTATTAATACGGGTTAATAATTGACCTAGATGTTTCATCGTTTAAAACCGTAACTCTGATGACTGTGAGACAAATTGAATGTACTCTAACGATTAGCGATTAAGAATGAGAAATTCACGGCCTATTAGTATAAATAAAATAATACCCCAAATGCCTCAATATTTCTATTTCAAGTTGTTAAAACACGAAACAAATTTGATACGTGGACGCGCGTTGTATCATCCATAAACAAGTATCACAGCTTTGGACGTTATAACGAGCACTTTATTTCAGCCATTTCGTATCTTCTACGTCTATTACGTGTACTTTTGACCATTTAAATTTCCCATAAACGCATAAACGCGATACAAGAACCCACCATTTAAAACAATTATTTCTACATCAAACTATATTCAATCACGCCAACTTGCAACCCCCAGTTCTCTCGCTTTCGTAAACCAACGATCGTTGAAATACCGGTCATTTGCACGCTAATAAACGCGGCGGTAAAGACAGTAAGAACACCTCGCTCCATAATTCCAAACTGCCGTTCTCCCTGCGCAATCTAGCCGCAGAATCGAAGTTGTACGGTTCGCGAGGGACGAAGAAATAAACGAAGTAATTGTCGGTGAAGAAAGGAAACGATACGGACGAAGAGTGGACGTTGAAGAAATGGGGGAAGATGGGAGAGGAGGCTGGTAATTATCATTTCTTGTACAAGCCGCCGGTGTGGGTATAGTCACGGATATAGGCGGTTTTGCAACATTCGGTCCCTCATTGTGGCGTGGTTCCTCTCCTTCTGCCTTCCTCTAATCCTCACTATCTCTTTCTTCCACTTGTATCGTTTCCTTGCTCCTTCTCGCCATACGTTCGTTCGTTCTTTCTTCTTTTCACAGTCGCACCCGCGCGCGCATCCCGCGTTCTAAAACAAAACGAAACGCTGCACGGGCCTCTCAAGGATAACGACTATGAGGCCTAGCTGAGGCGGCAGCCATATTGCGGACAATTGAAACCGTTGCACTGGCTCTCTTTTCGGTATACCTGCAGCTGCACCAAGCTGGTCCGCGCTTGTATCACGCACGCCATAACGCGCAGATGCTCGTCGCCCGGGCCAATTAATGCCAACTCACGCACGCTCTCTACCCGGAAAAAGGGAATTACGAGTAATTAGATTAATACTGAAAAATAGACCGTGTCCCCATCCCAATACTTCTTCATTCGAACTAATCTTGATTGGCGAATCGATTCCTTTATCGCGAAGGAATTTAGAATTTCGTGCAGCTGCACCTTGTGTCTTTTGTTAGGATTTATTATATATATATATATTTCTAAGGCAATGATTTCGTGGAACAATATATAACGTACGAATTCAGAAGTATAATAGAACTCTGTTTGTATCTACTTCATTTATTCGAACGAAATTCGAACAATTAAGCGAATCATGATGGTTAAATCCACTCGTTAGAATGCGAGCTTCTATTATACGAACGAAAACTTGTATTTTTTATTGTATCATTACAATTGACTAAAAATTATGCACAGTTGAAATGTCTATGAAGATTCCATAAAAAATATAAACTGGTCATATTGATTACTCTGGTATTACCCAGTATGAATGAAAACTATTATTGAGTTGAGACCTCATCCTAATGGCATATACTTACATTAAATGCTTACAATTCTTAACATTAATAAATTTCAAACGCTCGGCAGATAATAGATAATAGATAAAGACAGGCATATAAACGGAGTTGTACTGTATAACTTCTTCTTTAGATCTAAAGATCGTTATCGTGAAACAAGAAATACTCAAAATGCAGTGTATATTCTATCCACCAGAAATACATGGTTAACAGACCACGTTTACATTCGTAGCCGGACAAAGAATGCATTTGGCGCATTACGACCGGACTTTTTGAGGCGGGTGGGGTGGGTAACCCGACGCCGGTGGTGGCGGTGCAAGTTCAGCACCAACGCTGTAAACCATATGGTAAAGTGGGGAACGTTTCTTTGTGTGACTCATAAACGTGTACTGGTGTACGCGAGTCCGTAACCTCTACACAATGATCGCTAGAAAGTCGAAAAGTCGACTCGAATCCGAGTGGAACGATCGAGGCAACGTACGACGAAGAGTAGGGGGCTAGAAAATCGTCGTGGTCCCCCTCGCGGTTCGAATTCTGTGAGAGTAGGGTCGGAGGAGGCCCGAAGCAATTAAACGAATCGAACGCTGATTACGCGGCTGGTTTAGAGTCGTATAAATCGTCGATTTAAATCGTCGAAATTTTTACGACCGCCTGTCATAACGGTAGCCCGTGTTTTCTACACGTGTTCCCGAACCCGAAACATAAAAATCGTTCTGTAGCGAATAAATGTAAATCGTCGGCCGGCTATAGAATTTTTCGGCTATAGGCCTAAACTATACAGTCGGAGAAACGAATACGAATGGAATGGCGTCGATGGTAATGCAACTTCGACACCCGACGAATGGCGGCACATTGGTATAGAGGAGGGGAAAGGAGTCTGAGTTCGCCGAATCTAAAGGACTCTTGGCAGGCTAGCAGGGCCCAAAAGTCGTCCTACACGGTCAGGATCCAATCTCATTTGGTACTAGCATGCCTTCGCTCACTCACCTCCGAGCCTCGGATTACTGGCTCCTTTTTGGTCTCTCTCTCTGTCTCTCTTTCTCTTTCTCTTTCTCTCTCTCTCTCTCTCTCTCTCACTCGCTGCCTTTTTTCTACTCTCGTCCTCTTCATAGCCGATTCCCTCGAAAACGCTATCCCCACCTCGTCGTAGATCATTATCGCCAGACATTCCGAGCTGTATCCGCGGTGCAAATGCAACGTAACCGGGAGAATGGCCATCGCAGATTTTAGACGGTGGTCCTTGATGTCTCTTGAGATTTTGAGAGGACGCTTGAGAGACAATTGTTTTTTATCCCAGCTGGTGGGGAATTTTCGATAAAAATAGGCTGGGGAAGGAAAATTGTACCGCTGATTCGTTGCATTTCTCCTCCTTTTTATAATAAATAATGTGACAGTTGATCTGTGACGCAAATGTAATGTAATTAGAAGGAGGTCCTTGATGATATCTCTTAATATTTTTGAGGATACTTGGTAAACAATTATTGTCCGTTTCAACAGGTACAGAATTCTTAATTAAAAGTCGGAGATACATGGTGTCGGTGATTTATCGTATTACCTTTCTTCCTAATAAATAACAGAGTTATTTTTATTGCGAAATGTCTTGTGTCAAGTCTACGTCAAATGATGAGAGATTAAGTGTATAAAGATCACATCAGAAGACGCCCTTTTCTTTACAATTCCAACTGGTAAGAAGTTTCTCATTTGTGCTGCTTTTAAAAGTGCAGTGAATTCGAAGGTTCGAATCGTGCACGGGAACATAGCTGCGTCGGGTATCACGGGACGGAATAAAAAAACGATCTATTTATCATGACACCCGCGATCGTAAAGAAAGGTCTTTCGGGGATACTCCACGAAGGATGTCTGATTCATCAGCTTCATTCATCAACGTCGGCCGCTTCTGTTTCTTTCATTTCTTTGAAACCTAACACGCTTCTAGTGTACGTGCATCATGCAAAAGTGTGAGCATGACCGGTTCACCGTCGTCCCTGAGCTCTGGGGCTTGCCTTATGATTAAACAGATCATTAGAGGGATGACTCCTAATTCTTTCTTCCTTTTATCGATATGGATCATTCTGATATCCGATCATTAGCCGACCAGCAAGTCCCACCCTCGGACCAAATTGCTTCATTCTTCAAAATCCATCATTCGAAATACGAACGTACCCATCCTTATCCACTTCCATACCTATAAACCGTCGTCGTCTCTTTCCTCGTCATTCTGTCCAGTGTATAGACCAGTGAAGTTCAACCTTTTTCATCTCATGGCACGCGTAAACTAATTACTAAAATTCTGCGGTGCACAAAACAATGTGTTATTACATTCGGTTCGAGAGAAGGCATTCACACTGTACGACTATTGTCGTGTTGGCTGCTATCATTTCTTTATTCGATGATCTAAGAGAAAAGGAGTCAGAAACTAGGAGATAGTTAGGTATTGCATGTTTCGAAAGTTCTTGCACTTCAGTGTGTGTTGTAGCACACTTGGTAATCGCTGATCTGTACCGACGAGTTATGATCGTCGAGAGGATATCGTAGTGAGTTATCCGACGATAACTCGTCCAGCTCCGTGAGATTCGCCGCGATTCAATACGGTGGCCGACTGGTATCGACCGGGTATCTCCACTAATTGGGATTTCGCGGGTTCCCTGGTTGGCAAAGAGTCGGAGGGGAGGGAAAAAACGCGAAGCAAAACCCGGAGGAGGGCGTGGGTCCCAACATGGTATGACGCGATAATGCGGTACGGGGCCACGTTCAGCTGAACAGGGGAGGGGGACAGAACCAGGGGAAAAGAAGAAGAAGACGACGAAAGAAAAGGAGGAAGAAGCGAGAAGAAGGAAGAAGCCCGAAAAAGGAGGGGGACAAGGAGGGTGGGGCCTGCCGCACTGACCTTGACTAGGCCCGAAGTTGAGGTGGGTTGAGGTGCTGCCGGGCCCTCCTGTCCACCTTCTCCGCTTCTCTATCTCTCTCTTTCGTTCGGCTCTTTTTCCCTCTCTCTCGCTTCGATCCGAAGAGGATACTCCCGTCTCGCCGCACTATGGCAGGCCCCACCGGGCCTGGCCCTGTAGTTCTGCATTCGCAGACTCCTCCATCAAGGACATCACAAAAAGTACATTAGACGAAAACACGTTGCCATTATACCGCGGCAAGCACCGCGAGAGAGGAGAGAACGAAAACGCTACGTCTGCTTGGTAAGGCTCTAAGGCCGGTGCGCGGAGCGCACAGCCGAAAACAGCCAGCACCGTCGCCCCGCCGTTTCGGCCCTCGCAACACCATGAAAAAAGCCCACGGCCATCTCCCCCTGTCTTGCTCTACGACTACGCCAACTTTAGGCCGGGCTCGAGACCCCGACGAATTTTCTCCAATTTTTGTTTCGACTATTCTTGGAGGTCTCATTAGGGATCGTCGAATTATGGTATCGTTAATATTTTGGAATTAATACTGTTGCATTTGAAATTGATGGTGATTGGTGGCACATCGTGGTTACTCATGAGTCATGAAATAGAATCAGTGTACAGTAGTGGATCGTCTGTTTATTGTACGATTATTTTTGGAATCGTTTAGAAGTGGCAGTGTTTGATTCAAAAGTCGTAATGTTCGACAAAAACACCGTATTTGGGTCGTGGAATAAAATTAGGGTTCCTACAGTGAATGATCTGTTGATATACTTTATGAGGAACATTTGGAAGTTTCTTTTTAATATTCTTGATGGTGTAGAATCGCTGTTGCTCGGTTTGAAATTGATAGTGTTTCACAAAAGCAAGCCGTAGTTCTCAGTTGATGAATTGAATTCGAACGCGATGAATCATACGTTGACAAATTCTGTTAGAGATTTCGTGCATAATATGCAAGAATTGGACTACTTTTTCTTCAACTGTTCCCATTATCATAGTGTACAACTTTCGAACGGTAGCAGGATGATTGAAAATAATTTCTTCGGCACGAACAACACGCCAGGCTTAAGGAACGATGGTAAAGTTTCAAGTGCCATTGTCGAATGCATTCACGTCAGCCTCGTGACACACGAGTTACTCTTAGCAGTGGGATTGAATTTTTAGCACGTCCCCCTTGAATTCGCGCGAATGCCAAAAATAAGAAGGCGATGAAACGCGCCTTAACTGCCGCCTTTATTTCTGGCCCTCGTGGTGCACCTTACCGTTCCCTCTTTCTTATAGCCTCTCCTCTTCCCTCCTTGTCTCTCAAGATCAAGGTCAACTCTCCGGAGATGACTCGACTCTTTAAACGATGTACCTTTTCTTCGTTACTCCTTGTTCATCGACGAACGCCATCGCGGTTTCCGATCTTCCAAGCGATCTTACCGAATCGTGTCTGCTCCGGTTAGAAAGTTTGTCACGCCATTCAACGAACCAAGTGCTTCGTTAGAAGGATTAGATATCAGAAAAAGTGAAATAAATCATGGAAAAATGTCGGCGCGTGCACCGGTTGCGACGTCGTTCACGCGTGTTGCATGAAACATCGAGTTTCCGTGTAATTATCATCGTTACGCGATCCACGCGATATATTTTGTCATTCGGACGGCTAGCGCAGCCACGGTTTGTCGCACCATAAATCGTATCTCCGCAAACGAGCAAGAAGCGAGCGCGAGTTCTTACAATTCCGTCGCGAGAGGTCGACGCGGCTCTTTACAAGCCGCCTTCCACCGCCTAGGAAAGGATAAACCACACGAGCCAATTCCAATGAGGCGAAATACCACGCGCTACCGGCCACGATAATTCTGACTCGCTTTCTCTCGCGCTGTGACCATTAAAACTCGCCAGCGACTCCGTTCTACGGATTCACCGCACCCGCGCTACTTTAGCGAACCTTTCGGTTAATTTATTATACCGACTTCACGCTCACCACAGCGTGTTTCTACAGTACACGCACGTACACACCTACCACTGTTGATCTTTCTTCTTTCTCACGTTGACGTCTAAATACCTTGAGCCAATAATAAAACACTAGCTTAAAGGAAGCGCCTGTTTTATGGAACTCCTTGGTACTCGGTAAAAACGATTAGCAGCGCCCTCTACGCGGATGACTTTTGTCGCTCGTTAAAACCTTAGTACGTGTTACTCGGAGAGACGCTATTCGATTTATTGCCTTTCTTGTATTTAACGAATAATTGGCACGCGTTTCTTTTTTCTTGGTAGTTTAACGAAGGATGTAAATTAGCAAGGACATCGAGGGCGTTATCTATGTATAGATTTTACGCGATAAAGAAGAGAACTTTCGATTGACATAAATGTCAGTATGTTATCGAGCATTGAATTATGAAAAATACTTGACGGTAGACGTAAGTACGAATGGTTCTATAAACGGGAAGCGAATTACTGGCCTGTGTTCGTGGTAACGCGTGACGTGTGTGAAAAGATTGTTCAAGTTGTTCTCGGCTTTCACTAAAGTCCCGAAACTGTTGCGGTAACACCGACCGAATATAATTACGTCGCTCATTAAAATTTAACGCGAATAACGCGTAAGGTCTTTTAGGCTTAAATGTCACGTGTTTTATAGAAATATAGAAAAGATAACGTAAAAATAATAATAGAATGAATAAAATATTGAAAACGGTAGTGGTTAGTTCTGAACTAGATGTTGGATTATAGATGACGTGCAATAATTTGTGTTAGATTTTTACGTTGCTGATTAGAATTAAGCTAGTATAATAAATGCAAAGAGGTACATATATACGTTCATGTTTTCTGTCTCAATAAGAGACGATATTAATTTTATCATAAGATCGTTCGCATGTTTTTGATAATTATACAAGCACTTATTTTTTTTAGATCCGTTATTTTGCCAGGTCCAAAAATTTCTTACGTAATAGTACACTCGTATACTAGCAATTCTCATACGCAATTACATACATTCAACGATCACCAAACAGTAAGAATACAACATTTCTCATAATATTCTACTAAACAATCAACATACAGAAACGTTGTTCCCGTACGAACGAATATTTCCAGTTAATTACCACGTCTTACGGAGCCCTGTGTAGCACCACGGAACCCCATGGCGACCGCTGATCCCTCATTGGCGAGGTTTCTCGCGCGTTAAAGTTAATTTCGTGGCTGTCCAGGGCCTCGGTAATGGAACCAGTCTTACCCGTGGACTTTTTCATCCGTCGAAGATAAAGCCGGACGTAAGTGATTCCTCCGCGATTCTGCCGCGTGAAGGAACGTTTTAATTGCGTTATTTAAGGGCGACACGGTGAACCGTGCAAGCAGGAAACAACGTGCAAACGGGTTTCCATGTACGGTGTGCCGGGCGTTTACTTACACACTGTCAACGTGACTCGCGGCCGATTCGTTTCGTGAAAGTCGATTCGCGTTCGCGCGCGCGTGGAACGCGCAGAGGTGCCTTTAAAACACCCACGTGCTCTTATGGTGTGGCTATGTGGTGGTTTGGATACGCGCCAACGTCAAAGCCCAGGACCTGTTTCGTTTTGCGGAGAACCCGATCGTTCGCGATATGCGGGCATCTAGGGCTCTGTGAAATCGTTACGATATTTATGGCGCGCGATAATCGATACCCCCGCTTTCAGCAGAAAGTTGTTAACTAGTTGGAAAATAATGGCCACCTTAAAAAGCATATCGTTACCTGATATATTTGCCTCGTACAAGTTTACGCTTCTGTCACGAGATAGCTGTTTATCTTTATCGCGGCTATAGGTTTATTATCGTCCCGACTGGCAGAATCGCACATAGGGACTGTAAATCGTAAGTTTAATCGGTGCAAAACTATCTGTACTCGCGATATTTCCATGTACAAAGGATGCATCCTTCTTCATTAAGAAATTGAGGAAAAATTTGGAGATATTGCATTTTTATTACCTGCAGCCACTTGCACGACTCAACTATAGAGATTCATGAAAACATTCAAACACTCGCAGACACCTTTTATGAATATATTAGAATTATTAGATTAGATTGTAATAAAATGTTATTATCAGTATATTATGTACACTTTTATGCAGTTTTTCGAAATTTGCAGGTTCATAAACGCAGGAATTGCACATAAAATTGGAAAAATATGTGAACGTATTTGTAATGATATTTAGTAGGTAAAACTAAGGTAAATTTTTATCTAGGTTCCATTCTTTAAATTATATTCATAAAAGTATGAAGTTGCATAAATAATCTCGCTCTAATTATGTATATTATAGGAAACGTTTCGAAATTTCATTAGCAATATTACGAGACATAATTGTATTGGTAATATTAAACAGATCGATTAGTAAACATGTATGGAAATATACATATATAAAATTACATATTTGCTAAAAGTATATATTTCGCAAAGCTTAGAATATTTATCAGGTAGCCAGATTCAAAGTATGAGCGAATATGTTAGAAACACCATGAACTTCTCTAACAACTTAATATATTTTCGAAAACATAGCTTAGTGAATGTTTCACGAGCAACGAAAATGAAAACCTGTATAAGTAGATATCGAGGAATTTCAAGAGAAACTCGTAGCTTCGTAATCGAGAAATAACTTTATCGATATGCGAGGAAACGACTTTTTGAGCGACGAATTTTTCGGAATATATGTACATACTTGTTCCCTCGATTTTACGATTGGCAATATACGGTAATACGTAGTAAGAAAAATTTCGAAGGTGGAGATATTTTATTAGCAAATGGTCGACGATTTCGTTGATGGAACAGAATTACGATTATTATGTTGATCGTAGGTGGACGAATGAAGCGATTCTCGAATCGATGAAAACTACCTCCGTTGACGTGCGATAGAGTGGAAGTGTTCGTCGATTTTGTAAATAGGATTGATAAAACGCGTCGTCATTCTTGATAGTAGGATGACTTTGCTGGAGTCATTGCTAATGCCATCGCGTATACGCTTATTTAAAACGATGTACGCAAATGTTCCAAGACATTTAAACGTAGCTCGTCGTTAAAACGAACAGACTTCTATATTATTCTGGATGTTATTTCAAGTATCTATAGAATCTTGTAAGCAAATTAAACAATTGATTAATTTATTTATTAGCCTCCATAACCTCTTCGAATCTTTATTTTCGTTGGAAAATGTTTCAAACTTTTGTTGTAAAAAGGTCTCGCTTAACACGCTAATATTGCTAAACAGACATTGCTAAATATTCTGGAAACTTTTCAGACTATTTAGTAGAAGAATTAAGTTCTAATAAAAGTCGCTGACAACTCGAGCAAGATTCCACCCTCTTCAATTCCTCTAAATATTTATTCTTATTAAAGAAGGTTTCGTACATTTGTACAATACCGTAGCGATATTAACAAAGTGTACTAGAATTTTTCCAAACTTTTTGAAACATCGGAAAGATTAGACTGGAACGTGAAAGGTCCAGTTTGCTCACAGAGGGTTGATTTGCCTAAAATTTCTCCGCCGCCTTTGTGGCTTTTCAATTTTCCGAACTTAACGAACTTTGAATTAACGAGAATTAATTCCATGCGAGTTACTAGGAGTTGGCGAGTACATACAGAGAAAAAGAGAGGAGGTGAGTGGAGCGCGCGTTCTACGATAACGAGACTCGATAATTTCCACGTCGACGCAGCTCTCCATCAAAAGCGATTACTTTTCAAAGAAAATAAGCGTGGCCGCGGGTAACGCCCACATTTCGGGTATAACTCACGACAAGTCCTTGGCATTAAATATGTAAATGTTCCAGAGGAACGACAGCAGCGGGCGTTTAATTCGTCGGTGAATCGGCAATCGCGTGGACATCTCGTCAATTGGATTTCGGTCGGCGTTCCATGAAACCATTGGCCGGTAATTAGGTTGCGCATAATGATAACTGGACAAACACGTTGTCGGTTGTGTTACGTTTGTGTTGGCCGCACGATTCCGCTCTATCACGTATGTACGTGTGTGTTTGTTTGCAAAAAGACAGACACTCGCGTCGGCGACCGATTAAATTATTATTCTTGCAAGAAGCTCGTTAATAGCGCAAAAGAAAAATACGCGGTTGCGCGCAGCTTGTCGTCGATGGAATTGCTCCGATCTTAATTGCCGCTTCTAAGAATCGGAAAGGAAAAGTCGAAGGGCTCGTTCGCGCACTTCGTTCTCCGGCCACATCTTTTTTCGACGACCATCACATTTGCACATTAATGAACGACTGCTTGATTTATCGCTTTGTTCTTCTCCTTTTTTTCAACATCTCGCTTGCCTTTGCTCCTCGTACGTGTGTAATTCGCTTCCTCGTTTGGATCCGACGAAATTTGATTTTTACGTTATACTGCGTCACACCGATACTTTCTATCTCTCAAAAGAAAAAAAACACGCTTTTGACAATTTAACGACTTCCGCTTCTTTTTTTTTTTTTTTTAATAGAGGATCATGTTGGCTGACAAACAATGAGAAAGAAATACGATTAAAGTATGATCACTGGGAAATACGAGATTGACTTGCAGCGGGTTTCTACAATCAAACGAAATAGAAGATGTGGACGAATCTTGTTTTGTTAGTCACGTCCGCTATGTGTATTAAAAAGCATGGACCTAATTAAACTGAGGGCAAGGTTTCTGTGAGAGCAATTAATTTACTGAATCGAGTACTCTGCTGTTAATCCAGTTTCTTTCATCGTGTTCGGTTCCGTCTCTATAAATTTCTCGACACCATGAAACATCCTGTACCTATATGGTATTCCTTTATCGATCGACTTTTCCATTAAAATATATTCAAAATACAAAAATATTCAGTATCGAAAGAATTTTTTACTGAAATATTTACGATGTAACACAAACCCTCGCATGTACGATTCTTACGTATAGAACGAAACGAAATGACTCATAAAACACTATGAATTGGTGTGTACGGAATAGTCAACAAGGCCATACTTGAGACATTAAACTGGTTAGTCGTAAACAGCTCGGTGGAATCAATTACATCGAGCGTTGTCACAGTCCTCGATGTCTTTCCTTCTATTCAAAAGAGGTTTCAGCTTTAATCCATAAAACTTCAATATATAAAAAATCTCAAGGTGGCAGGAAACGTTAATAAAATTGTGACCGGCACCACTTCACAGTATTCCTACGAATATTAAAATTACACGGAGAAAAATATTTAAACTTCATTCGTGAAGTTGAAAGAAGTAGAAGCTTTGGAAAGAGAAGGAAAGACTAGGAATAAGTTAATGAGATTACAATTTCATGACCTTCACGACTATTGAAATTTTACGAAGCAAGGGATTCAAACTTTGAACCATAAAATCGAACAAAATAACAATTCTCAAAGGAGGAAAAAGAGAATTAATAAACTTCTAACTTCGTAGATTCTACGAATATTAATGTTCCACGAAGCAAGAGATTCAAACTTTAATCAGTAAAATTAGAAAAAAATACAAATTCTCAAGAGGAGAGAGAATTAAGAAAAAGTTAATGAAATTATAACATCGTATGTTCTACGAATATAAAGATTATACGGAGCAAGATTGCGTAATCGCAGTGTTCGACGATGATCTTATTTAGTGATTTTCTTTCTCGCCGGCAAGCTACGCGATGATCGTGCAGGCGCGTGCAAACGCGTCTGCGTGCGCCGCATTTACGTGCCAATGACTGTAAACAGCGAACGAGCGGAGTAATTTGTGCGGCACGCGCGTGTCTGAGTACTCGTGCCAATCGTGTTATAGTAACGAGTGCAGGGCTGATTCCAGTTATTCGAGAGGTGTCGAGCGTTTTCTCGCTAGCGACCACGTTTGAATTTCCGTCTATAGTGATTTCAGTCCTTCTGTTCAATTTATGGAAGGTCACACGTTCAATTAATTAATCCTGTTCGATCCCATCCTGTGGTCACTTGAACGAACAGTAATCGTTACTTTATCCATGTCATCCTGACCATTAAGTGGATCGATCGCGCGTATCAACTACATTATCAACAAGATTAAACGTAGAAAATTTCTCCGAAGAACGTTAAAACGAAAAGCAGAAACAATCAACGTTTAATTTAAATTCGAGAAATTGAAAGAGCAAATCCACAAGATCGAACGTTTATCGATAAATCGTGTCTCGAATATAATGGAGACGATAAATCGGTTTAAATGCAGAAAATAAGTGTTGCACGGCCGTGAAGAAGCGATCCGGAGATCACGAGAGAATTCGCAAGGCACCGCGGAAAAATATTGCCTCGTTAATGTCTGTACCAGCACTTTCGGCCACTTGCTTCGCTTATCTGTCGCTCCATTTGCATGAGAAACTGCAATCTCGACGCGATATTCCTCGGAGTCCGGCAGTGATTAGAGGAGCCTAAATGCGAGGGGCGTCTCTGGACCGCGGCGCGACGGAGAGAAAGATCACCGTGTTCCACACGTTCGTCCGTTCGTCGTCCTCGTGTTCCTCCCCGGGAGAAAGGGAGGCGCGCCGCGAACCGAATAACTCCTCGTGTTACCTTGGACATTAAACGGTCATAAAAAGTTTCGACCGCGTCGGCCTATTGCAATAAACACACGGCAACTGGCGACCAACGTGGTTCTCCAAGTTCGTGGACACTCGCTCGTCCACGAATCTCATGACGAATTGTTGAAATGATATTTCTTAATTTATTATAATATTAGTTGTTTACGGTTGAAATAACATTTTATTTCGTTGCTTAGCTAGGTAATTTTAAAAATTACCCGCGATTTGAATATATTAAGCTGATCGAGAAGTTTTATTCCTCTTCTTTTTTATAAGGAAAAAAGTCAATTGACAGAAATGTCAATTAAGCAACCTTCCTGACGTTTCATCTGTTTTGACAATTTGTTTGCTTCATCGTTGTTGAATCTTTCACTCTTGTAACTAAAATATTCTGCCAGTTTGTCTTATACGTAATAAAATATACACCATATTTTATCTGTCTGTGATTTATGAAAATCTTCAAGTGAAGTTGTATATGTGTTATATTTAAAATCTGACGTCGAAATTTCCAAACGATATCTACGTTAACAGATTTCAATAAGATTCAAAAGAATATTTCACATCTAACAAATTAAAAACAATAAAAAGAAAGAAAGTGTCGAATCCAGTTCCACAGAGTATTAAAGGTTTAGCCGTATCTCCAACTCCGCTATATGAATACCATCCTACGTGTCTTCCTCCACCGTACACCGTAATTAATCTTGCTTAAAAATTGAATATCCACACAACCATTATTATACCCGGGTGAATAATCCATGTAGACGGTGGGAAAAGAAAAAAGATTGAGTTTTCGAGTTTCCTCCGATACAACACGAAGGTTCTCGCTTCGTACAAAAATGGTACCTCGATGAATCTCCATCCGCCTCCGTGGTTCCTCCGGCACACCGACGTACGCTTAGATTGAACGGTGGTCACGTTACACCCACGTATGCAACGTGTGTCCATGCAACGATCGTACACGGTTTGTTGGTTAGTGTTGAGGCTTCGGAGGCGGGCACGATGCTTAGAAGGCTATAAAAAGAGAAAGCTGGACGGTATAGAGGCATACACGCACTTACACACTGGCGTATAATCGACGGTGGGTGTGCAACAGGATCGTGTAAGTGCGAGCTGTAAAACGTACGACAGGATTATCCTAAGACCGTTTCTTAACTGCCTGCGCGCATTGGTCGTGTTTCCTACCCAGAAAAATAAACGGTATAATAAAATTTTTCGGGGATACGCTTTTATGAAATTGCGATAAAAACTCTGGCCAGCAGTCGGTCGAAGGGGATTTTTATGTAATTCGTCCGAGTAGATGGGTGTACAGATCGGGACTCTCATCCTCGTTTTGCGGCGGTGGTGGATCGTAAAATTCTACGAAACGACGAAATTTCGTACAAAGTCGGCGCAATAAAAGAGTTTCCAGGCGTCTCAGGAATCTACTGGCCGATTTCACGAACTACCAGCCCTTCGTTTAACGAACCGGCACCGCGTGTAATTCTTGTAGAATACTAGGAACAGAAAGGATCTTACCGATCCCGGAATTTGCATAAAACACCGGAACGATTTCTTTGAACGAAATCACGGACGAAAGTAGGTAACTACAAGGAATCTATGTCGGCGATGAAAGTGAATAACGAGCTGGGGCCAGATTGTTAGGCACAGAAAATCTTTCGATCGACTTACGGTATTTTTAGAATTTTACATAGCCGATATGCTTTGCTATTCCTCATTATTCCGACTTTGGCCAACTTGTAACGTCATGTATGTAAATACATTATCGTTCATAATTAGAGAAATTTAAATTTACAAAGATGAATAGAATGTACGCTATACGCAAAAATGTACAAAACACCTGAAATAAAATACTCGTTACAGTATTTAAAGAGAAAAATAGATCTTTGTACTTCTTCAATTTTGCTCATAAAAATATTTGCATAAAAATCTGCGATCTATTATTCAAACAGTATCAACAACCAATGGAGTATTTGAATAATTTAAACGAAGTCTAGGGACGAAATAGAGGATCGATATAATCAATAATTGATCAAAAACAATATCCATTATTCCACTAAAGAATCGTATGTGTTAATATTGGAAAGGAACCCTTATTTAGCTTTTATATTGCATTTGAATATTTATTTTATATCCGCGATAAACGTGAAGTAAAATATAAATCGTTCGAATAATTATGAGTGGTACTATATATAGTTGGTTGCTTAATAGCGAAGCATGTCGTGCGCCTAGAGCAACGACCAGCGTAATTATCGGGCTGTCTCCCACCTTTCTTGATCCAGCGTTACGCTGTTCACCGCCACGCTGACACCATGAACACGGAACAACGAACAACTTAAAAGAGAGGGGGGAAGAGAGAGAGAAAGAGGGAGAGAGAGAGAGAGAGAGAGAGAGAGAAAGATCGCCAGTGACCCACAAAATTAGGATCCTCGCGAGACGCGTATAATTATTATAGTGGGTCATATTCATTGTACAGACTCGCCTGAAGATGACAGGGATAATGAGCAGCGTTCAGCGAGCCCGTATAATTATTCGACCGTAGAATTATCAGGTCTGGAATAATTGGTGATAATTCTCGCAATTTGTATTGTTCCAACGCGACGATGTTTTAATAAATCGTTCTCGCCTATTAGGTATGTTTCCCATAGAAACGAGTGTTTCGCCTATTTTACAATAATATCGATTCTATGTACACTCCCATTCATAAATAATATTAGCACATTTTTTTATGCAACTGATACGTCACAAAATTTTCTTCATGATATTACAACAACGAAAGTTACAAATTAAAATAAATTTTATAATGAAATTTTGCTAGTTACAATTCGCCTGATTATCCTATTCGATGCAAAACTGTAAATTTATAGAAGACAAGTTGATAATCTATTTAGAAGCCGCAACTTGTCAATTTATTAATAATATTAGTTGGTAAATTATTGTTCTAGAAGCTTCTGCTAATTTCATAGTTGTATCATGAATTTATTGGAAATTTGAAAATTCTAAAATCCATAGAATACTTATAACATGTAGAAATATCTACAATATCTAAAACAGAGTACTCATTGTAACATTTGACGGATGAAGAAATCTTTGTTCAATTTCTACTCTAGTTCTGTTCTTCTATACAAATATAAATTAGTCATTAATGAGTTTTAACAACTCTCGTAATGATTTTTCAAGTTTATGCCCGTTTTGTTTTTGAAGTACCCTAATATTTCTGAACAAGAATGTATATTTCTCATCCAAGTTACGTTATTTCGAGGTAATCGGGTCTACCTCGAACAGTCGCCTGTCGTCCTTAATCATTCGATTGGATCTAATTCGCCTTCATATGATTCTCCGTCCCGTCGTCTTCGTTGTCGGTTCAAGGGCGAGTAACAAACCATGTACGCGACGCGACGTTTCATTTCTCTGTGGAATTATCATCGAACGATGGTAATATAAAATTGGAAGATTTTCGAGAGATCTTATCGAGATACAGAGAGTTGAGTTTTTAGGGAAAGGAACCTTTCGAAAGGGAACTCTGTCAGGTGCTTGCCATCTGCCGTCTGTCGACTGTCCGTTCAGGGAACTAAAACCTACAACGAGGACCCTGTTTATCGCTGCTAGCTGAAAACAGCAAAGTTTGCTGTTGTTCTTCGAACGTGGTAACTCGAGAGGATCGTGGCCGCGCGAGTAAATTGACACGGCCGGAATACAATTAGAATTTCCGGGTTCTGAAAATTGTCTGACACTTCTAAATACTGAATACACTCTATGTTATATAAAGATCTTTGGCACAAGAGAGATAGATAACGTACACAGGCTCATGAATGTATTCAAACATATAGCACAGAAGATTTTTATGAATATGTTATGAGTGTTATACGAAACTTTTTTGAAGTTTCATTGATATTATAATGAGATACGACTATCGCGTGGTTATATTAATAAAATCTGAAACCAATCTGAAAATGTCTGTCATACGAAAGGTACAAGATACTTATTGTACGTTTGTTTGAAATTTTACCGATTATATTAATATTTACATTCGACGATACGAATATCTTCGTGAGTCGGTGTATTTCGATCTGGGCAAAACGTTCGTGGCATAAAAGAGAAGAACGATCGAGCCATCGTTTTAAATGAAAATATTTCGGACACGGGAAATTTTGCATTTGGAATATAAAGCATGCTAGATATATACCAGTGTGTATTCGGGATACAGGGTACCATGTATTTAGGCCACCCTGTACAGAGCAATTTGTACAAGACACCGTGTATACAGCTATATAGAGCTATATAGAGCACGCTATATAGGCTACTATATGGAGTGTATATAGAACGTTCCGCATAGAACACTCTAATTATATCAAACTCTGCAATAAGCGGGACGTTGTGCGTTATACGATGTTCCTCCCATTAACGATCTATTCTGTACGATATCGTATGTAATCTGCTATAAAGTAATGGAAACATTCCATCTCATGTAACTTCTAGTTGATTATCCAAGTACGAAAGAAGTATTAATTCGCTTGAAAATGTATTCTATATTCTATACAATACACTATACAACATTCTAAGGTGCTTCAAACTTTCCACTCTGCATGTATTCTGTATTTAGCACTTCAGGTATAGAACGAACTATTTGTCATTTGTCCTTCATGTCTCAAATAGCATTTCTGTCAGAGCAATTCGTACTACAAAAACTATTCTATACAAAAAAGACCCTACTGCAAATAACACTTCAAAGTGCTTCAAACGCATCATCTTGCGCACGCTCTATCAAACGCTGCAAGTCTACAGAAGAACTACCTATTAGTATTTTCACATTGCAGATTGCATTCCTACCGGAACAACTCGTTTTATAAAAACTATTATACCTAGAAAAGTACTCCACAGTGCCATTGCATGCACTCTTCATCCAATAGAAACTACCATCGACAAATAGGAGGAGCTATTCATCACCTATTGCAAATTCACCATCGTGTTGCAAATCGTATTTGTATCAAAACGTCTCACTTTATAAACGATATTGTATCCAAAATGCGATACCCCAAAGTACTCCAAACCATTTTATGTATCCTCCGTAAAATATGCATATGTACTTATCACAGTAAATGGAAAGAGCTGTCCGTTACCTATTCTCCATGAGTCAAGTGACATTTGCGTCAGCGCAACCGAAATTACCGAACTTTTAATTTCTTAATTGCATTGGGAGAGCCTAATTTAATAGAGGGAACGGAGTTGGTATTAGCAGAGCGATTACGCGAGTAACACTCGTTTGTCGCGATTATCGCGCACTCGTCTCTCGAAGAAAATAATTTTAGGCCTCGCGATAGCGATCGTCCGCTAATTCGTCGCAATCGAGAACAATTTACGGCTCGACCTTCGTTTATTGCCGCCGGTGCAGCGTCGCAGCTGCGATCCGTGTCACGGAATCGTCTCGCGTGTCTCGCGTGCCTCTGGAAAAGCATCGACAGGACCGGCTCGTGCTCTCTCGACAGAACGAACCGGCCTGAAAGGGTACCAGAAGGGGGGAGGGGCAGAAGTGGTAATGGCTAGAGATGCTAAATCCGCGCCGCTTCGCTCACCACGATGGATAGAAGCGGCCTACATTTCCGGAGACGAAGCGACGTGATGATGCAACCGCGAGCTAAAGCGTATACAGGTGCGGGTGCACGCTGTTTCGCTTGGAAATGAAATTTAGAATGATACATAGACCGCATTCCGACGAATGCAGGAGAACCTCGATGTAAATAAAAGAGAAACACGAGTGTTTTGCGGAAGAACGTTGGCATTTGCAGTGCTGAATGATTAAGGGAGAGAGTTTCATGTTTCCGGGGTTGGGGGTCCACCGTTTAAAAGCTGACTGTGTAGATGTTTGTTCGCTGGTTGTTTATTTAGGGCGGTATGAAGCTTTTTAGTTTGGCTTTTTAAACACTTTGTCTTTGAAATTTTATCATCCATATTAAATAGGAATGTAGGTATTTTTAACATTTGGAGTTGTATCGATTTCTTGGTTTGGTATATTGATTTTTTTTTATTCGGGATTGTATGAATTTTTTAGTTAAGTGCTCTATTTTTGAAATATTAGGGGAGATATTTAGGTATCTTTAGTGCTTAAATTGGTAGCTTAGTCTTTACTGTCAGGTTTAATGTTTGTGATACTAGGAATTTGTTGAATAGCTACTTTTAGAGTTTGGAATATTATTAGTTTTATTGTTCGATATTGTTGACATTTGGAATAGTGTAGTAGAGGAATAAATAATATTTGCAATGGAACGAACTTTTCTGTTAAATATTTTTGGTATGTGGTACGTTATTATTATTTGGTACATATGTTTAATTTTTAATTGCCCGTCCTTTGAAGTTAATTTGGAGTTTGCATTTAGTACATTTTTAATACATTTTGACTTTTGAAGATAATTTGAAGTTTACCTTTAGTACATTTGAAACAATATGAATTTTCCAATTAGATATTTTTGTTCTTTAAAACGTTGCAAATTAGATATTTTTTTCATCATTTTTCCTCATTTATCTTCTAAGTTCAATTTTCAACTGTCCATTCAAAAAACTTTATCCCAGTGTCCAAGATGGTTCAGAAGATAGGAACCCATCCACTTGAAGCGATTCGTAGAAAACGGTGAAGATTCGATGAACAGATAGTCCATGAAAAACGTCCAGTACAAAGAAGAAGTTAGCAGTTGTAATTACTATGGAAATGGGAGTGAAGATGTCGAGGAACTAGTGAATAATTAAAACGACAAACGTTTTGGTAAGCACCGCTCAAAAATGCTGTGAATTCATTCGGTAGAGAAGTAACGAGTTTCGGTGGTTGTACATTTAAGCATTGATTCTTTCGACACAGAGGGAGACGCTCCCGTTCGATGACAATAGGGAGAGGCGATTATTCAAAGAGCCTCCGGCTTGATGGCAATCCCGCTAATAGGTTTTTCAGATTTCTTTCTGACGAAGCAAAGATTCGTTGAACAATATACCATTCAGTTTTCGTGGAATAATAACAGCAATTTTGAAATGAAAAACACAGATATGTGGCTGTTTTAGTTTCAGTTACAATTTGTTCATCTTACAGTCTCTTAATTCTATAGTTTATGGATTCTGCGTTATAATTGTCAACCCTTCAAGAGAGGGAGTGAAAGAAAAGTGTTCTAGAATATTAATATAAAAATCTATAATAAAACTTTAAGTCGACATTGTAGACTTCGTTCTGCAGCTTCGAGTCATCTGACGGTCTGTTCAGTTTTCCATATTTTATGTTATACTTGCTTTATCGTAGGTCGGTAAAAGAGGATTCTATATCGCCGATATCCTTTCGGCGGGAAATAGGAACATTCGTAGTTCTTAGTTTGCTTAGTCGACCACAAGCGGCGGCTACGCATTGTACGAGGCGCCTCCATTCCAACGAATCTCTAGTTACCTTCTTAAGGAAACTGAAGATCGACTTTTCTCGCGTCTCTGACCAAACATTATTATCAAAATAAATACGTTCAACTATCAGTCTTCAAGCATAGATTACATAAATACAAGAAACCAAACGAGAGAAATTTATTGAAATAATCATTAATACTACTGCGATAATTTTCACGATCAAAATAGACATTTTCACTTTTCAACTTCGCATACAATTTTATTTCGAATGTTGTAAAGTGATTCGACATTGAAGTTCCATTTGACGGATAGCGGTTCGTCATGTAAAGGAATTTTTTTTCAGAAACAAACCACGCACAGTGCCAAAGGTTACTGACGTCTATTGGCACAAAAACTTTAAGGCGCCATCGTGTGGCTCGTCTACACTTTAGGGTTTGGCATTTGAGGTCGGAGAATCCTTATTTAAATAATTCAATTCCCTTATTTACCCTCCGACGTTTTATCACTATCAGACGTTTCGCCAAAAATCTGAGCAGAGAAGAGAAGTGTTTCGATTCCGTTGAAAACAGTGTTTGGTTATACTAGATTGTACTTTCATTCAGCTGGATAAGAAAAAGGAAGGAGAAAGGATTAACGACGATTAGAAATATCACTGAAACCGCGTCTTGACCCCAGCGGCAAAACAAAAAGCTGACCTAGTTAAATTCCTGACAAGCTGGCGGAAAAGCGAGCGTTGACAGTGAGCCGCTGAATCTGCATTCTCCGCGTCTGATTAAAACATTAGTAATTAGACCTTGCAGCGCGAAGAATTTCAATTTAATGTCGCGCGTAACTCTAAATCCTGGAAAAATATCCTTCCTTCCTGGTTTAATATCTTTCGCCGGAAGGGAAATCAGTTTAAAAACTTTTTGCGCTGCGAGCGCAATCTCGAATCTTCCTCCTCTAATTTTTTATTATTACATTGGATTATCTCATTTCTCACTTCTCATTTGTTACACCTCGTTTCGTAATTGTTAAATATTTTGAATTTTTATCTTGAAATATTTAATTTAGGTGACTTAATGGTAATTGAATGGTCGAAAATGGGAACGAAGAATGACTTGATCAGGCTTCAGATATCTCCAACGTTATTTAAGTCGGATGGATTTCCTGAGCTTATATACCTAGTAATAATTTAAACACATAAGGCCAAATTATAGTAATTGTGTAGTATGATGAATATTTCGTTAAGGAAAATTGAGATATGCTAAATAGAACTAAATTACAAATTCTAGAGTATTTTTTTGTGCTTTTGTATAATAGCTCTTCAGTTATGGAAGCTAATAATCATATAATGTTACAGATATTTTTGTTCTTTTCCTGTAGATTTAAGAACGATTCTCACGTAACAATCTCATGACGTGAAAGTCTCGAGACGAGCGAAACTTGAGAATCGCCAGAATTTCTGAATGAAAAAACAAAATGATTTATGCGTCTGTGGGAATAAATAGGATGGTGACACGAAACTACAAGCCGGTTTCATCGATTTTCACGTCAAAAACAACAATATCGTAGGATTATTTGCCTTGGCGTTGGTCTGTTCAGCTTTGACAAATTTTAGTAGCACGCTGGCCGATTCAACCTAGACACAACCCAGACCTACTTATCGATTACAATACTCGTTTATAGCCGATGTTACCCGACTCATCAAACCCAAGTCTCCCTATAACGTTACCAGCAAGCTGACTTTTCCAATCTTCGGCAACAATCTTTTTCACGAGTCACCCTCGCAATTAGAACCTTTCAGACTTCTATATTTTCTTTTATAGTTGATGGAACTTTTGTTGATATATAAGAAAGATTTCATTTCCGGCTTCACTTCAGAAAGCACGGTCAGTGATTCACGAGTGTAGGGATACTTATTAATCTCATACAAAATACGATAATTAACTGGATATATAGAAACGATTAATAGATTAGAATTTTATGTTCTTGTTCGTAAGAACTATAAAGATATAAAGAATATTATTTATTGTTCTACAGTAGGAAAATACCAGTTCTTGTTCGATTATCAGATAAGATAATCGAGAATTTATCGGTATTTCTTTATTCATTTGCTATGTTCACGAAAATATGAATTTACAAAAATTCCGCAATCCAATCTATGGTCCAAGCTATGTAGTGATTTTTATACTCTTCTCAATTTTCTAATCGTTTCACGAATTTGTTCAGTAAGTGTTCCGATGCTTTGGAATGGGGATGCACGTCCTAAATCGTGGAATGTTATCGAGGAGTATCGGCTCAAAAGCCAACGGGCTGACTCACATTCCGCGGTCTCTAGGAATTACCTCTAACCGGCTGGTATTCCTCTTCCCCATGTTCCTTCGTTGAACGAGGAAAATTACGACGGCTCGAGCACTCTCCGGCTGGCTGGCAGAGTTTTCGGTGTGGCGGCCACCGTTTTATTTATAGCGGAGGAGGTCGTGATGCGTTCCAAAAGCTACTCGTCGCACCAGTAGCACACGTTCGAGCGTACCGGCCTTTCGTCTCCGTACACCCAGTTCTCACCGATCAGTGTCTGTCCATTTTACTTGTTCGAGACACGGATGAAGAAAGGACGCGGATGCGTGTTTCGTGAATCGAACCTCTGACCGCGTGTAAATCGTCCAAGAAATCGTGTATCCCCGTTGTGTTTCTTCAGTCACCTCGTTCGGCGGACACACGTGACTACGTGGATTTTAACGTGGTCGAGACACGCAGTGTGTTAGCAGAGTAACGTAAAGTGTTAGAGAATCGATTTCTACGGACGAAGAATTGTGGTTCTGTTGGGAAAACAGAGATAGTTGGGTGTAGAGAGATATGAATGAGCGTGGGATGCATTAAACTGGTAGTGGTAGGTCCTCTTACGTTTGTTTAGCCAGTAGTAGTGAGTTGTAATATTAGGCCGGTGCATGTGAAATGTTCTTTCAGAGAAAACTCTGACCGCATGTGGCTTCTTCGAAATATGTAAAAGACAATGAATGAAAGCAATTTTTATTGAACGAACGATTACGTAGCTTTATTATTCCAGGCCCATCAGAAGTGTTAAATTCTTAAATTTGCTTCTTCATTTATGAGTTCAAAAAATCCTGTGACTGAAACTTTCTTTAAAAGGTTAAATTTCCTTCTTCATTCCTGTTTCTTTGCGTCACAAAAAATTTTCATTGAATTTTCTCCAAACATAAATTCATATCAGAGAATCGCAGGATTATTACGATTTTTCATGACAATCAATAACAATGTTTTCATATTAGTCTTATAAACCTTCGTAACATTAAATATACATAATTTATAGGAATTCTCATTGGTCTCTCTTCATTGGTCCAGTTGATAATTGGCTTGATGACGACAGAGCAAGATATCGTAAATGTTATTAACTGATGAAACATTCTGTACGCACCTATGCATAATATATAATTGTAAATGATTCAAGAATAATTTATATCACTCCCACATAACATCTCTCTTACAATAACATATATAGTTGCCAATTAATTTTTAACTCCCGATATACATTTCAATATTCCATTCCCACTCTCCCTTTTTAAAACCTAAAAGTTCGACTTGAAAAGTCAAGGTTAAGGCCAGAGATTTATGCGTTCGATATACCCCCAAACGCGTCACGAGCAATCGCGTTTAGCGTTCGGCATTGATCCAAAGATCTCTCGAACAAGTCTGTTAATCGTTTCTATTCTTGAATCCCATACCTCGCAAACAATCGTTTCTCGTTCCTTGAAACTAACCACTTGCCGTTGAAAGAATCGTAAAAATCGAAGAAAATCGAATTCCAATGCATCCCTCGCAATCAACGACAAAAACTGAATAACAGTCTGGCGTGTACATGCGTGTGAAGTGAAAAGCAACTGACAGCCGGCCCGTGATAAATGCGGTTTAGAACCAGGACCCGACGTACTTCGTGCCGGAAGTCGATGGACTCGCGAAGCTGACGAAAACTGATCCACGCAGGCGATCGTGTAAACGGATTTCGTTCATCCGATTGTTCAGCCTTCTTTGTATCGACGAAAGTACGTGGTACACGCGAGTTCTCCGCCCTTTTGCGAGTTTCCTGCGATCCGCGCAACCGGAAAATGGCGCATCTTCGACGACCAGCCAGACGGGAACACTACAAGCCCTTTGGCAGAAGGAAGGTAAACGAAACTAGACTAACGAGCTGTTGTATTTTTTTACTAACTCCCAATTTGTATCGGAGGAATTGTAAGTAGAGTGTACGGTTCTACTTGCTTCGAATTATCGATCCAGTCTTCTCAATCCGACTATTTTTACGGATATCGAATAAATTAGTAAAAATTGAGGGACGTAAGAATTCTGGTTAAACAGATAATATCTAACACAGAGATAATATTTCGAGGCAATTTTCATGACTATAGTAATAGATATGGCAATTTGGTCTATAATTGATTCAAATGTGAGGAAGGGAATATGTTAATGGTACTTTTTGAAATAGAATATATCGCATAGTGTGGTTTATAACGATGGCTTATAATCCACTCTAATTTGGGGAAAGGTATTTGGTTGAGTATAATGCTTGGAATGGAAATGTATGTAGTTCCATTTATTATGGAATTACGTTCCAATAGGTTTCAGCGATATCAGAAAAATTATTACAATTTAACAGTCTTTCTAAACTTACTTTGAGGAGGGTAGATAGGGAGGACATGTATAATCTTGTTAATCTCGAAAGAGTTAAAATGAAAATGGAAGAAAGGAATGAGATTAAATATCGTCCCTTTTATATAAAAATTGTGAATGTGCAAGTTGTTGGCTCCTTTGGTAAGGCATTGGAATTTCAATGCAAATTCTAATTCAAAGTGTGTATCAGTGCCAATAATGGTATCGACGTGGTCGATATAAGATAAGAAAAAATGAATTCGACGGAACGTACTAAGAGTCTAATAAAATTATTTTCATAAGTGTGCCTTGTGTAACCGATCTATTCTTAAAATTCTACTTTAAATGACAGGATGCTCTAATGCCGCCTTTCTACTGAAATAGCTGCGACGTCCTTCGTCGGACGAGTGTCCTCTTGGTCGCCAAGTTTGCCAAATCAGCCTTCTGCAATGTCTGTTTTGCATCATTTGCAAATTGGATATGTCTTCATTCCTCGCATATAACCGATCAAACGTGTGTATGTCTACCACTTTCTAGTCGAAATATCGAACACGATAATATAGAACGAGTAAACCTGTATAAATCTTCAATTCAAGGATGCTTCGATTCGATCAGTTTGCGATTGCTACACGAAACAGACAATTACGTCTAACTTTAAACTCGCGCCACGTTGGAATCTTATCTCTCAATTATGTTCGTCTAATTAAGAAAGAAGGGCAGACGTTGTTTCTTCACTCGAAACAAGACGCTCTTCGTCGCGACATTTACGTAATAATAGCCTTTCGGTACTGTGTGTCTGTAAAACAGGAAACTTTAAAGGGAAGAAGCTTTTTCGTAATAGCCCCGACGATTCCGGAAGAAAGATTCAAAGGTGAAAGAACGACGTGTATAATGTATAGTAGGTTTGACCCAGTTCCTGAATCAACCTGTAACTCACGTGAAAAAAAAGGTCTCGTTGATACGAGTCATAGGGTTTTGTTGATAAATTGGATTCCCTGACAATTCCGTCATATTAACACGGAAAATCCGGTTCAAAATCCTTGTAGATCCAATCTTGTTTGTTGGCATACCGAGCTTGTCATCGATCATTAATGTCAGAAATTCAATTAGTCGATTGATTTCCACTCCCCTCTCGTTGTCAGGGTAATTCATCAAATTCTTCAGTTTGTCTTGTATTTGTAACGTAATTATATTCAAATACAAATGAAATAATTTTGTTCTTAGGAAAAAGGAAAATATTCCGAGACGATTAATTTACATTTATTTTTAAGTATTTATTACAAAATGAATGAATTATATCTAAACATATTTATGAATTTCCTACAGAAAAGATAAACCAAGATAAATCGAGATAAACAATGCAAAGCGTTGCAAACGATGCCTGTTCAATAAATTAATAAGCAAATTTTTAGAAACACACTTATAAATTTCCTAAATAAAAAGGAAAGGTAAATTCCAATCCAACGTGTACGCAATCATTCCATCGATATATACATATTCTACTATGTTTTACTTTGCCTCTAGAAAGATTCGCTGTCCAATCAACGAACCAACTATTGTGTATTCAATCAGAAACTTATCAATTCTCTAAAGGAAGAGGAAGAGAAATTCCACGGTAAATCCTAATCCAAAAAAAAACAATCCCTACTTTGCATTCTAAAAAAAAATCTGCTATCGAATCAACGAACAACCTACATCCAAACACAGATCTACCGATATATTCCTCAAAAAGAACAAAATCTTCCAATCTAAATTCCAATTCAAGACGCATACTCCACAATCTCTGAAAAAAACGTCTATTCTCCACCCGCAGAAAAATCTATGCTATGAAATCAACAAACGCAACATCTCTGCCCTTCGTAACGCGGAAAGCTGGTTTCTATTCTGGACCGGCCTTCTTTGACCCGGCAAACTTATCGGCTAAATATTCGATTCATCCGAATGACACACTTTCGGTCGGAGGAACCTTTGACCGCAGAGCGGCGGCGAAGACGTCTCGTGGTTTCGCGATTCGACTCCGATCGTCCTCGGCGCTTACACGTTACCAAGCGCCTAGTAAGCGTGTATACGCATACACACACTCACATAAATGTATTCAAGAACGCGTGTATTCGTACAGTTTGATAGGACACGTTGCCTTCAGGGTGCAGTGGCCTGGCGTTGTCGTGTGGGTCGCAATGGGTGGCAAGGATCGGGACGGAAGAGGGGTTGTGGATCGATATAGTTACGGGGGTGTCGTCCGGCTTCCTCGGTGGCGCCACAGAGCGGGTGAGTCGGCAAACCCTTAGGCCGATGTATCAACTAACCCAGGCAAGAACGCGATTCGAGTTCGCGGGGACGTACAGCACGTAGTGTCAGTACGCGAAGAAACGTCGTCCCCCCATCATCGTCAAGTCGCGCGTGTGCCATTTCGAAACGACACCGACATCACATTCGCAAGTTCAGTGTGTTCGAATAAAAAATAAAAAAAAAAAAAAAGAAAAAAGCAGAAGAATTTCAACGATCCACGTTGCATCGTTTCACTGGAAGGTGATCGAGGAATTTCAATTTGTTTCATCTCGACGTGCTTCCTGTTCCACTCCACGAAGGGAACACGCGTAGTGCCGGGAGGCTCGGCGGACCACGCACGCGACCCCGGCCACTTTTCGACGTTTCCAAGCTGTTGATATTTGTTTTCCTTATCTACTTCCGCGCGAGACGATCGAACGCAGGTATACACCGTTGAGTAACATAGAACGTGTGGAAGGAGATTCGTCCAGTCACTGGTCAGACGGGAGGAAAACCGGGCTAAGGATGAACGCAGGCAGCAGGCTTTTACGATAAATGTTGATAACGCTTCGCGGCGGGCCGAGTCGATCGAATGAACATGAACTCGCCACTCCACGATGTCGTTGACCCGCTTCCGAGAGCGTCCTCCGCTTTCATAGACCCCCGTTCGAGTTTTCGTGGATTCGCAACCCGTCTCGTCTCTCTCGAGTGTCTTTGAAGCGATGAAACGTCTACATCGCTACTTGGATAGTCTACATTCTCTCTCTCTGTCTCTCTTTTTCTCTGTGTTCGCCTTTCTCTCTTGTTTTTCAAGCGTCTTTTCTTTTTTTCTTCGTTTTTATTCCTTCCTTTTTATGGTGCTTATCGTCGACGCTCTTTGAGCAAATTACGCGTCGTTGTTCGGAGGAAGACAAAGAGGACACTTGGCTAGATAAGGACATCCTATTATTCTTCAAAGGACACTGCCATTATTCGCGAACGAGGGTTTCTTTCGACGTGTCCCTCGGAATCTTCTTAACGCCACGAGTAATAATCGCGCGATGATATACAGAGGGTGTTATCTCGATAATCGTGAATCGTTGCTTCTCGCTGAATAATCGTCCACTGTTTACAAAAGGATAGCGCACTCGACACGGTACACTGTAACAAAGGGGTCAACGAAATCGATTGCCCTCCCTCTCTGATAATTCCAGACAGTCGAGTCTTTTTTTTTTTTAAATCGTAACGTCCTCGATCCTCCGCTGACGGATTTCTAAGCCTACGACGTAGATAGAGAATACCTCGCTAATTAATTATCCAGAATGATCGAGGGAATTGCGTGACGTTGCTTCGTTCGTTGCTCGAGAAACATTTTCTATGATATTAATATAATTTCTATTTTCACGTCTCATTTAGCTTTCCCGAAATTTAGAAATTCCGCGAAGGAATTTGCTCCTTGTTCCATAACATCACGTGTATAATCCATTCTTTGACCATAAGTCTGGAATCCTCTTAACGATCTTTCATCGTGACCACCCATAATCGAAGCCTTACCAGCTCGATCCTTCGGTCTCAGCTATTAAACACGTAACAAGGTCTTTGCACACCGTCGATTTACATAAGCGTCGTATCGTCTAAACGATGTTTCAATCTAGTTCGAACCAAGACTCTCTTGCACGATAATTTATTAACTAATAATATTAGTGAACCGATGAGTGACGAGTCGTAGGTTATTGACTTCAAGCGCTCAATTTTAGAATTTTACATAGAAATTAAATAATCAGTTGACCTATAATTTATAAAATTCATTTGTACAATTTACTTCTTTTATCTCAATCTATCTCAACGATATTTTAATTAGTATCTGACTGAATCGTCGCGATCTGAACGACAAAACATTTTTAACCTGACAAGTATTTTTAGAAAGTATCATCTTTGATCCTAACAAAAATTTGTTTATCTTTGATTGTGTCATATCAAAGAACGATTTTTTAGTCATAAAACAATATTGAAGCGAGAAGATTGACAAAAATCTACTTACCGGATTTTTTCTTGGGATAACACGTAAATGGATAAAAATCCGCAGTCAAGCAACAGGGCCATGGTGAACGTTTTGAACTTCGACTATGTGATCAAAATGGATCGATTAAAGGCGTTCATGAACAAACGATGAAATAAACCTCGGCTATATACAGTGGGCTATGCTACAATGAACTAATTCCTTCTAAAACTTTGTTCATTGTAGCATCAGTTCGTTCTAGCATACTTAAAAATACATAATATATATGTATTCAAGGATAATTGGTTGCGAGTATTTTGCTCATTAATAATTAAAATTATATAGCAAAATAATTAAAAGAATTATATTTCCTGCTACAAATAATGAATAAATAAATGATTCAACTAAACTAATAACGCAATGAATAATACTTTTTCACGTTCGTTATGACATCTTCGTTGGTTGTAGTATTTTGACCCTATTCGCAGCAACTGTCATAGTTTTCGTTGATTTTAAAATCATTCGAAACGTACCCCATTGTATATATAGATGATACGAGATGGCCCAGTAGTTTCCATGTTACGTGACCAGACTTCGCGACCGATCAAATCGACCGTGTCGAGGATGTTGCAGGCATCCACGTCCACGGACAACAACGCGATCTCCAACCGTCGTTACTTTAATTGCTACGATGTAATTAACGGACGAGCAGTCGTTAGGCGAGGTCTCGGAGCCAAAGACGAAGCTCACGGTCTCCCCTCGTTAAGATCCTCCTCTTAAGAGCAATTATACCAGCATATTTTGTGACAGCGATGAAACGACCGTCAGTCTGGCACCGACCAACCGGTGTCAATCTCTACCAGACGATTCGTCGCGAAACCATTAGAGGAGAAGGAATAGAGTTATGGTGGTGGTTGCTTAGATCCGAGAAAGGTCTTTCTTGTAACTCTCCTTGACCGTTCTTTAAGTATAGTATGTAGGAGAATAAAAAGTCTTAGAGTATCTAGAGAGAAAGAGAGAGAGAGAGAGAGAATGGGAAGAAAGGATACTTAGGAAATATCATGAATTATGCGAGGGTTTTTGTCAAAATTTAGGAGACTGTGATGTATAGACTTTGTTCTGAAGCTTTTGTTCCGCTATCTTCTCTTTTTTGGAAGTATATAGTGGATTATATAGATGAGCGAGGTTATATGTTATTACATACTGGTAAAAGTGGATTAGTTAGATTTTAGAGGATTTCGATAAGAGGACATATATTTGGAAATTTTGAATCCGATAATCTCCTCTTTGATTTAGTGAAAGTAACAGAGCAAAATATTCGATCCGTTATAGACTTGGTCTAGAAGACTCAAACCACGTGGAACATAATATACTTGACCCATTCAGACTACACTTGATCGTACGTTAAACTTTATACTACCATAAGGGAATATCTGTATTCTAAAATTTTGAATCCAGTAACGTTTCCTTTGAGATTTGATAAAGGTAGTAAAATAAAGCGAGACCAGAAAATGTAAACCATCTAGAATATAATATTTGAAATATTCAATAGAGAAATTTTAAACAATTGCAAGAAGATCAAATAACATATCCAATAATATAATTTCCAATATATTCAATAATACAATTAATACAATTCCCCTCGAAATTTGATAAACGTAGAAATTTCGAACCACCATCGTATTAGTATCGTGTCTGCGTTCATCCGTCAAAATCAAGAAGCTTGTCACATTGAACAAAGAATCTCCTTGTCGACAGCGTGTTCGAAGCTGAACACGAGGAGAGGATCATCGAGAAGCGATCTCGTTTCGCGGAGAAATCCGCGATGGACGCGAAAGTCGAAGCACCAGGTGCGATTCGAGGTGCGATGAAGCTCGAAAGCTGTGAGTAGAAACGCGACTGGCGTTTGGATGGCTTGCAAACGGAAGCGGAAAAAGTCGTGGAAGAGCGCCTGAGGTGAAGTTCCACTGGCTGCACGGCCTTCGCGCCGGTCAGCATGGCGTAGCAACGCCGCGAAAATCCCACGTTAAACTTTTACCAACGGGGCAGAGTCTATTGCTAAGTTTGTTCCATTGGTTGAAAGAACGAACAGAGCAGAGGAGAAAAAGACGCAATGCGGTAGCGTGTGCTAAGCGAGAGCTTAGCGGATCAACGTCGTGCCACACAGCCGGTTCAGAGAACGAAACTGGGCCATAACAGAGTCGAAGGGCCCGGCGAAGGTGGATAAAGCCACTCGAACAACGGCCCTGGCGACGACGGCGTTGGCTTCCGGCGATGATCGGATACAATCAACACAATTCTGGCTACAACAAGCTATTTACGCAGGTACACTACCGACAATCGTGCTTTCAAGTCTCTTTTCATTGTGTCTTGCTACGGTCGTAAAAGAAAATTTGGTAGAGATTAGTTGACACTCATTGGGAATTTTATGTAGATACTTTAGAAGATCCTTTCGTCATCTCTTTTACTCTTCTTTTATATTTTCTTTTTCCATTCTTCATCGATATTTTCCAAACTTTCGTTTTATCAATTATCAGTTTTTGTGATTTTTAATTTTAATATTCTTCCATTATTCAGTTAATTTTCAACTAGATATCATTTGTTTCCATACGGTTTTAAACATTAGAATGAAAGAAATTCAAATTAATAATTGACGATCATATGGTAAAAGATATGATATTATCTTTGATTTATTATGATCATATGGTGAAAGATATGAATTTTGATGATTTTATGTAACTTTTATTTAACGTCTTAAAGGGATACAGAGTAATTGAGTAAGTGATATATGAATTTTTAGAAAATAGATGATATTTTGTAAAAAAGGAATAGTATCAGTTCTTCGTATAACTAATGTTATTAATATTTGTTAAGTATTCAAGATCATAAAAAAGACGTATAATTAGTCTAAAGATCAAACGAAAGGTTTAGTGCAGAATTGATTGACGATATATTGAATTTCTATAAAACAAGGAAATTGTCACTCATCGTATTCATTTCACTTATGGTATTCAACTATTATATCCATATTGAAACTTGTAGCAATTAACTGAATTAAATTGAAGCTTCCACGAACATCATCATTTATATTCTCTCAATTTAATTAAGGTGATCGTTCTCGTTTATATTCCGAAGAAAAACGATCTCTTTTTAGCTTTCACCTTAATGTTATTTTTTTTGTAATACACGACACAGGCACACAGGTAAGGTTATAAGAAGATAATACTTGTAACGCGTACGGCGTACACGTTTCATAAAGGGTGTCAATGAATCGGCCTCCTTACACAAAGTAAATTAGTTGCAAGGGAGCAGCGTGGAGCCTGCGAAGCGTCTTCATACATTTTCTCGATTTTATAAAGGATTTTCCGTGGCGTGCGATGCGTCATACAAGTTTTACATTAATCAGCCTGGCGTGAAATAAAACCGTCCAGGCGTGCTATCGTTGCACAGCCTCGATCCTTTACGTTGCAATCTAAATCGATCTGGTTTACATTTTGAGCGTGAAACCGAGCGTTTCCAGTATGCTCTGTTGCTCCTGCAGCCGCTGTTTTCGTCCTATTCACAGACTTCTTTTTATCCTCCTTTTATCCGCGTCGAGTTTTTAGTACTTTGTTTGCGTTACCTCGCCATTCTTCTGTACTTAACGTTTACTTCATTTCCATCTTCCATCGTTTACCACTTTGGTCTCGTTCAAATTCAATTGAGGTAACTCGACTTGAAGTTTGTGTACACACGAGTCAAGTTATTTGACGCGAAGACATTTAAGTTCGAGTAATCTGATTTTGAGTGGATATTTAACCCAGATCTGCCCTTCATACACTCAGAAGGATGATTTAAGGTACCCAAACTTAATTTCTCATCTTTTTGGGGCGTTCATAATGGTCAATATCTTTTTAGAAGGACAATGGTCTGAAAATTAATCAACAGATTTAATTTATAATTTACTACTATCGTTTATAACGCTGAATGTGCTTTTAGAAAGACAGTAATCAAGAACTTACTCAGCGGACTTAATGCAGAACTTAAATGGAGCAGACATGGCCTTATTTTGAAAAATACCGCTACAAGCTCAGATACATTTAAGTTAAATGAAAATGGATGTCTGAATGGCGTATATTTACAGTCAACTTAGTTTAGAGAGGCAAGAAGGTAATAGGAAATAACATTACATTACCTAGTAGCTATTGCTCTTTTCATGACAAGAAGTAGCTGAGAACTCGACAAGACGTTTTAAGACGAGTAAAATAACAGATTCACGTTAGTACAGTGGTCTGAAGCTACTTGAAGTCAACTGACTCAGTTAACAAGAAACATAGAAACTTGAAAGTATATTTCAAGATATTTGCTCATATCCATCCCTTATCTTCTTCCATAAATTCCTATCATCTTAATTTAATCTTCCAATATAGAAATTCGTATTACCCAGTGACACAAAAATGCTCTGGCTAAAAATTCGTCACACGCGATTGTTCGAGAGCATTCCAGTCCTCGTGATCCCCCGGAGGGTCGAAAAAGGTCGTGGTGGCACGCATAGACGAGTTTACACAGTCACGCACGGGGAACAGGTAGAGAGACGATTAAGTAAAGGCCGTTGGCATGGTTACAAGCCCCGACCGAATGAACTCATCGTCCCGATAGAAAGAGCGAAAGAGAACGACAAAAAAAAGATCCCATTTAAGGGTGAGGAAGGCTGAGGGGAAGTAGGAGGGAATCATTTTGTAAATGAATTCGACTTTCATCCGTCTAATACTATATAACGAAATTCGAAATTGCCTCCAAATGCACCATGCTGAAATGCAAATCGAACGGTTGCCTGAGTGATGCGACACACGCTGGGCACCCTTTGCATTTAATTAAGTATCTAATTACAGGACAGGTAAAAGCTTTGACTTTGAAAGGTGGATCAATACGTCAATGTCGTCTTCGGTTTGGAATCGATAAAATTGTTAGAAATTGCGTCTTCTCGCTTCGATGAATTTCCAGGTCTCTTCATGCTCGAGAACGTTCGACATCGATACGTCTTCCATCGCGTTCGACGCAATCGATCCAATTAATTCGTCGTACGGGCAATTAATTGACCGTCCAACATCCCTTTTTGTCACATTGTCGCCAACATGGTTGCGTTACGAGCTGTTCCTGAAACGTTTGGCAGGATGTTCCGCGAGTTGACGCAACCAATTGCGCAGCGTGCGTTAACGTATAGATAGAATCCTAACTTTCGTCGCGGATAATTTCCGGTGTTGTTTGCCCAATTGCCATGCGATTATTCTAGAAATCACACGGAACTAATCATGAAGTATATGTAACACTTTCGTAACGCGTACTTTTGGCGTTGTGTTGTACTGACACTTATAAATTTAACTAAGATGTTATTATATTATCATAGGGAGTTAAAAGATACAGTGCGGGGAAGAAACATCACAGTTTTACAAAATGGAATTATAACTGACATTGAAGACCAATACATAAATATAATGTACATCCCAGAATAGAGCGTGATAAACAATGCATAGTATGAAACATAGCGATACTCATATACATTAGCATACATTAAAATCTTTTTTACATACCATTGTATGTTAGACAGTCTACTGATCACTGTCTCGTTTTATTTAATTCTTTTTATAATCTAGAAATGAAAAGAATTCGTGATAAACACGTACCTAATGAATATACGCTTGTCCGACCAGGTACGGTCCGCTCTACTTAGTCGCGTATTATCCACTTATTTGTACAAACGTTGAATTTTTTCAAGTCGAACGTATATAATTGCGTTTTGTTACGTTTCTATGACAGAAGTACGAGCAATTTATGAAATACGACAGTAAATTGGAGACTAGATATCGAAACAAATATGAAATTAGAAATTGTGCAAAACAAGAATTTCGTCGTTTATACCGATTCAAGTAACAAGCCGTTGCAAACTAGCACGTTAAAATATTTGCAAAGAAGTGGGGTCTGCAAAGACGGCTACGGTTGCTTCAGAACCGACGGAACTTCTCTTTTTAAGCTAATGGTCCCCGACTCTCAAAGCCCTTGAGAACTTCTCCAAGGCTTCCGTGGGCAAAACATCGGGCTCCCTGTAGTTCTTGGAACACGAACTTCGCGAAAAATCTTGCCAGAGTCGTGACGCAGTAGTTACCAGTGTTTGACAAATTCCGCGAAACAAGAACCGACAAAATACCATAATAACTGGTAGCGTAGAAATCTCCCATTTTCCAAATTTCATTCGTTTAAACTTTTATTTTACCAACCGCGCATTTTACTACTATTCATCAAAGCAACATATTGTACGTATAAAATAAACAAAACAAGGAAACTCGCTTTCTGGAATCTTTGTGAACCCTGACAGAAAATAGAGTATATTAAAATTATCAAAAAACGACCAACGTTATTAATACGTTTTACATTACCGTTTGTAAAAATAATAACATATTGTATGTATAGAAATAAAACGAGAAAATTCACTTTTTGGAATCTGTGAACTCTGAGAAAAGACGAAGTATATTATTATCACAAAATCAGGGAAGAGTCGTTACTGTACTCGGTTCGAAATTATTCGATAACGATCCGAATGTAATAATGGATTTCGCTTGGAGGCGCGATTTAAACAAGTTTATTTTGTATTTCAGGGCTCGGCAGACTCGAACTACTCACAGCCGAGCTCGGATCTCTCGCTGGACGAGGAGAAAGAGAGCTTGCGTCGTGAGAAGGAGAGGCAGGCCCTCAATCAACTTGAAAAAGCCAGGGTGAGTCATTGATCTTTCGCATGTTCCAGTTTCACCTCTCCTTCCTCCACCCCCGTTTGGCTTGTTTTTCCACCGGTCTTTCGTAAATCGTTTGGTATCGATCGACTACTTCCAAACAGCGTCATTGCCTCTGACGCCGCCTTCACGTTCAAGTCTGTAAGTTGTCCGCCGAGGAATGAAAAGCGTGTCAATGAATAAGCGCGCCAGACCAATGAGATTTCGCACGCGGAGACCGCTTGGCGAAACCAATTAAGCGACTCGTGATCCTTTGTTTTCGACGATAGATGCAAATGCAATATATCGCGTTGCCAGCCGTGATACTATTGCCTTTAATTGTACCTTCCTTTCTAATAGCCGGTGCAACGCGTTCGAACTCGGTGAATTGGTAATTATCGGATCGGTTGTCTAGATGCTTCCGTCACACTCCTCTCTTTCTTCCCTATGTACGTACAGAATCGCCTAATTGTGTTCAACTTTGAATAGCGCAGAGTATGATGAATGGAACACACTTGTGATCCACCGAATTTTAAAATCTCTTTTGGTTTGCGAATTAAAAAATTTCTGACCATTCAAATCCTCGAATCTTCGAGCTTATAAATTTACGAACATTCGAATGTAACTTAATCCTACGTTTCAACGATAAATTTCCTGGTACCAGCACGAAGTTTCGCAGAATTAGGGCGAGTATTTAGACCAAGTAATAACAGAGCGGGTCGTGTCTGAATTATGAAAACTCTTTTGTTGGCCAGCATACACAGCCCATCAGTCGAATCACCTTCGACTGAACAATAAATGAATATTGATTAAATAGCCGCGACCTTCGAGTGGTAGAACGACGTAACAAACGCGGACAGCACCCTATCACTGTATTACGGTTTTATTCTTTGCCGATGTGTCACATGATACATTGACAATGTACCGATCATCCGTGATCTCATCGGCATTTACTTTATGCTTAAATTACTGTTGCACGAGTATCGTTGCGATATAATGGATTACGCTACACGACCCAATAAAAAAGTCGATATCGTAAACAATAAAACTAGCTTATTTATCGAAATATTACCGCTGATATTCCTTCGGGAAAAATTTTCTAACGAGAATCTGGCTCTTAAGCTCTCTTTAACATCTTGACTATCGCGCGAATATTACATTAGGTTGTCCGAAAAGTGTCTTTCTTTTATAGACACGTCTTTTACAACGATGCATCTTTATAGAAACATGAAACCTAATCCATTGAATGTTGTGATCTTTATCTTGATAAGATAAAATGGGTTATACGTAATTCGATAAAATAATATATAACGGAAAATGTTGTGCATCCATTATTTCCTTATAAAACGAAAGAAACTTTTCGGACGACCTAATATGTATACTTTAGATTCTCATCGTTATAAATTTATTAGTCCACGAGATTTATCCCTTTTTAATCATTATAAAAAATTTAGTAAAGAACGTGATCATCAATAACCACCATGTGGTAGCCAACATGTTAACGTATAACTTGTAATTAATGTTATATTATATAGAGTGGCTTTAATAGAAAGTTTTTGTAAATTATACAGACGAAAGCGGTAGCGTTTGCAGTACGGACCAATGTGAGTTATGATGGATCTGTCGACGATGATTCGCCTGTCCATGGCTCGGCTATCAGCTTCGAGGTCCGCGACTTCCTGCACATCAAGGTACGTTCTTTATCTTTTGTGTGTTTTCTTAACGATCTAAAGTAATCGATCGTCCACGAAACTCTTCAGGAGAAGTACGACAACAATTGGTGGATAGGTAGGCTGGTGAAAGAGAACGCGGACGTTGGCTTCATCCCGTCCCCGGTGAAATTAGAGGCCCTGAGGCAGCAGGCGAGCGCTGCACGTGGTACAAAGGGTCTCTATTCGGCACGTGGAGGGTCTTCAGGGAACCTTGGCGAGAGTGGTATGCCCTCACGTGGTTCCACACCACCTACACCAGGTATCCTAGCACGTCCTTCTTTCTTTCCGCCCCGAAAACCACGGTGTACCGACCAGTTCGGCAATTCTCGACCGATCGATGTCTCGACAATGAAAACACAGACCGAAGAGAGGGAGATCGTCGGCTCGTCGTACAAAAAATACAAAATGAAATAAGAGAGACAGAAAAGATATACGAGAGAGAAAGAAAACACGAAAGAACACTAAAAATCAGAAAGAATCCTAAGTTGGCCCTAAGTATATGTACATATACAAACACTATAGTAGCTTTTGTTTCTTTCCACACCGCATATGTCGTGGGCTTCTTTCTTTACCTTCTCACCATTCTTCTTTGCCCGTTTTTATTTTAGTTACGAGAGTGAATCCTCGACTAGCGATGATCGAGTTCTGCGAGTTAGATCATAGGAAATTCAGCTAACGTTGCGTTGGTCATTGGAAATATTTCTGCATGTACTTTGACCGCCTTCTTAACTCTAGAACTACCGATCATTTACTTTAACCTATTCGAAACCGGTGACGCACTGGACATGCCGTGTTTATTTGATGTAAAATCAAATGCTGACGCATCCTATGCGTCGTATGAAGGTATTTGTGTTATCGTTATTAATCACTAGAAGTAAAATCGTGTATTGCAGAGAGTATTATATAAGATTAAGAAGTGACGTTGGTTTCGAGATAAAGATACGTAATCCTCGAACAGGATCATAGAAATTTCGAAATGTCAATCCTTGAAAATTTCCTGTGAGAAAATGTACTTTTCTCTCGAATGGGTTAACGTATACTAAAATGTACATAGATGATTATAATCAAAGTGATATAATGAAAATAATCACGTTCCTCTCTGAATAAAATCCAAGATCAATTTTTTTCCAAAGTTTCTGCATGTTTTTAATAATTTTAAACTGAAAAAGATCCATACTTGTAACAAGTTTAATAATTCTACTGTTAAATGTTTCGTCTAAACACTGATCCTACGGATCGAGAAATTCTCCTTTTCATATTGTAAAAAAGATACAAATTCGAGATTTTCATCAATGACCCACGCACGAGTACGATCACACGCTTGATATTAGTATTCACGTTCACCCGCCTCATAGTTCAGACTCGACGATACAATCAATCGATCCCGTTCGCCGACAGCCACTCTATTCACGATCACGCACAGACCCAGTCAATTTACGTCATATTTAGTATTCTATGCTGTAAATGAACTTTTCAGTAGTTGCTTCCACGATCTCTCCAGACAATCATATTCGACAGCATCGAATTTATTTAGTACCCTAGGTTTCTTAGTCTGCATTCGATCGCTTCTCACTCTAGTTTTCCTTTGAGAGAAAGAGGGACATCCGTCGATGCACGATGCATAGGAAGGATCGATTTCCATGATTAATTCGATCCAATTTCTTTTCTTGACAGGTGACGACAGCGACAGCGTCCGCGGCGGTAAGGCAACGTTGACCACGCCACCGGCTAAGGAGAAACGGAAGAACTTCTTCAAGAAGCCGGTAAACGATTTCGACGAATCGCAGTGTCTATGACTATTCCGATCCTTTTTGTGTCCACTCGTCTAACGTCGTGCCTGATTCTACTTTGGGTCTCTAGTCTTGTAGTCGACAGCTCGAGAAAGTATATATTTCTAGTCAAAAGTCTCGTCCACGTTTGCATGAACCTGAGATGATCCTATGAACGTTCAGAAGGAATCCTGTAAACGTACACCGCTGTTTATGAGTATTAGGACACTTAAGTAAATCTGAAAAATCATTAGGAAATTACCAAAACCATTAAGAAACGGCGTCTTATTTGCCTCAAAATAAAAAAAACTACATGAATCAACTCATATTTATTATAATTTATTATGTCGCTTATATAACTCTTCCAAATTTAACAACTTTTATCTATATATATTAGTTGATATCTTTGCAGAAATACAAAATTCAAATCGAGTATTCCTTGATTACTTAAATTAATTATTACGTTTTCGTGAAATCAGCAGGTGTCAAAATACTTATAATCAGAAATATACAGCGGCTACAGCAATATTTGTATATAGCCTTCTATTTCAATGAAATATTTTTCAGCAAATCCTATATTTCACGTCCATAGTACAACATTTTTGTAGTCGCATGAATATGAAATTTTATATTACTTAGATCTAATTAATTGTAATAAATACAATGTGTACGAATACTTCGTACAGCCATTGTGCAAAAAGGGTTCTATAGATGCCGAAGAAGGCGTAAAACTTTATAGACGTTCAAAAAGGATCCCATAGATATTCACGGAGTATCTTATCAACTCTTACGGACGAAGATAAGCTCTATGGGATATTAGATAGGTCCAATCAAAATTTTTCGTCGGTTTGGCAAAGATTCGCGTTCGATAAAACCGGTGACGTGGACGAGGCTTACGTGTCTAAATTTATCTGTCGGTGCTAGAAAATATCGTGGGCCACGCGAGGACTAGCAGATTTATTTCTGTGAGTATGCGATTGTGTGTATGATACTGGGATACCTGCTGTCTCTGTGCATCGTGTATATCTGTCGAATCAAAGAAGAAGAAGAAAGTGAGGAAGGACAGAGGACGCGCATCGAGCATTCAGACTCGTAACTCTCCAAACCGAGAGTTTATCCGATAATTCCCACTTTCAATTTCCACCAATTTATTACTCCAACAAGAAGCAATTATTCTAAAGTCTAAATCCACTATTTCTCGGCTGACTGCTCTGTGAACTGTGTCAAATGTTCCTTTTCCTGTACTCTTTCCTTTTTTAAGCACACATATATAATACGTCAGTGTGTCGATGTGAGTAGCAATTTCTAGCATCGATCGATAATCAAATAACAATTATTCGATCTTAGCGGACCATTTTACCATGACGAGGACGATCTCGTCGAAGATGCCCTGATCTTGATGAAACCACGTGGTCCATTTGCTGAAAATGGTTCGCCGAAAACACGGTAGAATGATGGCTTCTAACGAGAACAGATTTAGTGCGTAGAAGATCGTTGATAGCTTAGGTTGATCAGTAGTTTACAAAAGAAAAAAAAAAAAAAAAAAGAAAGAAAACAGACTCTGCTTGGCCAAAGTGCCTTTGGAATGCTGAAGAAAGATGGTCGATGAGATGGCGATATTACCGTGAGAAGGACTTTGGCCGCGCAGGAGGGTAGGTCGTATACTGTCTCCAGTCGACGTGGCCATTAACTGTTTTCAATGTTTTCAATGTTGCATTCCGTGCGCACGAAGTCCTACGTAAGTGAGAGACTATCTTGGGGCTGATCCTGGCGTGTAGGACATCTTCTTAGTCGGTCTAGACTCATTCGTTCGTCTCGCTTTCAGGAAACAACCACGCCGTACGACGTTGTACCATCTATGAGGCCTGTCGTCCTGGTCGGTCCATCGTTGAAAGGTTATCAGGTGACGGACATGATGCAAAAGGCGTTGTTTGATTATTTGAAACATCGGTTCCGAGGCAGGTACGCGAAGTTTTCTTTAAAGTTGAAGCTCTTAGTCGAAGAGCAATTATTTAGTCATGTTGGTTTATACAGATTTTGTCACAGAAATGTTTATTGAACATCTATTTGCATATTTTCCGTAACTTTTATGTACATGTGCATGCTGAATTCGAATCTGCAAATAGATTTTTTCTGTCACTCATACTTTTTCTGTGATTGCTCTTTTCATTACTATTACTAAAAATTATTGAATTCGTAGCAAGTTATTTTACTAATAACGGTACGCTATACGTAAGATGAATTTAAATTAATTTATACTTGGCATATTCGTAAGAATAAAATTCTAATATTGAAGAAATGTATTATATAATTAATAGCTACTCTTTGTAAGGTTTATATAATACCTTATCATTCAATATGACAACAAAGTAAGAATATTTTGTGAGCCAATGTTATTTAAATATGTATGTTTATATAATACTTTATCATGTTATACGACAAGAAACGAAGGATGTTTTGTAAATCGATATTATTTGAATATTATACTATTTGCACGAGGAAGTATTCCATTCTTTGCACTTTTGGCTAAATATTTGTTTCTACAATTTCAGAATAATTATCACTAGGGTAATGGCAGACATTTCACTGGCAAAGAGATCGTTGCTGAACAATCCATCAAAACGAGCGATCATGGAACGATCTACGAGCAGGAGCAGTTGTTTGGCGGAGGTTCAAGCCGAGATCGAGAGGATTTTTGAGCTTGCCAGAACCCTTCAGGTACTTTATCAACCATTTGATCCTCTCGTTTCTAAACATTGTCCACTTACCATTATTAATTTCTAGTTGGTAGTTTTGGACTGCGATACCATCAATCATCCGTCGCAGTTAGCTAAGACCAGCCTGGCGCCAACGATCGTCTACCTGAAGATTTCGTCACCTAAAGTACTCCAAAGGTTGATCAAGTCGCGTGGAAAGTCGCAGATCAGACATCTGAACGTACAAATGGTGGCTGCTGAGAAATTGGCTCAGTGTCCTACAGAGATGTTCGACGTGATCTTGGATGAGAATCAGCTGGAGGAAGCTTGCGAACACGTAGCTGAGTACCTGGAAGCTTACTGGAGGGCCACGCATCCTCAAGTGATCGCTACAGTGCCACGTCCAATCCCTGCACCGGATGCACCGGTCGACGCGTTAACACCTCGCGTCACATCAGGTATCATATTCATTGCGACGCGTCGATTATGGTCGCATATTATCATCGAGGATCTCGTAGCAGAATGTTACCAAGTACAAATATTCTACGTGAGTTTCATTATCGCGGAGAATGGCCTGGTTAGGATTGTACACCTTCATAGACGAGTAGAGTATTTGTATTTCAAAGGTATTTTAAAATTGGGTCGTTTAATTGTTGGTAAAAAGAGGAATTTTGTGTATTTCGTGATTTGATTTCGATAGACTCAGACTGGAAATCTAGACAACGACATCGAATCATATATCAGTCAATTACTTACCACAGAGAATTATTTAAGCTCGGTGATCGCGACATATCATCATCATTATTCTCGTCCACGACTGTCAATCCTTTTCACACAGTCTCAATGCGATCCTCACCTCTCAGTCATGGCTGGTTGGGTCGAGGTTTCTAGCTCACTTGAAACTCTAACGAGCCCCAATTCCGTCAACTAACACTCGACACTTTCTTCTTGCCTCTTCAGGTGCCCATCATGAGAGTTACTACGGCCACGAGCCAAGAGGTAACCCAACCTTTTTCTCGAGCGCAAAATTGTACACACGTCTCTTTTTCTTTCTTTTCTCTTTCTACGAGTCCAACGTCGCGCACCCTGTGTTCCGTTACTTGCTTGAAGATGTAGAAAAATAGAGAGAAGAAAATAGATAAAAGGTTGAGCTGATAGAATAAATCGGAGAGAAACGATTATATTCGTTCTGGTATTTTTCAACGCGCGAACAAACACCGTCGTTCGTTTTTCCTCTTTTGTTCCATTTTTTTTTTCTTTTTTGTTATCGAGAGTTGGATTCTCGAGAAAGAGCAATGGCGACATTCGAAGCTAGTAATGAAACACATCTGTAGTTGTATCATTAGCTGCACGTAGCCGTTGCATGGATTCGTGTTAGAACGTAGTAGTTACTCTTTATTGGAAAGACTGCTAGTCGCTGGTTGCAGACCTATACTCAGCCTTGTAAATTATTACGATATATCGTTCGATGTACGCTGCACGTCCTTCTTCTTCGTGTGCACGCTATAGCGTCTGAATGACGCGCGAGAAGTTATATCTCTCATTTTCGTTGTATATACCCTGCTCTCGTTGTTTCTTCTATTTAAATCAGCGCTGTTCGAAATAAACTCGGAAATTCCAAGAATCCTATTTAACCTTCTTTTTCTTTTCCTCTTATAAAAATTTTAATATCACGTTCTATAAAAAAGAAAGAAAAAAAAGAAAGGAAGAAAGGAGGTTCCACCAACGCGAACAACGCTGGTTTAAACTATACCTACAAACTTATTATTTTAACTTGCGCGTTTTCCGCATGATTTGGCAGATTAAAAATAAACTAGCAGTCTTTGAACTATCAAGAAAAATACACGTATCACGGTGAAAGATATTCGTACAAAAAGCACGACACCTTTATATTGAATTTCTTTTCAGCGACGATATATGGATCGGCAAACATGTATCAACCTCTGCAAGACAATGGCGCGTTCGTTCTCGTTAGTTTCAATCACGTTTTCATATTGTTTTTCTTTGCTCATATCCACTTCCTTTCTGCGCTCCACCAGAAAGACACGACCATTCCTCGTCGTCAGTTTCACTGCCTCTATTATTCATCCTCATCTCTACGATCGTTTAATATAATTCTAGCTGCAGCTTACCTCGTGCACGCTGCGCTCTGTCTACTACCCTGACACGAGTGGATTTACCCGTGACATCTGTTCGACTATTAATATTCATTAAAAGCGTTTAGAACATGCGTTCACGATGTCGTCACGGACAAAGACTTCTCAAAGTGAAAAGACTAACGTCTTCTTGATAGTATCGTGAATGAAGCTATCATGTTTCATGGATCGTTCATTCTTTTTGTTCAATGCCCTCAACTGGTACGGTAGAATAATTTCTAAACAATTTTCTCAATTATGACATTGTATACAGAGGCTCGTAAAAGTATTTGAACATTTACCATAGTGAATTTTTTTATATATTTTAACGTAAAAAAAATATTACTTTTGGTTAATTTTATTTTGTATATATGGAAGAATTTTATTCCTCCTCTTGTAAAATTATCGACTGCACGAAGAACGGACTAGAAAATCATCGTTTCGATAATTTTGCACTAGCATGTCGTCAAAGATTCAATTTTTCAATGTTTATGCTCAGAGAATATTAATAGACAGAAGGAAATACGTGTCACGTGGATAGTAACCGCCTGGTTGGATCCAAAATCTTAAAATAAATCTTATGAGCTACCAGTTAAGGGTTGATCACGTAAAATCCACGCGTGTAACATGCTACGCAAGACTAACAACACGTAAACAAGCGCGTGACCGTCCACCCTTGCATACTCTCTATCTTTTTCTCTTTCGTTCCATCGTAAAAAAAAAGTCCTCATTCGATGAATCGCAATAATCTCCACCAAAACGACGACTCTACCTAAAATATAAAAAGGAAAAAAGTTAAAACATTCCGTTACCACTGGCAAAATTAAAATCTCAGATCGAGAATAGAAAGAAAGAAACGAAAAGAAAAAAAAAAAAAAACGAAAAATAGAAAAGGAAACGGAAAAAAGAAAAGAAAGCACCAGGTCGAAGTATGATCGGCAATCAGCTCTGACTCCGATGTTCTCTTTGTTTACGTGTAAAAGTCGTGGAGGCGGTGGCTGCCACGGGAGTCATCCGAAAACAGGGCCAGTTCACCTATGGTCCGGGTGACGAGAACAAGCCCAAAGAGTCGAGCTAAAAGAACGCTCGCACGCACGACGACGCTTCTTCCACACACACACTTCCTCCTCATCGCGGATGAGATTTTACGGCGTAGACCGGCTGACCAATTCTCTGTACTCTGTCGTCCTTCCCCTTCCCCCGTAATCTTAATACACGGGGGATTACGATGACGATCGAGAGAATTAGAGACTGTCTGTTTATAGGGAAACCTCCTTAATAAGGCCGCGTTGTAAGTATAGACGGGTTTGGTGCACGGGCCCGGTGAAACGGGACCTTATTCTTGTTTCTCTTACCCAAAGAGAAGGATTTATTTATTTAATCGATTGGTTATTTAATTTTGGTTACTTTGGTTCACCTCAAATGTTCCTCACTTTTCCATCGTTTTTTTGTTTAATTCATTCGTCTATTCTCTTTTATTTTATATTATTTTTGTCATTCGATTCATCCGTCGACGAAGATTTCTGTTCTGTTCTGTTTTGTGGAAGTGATTCTCCTTACGTTCTCGTTTCAATTTTTAATCAATCTCTTTTTTTTTACAGTTCTGTTCTATTTGTTCGTTTTATCTCCCCTTTTGTTTTTGGTTGTCTCGCAAGCCCTTCCACCAACCCTTCTCACATAGAATAGGTTGATATAGAATAGCCTAACGAAGCGTAATCAATTAACGAGACTTGATCATGGGAATCGAGAGGATCACAGATTTTTCGATGGAATAATGTTACACGTAACATGACTTGTTTCAAGAGGAATTTCAGAGCGCGGTCTCTCGGAAGATCTTCGAAATCCTTCTTTTGGGATATTCGCTTTGTTTTTGTGCTCTCCCCTTGTTCTTTTTTTTCCTTTTTTTTTTCTGAACGAACGCGAAATCCACTTTCAATGAAAAGCATAGTTTTTTTCCTTCTAGTCGAAGCAAGTCCATGGAGGAGGACTTGCGTCGAGTTTCAAGGACTCGTTTATTTCTCGATGTCTGCGCTCCAGCGCAACGATAGCTCGAACGTCGGAGTCTTTGCAAAACCGTGTCTTTTTTTGCCCCTCTCGTTTTTCTCTGTCTTTTTTGTACGCGCCCTGTTCTTTTTTTTGCATAACTAGCTTGCATGCACTGTGTATGGTGTGTCGTTGCGGTGTTGTTTTAGGTGTGACATGTAGGTGGACTTACTGGTTCCTCAACGTCCAGCTTAACGTCGAAGTAACAATCTCTTCTGTAATCTAGTTTTTTGAGTGACACCCCGTGAAATTCGATTGCCAAGCTCGATGTTTTAATACTGTAACATCAACTATGAGAATTATAAGTTAAATCGTATTATGAGTTTAGCTCGTCGAGCTTGAGTAATAACAAAAATTTGAAAGGAATACGGAATATCTTCGGAATTAAATTTAAGAAGAGATTAAAATTAATTTTCTACAATTCAATTTATGGAATCGATCAATTCTATACAACTCGTATAATAAATAATTCTACTTCTTAGAATCAAGCTCCAATCCTATCAATGTTCCACTATCAAAAACTTGAGCAGGAAACAACGATATTCAAAATTCGCTTCCTTTCAAATTTTACCCCAAAATCGCGCCTGATTTCTGTAACATCTTAAATTCTATAGATTCACGTAAGGGGTATCGTGGCCAAGTTACAGAAATTCAGGCTCCCTGAACCCCACTAATATTAACAACTGTAACATTGAATTTTACCAAAAAATCTAGGATCAGGATCGTACAGCGGCGGACACATGAGCGAAGGAACTCGAAAGTCGAGGCTGGAGAGGATGGATCGTGATCGGGGCGATCGTAGTGAACACGACTACGGCAACGAGGAGGAATCGTACGTCAGTGGCGTCGATTACGGGAGCGCGTCGAGGCGTCGCCAGCAGCAAGATCCGCGCGCATTGAACGCCATTTAGGAGCTGGGGCCCCGGGGCCTGTCGCTACAGCGCTGTCCCCACCTGCGCACCACTGCTCTTTAGTGGGGTCGCCACCTGGTACGCTACTGAACGTACGAACGTGCTTAACGCTACCGTAGCGAAGAAAACAAAAAATATTTGCGCTCTGGTCTGTTAGTGGGGTTTCTTTCCTGTCGCTACCCGTAAGATGGTTCATTTTGTTCGATTTACTGTTTAATAGCTAGACCCTTGTTGTTCGAGCTGTCCCATAATTTACATAGAAATCGCCTTTCGTTACGATATTTCTAGCCTTTAGTATACGGCATCGTACGTAACGCATGGAACTCAGCGTGTTTTCATGCAGAATCATTTTCATTTTCTTCATTCTGTCCGTTTATTGGTGCCGGATCTCGATGTAGAACTTCTATTATAGATACATTGCATCGTATTATGCCAATGATTCTCGTTACCGAAGAAGCGTGCACGATACTTTACGCTGTAACAGAGAGTAGAAATGTTGATTATGCAAAGTGTTGTTCTTTCGTAGAGCTGAGATTTTGAATCTCAGGTAAATCGCTTTGATTTTTATTTGTTGGATTGTTGAGATGGTACGCGTGCACGCTTGTCTATGATACACGAATGTTTCATCCTACGAGGTATACACTTTCTTCCGTTTGCGACTATTTTCGTTATGATGGAAGCAAGAGTTAGCGAGCTAGTGCATTATTTTTTCATTTTATTGGTTCCAAAGTAAACATGGCGCAATTTGTCGTAAAAGAGTAACGTGTCCATGGTGACAGACATTGTAGATTCTATTTTCGTAATCGTACTCTCGATTAAAGGAGCCTTGTTGATTTCGTAACGATCGTTTTCTTGACCATTCGATAGATATCGTACAAGTAGAAAGACCCATTCTAGTGAAACCAATTGTTGTTGTCATGAAACTATCGAGTAAATGGCTTTGTTCTGTTCCCATCCCCCAACCCTCCTCCGTTTTACAGAAATTTTATCAAATTAATTACAAAGTTCGTTCGCGTAAATGGAGAGCGTGTGAGAGAGAAAAAGTGTGCGAGTGAGAGAGATGGAGCGTGTTGGCGGCAGCGAAAAATTTTCACGAGCATTTTTTCCAACAGGAATTCCGCATAACGATGGGCGGATTGAAACGAATAATCGAATGTCCTTGTCGATGAGGTACGCACAGGATAAATCCCCCATTCGCGGAGCCAGCTCAACGAGATGAGTATTGACATAAGAACAGTCACGTGAACAAAGCTAAAGAGAAACACACTTTTAAGAATGAGAAAGAGTGAGAGAGAAGGGAGAGCATGAGAATAAGAGAGAAAGGAAAGGAGAGAAAAAGAGCCCTGGGGCCTTAATCTTTGCGCTGACTCCTCCCGGGCCCCTATTACCCAACCCCACGAGAAACATCAGATTTTTCAGATCGATGATTTATCAGCCAGCTAGGGGAACTCGTGAATCGGCATCGAGTCTTCATTAAACGCCACGAGATTTTCGCTCGAAATTAGGTAGACGATCGTCCGGAGCTAATTGAACGAAAAAAAGAAAAAAAAAGAAAGAAGGAAGTATAAAATAAAATCGTGAGAAACGAACAAAAAAGAGAAATCATAGGAAAAAGAAATAAGAAACTTCGATATGAATTTCGCGTGGAATTCTTTCAATTCGGCCGACAGAACAGCGATAGTTGCTTCGATTTAGAGAGAAGAGAGGAGAAACGAGGAAAATGATCTCTAGTCGATTTACCTTAGGATCGATCGCATGATTAAATTCTTAATTCTAGAAATTTTAGAAATTTCGCGTATTCGTCACGAGGTTCGTACAGAATTTCACGATATCGAGTATGGAAGGAACTCGACAAAAATAAAATAACGAAACGAATTAACGTTGCGTGGCGATGGGTTGGGATCAGAGATAATCAATCATTATTGTCGTACGCGATTAAAAGTTTTCGATTATCGATACGATGGCGCGTTGATGATCGCCGCGCTAGGCTCACGTGTTTATACGTTTTATTAGAGTCTATTTGGTGAAATGTGAATACACATACACACACACATACACACACGTGTTACACATGCACAGACAGGCATACACGGGCACACGCACACGAGAACACACAGTGAAACACATTTTGTGTATATAGTATACATATATAAATAATAATATTATTATATATATATAAATATATTGTATACGTATGTACGCAGTGAACACTTTTACCTTTGTCACTCGACAAAATTCCGATCGAGGCAAAATGTGAGTATGAGAGCAAGAATGAATGGGAGACAATGAAAGGAATAGAATGAAAGTGGATAGAAAGTGAAACAAGAAAGATGATACTATACCATAGAATCAATAGATATCGTGTAAATATTGTAAGAAGCCTTTAAAAACAAGTCCTTTCCGTTTCGATTTTGTCGTGAATGCAGCGTCGTCAGCTGCAGCGAGGATCATGGTAATGCTGAATATTTGTCAACGTTTCTCATTGTTTTTACGGATCTACAAACACTTTCGGTCCTCGTGATCAACGCTTTTGACGCACTACGAACTTGCTGCAACTAAAATACGAAAAATATTTATGGAGTAATTGATGCAATACATATACACAGACACATGCACAAACATACTCATACACATACACGCATACATACAGAAACATATACAAACTTGATATACAAACACTTGATTGCATACCAGTTGCACGAATGTAATCGTGACAACCGATAATGCTAATCGAATTTTGGTCGTTCGTGTATATTGATTTCTTTTTTAGATGCACGCATCAACGTTGTTTCTTAAGTAGAACGAACAAATCTCGAGCTCGCCATTCTTCGCAGAAATAGCCTTGCGCACGGCCAGTATAATTAAATAATATCAAAAGGGCAAAAAAAGAAAAAAAGGAAAAAAAAGAAAATGTACGAAACGTAAGATAATGAATTTTTCTAAATTAATTTAGGGAATTTTACTTAAAACGATCACTTATGCATCATTAGACTAGCGAAACGAAGCGTTTCTTTGCAGGAACGATTACGTTCGATATGCGTTCGTGTATGACGTTGCTGTGTGAATTTAGCGAGGTTTTCTTATCGTTTTCACGCAGTTTTCGCATTTTCCACGGCCGATCGCTGGCATATTTTTCTTTAAAAATAAATTAAAAATAAGGATTTGGCGCACGGTCCTTTGAATCTCAAAACTTGAGCGTGGATCGTAATTTCTTGTCGATATATGTATCTCTGCCAGCGATTCAGCGTCGTCGTCTTATCGAAAGTGTTTCAAATTCTTATTAAGCCCGTTGTTTGTTCGCCACATTAAATTGGCGCTGGAAGATTATATAGTTGTTGAAGATTACAAAAATCTTCGTGCAACGCCGTTTATTGAATTTTAATGGCGCCACCCATGGATCGAGCGAGTATCGAAGCGAAAGTCTTCGTGGAACGCTCTCAAGATGAACTTTCGAGACGCCTTAAGAATTAAGTAGACGATCGTGTGGAGATCAGCATTCGACCTAAATTTTCAATCGCTACGCTGTTAAACGAATTTTATTGGCGCTTCGCGCCGTAATAATTTCGCTTGTCGAAAATTCCATATTTTATCTTTAGACTGGAAGATTTTTATAAATCGAGCGAAGATGCTGAAAAATCTATGACAAATATAAAAAGATAGTTTGTTTCGAATTCGAGACAAATTATGGAATGTTCGAGTTTCACGTTTCACGATTTTTCACGTTTTCCAGTTTCGCGAGGATTCTATTGGTCGCTAACTGTAAAATGTTTTTTGTAGCCAACGTTTGTAAATACTAGGTAAAATATATTTGCAAAACACTATCACTGGTGATGTCTATTTAAAGATACTCACGCTTCTACTTCGATGTAGGCGAGTTTCAGTCAAAATTCAATGCGAGAAGGAGCGTGCGTTTCGGTTTCTTTACGACGCGATTCGAGTGCAATTTGGAAACGAATGCTCGGTAGTAGCTAGAGTTTCTTTCGAACTTTGTTTCCTCGTGTCGAACAGAAGCCGTTTGTACTAGGGTAACGTTCTTATATCACGTTTGCTCGATTATTTTAACAAGTTTCTCTGTTTCTGCGATTTAACTACGAATAGCGCCGCAACGTATAGGCGACTCGATTTTAAATCGTAGCTATTGTATACAATTTTTTCTAGACGTCAATGACGCGATTGATAGAGGATGTGTAACAATATCTAGCCCACATCCTTAAGCAAATGAGAATTTTTTATAATATTTTGTAAGAATCTTTCGCTCGAAAGGCAGCGATAGAAACCCACGTCATGCAGACCTGATACGAATTATGGTGTCTCACGTGGCCACATACATACCACACACACACACACATACACACACACACTCACCCACGATACACGAATTTCAAAGAAGCCCTTAATATTTCTTACGGTACGATCCCTAGTAGTTAACTGACGCAAGATCCGTCGGTTTTGTAATCATTAACGATTTCGTTTTAGGATTTTAGCGGCTTCCAGTCCGTTCTTTCTTTCGATATATCGAAGACTAGTGTTCGAATCTGTAACACGTGCATTAGCGCGCTAAATTAAATGCAAAACGAGAGAAAAAAAATTATATGAAACGTAACTTGTAGCTTTCGATCGACGTCAATTCGGATCTACGTAAAAAAAACAAAAAAAAAAGACAAAGGAAATCTGTGTAGTATTTCTCAGTAAAACGATCTAGGATTAAAACTCGCACGCGACAAGTTCGTTCGATGCCTATAAAAATCGACACACATTCTGTTCTAGCGAAAACAAAAGAGAACAAAGATAATATCTCCCATCACAAGCCAGCCAAATAAAAAAGTATTAAAAAAAGGCGAAAAAAGAAAAATTCGAAAGACAAAAAAGAAATGATACAATTCACTGGAAATCGCGATGTCATGCAGGAAAGCTGAAAGTCCAATCGGCAACGCAATCGAATTTTCTTCTGAAAGACTTAACGAGAACATATTAACGAGCGTTTAAATATCGATGTTTAAGCTGTTTAGGAAGAAACGAGAGAAAGATGAGAGAGGGAAGACTGGATGCGGGAGAGATAGAGGGTAAGCCTTTCTTCAAGAGTTGCGAGAGTCGAGAGGGCGTAAGTACAATTCGTTCGATGTATTTAAAAAAATTAGGGCGCGAGTTTAAATTAATTAGGAGTGAATTGTTGCGTTGGTTTGCACCATGTGCACGTGAATGTGTTGTTAAAATCTAGACTGCTTTTGCCGGCGTCGCGGCGGGCGATTTCGTGCGATCGATCGACGCACTCCTCGAAGAATGCAACCCCAATTACACGAATGGTTGGAAGGTCCAAAAAAAAAAAAAAACAAAAGAAAAAAATAAGAGAATAAGGCACTATAAGAACAAAGCATCGAACGAAAGATAATCGTTTCGTACGAGCCATATTCTGTGAAAAAATTTGTTCTCCTTTTGAACAATTTTTAGCAAATTCTTCGTAGATGTGGACCGTGCCTCGGTGTTATGTTTGCTTTAGGGACGTATATGGCGAAACGCCTGTCCTTGTAAAGAGCCTTAAGGCTTTCGCAATGAAATATTATTGGGTACATTGCGTACAGCGTGGTTTCGAAAGTATATATCTGTGTGTACACAGAGAGGCAGAAGAGAGGAGATGGAAGACGAAGAATAAAAGAAAAGTAGTGCTAGGATCACGATGGACGCCATTGTCGGTTTGACTCGATGATCGTGATTTTGTCTTCGATTATGCATGTAATAAACCGCGGCAGACGCATCAACGGAAATACGTTTCTGCGCGAACAGAATGGGAACATTGACGCGTTCTATCGGCTTCCTGCTGCCGCTTTCTGTATTCGATTATTAGACGTAATCTAAAATGGCAACAGTACCATAGCAAAACAGAAAAACGAAGCGTAAGACGTTCGCTGTTCACCGTCGATCATACGCGTTTTAAAAACGTTTTAGAATTAGATCGAGCTGTAGTAGAGACAGATAGAGACGATTGCATGCAGTCCGAATATTTTTAAAAACAAAAGAACTAAAACGCGGCTGAAAATATTCTTCGTCTCGCGGTCAGCCTTGACAAACTAATCGATATTTTCGCAATTGTCTTCTTCTTTTATCTTTAGCGAAATTGATAGTTGATCGTTGAAGGAAAAAAGATATTACGACGTAAGCCCGGTCGATACGATTACGATAAAAAATGGCAACTGCTAAGAGCTGCTTCTTGTTCACGCCGTCCCGTATAATTAAATACGATCGTCGATTCGAATCAACCGGCGTCGCTCCGAGGACGAAGTCCTGTCGCCTGTGTACGTGAATTCTAACGTGTTCAATTTCGACGTGCTTTCACGCGTGTCTGCCTCACGTGGTGCGTGTGTGCACGTTGTGTCTCCTAACGCTAAGGAACAAACGCCGCGCATTCACGTTCTCGGTCACTTATTTTCTTTTGCGGCTGGTTCGTTGGATCAAAGTTTTTTCCCTGTGTATATTGTCTATTATTCCCTCGTGCGACTGATTTCGATTGCGGACAAGCGAACGAAAGCAAGGAAGAAAGGAAGGGAGAAAGAATGTAAAAAAGAAGAAAATAAAACTGCAAAAAGGAAGGAAGAAAGTTGAGATAAGAGAGCGATCTAATTCGTTTTCCTCGGGCGAATTTTATTTCGTTGTTGTCGCGGAGGAATCAGCGTGCGAGTAACGAGAAGAAAGAGGATATTCATTGAAAATGGATAATCGATGACTTTGCTGTTAAACGAATTAAAAGGTTCGTCTAATCGCGTCGAGTTTAATGGACGAGAGGAGAAATTGGAGCAAGTGTATGTCTGTATGCGTTTGTGTGAACGAGTTCGAGAGAGAGGAAGAAACGGATGAATAACAAAAAAAAGAAAAAAAAAAAAGAAAAAGAAAGGAGGAAAAGAGGAGAACGTGAGAATTTGCGGTTCAGTATGCGCGAGCTGCGGTTCTTCGGAGACGGAATTGAGGTGATTAATTAAACGAGATGTTGTAAATTGTTCTATAGCAAAAATGAAAAGTGTTACGGCCGTGGCAGCGCGCCCTTCGAGAGTTCCTCGACGGTTAACAAAATTCTTACCTCTAATCGATTCAACTTCGGCAGAAGAAACTTCGAAATTAATATTCGGAAGGAGTAGATAGGAAACACACGATCGATCGACTTGATCGACGATTAATTTCGTCGTCGACGAGTCTCGAGGAGCGCGATGCTTTGATCGTTTCGATGTTGATATGTCAATGCTGTGATGTTATCCTTTGAAACTTCAAATGAAAAAAAATATATTTCCCCTCCCCCTATTTGTCCCTCCATCATCCCCGTTCCCCTTCGACACGGCCCACCCTCGATTTTTCCAGAAAGTATCCCGCAAGACGAACCCCTTCTCCTTGGAAAATAAATATTTCTATTACTGTAACACTCCGCATAGTCCTTTAAAAAAAAAGAAAAAAAATAGCTAGATTCTAATCGTATTTAATGTAAAGTTTATTATTGTTACATCTCAGTGAATCTCTCCTCTATCAGTGATTTCACGGAGAGAACGACGTATCGTCGACAAAGGAACGCGTTTAGGAAGATACCGGAGAAAATTATATAGCGACGATTTCAGGGGAAGGGTAAAAGCGTTAACTATTATTAGGAAAATCCTGAAAGTATAGCGATCGATAATCGATCAACCGTTACGCTCGTTCCTCTCCGATACGTCACTGGTAAGCAAAATTCCTACATTTGTCGCATTTGTAAATAAAATTTTTATCATCACACAATGCAACGTGTTGTTATCTCCATGTTCAACCTAATTGCATATTAGATCGCGGACAATTATGCAAATTTATCCTTTTATAAATACTACTAAGAACAAATTTATTTTACCTACTAACCCCCTCGTATCTTTTAGATTATTTTCTATCTGTAGAAAATTTCTTAAATTTAATAAAATTATACTTCAAAATTTCTTGAAAATTTTTCTTTGAAATAAAAGCGAGATCGAGACATAAAAAATACGAATTAAATACTATACGTAAATAAATTGTACTGCACTTTGGATATTTTATATTATTTTCTATACTATGTGGGTTGTTCCATCTTTGTGTTTTTAAATTCCTCATAAGTGCATAACACGCAACCAACTAATTATCTTATTGTGTTATTTTATTAGTCGTAAGGAAACACGAAGATTATAGGGGAATGAAAATCGATTAAATTTTTAGACACGTGAGACGAAACTTTTTTTCTTCGATGAATTATAAACGACGTTACAAAATGAATATTTACATTCTACCGTGTCGCTTGGAATAATACAAGGTTCATTGTACTCGTTACAAGTTAAGCTGGTAAATCGCGCGGAACTCGCGATCTATTTGCGCAATCTCGACGCAACGATTTCACATTTGCAACACGCATAAGCGGCGAAAAAGAAATAGGCTCTGCTTGTTTTGTCGCACGTGATTAAATCTACGCGGTTTTCAGTTTTATATCGTGGCGACTCTTTGGCAATCGATGCAACCTTAACGAAACGTGATGAAAAGAGTAGAAAAGATAGAAGATAGAATTGCCTATTTACAACGATTTATAAAAAGAAGATATAATATTGATAGTATGTTTCTTTAAATGCAAGCTCTGTGAAAATTAAACCAGATAAACTCGTCAATTTTTGTAACATTTACAATCGCGACTGGTTACTAGGGGTAATTACCAAAGCTATCCGAGTACCTCGTCGTTTATTCGATATATTTACACTCGAATCCCGTTCGATCATATTGCACGACGAAATTTACAGCGCGGGATCCTGCTAAAATAACTTAAAATTTCCAGGCTCGCTCTCTTAGACGCATACACGATTGTTATAAATAAATAACTGTTACATTCCTCGATCTTCTTGGGTAAAATGTAATTTCTAACATATAAATACACGATGGTGTGAAACCCGCGGGACTATTTTGTACCATTTTTAAATTCTTATACAAATTCTATAGAAGTTGCCTGTAAAAATATTAATATTCCCCTCGATTATTTATCTCCTCGTAATACATCATAAAATTGTGAAACATTTAATTCAATACTTTAACGACGACGTTCAGATAAGTCCCAAAGGCTTACATGTTATTACACTTCGACTTTGTCCATTAGCATATCTCTCTATCGCAAGACATTTACACAATATACGTCTGAATATACTATTTACCTAACATTTCATACGTCTACCTTTGGTACAATTGTTCTCGCTATTGACTATAATCGTAAATTCTCTTTGTTCCGTCTGATCGACGTGATACAGCCGAGACACGAATCCGTGCTCCTTTTTACCATTTACTTTCTATTCCTTCATAATCCATTACAATTCACAAATAATCTCAAATCTGAAGAACTACATTCCTGCAAATTAATCTTCCTCCAAAATCTTCCCTTAAATTCTAATTTTCAAAGAAAACTAGGCCCTACCTGAAAAATCTCGCCACATTTTAACTCTCACCATTACTCAACTTCTTGCTTCAAATACTGCTTAACACGATTGAGAAAAAGCTGCAGCCAATTATCAGCACATTTCATGCAGCTGCAACTTCATTTTTCATTTTTACATTCTATATCATTCATGAATCAATTCTATCAACAAATTACAATTAATTATACAACGTTTATATGAACAAATAATTTTCGTAGTCCGCGTACGAGGACGCTGTGATATGTTTCGATGAGATTGGCGTTGATGGAACGCTCTGAGGCAATTGTTGCATTCGAGGTAGTTGCAACTGCGGTAGTTGTGTCGCGTGGGGCACCACGATTCTTGGTTGCTGATTCAGCGAGCCCAAGGACAGATGATGTTGGTCGATCTTATGGATGTTATTATTGTTGATCGAACTGGTATCTTTATGCTGATACAACTGCAAATGATTGTTGTTGTCGTTTCCTGGGTTGTAATGGGCTTGATGGGTACTGTGGAGGTTCAGTCTTGACATCGCCATGCTGATGCTCGAGTCCGACGCCCACATGCTCTGCGAACAGGACGATTGTGTAACGAATTTGACTTTCTATTATGTTCTAATGAATGACGCCGATTATGTTGGTTGACGCAGCGAGATGCGTTCGTACGCGCAATTACAATCGGCAGTCTTGGAGAACATCCAAGATTAGGAATTCCTTTGTTCTTTGCGTGAGAACACGTACAATGATCGTTTGGTTTCTTAGAAATCGACTTTTGTGGAGAAATTAGAAATCGGCTAGTTTGCCTTCTGATAATTAATTTTTTAACTTGCTGGGTAGAATAATATTGAGGAAGCTTTTCAAATACATATTCCGAGTATTCAATAAAAATATTTAGAAAGTTTCTCAGGTAATTGTGGATTAATTAAGGGAATCTAAGGTAGTTAATAACTGGTTTATGTACTTTTCTTCTATGAGGATTGTAGTCAGGGTTGCGTCTTATGCGAAGATGACGATCGGCGCTTGCCCATCGTTGCGTGACTTTAAGGGGTGAGTCGTCAGGATGCAACTTCCTTTGGTACTCTTCGCCTTCGCAGACCTCGTATAGAGAGAATTGTTCGACGCGTTCTTTAGAACTGTAGCAGCTCAATAACATCTGGATCAGTTCGTCCACGGTAGTCTGTTCTGAGACTAGTAGACTCTTGTACTTTGACTGTAAACGATAAAATATTCTTGATAAATTACTTGTAAAAATATCGGTAAGGTAGCACATACAATTTTATAGAATAAAACACAGAATAAGACAGAACATAATACATTAGAAGAAAGAAAATTACAATAAGTGAGAGCAGAGAATAATATACACCGCTCTTTACATAATAATTAAGGGATCATTTTCTGTGTCACTTTGATTTTTACATTCACTTCTTGTGTTTCTACTCTTTTTTTGTAAATATTTGCTTTAAAGTCAGTCTCTATTAAAGTCAAACTGTCAAGTACGATGAAATACAGTAAATTAAAATGGAGTACAACGCAGCAGAACAGAATAGAGAAGAATATGGAAAGAATATGGAAATATTAAACGTTTTAAAATAGAGTAAAGTAAAATAAGATGGAATAGAACGAAATAGCAAATTAAATTACGAGGAAACATGTAAAACGGTTCTGAAGTGTGCGTAACTTACTCCGGACATGAGCGCGCTGTCGTATATTTTGACAAGTCCACCACGGCGTGTTTGCAACGAGAATCTGCAACAAGAAAACATCCGTGAATTTCATGGATATCGTAGGGGTCGGCGAGTTCAAAGAGAATCGACGAACGCTACTTCTACGTAAAAACACCGGACCCGAAACTTCCAGTCAAACACTGTCTGTCTACGTATATCTTTGCCGGAAGTTTCGAACTACCATGAAAACACTGTTGACTTCCAACCTTCTCCCTATCGCGCGACACAAAGCTTCGACACTTAAAACCTAAACGTTTCTGCCTTCTGTTCGCAGACCTTTCCCGAAATTTAAGTATCTCGACACCTTTCTTTGTCTTTAGGAATACATACATTTGCATTTTACGTTGAAACGAGAACTGAAATATAATGGATCCTTGCATAATACGAAATATGTGTTCCTTGCTATACGAAACATGTGCTTAAATTATACCAATTCAGATGTAGATTGCAGATGTTTATGCAAATTTATATTTCTACGAACTGCTGCATTTGTGAACAATTGAAGAAATTCAAGTAGTCAATTCTTTCATTTTTGCACATTTAAATTTTCCATAAACACGTGGACATTCGTGGTCTACTTGCAACCACTAGCTTCCCCTATGGACGTATTGCCTTTTCTAAAAAGAAAGTTGAAGATTACATCGATTTGTAATACAGTTTATGAGGATATTTTTCCAGTTCAATAAGTACACCATCGTAACTTTTTCATCACCCTATGAAAGTTCATATCACAGAAGCTAAACAGCGGACCACTGTATTTATAACGCTACTACCATTTCGATTAAAAATCTAAGCGAAACGAGGAAGCCTCCATCCTCCGACTTATTCCCCCAACTCGTTAGCATAAATAAAGGCACGTCTCGCGCGGTCGAGCCAGACGACTCGAAGAAGCCAGAACAAAGGGAATCTCTCTCGAAAGGACGTTGCTCGTCGTTGGCTCGTGCTCATCGACCCACAAGAAGTCGTGTTTACGGTCGGTCGCGAGCCCTGAAATTACGTCACGTAGCCGACCGAAACCGAGGGGAAGGTAAGTTTAAAAGAGTAGATGGAGAAAAGATGACCGGAATCGTACCTGGAATCGCCACGAGGATGACACGATTGTAAGACGGCAGGCCTTGCATCCTCGTCCAAAGGAAGAACGGTCCTCACGTTGGGTCTTCGTACGGTGACCTCCATGGTGAGGTAGTACAGCTTGGGATCACGGTGCCTCATGCGATACTTGTTCAATAAGTTCTGGACGATCTCACGACAAGTCGTTTCGTACGAGATGCACAGGGTCTTGTACTCGATGTCTGGTCGCAGGCAGTTGGCGTACACTTTTATGGTTGTCTGCAAGGAAAATCGAAGATCGTTAGTATGCATGTATTTTGGTAAAAGTTTTGCAAAGTTTGAAAAACTGTGAACAGATTTAGGAATGTTTGGGATGGAAAAATTCAATCGTTCATGGGGTTCGTTTAAAAATAGATTGGATTAATGTCAGAGCTGTCTGGTCAGAAATTCTTAAATAAGAGAATTGAGAATAAGAGAATCTGATAGTTCAACTGTAATCTCTGTAGAATTAATCGATACGATATTCACAATTAACTAGATTAATTAAAACTTGAGCAGATTAATTAAAATCTTAGACTAGTATTAGGATGAATATTCATTTTTGTTTGATCCTTGGAATCCACGGAAGCAAAGGTACACTATTCTTATTGCAATTTCTAATGTCACAATGTCATGACAATCTATTTTCTTCTTCTCTTCCCTTTCATTCACATCCTTATTTTCTTCTCTTCTTTCTTTCTCTGGGGTTAGTATCCTGTCTGAATGTCTCACATATCTAGCAGTTATCCTTTTGCGCAATGTTTTGATTGAATTGAAATATTATTCTAAAAGTCTCTTAATAGTCACTAGCTTAAAATTTAGAGAGAGGGTTGTTCTAAGAAAGAATACGTGGTTCTTTAGAAGGAGCCTGCATCGCAGAAAGAAAAAGCGTGGAGGAAGACGACGTCTTGTTGTCGCAGGAGGAACTATGAAAAAAATGGTAAAGCCTCGATGCACGAGACGAGAACCTTGACAATTAGTCCATAATTAACTCGGAGACAGACGTTGGCCACGCGTGCTGCATAAAACGCTATCAACCCTTCAGATACACCAGTTACGAGGGGATGTGTGCACCGAAAATAAACCAGACACCAGATCACCCCGTTCGCAGATGGTTAAAAGTCATACTTGTGTGTATTCGTATGTCAGGATTAAGCCCCGTTTACACAGCGGTAGCCTATAATATTAAATACATGGGGTGTGAAAATTGATGTTAGCCCCACACGAACAGAATCAAGATGTCCATAATCGAAATTCGTACGGTAAAATTAAATTTTATAAAAATAAGCAATGTTCAAATAGTATATAACTTTCATTATAGAATAACTAAATATTTCAGGGCTAAAAAAATGTTCCTGTTTCTATCAATTATTAAACCTGCAAACAGCGAAGGCTGCAGTCTTGACTCATACAGATATCTCAAGTTTATTATCGCTTTCTACCTTACATTTAAGTATTATTATTTTATCAAACTATATTAACAATTTTATTTCTTAAGTAAATTTAATTATCACGTGCGGATAAAAAGCCTTTTCACTTGACTCTTCGCTTTATCGCTGTGAAATAAAGCAATCGACGTTGGTGATAATGGTCTAGCCTCTGACCGAAGGTTAATATTAGAAACATATTCCGCTGGTATTTTAGTGAAAAAGACCACAAAAATCAGAATTAATTTTGCCAACGTCAAATGCATACATTTATCGCTTGTTAAGTCCGAGAGATTAAGCTCATTAATACGAGCCACGGTCGAAGCAAGTAACTAATTATAAACGTTCGAACTCCAATCTGTCAATAAGCCAGATGTTACTAGCCGAAGACTTGGCCCACACGTTTGCAAGTACCACTCAGCGTTTGGAAAACACGTGTAGGCAGATTTTATGACCGCAAGCCACGCTTTATTTCCAACTGTAACGATCTGCGCCAAATGCGGCGAATCGCGCGCGGTACAAAACTTGCCACTGCTCGAATTATGGGCTACGTGTCAGCGCACAATGATTTTCTCGGAATATACCAAGCGAAATCATGGAACTAACGGAGTATGACGTTCGTGATACCTCGATTGAACTCGTTCAGATTTTCGCTAAGCTACGGCCATATTCGACGAGCACGTTTCAAAGAGAATGCGGAGATTATCCTTTCACCGCGTATCGTTTTGTAACGCAATATGACCCTTTTATGTCTATGGCTTATTTGGCTATTCGATTCCTTGGATAAATTGAATGGGCATTATATGTGAACGTGTTTGGACAAATTTAGGGGTGTCCCGTATCAATTACTACACGCTTGTTCAAACATCGAATGGCTGGTCCGTATGCCTGGATAATTCTAGATTCTAGATAATTGGTGTACATATTTGTACAATAAAGCGTAATTACCTTGTGTAAATATGATTGATATATTTCGTCTTGTCGTTTATAGAATTTTATCTTCGTTAGTTGATTAATTGTAATATACGATATTAAAGAGCACAAACAGTCTAAAGCAAGTCGACAGTAAAAGGATAGTTGTGTAAATTAGTTACAAGGAAAATTCTAAAGGGAAGTAAAAATCGATACAAATATACTATACTTGTACTAAAGTCTTCAGTGATGACTATATTAAAGCCAGGAATATGATAATTATATATTCTTCCGAGAAAAATGACACACTCACATATGATCACTGAGTTTAATTCACAGAAATATTCATAATAATATTCATCGTATCTTTTGAAATTCTTAAACAATCACTAAATGTATATGCATAGAATTTCGCAAGAAACCAGAACTGTTTGAAGACGAGTATAATCTACTTTAATACTGTAATAAATATACCAATGAAATTATGAAAATACCAGTCGATTTTGTAAAATTGTAACACGAAATATTCTGCACGCTAAATTCAGCCTCAAAAATGGTTCTTATCTCAGGAACAGAATATTTTCGATACTTCCGATATTTCAAATCGTCTGTAGAGAACGTAACGCCAGGTTCGTGGTCGTATTTGCGTTCCAACTAAACAAACAGCGGGATCCTAGCACGCCTCCATCGTGGAATTCCCGGTGGTGTTTTACGACGACCGGGAATCGATAGAGAGTTGGCGTGTTCCGTTCTAACGAGCCCTAACAAAGCAGTAATATATATACGCCGTTCTTGTAAACACAACGTCGCGTTAGAAAACGCTTGTGGACTGTTAGAATTTTTAACGTCTTCTCCGTGCTACCGTACATGTAATTTCTGCAGAGGAGAAGAGGAAAGAAAAGACTGTCGCGACGTAGACACATTGCGAGATTTCTGATTCATCGCAGAAATTCCAATACGCTTACGCGCGAACGTTTATGCGGTTTACGCGGAATCCGCGAGTGCTCGAGCACCGAAGTATCGATCCTTAGTCGACTTTTTCTGCTCCTTGAACGTGGTCACGAAGGTCGCTTCTTGTTCGACGACTCCAAATTCCATTTTCAGAAGCTGCCTTCTCAGAACTTTCTACTTTTCTCCATTTGGATCATTATAACGTTCTGTTCTCTGTACAAGATGTTTCGTTGAATGTGGAAATTAATTCGAGTTAAGTTTCTGTTTTACATTCAGATTTCCTCATGTTGTAAATTTATTTCCTCGTGTTTGAAGATATGACAGATGCGTTTATATATCTTGACAAGACACGATTTGTTCGTTTTTAATATTTAGTATTTATTTAATATTTATCGATAATAAAACTTTAATCGTGTTTATAAAGACAGAATTAATTTACGCACTCAACTGGAATACCAAGTTTCCTGTACTATTACCATTACGACTTTTATTATTAAATAATTACTACTATATGAGTCAGCAAATCATTGAGTAGTTTTTTAAGATATTAGCTGTTATGGTCGTCGGTATGGAGATCACAGAAATACATTTCTAGCAATTTTCTACTATCGATAGTAACCTTCAAATAATGAAATATTTTACATGAATATTTTTCGCCTATTCATTAACAATGACCTGAAACCTATATAACGTTAAAAAATTAAAAAAAAAACAGTTGGCAGTTAATAGATTGTAAATGATACGAATGAATAATTCACACTTTATAGTTTTCATGTTTATAAGATAAAACAGGCAGCTCTAATAAAACATTTTTGTCGCACAACAAGTCGATCATGTTATCGGTTGTGTTTATATAACGAAGCGAGTGAAGTAGCGCGTTCCTATCGAATCCAAGTCACTAATGACGGCCGTAGTCTAAAGAGGAACTGCATTCGATCGACAGAGCGTGTGTTTTCTTCGTTGGCGGCGGCTAATGAAAGAGAAAATAATATGGAAGATAAGAAAAAGCGTGTAGACGAACGCATACAAGTGTCAAAGGGAGGGTCTGTCGCTCGTCAGGAACTAGTTCAAAAAAGAAGCCACCCTGTCACAGAAACATCAATAACTCCCAGCCGGCTGTACGAACCGAAATACACGTCAGGATATTCCTGCTTAGAAGTTCGAGTGCGTTAAAAGTATCCTGTCGTTAGAACAATCCCTATCTACATATGTATGGAACCACTTCCAACGTAAGTGATATGAATAATAATCTGGTCGAGGTTTTGATCGAGCTATTGAAATGGTGAACAAAATATTAAGTACCAAAAAGAAGGAGTAAAGAATGACTTCTTTTTTAATAAAAAAGAATGTAAATTACACACAGAGTAGGATGGAACGTGTTACAAGCGATAGAATAATTTATTTTTGCTTTTAGGGTTATGATAAGGTAGAGATATGATCGTAAATGGAAACCTTAAAATGTGTTTTGTAAGCGTATTATTACAATGGGTATAATTATAAAATAATTCTTTGTATTAGAAAAGGAAAAAAGTGCAGATGGATCAATGTTAGTTATGCGAGTTAAAAAGTAGGTTGTGAAAAAACATGGAAGTATAATGTATAAATAAGTAAATGTAAATCCTGTACATTTCTTGTCATACATTTATGCACCCTCTAAATTTCTAGATTTCTGAATTGCTAAATAATGATGAAAGCATTCGAGTGATAAATGATGTAAGTACCAAAATGAACAAAAATTTGAACTATTCGATTCAAGTAACTCTAGCAGTTAGATTCGAGTCTTTTGCATAATTAAATTTACTCGGTAATCGAATAACGAAGAATAAAAGGAGACAGTGAAACTGGAAGAATTAACAGTTTCCCTCCGGGAAGCCAAAAAACATGCTTCATGTAAAAGAATCGTCCTAATGGGGAAGTTAACAGGCAGGAATTCAACGAAGAGGAAGTCCACCCCGCGCTAAATGAAAATCCAGCGAGTAATCTGGCGTATCGAGCGTGAAACGTAAAAAAATTCGGGGGAAGAGAAATTGAGGAAGAGCACCAGAGTGGAATGGATACACCATCTGCTTACAGGGTGCGTTATAACGAAGGGTCTTTTCTTAACAGGAATTCATCAAGCCCTTCATAAACCTCGGTCGTGCTTCCAAGAATGCACTTTCGGTACACTTATGAGTTTTCAACCAGCAAACTCAAATTTTAATCGCCAGAAAATGAAAGTCAACCTAAGTCTCCCTTCCATTTTGATCTTTTTCTAGCAGAACAGTCACCCGTAAATTTCCATGGCAAATTTCTGCGTAGATAAAAGTGGCTGATTCGTCAATGTACTAAAAATAGACGGGGTATCGCGAATTTATCGTTATCAATGGCTGAAGTAGAACAGCAAACCCACTCTCGCGAGCGTGACACCCGTTATATCACGTATCCCCGTTTCTAAGCAAGGTAAACGACACCTTTCAACGGAAATGCTATTGAACGGCCTTGCTGCTTTTCTAATCAGCTAACAGATTCCTGTGCTTACATAATTAACACCGCTAAAGCCTAAAATTATATTTTGCACGAAATTACGCCTGTGAGCTTTAATAGAGGTTGACGCTTGGTAATATATTGATGAACGAAACTAAGGAGTTGAAATTGGGGAGAACGAACGAGAGATCGCGTTTCTCAAGCATGGAAATTTCTCTGAAAAAGTGAGACTTCTCCTTTCGCAATCTGGCCCCATTCAGGTCAAAGAGAGCTGAGCGGCTGATCTTTCGGAATCCGGAAATGGCAAGGGATTATGAGAAGTGGCGCGCTTTATAATTAGAGCGCGAACAAAATCGTGTGGTGTTGGCTCGAAGATCGTGTAGAATTTCTTCGTGTCGAGTGTCCCACGCCAATGGAACCACACAACTAGTTGCGATATTCATTTTCTGACCCCCTCTCTAATCTTTTTACTTATTTGACGTCATGTCTTTGCGTCAGTTTTATTAGAATAATACACATTATTACACCTTCCGTCTATTTTTTCGCTAATCTTTTTACTCCAAAAAATTTTTGGAACAATAACTGATACCTACAAATCATGTATTACTACTAGAATTTTTTAAAACTATTGGAATTATTTAGAATAATGAAGCATTATTGTTAGAAGGTAAGACAATCGGAGGTTGAAAATCAAAAAGGATTATTAAAAATTATTGGGAATTACCGAGCAATATAATTATTTAGAATTATTAAGAAGTGTTAGAATTATGTAGAATTATTATTAGAAAGTGTGATAATCGGAGAATGAAACTCAGACTAAAATATCGATTAGGGTTTTCGTTCATGTATGTACACAGTATACAGTAGATAGCACAAGGAAACGCGAGATATGGCGAAGACAATACGCTAACAATTCGCACAGAGACTCCTGAATTCTCCCCTTGGTTTCGTCACGACGTAGTTCGACGTCTGTTCATTAATTTTCATGCGAGCTCACGTACACGTGGTGCATGACCTCGGTTTGAATGGTGGCAGTATCAGCCAGTCCCAGGTAGGACCTCTCATAATAAATTCCTTATTCCAGAAGTCCATTGAATCCTGAACGACGGTCTGTCTTTGCCCCTTTCCTTGCTGGCACGTGCTTTTCGATTCTCAGCTGCCATGTTCCTCTCTACAGGGTGTTCAGGTGCTGTTGCTGTTCGAGCACGTGTCCCCACTCTCTGATTTCCGGCCAAAAAAAAGAAAGAGAGAAAAACGAAGGAGGAGGATCTGGCGACGCTTAGAACAAAAACTCGACCCTGAGTGGCAGTAATTCGTGTCCTCCACCTCATCTTTTCGCTCCTCCAAGCTGTGAAACAATTGTTCTGCACGGTTGCCTCGCCTTCTAAGGAAATCAAGGTCGCGCAGCTTCGTTCGAAGCAATTTCATTGGGTCAGAAGCAAGATTCTCGATAGAAAGTGATTTCATTGGAACTCGTGCAGTTGATATTGCCGCAGAGATCTTTTTCCTTGTGAGTTGAAGGTAGATTGTGACAAGGATACCTACTAGAGACAAATATCGTACAGTTGTAATAAAAATAGCCGCGATCCTGTTGCTGCCACGTTTCATAAACGACAAAAGGTTCGCTGACCAGGTACAATACGACCTGTTACATGATCGTATATAGAGAAGACAGATACCTTTCCTACCGATGTCGTCAACGTACGTAACCGCTGTCAGCGAAAAATTGATCACCTCCAATATCGTGTTCCCCGTTATTAGTTACTCGTATCGATTTTTCGAGTCGCGAGCCAGGTCAAAATCAGAGAACGTTTAATTGTCCAAAGAATAAATCACATAGTAAATGGGAAATTAATAAGTTCAATTCTAATAGAATTAGCAGAAAACTCAAACAGAAACAATGTAATTAGTAGATACCTTAACACTGGTGTCATTAATATTCATAATAGTTGTCAGTAAAAAGTTGACCATATTATAGATTATCGTTACTTGTTCGCATCGACCTTTCAATTCAATAATTAAAGTCTTCATACATAATTGGATTAACGTTATTAGTAACATTTAAAAAATTTTTGAATTAATATTATTGAAATTTTAGAAATCACAAGTTAAAAGTGCTAACGAATTCCCTTGCGTAACAAGTTTGATCTCAAACCAAGGAATATTGCTGAAGCAAATGTCTCGAATTACAATTAAACTGGTAAAATTATAAGAAGTATAATAATATAGTATATACTGCAACAGAAATCTGTAATCTACAACTTGCCTCTTATTAATTCTTCAATATAACTAGTTCCTAAATTCAACTTAAAATTTAAGCAATTGAAGAATAAATCACATATAAATGAAAGACCAATTTGCAAACAAAAACTGACGCTTTTGCTACCAGAAGACTCACAATTATTGTCAACAAAAAATTGATTCCTCGTTATTGCATTCTGGTATCAATCTTTCAATTCACTAGTCAAGTGATAATCAGGAAACATTTAAACAATTAGAATTTCAATCATACATAAGTGAGAAATCATTGAACCCAATCTCAGTCAGAGACTGGAGGATTGATTAACGAAGTTAATTAACAGAACATCAAGGAGATTTCGATAACAATTTCCTGCAAACGAGATAGGTGAACGAAGGAAGCTGTATTACCCAATCCGCGATTTTTTTCCCGTTACACATCGAGCGAAGTTATGTAAACCGGGTCGTGCGACGATTCGACCAACAAAAGGAGCCAGGAATAGTGGCAATTCTCCTCGCTGGCTTCAACCGCCTCCAATGGATACGAATTTCCATCGAGCGTGCGAAGTGTGCTTCATTCGGCAACAATTAGACTTCCCAGGCTTTCGTAGCGCATTGTTCAGCGGCGGGAAAGTGGCAGCGCGAAAGTAAGAATCCGCAGGAAACGAGAAGCCCGCGATTTCTCATCGAATCCAGAGACGAGATCAACCTGGATCACTCGAGACGATCCCGAAAGGAGCAGTGAGGTATACACGTGGGACCTAGAAACCCGGAGAGAGAGTGCTCGATTGTATATTCCGTTGAAAATTTTACTTTTGCGCCATTTTTCTGCTGCATTTAATAATTAATGGCAATACTAGAAGATAATTATTTATAGACTCTGGATTTTTATGCATTTATGTGAAATTTCATGGTGGAAAAATACACAGAATACACATAATATACAAAATATCGAAAGTATACTACTCGTGGGTAAAACAATTTCCTACTTAGGTCGCATTTTTTAAATTGTATTAACAGAAACACGAATTTGCGTAAATGTGCGTAGTTTATTATTAATGATTAGAAGTAGCGGAGTAACTGTCAAACATTGTGAAACTATGCTGTAGTTTAAAAAGCTCTTTGCCTTCAGACTACGCAATTTCTAAATTGTGAGTCATATAAAGAAAATTCTTATAAACTGACATAAAAGACAACAACTTATCATTATTTCAAGCAGTTGGTAGGTATCTAAAATCAGCAAGTAACGTCAATATAACCGTACAAAAAGAAATATATACTATTGACAAGCTGTTTATTAAGTCATTTTAATCTATAGCCCTCCAACTCTATAAAAACGTAATACATACTGCTTCTAATTATTAAAGTACCATTAATTAGTGTATTCTAATCAAATTTCTTATATTTATAAGTGACAGTATATGTATATACTCTTTCATACACTTCTTGGTTTAATTTCTTTCGTCAACTTCTCTTATTAATATCTCTAATACGAACAAATAACAGAAACTGGCTGTTGAGTCATGCAGATAGAAAAAATCGTCCGAGACCGATTCATAATGTACACACAAAGGAGACACTGAATCACCGTGATGAATATTATTTTAAATGAATTTTAGAATAGATACTGGAATAAAGCAAAAAACGGATATTATTTCGTAATCACGTTACCAACTACTTTTGCATATCCTGTTTATGCACCGCAAACGATTTATGCAGCGAACAATGAGAACTTATCGTGAATCTGAAACGAAACAGCGAGTGTGAAGTAGCCGACGAGGTAATGTTCACCGTCTTATGTATCCAGTGAACACACGATTAAGAATACTCCTTGGAATACAATTTGAAATGGTCATAGAACCAGGAATAGGTTCGCAGAGATCTTTTTGCCCGGAAAAAGCAACGTCGTCAGATAGAACGCAATGGGGTCAATCTCAAGCGTCTGAAGCTCGCGTGGCGAGGTCAAGAATTCCTCGCGAGGGTCAATCACTGTCACTTGCATTAACGGAGGCAAGCATTTCGTACTATCGTCGCGACGTCGCAACTATGACGTACTGCATCGTATGTTCCGCGACTTTTCGCCGAAGGTTCAGTGGCCCTTGCGTTTCTAACATACAGCAGAATCTTCATAAATCCTATAGAATCCTATTATATTTTAGTCTTTGTCAAATGAGACCTACCGGAATTTTCTCAGCATTCAAAAAATCCCATATGAACAGTTTAGAATCCTGTTATTTTTCGAAAAGTCATAGCTGCAACAATTTTCTAACAGCAGCAAAAGTTTCCAGAGAGTAATAACAGAGAGGGGATAAGCGTAAATAGATTTAGTAACGGGAAATCCTTATAAAAACACGATCCTCGCCGCTTATTACAAACTGCAGCAAATTATCGAAAGAAAGGCAAGATGAAGTTCAATCTCCAGAAAACTGCAAACAATCAATGATAAGATCATTCTACAGAGATCTATAGAGTCCCATTATTTCTTAATTTCCAAAAGTCAGACCTCCAAGAATTTTTGAAAAATGCAAAAGTCTCGGAATGTATGATGATAAAGAAGAAATAGATATAAATAAACCTGGTAACGGGAAATCCTTCTAAAAACGATTTCCACCGTTCTTCTCAAAGTGTAACAAATTATCGAGAGGAAGACAAGGTGAAGTTCAATCTATGGAAGAATGCAACCAACGATGAAGTAACAGAGATGATTTACAAAATAGCTCACACAGTGCGTAATCGCGTTGTCAATCAACTGTTTTTGCGGAGCAACATATTTTCCAGGTTGATGCACGTATCCCGACGCAGGGTCTAGTTTGTAATTGCGCCTCTCGATCCGTGCAGCACATGGAGTCGATAATTAACGTCTCGTCACGGACGATTATTAGGTATAAAACGAGAGCTTAGACGAGCCGCTAACGATGTAATCGAGCGATTTCATTAAGAACGGCACAAGTGAGCATCGTTGCAGCTAAACGCGACCGCAGAAAGTGTATTCCATGCTGGCTTACGCGTCGATGAACCGTTTGCTGGACGTTATATGGCACGCCAACTATCCTTATCGCGGATCGACGACCGTATGTTTCATCGAAACGTATTAAGAGTAAGTGTCCGAGGGATAAGTGAAATTACGCGGCTCGAGACTCGAAAACACGCGTCCAACAGAACGAGACTCGAATTTCAAACGGCGCGGGAGAGATCCCTCGTTGCCGCTGATTTCAGTTGATTAACAAGCACGTGAGCCGATTATGCGCGATTGCTATCGTCAACATGAAAATAGGTACTTTCGAATGCAACTGGAGATTATGCTCGTTTGTTATATATAAAAGTGATATAGAAATGATATATAAAAAATTGAAATTGTTATTAGCATCAGTGTCGGAGAATTTCTTAATTATCCAATTTAAGTCGACGGATGAAATTTATTTCAGCCTCTTTGAAGTTGGTCAGACTGATCAACTTCACTTTTTCATAATTTCTTAATTTCTCTACATACGTACACTCTCAAATGGTACCGTTGAATCACTGATAATTTATAATCCAGTCACTCGATTTTAGGATACCACGTCTTAATTTATATTCTATAATTTATCTTATAAAGATCATTAGTATTTACTACACAAGATACAGGATATAAATTGAACCTCAATAGCACAGAATAACTAACATACTTCACAAATCGGACTTAAACTTTCGTGATTACCTATAATCCTATGATACCTACTAATTAAGGGCTAATACAACCACCCAACACCAAATTCAAAGCTCTTTTCGTACAAAATACGTAACGAAGAAAGAATATCTTTGTCCGTGATACGATCTTAAGGCAATGGGTGTAATTATTTGCAAAGGGCCACACGGGCAGTGACATTCTCGAATTCAACCGGTGAAGGACAACCGGTGGTGCACGTCCGTCGACGTCCAAGTGGCTGACAATTGACACCCGTTTCCGGCGCTTTCACAAAAGAAGCGACGCGGAGGAGGCTCCTCGAAGAATATAGGGCACGTGCCCTCATCGTCGCATCGCGTGCCCGCTTTCACGTGCATGCACGCCCTCTCGTCCATCGTCTTCCTCTCGCAATATGTTCTTGGTATGCCTAGGAACATAATACGGTCATGCTGGAACGTTTCCTTCCTGTCGTACATCCTATCGATACTAACTTCTTTCTGTGAGCCATATGGTACCGTCTCTGCGGGCTTCTTGGCACGAGATGAAAGCAAAACTGCACGGGACGCATCGGTGCATGGTCGAGCGTGCATGCTCGTTGATAATGATTCCTCGGCTGGTGGACACGGCGAGAGGTTCAAGAGTTAACGCATCCTCTACGGGCTCTACTTTTTCTTTATGGATGGGTCATTGACCGAGAACGGTTGTTCGTAGAAATTATGTAGCATGTACAATGTACAACATATTCATAAAAACGTAGTACGAGCGAGATTAGAGAGATTGTGATTCAATAGAGAGATTTCTATTGTGATTCAATAGAAGACGGAAATGAAAAGTAAGAAAGATGCTTCTTTGATGGCTTCGTTTTTCAGAAAATCGACTTTGAATGCTTGTATAATATATTCGAAATTGTTTAATTTTCTATTAGATACGAGTGGACAATTGGCATAAAATTATCTATATGCAAAAATAAGTTAAAAATGCAAAATGATATTTGTATCGTTCAAGGTTTTCTTATTGAGAAAATAGCGACTAAATACGTATGTGGATATACTTAATTTTTCAAATTTTTTAAGCGAAATGGAAATTCTATCGAATTTTTAAATATGAATGAGGCTTCAAAAATGCACAAGCTTTATTTTATATATCTTCGTTATAATAAATAGCAGTTAAATTACAGAATTGAATGCGTAAATGCTCGAGCACCTTAATTATTTAATTAAATCGTGTTTCTCTTCAGTTCCTCTGCGGCAATTTTTTGGTTCAGTAACTCCACAATGAAGATAATGAGACGGATCCAATAAACGCGTTACGCAACAAACTACACGGGGACACGGCTATATAATGTAGCTGCCTAGTATTAGCATAGATAGTGAACCGGAGAAATCATCGATATTGTTGAACCTGATTATTTCATCCGATAGCTTCACCTGTAGAGCACTGTTACAAGATTCTCCAGTGCTTTTGCATCACGAATCACGCATCGAAATCGATATTTTAATGGCCATTGGTCAGGAAATCAGCGCAGCTGTTTACACAGGGTGTCCCGGAGTACGTCCACTTGGAGTGGAGTGTCGGTAGACGGCTGTTCGACCTCTGCTCTTTTATTTTTTATATGGAGTAGGCTGCTGCGAGCAAAATACTCGTCTCCTGTCGGCGGTGGCTATAGTCTCGAGAGAAGACGCGTGCTTCTACTTTAAAGAGAGAACGTCTGAAGATCTAGCTCTTCGAAAAATAAGCCACTTGATGCGCCCAATTAAAACGTGCGCGCCAAGAAAAGAAAAGAAAAGAAAAAAGAAGAAAGAACCTAGTTGTCACTCGCGAAATTCTCAGCGAGGGAAAAGAAACTTCGCCGCAATTAAGATGGAAACCTCTTCTGTGTCGTATCAGATTTTCACGCGCATCGACACGGTGAAAACTGGTCTGGCCCGTTGCTTTCCACACGCTGTTTTCATTCTCCTTTTCCGTTCCCACTCCGAAGGCCAAATTAAAGAACGACAATCGCAACTCACCGGCAACTTTGTGGGTCGCAATGCTTAATGGCCGGATAAATTAAACTGTAAATCCAGCTCGGAAGTCAGCATGGCTGTTCGACTCTCTTTTGAGACGGACGGAGGAAATGTACAACGTCAACAACCATCGAGTTCGAGTAATTTACGTTCTAATCCCGTGTGCGCCATCACGTGTAATTACTCCAATAAGATGACAACTGTCTGTCTATCTTGGCTCGCGAATACGCAACACTGATACTCGTCTGTCTTTAATGGTGACTAATTGCACACGCAATACTGTATCCAACTTTCTTATTAACTTTTACTTCTACGCTAATGACAGATTGTACCACTTCGTGACGATCGTTCGTCGAACTAATACTTGCTTATTTAGAAGGAGTTATGCCCATTTCTACGGTATGATTATTTAACTGGTGCCTTCTTTACTACAGGATCTATGTAACAGATGTATGTGACTGATTCTGAGAAACTTGTCAAGGTTTTAAATAAATCGTTGGGTCGTCGTTGTTGAAGATTTCTCATGTCGAATTAGTTTTATTCAGGGAGGTTCATCCGAGAGTTCTCTATGTCTGATTGATGGACCGTTCCATTAGTTTCTTCTTTTCCTCCTCTACCTTCTTCTTCTTCTTCTTCTTCTTCGTCTTCTTCTTCTTCTTCTTCTACAGCTTGTTTATATTTACTAGTGCGCTCTGATCTACGATATTAAGAGAACAGGAGGTCGGTGACAGACGGTCGCAGGTTCGTATAATTGGTCCTTCCTCTGCTGCTGATTGTTTTAAACGAGAACAACTCGACCAACTTTAAGTCCCCCGTTACCACCAACACGCGCGCGATTATTAGCGGCACAACCAGTACATACGGAACGCTTACATCCGGTTAGTGGACCGTGGTAGGGTGACAATACAATTCTACGCTAACTCGAGGTATGTACGATTCTAATCTCATAGAGAATCGCGTAACATCGCTCATTTTCAGTTAGCTTCCCATCCATTAACTGTCAAGTACCATTCAATTATTTAATTCCTCGAAACATTTTTATTCGTTTACTTTAAAAGATATTTTATTCATAAAAAATGTTGTCCAACTTGAAGATTTGTTGAACAAGAAAGAAAACACAGATAATGAAATGATATTTCAATTCGAAATATTCTTCTAGGAAACTTCAATTATTTGACCTTGAAAGTCCAAGATCGGATTAAAAACTCCGTTTGTATGAGAGGGTTAAGAGAATACATGGCCTTGTAAATATTAAGATTAAATTAAGAATTGTATTTTAGGGGGAAACTTAAAAAATGTTAGGTCTTGAAAACTGAAGTTTAAATTTCCTAGGCCAAGTTGAGAAAATAATTGACTTCAGAAATTCAAGATTACACTGAAAACTGCCTTGTCTACAAATATGCATACGGGAATAATGTCCACATCTCCACATTACACGTTGGTCAAAGAAAATCTTCAGACGAATAAATTGTCTATTCAGCAATCATTTCGTAGTTACACATGACGTATAATTTTTTCGCGATACCCAGGTACAATGAAGTCACGAAAGGGCAAAAACTGAAATGTCTACGTCGTTATCTATGTACATAATCATACGGCTTTCTCTGTCCTTGCATTTTCCTAACCTAGGCCTGTAAAGTTGCCCTTCTGTTCGGTCGGTGCACAATGCACACACCTGACTGGTATTGCGGCAACCATAAGGCGATAAGGTCGACAACAGAGGGTTATCTGGAACGGAGGTGGTTCTTTTTCATGAATAATGCAGAAGCGAGGCAGTCACTGCGAAATGAATGCACGAAGTCTCGAACTTAACCACTTAAAATTCCATAATTCCGTTCTCCTCCGATTAATCGTTGCGCACAGGTGCTTTAGGAATCAAGATCGATCGAAAATAATTTTATGTTGGTAAATCTTTTCGTTTTTACGGAGAACCATTAATGATGAACGAGATTATTGCTTATGAGCCGAAAGTAAATGGCCTGCACAGCGGTGACGCTCGTCTTCAGTTAACCCGTCCTCTTGACTTCACTTGACCAAGTGTCAATAAGTCGTATACTATATCAAGACCGAAAAACAACTGGAATGTGTGTCCTTTTATCACTTTGGATTTTCCTGGTTTCGTAATTCTAAATATAAATTTATTCCTGATTAATCAATATCACAAACTTTGTTCTATCTTTCCTGAGTAGTTAAATTTATATCGTTGAATCAGTAATTGTTATTGAATTTGAAAAAATTATGCTCTTCACCCTTGTTATTTCCCGGAAATAGAATTTTGTAATCAGTTAAAAAGATTTAGATTATTAAATTAGTGATTAATGTTGCACCTAAAAGTTTTTATTCTGCATTATTTACCAAAAATAAAATCTTTTTTAACTGATTAATAAAATATAAAATCTTGAATCAGTAATTGTCAATAAACTACGAGATTCTATTTTATGCGATTGCTATTTTTCAGAGGTAAAATATTCTTTAATCCGCTAAAAATATTTCACTACTGAACTGGAGAAAAGATATTATTCTTTGCTACAGTCTTCCTCTAAAAATAGAATAATTATTATTCATCCAGCAAGTCTACACCGACAAAGAAAAGAGAAGAGAGATATTGCCACAACCAGTCACGTCTCCACGAACCCTATTTACCCTCGCTGGGGGTTGCAGGTGCATTCTGCACTCCTTCAACAGTCGCGTGTCTAGTATATATAGGCTGTCGAACAGCTTTTCAATGACGTATGGTTTCATCGATCTATTTCCAGAAGCTAGTCGTAAAACTAATATTGGTGTCGTAACAAGCCGCGCGTTACTTTAACGGGGTTCATTGCACCGGAAGTTTCGTGTTCGTGCTTTAACTCTTTCGTCAGAAGAACCGTGGGGAAGCTAGAAATCATGGTAACAAACGTGAACGACGATAAGAAGCTCTCACCGTGGATTTGTGGGAAATTGTCTCGTATATACGATGGCTATCGTTTATCATTGTTAAACCGTGATTGATAATAGCCACTGTCCCATATCGGTACCACTCATTCGTATGTACGTTTGCATCCCAACGATCGTTGACACGGACGTGTTCAAATACACAGTTGATCGCTTTAATTAATTTTATCACGTTTTAAATTGTTCTAAGGAACAATGGAAAACTTTGAACTTCATCTATAGCTAACACATAAAATCCTGGTAACGGTATTTATAAACGTTCGAGTAATGATGCATGCAGACGATATGGGAACAGAGGAAAACACTTTCAACGATCACCGATATCAGAGAATCGGCGGCGTTTTTAAGACACCCGTTGCATACATGGCACGCAAGAGATACGCCGAGTTACTGGCGCCGTGCCTATCATTACGTTGTTTAACTCATAATACATCGTAACACGTACGCTACTACAGTGTGTATCTCAACCGTTTACGCGTTTCAACGAGCGTGCGCGCGCGAGCTCACGTTAACGATCCTGTGTGCTGACCGATCGACCATCGTGTGAGTCGTACCTTAATTCACTCGTTGCGTGTGGATTGTGGAATCAATCTGTCTACTCTTGTATATCAAAGCCTATGCTTTCTTAAAGAAAGTTTAATCGCATATAAATCGTAGGAAGTTTTGTACAGTGACTAATTACACATGTTTTATCAGCATTAGTACGTACGACGCTATTAAAATACTAGTCAGCCTTGAATCACGCTTTCTATTACTAAAAGTATCTTTGTTATAAGAAATAATATTTGTTGCAACTACTATTACTACTATTTCGTCTGTCTGTCGAAACACATAGAAATTAAAATGCAACAGTTGCATCCGCAGTATGACTTAAATAATTCAACAGAAGCGCCATATGCATCAATAACAGCGAATGCGTTGAATTACATTTTTGATCGCTTCGAATATAATACATTCGAAAATGAAAGGTTTTCCTGTTTTCAATAGTGTCAAAAAATAAAGCAAATTACAGAGAAAGTGTTTCTCTTCCGTCCGGCTCAGGACCACGAATATCATCATCGTGTCCACACTTCCGGCTGTTTCGAACCCTTGCACGCTTCCCATCCGGTTAGCTTTCGAGTATACAGCAGCCTGTATCGATGACTAGCATCCTATCCGACTCATTGATGCGGTTCCCGCCCCTCTCATCCCTTTATTACAATGGTTCACATTTGTACATCAGCGATTAGCACGTTTTGTAATAGATTAATTATACTGTAATCGCAGATGAGACTCATTGTGTCTTGCCTTGATCCAGTCATTCGGTAGAATCAGGATTTTCCTCGTATGTCGCATAGAATTGGACTGCGGATGTTTATGGAAATACAGATTTTTCTAAATACAATCAATGAAACAGAAGTTAAACTAAGATTTATTTTACTCTGTAAATGTTATAATATAACAAGGACTTTGTATTTTCATATATACTATGCGTATTCTGTATATTTTTAGTTTAAATTTCTCGTAAATGCAAACAAATCCACAGTTTACATATAAACTCGTGAAACTTGTATTGAAACAAACTTTGGACAATGATTGCACCAAGTATCGGACTAAGTTAATATTTTACTAAGGAAATATTTTAAGATTATAAGAGAGTGCTACTTTGGGACTTAAGTTAAAATTTGGGTTAGTAGCATGAAGATAGGATGACGCAGGAGTCTGTCGAAAGTACATTTAGTCAATGGAAAGTGTTCTTAACGGTTGAAAAACAGGTCACGTGAATTTACGTTGTTCCATAATAATTTCCTATGAGCCATTATTTTTCGGTCTTTGCACACCATCCATAAACATCCGCAGTCCGGACGTAAGTACCTAGTACTTCTATATCCATACGTTACATGTAGTGATTAAAATTTCATAACAGAAATAATGGACACAATTTAGAATGAAAGTAAACGTCCTTTGAATCTTATCTTCGCTAAACTACAAATCCTAAACTGCTTCACGAAAACGAGGCGGGACTTTGCTCTCGCAGCAACAATTCAGTGATGTGGCGCGCCATAAGGCAAACACACGATTATCAGGCAAACGTTCACGAGGCCCCGGTTGATATCACACGAAGATATAAAACGGGAGACTTCTATGAACAGAGCACAAAGGCGGTTAAAAGGGATAAAGAGCGGGATAGAGGAACACGTTACGACAACAGGGAGGAGCACGAGGGAGGAGATTCACGAAAGAAAGAGTGAATGGGAGCACTGTGTGCCAGATGGTCGACTCGAGTCGCGATCTCGAGTCTCGTCCCATTACTATTTCCCAATGATGAAGGAAGATCTGTGCCGGTGGTTACACTACGGCGAATATCATCGAACGAGAACCGATCATCGAGAGCTCTGGCATTATTGCGCGCTCTGACCTCTGATAATTAATGAAAATTTATTGACCGATCGAGCGTCGCCAGAGTATGAATCGCGATTAATAGGAACGTCTGCCGAGGGGGAACTTGAATGACAAGATAGAAAAGTCTACGCAAATAGAAGGCCCGTTGATAGATACGATTATCGCGAGTCGTAATATCGAAAGAGTGAAAGGCGTGTTCGTGAGGTTGCGATGGAAGCTTACTGAAATTACGTGCACGTAACACCATCGAATTACCCATTGATTCGAGGAATCGTATACTCTTGTGGTTCCTCTCTTGTGTACACGGTTTTCAGCGAACTCGAAACGTACCGAGAAGAAGCTAACAAGAGCGTGTGCATCGGGTAGCGGCGACGAAAAGAAGAATTGTATATACGTCGTACGGGAAGACGAGATGATTAATTCTTGCGGTCGAGCGAGTAACACGAAACTCACCGCGTCGAAATTTTTATCTCGCATCTAGCACCGGAAAAATAAAACCGGCAAACAGGTTCCATAGTATATTCTAGGCTCTAGACGTATGTATGACTATTGCTTGCTCTGATACTGACTCATAGAAATGATTAGAAACCGTATTAGTAATTACTTCATATGAAATCATTCCTTTTTAGGAAAAATCGTTTCGTTCGAGATATCGTAAGAAAAATGTGTGACGGATCCCTTGGTCGTCCTACTGAAAGACAGCCATTGTATGTTAGTAATGCCAAATTGTATATAGATGGAGTATAGTAATCACGAATGACCGCTTTTATCAATCTTTACGTTTCTATTGAATCTTTTCGTACCTTTCTCCACGAGAAGAAATAATTTACCTTGTTACTTTCATTATGTTGGGATGATCAGAGTCGATATGTAAATTCATTATCACTCTACACCATGAAGTTTCGCGATTGGCGTTATTATTTAATCGATTCTAAAGATTTAGAATTCAAAATTTATCTACATTTTCCACAGTTTGAACCCTCGAATGGCGAAAGGCACATTACATTATATTTATTATGTTACATAATATTATATCTTTATTTGTTAACATTTCTCGCTGTAAAACCATTGATTCGATTGATTCCAATTTTCATTGTGTTAAAAATCCTCGAATCGCTTTGAAATTAGAACTGTAACGCCCACCACTAATGCAAATGTCTATTGCTCCCATATTAAGTCTAAATGTCCCTGTTAGAAGTCCAAACAAGCTCTCCTAAGTTACAGGTATCATGAAAAGAGGGAATTCAAAGAGTAACACGAAAATATATATATTTTTCACGCTGATGCACGTGTAAGTTTGATCGGAGACTTCTACGTGAGCCCACCTTTTTCCTTCACTTTCAGCATTGTGCCAGCCACCGAAGGTATCATTATTCGAGCCCCATAAAGAAAGGCCGTGGATAGCGAAACCGAGAAGAATGTTAAGTGTCGCAATCGTGATTGTGTTCGGCGTTTGTAGAAACGCGAAGCGCGACCATCTGCACTGAAGGCTCGAACCGCAATTGTCGCTTTCAATTCAGCCAGATGTCGATCGATGACAGATCAAAGAAAGGGTTTTCAATAAGGGTACACGGGAATTCAATTCGCATAGTCTGTGTTGCGTAAGAAAATTCGAAAGTATCTCATGGGAATTATAAAATGAGAAATTCCTAGTGGCACTGGGATCAAGATGTTTATATAATGTTGGCAAAAAGAATATCAGGAAATCAGAAAGGCGAGATATACAATTTTATCATAGCGACTTCCTAAACATTTTCTCTTGACAAAAATGTTCATCTTTTTAAATTATTTTACATAGCATCTAACTTTCAGATAATTCTTTAATATAATACATATTATATAAGGATCTTTTCAAAGATTTAACTCTTATGTTATGGATTTACTTATATGGCTATGGTCAATAGACGATTTCAATCAAATTTGAGATACGAGGTTCGCGTATTGATTAATTCATTAGCTTTGTCATTTTTTCGCGTCTGAAGGAAATAATTTATGAAAATGTATTCATATTTAAAGGATTGATGAAGTAGACGTGACTCGTAAGAAATGGGAAACTTCATATATTGTAATTTAATAACAGGTTCAAATGTTCGACGAGTCTCTATATACTTGTTCTCTACCTCTTCCAAGATTCAATAAAGTATGAACCATAGAAAATCGGAAATTTCATATGTTGTAACTTAATAAACGAACAAGATGTGTGATACTCGTACCTGTCACCAGGCTGAAAGAATCAAGGACACCGTATAAGTGAATTCGTAGAATGCAGCACACGACCTACACGTCGACACGATTGTCTCCCATATAATACCGCGAATTCCTGGTGACACAAGACCTTTTGGCGCCTTTGTAACGACGAGAGTATATGACAAGCCAACTATCAGCTAGTTAGCACGTGCTCACGGTGTGAACAGTGCGTAGTTGTAAGCAAATCCCAGGATCCGCTATATAGTAACACTTATCCGGGTAATACCTTATGCATACTATAGCTATTTCGCAAGAAATCGTAGAAAACGGTTTATTTTTTCACTTTCAAGGAAAGTGGGACGTGATACGCTAATGTTTCTATTTAGAGCATTTAACAAGTTACAAAATACTTCTTATACAATTCCTATTTCCCATTTGATTTTCTGTAAAATTAAAGAGAATAATATTTCATTTCATAGAGACTAATATGCTACGGAGTAATATGATGATTAAGCACGATACGATGCAATAAACATGAAAAATGGTACTCTAATTGCCTGTCATGCGTCACAGGCCACACTACGACTCTTAGTATTACTCGAGAGTAGGTAGTTTCGCGTACTCGTTCGCGGTCACGTGTGTGAGTAGCCAGCTGCGAGTGCTTTCACCGGTAGCTTGTGACCAATCCCAGACAACATTCATGCTTAAAGAATTCGTGCGACGATGCTCATGAATGGGCTACGAGCCTTGATCAAGCCGTACGTCGCGCCGGCTTTGTGCTCGTAATCAAAGTTTCTTATTTGCGTAACGATCGATAGCTCTGTGACTATTTAGTCTGGGACAAAGGAGCGATGCAATGTCACTAGGTCTTTAAAACGATGAGCTTGTACGATGTGATAGATTTACAGTAAAACGCGATGTATTGTACGAAACTTTGGATGGTGCCAATAGAGTCATTTTCTACGCAAATTCATATTATACAAATGAGAAGTCATAGATAGCAAAGACGATCTGTGAATTTCTAATTTTATGTTTAAATGACACAATAAAATATAGTGAAATCGTTTTTATCTTTTCGATTCCCATAGATGTTAACCTTTTATACTCAGAAAATTTCCATAATATTACCAGCAGCTTCAGTATATGTAGTTTTAATATAAAATTTCTCGAAACCTATGGTTTTGTATTCCAAACAACTTGTTATATGAACTCTTTTCCTTTTAAAATAAATAAATGGAATTCTATTATATGCATATTATTACATAGTGATGCACAGGTCCCACATTTGGAGATATAATACTATCAAATATGTAGTACAGCATCACTGCTACGACGTCGTAAAGACCCGACGTCACATCGTCTCCACTAACCCTTAATCATTCTCGTCATCGTTCGTGCGAAGAATCCGCCCCGTGAAAATTGTCGAGAAACGTACTTGAAACGTGTACGTGCGTCACACGAAGTTACATAATCGACGATTGTCACTCACGTTAAGCAACGAATTCCGGCTGGACGATCGGCTGAAACGTTAAATCGCGGATGTGACTATGCACGGAGATAATAACGGACACGGTTTCAATTCCGAATTCGCACTCTGGCATTGAAAGGAGCTAAAAAGACAGAATCAACCGTGACGATTAATCGCCGAGAACGATGTAACGACCGGATCGGTTTACGCTAATAAACCAATGTTTCCGTGATCTGAATGCCAAATGTCCGCCCACGATGGTCCTTACAAGGACTTTTAGTAGACGAGTGTTCCTTTCAATGCTACTGTAATTAATATTAGATCGGTAATGAAAATAATTTCCTCTCCATTCGCAATGAAATTTCAATAAACTAAGGGTCGTTAATGTAGAAAGATACGCTCTTGAAGATTTGAGAAAGATAGTATCTGTGGAAAATTCTAAACAACCACATTGTAGAGCATGAAAAGCCATAAAACTTCGAATTTAACTTCTTTTCAATAGGTACATTGTATGATTTCTTTAAAATGACGTTTTCACCCCTAAGATCAATTCTTTATCGAAATAAGAAATGGCATTGTTAATAATATCACTTGAATTATAATTTTAGAACGTTTCTTTGTTTATAAATCTTCTAACTGAATTTTCTATTTTTCTTCGACTATATTAGGCGCTAATCATAACAATATTGAAGAAACGCGGTATTTCTAAAATCCTAGGATACGCATTCAAATTAGAACGAACCACGAGCTTCTTAAAGATCAGCCATGTAATTCTTCTGGCGCCAATCTTCAGATTTTTTTCTTTCTGCCGATACACGAGCGGTTCTGGGAAAAACGGGTGAACGGCACAGATAAGGGCAACACCGGGAGTCTGAAACTGCAGATAAATGGAAAGAGAAACGGTGTTATTTATATTCGATGATCGATAGCCGCTAACTTGTTATCACAACGGAAGCCGAATCACCGATTCTCGGTATTTATTGTAAGATGACGGAAGTCTCGCTCTTTCTTACTTGCTAACTGCGAATGAGAACTGAACTTTATCATAAGAAAACGCGTGTATGAGAAAGATGAACCGCGATTACACAAGAATTCCGGTATCTAATCGCTCAAACCTTTTCCTGTTCCAAATTATCTCTGGATTTGTTCTGTCAACGACGTACGATCCACAGTTTTGCCGAATCTCGCGAGTATACATCTGGTTTCTTAAAAGATCTCGCTATGAAAATAAGCAAAACGACCAAATAGATATCTGACAGAGGTAAAAACTGGCGTAAGTGAGTTTTAATCCAGTCATAAAACACTGGAAGAGATGTTAGCCTCGATATTTTTCACGTCACACATGTCAACGATGTTTTTGTTAGGTCCACGCGTGTTTACTTAAGAGGCAGCACTCGCTTAAAAATCTCATGTCCCCGATGCGCTCCACGAAGAAGAGTTCATCTCGCGAGTCGTTCCTCTTACGAGAGAACAGAAGCGGATAATAACCTATAATTATCAGCGAAGGGACAGAAGAAGAACAGAATGTTCTCGTGGCTCGTGCGTTCTTTAAATAACCCTCTAAATATCTGTCGAATGCTTCCAAAATTACATCTAAAGGGTTGATCGATAAAGATAAAATCTTCTATTTATTGTACAATAATACCTAATAAGAATCTATCGGTGCACCAATTACGGTTTCCTTCGCGCTACACCGTGACGTAATGGCATTCCCTCGTCGTTGGAAAGCGCCACTTAATACTGTTATATAACAGGCAGCGTTCCATAAAGTCATTAGCATGATAATAAATCAACGGATACCGTAAAACGTGGAGCAACCCCTCTTAGTATACTGAGTATACTATAACTCCAGTTTCGTAGCCTAATCGTGTGAATTCGAGCCACGTTCTGCCCGTAGAGGATATATAAAAGAGATGCCTCCATAGCAGACATAACTCTGACGATTATGTGGTGCGTTTTATAGGAGAAGCATCCTTGAAACCGGTCAAGAAACCCTGGATCGTTTGTATCCTGATTATGGGGTATTCTGACTCTTTCTACAGGCTCCATAAAAAAGAAAAAAGTTCTTCAAGCTAAAAATACGAAGAGATTTCCTTTTGAAATTCTGGTTTACCGTGTCGCCGTCATGCGGGTGCACCAACGCATGATAATTAATGCGGCCAATAATTTATTACGATTGTGCCCCCAGGTTTCGTGAGCCGTCGATGACGGAATCGGAGCAGGAAGCGAAAATACCACGGCTTGCAGCACGGACTTTCCTGGTTCGTTCACAAACTTGTTCTTTTCTTATTGTCCGCCGCTTGGAAATCTGGTTGCGCAAGGACTATTCTAATATTGTTTCGGAGACAATGCTGTTACGTGTCGAGAAGTGCTAAGAAATTCGTTAAGACAGCTAACTTCTGTTCTAATGATGAAAGTGAAATTAATTTATACTGAATGGTGTGAAAAAATATTTTTATATTTTTGAAACTCTGCATTGGATTGAAGTGAATAGAAATCTAATTTCAGAAGATTGGGATAATGATTGACATCCTTGATATACTACTACTAACCCATTATTATATTATAGTATTATACAATAATACTACATTTCTGTAGTTCCAAGAAACTAAACTAAATCATGATTTTAATAAAACTATAAATATCTCGTAATGAATGTTTATGATCCTACTTTATACAGGGTGGTTGGTAACTGGTGGTACAAGCGGAAAGGGAGTGATTCTACGCGAAAAAAGAAGTCGAAAATATAGAATAAAAATTTAAAAAAAATTTTTTTTTTTTTTAATTTTTCCATCGAGACAACGATCTACAGAGAGATCCATTATAACGTACCGCACGCATACTGAGCGAAAATTCAAAGTCGATTTTCTCGAAGACAAAGCCTCAAACAAAAAATTTTTATTCTATATTTTCGACTTCTTTTTTCGCGTAGAATCACTCCCTTTCCGCTTGTACCACTAGTTACCAACCACCCTGTATACCAAAGGTTGTACAAATTTTACTTCTTTATAAGGAAACGTTGCTACATTTCCATTTTTCTAAACAACTATACTGAACTATAGTTTTAATACAACTGAATAAAAATCAAATTGCAGTAAATTAATGAGATGATTAATGTGTCTGATGGTAAATAATACTTCACATTGAAACCTAATAAAAATTCAATAGCGAAAGGTGAACGTATGCGTACAACCATTCTTGAAATGTCAAAACTCATAATGGACATAATCTTATAATGGAAAATTATAGCCACCTGTAACAATGAAAGGGTTAAGCATCTCCATTGACCTTCTGCAACCAAAAGAAAAAAAGCTATTATGAAGTCTCTTCTAGCATATTGGTTTCATGACAAGGGCCATTGTAACGTAGCAAAATTATGCAGACAGAAGTTGTAAGAGTAAACCGTCACAAGAGTGAAGGTCGATCGATCGAGAGATAAAAGCCGAACATTCTGATGGAACAACGGGTAGTACGTTTTATCAAGACCGGTTCAAATAAAAGATACACGTAGACAAGAAAGCCGGAACTACGGGCCGCCGCGCCGGATGTTGCGAGGTCCGAGAACGCGAGACAAGTCCGGCATCCAGAGATGGAATGAGAAGGTACATGGAACGTGATTTCGTGCGTATAGCGGTAGGATGATCGATCAACGATCATTGAGATGATCCAGATTCTGCAGCATCGAATTTCCTTTACGTGAATCTTGCGGTTTTTAATTCGACTCTTGTACAAGCAAATATTTAATATTTTTAGTGAAATTTTACATGTGACAAATTGCAAGTTATTAGTATTAACAAATTCTTCTGCATAGTAGAAACAGTTTTAAATAAATTCGACAAATAAAATTTGATTAATTTGATCGATAAATAAAGATAAATTTGGCAAATTGCAAGTCATTCGATTATCCTATTTGATCCAAAATTAGAACATTGGAAAAGAAAATGTATAATTTTTCAGTAATATTTGCTAATTTCTCTATATATTGTGCAGATGTTCTAATATCTATAACCGACAGTTTACACGAAGGATATCGTGGAAAATTTATGTAAAACGAACATGTAATACAAAAAAAGAAGTAAGTATGGTAATCAGAATTAGTGTTCTAAGAAAAAGCAAAATTGTTCCATTATCTCGTAAATGTGTGTAATAGAGTATAGTAATTTGTTTCGAAGTATCTAACGATGTATTCCATTAATAGTAAAACGAATAATATATCGAATCGTCATAAACTAACGGAATAAATAGATTAGAGATGATTTAACATACAAAAATTGAAGAGATAACAGAAGCAACAAATTTTTGTTTGAATAAATGCAAATGTTAGTGGTTTTACGTGCTCGTGGTGTGTAATGATACCATTTAATATGGTAATGGAATGTCTACGAGAAGACATTGACATTATCAAGATCATTGGACGCGAGTGACGATTTTTCACTTTTCGTCCCAGTTACGTAAAATTGTGTGGTATTCTGAAAGCCGCAATAGTATCGTTGTTGATCTTCCTACAGTTAGTTAACACGGAGAAAAAAGAAAGCTTTGACCAGAATACATTTTATTTCATACCGGTTTCCAGACTTTTTCTCGACCAGCAAGGGAATAGTAAGATCGTGGTGCTTCCGCGGGTTCTTTATCTTATCGCAAGCACGATAATATGTCTGGTCGCGCTGCATGGAAATTAAAATAGGACTCTAACACATTAACTTTTACAAAAATATAAAAAAAGAGCTACTGTAAAATACAAATGATCATAAAAAGAGAAGTACAAAAAATCCCTATTTGTGTCAAATGACATAAACATGATTCAACGAAAACAAATTGCAGTCGAACGCGTATCAAAGTACAACTTCTATCAGAGAGACAGAATAGTTTGCTGTCGTGACAAGCTACCACCAGCGATTACGCTGTAATCCATACGGCGCCGACTTTTCGGACTGTTATTCTATATCCAAAATGGAGCACGCTATTTATTTTTCGTTTTCTATTGAGGAACATTCCATCGCTCTTAGCCATATCATTTCTTACCAAATTTAGCTTCACGCTATCTTTCAGAGAACTTTCCCTGCAAATTTTTTAAATCACTTTTATATGAGGAATGAGAAAATTGAATTTAAAAAGATTAGGAGTTTCACTAAGGAAAAAATCTTGATCTCCTTTGCTGTTAAATTATTTAGAAAATTCTTGTGGTTAATTATGAATTAAATATTTTGTAACATCTTTTGTATCTTCTGGATTACTTCGTTCGGAGAGAAAGTTCCTACTTTTCAAAGTTTTTCATGTCGCAAGTCGCAACAAGCTGATTGTTCGTAACATAGTCGTTTCTCCGGTTCATTCCTGGCAACCTACTAAGGAACGAAGGTCGGTAGGCAGGGAGCAAGTGCGATTAAGTGGATCCATCAGGGTTACGGCGGTATGTATAGTTTTTCACTTCACATTGTGAGTTGGCCGCAATGTGCGACGCCTTGGCATGCGGGGTTCTCACAGAGAATTCCTGGTTCCATGAACAAAAACTGCGGGACGTACGACGAAGATGAACTTCGCCCATCGGAAGGCACCGAAAGAAAAAAAACTTCAACCTTAAGGGTGATATATATCTTCTTTCTTTGAAAAAAAAGAAAACGATGACAGGTTTTCTACGAGTTCGTGAAACTTTCATTAACGAATTTGTTTATTCTCGCTAGAGACACAAAACTGTTAACTGAACTATACGAAAGTCAAAAATTAAAATTTAGTAAAAAATTAGTACAAAATTAAGATTTAATCAACATATTTAGGTAATTAAGAAATTTGGCGAAAAAAATTGTTTACTCTCGTAGAAGTTTAATAGAGGAAGTGAAAAACAAAGAATTGGAGATATAAATCGGGGGCGTTAATGGTTTCTCCTGAAAGAACAGAACTGGATTCGTGAAATTTGAGATGACTAACCCACCATAAAAATATTCACAAATCAGTGACCAGGATGCTCATACACAGTTGGTTTCTTGAAGAAGTTAACGGAAGAATCCAGCTGTTTTGTAACGACCTTTGGCGCAGCCTCGTGTGAAACGGGACAGGCAAACGCAAATACAATGAAAACTCTGCAATGTACCTATGTATTCAACAATCGTGTAGTTAATATCTAGAGAAACTGGGGTGTTGACCGGCAATAATGCAAAGTTCGCATTGTATTAAATGCGATGACCCTAATTTTTATTGACTGAGCCGGTCGACACTAACGATACCGGCGATATTGACGATGATATGCGAGGTATGCGAGTAATCGACTTTTAATGCCAATTAACCTGGCTCGATCGAAATTTTACACTACACGCCACGAAGAAACTACCAGTATATTCGCTAGAAATTTTATTTGAATATTCAAATGGTTTGAGTTGTGTCTTCCATTTCCTCGCAGATGTTGGACTAAACTGGCTACCCTAAGCATCTTGCTGGGATCAAGGGCCTCCGGAGAGTCATGTTTCTGTTCGTGCAAAAAGGGATGCGAAACCGAGCTGCGTGCAGTTGCTGCTTGACGAACTTGGGGACATTCGGTTCGTGAGAAATTCACCCTCATCTCAAACCTGACTTCTGTCAACGTTCAAATAAAACCAATGAAATATCCTGGAATCTCTTGAATCGATTAACGCAATGGAAATTTTGTATGGCGTAATAATTTTGAATATAACTGATAATTTCAATCAATTGATAATTTTATCACGAATGCTGTTTACTCAATCGAAAATAAACGCGACTATTTTTGGCGGGATAGTAATCAAGCGCATGACTACGTCAGAAATAATCGTGGATTAAACACACGTACCGCCGATGAATCCCATTAGCGCGAACGGACAAGGACACACGTGGTCCAGCTGTTAATAAGTGCAGGGAATCGTTTTGTTCTCGTTTTCATGAAACCGTTTTAACGCCTGTCATGGATAACGTTTTGTTCTCCTCGTTTGCTTCATTAAGCAACCACGTCATTGCTTTTTTGTACCCTCCCGCGGCGCGTTCGACCTTTCTTTTTGCTTTATGCGCGACTTTTTTCATCTAGCATGGTCTTTTGTTCGATTTAATCCTCATTTGATTACGAACAAAAGGTTCGATCAACCTTATTTTGATCGGGACAATCGAGATCGGTGTGAAAAGGGAAGAGTTGTATGTAATTTGATGGACTTACCTGCTGTGGAGTTGCGTCGGCGGGAGAAAAGCTCGAAAGGGCGGTTAAGGGCGCAAGCGAAGCGCACGAAGATGCCCTTGATGGCGGTGGTGTGTGTCCAGGGGTAGGACTTCCGCTTCCGCAGCTACTCGCACCCCCGCTCGAAGCCAGGCTCACGCTATCTGCTCGCCCTCGCCACGGCGAGACTGACACGTGCTTCAGCATCCCTCTTTGATCTCACCTGAAATCGAAATTAGGTTGTTTCCTTTAGTTTTGCACAAAATATGAAACTGTTGATCGAACTACATATTTAGAAGCCAAACAACTGATAGACTTTATCGAGACGAAGTCTAGAAATGTTTAACTGTGAAAAGTGAATTATTTCGGATATGTAAAATTAAATATAAATCAATATACTCTGTTCTTAAGAAATACCAGAAATCAGATTCATAAAAGATTAGAAAATAAATTGAAGAAAAGAAGACTGATTGAACTTAAGAAACAAACTGAGGAATTTTCAGAAAACATAATTGATCAATTGCATCTAGCGATTTAGTCTAATAATCTATTGACTGGATCCTGCAGTTCAATTACATCCAATAACATTAAGTATCACTCAGATGAAATTAAATGCTGATTTAACTATGCGTTTGAATTTGAATCTCCTTTCAACATGTAAAATTGAATAATTTCATTCAAATAATATTCCAAGAAGCAATTTCCAATTGTACATTGTAATGCTTATTGTTGTATCATTTAATTGTGCCTTTCATTGTGATAATTAATCCAATAACGGAGAGGAAACTAGTTTACGGGTCGGTTAGAAGCGAGGATTAACAAGAATCCTAAAAACAGGTTGATCTAATTTTATGCTATCTTTGGTGCTACTTAAGATAGGGTAATGTATACGTGACATCTATTTAGGATAAAAAGTTAATGTAGCTGATAGCTTCTTCGGCCTCTCTCTTCAAGGCTACGAAAAGGGGAAACAACCGTAGTGAAGGACGTTTGATAATTATCGACGAGACTGTAGATGATTACCAAGCTGTGCCTGGTACATGTTACTAGGAAAAAAACTAGCATCGACGTAATTTCGTCGGGCAACGAGAGACAGACAAAAGAAGGAAAGCCCTTGAATGTCACATAAACAGCTTAAGGGGCGACGCAGCTGCGTGCCAGAAGTTCGAAAAGCTTAAACATTCGCGAGAAGTACGATGCGCATCCAAGAGGTAGCTGTACGTGGTCCGATTGTTAAATGTTTTCATAACAAGGTAGCGTAAGAAAAAACTGGTAACCATTCTCACAGCGTTAACTGTATTTTTCTCATTAATAATAAACAGCCATTCTAAACATCGACGCTCGATACTTCGGGCCATGTATGGAAGACCATTCGTATCTATTGAATTAAATATATTACAAAATCAGCCGTATTAATTATTTCCTTTTAATTAAAAGCGTGCCGCGAAGCTGATATATATATATACACACACACACACGAGGGATATGTTCATTCAAATGTCACGTGTTACGGAGAAGGACAGACGGTATCGATAACGTTATCACGCGATACAGTCATGAATATTTACATGGATACTTACTTTTTACCAAATCACAGCTGAGTGCAACCCGCACTCGCAGTCCGGTGCATACGTCAATGCGCGGGAATCATGTTTACACTTGGCGAACAAGTGGCATTGAGTGCATCCGATGATAATTACACCTTACGACACTGTTGAACAAATTACTCCCAAATATTGTTCAACGATTAATAACACATTATCTAGACAGTCCCTATCTAAATCTTCCAGTTTCTGTTGTTGGAAATCTTCCAAAAATACAGTCACTCGACGAATCCTCGTGGAACAAGCTTCTCCTTCCTCGAATCCACGTAATTATCTCGATGATTCACTATAACACGAATTATTATTCTTACTTATGTTTTTAATCCTTTAATGATTTTGACGGATTTAATATAAGAATAAGAGACGCGTCGCGCGATGCTTGAACGAGCAAAGAACGAGACGCCTCGTCCAGCGTTGAAATCACCCGTCTGTACGACGTTCCACACGCCACGAGCGCTGCGCTACGACTGAAAGGGACGCGTGAGCAGTCGCGTCGTGTAAAGTCGGCGTAGTAAGCCTACGAGGCGTAGAGGAAAGAAAACGACCTTCCAGCGAGTGCACGAGACTCGCCGAACGTTCTATGCGCGCGACTTTCTATCGCTGTGTTGGTGCGGGGGCGTGAATCTCGTTACCGTACGGTCGTATGTCCACGAAGAGTATTTGCTCTCTCTTTTTATCCTATCTCTGTTTCTCTCGAAGCTTGCAACTTTTCAGCAACGAGTAGGCGTTCGTTTGTAAGCCAGAAGGATGTCCGGGGTTTAATTCCTTCTTTGCTTTCGTCTTGTTTCACTGATCCTTCACCATCATCACTTTTGGGGTGCATATATTAAAAAAGGAGTGAGTTGATGCGAAATAAATTTGAATCATATAGAAGCAAATGTAACTCTTCTATTATGTTTGTAAAAATTTACGTTGGTAATTGGGTCCACACGACTCTGCGGGAAAAAGGGAAAAAATTCACAGAATGCAGATAGTATCCAAAAATATGTAAAATATCTAAAGTATAGTACTCGTTATGATATATTTAATACCTAGATAAAACAAATCTCTACGTAGGTTTTAACTGCTTAGTTGTATTCACAAAAATATATACGAATCCCATTGTCTGTCAATAATTATGATTCTATAAAGTTTTAACAAAGTTATAAAAAAATTCATTGTGTAAGAAAAGATCAAAAAGACCTTATTAAAATTCAACTTAATTCTACTAAAATTCAATTCAGAAAGTACACTAAATCTGCTAAAGATTAATAAGTTGATTTTTAAATGAAAATTGTATTGAAATAAATAAAATTGTACAACAAGATTTCTAATTTGTAAGCTATTCTTTCTTTCTGTCGGTCTAACGAGCATGTTTATTATAAGGAACAACATACGTGATGAAATTTGAATATCGACGTAATAAAAGGGAAGGGTATAGTATTTTATATTTCGTATAGGTTTGGGAGTACGTGGGTACAAGGTGTTTCCAATTTATTACTGAGACGATCATAGGGTGAGAAGTAATTCAAGCCGTGACATGTGACGCCTTAAATGATGATTGAAATTCCGTAAACGCGTCAAGTAGCTTCCTAAGAAAGTAAATTACAAATGTCTTTGGAACAAGTTCTACCTACTAATGGACGTCACGCGCGACTTTCGAGATTCTGAAAAAATGCAGTCTAGCTGCTAATGGTTACCGCGAATACACACGCCCAGTCATCTCGTCTTCGTTGTTTCACGTACAGAAAATTCAGAAAGTATAAACCGATAGTAAATCACGACTATACGAAGTTATTATCAGATTTTTTCAAAGAACGTCATGAATTCTAAACGAGCCTTTCGGAAGAAAGTAATGCAAGGAGATGTTTAATAATGTCGATAATATTAAATATGCGGTTCTATTATAATTGTTGATAAGTGAACTTTTTAAGGCAATCTTCTTTTAGAGAAAATGTAGAACGTTGGTAAGAGGCTGCTTTCTGATAAACTCCTACGCGATACTCGCGACTCGCAAGTTAAATCGACCATGACAACGAGTTATCTTCGATACAGAAGTTTCGTCTTCCCTTTATAGAAGGCGATATTTTAGTCATGCGACGGTGCCTATATTGACGAAACAGAGAAAGAATTACATAAAGACGAGAAGTAGTGCTTCCTACGTAATCACATAAAATCCATGAATGTATGGGTGTTGATTATACACCGAGGGAAAAAATTTCGTCTTAATTTCTTCGAGGAAAAACGATTGTTCTTCACGTAGGAGTACAACTACGAAAATATCTGTTGCTTAGACAGAAATGTCTACATTTATGAAAAACCTATGATTATTTCCTAGATTAAGACTCGATTGAAAAACATTTCATTTTCCAGTGTTCTAGATACGATCTAAATTGAATAAACGCGATCCCTCGAGCAGAAGACGAAAGAAAGTTATGCGTTTGCTTTCATTCCGGAAACGACTAGGGCAATTTCCTTCTTACCAGTGATAATCTTTTTACTGATTTCTCTCGCGACGTAACGCGGAGCTTCTCTTTCGTCTGAGATCCTACGGATTCCGCAAGTATCGCCTTTGAACAGGTGAAAATGCTTCACACGTTTGTTCGTGAGTGCCACTTCACTCGTTCACAAAGACTGCGAAAAGAATCAACATGAGCGGAACCGATTGGTCCTTGGGTAGGGTGCAGGTTGCATGTTGAAACGTAGAAAAGACGAATAGGAAGCGTATCATTATACCTGCGTGGATTTTACCTTGCAAGGGATGTTCTATGGGGTGGTCGAGTTATAATATTTAAAGTAGATATGATATGGTTATACAGATATTAAAAATATCTGAATAAGAATTTTGAAACTGATAGTCTCTATTTATCAAATTTGAAGCTATAGTTAATAGACTACTCAACCATTTACCAAGTAATTCTATGATTTATAGGTAGATTAAATAAATTATGAGCAATTGACAACACTCTCTTCCTATTATAATTGTGTTTTTTTCACGTTAGAGGTCGAAGACCCGTGAAGAGCGTAAAACATTCTGATACCACTGTCGGTACCATCAGAAGGATTTTATAGACATCTCAACCCTTAAGTAGAGGAACGTCGAGTAAATATATCGCAACGTGAAAGCCGTGGAGTCTCAGCCACGCGTGATATCGCGATTCCCTGGTGCAACACTCTTGCCTTTTGTCGCGAACAACGAGCCTCCTGTGAGAAGCATTTCCCTCGGCTGTCTGGCTTCGTTCGCGACGATCTCAAGGAGAAAATTCAATTAGCTACGGCAACTAGATCACTCCCGTCGCAGCTGCAATCGGTAGATAACTCTGAAACTTGTATGTCATGCGAAAGGAGCACTCGAGTGCGACTTTCGATTCGCTCATTTATCATAGATGCAGCTCGTCATCGTGCCATGACTCGGATCTCTTTCAGGCTTGAAATGTTCCAAATTTTAGAAAATAAAATCATCGTGAATCGCTTATGAGACGTTTAAATCCTCATAAATCACTAAGAAAAATTCAGAAGTCTTGGCTGAAGGAACATTGCACTATAGGAAACAAAAATCCTTCCTATGAGACATGAAAAGATGTTTATATGTATATCGTAGCTGTAATTTGAAATAATATTTTGTATCATATCATGTTACATCATTATACTATTTATGTTAAACTATAACCCCAAATCTAAATAAGATGAATGAAAGATACCAAAATACAAGTTCTTAAGATGCAATACATACATACATGTATTTACAATTCGGAAATTGTCAATCAGTAGGAATTAAGATTCTAATAGTACTTCTGCTAAACTATAGTCCGAGGTCGATATTCAATGAATGAAAATGTTTTTACCAATTCATACAGCAGGAACAAGCTTACCAGGGACGGGAACTCGGCTAGAACGAAGTCAGAGAGCATATCGGAACCACGGTGGTCAGCCACTTTATCCTCGTGCACGCAACAAGCACGTCCAGCACCACGAGCACGCTGCTATGGCATGCATACGCCGCTATGGGAGTTTGGCAGCAGCGGTCCAGGTCGCTGGCTCTCATGGTGTTGCGTTACTTTCCCACAGGCGAGTCTCTTCCTTCGTGTGCAATTCTTTGCAAGCTGCACGGCGTACGCCCATCGTGCACCTGCACACGCGCGTACGTGTACCCACACTGTTGGAAAGAACACGTTGACGAATGTACAAGGTTGTATAGGTAGGAGACGAAAATGGTCAGACGGTGAAGGTGGAAGAGAATGAAAGAACGGGAGAAGCACGCATCTCACCTTGCAAGGCGAACCTGTTCGTCGGTACCGAAACCGAATATCGTCTTAAACCGAGTGTTACGACCTGAAAATAATGTTACCCCTGAGGATCTTTAAATTTCAGGCTACGGGATCTGTGGCGGAAGCGAGCCGACAAAGCACCATATTATATGCAGTCGATGTGGAATTCGATTTTGATGGACCAATTTCATCCTTCATTCGTGCAGTTCGAAGAGAAATCTGGAAAGAGAGAAGTATCGATGAGACTTCTCTGAGCTTTGATACTGGAGAAAAAATTCTTGAGAATGGAGAAATGCTACGATATATACCTTATATATGCAATGGTGATTTATAGTTAGTGTGTTATACGAGTATTTTTAGAAATTTGCGTTTTTAGATTAGATGAACTATTAAGCGGATCACGAAAATCAAGCTTAATTTGTAATTTGTAATACGTTAACATGGAATGAGTAATTGCTTTGAACAGAGAGAATGGTTGATGGGATTTAATGTCAATCCAGCAACGTGGCATCGTCCAGTTTCCGGCCTGCGTGACGGGACTGATTTCCGGGACCGTGCCGTGCTGCATGCATTCAAAGGGACCCCCAACATCAAGTGGACTCTTTCCCCATGGTCATCGACGAGTTCGTGTCCTTTCCCATGGGTGTTGTTTTCTGCATCTGCAACTGTACACTAACCCGATAACGTCATATTGTTTGTTAAGGTTTAACACGCGCCGAAATAATTGGACGAGATCATGATGAAACAAAATTGTTTACTAATCGTGTCCATCGATAATTTTTCTATTCATTGAAAATCCTTGGATCGTTTTTCCGAACGACTTAATTTTTTAATGACTTATCCGAGCAATAAATACTGTAAATACCTAAATTCAATATAATTACGCTTAAGATATAATAAGGAAACAAAGAGAACAGGGAAATTTCCCAAAACTTGCACCAAATATAAAATTAAAAATACATATGTTTAAGAAATTAAAGTACTTTTACGAGATGTTCTTAGGAAGAGTAAGTGTTTCGTATACGAAGTACGAGTAGTCTGTTACGCGAGCATTCTCCTGATGCAAGTAGCGCAAGAAAACCGGAGTAACGGGGCCCAAAAAATTTTAAGTGGATCGAAAGAAGCACCGCGGGATATCTCTCGATTGCATATCCCGCGGCATCCACTATAACAAGATTTGCCGACGGCATCTAGTTCAGGAGATAGTTCTTCGATGAGTTCTTCATTCCCAGGAGTGTTGCTTTCATCGCGAAGCTGTCTGATGCCGCCATTACTTCAAGATCCACTTCAACGAATGTATCGGTTATTTCTGAAAGTAAAGAGGAAGTGTCTCTCAGTTCCAGTTTAAAATTTTATCTTACGAATAAAACATTGAAATATTATAAATTAGAAAGCCTATCGTTACTGGTGCCAATTTTGGAGTACCATAGGATAGTTGACTATCATAAAGTCGAAAAATAGATGAAAGGCTGATTTGTATTTTCTCTATCTTTAATTTCTGAGTTTATTTACTTATATTCTGGGATTGTTTATTCATAGTTCATATTAAAACATATATATATTTTTTGATAATAATGAAAATTTACAGATAGCAGAGAACATACATTAATCAATGACGATTAATCTCCTAAGTGCTCGCCAGTTTAGGCTATCAAGTCAGGCGAAAAAGGAAAAGTTATTCAAGACGGGCGAAACTAGTCCAGTCATATTCCAGGTATTAAATCTCGATATTGCTGCACTTAGTAAACAACCAATTTCCGTTCCTGAGACCACATCTTGTCTTGAAAACGTGTCAAGAAATAATCCATGGCTTTGAAAAATTATGCACAGCGGAAGTATTTGAATGTATTATAAAAGAAAACAGATTACGCTGAAACTATTCGAACGGAATGTTTACAAGTGACACGAGGAATTCGAGCGTTACGCCAGGCGCGTTTAATTAACGACAAAAGTTTGTAATTACTTACTCTGAATGGTATACACGTTACGTAATAGATTAATTGATCCCGAGTTTATAGGATCGGCAATTCGGGAGTGGTTGTGCACATATAGAACACCTCTTGCATTCTATCCGACCATTGACTTACATTACACGCTTCGTGAACTTTCCGATTTCTTCAGACAGAGTTGACAGAGGGCAACGAGGGGCAACGAACGTGTAAATGGTATGAAGAGACCCCTGACAGATCACGAAATTACTATTATCGTCAAAAAGAAGTTAGCACAGTCCTTGCTACTAAAATAAGACTAACCACCCCTTCGAATTGCGTTCTTTCTCTCATTAATTATTTTTAGTGTCTGTTCCAATACACATATTGCTTTGTGCTACTACATTAAATACAAATACAATCAAGCATTCTTAAATTCTTCTTTCACTAAAAATCTTTCTATTTTAAGTAATAATATTTGTTTCAATACGCTGCCTACTGATTTGTCTCTCTAAATTATTTCGTCGAATCGCACAGAAATTAAAGTGGAATAATTAAATCACCAACACTACTCAAGAATTAACGCTAAAAATAGCAATAAATATATTACATGTATGTTTACCAGTAAATAGTAACATTCAGTCTTTCCTTGCTTCTTCAATTTTAAGTACTATTTTTAATCATTTTTTCTTTCTGATAAGTGCATAAATGCGTATAGAAATTCGACTTAATCTCTTTACTTCCTGTTAAAACCAAGCAAGAAATTCGAGGCGCATCTCAGGTTCGACAAATATGATTGATAATTCTAAGATGAAGCATACGGTCATGTTCCATTGTTAAGACTTTTTATCTTAAACGTACGTCACGTTTACGCCGCTATACGTAGCTCGTTAAATATCATATGACGAATAAGTTATGACTAAGAGACCGACGAGTATGTCATAGGATAAACAATTCTGATCGTCCACTGACAAACATTCGCTGACAATAAGACGCCGCGAGAGTATAAATCGTCTTTCCGCGCGGATCTATCGTAACCGAAGAATCAAAACGTACATCATCCTGTCGTTCGCGAACAGCGCGGCTTTCATCCAAGATGTACTCGTACTATATAACACCTTGAACGACGCACGTGGAAAGTGTAAAATATAGACTCGACAAATTGGAAAAAAGTTGTAACAGAAAAGTTCGTAGAAAGTTCAAAGTTCATATACAACTGTAATTAACACGTATTACGTGGAAATAATTTATGTACTTCAGACGTGTAATATTATAAACTGCTGGTAATATGTATATATCGCCAAACAGAACAGTCTTGCGAATGGGAATTAAGTTTACAGTTTACACTGATGAATAAGAGTATTGGCACTGATCAGATTTCTCTGTAAATTCCCGTGTTTTGTAAAACGTACAATTTTTAATTAATATCTTTACGTAAAATATGAATTTCGAAATTAAAGTAAAATAAAAATTCTACTGTTTTAAAATCAATATTAATATCATAACTGTTTTCAACCCTTGTAAATCATATTTTATAAAAGGAAATTTCATAAAGAATCACATTTTTACAAATTAATACAGAACATTACCAGACAAGAGATGTTATTCTGTATCGCTACTTTTGTTCATCTCCATACATTAACGTGAGCTCTGCGAACGATGCTTTGTTTTTTTATTAAACAGGACACGTTGTACCAACGCAAATTTACAAAACGAGGCTTAGAAATAAGGGAGCAAACGTGGCATTGTCGTGTAGCAAACACCACACCCTTTAAAGGGCCGCGCCTTACAAAGGGAGCGGCTCGATCGTTGCACCTTCCACCCTTGCACGCAAACACACGTCGGATCGTTATTCCTGCGTTTTCATGTAACGAAGCCACTTTAGTATGATTACACGTAAAAGCATCGTGATGAAAGAGGAAACGACGCCAGGAACGAATAATGTCTTTTGTGGAACAGCTCGTATATCTTCCTGACAGAATCTAATAAGCGGAGTGACACCAGCGACAACGCGCGAAACTCGAATTTCCTCGTTTCTCCCGTTACGATTCGATCTCGTTGCGATTATCAATCAAACCGTGACTAAACGGCGGAGACGATCCATTAGAAATTAGAAGCGGTACTGTACGAATTGTTTCAACAAGGAAGGTGAACAGTACCATCACTTTCTGTCTCATTAGATTCGTAATCTCTCAGACATTTTTTCACCTTCTTCCGGAAACGAGCCCCCACTTCCGGGTTTACAAGCGCGATTTCGCGACGAACAATGGAGCTTCGATTTGTTCCACAGGGTTTGCCCGTGTATTTCCGGCACTGCAGCAGTGTAACACCTAAATCGCTTCCACTTCCGCCGGATTCTCGCCTACCTAACCGTAACGATGAAAATAAAAATTGCCCGGGAAGCTCCGTGAACTATATTACTCTTCTATCTATAGTCTATTGCCACTAGGTTAATACTAAAGCACAATGCCTTGATTTTAATACTCTTCACATTTTCAAGCATGATCCTCTGCACGCTATCCTCATATACCGCTACGCGCTACGATGATTTAGTCCCGTTAACCATGAACCAAAAATCCACGAATCGTCGCAAGAAACAATCTCAATTACTGAAAATCGTCTCCGCGTCTAAATTTTACTACCAAGTACTTTTCAGCGTGCACGCAACTGCCTCGCTTGCACAAAGTCTCATATCTTGCCGTGTCAACCATTGCGTTTCGTGTGCATGCGTGTCCACTAACCGCACGCAAAATTGCGTAGACACGCACCGACTACAAATTCTTCTAAATCAGCAAGAACGTAGGAATGGCTGCTTTCGGTTGTATGCAACGAAGATGCAATTAATTAACTCGATATTCGAGTGCCGTTACTTCATGCATCATTCGTTACGGGGTTTGCGAAAAGCTACGGGGAATTACACGGGACGATGAACCAGGATTATGATTATTCGCCAAGGGAATTTCAAAACTACTGTTTGAAAATGCAGATCCATTGCAATGCATTGGCACGAGCTGCCCGTGTCACAACACACGTAAACGATTATTGAGTCGCGCGTTTTGTCACGTACATATCTGACATCTGTTTGCTACTACAGGATCCGACGGTATCTCCAAATACTAACACTACGACGACGATCAATAAATCACAGTTCATTTGTTGATCTTCGATCAAAACGAGGCTCGTGCAAGCTACGATAACTGTACACGATAAGTGACGACGGTAAATAAGGTATAGCCACGCAAAATGATCGTGGATCTATACCGTGTATCATTTAACGATTGCCACGCTGGAAACGAGAATATCGGTGTAATTATAAACGCTCATGTATCATACAAATTCGTCTCGAAGCTTTCTAGTATATTTATTAACCGGTCGTGGCAAACGTGACACGGATTTTTAGAAGAAATAATTCCATACAAGGTATGATAAGGGCATCGACGTTTCCGGCAAGCGAGTCAGCAAAAGTAATTCTTCGCTGCAAATCGAACATTTCCGCGGTATGAGTTGGAGAAACGGGCAATTGGTTCGAGGCCACGAAGTCTTCTTGCAACGAAGTCTTCCTGCAATCTTCGATCAGACAGATCGCGTGTAACTTAGAAAGGTTCTCGAGCAGTCACGTGAAACAAATCGATTTAGCTTAATTCATTAGACTTGAATATCTTTGATATGGAGGAATAATATTTAATTAAAAATCCTTAAAAGAATAGTTTTCAAAAGACTCTCGATACGAAATTTTTAAATACATCGTGTGGGAAAATGTTTACGTAATGAAGAAACAGGTGACATAAAGCATTAGCCAAGTCCCAGAATTCTAATCACGGTGAAACCTGTTCCTTTCAACTCTGGGAACTTGCAACCTGTTTACTAATTTCAGGATATGATGAAGGTGCGATCGAGTTTTCACCACGCTGTGTTATGCATTTCCGGCGCGCACAGTATGTGACCGTGCTAAACGCTCGATACTTTCATTACTTAAGAATTTCAAATTTCCGGTACGAAATCTCTCGGTTCTCGGACATGATGAAACGATATGTGAGTTTCACTACAGCCAAATCGTTTGACGAGAAACATCCATTTTCTTTCTATGTGGAAAATTGAAAAATTTCAAATTTCAGTATACATAAAATCGAATAATAAGAATCTTAGGTAGAATAAAGAGATACAAAGCGCAATGAAGAATCTGGAAATCCAAACATCTGGAGCATTATAGGCGTTTCGACACCCATACCTTGCAACTGGTAGTGCGTGACCGTCTCGTGTGACCTCGGCGAACCGAGACGAGGCTCATCGAATTCTGGTCCCAAGTGTTTCCTTAACTAACATCTTAATCCAAATAGTTTCTTTCAATTGATAATACAGAATTTCATTAATTGAAACGAAATCTCAATTAGTTGCCGATTAATCTATTTATACGTATGGTACTGCAGAGTGCACAGTCGTTCGCCAGGCGATCTGAGATATTATGGTTTGTCAAATTTAGGCTATGTTATATATTTTGAAATGAAAGTTATAAAATTCGTGAATCCATCAGTGGCTATTGTTTAGCATTTTCCATATACGCGAGGAAAAATAGTATACATAAAAACATTTAGTGCGCAAAATTAGTATGGCAGTAGGTTGAATGAATTCCTGATTAAATTCAATTATTTCACTATGAGTTCGTACTATGTGAACGGAAAGTAAGTAAGTAGTAGGAGAAATTATTGAACTCCTTGAATTATTACATGAATTATATTTATATGAATAAATTACTTGAGTTCTATTTTAACCTTCCCTCGGCATAACAAGAATCTTAGATGTTACAGTTAAAACATATTGGCAAGATCATTCAGATGAGACTCGTACTTTCATTTCGCATAAGTATAACTCGATTATTCACTTCAAAGGCAGAAAGCGTAATCCTACTCTCTTTACAAGATAATACGAAGCGATGAATTTAATCCTCGGCATTCCTGCGCAAGAAATTCGTTTATACCAATGGCAATTTGCAGATTCATCGCCGGTACTTAAATATTAAATAAAACTTCCTTCGGTATAATTAAGGGGCTAAATTGGTCGTTTAAACGCTGCTCAAAAAATGTTTTTCGACCATGTCCCTAGACGGGGCGAGAGTCCAGTAGCGCACATCTGACGCGAATAACGTGGGAAGCGTCCTTCGCGAATAACGGCCTTCCTGAATTGCGTGAGAGAGGCAAATTAACTCTTCGTTGCATACATATATTCACCGCTTCTATGGTTCTGGTCGCGCGAATTTGCCTTATTTCCACTGGTTTCTAGTCTATTTTCCATCGCATTTTCTTCTACTCTTGCTTTCGAGATCACGCAACTCGAAAGCTTCGCATTCCAGTATTTTCTTCCTCTGTTTCCCCGATACCCTTTATTACGAGACCTCACTTTCACTCGTTTTTATCCATCGAGAAATCTTGCTGTCTGACCGGAAGAACGTTAATTTTCTATAAGCTGTAGATCCGTTATTATTTATAAAGTAATTGACGTTACCAATTAGAGCCTTGCATTCTAAAATATTCCCTTCTTCTTGCTTTCAGGATCACGCGTCTCGAAAGCTTGCCTGTGTTTAGCGGTCGTCGTTCTTTGGCTCGAGCGTCTGAGAAAGGAAAGCGGCAACCCTCTCTCTCTTTCTTTTTCTTCGTCGAACGACCTATTGTTTTTGCGAGATGGATGGGAACCGCGAATATGCTGCGGATGGTGGTAGTTGTTTTGCGATTATTTTCTTGGTACTAATCTAAGATGCGCTTGTGTGATAAAGAGGAACCACCTGACACGAAGCTGAGTATGTATTTATGGTATATGTATAGCTGAATATGATCTTCGTGTGGAAGTTCATGCGGAACACGGTGAAATCTCTGACTGTTAATTTGCTATCGTCTATAGAGAAGGCCACTTTAATTGTTCACGAGTAATTCATCAATAGACTGCGATTCTTTTTATGCAAATTCATGTTTTTATGAATGCAATTACACTTCGTCCTTTAAATATTATAACGAGTACTTATCGTGGTTTTTGCACATTTAAATTTCTTACCTATACGTAAGCACCTATAGTTTATTTATTAATTGAGTATTAATCGAGTATTTTCAAAGAATCAGGACCTTTGTAGTAAATTTCGACATTGAATCTTCTTCGTCTATGTTGATTTCGAATTGAAACAATTCCACGTAAAGAATCAACGAACCACGAGGATCATTTGCATTGGAAATGAAGTCATAAAATCTCGTGCCACTTTCGATGAATTTCGTACACCGTATGTAATATGAATTTTTCATGCAAGCGTTAATTAACAAAAATATTCGATCCAGTCATCAGATCCACGAAGAAGATCTCAATAATGGAGCATAAATGTTGTTGATACTATATCTACAACTTTTCTATTAAAATGCGTAATTTCTCTTGATGCTGTATCGATAAATGTCTAGGTTACAACATTATTTACAAAGTTATTACATGGCAAAATCGATCTTGATCGGTGGTAGTCTTGATCGAAAGTAATCGAAGAGATTCCTCGACGATAGAGTACCTTAGGCACAACTAGTCGGGCTTCCGTTTGAATTCCTGACAAGGTAACGACCAAGAAGGAGCATAATACCTCACGAAGCAACCTCACATGCGACACAATCAACCCGCACACCAGTGTCAAACGGGACACGCACGATAGAAACACGTGCAGCGCGCACACATGTGCAGGCCAGTTAAACGGGAGAACCGGCAAGACTTCCGTTGCTTGGGGCGTCAGGCTAAAAGGTGTAGGAATTCGATTCGGTGGCATAAAAAGCAATGTCGATGGTGAGCTTCGATTTGCGCAAAGGAGGGAACATATTACACATATTAATACACGAGGGGAAAGGAAGAAAGTCGACGTCGAAGAAATTTAACATTGATTAATGTCGAAATCGTGCTGGTCTTACTTTCCTGATTGTCGACGAAAATCACACGGTCGTGCGCTCTTCTTTTAGAAAGCTAAAGTCCTCTTTGTGGCACGTGAATCAACGGCACATATACGTAAATCGGTAAACAGAAAGCACCTAATTATACGGCTAGCTAATTAAACGATCCCAATGCGGGAATATATCAGTCTCCCATCTCTTTCCGCGAAGAAATCGTCTTTCCGCCTAGTCACCGTACACTCGGGTCGAGGAACAACCTGTATCGTATATACGAGCATTGTACTTACATGCCTGTTTCATGCACACAGGTGTATACTCCACAACGATGTATAATGTACACGTATGGTCGTACATGTACTATGTATCGTACGTACGGAGGATGTAGTTAAGCGAGTATTATAATATACGCGCGTCGACTGATACTACATCCATCCAGAACGCTGACAAACATAAATTCTATCGTGTGCACGAGCACTAGTGGGTGTCGTTGCTATTGTGCACCAAGACTCGTACGCGGACTAAGATACGCACATGTATGGTCGGACGCGATTCTATTCTCGTGCATTCCGAGCCATGCGGGTAGTATAGGGCTGCACGTTTCCTGTGTACTCACGCCAGTCAGCTCTTTACGCGTACGTAAATGCGTAAGCGCGTGTAGACGTGAACACATGTGCGATGTTGCGGCCGTAAACCGCGTGTTTATTGTCGCACCGACGCGACGTGGCGAGTACATGAGAACCCGATGTCATATTGTACCGCGGTTCGACAAAAGCGGATCGTGATCTGGCATCGGTTTCTTTACTTCCGCTTGCGACACACGCGATGAATTATTATGGTCTGATGTTTCGACAGTTATTACAGCTAATATGCGATAGAATTTATCACATCATTCGTCTTTTCCTTTCTTGAAAATGTATTACACTGTATACTTTGATATTATATACTTATTGTATATTGTTATATGGATATATACTTTGAATTTTCAAATTCTATTTTTGTATCGTTATGATCTCTCAATTGATATTCAATAAAATTTATCTATTGGTTGATCTTATTTAGTTTGTCAATACACCCTCTGACACATTTACAACCAATAATTTCATTGATATACCAAAGTAACAAGTTATAAGATTCTGTAATTGAAACGGGAACAAGAATTTGAAGTTTGCTTTCAAATATCTTTAAATCGATATAAAAAATTCTACTTTCTTCAGAGTCACTAATACAGTTTGTCTACTTAGCCTTATTTTAACTGTGAAGAAACAATAATCTAACACTAATTGTTGTCACTTTCGTTTCTATCTTAATTTTATATCCCTATTCTTTTTCTCTATGCAAAAAGATTTATCTCATATAATAAATAAATGAACATAAAAGCAGTTTATACATTAATAAAGGCGAGATTGAATATCGAACGATAGGCTGTTGTAAAGATGAGATTCAAACACGTAGTGTTACGTCAGAGGCGGTATCGAGCGATCGATCAACCCGTGTTGACCAATAGGATATCGACATGATCGCGCAGGTGCCTGGAAAAACGTGGGTGCCACCATCTCGTGGGTGGTACGAAGGCTAGAAATTCATGATTTTTGCTCACCTTTCGAAAATATAAAGTTTTCGTTGAGTGAGGTCGCCGTCGCCCACGTTATCGCGACCGGTGAACAGCTGCGAGACCTGGCGAATGAAAAGTTGGTTCCTTTCCCGCGTAGGACGACAGCGAGACGTGATTACGGCAACACGTGCAACTCCAACGATCAGATATAGTAAACGAAATAAAAATTCGTTTCGTCTCTGAGGAACAGAATAGACGCGTTATTTAATCGTTGATCCAAACAATCATGACGTCGTTTGGTTGCAATTGAGAAAGATAACTGTACGCGTGTCGTCGATTGTTGCAAATTAATTGAGAACAAGAAACACGATACAGTAAGCACGCGTGATTAATTTCATTGCTTCTCTCGTTCTTAGAATCCATCGATCACGATGTCGGTTACGCGATCTGGTGAACAAGGCGTCGATTATCCCAAATCTTTCAGACTAGCGAGTACGTCGTCTTGTTATGTCAGCAGAGCACAAGAAGCCTTTTCAAGCAATCGTAACATCGAACCCTTAATGTGGACATGTAATAAATAATAAAAAATTATAGGCTGAACATTTTCTGATCGAATGAATTGCATGGCCAATTATTGTATGTATTGAGAGATGTTTCTGATAGATAATTTCTTCGTGTCGATCGCAGCAGATACAAAACGCAGACAGTATATTGGAATTACGTTGCATTATTATGCCGAACACGGTTCCCGTGAATGCATGATGGCGCGCCAAGCAAGATCTTGCATCTTTACCTGTCGACCTGTCCATTCTGTTCCTAGGCAGGTCCCGAAAAAAACCTGTTTTGGTCACAATTGAATGCATTCGTGTCTGCTCTATCAACAACCAATAGAGAATAGGGAATGATGTCATGTTAAACTCCTACCTGTTTTCGGTGAAGATATCTTCATTTAAATGCATAAACATTCTTACCATTTGTGTATCTTAAGGCTGATCAAGAACGATACTGTTTAGGTACTTTTTGTATCCGTAGAGAAACACGCTTTTTCTTATAAAAGATCTCAATGAGAGTTATATTCTTTCTTCCAGTTTCAATGCATGTATATATATATGTTTAACAAGTATAATTGATCCTCTATAAAACACGTATAATATGCAAATTCAACTTCATTGTATCGAAAAGGAAATATTTCGTAGCAAAGGAATACATATATTTCTGCATCAATAACTGAATTTCCATTTTACATCGACAACAGCGCCAACTCGACTAGTTCGGTGATTCAAAGGATGAATCATTACTTGAAATGCAGGAATCTTACTTTCCTAAGCGTTGCCGGCAGTATAGTAATCGTGGCGCCACATTGTGGACGAAGACAGTAACGCAGGTTGCTTCTGGATGACTCGTAGCAGGGGAAAATGTCTCGCAGGTATCTGGTTTGACGAACCACGATGCGTGCGTGGTGCATGTGTGTGCGTATCGTGTGAATTTTCGCAGGTGGTGATTTTTCGTGCAGAACGAATATCCGAGATCTGCCGGTGGACGGACGCTAATCGAAACAAGGAGACGCGAGTTCGAGGCGCCGTGATCGCGGGGCGTATCCCAAAATCGTGGCGGAGAAACGGTCCTGCTTTCGTCCAGTAAACTTCGTCGTGCTACGTGCGTCGTGTTTTGTCGTGTTCCGTGAGAAAATCGTAATTCTGTAAAAAAGAAAGTGCGAGTGAGAACAAATCGAAGGGGTTGAATATCAGCTAATCGAGGGAAATTCATTTGACATGACGACCACCGAGCTGACTCACCTTCCTGAACGATGTCGAATCACTTTGTAACGAATTTTGAAAAATTCTATTGTTAAACAATAATCAGTTAAACAATAATCTTCAAACAGCAACCAACAAATCTTATTTATTATCATCAAACGTCTCACTGTGAATCACTGCCAATGTGTAACTCAGCCGACGATTCTTACGTACAAAAGCTAGGTTATCTGCAACTCGGGGATGAATCCACTGACGCCGGCGGTGCATCGGGTACCGGTAGGGTCTCGGGATCACGACCTGAGGCTCAGGTACCCGTGTCGAGGAATGTCATAAGCAGAACAGATGCCAGAGGACCTGGTAGACCAGTTGGTGCTATTGAAAGTTTCATTGAGAGCAATGCTGACACTTGCAGGCAGTCAGCAGCTGATTACAAGCTATATGAACGTGAAAATATAATAGCTGCATCAAGATTTCCCACACCAAAACCAGTAGAGCAAATCAGTGCTCAGCAGCAACAAAATCAAAACCGTACGAGTCATCAGCAAGCACCAGTATATGAAAATATTGACTATTATCCGCAACAAAATCAACCTCATCCTCCATATTATCATCCAGTGGAATCTAGGAAGAGCCCTAAGAGTAGTCCTAGGGGATCTTTAGCAGGTGAATCCTATGAACCTACTTTTAGAAAAGCACAACCACAGGTTCCTACTGGGAATCGATATCAATCTGCATCACCAGCAAAAGAATTACCTCCATATGAGGCACCTCCTGTATATGAAAATATTCAGGAGGTGCATTTCCCAGAAAACACACAAAATAAACCAGGCCCTCAGGTTCCACCAAATTATTATCACCCAGCAACAATTAATGGCGGTGATTATGTTGTTATGACAGGAAAAGTGGGCCAAGCACAAAATCAAAGAGGTATGACACAAAATTTATCATACACACAACAAAGAGGAAGCAATATACGTGGCCAAAGTTATGATGGCTCTAGTTTACAACGCTGTGTTGATTCATCCACATCAAGGTACTTACAAGGATCTTCTTCATCTTTAGATCATCAAGCTGGTAGAAGTGCTTATGTTCCACCATCTGAACTACAAACACCAACCAGAAATTTTAATTATAATTCTGAGCAACAACAACAACATTCTCCCAGATCTGGACTTCCTTATCATAGTGAGTCACCACCGATACGCTTACCTCCAGAGCCACATCATTATCGTGGATCTCTGGATAGTTCAATGAGTGGACAGCATGGATTTAGAGCTTCAAATCATATAGAAACTGTACAACAGTCTCAATACCGCCAGGATAGTCCCCAAAGTTACAAATCTTACATAGAATCACCCCCAAGAAGTACAAATACAAATATTACTGGAGAGACTCAGGCCAGAAACTCACCTGTCTATGGTGTGAGACAAGGAGAGCAATCTGCTTGCCGCAATTCTCCCTGTTATTCTCCAAGTAGAATGTTATCACCAAATGAGAGAAACTATCATCATCAAGAACCTAGATCAGAATTTCCTGTCAGAAATTCTCCAATATATTCTTCCAGTAGATCATCAGAACACTTAAGATTAAGTAATTTACAGAATGATAGAAGTTTTATTCAGGATGCAACTGATCCTTCTGATACATCAAAACCATCACCTATGTATTCACCTAGCCGTAATGATTCTCCCAGAACCGTAGCCAATAATAATAGTACAAGAGGTTCTCCAAAAGTAAGTCCAACTCACAACCAGGTATCGTCCGATACAATCGCACAAAATGTGATTAATTCGCCAAGACACGTGTCACCATCTTCCGCAAACAATATTATCGGAAGTCCTCTACGTGGTCAGGTACAAACACCAGTGACCACTGATGCACCAACCATCGCAGAATCTGATCCAAATGTTCATGGGCCTAGAATCACCAGTCTCCCTCCAGGGGTGACCAGTGGTGTAGCCGGCCCAGTCTTTTTAAATGCCGGTGTACCTGTATTGCAAAGGCCACCCGAACCTGAACTTGAAGAAAGAAAGTCAGTCAGTCCACCGATCAAACCGACATCCGGCAAGGGATTACTACCCTACAATGTTATACCACCTAGACCTTCCGTAAGGAACTGGCTTATACAATTAAAAAAAGATGCATTAACCATTAGCGTTTAATTCTATTTTGTGCTTTTTCCTCTTTGTAAAACCTGTTCACAATGTAACGCTGTAATCGCACGTTAATTGGGTTACGGGAACGTATCGTTGCTTTCGATTTGTTTTGGATGAATGCCAAGTATGCTGATCCATTTGCATGCTGATTTCATATAAAAGATATGACTACTAACACTAACGATTATACAATTTATCGTGATGATTTTTTATAGAAATTGACGATGAAGAATAATAAACTGTGAATTTTTTGTTATGCTTTTTATAATCGATGCTTGTTAGGATACAAAAAAGCTGGTGATGATTTTATTTAAGCGATGATGTCACAAATGTCAGTTATTATCGTTGATATTTTATATAATGGCTAACCTGTGTAACGATAAGATTAGCAATTTGCTTAGATGCAAATGTTATTTCAAATAGCCCGATAAATATTTCCTCCTATTTACTAAAAAAATATATCGGGACCACATCGACTTCAACAATTTTCAATATTGCGTGAAAAAAAACGTGTATCGCTCGCAATACCTTATGATTCGTGACGAGTTTTTTCTTCGAACTCGCGCTGAATCACACGTTGTAAATCGTCAGCTCCTGACAAGCGCTGTATAGTTACCGTGCAATATTTTATTCATACAAGATGCGTACGCATCCTCTCTAAGCATGTAATATACCCTCTGTGTCTCGAACTTTTCTCTTTTTTGTCACGAACGTTGTTGTAACCGCATGCAAATTTATGTGTCCCTGTGATGAAATCCCATGCCAATCTATGACACCATTTGTCAGTACCGATCACAACGCAGAATGTGATTTATTTCTTGTAGGGACCCACCGAAGCAGAGAGGAAAATAGAAGAATTGACAAGACAACTCGAAGAGGAGATGGAGAAGCAAGAAGAAGAAGGGGAATACTTCGGTAAGAAACAACGATCGAACAAGGCTCGCAAAACAATCGTCGAGCATTCAGGAGGATATTTTTATTCTGTAAATTTGTCTATGCAATAGCTCCCCATTGTAAGATTTTAATTGGCACAATGTTTACATAGTTTTACCGTACCAAACTCTGTTTTCCTAACAATGTTTGTATAATATTTTTAAACAGATTGAGATGTGACAATTTGGCATAATTCCGTCATTAGAGGAGTTAATTTCCGACACGTTCCGATCCATACTTTGCACCGATTCTGAGAACGAATAAAAAGCAGCAGGGTACCGTGCCAATTCCCACGGCACAAGTTCCCCCTTGGTAGACCGGTTTTGGAAAATGGAGTCAAGTTTCAGTGTGTCGCGAAACTTTTTAACCCGGCGTTTCGTTGACATTCACTCTCTGCCCATTCGTTTCCACCTACGTGTCTTCGCACCTACGTGAAGCATCACAAGTGTGCGTGTTACATGCATTTGTTAGGTGAACGCAGACATGCATTATCTCTTCCTTGTATTGCACGTGTATGTCCGAACACTGTAAGGTGGTATTCACATTGGACACTTTCTTCGACGTCTATTGTGTTTTGTAATTAAGTATTCGCTGTTTCGATGAAGATTACTTCACAGACAGGAAGGTAGAAGCTTCGAAGAATAGGCGTCCAAAAATATCGATGAAGTACAATTGGACAAGAGATTTGTAGTGTCATTTTATTCTAGATCAAAGCTCCAAATTTGTAAGATATTTATGTTAGAAATCTAACATCATGTTTGTCACTCTAATAGTTTTGTAAATGACCGGTGCGGTTACACAACTATGAAACACTTATCAATGCAGATAAATACGCATTCGATGCAAATAGCTTTCAGGCATGTCTATATTTGGCTACGCATTTTTTTTAAAACCAGTATTTTCCAATAATTCACACGATAATGATGTTGTAGATTTTATTTAAACGCAGCCTAACCGTAGTCAAAGAGGAACTGGAAAAATCCGCGCGCGCGGATAGGAACTTCAGTTGAGCAAGCCAATCTCAGCCGAGAGGTAGCTGGCGTTTAGATGAGCTTAGTTTGTTTCTTTTCGTTTTTGTGTACGAGTTCTATTCTTCGTGTAACGTCCTGTACACGGCAAACTGCCGTGGCCAGGTCGCGCTCGCCGCGGTAAGTAATCTCGTTATAGATAGACTAGTCCGACTCGTTGGTGGATTCTAGTTCGAGCGAGACTGGCCTAGTGAAACTGAACCGTTGAATCGAAACTACAAGTGTCACGAACGGCGAATGAGGGATAAAGGATTCCTGTGAAGGGAATGGCAGGGCCTGTGTTACCTATTGATAGTTGTGAGTTTCTTCCGTAGTTCCTCTGGATCGTGTCATTAGTCCGTGTTTCTTCTGACAGTTATTGACCCTGAAGAGCGGATCTTATTGTCGAGTATCGACGAGGGTATTTTTAAACTTTGCCCAATGCGACTAAACTATAGAGTTATGGTTGACAACGCATTTTCATGACTTTAAAAGTAGTTCCAAATGTTTGACGCTACTGTTATCAAAAAAATTTATTTTTTAAATGTATTCTGTTGCAATATTATAAAGGATACGTTGATGCTTTTTGACAGGTATTTGTCACACATGCGGTGAAAAAGTGACGGGGGCGGGTCAGGCCTGCCAAGCTATGGGCAACCTTTATCACACAAATTGCTTCATATGCTGTTCCTGTGGAAGAGCGTTACGCGGTAAAGCGTTCTATAATGTCCACGGAAGAGTATACTGCGAGGAAGATTATCTGGTACGTAAGACAATAATTGCAATAGACGAGTGATACGATGACGTAGCTCATAGAACATTTTGTCTGTAGTACTCTGGTTTCCAACAAACTGCTGAGAAGTGCGCAATCTGTGGTCATCTCATTATGGAAATGGTAATTAAATCGATAATGATAAAACGATTTACGTTGAGGTTTTAATTTATTCTATATTTTCTTACTTGTAGATATTACAAGCTATGGGGAAATCCTACCATCCAGGGTGCTTTAGATGTTGTGTTTGTAACGAATGTCTTGATGGTGTTCCCTTCACGGTTGACGTTGATAATAAAATTTACTGTGTTAACGATTACCATAGGATGTTCGCGCCAAAGTGTGCTTCCTGTGGAAAGGGAATCACTCCAGTTGAGGTAAGTAGTTATATTTTCAAATGAGTGATTTTTGTAAAAATAACAGACATAACTTTGATTGATACGTTTTATTTCTCAGGGTACAGAGGAAACCGTAAGAGTTGTTTCCATGGACAAAGATTTCCATGTAGATTGTTACGTTTGCGAGGATTGTGGTATGCAACTGACCGACGAACCGGACAAACGATGCTACCCACTCGATGGTAGGCTTATGTGTCGTGCGTGCCACATCCAACGCATATCCCACACGCAACCCAGAGCTCCACAGCCAGTATCAGCTAGTTATCAATTTATGGGATAAGTTAAGTTAAATATATTAAGTTGAATGTTTAAAATTGAATTGCATATCGGTCATCCGGTAATGAACATCGTTAAGAATTGACTGAACAAATCGATCTATCACTAACGTAAAGCTTACACGTGTCTATCCGTTAACGAAGTAGAAATTTATAGAAAAAATACAGTTATCGATATTTACAATATAATTAATCAATGTTTACAGAAGTAATATAGCTTTATTGTTCCTCTAAAATGTGAGAGGTTTGACGTGATCTAGCAAGACTGGATATTTGCAAAATCGAAATATCTACACTGCCTTTTGGGATCATCTAGAATCTAGATTATATAGTCAGGGCGACGTTTGATCTTTTTTTTGGCAATGTATATTATTCCGTTTTTATGAGAAATTTCTCATTGACAGCTATTAATATAGGTTAGTATATTTAATATATGTGGCCTTATTTATTTTATCCAAGATATACGCGAATACAGTGGTCTCGTTAGGACGAACGAGTTGCGCAGGCAACTGTGATATATTAGCATAATAACTACATTGTTGTTAAGCAATGATTCCTTATTTTAGTTCATGTATATATGTTTGATATATAATTATGTATATTAATATTATGTTACTATATATTATATATAGTATGAGAACAATCCTGCTGTCAATGTATATCGACTTTCTTATGATTAATAATTCTGGGCGCATCTCGACGTGGTGATTTATGATAATTATAGTGTATTATTACTGTACTTGATGTATCGCGTTTGCTAACAGTATTTATTATGACAATACACCATATATTGGTTACTAGTATCAAAACTTCATACAAGACTCTTGACTCTCGTGAATATTACTCAGGAATTCTAATTACATGTTCGTTGAAAAATTATGTGAATGTTAATGTTTAAATCAATGAATGGTACTAAATAAGGTTCGGTGCATTGAAGACGAATAATTTTAGTTTACTACAATGCACGATTTGTGCTGCCAAAAAAGCTTCCCTATATCTGACTAATTAATCAATATTATTACACTGCGTGTAAATAAGGTAGGCTGAAGATAAACTACGAGTATTGTAGGTGAAAAGTACAATGTTATTTAAGCATATCTGCGGTATATAAAACAAAACATCTGTTCAATAAAGGAGGGTATATCTGAGCATCTGTAATTCGTGTCAATTAATTTTTTTAAAGATTTCAGGGTGAGGTAGGTAAATCTAGCAGTTCATTCATATAATATTACATATAAGATTTTTTTCTTTCATCATAACACAATAACGTTTACACATTTACAAGTGATAATATACATCCTTTTCATCAATCAGGCTTTTAGATTGAATCTCTTATCCAGGTGATCAATTAACTTTGTCCCATATGTTCTTGCTATGTTTTTGGAGGTTCTGTCTGTCGTTCTATTTTGTATCCTGTTTTTGGAGTCATTGTTGTTGTCGTTTTACTTGATTCTGCTGTCTATAACATCGAAAAAATTATACAAAACATATTATAAATTTGAGGGCAGCACACTAGAAACTTAGGAAAGCAAATTAAAAAAAAACTAAACATTCAGAGAATTCTGAAGTCAGTGGAAAATAAACCTACACACAGTATCATATGCAGACTACATCAAGAAGGCATGTAACAAATAATATAGTTGTCAGTTTTAGTTAAATGTCTTCACAGTTTACTATTAAGAAAAGGAATAATTTAGTGTAGTTATACCTTGTATACCATTTGTGATTGTTTATCAAATGACAAAGGTTTTACTATCCCTGATTTGCTAAGCTGTCTAATAGCCATTGTTGTGCACCCTATACATTATATACACATATATATCATTAATTTTTCATATGACCAACAATTTTGAGAATTATTTTTGTTTAATTACCTATAGTGACAGTATATCTAAGAGGTGTAAATATTTTATAAAGGAGATATGCTAAGGCCCAGTTTCCGACAGTAGAATCTTTTACTTTGTCTATATACTTCTTACTAAAATGCATAAGCTCCATGAGGTGTGCAATATCCACTCCACTGAAAGAATAAACATTGCAAAGTATTGTGATCACATGTAATTTTATATGTAATTTATTATATACTATTTGACAGTGCTTACTTTTTGATTGTTACATAGAATGTGACAATCCATCCTATAGAAGTAACTATATGAACTGGCACTAAAATATGCCAGTAATCCTTGGTCATTTGTTTCATTTTCGCGAACACTGAAAGTTTTTTCATCGGTTCTATTTTCGGGGCATCTCCTTTATTAGCATTCAAGTTACAATAACGCGTGACCAGGATATTCTTACCGAATTTATGCCTATATGGCATTTCGTATGTTTTAATACGATTAAGAAACGGGACATAATTGCACGACAAGTTTCTGTAATGTGGATGCCTTTCTGAAATCGACAACATCGCGATTGTAATTGTAAACCATTGGTAAAGTAATCTTACGCGTTAACCTACCGAAAAATTTCAATCTCCAACGTCTTGAATCGGTATATCGTGTAAGACGTGTTGTCTCTAAGAAATTTTTTGTCATCAATATGGGACTGAATCCTAAAGTAGTTGCGAACCTTATGCCCCGACAAAAAGACACATCCATTTTCGAAAAAGCGATTGTGGCTATTTCTAACCAAGAAACTGTGCTTTCAAGTTGTACTGTGAGATAGTTACAGTTCTGAGTTTGTCGAGTTGTACGTCTTGGACAGGCAAATTGGACAGAACTTACCGAAAGATTACTTAGTTCAGCCGGCGTTGGCCTACGTAATGTTCGTAAAAATTACGTAAATATAGTAACAAAAACTCACATGTTTTTCGTATCGTTTACTGTAAAAGACTAGTTTGATGATCGAAACGTAACGATTGAGAGCAGAGACATCTATCGAATTCTTTATCGTTAATATGTATATAGGCGGATGCTATATCTAAAAAGATATTTTGGTAGGAAACTTCATAGACAATTGTCGGTTATTATTTTTAAACTAACAACATGAAATAACAAGATCATTTTAAGCATAGTTACAAATAAATTTAATGTAAAATACTAGTGATATAATATGTAGATAAATGTGATACTTCTTTTGGCATCAATTGCATAGTACAGTTACAAGATACATGTAAATATCTTATTATGTAGTTGTTCAAAGATTTCATAAAGTATTTACATAATTTCTAATTTGTGTTATATATACAGTGATATATTATCTTGTCTTTTTGCTATTAACATATTGAGATTCGCGTACTAATCAAAGCCAGTGGGAGGAATAACTGTGAGGTGATTTTTCGAGCGCCATTTTGGTACCAGTGAAAAAACAACGCTGAAATAAATTCAAGAAGGTCTATAGTTGTGATGTATTATTAGTATATTTCGCAACTAATATTCTATAGAATCTAGTCTCTTCTTATTTTTACCTGTGTCATCGCGATTTGTGATCCAACCAACAACAGGTTCCATTTCATTTTGTCGTTTTAGCCATTTATTTAGGGGCTCGAAATATCTTAATATAGCATTAGCATCCATCCTGTTTGTTCTACCTCTTGTCATTTGTCGTACCACATCTTTCCAAGATCTGGACGAACCAATTGATAGCACATCGCTAAAAAAATAAGAAATGAAGAGGGAATATATTTTCTATACTTTTTTTTCTATTATCATTTGTTTACACATACGATAATAATCTCCCAGCTTCTCTTGATCTATAAAAATCACAAGTATGTAAATCACCAGTATGGCCTGCTATTTCACATAAAGATTCGAACAATTGAAATTGCAAGACAACACCAACAAAATATCTAAAATTAAGATCATATAAATATTAGAATTTATTATATTGGTATATTAATATATATTATTTAATAAATAAATTTAATAAAAAATTTCTGATTTCCTAAATTAATTTCTTTAATTTCTAATTTAATAAAAGCTGTTTTATACTTGGCATAAAGAGCGTCAGCTGGGATGTGATACTTCGATCCAGGATCAAAATCTCTTTCAGATCGTGGCACTGGAGGCACGATTCCTTGATACTGCAATCTTAATTCCCACCATTTATTTGTCATATCCGTAACACCCTCGTTGAATACACGCCACCTCCACTTTTAACATAAAAGGACAGAGATGTATTCACAGTTTCAAAAGGACATCGCACTTGCAAATAAAATATTGTAAACCTCATCAACTATGTACGCAAATGGCATGTAGGCAACTTTACGAAGTGCCATTAGCATCAAGAAATTGATATCGCTTCCATAATCATCCGTAGAATTATCATGTAATTCGAGTTTACTTAAATGTTGAGGGGTGAACACGGAAAGTTCAATGGCGTCACTGACTGCTTCGAAAAATCCTAATTTACACAAGATTGGTATTTACTGAATCATTCAACTTTTATTATCACAATGATAATTCGTTTTGTCACCTGGAATTGCTTCGTTTCGAAATAATAATGGTTGATCGCTATATTGTAAGAAGTATTGCAATCGAGCGATCTCATGGTGTGTTGATAGTAAATCTTCCATCGTAACCCTCGTACACTGCTTAATGCTATAAAATTAATCGATTAAATACATTAAATCATGCTTTATCAACAATGATAAATACCTGTAATTCATCCTATTGCAAAAATCCCAAGCACTGGGAGTACACTTGACTTCCCTGTCGATAGGTTTCTCAAACATCGAGAATCTCCAGAATTCAGGTGGCATTGGCTTCATTCCAAGAGAAGTAAAAAATTCCTCTGCTATTTGGAACATCCTGGAATATTTTCTTTGTTAATATCGTAATATATCAATTAATATTACATTTAAGCATTACTATCGTAATATTACCTCAACGGTGTGAATCTTCGAATCATCATTTCCAAAGTGACGTCTAATTTCTTACTTGCTGGAAATGGCTGTACTAGGTCGAAAAGATCTTCCCAATTTTGTGCCCACATATTTCCTAAAATATGCGCCGGAATTGGTCCATCCCTTCTTATTTTATCGCCGTATCTTTCGAATAATTTTGTTCTTACATAAGTAAAGAGATTTTTGTACAAATGCATGATCGCTGACATTACGTCTGCTGTGTTCTGTCGAAAGTATTCGTCTTCGAACAATTCTCTCATTTGATCACCTGCATCCTCAAACCCTAAGTCGGAAGATACTTTTGAAATATGGATTCTTTTCTAAGAACATTTTCGATGCAATTACATAGAATTTTATTCACCATTTAGTCTAGCAGCTTGATTTGCTAGTTGAATGTATCTCATATATTTATTTTTAAGTTGAGGTCCAGTAGCTTCATGCCAAGCATGCCAATAATATAATAATTCGTCATAGTCCTTAGATTTTGCCATTATTTTATTCACATCTAAGAAATATGCATTTATTTATTTGATATTCACAATTTGTTGATTATTACATGGACGAGTAAACTAACCATGGTCTAAATTCAGGTCACAATTTGCTCCTATCGTTCTGTAAGGACACACCCTTGTTCGCACATATATTTCCTTCATTTCGAGAATCAGACTGTGCAACTGAAAATCATTAATATTTCCGTCGTTTTGAGTTTTCATGAGATAATATTCTAATATTTACCTCATTAAATTTGTCATCTGTCAAAGAATTTCGTCCCCTGATAGCGATCATCTTGAGTTCCCTTTTAGCGAAGGGATCTCCTATTCGACTCCAAGCGAAACTGACAGCCTTGCGCCACGAAATTCGGTCAAATTTCAACTTCAAAGTCTGTTCTTCTATCTGATAAAGCAAAAATAATGAAATTTCTGACAAATTATTTCTGACAATTGAATATTTTTAGAAAAGATTTTTTGGGAAGATCTATGTACCATTCTTCGCCGATTTTCTTCAGTGACATTTGTTGCAAAATTCCATTGCGCTGTCATTACTCTCGTGCACATTGCAGAAGCTTCACTATCATATTCTCGAAGAAATTGTACAGCATCCCCTAAATTCACGTTCATACCCTAAATTCAATTTAAAAAGAGATGAAACAAAACTTTAATATATACATCGAAGCAAAATCATGTTCTTTCTTCTGTAACCAAACTGCAGTATAATAAAATTTGCAATGCTACTTCATACTTTTGACCATGAAAATGGTTACAAAGAACATTCCTACTGACCCAGATAGCGTGATCATATGATTCAAGGCCTAATTAGAATTTTAAATGCAGCTTTGATCTAATATTCCCCAGGGGATAACAAGTCTCCCTCCAACCGTGTCAAGTAGGCTTCTATCAAAGTGTATCATCGCCAAAATACCGTTAATGTGATTTATAAACAACAATGAAGTAGAAAACACCGAAATCATAATTCATTTCCTTACCTCTAAATACTTGCTACAGCTTCTCTGCATAAGAGAAAAAATAATCACTATACCAATCAATTTCCTCAGAATCCTCATTTTTGTCATAGTTAAAGTGGCGCCAAAAATAAGACAAATAAAGTGCAGGTGTCGTTGATCTCTTTCGAAATCGTTTTTCATTCTCACGGGAAATAAAATGCAGTTAGAAAGTCAGGATGTTGATCAATCGGCTCTTCATGCACCACTGAGCATATTATTCTTGCCATTTCACTGTCTGCTTTCTATGTTTCAAAAAATTGTCTTTTACACGATACTAATAAAAATGAAAAATTCTTTTTTACGATGATTCATTGACACAACAAGCGTGATCTTTCACTTCCTTTTATGATTGAAACACTGTTAGAAACTTTCGATTCCATTGTAAAACGCAATCTTCGATACCATCGTCCCACAGAAGGAAAGTTTATTAGGTTCGATAAAGAGGCTTTTGAAGTTTTTAATAAGGAATTACTTAAATTATTTGCAGGAAGAATTTCGATAAGTACTGTTTGCCAATTAGCAGTTGATCGAACATTCGGTACGTCGATGTTGTCGTCGCAAAACTGAATCACCACAGAAAGAGAGACAGGTCTTCCGGACGGATATTCCACGGGCGAAAAGAGGAAGGGACAGGCATCGTCGGTGCGTGAAGCGTGACCACCCAACATACCGTAGCACACGCCAAAATCCTCCTATCTTCAACCCGATTCATATTTCTTAATGCATTTACAAGAATGCATGAATACAGCTTAGAATGAACGGAGGAGCCAAAGATTTTTCTTTTTATGGGACAGAGTTCCCAATTTCTCTTTTCAGCCAAATTTTTTTTGTATCGTACATTTTACATTTACAGTAACACTATCGAAAAATTTATACATTCACTTTGCATCCCATAGTTGAAAAACAAATTTTAATAATAAAGTTTTCGTTTTATTTGAAAATCACTTACTATATATTTTTCGTAAAAGATTTTAAAAATGTGCTGTCTTTGAAATTAGAAAATTGGTTACTTTAAAATATAAAGGTTGAGTGTAAATTTATCGGACTTGAAACGATTTCAAAAATTAGTTATTAAAAATTGCCGAACGATGCTTTCGGTTCGTTCAGTATGTAAACAATTTTTTTCAAACAATTTGTGTTTTATGGAAAGTACTGGTATCATGGAAAGTGGCTGATCGTTCCAGGTTTCCTTCGTCTTCTAAACAAGCACCGTAACTCCAATTATCCGGTGGCGTAACCAGTGACTATATGGGACCGCCGTAATTTTTTTACAGATATAATTGCATCCACGTCTCCTAGCGAAGAATTCTGCGTTCGACCAGTGGAAACAATTTTAAGGTCCTCGAGCAAGGTGATGGGAAAAGTAGGTAAAAATTTTAAAAAGTTATTGGGTATCTCATGTCCGATATTTTCTTCTCCCTTGCACAAAAGTAATATATCAAATCAATAGATGAATCTCAAGTTATATAAAATTGTACCATGCCTTACTGTCTTTGTCTGGTTTCTTCGTCCATACGAGATTTCTTTCTGATCTGAGACTGTTTTCTATACTCTTCAAATATTATCTTCTCGATATTCCTACGTCTCTGCAGTAATTTATAAGTTTTGTCTAATTCCCCGCATTCTACTTGTATATGGACAAATTCTAAAATATCTGGTGCCTAAAGATAATATCTTCTCTTACAAGCAATCCCATTAATCTACTTATTTTATCATAGAATCTTATCAATGAACAAAAGTAAAGATTTACGACATGATTATCCATGAAACTCAATAAATTTTGCAATTTCTTGTTCTGCCGTTTCACTTTAACCTCAACGACCCGCTGCTCGATCTTTAACTCTTTAATCTGATCCTGTTTCGTTATAATTTCGCTCTTTACCTCGTTCAATTTACGCAACAGATCTCCCAGTTTCTGCTTGTGTTGCGTCAGTTTCAGATGGTAGTACCCTGTTACGAATACAATGTACAGACCTAATCTTGTACAAGATCTTACATTCGTTCAAGATCGATCACCTGCGATCCTCTTCATATCTATCACGTACAAGTTCTTTTCTTCGAGCATCTTTGCGTAATCCTGGTTCTCGATGCTTAATTTCTGGAAGTCAACGGCGTGAAGTAACTCGCCTAGTTCCTTCCTCTGAGCAAGCTGCTGTCTAGCCTTTCTGATCAGCATTCTCAATGTAGCGCTCTTCAATCTTAGCCTCTCTAGTATTGTGTTCGCCGATCTCAGCCATTCTTCGATGAATCTTCGCGAGAAGTCGCGCGTGAAAAATGCATTCACAATACGGTGGTACACTCTGAAACACGTGCAATCACCTGATCACTCGTTCGGCAGGAATCTTGCCTGTTATAGAGTCCACGCCCTCTACGACCACTTCCGATTCGAACTCTGCCGTCGATTCATGCGCCTCGCTGATCCGAATTTCGATTTCCTCGATCTTTGACCTCATGGTTGCTTTCTTCTTTCGCATGAACACTTGCATCTGTTCCAGTTTCCGTTTCATCTCCTCCACTTCCTTTCTTGCCATAAACATCCGATGTGCTATTGTGATTCTGATAAGATGAAAGTGTGGTTCGATAAAAAATTTTTATGATGTTTAAGGCATTCGAGACCGGAGTAGTTTGATAAGATTGTTCAAAGCGGCCGAGTGGTTTCTCCAGTTATAATTAATTTTAGTAGTGAAACATTCATCTTTTATTTGATTTTAGAACCGATGGATAGTTTATACTTTGGACATTTTATTTCACAATTAATTTTTTAATGACCATTTTAGTTGCAATCCGAGGATTGGCTGATAACTAAATCTTTATAAATTCCACAATTCATTTTTCACTGATTTTTTTTACTTGAGATCTAAGGATTTACCGATAACATAAATATCTTTACAGATCTACTTTACAATTAATTTTTCAATAACATTTTTCAGATGGTCCTGAAATTTTTTAGATAACTCGGACATTGAGTACTCAATCCTTGAGGAGAGCTACAGCATGATTATATATATACAGATCACCGGCCTCGAATGAATTTACTTGATATTCTGACTTCGGGCTATCGCCTGTAGTTCCCACTGTCATGATGCTTGTTGCTCCTAATCGACTTACGGACGGCATGCTGACAATGCTAGGTGTACTAACAACACTATATCTGCCAGGTTCATGGAAATTTATTACGCTTTCTCGGAAGCTCATACGCGATGATCTTGGCAATAAGTGTGCTGTAACTCTTCTTGTGATTTTTGCTCTGTCCAGGACATTCTTGATGGCTTGATAAGAATTTTGGACGATAGATAAATTTTCTTTATGAACTCAATTTGAAATTTAGTTTAAATTAACAAAGATTTATAGAGATACTACTCTTTACTTTTGAGACCGTGAGGATCTTGTCGGCTCAGGTACCGCTCATACATGTCGTTTTCTAAGGTCAACATCCAGATTTCTTGCAAGAGCTCACTGTGCATTTCATGCAAGTCATCAAGATTCATAACTATAATCGAAGATTAAGAGAGTTGTAATTGTTCAGATTAAAAGTGGAGAACGTTGGTTGATATGCACCATCGAAACTTATGTCATCGTCGTGTCTCTGGATCATTCGGGATCCGATACTGAATATACTCTCCCGCATCGACATTGTGATCAACAATTCATTTATTCAATAAATAACAAAAATGTAGGATGAGGATTTGAGGTTAGAATTTTTCTCTTTCTTTCGTGGCCTGAATCGAACTCAAGAAGAAGATTCTTTTTTCTTTTGCTATGTTCAAACGTTTAATTGTAAAATTTGAAAACGGTGATTTTAATGCACGGTGATTCATATGTACAAAGTGTAACCAACTTCTGTGGTACGTGAAACAACAAAAACATAGTGTAGAAATAATCCATCATATATTGTGCTACATGTCTGCATCTTCTTCAAGAAGCGTTTCCTTTCCAATTTCTATCTCGTCGATGCATAAAGAGTATGTTATTCCAATATTTTTCTGACCAGAGCTGTAAGTTCTAATCGATGCTGGGAGATCTCCTACCGTAAATAAGATTTCTGCACCGTCATCGGTAAATTCATTCTAGAATGGAATGTTCAATTATGATTTGTTTCAATTGTAGGACAATTCATTCTTTTTACCTCAGTCTCGATCTGTTGGCCATTCACCCAAACGTTTTGAGTTTGCTTATCTGTAAAAGAAATATTATTATTTTCATCTTTTTGTCAGATAAAAAGATTGCAATTAACAAAATAGTTACCTAGAACTATTCTATATTCTTCATTTTTAACATTAGCCAACCAGGTTTCCAAGATTTTCGACTGCGATCGCACAAAGCTTTTGTAAGGCTTCCCATTCACCCATAATGAGTAAGAATATTTCAAACCTGCGTATATTTTATCGCATAATAAATATTTAATTTAAATAAGAACCTTGTTATTATTTTGAAATGTGCTCACCTCGGATTGGATCGATCCTAATTACGAATTTATTATCGTTGAAAGTGAAAACTTCGTCTCCAACTAAATGAAACATCCAATCTCTGTAAATTATCTTTTCGCCATCAACCTTCACCAATCGACGACCCGTTGCCGTACCATGTTCGAATTCTATCACGTGATTTCCATCGCTTAAGGGGACGCTCCATTTTGCAGTTGGTTCGTCCAACGATTCCAAAGTGTGCAAACTCCTGAAAAAGTTTTTCAGAGTTATTTTAGTACCATTCTAAGGTTATTTAAGATTATCTAAAGATTATTTTACAGTCATTCAAAGTCTGATTGAAAGTATGATATTAAAAATATGTAGTTTCAAAATTATATACCACAAAATCTGCACAATCTATCTGATTATCCAATGATATAATTTTAATGATATAATGTGAAATGCATTGGATTATTCAAAGGTTTATAGATTAATTAATTGAACGAATTAAGTTATATCATGTCAGGATAAAGATACAATCCTAGTTTAGTACACATGATATTATTGATCTAATTTCTGTCCCCCTGTAATGCCTATCATAGTATGTAATGTAGAGTCTAAATTGTAGACTATTAGTTCATGTGTTCTTTAGATAAGAAAAAGATAAAAACTATTACTGTGTATTATTTTGTTTATATACATGGAGAAATCTTTTTAAAAGCATAAAATTTTCTTAGTTTTTACTTACTTTAACAGCATAGCAGCCATGTTTTCTTGATACTTGCTCTACCTTCACCTGTACTGGTCTCTTTATTGATCGAATTTCCTACGACTATTTCACGGATCGATAATCCAGCTATTCTACGTCATAGTATGTTGCATCGCAACAAAACTCCAACCAAATTTAATTTTCAAATAAACATGTTCAAAGAAATGAAATAGAATTGTGAACAATTAATACACAACAATTTATTTATCATCTGTAATTCTTACATACTATATTCTTTTATTATTCTATACACTGTTTTACAATAGAGATGATAAACAATTTCCAAATTATAATTTTAGATATCGTGAATTTAATTATATTGTACTAGAAAATAAAATTATTGAGTAATAGGAGGTAACAATTTTCCCGAACACGGTCCAAATCCGATTCTATACCCATCACCGAGGCAGTAACCTATAAAACAATGTTCAACTGTCAATAATTTCGTAGCTATGTACAGCTTCTGTTATTTAAACGAAAATAGCGAACGTACCGCGTATAATCACTTCGTCACCATCTTGCAAAAACTTCCGGTTGGTCCCATCTTTTAACGGTATAGGTCGAGTGCCTTTCCAAGAGAGCTCGAGCATGGAACCATAGGAATCATCAGCCTGAAACATACGACGATTCGATGGAACAGTGTACCTTGGACATCGACGATTTAATTGGCAGACAATGAATAAGAATTTAGGACGCACCTCACCACTTATCGTACCGGAAGCCATTAAGTCACCCGGATTGATATTGCATCCGGTTACGGTGTGGTGAGCTAATTGTTGTCGGGGTGTCCAGTACTGGTATTTATAGTTACTGCGACAGACAGTGGTAACGATACCATTTGGAGCTAGAAATTATAAAAGAAGAGAACAAATGCATGCAAAGATTGCAAATGCAATGTTTTAAAATATCATTATGAAATAAAAATCTCGTAAATTCAGCTTACTTTTAATGTCAACTTCTAATTTAATATCAAAGTTACAAGGTTCGCTATGTTGTAGATAGGGAAATGGGGTTGGATCTTGTGGCACATTAGGTACTTTGAAAGGCTGTAAAGCCTCCATGGTGACTACCCATGGGGAAATTGTGGTTCCGAAATTTTTTGCTCCGAAAGGTCCCAGTGGAACGTATTCCCATTTTTGAATGTCTCTTGCTGTAATTATTTTTTCGATTAATCATGTCTTTTCTATTTTATTTTAGTATCTTCTTTTATGTGAAGATCATAAAAAGAAATTATAAGATTTATGACGAATTACCACTCCAGTCGTTCATAGCGACCATTCCGAAGATATGGTCGTAAGCTTTGGATGCTGAAACAGCGTCACCTAAATTTGTAGGAGGTCCAACAAAGAAGGCTACTTCCAATTCGAAGTCCATTAATCTAGAAGGGCCGTACGCTGGAGGCGCACCCTCTACAGGAAGTGTCTGACCATGAGGTCTCCTTATCGGCGTGCCAGAAACGACGACTGAGCTTGCTCTTCCATGGTAAGCAACTGGCAAATATTTCCTGCAGGTGTACCAGATCTATTACGGTTCTTTGAAATATTTTTTATTTTTATAAATGCAATTAAAGATACGTAATCCTTTAAACATTTTAACGAATGCTTATATTTTCTGTATCTTTATTTTTTTAATTTCTTATAAATGTGATTAATTTAAAAACTATTAATTACCAATTTGGCATCAGAGCATTTTCCTTTCCACGGAACATTGTGCCTACATTTGTAGCGTGATGAATGGAAGAATAAAAATCTGTATAATCACCAATTTTTGCCGGTAGATGCATCGTTGCTTCATTCTGTTTTACAAATACCCTGAAAAGTAGAGTAGTTCGTAAAATATATGATTTGTTCGTTTTTATTGAAAGAGAAACAGAGCAATTTTTATTTTACTTCGAACGAATATTTGGTTCTTGCAGTGTAGGATTACTGGTTGATAACAAATCTTGAAGTTTGGTTCTGGCCTCCAGCCAACTAGGTCTTCCCAAGGCCATAAAATCATTGAGACAATCATGATGAAATACATCTTGATTATTTTTTAACAATGGTCCATCGAACAGGTGTGAAATAGCGGATAGATCTAAAATTTTGTCGCCTATTGCTACTCCTATTCTCTTTTGAGGCTGCAAGATTTGAAATTTATCGTTGTACAGTATGTTATCAACATTCGATAATATAGTTTGGCAGTAGGTACAATTAATAATTCAAATATAAAAGAAGTGTAATAGTGTTTTGTCAGTTCTTCATGAAACCAGTACATAACTTTTTTTAAACAATCTAGATGATCAGTTTCAATGAAAATTAATTAGAAAAATATTATACAAGTTTAGTCGTTATGTGATATGTAACAAATTGTTGGAAGTGTATAAAAATAGACAGATTTAGAAAAATTCAAACTGAAAATTTAAAAAATCGATCTGATCGTTAAAATATTATTTTACTGCTATTCACAAATACGTTTGGAAATACGCGCCTTCAATTCTACCTGTTATTATCCAACCCACATGTAGATGGCACTTTACTCAACTAACACTCTGATATTTTACCTATATCGATGAAACAATTGTTTTTGAATGGCAACAATATTATATTAATTTTGTATTATATCAATTATTTGCAACAATCATTATCACGATAAATAATTTCAATAAAAAATTTTTCTTCTATACCCACATAACCTACAAACTTTCTTCTAACTTTGCTATCATTCTAATTTATATCTATGTCTATGATGTATTAGAACATGTCACTTACGTTGCTTTTTGTAGAAAAGACACCGTAAGGGAGATTTTCAATTGGAAAATCACAGTTTGGAGGATACTCCACGAAAGACTTCATGATCACAATTGCTTTGAACGACTGAGTCAAAACATCGCTTCAAAATGTAGATATATGATAATCGCGTAGAAGCTTGTCAAGGTCGACCGGCCACCATAAGATAATTTATTCACCTGTTTACGAACAAGCCTCCGGTCTAACTGGTTCCTAATTTTTCTCACCGTGTTTTCTCTTTTCCTAGAAAACTCTGCATACCAAAGAATTAATATATTAAGTAGTTCATTGAGCAACTCTGATATCTTCATGTTTATAAACTTGCTGTTAAATGTGAAAAAATAATTATTTTCGTTTCGAGAACGTGTTATCTCTGTTAATTGAATAATTCGATAGAATTGTCTCATTCTTTTATATTTTAACATTTTATTTTCTCAGTTGAGTATTTATAAAGGTTTGTAAACGGAGTTAAAACGATTTTATTAGAGTACGAAGGTTTGCTGAGAGTATTATTATTAAACTGTGGATGTTTGTTTGTATTTATGCTAATTTTAAACATGCAGAAATGTATGTAATGAAGATAACATGTATGTAATGTACATAAAATATAAAAATATTCTCGTTAGAATATAATAAGTGAAGGAAACTAATCTCTGCTTGTATTTTATATCACTAGTTCTGGATATTTCTAGTTCTCTTCCTAAAAATAGGAATTCAATCCAGTGATTAAATTAAATCTTACGTTATAATAAATGTAAGTGATGGAGCAAAGATAGAAAGTATTACGTAACACTTATTGACAATTTGGGATAACAGCAGTTTATTAGACATTGATATACAGTGGATAATAGGGTCAATTAGGTGGTACTTGTCGTACAACAAGATCACGACGTGCCAGCAATCATCGTTATAACGCCACGTATAATCCATATTCTTTCGCTCGTATAATATTACCGCCAGGAGAGTTTTGCACACACGTTTACACATATACATATTTATATATAATTATCTTCTCACCTATTTGTATGTGTATAAATGTATTTTCTTGTTTTCTTTCTTTTTCTCTTGTTTTTGCTTAATTACGTACAATGTATAAGGATAGCTGCTTTCACGAATCGCGAGGCATCTCTAAATACCGATAATACTCTTAGATCTTTCCTTCTTTCTCATTTGGAAGACGTCGGATTTTGTTGCTATTCTCCTCGCTCCAACTTAGACTAATAATTAACGATAACGAGGTCACAGGGTTAATGAGATCACCCTGGGTCAGTTTGATAAATCACAAGGAAAGGAATTGACCAACGTTAATTATACTTGTGCCGATTTCGTCGGTTCTCTAGCTTCAAATGAAAGAAAGGAAATTTATATGTTTCTCGTTAAACTTATAATTTTCCGTTGATTGCGTGCGCGTGCATGAAAGGTGCATTAAAAAGTGCATTGAAAAGTGCATTAGTGCATAGTTTATAGGACGCTAAAGTTCTTTAAAATTTGTAGAACTAAAGTACATATATATGTATATATAACAAGACATTAAATTATGTAGCGAATAACAATAAAGTATAACAGCGTAGAATATGCAGTAACAATGTCACAAGAATAGAATGTGACACATTTAATAATTCTCAAATAATTTTCATGTTGGTACAACGAGTGCTAAGAAATATAGAAGGGAACGTATTCCGCGGCTTTCTATTTACAAATCTTCGATTCGTCAAGATATAAGAAGAAATGGGCACAAGAATAATGTACAAAACCGTCGTTAATTAACGGCACTGATATGGCAAAGGTATACTTCTTACGTTTATATTCACAACAATGTGAAGTTTATAGATTCGCCAAATGTACGTGTAACATGTATGCAGATCAAAGGGTCGAGATTTTTCTCTACTTAGATAGTGTCATTGTATAATTCCTTTACCTGTAGAAATATAGTACCTTTGACTAAACTTTTTAATATACGTGCATATGTCTGTGTGTATATATGATAATGTCTTTCTCTGTGTCCTCTTTAATTACGTTAGAATACGAGTGAATTCGTCGAAGTAAAATCAGCCATTCAGTCGGCAGTATCAACGACTGGTGATTAAAAAAATTTATAACGCTGATAAAATTATGGACAATTAACAACAACGGTTCGATAGAATGTCTCTTCTGCAGGTATCGGTAATCGTGGTCAGATTAACGTCATTCATTTGTTTCCTTTTTTTTCTTCAAAAATACATACCCTCTGCTCCCTTAGTATTGTCTAATGCATCATGATATCGTTTCGATTTTACATTACAATTCGCGAATTCCATCTCACATCAGCTTTAGATGAATATTATTAAAAGTTGACTCGAATCATGCGTAACAGGAATGTCGATAATGTTCTACGATTTAAACAATATCGCATGGGGCCCTTTATCTTAGCACGTTATTTTCCCGCCTCTGTATATACTTTGTCTTCTGTCCTGTCTTTTGTTAATTTGTTCTCATTCGTTCTCGAGTTTCTTGTGAATGGAAAAAGATCTATCGACGGCTCGGTAAGTGTCGACGGGAAATGAAAACGTCGAATAAATTCGTAGATTTACAATAAATACATTTTAGGTCTCCCTTATTAATATACACCTAGATATTTTGTATTTACTTAAGTTTAAAGACATCTTCGTTCTTTTACTCAATGGCGAGTGCATCGAAAAATTTATATAGGGTCGTTCGGTTCTTAAGTGTTGCCATTTTTTATATTTTCATTGCCGAACAGATTGATATTTCTTTCGTCGTTTCATACGAGGCAAAAATATCGAAATTTTGTAGTTAAAAAGACGCAACTCTCTTTTATGATTTCTCTTTTTTTGTATTAACGAAATGAATCAACGTGTGAGAAGTGATGAAGCTAACGATCGATAGTGTCCCCCTAAAAAGTTAGGTGAAAGACGGGAACGCGATTCGAAACTACGGAATTAATTTCTAATAAGAGATTTCTTTACCAAATACGTAATAAGATCAGTTTCCAACAGTGTATAAAGGTAATCGACGAACTAAATGACAACCGTTCGCACGAATACTTGAAAAAGCATGTACTTTCATGGGTTTGTGTTTTGTATTTTAAAATCTCAACGCTAAATATATATATTTATATTGTATATAATATACGCTTTGTTCTTTATATATATACTTATACTTTTTTTTTTTAGTTTCAAATACATTTATACTTTTTTTTCAAGTTTCCTATAATGTATATTAATAAATATTACTCTCCGTTAGTGGTGAAACTCTTCAATAATAAATAATAACATACGAACGTTTTGTATATAATAATAATGTATGCAGGCCTGCCCTCTTTATTTTATAGCTTTGCAAACGATCAATAAGTAACAAATTCATTTAGTCTCTCAACAAAGTAACGCGCATCATTTCTAAGCGAACTAATATCATTTTTTATCTCTATATTACTCCGCAGTGTACCGATGCAAGTAAAAATATTTTGTACATCTATCTCGTTCTCTTCGAACGAATTTTTAATTAATTCAATGTTCTTCTGAGTTTCTTTTTCCGTTTGTGACTATTCTCGTAATATATTTATTTTACTTATTGCCTCCCTGTGAGGCATACGCAACGTTAATGATGTAATCAAAATCAATTTTTGACTATCTTCTTTCTAAATCCTGTAACTCTCAATAACGTTCTGATACGGAGCCAACTGTTGCAGCGCGTATGTCATGTATTTTCACTAAGAAATAAAATATTAATTAAACGAACTCTCGGTCATTATAAGCGCGATTAACTATATTTTACTATTGTTTCAATCTATGATGAAAACGTGTCGTTGCTACTCCTTCGTTTCCCTTTTCTTTTCTAGTGAATAGGTATAGCGTCAAGGAGTGAAAACTAGTAACATTTACGGCCGGAAGCATCGCTAGAGCTTTGTAACTTGATTCTTCGTTTCGTGGATGTGCTGTACGCTTACACCTAGAGAACTTACATGCTATGAGTATCCTTCGATCTTCAGTAGCTGCCTTGTAATATGCCGAAGAAGCGTTTCTCGTGCTACGAACGATGATTCGGTTACCGACTCTCTTCTGTCGTCAATTTCAAGCTCGAACATTTGAAGAATATTCAAACGAAACGATCGTCTATTACAATTTTAATTTTCATTTCCCTAGATGCACTTATTATGTCAAAAATCCAAATTGAAGTTAAGCTCTGGATAGTAGCGATAGAAATTTTAACAAAATTTTTCTCAAGTGAAATTTAATTTAATTTAAGTAAGACAGATATTCTTTGATGTGAATAAAAACTTATCCTTTATTTAATTTTTAGAAAGAATTTTTAAAATTAAACCTAAAAGTTTTCATTAAAAGAAGAAATAAAATAAAACAACGAATATTTTTCTTGGTCTACAAGAGAAAAGGAGAGAGCCGGTGCACACTGCTTAGGTTAGTAATCATGAATGCGAGTCTCGAATTTGGCCTCCGAATTTTGTACACGTAATGAAACGCGACGCGATTCTCCTGCTCGTTAAATGAATTTCTAATATCAGCTGAAATCACTTTCGATACGATGTCGCGATATAATCAACTGCATCACGGCAGCTGATTACGCAACTAATTAGAACGGGCGGGTTTCTTACAGATCACGGCCTAACCGGTCCATTTCATCCAGTAGGAAGTCGACGTCCGCTTCCGTTACCGCGGCACTCGAGATAATATTTCTGAAGAAATTGGGCCGTCGATCGTCCGGCTGGTAGCCGACCATCAGTGTTCCAGATTGCATCATTCGGCCTTTCAAAATGGGGCAAATCTGTGAACAGATATTTTTCTTCTGCTTTCTCGGTACATTGAGGACATGTGGAAATATTATTATTATCGATAAAAATAATTCTAATGAAATATAGGATAATCAGAAAATTGTAAAGTTGAAATATTCAAAACCAACAATTTAAGTTTGGAAATAGAGAATTAGAGATCTGAAACGTTAATTAGGGTTTAACTAAACTATAGTCAGAATGAAAAAATAATGCCCGTTATAATATTTAGTAAGTTGAAGAGAAATTACAATAAAATATGCATAAAACTCTGCAATCTAGTAATTCGAATACATTGGAATAGAGTTAGAAAAATTTGTAAGTTCTCAAAAGATGGTTTTAGTCTCACATCTCCAAGGATCTTGATCCTCTCCTGAGTATGTGGCATGTTCCGAACGCGTATTGGAAGATACCAGAAGCAGACGTTCACCATTTCAGGTTCCAGTATCAAATAATATTTATCAGGCATCTGTTTGATCCGCCTGACCATGTACTCTGAGAGTTCCATCAGCCGGTCCATGTGTTTCTCAAATCCTTCTGTACCCTGTACGTCAAACCGAATTTGCCTAACTTTATCATACAAATTAAATATCCTTCTAAACTGAATTATATTCTTTGATCATTCACTCCATCTACTCTCTCAAATTTATTTTACGAAGTACGTCAGGATTATCTCTTCTAAATTTGAATAATTTCTGTCTACGTTCTCCAGTTTTGTTCGATTGCTACGTCCATTTACCTTGGCTCGCCATTGCAGCCAGAGCTTGAAGATGTCGTTATGACGTCCGCATTGAATCACCTTATCACCGGTGTCGTACTTCACGTCGTACAGTTTGTCTGTCATGAACAAATACTCTGCGGACATTTGGTTGCAGCTAATCAGCAATCCCTGCAACATAAAGACATAAAGAACATCGCGAAAAGAGGAGAGAAAACATCGTCTCTCCTGTTGTTTACCAGTTCTCGTTTGTTTTTTTTTTCAGTCCATTTTATGGAGCTTGCACAATGAGGGTTTCGAAGCGCGTTCGAGAAAGTTTCTAATTGACAGGCGCGACAAGAAACAAACGCGGAGAGACGGGTCCCGGTCGATATGAGAATTCAACTCATGCGCAGGAAGAGGGAAACTGAGGGATATTGAATTTACAAAATGGCGACTGGTACTCCGCCACCCTACCAGCCACCATTGTACACCCATGATCCTGCGATTCTACGCTTCTCGCGTCCTAAAAGTTAATTGAAAGCTTGCCGTTAAACATCCGCCTCTCGTGATTCGCCGTTAATCTGACTTTATAGAATGAGAAGAGAATTGCAGTAAGAGAGACAATAAAGAATACAGGAAAATTAAAAATGACTGAAAATCCGTTGAAAATTCATTGAGAATTGTTGATGAGTTCTATAAATTTAATAAATCATCAAAACCTAAAGAAATAGATATTTAGAACGTTGAATTTCTCTGACGATTGTTGCCACCTTTAAATCCACAGTTAGTTACAATTAAAATGCATATAATTGCGGACTAATTACATAGACTATTTGTATTAACAACATACACACGCAATAGGAGGAAATTATACACGTTTGATATGAGAAAATTCAATTTTTCCAAGAATAGGTGGCTAATACGCGAATCAGTGGAAACGGACTGCACCTTCTCAGACGCACGGTTATTTCATACATAAAACTGTCTGTATTTGCATTATGTACATATAATAGCATAAAATTATAGACGGTCGACATTGAAAGGCTTCACTTTTTCAAGAATAAACGAATAACACGCGAGCAAATAAAAACTGACTGTACTTGATCAAACACGCGTATATTTCATATGTACATATTCCTCGTGGATTTTTCTCGTTTCTGGACTATAAAAGAGAAAAACATAAAGCGATAGAATGATCATTTAACCGTATAACATATAGTGACATACAAGAGAAAATTAAAAATTGATATTTGTGTACATGATTATTACTGTTATACGTGGCAGTAATTCATAACATTCATAACAGGAAAACATTCATAACTGATTTGCCTACTGCAAGTTGCAACAATTCTTAAATCCCGGGTTGTCCGAACTGATTTTTCACGCTCGTGTAAGGATAACGATAAGGACGAAGAAGGAAAAGGTTCGGTAGAATCTCCCTCGAAACGTTCCTCGGCAGCCGGCGCACGGAATTTTAATATCCGAAGGGGAAGTTCTGAGTTAGCAATAACCACGCAAGCGCGGGGAGGAAGGGATAAACCCCCGGGCAAACCGTCGCGGTACGGCCGGCAACATATGTTATCTCTTAGTTTAATTAAATTCCTGCAGTGCTGCGTTCCGACGCGTACGTCTAGCCCCACGGAATGCAACTACTGTTGTGTCATCACCCTTCCAGGAGACCGGAATTTTGCTCGGTCCACGACCTCGAGCTGTCGATTTGCTCAACATGATGTATGTCCACGTGTATGAGACACGTCGCGAAGAAGGATCATGATATAATTCTACGTACAGTAAGACAAATAGTAGAATGAGTTTCGTTGACTTACGTCCTCCTTGAAGTGAATTGTCGAACACTGAAGCAACGCTCCCATGAGTTTGTGCGGATTCCAGGTTACGGAGTCGGCTCTGTGAACATTGACATATTATGAAGGATATCTGGATGGAAATTGTTATTCAAATATCATTTGAATTATTATGAGAATCTGAAGAAATAATTCTTCATGTGAAAAAAGATATTGTGATAATGAGTATATGAATTGTGTGGAATATTGAGCAATTCTACAAATAGAAAAGTATAGAAGCGTGATGATATATCGCGAACACTACTTTTTAAAATTTATCTCAAAAGTTATTGTACTATTATTATTTGTGAAAGTAAATCATTCTTTTCTTGAGAATTGAACAGTAATCATGTCCCTACCGAAATTGAGAAATTTATAAAAAGTAGAATTGATCAGCTTGGCTTCTGAGAAATTCATATATAGAAACTAAGATCTATAGCAGATCTTCTCGAGAAATTGTGAAAGTAATTAATATGTTAAAAATAGGATTGTGATTCGGATGTGGGTTTAATAACAGGAGATAATGAATTGAAAAATGTGAGTGGAACAGATTTTATCTGTAATCTGACGAAAAGAGTGACGTAAATATGGCTGAGAAAGGCGAAGGAGCTCAGCTGGTCGTCAAACGGTTATCCACTCCCGAAGGGACCAATAGGGGATAAAATATGAGTTATTTTCCCTCCTGCTTCGTGGGGGTCCATCAATTCGAGAGAAGAGCTATTAATATAGCCACGGGATTGGATTTAACCCTCTGCTCCTAAGAGACACACCCTTGCGGTAAAAATTCCTAACCCTTCTTAATCCTTGCCGCGGCGGAACGCGAGAACCTGTATACTACATGACACTAATTTGCGATGCACTCGAAACGTTCAACAAGTGTCGCTCACCTTCCCATTAAAATAATCTACTGTCCTTTTAATATGCATCAGATAGGTTGTACATGATTTCTTAACGAGGTAATCTCTTAATCATAGCTTTTTGTAATTAAAAAATTAGAAATTAATACGATTAAATTTTTAATCCTTGTAATTTGGTCTTTACAAATTTAAATACGATGTCATTTATTTTTAGGGTAAATAAAACAGCACAACAAGGGATTTATTGTATAAAAAGATTATTGCATTATAAAGTGTTGGAATTTGACAATAATCTAGTGAAAATCTCTGTGAGTAATATAGAACTTTAATAAAATTTTAAATATTTTTAGCTTATTGTAAAAATAAATTAAGATATTATATGAATATAAATATGAAATACATTAAAATTACGTTAATTGAATGTCAAACGATTTTTCGATATTCTATTATCGTTTTGTAGAATAGAAAGAACGTAACCTTGATAGTACTAGATAGATATTCTAAATGATAGTCATCAGTGTCGTACTCATATTCCATAATAATAATACGGAACGTGTAGCTTTTCGCTTATGCAATCAGCACCAGTTAACTCGGTTCAAGTAGAATCAGATGTACACGTGCAGACGAGCGCGGTACGGTCTGCTTCATGACAAACGTTATCGACACTTGGCAAGTGACACATATATCGCGAAACTGTCCCTACTGTCTGTTGACTGTGCTGTGGATGATGTGAGAGTACTAGAGACGGCCAGGGAAAGAGATTCGTGTCGACGACAGGCGTTTGCCATTAGTCACTCTTCTGCATCCTCTTCAACGTACGAGTTTATCGTACTGTTGTATCACCAACATTTTCGACAGCTTCTCCCATTCGACGTTTCGTATTCATAAAGCTTGCGATCCCACAGTGCATATATTTGCTTTGATATTTCATTGTATAATTAATGTGTGATTTAATTAACCGAGAAATTATAATTTTATAGAGCATAGTTTCATTTTAGGGAATCGACGGAAAGTTTCCCAGATGTTTTGATTTTCCATTAGTTAAAAAGATATCGCTAAGAGTATGCATAATGTCTGTACATAAAGCTCGAGTGATTAATGCGGTTCGCAACTGGGGCTGGCGCGTGCAGCACCCCTCCGTTCACTTTTAAATTCGTCTTAGGTGCCAACTCCAAAAGCCGCGCAATATATATTACGAGGGTTGCTAATTATCCTCTCCCCCCCCCCCCCAGAAAGTAGGCGAGGAAAGCAGCTACTTTTCAACTGGAACTGTCAAATTCATTATGTGTTGAGGAAGAAGGATTGATACGTCAACCTTAAAAACAGTCCTCTACGTTCACCGAAATACAAGAGGAACAAGATTCATCTAATGTTAACTCTTATCCATTTTTTGTATCCATTCATATTCAGATGCCAAAGGGTAGTATGGCTTTTCCATCGCTTTATTACTTGTACACGAATATGCCTAGTAACTAGATTGTGTGCGTTTATCCATTTATAATTTAAAACTCAGAAATACATAAAATGCACACGATACGCAAAAATGTATGAAATATCTAAAGTATGATACTTGTTACGAACAAACCTCTGCTTAGTTTCCATTCCATTAATTACATACACAAAGATAAGATTTTGCGTAATAACTTTAATGCCTGCGTGCATATCAATTTAATTATTTTCGATTGCAAGAACAAATTTTGCGAGCTTAATTATTTACCTTCTCTTTATATTGCCTCTTTTATCATTATGTTAAGTTGACACTGAGGGATAAATTGACTTGGAAAAATTCATATTGTGAACGAGGAACTAGTTCCACCAAAATAAGAATAACTTGCAACGATCGCCGGACGAGATCGCAATAATCGCGCTCCAGAGAATCGAGAATTCTCGGTACAATTCAGGGAAGTGTATATGAAAGAAAATACACGTGAAAGCAGCTGAGCTTAGCCGAGTATGCGACAAATCTGTTGAATCCAGCGAGAGAAGGACGCGAACTATCAGATTCACTTCCGCCTGCAAACCTTGCTCTCCTCCCCAGAATCTTTTATGCGTAATCATTTCTGACTTTGTCGCGACGGTGGAATCACGATTTCCCTTTTTCTCTATTTCTCTCTCTCTTTCCCTCTCTCCCACTCTCTTTCTCTGTGTCGCTCCTTTTCAAGGGTCTGCACTGTACTGTTCGAGGGAGAACCAACGATAGTTGAGGAGGAGAAAAGAGGGGCGATAGAGAAGACAGACAACGAGAGAATGAGGGAAGATGTTCCCTTTGTACGAGTTTAATCCAGCATTGTCGAGGCACGGTCTTTTATTTCAGGCCCGCGGAAGGCACGGTACGATGCGGCGGCGCGTCGATATATAAAGAGGAGAGTTCTGTTCTGCAAATGCGCTCCAGGGAACTGATCCAGCTGTTGCTCGTCCTTCGGACTTTTCGTTTGCCATTTTAATCAAGACTTTCACAGGAAGGAAGTCCTGGGGTACAGTCTGTACAAGCAGCAACACAGCAACGAGAGTGGAGGATTTTACTCGCGTTTACTCTACATAACGTGAGTTTCGCTTTATTTACCTTTGTTATACATCATCGTGGAATCGGCCAATATTTAATCTTATAAGTTCTGAATTACGTATCATATTTCCTTTACTGCGATTTTCAGATTTGATTTGGTACTTGAAAACTATTTTTGATATTTACATGTTATTACTGTATAATCTATGTATCACTGAGATATAAATACATATGGCAATACCGACAAGTAACAATTCGAAAATATAATTTTGATAATTCGTATGAATTTTGTTTTCGCCCCTTATCTCACTTATGTAAAACGTATAAAAATATTGCCATGAAATATTGTAAAAATTAATCATGAAAGTAAACGGAATAATTTGTATCAGCTTAAAAACAAAGAAAAAAAATATGCGCACGATAAAATTTCATTTTTTGTATAGCGATGTTTAATAAGCTTTAATCGAATTCGAAGAACATTTAATTCATGATAATTTTGATACGAATTACTACAAAGAAACCTCAGGACATAAAGGGTTAAAGCTTTGTGCCATGAAAATTTCTAACAAAAACATATTCTAAAATTACAATAATAATTTACTTCTGCGTGAAAAGGATAGATATATAGTAACTATTGTTCACAATAAACTTCCTTTATAACATGTGATATTAACATTCTCTGTGCAGAGAAAAATTTCGAATAAATGCCACGATGCAGAAGAACAAATGACGATACTCGAAATTGCTTGAAACCGGCGACTTTTTGCGTGAAAATGATTTTCCTGGCAGGCCTCGTGCCACTTTTTTTCGGGTCACGGACTGTCTGGCGTTGAATGAAGGGAGCAGATGCGGCCGGATGCAAATCGTGGATTAATCTCGCCAACCCCATCTGAGCTACCCCCGAATCGGTCTATCCCTGACCCCCGATTGCAGCGCGAGGGGTCGGACATTGCTCGCCTCTGTGAATCTATATGCGAAAGTTCGCATGTGTCGAGGACAGGAGTCACTCCTTTCTGTCGCCCCTCGATTCTACGGATTACGACACTGTACAGAAATAGCCGGCAGGTATCTTCTTTCTCGCGTCGATTAATTTATCCTAATTTTTAGCCAGAGAATCTTGTTATAGATTTTTTATATTTCACAAATTCCTTTAATTGTTTCGCGATTAATGGAAGAATGCCAAGATAAGTTTTAGAAAGATTTCTGGGAATAACAATTGCCGGGTTTTTATGTATTTTTATGAACAACTTAACCCTGCTGCATTCCTTGAATTTTTATTCATATTTCGATATTTCAATTTTATTATTAGCATAAAATTGAATTCTTTTTACTTGAGAAATTGTTTAGTAGTAAGAAAACATAACTGAGTAAAAAAAGAGCCGAGGAACGCAGCAGGATTGAAAATGCAAAACTATGCATAAATATATAAAATATTCAAAGTAAGATATTTGTTAATAATATGTATTAGATGAATCAAAATTATTTAATTTCATTTTTAGCTATGCTCTCAAAAATATGCGAGATTGCATAAATATCCGCAATGTGGAATAATTATAACATTTCTCATTGATATTAATTTACGAATGGGACTATTTTACTTAAAAAATCCTATTTAACCTACATTTTTCTAAATTTCAGTATATTATAGTCCGTATTATTGTAGTTTTGCAGTCATTATTAAAAGAAATTATCCTATTCCCGTGCAAAGTGATTCTTCTAAGGTTTAAGATGTCTTATTCTCATCCCGAATACATTGAAAAAGCTTTATCGATTTTATCTTCCGTGCACGCGTGTGCGTATGCTTTCTTTCTGAGTGACTCCATCAAACTAAGCCTCAATAAACTACATATAAAGTACGTGGATTAAGCCGCCCCTCTATGGAACACGCGTGGAGGTGTTTCTGGTTGATCGAAAAGAGGCGAGTCAAGGAAGTTGGATCAATTTAAGGGTGAAATTACGTCACGTTTTTTTTGTAAAAAAAAATAACACAAATAAAATGTTTTGTTCTTTTCACTCACCGTTCGATTCCTGTCATTCGGGGATGTCTGTATTTCCTTGAAAGAAGCAGTCCACCACCCCAAGCCGCCTAAGAAGGAAATATTTCGTGAAGACTTTGTAAACGTTGACTCTTAAAGCCCAGATTTTCCGAATTTTCCCTCAATTTAACCCATCGAAACTGGCCGTCGACTACGTGACGCTTCTCACATCTATTATTTACGTTAAGACTCTTACGCGTTTGGCATTTATCGTTCGAACGCTAAACCGATTTGAATAAGCTGTCTGGCTAAGTGAAAATCTCTCTCGTCCCATTCTAGCTTCGAAGCACTTTCATCTTCGGTTTTGTTCATTACATTAATCGAACAAATATATTTTTTAATTTTACACGCGCGATACAACGGAAACGATCGATCGTTCTTACAATTTGCAACGACTTTAATATTCTGCCTGTTCTTGAGCCATTTTCTCTCATCGATAAAATTATTGTTGGTGATTATTATAAAAAATACACATAATGATCTAATTTGTATAAAATATTCACAGTATAATAATCGTTATATTTAAGAGATAAAACTAATTTCATCGACTAGATTCGACTTCTTTGATTGCGTTCATAAACATATCAATTTGTACAAATATCTAATTATTATAATTATTGGTAGAATTAATTGATTCCACTCACGTCGATGTGTAGCCAGAGCTTGTGTCTCTGGCAAATATCAGCGATTTCTGGAATAGGATCGAATGCTCCGATGACGGTCGTTCCTGCGGTAGCGTTCACGAAGAAGGGGATATGTCCTCTAGCCTTGCGTTCCAGAATCAATTCTTCCAACTTCGATGGGATCATGCGTCCTCGATCATCGCTGGGAACCATCACACAGTTGTCCGTTCCCAGTCCGCAGACAGAGGCGCATGATTTCACCGAATAATGGCACTGTGCGACAAATTAAGCACACCTTAAATTTTTACTTCTATCTAGGTTATATGGCTAGGTACTATGAAATCATAAATAAAATTTCTCTAAAAGCAATTCTCTTATACGATTATTATTAATCAAAATAATCTTATACGATTATTATTAATCTCTAAAAGTGAATTCATTGCAAAGGATTTCTTTCTAAGCTAACAAATTTCTAGAAATTCTATCTTGGAAGATTTTAACTTCCACTGTTAATTGATAAAAAATAGATAAATAGACAAATTCATACATCTTGAGGAAGATGAGTCGCGATTAAAATTCTTTTATAGAATTGTGAATTAAAGAATTCTTAAAGAAGAAAGCAAGATGTATTCTAACAATCAAAGATATAGAAATTGAAGAAGATACGAAGATATATCGGTTTATACAAGAATAAAGTTTGATTTATCACGGAGCTTATAGAAAATGTTATAAATAGAATTAGGCGTACCTGGTCAGACGTAAACATAACTAGCTGTCCCCCGATAGCAGCGAGGCCTCGTTCCTTGTAAGCGGGAAACATTTTGTGTCTGGCAGCGAGAAAAGCATAAAGATTGCTGATGGAACCTCCTGGTGCAAGGATGGAATCACCACCGTTCCAACCAATGAGCTCCCTCATTTTCTGAAGCACCACGTGCTCCATCAAAATGAACACTGGCGCAATTTCATAGGTGAACATGTTCGTGTTGGCTGTCGCCGTCAGCCATTCACCAGCCATCGAGACGATATCAAGACCGCAAGATAATTGATTGAAGAAATGAGGATGACCTGAAAAAAATCGCAAAATAGAAAATAGAATTATTACATTAGTTCACATTTTTTAATATTGGAAGTATAGACCTATGTCGCTATATTTGGTACAGTTAAACGTACCATACGCAGATGATTATAATTAGAATTATGTAATGAAAAGAAATAGGTATGCGTATATATTAATAGGTATATAATATATAACTTTAAGTAAAGTATAGTTTGAATATTTTATTATATATTTTAGAGCATTTCGTGCAGTTCTGCATCTTTACATTTTCTATAAATGCATGAACATCCGTAATATGTTAACTATTCTTTAATCTTAATAAAAATCAATATTAACTTTGCCAAAGAATTTGCGTTTTTGGTAATTGCAAACATAAAAAATCGTTTGACGGATATAGTAGTTGCAGTGTTAACGATCGAACAATGGTATTGAAATCCTTGAAACAAATGTTAATGTTAAATGCCTGTGTTAAATTCACGAAACAATCCTTTCGCCACGGAAGGAGGCATTTAAATTAATCGTTTCCACCATGAATCAGGGTGACGTTCTAATTCCTTTGAAATCGTGATTGTTTGAAGACGGCGTCCAATGGCGGGGTAATTAATAACACCGACGTGGCACGTGGCCAAAAATTATATTGCCAACGTTCGTAACGCCAAACAGCGAGGTCGGACGTTAAAGACACGCGAATAGAAAGCGAGAAGAGAGAGAGAGAAAGAGAGAGAGAGAGAGAGATAGACAGAGCTTTAAGCTACTGGCTGAGTACGTTGTCATCCGCTCTGCTGAACATCGCGTCAGGATCAGGGTTAATGCTTCTGTTCGATGGGAGTCTGCCTTCTGATGCGACTGGGGGAACAAGTGCTCGGATTCTACTGTTTCTTGTACGCGAGGTACCCTGCTGTATCAAGTTAGATTTTTGTATTTCGTTTTCTTTGGTAATCAATAATTTTATTTCGAATCAGTCTGTTAGTTTTATTTATATTTATTTAAAAAATAAATGATTTTAAAAAATATAAATTCTAATATATTACACTTGTAAGATATTGCAAGATTAATATATAGATAATGTAGAAGTATAATAATGCTTGCACAGAATTATGTTTACGCTAAATCGGGGAATTCTGTAGCTCAACCATATTGTGATTATTGGATTCCATTCTACAAATGTTAAGGCTGCTTTCATACCTAGGACACATGTGGAAATGTTTCGATATAAACGATAATTTGCTTAAATTCAAGATGAACCGAGAAAACGTTAGAATTCGGTAAGTAGATACGGAACGTTTGTGATTAGAGATGGAGTAAATAGGATATATGAACCACCAGCTTTTGTTATGTAATAAATTGGTGTCTATTAATGCTCTTTACACTATAAGATGCACTTTAAACGAATTCAGAATTATTACTAAGCTATCCACAAGAAATAATGGAGAAAGATAATAATTTAGGAGCAATAAGTAAATAACACCTTATTATAATATTTCAGGGTTGAAAAAAGACTTTTACATTCATCACCTTGTTAAACACATTGTCTTTTGTTAATTTCGATTCTTAGATATTTCCTATTTTTTTACTATTTATTTCATTCTTGTTAAAAATAAATTATGTATTTATATGCGTAAGTATTACCAACCTAAATGAGTTTGACTTATCCTTATTAACTCCTAATTCTGTAATTATAAAACAGATTACGGAGTAAACAATAAATTAGAAGATTTTTATTTATTTATATAAAGTAGATCCTTTTTTTAGTCATGGATATCATTTTTCCGCAAAATTTATGTTTCCGTGATGCAGGATTTTCTTCCACCCTTGAAACCTATATCCTATCATTCTCTAAAATAAGGTAGATCCCTTGATCCCGAGAATTGATGGATTCACTCCATTGAATATCCGGCCACGAAAAGACTTTCTCCCCCGAATGTACGATAACCTTCACAACCTTTGATAACCAATGAGCATGGTCGGAAGGTTTTCTGCGTGAAACCTCCAGAGTCGCGTTATGTTTTTCCGAAAATTCTGCTCCCTCGATATTAAGACTAAAGACGCGAATGAGTATTTCGAGGGTGGCGCCTAGACATTTTAATCTCACGGTATTACGTAGTGATTGACGTATGACGCCAGTCTATCGAGGGCTAAGTGCTCCCCTTGGCACATCTGTAACTGTAACTTCAGTACTTTTCTAGCGCGAAGTCGAGATCATGATTTCCCTCACAAATTTTCGCAATCTTCAAGAATATTTTATGAAAGTTTTGGAATAACAATTCGTGAAATCAGTGAATAATAAATTTCTATAATTTTAATAATTTTAATTTTAATTTTCTATCCTTGTTTCCTTAATTTGAGTTATGCCATCCTTCGATATTTTAACTCAGTTAAAGAAATAAAACCAAATTCTTGAAACTCTAACGAATAATTACGATTTCGTCTTCAGTATATACAAAAAAGAACCTCAAAGAATTTTCAATGAAAAAAATCAGCAATGATCGAAATATCCACAAGCGCTTATCGCAATTTTTCTCCCTATATGGCAAACTAAATTTAGTAGATCCACCAGTGAAACATCGAAATCTCCGGAATCACGAGCGTATATCTCGACATAAGAGTCTCCACCCCAAAAATGCGATATCAGGCAGCGGTATCTGAGCCGTTTGTCGCAGTGTTATTCGCAATTATCTTGGTCCGTGGATCGTGGCACGCGTCCGGTTCTGGGGTGTGCAACAAGACTTCTCCCTTTCTCTGTCTCTCCCCCGATTTTTCCAAGAGCATCGAGCTCCAGCGGTTCAGCCAAGGGTGGTGGAGGGTCGATGGTCCGAGGAACCCGCATTTTGCGCGTCACACGCGTCGCTGCGCGACTAGATTGTTTGCAGAGGCTCTCAAACTGACGTATGATACAAGAAAAACAAACTATTTCGACCAACTGGCGAGACAGGTTGATGTAAATCACGCGAATCGCCAGCGTAACTATTCTGTGGCAAGTTTGCGTTATCTTCTGGGACAAATTGAGAAAGTTTTAACTATTACATCAGTGCAATTGCTTGTAGATTGAACGTAGAAAATAAATTCGGAGCAGAAGTGGGGGATGATTAAGTGAATCTAGCTAAACTTTCTATTGGCAAGAGAGGAATGTTGTAAAAGTGAAGTTAGACGTATTAGATTGCGTTTCTTAAGAGAGTGTTACGGATCATTAATATAAAATCTATGTAATCAATAATATATGAATTATTTTGCTTCGTTATTCTTTGTAAGTGGATTAGGTAAATTTATCTCACCACCATTCTAAAGCTTTCATCGATTTATCAGAAAATTCCGATATTTTTTTAGTACACTCATAATATCAGTTTTCTCACCATTATTGTTATTAATTGATGCAATCATAGTCAACCTTTATCTAATACGATATTATTCATTGTAATTGAAATGAGTGCCGTTTCTATAATATTCGTCAAAATATAACATTAAAAGATTTTAATATTTTAGTGTAATATTTTAAACGTTCCAGAAATGAATGCAACAACGATTAAACATTCATGATGGGTAGTGAGCGTTTTGTTTGCGTAGTTTATAGGAAGATACGAAAAACAAACGCACGAGAGTGCAACGCGCGGATCGAGATAAACCAGGCAGGTTTGCCGTATTATGTAGATTTAAGGGTATGTTAATTTTGCTGTGAGCTGCAGGGATTTTCGAACCGTATCCCCTTAGACTCATTTTCATTGCCACGAAGTAATAGCAAAATAGACGCTGCCCCCTTAAAACTAATGGACGGTGATTTACTTTTTGTTGCGATCCTTTACACTCTTGCGTAAATCGAATTTCTATATCAATTTTGTGTTACAAACATTATAGTTTATTTATAACGAAATATTGTAAAAGGTAGTAAAATAAAAAAGAATATACTGTCATCTTTTCATAGCAATCTGTTAGCATTCCTTTTCCTTTTATTTTGTTAAAACATATTTATAACGGGTTTGCGTTACTTGCTTTCTCACGATTTCTGGGTTTTCCATATCAATTTCATTATACTCTTACTTTTTTTCTTTGTTAAACATTGTTTTATTCGTAAAAAGGATATTTAAAAAGTAGTAAAACAAAGAACATTACAAAATAAATTTTTCATATTTTCTACTTAGTTTGTTAAAGAATGTTTGTCACAGATTTATACTGATTAATTTCACGTAATTTGTGGAGTTGATATAGAAGGACATAAATAGACTGGTATTTGTACGTCCGATACGATAGATTCTGCGATTTGTTCCTTTCACTAGGTTGCTCTTACGAGCAATTACAACGTCGGAGGGTATCACTTTCCGACTAATTTGCTCTCTTTTCCCGCGTGGAAAAGAAAAACGGAACAAATTTTAACGTGGAGAACCTGCTCGATGCAGACCTCGGTAATATATTACAGGGCTTAGGATTTGTATGAAGAGAAGTGTGTAACCCTGGCTAAACGCTAATACCGTGCAATCAATCATATCACTAGAAAGAAAACCATTTCGAATGTGGTCTTGAGCTCAGACTTATGTAACGGCACAAGAAAACGTCTTATGCGAATAGCATTATTCACCTTTCGATGGAGAAACTCCATAATTTCATTTCTTTTACGTAACTTTTACGTAACTTTTAACTCCACAATTTCATTTATCTTCATGCACTATATATTTGACCAATTTTAAATATATAATCTTTATAAATTAAATATTCAACAGATTTTAAAAATAATTAAAACCCAAATCCTTTAAGAACCATAATTTACACAGACAATAGGAACTCTAAAATTTAAGTCAATTTCAATGATCAATCAAATCAAATTAAAAAGAAAAGGAGTATCGTTTATGAGAATTTCCATTTGTCTTTGTAGGCATGATATTTGAACAGTTATGATTTTGGGTGCAGGAATTCCATTCTTCTCGCCTTCTACCGAATGGATGACGTAACAACTTCTGCGTTCCATGACGAAACGATTTCTACATTCCACGGCCGGCTATCGATGCCAATTTAAATTCCAATGGGTGTAGGCGATGCTTTCGTGCCGAAAGTTCACGAAGGGTTCAAGCTATGAGCGATCCCGTAGCTACCCCCGCTTGCTCGCCCCTATTTACTATTTCCCTCGACCCCAGCGAGGGAAAATCGTGTAGAAATGGCTCTTAATTACACCGATCCTATTGAATTCACCACCCTGCGCAGTGGTGCCACGTGCGCTAACGCTACAACCGTGTTTTTCGATGGGCACAGTTTGTATTGTTCTTCCCTCTTCCCCCCCCTTTTTTTTTTTTTTTTTGGTTATCCGTACTCGAATTCCAATGGCTTTTTGTAGAAAAAACCATCGTAACTTCGATCCACGTTGAGGGGAATTGGGAAGAGAGTTCTCGATTGAAAATTGGCAACTTTTTTGTCTGTTAATCCTTTCGCAGCCTCATAAAATGACGAAGAATTCAGGATGAATGATTTGGAAAATAATTATTCTTTTGTCTTCAAAATGTTCTATATTCCTGATATCAGATATAAAGAATATATATTTTCAATTTTCTATAAGAAATAAACGTTTATAACTGCAGTTAAGATGTGAAATTCAAATAAATAATTTATACAACTTTATTCGATCTTAAATAAATTTTATATGTTTGTCTTCTTCAGGCTACGCTGGTAAAGCGTAATTTTACCTTAAAAATATAATTGATAGGTTTATAATTCTGAAGAAAATTATTCTTCCATCTCTTTGTAATTATACCGAGTTTCACATTACGATATCGAAATATTGTTGTTGCATGTAGATTGTGTTTTCTAGGTCGAAGCAACTAGAGCGCCTATTTTATATATCGACGAAAAGCTTTATAAAGGAAACATACAGGGTTTCTTCCCAGTGTCAGACCTTCGAAATTCTCAGTCTTCGTGATTGCATAGACATTCTATATGCCGACAATATGTCGTTGTTGATAAATACGAATCAATCACGAACGTCGAGACACCAGTTCCACCGCAATCAATCAAGATCTTCGTACGTATCTCGATATTAATCGATATTAATTTCCTCCTATCGTGAGATACATGATAGTGGAAATTTCAAGCTCAGCGATAATTTACATAAATTTGACTGATTTTACATAAATCTTTTTCTATGCATATAATATTTCATTTTTTAAATACATATTCAGTATCACATTAATTCTTAATATGAAGTTTTACTTGAGACTAGTTGATTATCGTAATATTAAAATTTATATTAATTCTGCGAAAATTCGTTCATAAACAATTTCCCTCCCTAAAACACTGTGTCCCTCTTAACAATCCCCAATATCTTTATTCTTTTTATGGTGTCATATTTCAAAAGACTATCATCGACATTCTTATCATCCAACGCCCCAAAAAAGCATTTTCAACGTATCTACAATCAACCGATTCGATTGCAGAAGGGTAGATATTTCCTTTTTTTTCACGGTTTCGATGACAGTCAGATCGCTACGAAGAGGGAATCTTTCGTGGAATATAATCTAATAAGGACTTTTTGTCGGCACGTATACATCGTGCACGCGTCCCTCTATACACAGAGGGTGGCTCGTCATTCACTCTGTCCACGATCCTTTCCATCGGCGTTTGCTACCAGACAAGCCTGATTTCTGGCCTAAGTTCGGTTTGCCCTCTTCCATTGTGCATTAGCATCTATTCAAGCTGGTAATCGAATCCTGCCGAGATAGCGAACTTTCGCGGGGGATTTGCGGTTGACTTTTGGCATTTCCTCCACCGAGAGACTCTATAGACTCGCTAAGCTACGACTAAATTAATACCTCAGTGTAAACTTCTATGACCGCACTAGTTGTTTTACGGAGTTGAAAATTTTCGATAAGAATCTTGAAATTAAGATTAGAGACAAATATTGAATATTTTGATGGATAGAATTTTCAAGCCACGATTAGATTAACATTTCAGTATAAAATTCTACGATCGCGTTAGTTGTAAATGTAGGAGGAGGTAAACAATTTTCAGTGAGAACTTTAGTATTGAAATTTAATACAAAAATTAAATATTTTGATTTGTCCAATAAAGGGATTTTTAATTTTGTGGGAATAAATGGAATTTAATTTTGTAGGAATAATAGGATTAATATCCAACATTGATTATTTATTATCATACAAATTTTTCACTTGATTCTTCCTTTACAATTAAAAGAAATGGAACTTTATACAACTCGAAACTGTATCACTGCTTTTCAGAGAAAAATAACCAAGATAGTGCAGGGTGATAATACGGTTTTTTTATTTCAGTTAGCAGCAGCCCCTCGCTCATTTATCACGTGCACAAGGGCAACGTGTATATTTCGGGGGTTGTAGCCGACGGAAATGCAGGAAGTGTCTCTAGCCACCTTATCTCCGACCCCGAGAGCGCGTATGCTAAATTGAATATGAAATTACGTGGCTTATCGCCCTCCCGAATGCAAGCAAATGTGATAGCACAGTGTTAAGCGATTTTCTACTAGTCATCATCTTCAATTTTCCTTCAGTTTTTCGTTCAGATAATTTTTATCCACATTTAACAAGCAAAGAAAAATCGTTTAACAATCTTCATTTTGATTCAATTCGGAATTTTTATTTTTAATTAATAATGAACGATTAAAACATAACAAAAGTTATTTTTGTTGTTTCTAAGTAATAATCACGAGTTTGAATAGTCAACTTGTTGTACAGATTAACGTTAACTTACCAGTTTTAACTTGATACTTTAAGGTGGTGGAACAATCAATGAGAAGTTGCTGAAGAGTCAAACCAGAGTCGGGAATTTCGAGATCCAGAAGGCGCATCATTTCGGAAGGATGATGGAAATCGAGTACCTTCGCAGTCCTGTCATTCGTTGATTTGATGAAATCCAATAGAATATCCACTACCTTCATCAGGAATTCCTTGGTTGCTGGATAACCTTCGGCATTTTGCGGCAGGATATCTGAGAGCAACAAAATTGAGTATTGTAGTAATAGATGTATAACTATCCCTTGGATTTCTATATTCTTGCCTATACAGAGATTCTGTAACATATTGTTTCCTTAGTATCTTCGAAATTATTATATAAAATTGTTTCTTCTAGATATATACTGCAAATATTGAACTGATAAAATACATTCTACTTTTCACTGAATTTTATTCAGTGATAATTCTTTATTTAAATAACTAACTTTACAATCTCAGAGATATTATATGTTTTCTCTCTGAATCTTACAATTCCAATAGCGTTATAAGTATAATTCGTTATAAATTCTGAATATTCTTGGAAATATCATAAATATAACATTAACATTCAGCATTGTATCATTTGAATGTTACTATAAACACGATTCATCAAATTCTTATTCTTAATTGTATAATTTCGAAGATACCAAAAAGTTGTTAAATCATACAAGCTACGACACTGATCGAAGTAATTTGAATTTAATAAACCGTAGTGGTGGCTAATTGCCTACTGGCAACTCTCTAATTGTTATAATCAAGTGAAATCTCTTCTACGACAGCGACACCGATCGATTTGATTACCGTTTTATCGAGCGTCCGTCTTTTCCTCGGCGCTCCATCGCACAGTGAGTCCGATCGCGATTTTAACGGACCAAAAATCGAACGCACTTTGTGCAAGTCCAATCAGTACCTTTACTCGTTCCAAAATTCATTGAATTGAAGGAAAAGTTCAACGTTTCTTTAACGGCTCGTTATTATAGTTCTAAATACAGGTTTTTCTTTTTTAATAGGATTTTATATTTTTCTCATTAAATTCTAGACGTTATATTTTCAAATATGTAATGAAACTTTGGGATTAGCTCAATTCCTACCCGTGCCAGACATTTTTCTTCCTTAAATCTCATCGTGTTATTAAATAATCACAATTTTTAATATTACTACCAAACGAGTGAGAACGGGCCGCTAAAATCGAACTAAGTGTAATTTGTACTACATACTGCATATTTGCAAGGTTTTGGTGCACAGAGAATGTTGGAGCATGTAATTGTTACGAGGATTTTGATATTAATATAACTTCATAATATTTTTCGTCCCTTGTTTTACTGGGAGTATCTATAAGGACGAATTATTTAATGAAGCGTACCTTCTTGATTACAATTCATGTTCTCTCGAAAAAATCCTTAAGTCGTAAGACAAGTTTAACAAATGTAAGAACAGCACGGATGTTAAACGAATACTGCCCTACGTGCGAGAGATTATGAAAATTATAGTTTGATTGTTCATATCTGTGCTCTCTTGACTCTGTTATCCACTTATTTGTTAATTTATCCGGCATACTACACAGACTTGAAACAGACGTTTATCTCTAACGCAGAGTACAATTTGTTGTCGGACCTTTGACCCGCCAGAATCGCGATCGGGCCCACTATGCGCCGTTTCGACCTACCGCCGGCTCTCCTTCGCAGAAAACGTTAATTATTAGAATGATTTCACCTCATCAAACAATTGAAAGTATAGACCTATATTGACACACTCTCACTTGTTTGGTGGGATGACACCATCTCACATCGTCACCATCTCTTCATCTTCTTCTTCTTCTTCTTCTTCGTCTTCCTCTACGTGTCATACCAGTGACGAGTGACTTGTTTTGCTATTCAGGAACATTCATGCAATAGTCATTCATCGTACTACACGAAAATGCACATAATACAATCATGAGTACAGATACACTGAAAATATTTGTCTTCCAAAAATTTGTGACGTTTAATTTAAAGGAAGATGGAAGATGGATAAATTAAGAGATAGAATTTTATTGTGACTGGAATTTAAAATGTAAACTTTACCTCGAGTAATTTGATTATTTTATGGCTCTGGTTTGACGCAGATAACAAAAACTATTTACAGTAGGACATTTCAATGTGCTCGTGGTAAATCCTTGGTAGATTGAACTGTCTTTTAGTCCCTGGGTAACCATAAAGTATCCTGTGGAATAAACCACCCTTCGTTTCCCATTGCATTAAGAAGATCCCATGGATAAACAGACCAGAAATTCGCTAGTATTTATGTTTTAAAGTCACTGTTTTTCTGTTATCTGAATAGAATGAAGGAATACTGAACTTCTTAATAGAAAAGTCTTGCTTGAAAAGATGATCATTTCAACTCAAATTCAATATACTTTATATTCCAACTTAATTAATACGAGTATATCGATGCTCAAGTCATTTAAATTTGGAAAAATTGTCGTTCAAAAGTTACGTTAGTTAGATTTTACGATAAAGATGTATTCAGAAAGAGTAGTATAAAGCTATTCTAAAGGAGCAAGTGTATTTTTCAATAATCACGAGAACGATGAATGAGAATCGAATGGGAAAAGGAGGGAGCGTAGAACCTTATGGTGAATCGTTCTGAGCCCATGGTTAGACAAGAGAAATCCCTGGCTTCCAGAGGCTCTGCTTCAGCTAATCCAGCTCTATCAATCTAACGTCTGAAAAGACCGTCAAAGTCTCCTTTTTTCGAGTTTTACAGCGCTTCCGATAGAACTACTCATCAGACTCGAATGTTATTCAATCGATAGTGAAAACAATGTACACAGAGGAATAAAGTTAGTAATTACCGTTAAATCGTGCAAGAGGCGGAAGCATCTAATACATGCTGTTTCGATTGGCTGAATTACAGATTCTAGTTTGATCTACGTGGAACTCGTACGTCGTTTGGCACCAGATGTACGGAACCCTCTATTCGTGGCTTTAATCAAAGCGCCTTCTAGGGGTTGTTACACGCGGCAATTAGTTCTGGCGATTTATAAGCAGGATTACGGGGTTAATTTATAGTAACGAGTCGGAAGAAACACGAGGCTACTTGAGTTCCCGATAAAACTTTTCTAGGCAATCAAAATTATAACAAAATTTCTGCAATAAAAAGATCTTCCATAATTAACTTCTATCAAAATTTTAATAAGTTCGACGAATTGAAAATCGATTCAAGAAATTACAGTTACGTTTCTACAATAAATCTCTACTGTTACCTGATATCAAAATCCTAAAATATGTCAACTAAAATCGACTCATTTTTTGACTAGAAAAATATTAACCGATCTTTTTTATTCTTTTTTAGCTTGGAAGCTGCTCTTATCGGTATCCAGCACTTGGCAAAGTGTAAACAGATTCCCTACAACAAACCCTTCCGCCCTTTCTGTGGCGTGTAATCTGTCCTCAGCCACTCGTCGTCTATGAGCCTCTTCAAGCCAATTCTAAATCCTCTATTATTATGCACCCTTCCGAACCTCGCGAAATCAGGGCAATATTGTGACTCCCGGATTTCATTCTCGAAAAGCCAAGGCTGCCTCCACAGTCGGAACACACGAGGAGATGCTCCGAAACAACTTTAGAAACAATAATTTGCTTGGATTCGCAGTGACGCATGAAGACAGTAGTAGAATATTGGTCAGTAGATACGGAACGTATCTGGTCAGACATAGAGTAAATTGGATGCGCGAGACACTAGCTTCTGTCGTGCAACAAACTGACTTTTGTTATCACTTTTCCAGCTATACACTACGATATTGGCATGCATTATTATAGTTTAACAGAAACAATTAAGGGAAAATTTGAAAAGATACAATATACATGTAGGGGAAGCTAAGGTTATGGTTACATTAAAAGGAACACTTGTAGCTCATTCTATTAATTTTACATAAAATTTCTGAAGAACAGGGCATGCTGTGATATTGAAAAAGTTCTGAGAAAATATTTTAATAAAACTTACCCGAATATTTCAAGTTACAGTGCTCCCTAGAGAGCGAGTACGTGTTTTCGGAACTCATTAGTCTGGTCGGTGAGTGTGTTCGGGCGAAATTCTGAAATTTACAATAAATACCTGTACTTATTGAACTACATGAATATATATTTCGTAACATTCACCACAAAAATTACTGACATTTCTTAGAATAATCTCGTCGAACGAAGTACAAATCTAATGAAATCTGTTGATGAAAGAAATTGGTAGTAGTGAAAGCTCATAGAAGGTACGGATGCATCCGTTCTCAGGCAACGATTACAAAAATTACCATCTTTCTTAAGGAAATACTACTAAAAGGAAACAAAGAAACAGAGTAAATGAACAGCTAACGTAACGATAAACGATCATAAAATGACGAGAACTAGAAACAGACACGATGAATGACGTGAAACGAGATGGGAATGCCTTACATATAAGTATTCCTTGATCGCTGTGATTTTAGTGCCGATCATTTGCACATTGTCCATGTCTCTGCTTGTGCCCCTCGCCTCAGTCCCTACAACAATCAACAACAATGTCCGCTTCAGTGTCGAACTTTTCGAACAACACACTTTCGCGCTTTTTCGTATCTTTTATATTATCCATAGCGAGAGCCTGACAGAAATTGCGCAACTGCGAAGCGAGAATTATTAAAAAATACGCCGAAAGAACACGGCAGGCCGAGCGACCAAAGAAACATGGACAGAGAGCATTGTCTGTTCTTTTTCGTTCTGATTTCTTTTTTTCTTTTCGTTTTGCATTTATTTGTCAGTGATCTTTCAACTTCAGGTTCTTTGAAATCGTATCGTTGCTCTCTGAACCGATCGACTGGTCCTTGGAGCGTGAGAAATGTAAGCGATAGATCATCCTCCAGAAATTAGAAACTACGGATCACTCTACTGAGAGAGAGTAATTCAAACGTGACAAGAAAAGTGCTGATTGAAACGATTACGTAAGGAGGAAGATAGTGCAAGCTAGTAGAGAATCGTGCAGCTTTCATTCAGATTTTCTGTATGTATGGTATTTGGTGATTTATGCCGGGGAAAAAATATAACGGTATCCAGGCATGTAGAATTTTTATGTAGAATACAATTCTAACCAAATGTAGCTTATTGTGATAAAATAGATAGAGTTAATAATATTAGAAGTACGTACGATGTATGTTTCTGTACGTGTAGATAATAAAATACAAAGTCTTCTAGAATGTACAAAGTTTCTAGAATCAGGTATGGATTAAAGTCTTTTAGAAAATAAGATAATATTATACTATTCGAATTATTCGTCAGATTTTGAATAAATCCATCCACGGGATACATCACAATGACATTGAGAAGAACGAATGGAGCGAGAATGAGTTATGCGTGAAAGCGACATGTAATTCGAAACAAGAACCGAGAGGGTTTCAAAAAAACATTACCAAATTCCACAACAATCCCAAAAACATAATCCTTCCATTACCAACACCAATAGAAACCACCCTTGAAGAAATACAGTTCTATTTTCAAAACCCTCTCGAGTATCTTTAAACGACTAAAACTGGAGAAAGCGAAGATGATGAAGAAGAGAAACGGTTGCAACGAAACTCGTATTTCCAAGGAAGTACTCACCGATTCCTTGCTATCTCCTTGTGGGATAGTTGGAGTACGAATACTTCGATCTCGCTCGCGCTCGCAAGGGGATGAAGCTGTTGTAAACGGTAGAGAAGGACTGGAGGATGGATCGACGATAGACTGGTGAAGCGACGACGGGCTTCGGGGTGGTTTCCAAGGGACTGCTTCCAGCCGAAAACGCCTGGACGACTCTCGAACCTCGGCCTGACTCGGCCTGCCTCGAGTCTGCCTGACCCAGTTTCTCTCTCTCGTGCAACCCACGCAACTACCCCCAGCTGGCGGGGGTTGTTTTCACGTGGGCGGAGCTCGAAACGTCGTCGTATGCACAAGGTTGAAAGGGACCCGCGTACGAGGGTGGTTACGTAGGCGTGCCGAACTCTAGCCAATCCCTGTTCGAACGTCATGCTGACGTCAGACAGTGGTATGACGTATCGTTCGTCGCTCTCCTTTATCTCTGTTTCCTCTCTAGCCTCGAAGGCAGATACGAGGACTCCACCGCGTGCGGTTTTCGCCACAGAGATGCCTGTGTCTCCTTTTATATGTTTACGAATGTACTCCAGATGTGGAACCGATGGGATCCAAGAAAGCTGCTTAGCCGCGAAATCTCCGGCACGCTTGCCCGTTAGCCGAGATACACGCTGGAGGGACAGTATCGGAGATACTCGAGCTTTTCGAGCAGAGCTCCTCCACATCGTTTGAGCGCCACTCGTTATCGACAACGTGTGAAATTATTCAGCTAGCGAACAAAGGAATCACCTGTGAAAATCCTGCGAAATGTCATCGTGTGCCGGTAGGTTAAAATAAACCTCCATTCTTTTCCTACTGTATCACCTAATATTGTTGAAGATATTTTTAGTAACGCATTGGAAGTACTTCTACATTAATTTGAAAATTTCTCTAGAAAGTAGGAAAAAATCTTCTGGAGAAACCCTCGTTAATTTGGGATTCTAGGAAAAGAAAGCCTTCAAGTGGATTGAGAAATAAAATGTTTGTATAATATCATTATAATATGCATAATTAATTAATTTGCTATCCTAGAAGAAGAAATTCTTGTAACGGATTGAAAAAATGATTTACGATATAACGACTACACGGTCCTATAGATATTAATACGAATTGTATTGTACGCTTGGAATAGAAATTGCATTCTAGAGTATCGGTGGATTCTTGGTCACGAGTATCCTGAGGAATTCAAATCATTCTCTGCTTAAAGAGATTGGAATCGTTGCCGATGAAGCTTCCTAAGAATTCACGGCGCGTCCATGACTCGTTCGACTCCTACGTAGAATCTCCGATTCTTGACGTCGGATGTTTCAGCATCCAGCTACGTTTCTTAGACGGAGAAGCAACGGTGCGACGCGAAAGAGACACAAAAAATTTGATTGCCGATTTCTTTCGCGAAAAATGTCGTGACGCATGCGTCTCGTGACTGGAGTTTTCGCCGCGCGAGGGTTGAGGACTTTCCGACCGAAAGGGGAAAGAGAGGAAACGAGGGATACACTTCGAGAGAATGACAAGCGGAGGAAGAGGAAGAAACGTAGAGGTTAGGCGAGGTTATAGGGAAGGGTAGGAAGGACAAAATGGACGGCAGCCAATCGGATGGCGGGACAAAATGGCCGACGGTGAATTTAATCAATACTTCCTCCGTCCTTCGTGAGAGGGTGGAGGACAGGACAAGACCTAGAAACTACCAGGAACGTAACAATCCATCGTCGAGTGTACGTATTCGCATCATTGAGGTCGATACACCTAGTTCCTTGCCTCTATGTTCCTCAGACACCCGTTATATGTACTAGAGAATATGAGTTCTTCTCCTTCGCTAACGATCCCCCTTGTTTTTCCATTGTAGTTACTTGTTGTTGTGTAAAATCGTCAGTAAAGTGCATTCTGAGAATGAAGGGTTGCTCAATGAGAAGAGTATATAAGTTGATCTCTTTTCATTTCTTCTTTCTTTGATAATTTGGAACGTTCTTCATTTAAGTATGTAGTTGAAGGCTCTCTAGTTGCGATGCCGATTATCTTGTTACAGGAAGAACATAACGAGTGTCGTGATGATAAAATTTCAAGTGGTAGTTATCTATTATTTGTTGAGAACGTAGTTGACGATTTTTTTAGTAATTAGTACATCGAATCTGGTAATTACCTAATTAGAGTTTTAGTATTACCTACTTGAGAAAACAGTTAGCTTCTTTAAAAATATTAGAAAACCGCTCTAAACCTTAAATTTGATATTCAGAAGGAGATTTAATTCGATGAATGGACCAGAATAGTCTTTGGATAATTGAAAATTCGTACGATCGGATATAATACTTAAGAGCAATTACGTAAAGAGCAATTGATTTGAATATTCCTATATTCCTTCACGAATATTCGGGCTCGAACTCAGAAGTTAAAAATTCAATTAGACAGAATCATGGTGACATTTCAATATATCAGAATAACGGTGTCATTGTACGAGAAATCGATTTGGAATTTGGTGGAAAGAGATTCAACAGCTTCTCGCGTCTGTTACTTCGCACAGAAAGTTTAAATTGAAACGATGCAGCCCGGAGGTACCGGGAAAAGAATTCTCGGATGCCTCGGGATAAATTTCTTGACGGCGCTATCGGCCCAGAGAATGCAAATTACTTGTGTCCAAGTTCCTTCTCCGCTGTTCCCTAGGGCTGTTTTCCACTTTTTCCCGCTTTGTCTTTACGTGAAAATCATGAAAGTACTATCTCGATGAAACGGATAAAGTGCGTGCTCGGTTTCTGATAACACTGGCGCCGTTATGAATGTTACATTGTTTATTTAATTTAGAGAGACGTCGATATGAAATGCGTTAAATTTTTAATCCTTGATACTGCAGGAAGGTGATATGTCATGTATTATTCTGTATTATCTACGAATATCAATTTTGTGACAAATTTTAACCCTGGAATATTATAGCGATTTATTGTATTATTCCTTATATTTTTAAAATAGAACATAAGAAATGTTAATTATTACTATAAGTTATGATTTGATAAACTGTTGAGTAGTAAACATACGCTTGTTAGCTGTTATGCTAATCAAATTACGTTTTTAAATCAACTATTTTTACTTATCTTCATAGTTAGAATATTTAATTTCCCGGTGTAGATAATGCTATCCGGAAATTATTTTGAATTAAATTTAACCCAGGCATATTTTTCTACCATTATATAATTTTTCAATTTGATGAAAATATGAAGAAATCATTAAAATATTATGTTAGTATACACGAAATGAATTTTACATTCAAATCTTTTTTAATCATCCAGGCCCCTTTATTTCTTCAAACAAAAATAAAATATTGACATAAAAATTCGAAAAGCGTGACAGGGATAATTGATCTTTTAGTATCATAAAGGTACACTGATAAAAATCCAACAAAATAAAAAATAATATAATAGTTAAATTTTTTAATTTTTTTAATTGAATATGAAAAGACTATTCATAAATGTTGAAGGTATTTGTTAAGTATACCAATTTTTACATTTATTCCAGCGAATTAACTAAACACAAAGAATAGACAAGGGTAAAAAAAAAGTAACTTTCGATCAAATACGCTGAATCTATACAAATTACAACGACAATGATTTATTTCACTGCTCATAAGGACAAAATTTTGCTAATAAATAAGACATGATTGAAACGCGACAACGATCGATACTCGACGTATGAGACGTAGTATGCATCCCCCGCGTTTGCCAGTACGTGCATACGCGAATGGGTTACGCGTGAATGTGAATATTCATGGTGGCAGACTACGAGCTCGTTTGTCTCGTGAAATGAATTTCGAGTAACCTAGATTGAAAACCTGGCGTAGTTCGTCCACGCATTTATCTCGTTGCGAGGTCATTTTTCATTCGAAAGCTCGATGTCTGGGAAAATATAAATGCCAAAGGGACGAGTCGCCTCAAAATTTTTATTCGCCGGGCACGAGATATTGCCCCTACACCTTGGAATTGAAAAATTCCACTTGTAACGTCGAGGAAAACATTTGTCACAAGTAAGCATTATTTAATTCGTATTATCACGGAGATCTTACATTTTTTCTGTTGCGTCGTTTCAGATTATCGTTATCAGCATCTCGTGATAACGTCCCATGGACGACGAATATGCCTAAGTTTAAAGTAATACGACAGAAAATTGTACTTATAATGATTTTCATCCTGTCGTATATATCATTTCACAAGTATTAGTTTTACGATATTATTGCAATTATTACACCGTATTACATCATTTCCTTATGAATGAAGATAAGAAAATAGAAAAAGTTAATCCCACGCGATACTCAACTTCTTTCACGTTTCTAATAATCTCTGTTTCTTGTCTCTAGTAATCTGATTTCATTGGTTATCGTTATTACATAAACGTAATCGTTCATCATTGACACAAGATACAGGTAATTTAATCGCTCTCGTTCATGTACTGATTCCTTGTATTTACGATTGCACTCCTGTTTCATACTTTACAAGGAAAAGATTGAAATTGCTTGGAGTACGCGATTATCGGTAAAACCCAGGGAATACCAGGAATAAGCATTGCATGAACTTTTATAGATAATCGATCGAAGTCTATAAGATCGAGTGTTCAGACTGCTTTCATGAACAGATGGATAGGATTTACGTGTTCCTCGAATGAATATGAGTGTCTTCAATAGGTCAGTGACCCTTTAAGAAAAGAAACAAACGTGAACGGAAAAGTATCCGCTGTGTTATCTTTCATTACGCTCCTTGGACACGTTTGTCCGTAATCAGTCTGTACCAGTTGATACAGCCAATGATAGTTAATGCGATACATACTGTTGGTGATCAAACAGTCGAGCCAGTGGCGTGCGTCGTAAAGCTTCAAATCTCTCATTCATTTCGCGCGATCAACCTGTTGTCGGACCATAAAGTCTTCTTTCTAATTTGCGTTTAATGTTAAAGGTAAGTTATCATTTTATGCTTTTTACATTATAGATATTTGGCTTTGAAATGCTGTTATTATCGAAAATTATTTATTATTGTTATTTTTGGAATTGAATCATGCAGAGGACAAATTCGACAATTTTATGAAAGTTAACTATTTGATTTCTGAAGGATTAACACTAGTACTATTAATAAAGAAATTATAAGATTTGTACGAAACAGATATAAATTTGGAACAAAGAAATATAAATTTAGAAGCCTATGGAAGAATATGTAATTGAAAGAAAAAACAAGCTTCCGTTCGTGCATTCTACAAATTAGATCTCTGTGAAATCAATTTTGATGGAACGAATCATGATACAAGAATCCAAAAATTTTGAGTAATATAGTTTGTGTTATACAATCTTTAATTTATATAAATTCAAGAAAACAAATAGTCAAATTTCAAATAGTCAATATCGCCAGCATGTTCCGGTTTTAATAACAAAAGAGGAAGAAAACAGGGTCGTTCTGATTCACGAAATAAGCTCGCAAAGTCCTTTGTGAGGAGCAGCTTTCAATTTCTGTGTGCCACATTCTCGACACAAAGGAATCTCAATGCTGACTTCACGATCCCAGCAATCGCCATCGATTATTTTTATTCGTTAAACTGAAAAACAATTGGTATATCTCTTCTATGTCATCGCGTGTTTGCTATTATGTCAATTAAAATAAAAATGCCAAAACTTGTAGCTTCTATCGTTTAATTAAAATTAAAAATTGTACTGTGCACATTACTGCACATGGAATCGATCGCGGTTTTTGTGCGAAGAAATTCTTCGGTTTCTATCGAGCTTGTACTCGTAAATCATCGACACGAGAAAACCTTCGAAACAACTTAGGAAATAAAGGCTTACCGATTATCTAAGAAGGCATAAGCCCTTGATGACAATTAGTGGAATTTTAGTAAAGTTTGCCCGTTCCAAACTGGGGACGACCGCACCAGTTATCGACACACGGCACCCAAAACCGATAACGGATACCAAGATCCTGGTATTACTCACTCCGCGTGCCAACGAAGCTTCTAGGATATAGTGTGTCTCGTGATACCCGAATCAATCCATTATTCGACGAAGAAATTCGATCGGAAGCAAAAGAATAATCTCCTTTTATCGAAACATACTATTGTTTGTTGTCTTTCCAAGAATCTCAACTCCAGATCGTATTGTTTCAGAATTTCATTCAGAATTTCAGATATATGTCTTAATCGTCAACAAAAATTATTGTCAAATTCCAAAATATAATTTTAATTTTAATTCAATTTTACTGTTTGGATACTTTCATAATCGAGGAGTTTTTTGAAAAAAATGTTAAAAGATAAAGCGATGAATTAGATAAATTGCTAGTATTTGTGTTTTAGTGTTTTAATATCATGTATATGTATATTCAATTGATAATTATACTAGTTGTTAAAAATTTGAATTCCTTTTATATTAAAAAAAAAAATACAAACTCTATAATAATTGTGAATTGTTATGTAACTAAAAATCTGCATGCTTGTTAGGAACGCTCTTTAATTTTAGACATCGACTTTAATCGTTAAGAAATAATGATCAGTTCTAAAGTTAAAAAAGCTAAAGTTCTAAGATATACAAACAATCTTCTGTTTGTTTTTTATCTAAGAATTTATACTCTAAACTTTTCAATATTCACTTTGATCGTGAAAAAATGATCATTATACTCGCAAATATATGGAGAACCGTCCCCTTTTCCTAAAAATTTCAACTTCAGCTCGTATCCTATCAATACTTTTACATTTTGACGCATCCGCTCAAGCCATGAAAAAACAACTGACACATTCTAAGATATAATAGCAAAAACCATCTTCACACAATTTCTATTCGCCTTCTTCCCAGAAATTCCTCTACTCCATGCACTATGTAACGCGAGTCACCCTGTATATCATTTGGAGGCATACCAGAAGAGAAAGAGAGCTGCAGGAAATTCCCGATTGTCATAACCAATCCCTCCGATTCCTCCTCCGGCGGCTATCGGAACGCGGCAAGTTCCTCGTTTGCTTTCGTATTGATTAGCCATCACTTTCAGATGACGCCTCTACTTCGGTGGGTGTTGCTGGCGTTGCTGTTGGCCATGGTGGTCGCGCATCCGGTCGAGCACGCATGCGTTTATCTCTGCCGTGCACGGAACACCAGCCCCGAGATCACGGGAGGCTGCGAGCACCAGCAGAAACTCGTTCTTCAGTCCAGCGGAGGCCGGTTCCCGATTCACCGTCTCTTCAGGCTCTGCTTGACCCCGTGTCATGGTTCGTCGGATTTGCTCGTCTTCGACAACACCCACACCTGTCGTACGTTTCGACAGACGCTTATCCAGTACCACGGTTGTTCCTGCGACGACGTAAATTATGGCGAAACAAGGAATAACCAAGAAGATCCTTCGACAGTCAAGAAATTCGAAGAGAATCAGTTGAAGGGGACCGATGTAACGAGGATGTTGGAAAAGGCGGGCGAACAACAGATTGTTCGAGGTCAAAGTTTAAAGACCAAAGATGTTCGTCGATACATCACGGAGATCAAAGTGGAAAAGGATATAATCCAAGCAGACTTTAAAAATACAGACAATTTAAATAAAGCAGACTCTGAAAAGACATCTAAAGATGCTGCTACTGGTAATTTAGAGAAACCAGGCTCCAAAGATGATGCTTCTCGTAAGGAAGATTCCACGGATGAAACATCTGTAGACTGGGACCGATGGTGTATGAACCAATGTGACAACGGTAAGGGTGGAAGCGCTTGTAACTGTGACATAATACCGTGAAGAGGAAGATGGGCTTCCGGACGATGAAGGCAGCAGATTTACGAATTTACATATCTCGTAGGTTAGTCGGAACAATGGTACCGATAGATATAAGGTTAGTTTCTTTGGTTGATAACACGTAAACACCGTTTATTTCGTGTATCTTTCTTTCTTTTCCTAATCTATGTATATTCCTCGATAATTCTCGTCGAGGCGAGATTCGATCGTATATTACGATTCGTGTATGCAATTCCAATAATCGCGATTGGCGGATAAGAAAAGAGTATTTCGTGTCTTTTATCTGAAGATGCTTTCGATCCAGCTGCTCGTTGTTAATCTACCGATCAACGAGATATCGACAAAGTATGTAAGACGGTAGTGGAATATTTTTTTCGAAACGATCGCAATCTGCGATTATCGGTCTTTAGATGGCTTAATTGCTTTCCTAGGCTTAAGAGACTTCTTTAGACGCTAGGTCCGGTTCACGCGCTCAACGGGGGGAGCTTAACGACCAAGGAAAAAACTTTTTATCAGACCGCAATAGAGGGATTTTCTTCGAGACAAAGGAGGCTTTTCGTTGTCACGAATTATCGACCGTTCTCCGCGATAAAAATGACACATCCTTCACACGGTATTTACAGTTCAGGGAAACGATAGAGAACACTGTGAGCATCGTTCTAGAGGCGTGTGAACAGGACAATAAAGTGCAATGTGTGTATTATGCAATAAACGATATTTATACGTGGCAGCGGTGCAACAAACGCGTGCACCCGCGCGTCGATATACGTCTAGTTTCCTAAGATTTCTTCTAGTTGTAATAAATAATCTTTTACACAACGCCGTCGTATCTTAATTATTAATGCTGTATTTAATATTAGGATATCAATAGTTTAAGATATTTGTTAAGGGAAATGAAACAAAATCCATGTCTTCCAATTTCGTAGTTTCCTTGATACTTCGCGTATAATCAAGCCTCGAACATGATCGGATGTAATAATCCGACAGGCGAGCAGAACAATGCAAGCATGCGAGTACTTGTTGTAGTTGTTATTTAGGTGATTATTTTTTGAACGCGATCACGTTCCGGTTCGAGGGAAATCGATGGTGATTGTAAAACGATTCTTCGGGTTCCTTAGAACGAAACGTGCGTTCGTTCATTTTATATAGTGTGCCGTTCAAAAAAACGTTGTGACGCGACAATAAGACGTAGATTCTAGTATGCCTGTGCGATGCAAAACTTTGTCTTTCGCGCACTTTCGACATATACATTTATCTGTTAAAAAAAAAGAAGATACAGTTAAAATGTATTTCTGTATGAATTATGCGTCCTTACGTTATAATAAATACGGCGAACAGTAAAAAATTGGTTTTTCTGTTAGGATCGATCTACACATTGAAATAGTTCCGTAATAATAGTAGGAAATGCGCGAAAGACTCGACTTCAGCAATTTATTATCTGGGCTATGTAATAGTTGTAAGTGAAGTAATTGCTTTGTAAATATACGTACGAATAATCGGAAATTTTATTTAACTAACGATATAATATCGAGGAGTCAAAACTTGTGGGGTACCAATTTACAAATCTAGAATATAATCTGCACAATTTAATCGTTGTTAACGTTTACATGGAGTTATTGTATTCTGATATGTACCTACACGTAAAAAATGTATGTGGTTGCTGCCGGTAAGCAGTCATGGAAAATAATTAAGCGATATTATAATTATAATTATATTAATATTATTAGTATTAACGAATATTACGCTCAAAGGCTCGTTTATTGGCATATTTACGAGTTAATCCGTGTCTCTAATATATTTGTATTATTTATGTTTGTGATTGTACATTATGTATATATCGTATAAGTAAATAATCTTTGCATTATGTTTTGTCATACGATAAATAAAGAATATAATAATCTAAACGATGCACTTTTAGATAAATTCTCGTAAAGTTTAAAGTGTATTAAAAAACATTATTTATAATTTCGAAGAATATTTTCCTCAAGCTAAAAATTGGGAAATGATCAGTAAGAGATAAATGCAAAAGAAATTTATAGATTCCTTCTTTATCATCTACAGCTTGTTCAGACAATTGAAGATAATTTATCGACATTTACCTACTGTAAATCTTCGTGTTATCAGCTCAAATGCGTGGTTTCTGTTGAAATATCAGGTCTCTTCTATATCGTCTCTGTTCCACATGTCTGTGCTTCAGTGTCACGATGTAACCACTGGCGAGGTACAGAATAGACGTTATATGCAATGCTTTTTCGAGTTCTACGTTTTGAGGGTCAACTTGACGTTATCGATTCAATATAATACTGGTTTAGCATATATATAATACTCGTCTGTAGTGTCTCCATTGACTAATTCTGTACCTCGTCGGTTTTATCGCGATAAAATCATCCAGTAAATGTATGTACGCACCTTGCTATGATAAAACCCCAATGTCTAATCAATGATCGCATTCTACTATTTCTTCGGTAGATAACGCAGAAATTTAAAGATAAAAATAAGAATTTTCTAATCATCAATCGGTCAAATAGGACACCAATAAAAAATAATCCAAATTATTAATTTTTATTCAGCTTACACAAATATTGGAATATTTTAAAAAAATATTAACGTTTCTGAACAAATTTTTCCTCTATACTCACAAAAGTTTCTATGAAACTTTTACATTCATAGTTTTGTAGAAGAAAAGAGAAAGGAAATAGTACATTTAGCAATATTATATTACAAAATGATGAAACAGTGTTTTGCAAAATTAAATACAATATATAATAATATTGTAACCTGAAGTAACATTATTCATATTGTTTTTATATCTATATAAAGTATCTTCTGTGTCGTAAATAGATCGTCATTTCCCTTGGGGTAAAAGGTAATCAGGAGTGTCTGTAATTAAGTTTCGTACGCTATTGCTTGTAACATTGTTCTATAACAATATTACAGCACATATCTCTGTGTGTAGTCTGGCTTCTTATAAAAGCCGAACCTTCTTTCGGAAACAGCAGATCACAGTCATCCTTCTCTCCAAGAAGATCTTCCAGCTCTAGGTAAGATTAGAAATACATTATTATTACACTATAGAAAATAAAATTTCTTTACATTCTGGCGTAAGAAAAACTCAGATAGCTGTTTCGAATCATTTCTAGAATTTCCTACAAATGTTCAAACTTATATTCTATTCTTCTTTTATAATTCATGATTTTTAAATTCTGCGTTTTAAGTTTCATATAAATGCTTGCATATCTTTCTATTGTTTCCACTGATTGTCGTCGTTGTACGGGGAATTTTAACATTACGTCGAATCGATACATCCTTAGACAAACTTCTTGGTGAGTTCACTTGCAAATAATGTAGGCCATCTGTACTTGATAGGCACATTTGTCTTCGGTTCATTTCTCTACTATAAAAGCTCCGAGCTTTTGCCTTATTTGCAACATTCGCTGACCAACTACCGTACAAGTTCTATCGTTTCCACATTTGTAAGTAAACTGACCATTTCTATACAAGAATTTTTCCCTTATATATTAAACAATTCTATTTGGAAAATTTTACTCTCTGTTCCATGTTACTTTTAGTTTCTTCTTCCTATACGATATTCTTAGTTTATCAAATAGTTGTTCTTTTAATTTCAAGCAGTCTACAAATCAAAACCATCAGAATGATGTCCTTCCGCTTCGTTCTTGTCATCGTCGTTGTCGCCTTCATCCTGGCCATCGCCGTGGATGCCGCCTACAGGAAGCCTCCCTTCAACGGAAGCATCTTCGGCAAGCGATCCAACGCTATCACTGGTAAAATAAAAATTTACAATATCTTTTAATTATTCTATAAAGAATGAGAAGTGTTTCTGTTTTTAGAACTTCGCGATTAAGAATTTTTCAGATTTCTTTTATGCTCTTCTAAGTTCCAATAGTACATTTTATTTTACATTTATCCAAACTCTGAATTTTATATTATTCTTCCGTTCCATCAAATTTTCATTTATATAATTTTTAATATCTCTTTATATTTAAATTCTTATACTAATTCTTATCTTATGTTACATTATAATTTGCCTTTTTCGATCAAATTTCTTCTGACACCTTACTACCTTTATCTTACGTCTAACCGTATTGAATTTCCATATTATTCTGTCGTTTTCCTGACAATTTCTATCAAAAATGATATTTCTGCATGGAATGTTCCATAGATTACGAACTCACCAGCCGAGCCATGTCATCGGTCTGCGAAACCGTCAGCGAAACATGCAACGCCTGGTTGGCACGTCAGGACTCCAACTAAAAATACTGAAAACGCCAGGGTTCACTTGAACGCGCCGAATGCTAATATTTATTGCTTGACCATTTCATCGACGTGTAATACATAGATAGCCAAACTATGTTAATGTCTAGTTCAACAATCACTCTGACGCTTTGAGATTCGTCGCATCGTCCAAATCACTCGCCGTCTTGTAATTATATCGCTTAGATTTCAATTAATCTCGTTGTATACATGTTTCTGATACTACAATATAATAAAATCTAATGTTTCTTGACATTAATTCAGTGGTTTGATAATTTCCATCTTTGTAACTTTTATGTAAAATTCTTATGTCCAGATGTTTCTTTTATTTTTTTTTTTTTAAGAAATCGACAATTTTATTTAATTTTAATATTTTATTATTGATAATTTACAAGTATTAAGAATGTACATTAAAGTTTACATTTGCGCGCATTAAACATTCTATGTTGCAAAAATGGATAAATTTGTCTTTTACTTTATGATTTCTGAATTCTATATAGAACCAAATCATTTTATCTGATTATTGAAAATGAATTTAAAGAATGCATCTTTTCGAGAAAGTGTCCAATTTTAAATAATTTACGTAGCAAGCAGAGGTTCAACGAAACTATCCAATATCTGAAATGCAGATCGAACGATTCGATATGGGGAGCACGTATCACTCACCTGGTGGAATAAGGGTTACGCTTACGCGTGGACAAAGACAGTTTCCTAAAAACAAACAGGAAAATAATTGCCTTATAAATCAATGACTTCTTAAGATTTAATCTTTAATACATCCATTAAAAATATCATCGATAAATTTCAACAGCGTATTATCCTTTTATAGAAATATATTATTAATAACGAAAACATCTTATTACGTTAATAATAACACAACCTTTAAATTTCTATCCTTCAGTCGTGTTCTCATTTTAGCAAACAAGAAGGTTTTCAGCCTTTTGAGAAAAATTTCAACCTAAAATTAAAACCAGATAAGGATCATTCGTTATTATTAAATTATAATAAAACAATTTTTGAATATTTTCCTCAAACTTAATACACTTTTCAACGACAGATGAACACTATTGAATAGAGAATTAAAAATTAACCATTAAATATTAGATCGTCCATTATAAAAGTTTCTTTCGTTTTATAAGGAAATAATGGATGCACAATATTTTTCATGTTATATTATTTTATCGAATTACGTATGATTCATTTTGTTCTATCAAAATAAAGATCACAACGTTCGACAGATTAGGTTTCATGTTTGTATAAAAATGCATCGTTGCAAAAGACGGATCTGTAAAAGAAAGACATTTTTCGGACAACCTAATACTTCCTATATAACACACGCGTTATTTAATTCCAATTACACTAAAACGATAAAAAAAAAAAAAAAACATTGAAATCTGGAATGAGAAGATTTGACGATCAATTTAAAATACAAATTTTCAATCTCAGAAGATCTTCGCGGTATACTCGAAACGTAAGCGACGGTTCGAATATTCCACAGACAAAAATTATTCAGCGACAAACGTTCAGCTTCAAATTCATTCGACGAGAGGATAGGGGTGCAACAAGTGTCAGCATCGATTCGCATTAAAATCAACCTGATCGAAATACTTAATGCATTCTAAATCGCTGCATAAATAGAAGGATAGCTGACAATTTTTGTTCAGTGTATCGTGACCACGGGAAGGTAAGTGACACGTGCAGAACAAACTTCCCAAGAAAGCGTTTCAATTTTCTCTTCTTTATTCTGGCTTCCGCAGATACACCGTAACCTTACATACATTTCCTTACATGTGAAGAATGTAGGGGTGAAACATTATAAATCACATTTTCTATATCTCACAAGGAAGCAATTTTTAAATTCAGTACATTGTTAGTCGATCGCGTGTTACTAAAATTGTCTCTATATTTTGTTTCCATCGTAAACATGTGTTTTTCCTATCCTCTTCAACATTTCAAAGTTTGTTTCTCGTATAATATTACGATATGAGGATATTGATACTAGAACTACCGAAGTTAACACGAAGCTATTTTTACCAAAACCAGTCTTTAAAAAATACGTAATAATAGAATATTTTTATATTTATTGATTTATTACTTTCTTACAGAAGCAATTCCATGTTGTGTAGTACATTTTTGGTATTATTAATATTAGGGACCATGATTCCTAAACAAGAATTGACACATTTATAACATTGTAGAACCAGTTATTTTGACTGGTGTGGTATTTCTAGTGTTAAAAAGCTTGTTTTTGTAAGTATACTTTTGACTTTTATATAAAACTTCGTCAACGTATTTTTAAATGACTCGCATGTTTGGGTCTAGCAGATTATAGTCATTTGATATTACAGTATCGAATATATTAAAATATCGCTAATCTTAATAGTCGTATTTGGTACCTTTACATAAAACTCGACCAACTACTTTTACAACATTTATATCCTTGAACGAGATTCTAGTCGTTTTTAATCGTTACGTTAATACCCTCCTGTTTAATGTTAACGTAACGTTAAAATCAGAAAATCAACAAAATTGCGCTTATCGTGCATTCCCTTCTTCTTCGTATTTACACGAACGTATACACAGAAAGAGATCGAGAATGAACATCTTAGATCTCCAAATTCGGTTTCAACGTCGGCTGAAACAACGAGAACGTAATGGAACGTACACGTTGGGAAGATTTCTCACGCGTGATCATCGCGCAGATACCATCACAAACATCGGGAATATTTAAATGCAATGGGGCTTTGCCGTGCAAACTCTACTATTCCTTCGCCCACGGTGCAGGAGTATTCTGTCCACTCTTAGCGATAATGGAAGAAGTCCTAGGAAAAATCGCTCAGTTTGCCACATACAGTCGCGGAAACAGCGTCGTGTGCACTTTGCTCTGCTGGCTTGTTCGAGTATACGATACGTTTTCGCAGACAATGATCATGGTCGAACGAGCGGATATAGTCGTTAGATAAAATTTGTTGGACAGTCACAGTGTTTTGTTAGTTAATTGTTTTACAAGACTGATCGAGAATTAATCGATTCGTTCGCAGATCCAAAGCGAGAAGATGACGAGTTTGCGATCTTTGGGATTTTCACGACGTTTTATCGTTGGTGGTGAGTTTATTTTTCAAATGAAGAATATTTTGTGTCGAGAGTGAAGTGTCCTTTTTATAGTGATCAAGAGTGAATTTCATGAGAATTTCTTCTTTAAAACATTTTAGCTCTTACGGTTGGAGTTTTGGCATTGCTGGCTTGTGAAAATCTATCTAAGGCAGACGAAGTACCAGCATTCTTCTTGAAAATTGCCAAGAACATTCCTCGTGTAGGACGTAGCGAGGGTTATAATGATTTTTTGAAGTCTCGAAGGAACATTCCACAGGTTTCAGGCTACAATAGTCGTGCACAGGTATTAATAATTGAGACACAGGATCTTAATTTCATACTTTTTATACCGCACAGTAGAATAAGCGATTTCGATCAGATGGTGTATTGGTTAAAGCACTGTCTCGTGCGAATGTTCAATGCTTTTGTAATTGTTAGTTATTTTACATAAAGTTAGCGTGTGTTTTCTTTATCTTCAAGGCTGAATCCTGGGCACCGTATGCTAGCGACAAAACTTTCTCGAGACCTATAAAGAGACGCGTGGATTATCCTTCGATTGATGGTAACGAATCAATTTTATACGATCGTTTGTTCGATTAAGTCAGGATAATCGTAAAATAATTTTCTGATTTCTAACAACTGTCCACAGCTTATTATTTTATTTAGACGACAGGAATAATAAGTAGCAGCATACAAAGTTTCAATTAATACATTAAATTTTTTCTAAAAAAAAATAAAATTAATTTTTCGATCGAAATTTAGACTTGCAACAAACGAAAAAAGAAAAGGAAAGGAAAATGAATGTTACATACATTCTGAAAATTTTATTAAAACGTTTCCTACCGTTTTAACAGATGCTTGGGCTTGGCAACACTTTCCCCTTGCGATAGAAGGACCTCGAGAACTCTGGCGAACTTTGGCTGGCTATTCCAAAGACACATCAGATGAGTATGTTTTTCAAAATTATCAGTGCGAAACTGCCTAGCTGATAGTTGGTTTGATGTTTGGTTAATTTGTTTAATAAAAAGCGTGGACAACGACGTATGGAAACGGAAGAAGAGAACGGGAAATGAGCCTGTGATTTTAGAGGACAATTAGCATTAAAGAAGCGAGATGATGACGTCGCTGTGCCTACGGATGAATATACTTTAATGATTGCTGTCGGTGTAAGGTGTTGGGTTAAATATCGAGAACAATAAATATGTAAATAGGAGATGTATTCTTTTTTCAAACGTCATTTTCTCCTCTTACTTCGAATGAAACCCTTATTTTATGATTTGGCGAAACACATCCTAATTTTGTAGAATTAAAATGTTCTTTTTGTGTATCTTTACCCAAATGACTAACTGCAAACGTAACATTGTATATGCTGAACAAGTTTCTTTGTAATTTATCGCACAACTGTTTCTCTCGTCTGCGTTTTTACCAAGTTTTTCTTTATGCTAGTGGTGTGCTTAAAGCTATTATTCAAGAGGAAAATTGCTAACACCAATCATGGAACATCGAACAAAGGACAGCATGTAATCTGAAAAATTTCGTTGCCAAATTTTACTGGCAGATGGTTTTGCATATGCCATCGATCGCTGACATTAAGAAAAATAAACGACTGACATGTTTAACGCATCTGCGTGCAAACTGTTCGACAATCGAACTGCGCGAAGTATAATAATATCGATTTTATGAACCTTCTGCTTCGTACGTGTAATATATCACCTAAATCTTGCAATTCAGAATTTTTGAATTCCATTGTATCGTGCCATTTCTTCTTTTTTTTTTCTTTACATTAGATCGAAATAAATGTGTTTCCATTGACGAAAGAATAATTTCTTCTTCCCAAAATTCCGTAAAAATTCGGTCCTGAAAGTACAGAATAGATATTTAATATTTCAACGACTTAATAAAAAATCGCTTACAAAATTTTAAATAATAAACGAGAAAAGAAATTGTAATATTTTCGCCTTAGAAAATCTACTTCGTGCTTCATTTATAATATATTTAGGGGGTTCTGATAAACATAACGCATATGTCGATTCTGAAAAAGGAATAGGATAGCCGGCGCCAGTTCTTGGAAGGATCGCACAATTGCGAAATTGCAGTTTCAGGCGTCCTCTGTCAGTCGTCATATGGGAGATAATTTTCCTAGACGTTGCTCGAAACGTGAGCGTACACGTATGTAAGTACTTACTTACATGACAACCAACTCTCCCGTAATTGTCGATTTTATCGATTTCGCGTGGCGTACGTAAAAAATGACACTGGAGGGAAGGGTCACATAATATCGCGAAGGTTTGCATCGGGTACAGTCACCATGAAAAATATACAAAATAAAAAGCTATTTCCTTCTCCATCTTATTATCCATCCAATTTAACTGCCTGACACAAAACTCGTTTTTACCTACATTTATTCTTAACTTTAAGGGATGAAAATACCCCTTTTAATTTGTTATTTATCCAATCTAAATGGATAATATAAAAGTCATTTCTCTATATAAATTTAGTAGAGATTTTTAAGGGTTGACAATTTTTTTCTAGTTTATTATCCACTCACTTTAATTGATTTAATTTCATTTTTATTCCAATTTCTTTTAAACTGTTAAGGGGCAAAAATTCCACTGCTTGTCTATTATTCATCCCATTTAATTCAATAATTTACAAACCATTTCTATCTAAATATAAAAATATATACGTTTTTAAGGGATAAAGATATCGCTTTTAGAACCTCTTTTTGATCTTATTATCCATCCAATTTCATTCGTTAATAAAAATATCATCTGTATTAAAATTTATTTAAACTTTTTAAAAGAGGGAAGGTAGGTATGCGTCGTTATTAGTTATTGCAGAGTAGAACGCGTCATGTCAACCCTCGGGTTGTCACGACCGTGCATACAGTTTCTCGTTAAAATCGACATTAGAGTTAGTACTCGAGAAGCAGTTATGATAATGACGGGGCTGAGCCTCGATCAGCCACGTGATCGTTTGCAACACTTGTTGGTCAGAACGCGGGCGGATCGAACCTCGAGGAGAAGTCATTTCGGGATCACTTTATCGAAGCCTTGGAGGAACCTTCATCTACCGTCGATAACCCTCGAAACAACACATATTTTGTTCAACAAAGTGTATAATTTCAGCTTCTTTCCTCGATAAAACTTTCATTCGCTCTTCGTATACGAATTTCCTACTATTATAACAATTATTAACGCTACGAAACATAATTTGTAATACATTGTTACCATGGTAAGTGACAGTGAAGCATCTACAATTCAGCCAATCAAAAATAAAGCAAATGTAGGGCGAAAATAAAATTTACGGAACTGTTTCCGACTATTTATATGTGAAATTGATTTAAAGAAATATTTAAAATAAATTTCTAAATAAACGTTCAATTTCCTCGAATCATGGAAAGATGGCGCCACGCGCCTGAAACGTAATACCAACTTCGCAAACCTAACGAAAGATATCGCCACCGATCGCTCTCGCTTGCCTCTCTTCCCTTGCCTTCTCCGATTGCACCCCGAGACAATAAATTGTTGTAATTACAATAATCTCGGTGTTTAAATCAATGCTCGGTGTTTACGCGGAGGCAGCCGCGTAACTGGTAATTTTAATTCATTACCAACGAAGCGGTGCTCTCTCGGTGGATCTATCTGTTTCGTTCTCTCCCGCTTCTCACCGTTCGCGATAATTCGCAACGTGACGAGCCGGGGCGAACAATGAACGACACAATGCTCCCATGCACTTAAACGATCCATCCTTCGAAGACCCAGATTCGTGACACGACACACGGTCTCCCGTCATCGATAGAGTCGTGCAGCTTTCTAAACATCGGCTAATTACCCCGTGGGCCAGGCCATAGAGCGCGCGCAATCCTCGAAGAAACGTTGTTTGGCAGCAGTCGCGTAATTAAAAGCCGCGCGCTCTCCCGGCCGTGTTCCCTCGAACGAGCGACCCATACATCTCAGCATAAACTTTCCAAATAATTATACCGAGTATTATTTAATTCAAGTAATGACTACCGTGGTGAACCGGCTGCCGTAACAACGGCACCGAAACAGAAGAAGTGGCTGCGAAGGCGGAGAAGAGAGGAGAGACGTATCGGAGAGTATTCATCCTGGAATATCTGCTCTTATCTCTCTTACACTTTCTACGTGTACCTTCTTTCTCTTTCCTTCGTTTGCTCTCCTCTGCTCTCGTGCCAACGGATAATTCGCACGTACGACGTTTTCACCTTTCCGTGCGCTAGCTAGCCGCCGCGCGGCACCGATTTTTCGTTGAATACCCTCGCGTTTCCGCGAACTCCGTAACATCAACCACCGGGCCGACTCCCACCGACTGGTGTGTTTTCTGGCGCGCGAGATGAGCAAGGAGAAGACAGAAGAGAGTATACGAGGACGAGAGCACCACTGTGAACCAGGGCCTGGCTGGTTTGCACGTAGCAATTTACGGAAACCGCACGTAACGCGCGTTCACCGTCAGCCGGAGGAGGCGGAGAGACGAAGAGAAGTCGACACGGAGCGTTTCCACGGAGTGTTACGTAACGGATCGACGCTAGATCGCCGGCCGGAGTAACTGTATCTTCGAAGAAGAAGCAGCCTCCGCCGTGGCCGTGGCAAAATCACGAAGCAGAACTTTGCCTCCGGGACTAGGGATGACGATCCTCAGCTCCTATTTTCTCATTTTCAAGCCCTTCGATAGACTCACGTAGGGTTGTTTCGGCCACCTGAGTTTCAACATCTTCAAATTCGACGTTAAACTTCGCGCAGAGTAACTAAACTCGTTGTATGTTACAGTTAGGCTTGTAATCTTATGTATTTCTATTTGTGAGAGTTTTTAGGATGCAGAAACAAACAGAAATATATGAAATAGTATTTTGTATGACATTTAGTGGGTAAAACAATTTTCTACTTAAATCCCATTTTTTTTAATTACATTCGTAGAAATATGGCTTTGCATGAATATTCGCAGTCTAATCGTGAAATACTACTAGTCTTTGATTGAATAAGAAAAAAAAAAAAAAAGAACGAATTATTATAATTGCAACCGATGATATTAACGTTAGTTGAACAATTTCCTATGTTCTGACGAGTAAAAATTATGTGGAAGTTGTGTAGCTGAAAACTATGCTTGCCGAGCTGTCAACGTATATATATGGAATCTTTCTTACCATTTATGAAAATCAATATTCTGCGGTTTTATGGTAATTGTATTGTTGAGTTTGCTTGTGTGGACGAGGTATGTGGAGAAGGTGAGTTGATGCATCGATGCATCGATTAGAATAATTGAAGGATTAGTTCCTTTGGAAGCGACTTACAGACGATGGAAGTATAAACGTATTGGAGGAATGTTACAGTGTTGTATGCAAATCAGATATGTGGTAAGATGTGTTTGTTTCTGCTTGCAGATTGATTAGATATTTGATGCGTGCAGAAGGTTGCGTTTGAAATATCAGGTACGAGCTGTACGATGGTTTATTTTCTTAGAAAATAGCTTACCGCTTCGTTGTTTGAATTCCATTACTTAAGCTCGAACTTAAATACTTGAGTTTCTATTTTAATATTTAAATATGAATTTAAATATTTGGAATTGTAGTCAAATATTTAGATGTTGATTTAAATATTTTGATTTCCACTGGAAGTATTTGAATTTGAATTTAAATGCAAGACGAAAGCAAAGTCAATTGAATCATTAATTGAATAAAACGATCTTCGACATTGAGTACTTTATACGTATTATAATTCACGGCTGTTTATCACTTTATAATACTCCAGGTATAATTTTTTCAAGACGATCAAGGTACATCAGAGCATGAACAGGCTAAGGACATTAATGGGAGATCGATATTAAAACCTGGTATGAAATACTCTCATATTTTCTTCGGTATGCGACGCCTATAATTTTTCTATCGTCTCTGAGTACACACCGGTTGCGATTACTTCGTTTTCGCATTTTACAATCAATTCAAATGGACACTAATTATAGCGGCGGCTATTTTTTTCTCTTTCCATTACTCGTGGAAACGAAGCGGTACGCCAGTGGTACGATTTTCATAACTAAGGAATCACACGTTATTTTTCACGATATTGCATTAACATGGAATCGTTGGAGATGCAAACACGACTACAAGAAATCATCGATCATTTAAACGAGTCATTTCAAAAAAAAAGAACGACTCTTTACCTATATTATTGAATAACAAAAATAACATCTACATCTAAACCGAATTTTCGGAAAAATCTCCTTTTTTCATCGTCAAGAGAATTTCTTAAGTTTGAGTAAAATTGAAATTGAATTAAGTATGACGCTAAAGATTTTCTTAATCTTAGATTAAACGGGCAAGACACACAGATATTTCACGTTTATTACATTCCAAGTTACATTTACGTGCTATTATTCTATCAAACTGTAGGAAGAATTGTATTCCTTATTTTTATAGCAAGGAATAGGCATAAGAAGTTTCTTAACTCGCCTCTTTTATCGCCATAAAATAACACATTCGACATTCCTGACCACAATGACCCAACTTCCATTGTGTGGAGGTTAAGACAGAGACATATTTTTCTGTCATATTTGTAAGAAAGATATAGTACGCTAAAATTTATTACTCAGTTATTTAATAACTTATTAAGTTCAAAAAATCATACGTGATAGATTTTATAAACACAAAATGAGGATACTCTAACTACGATCAAAGTAGGCAACCAATTAGAAGCATTTGAAACACAGTCCACAACAAATACTAATAATCTAAAACAGTAGAAGCCCCTTTATTCGTTCAACAAGAGAAAGTTGCAGACATAATAATCCCAGAACTACAAGATTTTACACAAGTTGGGTCTATCGAAAAATTCTAATTGAACGTATTTATAAAAAATCATTCGACTTTCATAAACAGAAACTGCGACGATTTCTCCGCAGAAGTCCGCAGAAAGATTGAAGAGCCGCGAGGGGCGAATCGGTAGGCGATCGGCGAAAAGAACCGGAAGAACGTCGAAGCGGAAGTTGCATGGCCGGCGGGAACAATGCGCGTGCCTCGCGACTGGTCGTTTAATAACCCTGATTTGCCGTTTATACGGGAGGTCATGGAGAACGGAGCACAGAATAACAGAAAGAGAGAGAGACGAGAGAATGGAGAACAGAGAGGAGAGAAACGGGACAGTGCGGAGGGGAGAAGGGTGGTGCTGATGATGGGATGAGAGGGTGAGCATCGGGATCGCGCGCAACAACCGTACATAATCACGTAATGCGGTTATCATGCCAATTGCGTAAATATTTGAGCCAATTTGTGGCATGCAACGGACTCGCTCTCTCCTCGACCCATGGCTTCACGAGACCGCCGCCCGATCGGCGACCTATTACGAGCAACTTGTTGTTGCTCGCTGTTTGCCATCCTCTGTGAATCTCTCTCCCCGTTCCTCTTATTCTTTCGCCTTCCCTCCACGTTGTCATCGTGCTTCGCCCTCTTCGTCACGTTTGCATCGAGGATAATTCGACCATGTCGCCAAACATTTCGACCCACTGGCCTCGCCACCCGTTGTACAAACGATCGACTGGGAACCGCGAGACTCTCGTGCGGTGACATTCGCATGCACCAGGGACATGGGAGCGGATCGATCACGCCGCGCGATAAAACTACTACTGCTTTGAGAATTAGGGACGCGCTCGATTTTAGGAGACTTTCTTCAATCGCAAGTCAGAGAATAGGAATTAAGCTCTTTCGGGTAATTTGTTGCAACGAAGATTGAAAATTCGGTCGTGAAATCTGATAGATATGCCGGAGATGTATTAGTGATGTGTATTACTCGATAAGATGCAGGAGAAATGTTTTATTTTCGTCCGAATGGAAATAATAATCTGCTCGTGTTTAAATGTTCGACTTAGTTTGAAATGATCAACAATTTATATTTGAGGACGATTGCGTCTTCATGTTTGAGCATTTCAATTAATCTGGAACTTCTAAGTGACTTTATCTGGCTGAAAAAAAATCACTTGTTCGAGCTCGAATGTTTGTACTTAATTTGAAATGTTCAACAATTTTTCTGTAAGAATTGAATTTACAACTTGTCAATTTTTTGGGGCCATGATAAACCACAAATAATGGAAATGGAAATATCATTGTGTATGTATTTAAAAATCATTGTATAATATTTCTAAATCTGTATCTCAGTTCTTCAGTTTGTACTTTAAAAGCTTCATCTTAATTTTTCACTTCGTATTATAAAATCTTTATCCCTAATCATCGTACAAGAGAGATCGTTAAACCTTTATTCGAAGAAAGGGTTCTCTGAAATTTCCTTTAATGTTTTCAAACGAGGACTGTGATTTACGAAGTGGAGAAGATTTTTGTCTAGGAGGATTACTGCTAAATCAGAAGACGAAGGAAGGTGAGAGGAGCAGCCTCTCTTCGGCAGGATGCAAGCTTTTTCCACAGAGTAATTCGCTGGCAATAAATGCAGGGCCTGTTCCTGGTTCCTGCTCCGTTCCAACCTGAGAGACTCGTTGGCTTTCACTCTAATATTCTGCGTGTGCACGCTTGCCTCGGCCGTGTCTCTGTCCGTGTTACCGCCTTCTCATCCCCGCAGGTAGAACAGACGGTCGGCCATAGATCAATTAGGCGAGTGTACAAGTGTAGGACCTCGTAAACCTGCGAGACCTGCCGGCTCGACTTCCCTCGGGATACGAGTCGTGTGAAAGAACAAGTCAAATCCACGAATGTACCACGACAAAAACAGTGGACGGTTTTCTTGGAACGACACCGATAGTTCATTCATTTAAACCTGTGATACTTGAGTGTATAAATATTCTATATTCGTTGTTTTCTTTAATACTTTTAATTTTCTGATATCATAAATGGAAATCATACGAGAGAAATTAATCAGAAGAATCTTGATAAGATATAATTGAAAATGAAATTTTCATTCGTCGATGAAATAACCTGTTGGATTGAAAGATACAAGTTTCCTAAAATTAGTTGATCAGTTAATGAATTTAATACAAAGAGCTGCAACATTTTCGAGCAAATACAATTCCAGTACAAACCTTTCCAATTTTATTAAGAGAAAAAAATATAATGAACTCCACGTCTTAAACAAACCGCGCGTGTAGAAATGTCCGAGGTCTAAACAAAGCGACGTGAAACGAAGCGAGCTACACAGCGTACATGGCCGAGCGAGCGTATTACAATCGCGAGATAGCATATTTCGTCATCATCGACTTTTATCGCCGGTTGTTCCCTCCCCCGACTAACTCGAGCCGCTCGTTCACAATGCGAAGACGGTTTTTGAAGAGGGTTGAAAGGTTATCACGGCCGTGCACAAGGAGAGACGTCGCTTCCTGCCGTTCGAAGTCTTTTCTGCCGTTCAGAAGCCGTGTGAAAAGGTGGTACGAGAATGGGGAGCAGAAAAAGTGGCGAGAAGTCGAGGAGCCTGGAACAGAGGCGCCTTGTCATGCCGTGTAATGACGGCGAGGCAACGCGACGCCCTGTGCGCTCCAAGAGGAACAGAAACTCGACGAGAGGAACAGCAGTGAGAAGAGAATAAAAAGAAAAAAGAGAGAAAAAAACAATTACCATCCTTTATCTTCCTGCGAACGAAGAGAAAGAGCGTGCCAGGTAGTACCGAGAGGAGACGAAAGAAATAAAAGACGTCCTTGCTACCGTCTCCTCTCTGTATCTATTCCCCTCCTTCCCCTTCCTGTCTCTCCCTTTTCGTTCTTCTTTCCTTTCTTTCCACTGTCCTGTTCTTTGAATCAATGTGTCGGCCATTAAAGTGTCGGTCGAAACGAAGCTACCGTGCCGATATTATCGAGCTCTTGGTAATTAATCTCGAAAAAGTTAGAATCCCTTGGTACACATTGTCAATGGGGAAAGACAGGGGTCGTCATCGTTGAGACAGCTTTTCTATTCCAAAGATTTCGGTTTTGGTGTTTCTCCTTCCTTCTTCTTAATGCACTTTTGACTATCGACAAAAGAAATATCAGATATGAAATTCCAATACATCAGAGGCTATGATATGGAAGCTGACAAATATGTATGAAATCATTTTGTAAACATCTATGGATAGATGTATTGTTTGTAGATAACTACTTAAGCGTTAAACACTACAAAAGAATTACAGCAAATAAACCTCTACATGGATATATAACAAATATTGACAGTGATGATACCAAACCATTAGCTCTCTTATTGCTTCCTTCAGTCGAAGATAATTAGTCTTTAGAAATAGCGATAAAGCCGAAGTTAATAAAATCTAGTCAGGTTTTAATACGAGACGAACGATAAGTGTACGTTCTTTAATTTATTCTACAAGTTACCAACTTGCTTCTCTTTTTGAAAATAACAAAATCAATTGAACATATATAATATTTCGATGAAATGTAACTTTTCGTATATTCGTATAATCTTTCCACAAAGTTAACAACTGCAGAGCAGATATTAAATCGACGTACCTCTCGAACAAACCGCGATCTTGTACGCAACTCCATGAGAGTATCGCGACCTCCTTAGGGTTAATAGATCGGTCGATTCGATGCGAAAGAAGCGTGCCAGAAATTGGCTCGTAATTTATCAGAAGATCGGAGCACAGACTCGGAAGCCGAACGAATTTCTTAATGTAGACCAGGCAGTGTCGTAATTTTCAATAGGACCGTAGGGTGTTAAATCAGCGCGTTTCCACGGTGTGAAACACGGCGTGTCTATAATAAAAAGTCAAGAGAGGTTACGTGTCGCGCCGCGGAATTTACGCTCGTCCCAAATCGATAAAACCGGACATTAACGAGGCCATCGAATTCGTTTTGATTGCCGTGGCGAAAGAAACCATCGTCTGGCATCGTTTCTTCCCTCTTGCCTCTCTCTCTCTCTGTCGTCGTGTATCTCGATCGTTTCACGTGAGAAGTAGCACTAACCATCCAACGACTAGGACACCGCCCAAAAACGAACTAAAAAGAAACTTTCCTGACTTCCTGGAGAAGCGTATCGTGAAAGGGTTGCGGTGCTGTCGGTGTTCGTTTCGACGTAGGGTAAGTGCGAGGGAACAAGCGGGAAGGGGTGATTGAGGCCACGAGTCGTAAGGGACACTCGATAAACAACCCCCCGCGGCGTGCTCGCCAGATACAGGCGTTAAATGAAATTAGCACGGCGTTTAGTTAACTTAGCTCGGCCGTTTAGCTCGATCCTTCGGGTTATAAATTATTCCGGAATGACTTGCACTGAAATGGCCGGTGAATAGGGTAGACAGAGAAAAGGGAATACTTAGAGTGAATGGGTAGGACAAAGAAAAGCAGATGAGAGGAATACGGCCGGATATCGAAGGGATATAGATTGGAAAGGATAATTTGTTTCACCGCAATATTTTCGTTAACTCTGTAATATGGATGTAGTTATAATACTGTAGGTCTCTTTGGCGAGTTGGTTCATTTTTTTTTTTTTTTTTTTTTTGGGTGGCGGTGAAATTCCTCCTTCTTCTTTGACAGAGTGACAGTTTTTATATCAGAGATGAAAATATTTACATCTTACTTTTCTTCTTAGTGTTTCATCGATGTAATCATCGTTAATAACCTTTATCTAAACGAGTCGAGATCTATAGAAAGTTATAACTAGTATTTCTGAACAAGATTTTCTCTTTTTATCTCTGAAAAAAATCAATTTTTCAAGTTACGAAGAAAAATATTTGTACTTTATACTTATTCGTAGAAATTCATGGGTGTGTAGTCATTGCTAACAACTTTCAATAGATAAATTTGAATCTACAGAAGAATATAGTCTTGTTTCTTTTTTAAAAAAAAAGTATTCTTTTCTGTGAAAAATCCAATTCTTATATCAGAAAGGAGAATGTATGTATTTGTATTGTTTTATATCTTACTCTTACGACCATGTTAACAATTTTTGTTGGGCGAGTCGAGGGATACCATTCCCTAGAGACTTAAAATCATTAAGGCAAGCGGCACGATGCTTCAGGATCCTTAACTACGCGCCCGTACGAAAGAAAAAGAGCTGAAACGGGCCGTTGAGAAGGCGTGAAACGTTGGCGCCTGGCGCTCCGAGCAGGAAAAGGGTTCGACGATTCGTAAAGAGTAAATGGAGGCTGTGAAAACTGGACTAACCTGTGATTTCTCGTGGCTCGTGACCACGAAATATACCATAGGTTCCAGTGCCATTCCGTCCAAAGATCGATCGATCTTTCTCACGTACCGAATCGAATCGAAGCAAAAGAACCGAAAAAACCCCATTAGACAAGGTCCTTCTTATATTTCCCTTGAAAACTTCAAACTACCATGCAACTTTACTACTTCAGCTGAATCACCTATTTCTAATCCTTTCAGTGCTGAATATTCCCGGCGGTAGCAATCCGCGTGGACGGCACGCGCCTATCGGTTGCGATCGTTGAGGACGGAACACTTTTTTAAATAGAAAATAATATAATGATTTATATATGCCACTACTATAATATCCCTTTGCATTCTGAGCACCCCGATGACTTCCCAGAAACTCCGAATCATTTTTACTACGGACTACTAGTTACTCCGACACTATTTACAATCATACTTACGTTGTCGCCACAGCGGCGACAACAGAGTGCAAAGGGATATTACTCACAATCACGACTCTCGCTATGTAATAAAAATTATGACTCTCCATGAAACATACAGAAGATAAACGGACTTTCATTTCTTTTTGTTTATTGCCGTTGCTAGGAAATGCACATGTATCATCTCATACACTAATGAAAAAATCACAAGCGTGAGAGGTCGAAAAAATCGATAAACGCATATATACGTCCACAAAGTAGCTTACATTGGATGCATAAATGCGTTCGTAGAACTTATAAGACGCATAGGACATTAGAAGATTTCGTCGATTTCTTCCAAAAGTGCCGGTCTTCAAACAGTTTTGATTCATTGAGAGAAAAGGGAAGGAGAAGTATAATAAAAGAACACTAATCAGAAGAAATATTAGAATATATTGGAAATCTCGAAAGCAATTATAACCAGGTCCCTAAACGGTCGAACGATCAAGCGGCGCGGTCTTTGTCTATCGCGTAGAAAGAAAGAAGCCTGTAGTCGGCTTGTTTCACAAACGAGGTTAGACCCAACTACAAAGGTCGGCCGCTGAATACGGCCAAAGACCTACCTCACCTCTATAAAGGACACCGACTAACTCACGCGGTGGCTTCAGCCGACATGAATCCTCGGACAAGACGCGTCTTTTGTATTAAATATTTACACATTTTTGGCGGTTGCTAAACCCATTCAAACTGTTTCCTGGTTTCCGATCTCTATCTTTGGAATTTGTTACGCATTTGTATAAACTAGGAAGGTAATTTGAAGAGGTGACAATGCTTCGTGTTTAGGTAGACGACCGATCATAGGAGGTGTGTCCTGACGAACAACTACCTGCGACATTGTGTTTTCCCTTTCTAGAGGGTCTGCCACGCGACAGTGTCGTCTATTCATGAAGAAGATTGTAAATCAAATGGATCCCTCCGATGGTTGCTGACGCGGATCATAAATGGAGAAGTCAATGTATTTGTTATTGATTCTTCAAAATCTTTACTACTGTTGAAAATTTTGCTATGAACAGAAAGCGCAAAAATTGGTACATTTTCTAGAACACGACCGTCAAGCATCACGGATGTTTTCATTATAAAAATAGATTTTAAGATCTTATCATATGAAGATAGTATAGCAATTTTATCGAATTCTAAAATTTTCATTCTATAAGGGAAAATATTAAGCAGACCGGTATATGTAGTTTTGTTAAAATTACCCTAAGATATTGTTTTCTCGATCGTTCGCGGAGAGACACGATCGCGAGGAAGCGCGTCAACGGGAGTCGTAAATTTCCATTACGATTAGACAATCGACGCCACGAACTGATCGATCCCCTATTTCGGTTAAGATAATAGAGGTGGTTTAATGAGTAGAATGCTTGATTAACAGTTCAAAGATAATATATATTTCCAGCAAATTTGCAGAGAAGATAGTCACGCTGGTGCGTAGATATAAGTGAAGTACGTGACTGATCTAAGGGTGAAAACACGGTAAAGAGATGTTGACTGTTCTAAAGATGATGAATCAGTCAAGTTCGGTGACGATGTTGTCGCAAAGGAAAACTTTTATTCGGTGGTGATCGCCCCACCACTTGTCGCTCGTGGATGGAATCCCGAGATTTCCCTAACCTTTACCTGATGGAACAATAACCATAAGGAACCTCTCGAAAGTGTTTTATGACACTTAATGGCCTTAACGTTAAATCAAAAAGCCTCCTTCCTTAGGATTATTTCTAAGGATTCCTTAGGATTGACAGTTCCTGAGGATTATTGCGATCCGCTTAATGCAATGTGCACAGCCTCTATGGTGACCGTCTCGAACACAAAGAGTCATCGAACGTAGCAGACATCACGTTACCATACCTTTAGGTGTACCATTTCACCATCTTATTGTACAAAAATGAAATGGAAACTTCATGGAATTATATTGTTATTCCACAATCATTTCTGTGAATGGAAACTTCGTTCTAGTCAAGAACCACAGGGATTAGAATACTTCCCATGAAATTATCTTCCGACATCACGCATGTCTCCAGATGCAAAGATCTTATTGTACGAGGATAAAACAGGAATTTTACCGAATTATCTCTAAACCTTTAATACCAATGCAAACCTCGCTACACACAGAAATCACAAGACCCATAAATTACCGCTAGCCACAATGCACGTTTTCAGATGTAAATATAATTTTCATGTTATTGTACAAGACCAAAACGCGAATTTCATCGGTTGGTAGTTACAAAGCCCGCCACTCGAACATTCGACAGGATCGTTTGCAAGCGAGATAAAACAGCGTAGGGGCACCGTGGTCGAACGACAGTAATCAGCGGTCATAATTCAGTTTCGAGGCTACCCCGGTCTACAAAGGCTTGGAAGAAAGAAGATCTGCGAGCTGATGTTTCCGTGCTAACCTTTCAGTCGCCCCGGGGTTCGCGTGATTCGCAACGTATTCTAGCCGGGCTAGTCAACCCCCGGAGGAGGGGTTTTTTGAGCGAGAGCGGATCGAGGACGCCGGAGGATTCACGGGGGCCCCCGATCCTGAAATCCGGGACACGCGAGCCTCGCGGGAAATTCCTCTCTATACCACGCGGGCATCTCCTAACACTTCTTGGTAAAACGACTCTCGTCGCCTCAGGGCAACGTTACCTTCTGCCTGATCCACGGCCCAAACCTCCCGACCAAAGTGAGTCTCTCGTCTTCTTTTCATTTATCGAGCGCAGAGTTAGCCGTAGCTCGTTGCCTCCTCTCCGTATCCAATTATATAATCGGTAAACGGGCGTTTTATCAACGAGCAAAAAGCAAGGGATCACGAAAAAATACGTGATGTTCATTCGACGAAGAAGAATATCCACGATCAGGCTGGCTGACATTTACAGTCGTTTCCTAGGGTGTAGTTCATTAATAACGAGCAGCGAAAGTGTCATGAAACGAACGGAACCGAGCAGAAACGCGCGTTTCCGTAATCAATCTCCACTCTGCAAAAGGGGTCTGATTACAAGACACGCGAATCGCGCGCGACTCGTAAAATCGAGCCGGGCAATTAAACCGCTGGCCCGGCTAATCGAGATCACGTAGAACGCGCAATTAGTCGGGACGCAAGATGAATTGAGTAATTACATTCGCATTACAGGCCGGCCTCACTTGCAACGTTATCCTTTTCTGATCTACGTAAGGAGTACGCGTGTATCTAACGTGAATTTACAAGAAAAGAGAGAAAAATCACTTTCCCATCCTTCCTGTTTAATCGACCACATTAACACTGGCTTGTCATTAGATCGAAAACAAATTTCATCGACGCTTCCAATGGACGTAAATAGACTGACTCGGGTTAATAGGTACGGTGGATGAACTATGCGGATGAACCAGCGTTGTGACGAATGAAACATCTGAAGACTGCAATGTACATGCTCGTACAATTGTATATACACTTACTTGTTATATTTATTAAAAAGTTGGAATAAATTTTACTTCATTTAGTACTTTACATTACAAAATACATGTAATGCGAATCTGCACTATATGTATCTATATGTACTATATAATCTAATCTGTATCATATAATCTAATCTGTACTATGTATCAGAAGGAGTCCTAATACTTATGCACGATAGTGTGTATATCTGATTGCTTCGACATATGTACTGCTAAAGCTGGGGATCGAGGGAAAGTCAAGCTAATCCATTTCATGGCATTGTTAGTTTAAAAATACATATTTGGTTTAATACATAAAGTATTGACATACACCATTATTTTCCAACGAAACGCTTTTCTATCAGATTCTATGCATTTCATTTTTACTAATAAATAAAATAAATACAGCGACATGGCAATACATTTCGTAGCTACTATATATACATACAAAATCGTTTCTACCGAAATCTAAGCTGCGTGAATTCTTGCACCGAAAGGTTTCAACGACGACGGTGTTTCCAAGTGGCGCCAGGGAAAGGCTCGAAGCTTGCTCGGGCCTCGAAGCATCGTCCGCAGGTTTTCGATGGAAGCAAGAGGTAAAAGAAGAACTTCCAGGGCAGAGGCACTGGCGCCGCATGCGGCAGCCTCAAAGGGATCCTCCGCACGCCCATCTGTCTCCGCCCCGCCCCTATTCCCGCGCACCATATACATCATGTACGACCACGATGTACCTCTGCTCTGACCAGAGCGGGACTCGATGCCCCGACATCGTGTCAGACTACGTCACACATCACCACCGTGTACACTGTCCCCCGGAGCTGTTGTGTCCAACCACGTGCTACCTTTTTGTATTTGCACTTCGAGATACTATTTGCCAAACTCCAGTTAGATCAACTGTTTTCGTCTTAAGCCTTCACCTTACCTTTTTATTCCAAAATGTCTTTTCTAAAACCATCAGTGTTTTTCATGCCTTTATGTATCGCTCCTAGAGAAAGAAAATGAAATTTCAGTAGCAAGAAAGATATACTTTGTCACTATAGATAAGATAGAAAATCTGACCAATAGTCAGCATGTTAAGGGACACACTACTTAGATGGAAAAGTTTGTCGCTATCAATTCTAAGAGAATGAACATACCTATATGTATACGTTAGTGTATTAAATTGGAAAGACGTAGAGACAGGCTACAATTACGTGTAATCATTGGATATTCCGACCCTAAAGGAGTAAAACTGCACTTAACTTAAGTCTAATTTATCTTGATCCTTAATATCACTTTAATTAGATGAACCTATGAGTGAGACATGAAGCGCGTTGGATTCATGTAGTTTTCAGGATAAGGGCAGGAAGTAAAAATGGACTAGCCGAAGAAGGTAACCTACTCTGGTTGTAATTAATCGACTTTTAAGTGGCCCATTAAGGGTACGACCAGCTGCTGGAAAGAATCTAACAGCCACGTGACAGCGATTTCTGCGCGATCATCCGGCGACGATCAATCGAGTTCATCCTCACCGAGATGTGCTTGGTCCTTTTGCCGGTGCCTGATAGTTCAGGCTTTACAGCTTACTTAGCGGCATGGGGCAACAGTGTTTAGTCTGTTGACTAATGAACCTGCGGGATCCAACCAGCCGGCAGATTGCCTGGCTTTCGTTTAAACTCCCGTGGAAAGGGTCAACCGGTGGATCTTGAGGAAGATGGATGCTGCGCCGTTCGCGCCGCGATATTGCCTCTTGCCTTCGATATATGTATTCCTTTTAATTCGATTTCTGAGAACCATCAACGAGCAAGCGAAATTAATGGAGATATTGGAAATAATATTCATTTACATCGATGGTTATCTTCTTGAATAAAGCTCTTCCTCATTTCAGAAATAAATGAAGGATGAGCGATACGAGCATAAATGGGGAAAGAAAGATTTAAGTTTCCAGGAAACCGGTCTCTGTCGCGACTCCCACTTCCATGTAACAATTTTACAAGGAAGTGTCTTCCTTCCGTCCGTCCGTTTGATTGATTGGACAGTAACTAATGAGCCTCGGCTAATTGCTCGCGGTAATATTCGCCAGCAAAAACGAGCCAAAGCACACATAGCTGACCCGTGACTTCCCAAAGATCACAGGACTCCCCACGCCGCTTCCTGGACACGGCCTTCCGCCCGACCTTCTTCATGCTTACCGCTAATTATTTCGGCTACCCTCTCATCGGCTCTGTTTCTGTCCTTTCCCGAACTGATTCTCCTTTGTTCTCGGTCGCGACCAGAAGACTATCGTTCGATACGATTTATATACCTCTACCTGAAATAATTTATCGTTCCATCGATCTGTTCCAACGAGTATCCGCGATACTGATGAACATCACCCTGCATTTTTATCGAGATAAGATTGTAAAATGAATCGTCTACAACATTCACGCGTTACTGTCGTATTCGCGACAGCAGTGAATGTATTCTTTTGCACTTTTACTCGATGTACGATTATAAAATGAATCTTTTGTAAAATTTGCGCGATTCTGTCATACGCGCGACGCTAGTGAACGTTCGACTATATTTTAAAAATAGAATCAACCGGCTACGAAATTCATGCGCTACTGTTCATTCTCATTTTTATCGAGATAAGATACTATTCCATTCTCGACACTAATGAGCATCCTTCTTCATTTTTATCGAGGTAAGATCGTAAAATTCACGCGCTACTGTTTTCAAAATCATTAAATCATCGAATTGTTAATACAATCGTGTTTTGAAACGATCGAAGCTATCGAATTTGACTTTTATTGGATCACCGATAAATATGGGAGCCCAAAGGTTCGTCGGTGGAATATAAACGGGAGGTGCGATTGGACCAGTCCGAGTCAACTCCTAGAAATCCCTTCTGGCACCAGACTAGAGATCGCGTAGGGGCCAATTATGTTATAGGAGAAAAGGGAAAGAGAGAAATGCTATAGAGATTCTACGGTTAGGGTCCAGCAGGATTAACCCTCCACGCAGTTCCTTTTACCCTCGACGTTCCCCTCGCGACGATTCTTCGCGCTTCTTTCCCTTCTGCCTGCAGCGATTCTCTACACTTGCTGCTGCGTGCCAATCAACGGTACCGTGCAACGATCTTGGACCACCTGATGGGATGACTTCATACTCTGCTAACTGTTGCTCCTTTTACGCTACTTCGCACATGCTGACGTTGAAGTTATTCTCTTAAAAATATTTTACTCGAAGATCTTTAGTCGAAAGCTATCAAACTGGTTGTTACAGTAGCAGTGAATTTTTCATTGTTTATGACATAATTTAACTGTGTTAAATGCTGGTTGGTTTTAGATAGAATTTTAAATAGATTATGTTTATTGAATATATGAGGTGTGTTAAGTACGCTGAATACGTTGTATGCGATGTAAGTTGAATTAAAATATATTGCGCGTATATCGATCATATGTGTCGTTTGGTTCCTAAAATATCCTACTACGATGCTGGTAAAACGTCGAAAAATCATTCCCATTGAAAACATCTTATATCTTTATTGGTTTTGACAGTGTATATACCTATGTGTAACAGAATTTCATAACGTAGAATTTTATCGAATCGGAAAACCCCATGAAATATATACAAATGAATATCCTCTTCTCTGGTATTGTATATTTCTACATACTTCGATTTTTGGCAGTTAATCTCAGATACTGAAACGCATTTTGTTGATTTTCCATAAATCAAGTTTCATCCAATTCAATAGCATTTACTCTCTTCCTTGGGATTTCATTTTCTGATTTCAATCAATCCTAGGTCAATCGATATGTGGATCTGAAATACAATCCATGGTATCTTTTCTAGAACAAATTTCATCCAATTCAACACTATCTAAGCTGAAGCAGAACTTACACACGGACCAGCAACACCCAGGATCGGCAAACATTCGCGCCATCGATCTCGTGATCTCAGCGCAACGATACCAGTTCGAAACCAGGGCTGAACAAGGGCAACACGTCGAGATCATGCGGCTCCACGGTGATGGCGTGACAGCCGAAGGCCGGTTAGGCAGATGCATGGCAACGAGTTGACATCGAACGCTGCGGGCTAGCGTGGCTAGAGCCACAGCTCTCTCTCTTAAACACGCACATTGCGAGAACAACCCGTGCGGTTCTCCTGGAAAAGGGAACGAACACGACGAAGAGACTAGAGACTCGGTCGTGCGCGAGCGCGTGCACGCACGGGCTTAGGCACGCACACGACCTGATTGTTGGCCAGTTTTCCGTGTTGTTGTTGCTTGTTCGTATACGCTCAGGGAGCGTGCACTTCTCCACCATGACACATGGAATAGTAATGAAGGACAGAGATACACGAGGCGGGTTCTTCCTCGGCGACGAAGGGAGCCGAGCCAACGGTTCGGAGAGTCGTCACGCGAGAACGCGGCCAGCTGACGTTCTCTCTCGATACACTCTCCCTTGGAGCCTTCTCTTTTCCTCGCGCGCGCCCTTTTTCCGCCCTTCATTGTCTTCCCGCTTTTGTACGCGGCCATGGAACCACCCTTCTCCCGTCTTACGGAGTCGAGAAAATGGATCATATCCAAAGTTTCAACAACTTTTCGCGAATTATTCCAATTCTTTTTACTTGGTTTTATTGTTTGGTAATATGAAGCTGATAAATTTGTAGGTTGATTTTTAATTACTTCACGGTTATGCTAACACAAAGCTTTACGGTTACAAAGCCACCCCCTTTCTTGAATTCAGGGAAGCGGACGATATCAAATATTCAAACAATTTCTTTAAATTATTCTAATTTATTTCGCTTGACTTTACTGATTGATAATATGGACTTGATTCTATTGATAAATTTGTAAGTTAATTTTTCATGATTATGCTGGTGATTCACAACCGCAAAGCCATCCCCTTTCTTTATCGGTTCAGGGAAATAGACGATATTGAACATTTAAACAATTTTTCGCAAATTATTCCAAGTCTTTCTGCTCGAATATCGATTGGCAGGATAGTAGCAAAGAATAGAGACGTTAATATGTTTAATTAATTTATAGTTACATTGATGTACTGCGGTCATAAAGTCACTCTTCGTGGCTTCAAAGAAATTAATGATATGAAATGTTGAACAACTTTACATAAATTACTCGAGATCCTTTGTTCCATTATCGATATTTGGGACGGTAGCGCATGATAGGAACGCTAATACATTAGTTCATGATAATATTGAATTTAGTAAAGGTAAACCGTAAAATGCACTTGTAACATAATAGTTTCACTTGCCTTTTATGTTCATAAAACTACCCTTCCTTCACTGGATATAAAGAACCTTATTTAAATTTTCTTACCATTTTCTCCTCTATCTGGTTATTTATTCAAAGTTATTATACCAAATGACAAAAAAATCTGTACGTCTGTAACTGAATTTTCAAATAATTTATAGTGTACGAGCTAACTACATTTCGAAAAACTACAATAAATCATATTACAGAGAAACACTATTTTTCAGGTTAATTTTAGAATGTCACTTCCTCTATGGAAGGGCCGCTAGATTGAGAAAGACGATCTCCACTGTCACTCATCCAGCTTAGCCAAGATCGTCCCTGTAATTATACTAGCCCGTTTCCTACTCTGTCTCCTACCCTTCCATTCCATTTGTCCTTTTTTCCTTGAGTCTTGCCTTCGATACCGCCGCGTTATTCTATTTTTCTCCTTTTTTCCTCTTCTTCTTCCAGATACGTGGAAAAAGGAGGGAATAAATGGCGATCCTCGAGGTGGTTGCCAGTTTAGGTGAATGGACGGTAGAAACAAAAGGATGCCGCGTTTCATCGGCTACGTCAGAGAAAGTGACGATCGCCCAGAATGGGGATGAAGGAACGCCACCGTAAAGGGTGTGGTTCGTTTCTCAGCCAAGAAACATCCTTTCAATGAGAGGTTACAGGTGCCGGCGGATGTTGCTTCTTTTTCCTCGATCGAATCTAACGTGGGAAATGTCGGTTAATCTCCAATCGGATCGATTTTCTAGGCCGATCATTAAAAACCTGTATAGCGAGGTGAACGAGAAACATTCAATTTTGGATTCGTCCTTCGCTTTTCTGCGTCGGTCTGACGACGTTACTCATCAGATTCTACATTATTTTAATCCCAAGATGTTTATCGATATCCGCAAATTCGAGCTTGTTAAATAATTTTCTTGCAATAAATCCCTCGTATGTATAACATTCTTATATTTTCTATAAATAAAGTAGAACATATATATACATTTATATTCATCCATCAATTGACGCGTTCTCTAGAGGTTGTACAAGCTCAATGAATCTTCGACTCTCATCGACATTCTCGTCACAAGTGCGCCATTCATTTCTCCAAGACGGATCCACGTTTTCATCCCTTCCCTTGGCTAACATCCCTCCACAAGCTCGTTATTTCCTCTCCCTTTCCCCTCCTCTCAGTAGACTCACCCAAACATCCCTTTGTTCCATCCCCTTTCTGATTCCGCAAATCTGCAAGCAGCTCTTTAACCCCGAGTCACCGTGGAAATGAATTTCAATCGGCGAGTTTCGAGTTCATTCGCGTGACGACTGTTCGGTTCATCGAATATCGACGAGACGATTCGTTCGACACCGACGTTTGAGTTCACCCCGCGGCGTGCGTGCTCCTTAAAAGCGCGGCATTTTTTGTATTTCTCGCCCCGAGATCCACAAAGCTGCGTACACTTCGTCGAGTTAAACGAAACTGGAATTCTAATGAGCCGGATGTTCCAGCGATCTGGTGCACCTGATCTATAATTTCATACCCGCATACGTCTGTACGCCTGCATGCACCAGGTAGCCGCGTTCGGGAAAAAATAATACACGCGCGCACGGATGTGTGTGTAAATATTTTTCTGTGCGATTCGAAGTAGGATAAACTTGTTTTAACGAGAGATTGCGATGCGAGATAGATTTGGTTTGTCGATGTTTGAGGTAGTTTCATAAGTGGCACTGTGGAAGTGAGAATTCTTCCGTCGTCTGACTGAGGGTCGAGCGGTTTGGACTACCAATTGCGAGCGAAGATCGACTTACTTAGATGAATTATGAAATATAGATTGAATATAAATGAATTATGGAGATAGTGCATTTTGAAAAATTTTTAGTGTGCTTTAATTTTACGGCAGAAAATTTGTTAAAGAGTAGACAGAAATAAGAATGACGTATAATATAAGACACTGCATGTGTATGCATTCCAAAATAGAATGAATTTGTTTCACAGCGACCTTATGAGATAGATTCTTATGAGATAGATTCGATAGCGTGTTATTTGAATGGGGAAAAGAGTTTTTCAGTGGTTTAATAAATTTCAACGATAGTTTCATAAGCGTGGAACGGTGTTTGAAGTGTCTGGAAAGTGGGGGTGGGACATGGTCCGTGGCTAAATATAGGAAACGATTTTGGACGGGGTAATACCGCGTAGAATACGGTCAAACGCAATGTTTGCGGGCAACGCCCACCCATACTCGTCCGGGTTTTTACTGCCTGGCAGTAAAGAACGAAAATTATGATCGGAGCTTGTCACTGCTTCGGGCGTCGAGGAGTGCTCCGAGATCTGCCATCGGATGGAAGTTTGCTCGTACCCTTGTAATCGCGATTGTAGAAAGATCTTGTTCTGAGACGAGACTAGAGAATTTGGAAATTTTTCATATTTATTTATGGATTCGAGTAAAAGATGTTAAAGATTCATTTAATTTCTTATTCTTCCATTTTTAGTTAGTAATCTAATTTTTCTTCTTTCTTCATTGTATTTTACGATTTAAAACCAGTTTGATTTTTTTTTTTCGAGATGGCAGAACAATTTTTTCCCATTCCTTTAAGATAGTTTTTGTTCACTCGAGTTCTTAAACTCATTAAAACTTCATTTTCTTTAATATCCTATAATTAGTATCCTTCATACTTAATTTTATGCACGAATCTTTTGTGATGTTCTTTCATAATCTCATTTTCTTCTTATTTGATAACTTTAATGTGTTAATTAAACTTTCGTATCCCTGTTAGCTAGCCTTCGAAATATTAGGTAGCGAGAATGCTGGTGGAAAAATCGCAAAGTATAAAAAAATTGCTTCCCTGAAATTCTTGAGATTATTATTCTTGATCATCCTTTTAGGATTAATACATTATCTTCTATATCATACTTCTTACTAACGTAGCAATAATAGGGGGATGATTTCACCTGGTTAATTCGACGACGTCTAAAGACACGCTATAAAATTTGTTTTTGTACGATCGGGGGACAGGATCGTTGTATCATCGGCAGGAATGGAAATGAGAAGGAATGGAAAAGTGGCGATCGCGGAAACTGCGAAAGTAGAGGCAAGAGAAAGTTCTCGTTTTGCGAGATGCGAGCGCAATTACACCGGGGCGATAAAAGTGTTACTTCGCGCTGTAATTTAGAAATATTTTTACGTCGTTTTGATTTGGCCGGGGAAACGAGAACCGTGAGTAGAATAAAACCGCCACTTCGCCGTGTAATTTTCGTGCACGAGTTTCCACGCCGCCACTGTTTATATTCTACTTTCCACTCGGAGAACGGCTCTGTGCTTCTCTGTTTTCCCCTCTCGTAGCATAGAATCGCGAAATTGGTCCATAAAAAAAGGAAGGTGTGTTAAGAAATCGCTGAATGGAGCATCGTCTATCTAGCCGTCGATTTTTTTCGCTCCATCCCTCGGTCGTTCCATTTAAGCAAGTAGAAATTTTGAAACGTTTCACGCGCAAATTCGTCGAAGCATTCAGATACCTTTCTCTCCACTGAAACTTGGAATTGAAATTAAAAGCTTGGAAAATTGCTTGAATGAAAGATTTTAAAGATCCTCATGTTCGACTTTATTCATGTACCTCAATGTAGTTTCAAGTTCTGTCAACGTTTTCTTGCACGATAATTTACTAATTGTAATAGCATTAATCGATTGAGAGATGATAAATTTGAAGTTGCGGATTTGACTTGCACAAACGGTTCCTGTAATCTTACAATTTTACGCCGAATATAACAATTAATTATCGCAGCTTGTAATTTGTAAAATTCACCTGCAAACTTTATCTGCTTCGAACTTGTTACTGTTATACGAGAAAATCTACTGATACTCAAAGCTTGTAAAATTACGCTATTGCTTCAGTTTCCCAATGAAAACTAGACATTTCAAAGACAACATTTTTTAAATAAACCTGCCTGATTATCCACCATAATCAACATACCTTTCATCATCACGAATCTTCATCCCTCTTATTCATAATCATTGAAACATCTCACACGAATATTTATTGGATCGCTGAAAATCCTTTCTCTCTACTTAAACAAATAGGAATCTACAAATTCACCGAACGAAATTCCATAAGACTTACCATATTCGACTTTGCCCAAATATTTCAACATTCTACGACAACCAGCAATCCTAACGTTCACCGATATATTCGAAAGAGAAGCAACAAGGCGTGCTGATTACGTCTGCCCAATTATCCGTCGATTCTTACTATCGCTGGATCCTTTTAAAGTAGAAAGTTTCGGTTGGAGAATCTATCGGCTTTAGGAAAGTTGCGCGGTGGCTCGTCACAGTCGGAGGCAGTCAACGCTGAAGCAGGAACGTCGACACGGGTCCTCTCGTCGCCTAATTGAATGGCATTTTATTTAGCACAGTTCCCCGCACTCTGGATAGCCGCCATTTACCTCAATTACGTAATTCACCGTACACAACCGACCGCGCAGCTACCCACCATGGGTATTGCATGGTGATGGCCATGCCGAACCATGATAGTGTGTGGTGGTTCGTTGTGTTGTTGGTGTTGGTGTTGGTGGTGGTGGTCAACTGATGACACGTGTTTGCGCTACCGCCGCCGTGCAATTAGCCCCCCAATGTAATTTCGCGCTGTAAGAGCGTGCCACGCTCTTTTGGCCTAGTACCGTACCTGAGGGCGCATCGGTACCCCTGCATTACCAAGAGGGAAGTGATTTTCTTCGGGAGACGTAGAAAAATTCGATTTTAAGTACTCCACCGCCGGCACTTCGATGGTTATTTTTGCATCCGGTTATAACCATCGATGGGTGAAACGGATCCTTTAAACGAACACTGGTTATCCTCGAGCCTTTGACCTACTGGTTAAAAATCCTCCTCCAACGTCGTTTACTCTCTTTTGCTTGGATCAGAAAGAACGGTTGAGAGTTTGAGAGTGGTCATTTTCGGCGATGCTCGGAATTGGAAAATGTTCTTAATCCACTTGTAGTAATAAATATCAAGCTTCACGAATACGTGGAAAATTATTAAAATTATAATTACATACTAGAACTGGAACTACGCATTTATCCTTCATGAACTGTTCTTTTATCTCCTTTTAATTGGTTATTAAAGGCAGTATGTGTATTATTAAAGTCAATGTGTAGTTGCCATTCTGATATAGTACGATCTTGCGATAGTTGTTTTGGTTTTCTTCGATTCCGCAATTTGTTCACGTGCACAGTTTCTTCGAATTATTTTGAAGATGGATCGCTATCTCCAGAGCACGAACTTGCAGATTTCCATTAAATGAACATAGTATATTTCTTTACTAAGAACTTTATATTTTTACGTTCTCTATGAGTTTTTTTAAGCGAGGCGAAAAATATCCAATTTCCACCACCCCCAAGTATTCGTTCTTCTTACTACATTATCGTCGTACAATTTACACGGCGCTGTTTACGCGGAAATTAGTTCTTCCATAGTTTTCTATCTCGATAGGTTATTGTGTAATTAATCTCACGTCGTCCAGGCAATCGCATCAAGAATAAATATTCGTATAATTGAAGCATCGAGTAGGTGTGCGCCGCTGGAACGTGATGCAATGTTAATGAACGGGATATTATCCGGCAACTAGTATCATTGCAGACGATACACGCTGTATAGTCGGTAATTGTGCCCAGCGATGCTGATTAGGTGTAATTATCATTCGATCGAAGAAATGTCCTCGTGTTAGCTGTCATGGTGGTATTACCTATCAAATACTCTATTTTATTTTTGCTCCCAATTCTAATTCTTTCTTTCTCGTTCTTTCATCCCTATAATATCACTATAGGTACATATAACGATGATATATACTTGTGCATAATTAAAATTATGATCAGTCGATTACGTGGTTGGGTAAATTTACCAGAGTCATTCATAGTTAAAGCTTATGTAGGAAACAATGGTTTGCTGGAAACGTGAGGATGGAAAAAAAATTGCCGACGGGGGCGGATGAAAAAAATAACGTCAATTCTGGGAAGACGATTAGGAACGATCAGATAAGGGACTGGCTGGCGTGGAACGTGTCGTTTCCCAGCCGCTCGAAGACTTTCGACTTAATTAGACGTTTGCTGTCGTCCTGATTTTGTCAGCTTTAATCCTGCCCCGTAACGGGAGCCAATAACGCGCATCCCAGTCGCAATCACGTAACACTGTGGTCGTTCACTAGATATTTCAAGACGACACGAACACGTTTGATAAGATATCGGGATTTGAGCGATAAAGCGTAACCTGATGATTTATGGTAGTATTTTTGATGCGTGAAAAGCTTGCGAAATACAGTAAAACATTGATTGAATGAGATGCATCAAATGGAATCACTTTGTTTTCATACGAGAAACAATCATTCATTCTAGACTATTTTAGAAATATTAATATCAAACAAGAACAAGAGTTTCTGAACAAAAATGTGAGCTATTTTACGATAAAACATTTTCGAATAAGAATATGCAAAAAAAAAAAAAAAAAAAAGAAAAGAAAAATAGCAGCCAAATCTCGTTACGTTTCTGTTCTTGTTTTCCAATCTTCCTTACAAGAAATCATATCCAAATTCACCACTGCTGAACGTTTTAGTTAATCGATTATTCTCTTAATCGATATTCCGATAGCCAAAGTTCTACCGTATCAACCCTTTGATCAATTTCGACAAAACTCGTGTCGATTCTCCAATATGGTCGCGAAATTGCAGGTGAAAGAAGATTATTCGCATACTAATTAATTGCATGGACAGAAGAAGGAGACAAAGGTTGTTCGTGGGCGAGCAACCACGCTTCGGATTATCCACGAATGGGATCTGATCCTTTTCCGCGCCTTCACCTGTCTACCGTGCTGCATTCGCGCAGATACGATCAGCAAAAAGACCAAGCGCGTTACGAAATTTGCTCACTGGCTGAATTTTTTTCTACACCGCGTCCGTGCTACCAACTCCTGTATAGCCGGCGAGAAATTGTTCCGATAAAAAATTCTATTACCTATAATGCGACCACCGCAGCCAGATTAGCATCTTTTGAGGAAAATTTAGGTCACACGGCTCGACGCGTTGTTCCCGTGCCTTTTCGCGGCGTGCAGTCTTCGGCGTATACGTTCTAACTCTAAAGTTTTGTGAAATTTTTAAAAAATATTAGACAAGCGAAAGAAGCGGGGAAAAAATTATTTTGAGAAGATAGAAAAATTTTTTACGATATCATCGGTCTGGGTCTGCGACGTAATGGATGACTATCCCAGGAAACTTCGTGTGTGTACGACCTTAATGAAAAAGTGCAGTATCAAATGTGTTCAGTAGAAGGCTTCACTCGAAAAATGGAACCGAGTAATTAGCAATCGAGTTGCGTGTACACGAGAACGGAAAAACGTGTCGTCCTAGGTATTCCACCTCCGTCACCGGTCCACTCCTTTCGTGGTGGGCTAATGGGCGGGGCCAAGGACGTCTGTTGCCAAACTGTCACGTTGACGTCCGACAGTTTTTTGTTGCATCTTCGCGAGTTTTTCGTCTAGATGTAATCTCAAAAGCCATAATATCATAAGATAACAATCTACATGATCCGAAATAGGCAATATCGTATATTCTAATTTTTATCGCGAATATCAATAATAAATAATCTGTTCGATTACTTCGAAAAGCCAAATCGTATCATTTTCGAATTATTCTACGATAGATAGCGCAAAAGTCGCGGAAGAATAGTCTTCACTAGATACTCCAATTCGAAGCAGCGAAACAGGAACTACGTTCAATCTTTCGGCAAGGGAAATTCACTCGCGTCCCAGATGTCAGCGTCACCCTCAACCCTCGATTCCCATCGAATTGGCGGTAGATAGGGGAACGGGGGAGTCTCTTGTCGTCGTTGGCGGCGGCGGCGGCGGCCCGAAACTCGGCGCTCCATGCATACAAGCGTCGCTGGTCGAGCGTGGTCTCTGGCTTTCTTTACCGGAGCTATACCCCCGACAGAGTCTGTCAGGAGTAGTGGCAGCGTCGTACGCGCACTACGAACGAAAAGGGTCCCCGGACAGGTAGAGAAAACACCTCCACGAGCGAAGGTGCCCCGAGGGTGTCGGTAAACCGTGGGCATGGTCCGATTTCGTCAACTCCCACACGGACACCATAATGGCCTCCATACAACCAATCGATCGGCTAGACGTCACAGACACAAAGTGGGGGAATGGTGGAACGGCCAATCGCGTAGCGCGCTAACGGCCAACGTGGGTGTGGCCTTGAGTGGCGCCACCGCGGCGACTTTCGGAAACGGCGCACCGGGCTCCGGGGAGAGGCTTCGGCTTCATTATGTATCATTATACCGGTCCGCGCCGCGCGGTGTGCACTGCAGTTACTGGGCCAGGCGCGCGTGTGTGCTTTTCTCTCTTCTTCGTCGGTCGTCGTCGTCTTCTTCTTCTTCCTCTTCTTCCCTACGGTGATCGGCGAATCGTCGTGACCGTTTTCTCTCGTCGACAACCACGTCGGCCGAGCCACGATGCTCATCGGCGTCGAATAATCACGGCATACGCGCGTGTGGAAAAAGCACTTGCTGGTTGCCGCTGAACGAGAGCGAGCGTGCGCGCGCGCGCACGCCTCTGTGTCATCGGCGACGTACAATTAAATCACGCAGTTCGCGCGAGTGTACTGTCACGCTAGGACCACAGTTTCGACCGACAGATTACCGGATCTCCGTCGGAGAAGCTAGACCAAATTTCCAAACCGTCGATCGTGCGATATCCCAAGTGTGGCTCCAAATACCCAGGACGATCTTATACCACGGATTTCGACCCGGTATCGTGACTATTCTCGCGTTGGTGCAAGATCGGAACGTGATAAACAGTGACGATTGTTGGAACAGTGATCGACGGGACCAAGAACGTGATCCCCCGCTCCGTCGCAGTGCAAAGAACCATTACTCCGATGGGCAGTTTATTCGATCACGGAGAACGTTACCGTAGATCGAGCTGACCAGTACAAAACTACCTGTGCATGACTTTGGTGCATCTTCTCAAATATATGATCCATGAAATTGGATTCAGTTCCGTAAAGGCTACGCGGGTGAAGTGCTTAGTGATCTAACTGTAACCGAGCTAATGCAGACTACTTGGCGGAGAATTACAAAACTAGTGTATTTGTGAACACGTGAGAGAAACAATTAACTAAATCTAGTGACAATTCGAACATCATACTACAGTTCGTTCTAAAGTGGCAGTGAAGAGATTACCTAAATCAACTCCTTTGAACAATCCTCATCAATCGTCGTCTCATAAATCTATCGAATATAGCAACACCGATAAAGCCATTAAAACCATCCGCGATCTGAAACGAAGTAAATGAGGAATATTCAAATGTCGCCTGTTTATAGGAAATTAACATTGTACCGATAAGCGAACCATTAATCAATAGTGACCAGTCGTGAAACGTGAAACAGAGGCCCCAAGATTCGGGCCCCGTACGGCGTTCGCGCGACGGCGGCGGCGACGACGTCGTCGGCGAGTTTGTCCGCGAGAACCGTAGGCTGTGGCGGCGGCATCGACGTCGCGACTAAGGTGGAGCGTCCGGGCAGCACGACGACGCTCAACTTCACGGACCTGGGGAGCCCATTCGGGGCGGGCGACCCCTGTCCGTCTAGTACCCCGACCCCGAATAGCATGTCGGGAGGCGGTGGACCGTCTGGAGGCGGCGGTGGTGGCGGTGGCGGTGGTGCAGGTGCCGGAGGCGGTGGTTCCGACATGGAACAGCATCTTCATCACACGGGATTGGGCTCGGTGACACCTGGACCACCCGGTGGAAACGGTGGCGATAGTACAACGTCGAGCACGCCCGTGTCACAAAGTGGAAAATCGGCATTCATCGAATTGCAACATAATAATCTGTACAATCCCGCCAGTCTACGTGGTGGTTATCCTGGCGGACACAATGTGCCTGGTGCTCATCAATTCCCGCATCAAGTCGGCGCGCTAAGTCACCAAACGTCCGGACCAGGCAGCGGGAATCAACAACACGCGGATGCAGGATTCCCCAGTCCTAGGTCCGCGCTAGCCGGATATCCGTTCGCGCCCATGCACCAGCACAACGCCTACGGATATCACCTGGGATCGTACGCGCCCCAGTGCCCCTCACCGCCCAAGGACGGTGAGTACCCTAACTGTATGTATTCGCAGCCTTTTTTATTCCTACTATTAGAATAAAGATAGTTAACTTAATTCTGTGCTCCTCGTTCCTTGGAAATCGGCGCCGATCTATGACGAAGAAGGCGATGGTTGTACGTTGACAATCTAGTCAATCTTTTCTCTAATCTTGTTTCCAGCTGATCTTAAAAGATACCAAAGTAGCTTATTTAAAAGCTTAAAGTGTGTATAAGAGGGATTTTCTATGAGTAATTTCTTGGAACGGAGAGCTGTTGGAAGGTTTACAGCGAAGCTTACCAATACTATTTTCTAATAACCATACTGTCGAATAGTTTAAATTGATAGATTCGCTGTGAGTCTTTCAAAGCAAGTAGCAATTAGCATAGATTAGAATACGAAGTTTTTTGAATAATAGAATATTCTCATAAACCATATCAACTAGAAATACCCTAAAGAATCGTTATCAGACGTATAATTATCGCTATTACTATATTCGATTGTGATACTTTTTCTGATAACGATGCTTTTAAATTTCCCAAGAGTCGGATGTCTGATCCCGGCGGTAGAATTCTACTTAAAACGCATTACATTCGTAACGTATTTCAACCGAATACTCGTTACAATTCCACGCATAATTCGTCGATAAGTACATAGAAGCGATGTTGCGATATTTTTAACACAAATTGGTAGTTCCATTATCTAATCCTGAAACGTTTCACATATGGGAGGTCAGATAGTTGGAAATACATTATGGTTGCGCGTTCGCGTGGCGATCGGACGCCAAGTCAAAATCGTAAACTTCTTTAGTTGATTTCGCATCTGGCGAGGTAGGCGCTCGACGAAAAAAGAAACGAAAACGGAAGAGAGAATCTAGAGTAGCAGGTAGTGGATCGGTCGACGGCCTGGGCAGGCACAATAACGCCGAGAAACGGAATAAGATATACGACTAGGAAAGAGAATCCTCTTGGGATCCGAAAAAGTCCCGCAAAGCGGCTAACGAACGAAACAAAAAGCCCCCCGGCTGAATGAGAATAGTCGCGACCTCCCTGTGTCTTCGAAAAGCGTCGCTAGATATTCAAGCAGTCAGATACGCAACTGTTCTTCGTTTCTTTGCACATTTCCCTTGCCTTCTTCTTCGTGTGTTTTTTCCTCGTCAACTTCTTCGAAGTTCACGCGAGTTTTTACTGTATATTTCAATACAGTTAACTAAATTCCAATATGTGCAATTGTGCATCATGCAATCATGCATCCATGTTTTCTTCATCTTGTCCTCTTTTTCTAGTTTATATTTACATATTGGCTAACGCCAAGCAATTAGATATATAAAGCTGGTTGTTATTTTGCTAAACATCTTTGCATTTCTCATCTTTGTCTTCTTTTTCTGATAAGGTTTCACTTCCGTAAAACTGCAATTTGTTTCTCTCATAAATCACCTTGGCTCTCTAAAAAATTCACAGAAATTTTTATTCAATATGTAAATGCAGGCATTTGAAATACAAACAGTTAGATACACGTACATATTTTCACCCTTCGTCTTATGTATGAAATTATTCATACACCAATGTGTTCAGAGAAAAGAAACATTCGCAAAATGTTTTTAATATCCTCGATCAATAATTACAATGTCCTTTGTAATCAATTATTTTTAAATTCACACAATTTTCACTCTTACATGTAAAACTATTTAGCCACGTACAATAGTCTGCGAATTGCAAAATTAGTTTAGAGTACTCCGAATATTCTCAATCAGCAATTGCAAAATTCCGTCAACTTCTTTCAAATCTTCCAAATTTCGTTATATATAAAGGGAAACGTTCTATGAATTTCTCACCGTGTGCCGTGAAAGAAAAATCAGCATCGATTCCTCGCTAAGTAAGCTCGTCGTTACGACGATTGAAAAGAAATGATCAGCACGATGCGTCAATTTTAGAATTGTTGCTTGAAATACCAGTGGTATATCGTATCTCTTTGCTGATGAAGCTGTCAACCGCGAATCGGCGAACACGAGCGACGATATCGTCGCTGCCGTCGATAGAAACGTGCAATATTTAGTTCTTTAGACGCGACGGTATTCCCGACACGGAAGACACTCGATAAAATCCTAAATTAATTGAAGAGGAATTTACACGAGTTTTTCCTTCTCTACGGGAACTCGCTATAGGCTTCTGTCTTTTCTGAAGGGGACAATCGGCAACCTCCCCTGCGAACCCTATCTATCGCGTAAATTAATAATGACCGGTGGTTCTTCTTCCTTTCCACCTGTCTTTTACCGCCGCAAACGTGCACGTTCCAACGTTCCTGCATTATGAAAACCACGAGAGGTTCTCGCCTGTTTGGAACCACCCCTTCCGTAATTCGAAGCACTGGGATATCGGTTATAGGTAATCTTGAATCGGTGAGTTTGTCGAAAATTGCTAGGAGAGTAGGAAAAAAAAAATAGATAAATATGGATAGAAAGGAAACGGTGAATCCCCCCCGATGGTGAAGTATATGAAAAAAGGGTTCGTCCCTCGAGATATTTGCACGTTACACGATACGTTTACCCATCGTTGCATAGAAGAATCCAGTAAAACGGTCGAGGGCTCTGACTCTCGGCAATTTCTTCTCCCTTCCTTCCTTTCCTCTCGATTTGGAAAATTGCAAATACTTGACCATCGATGGGAAGGAAGAAACGAACGTATTTTCCAAGGGTCCGTGATCGGTAATGGGCAAATGTTCTACGATGCGTTCTTTCGAATGGGTTCCACGATTCCACGGAATCGTTCAGATTATAGGTCATTTTCTCTCATTAGGATGACAATTTCTTCGTGCTCGGTTTTCATAAACCATTAGAACGGACCCCAGCAGGATAGAACTATGACGAGTTCGCGTAAGAACCGGATTAGCGTGGTAGAAAATTCTGCTCGAGGAGAGAGTTCGTCGTTGTGTTTCCAACGAATGGCGACAAATCGCGATTGCCGTGTCGTAACGTTATGTCTGCCTCCATTAACAGCGTTCTCAGAGAGTGGTTACGATAATGTAGAATTGATCTATCGAACGATAGCCACGTGTTGCTACGTCGATTATTGATTGCTCCGTCGATCCTCGTAGATCACTCGGTCATCGTAATGCTTTTTTTTTCTTAAGCGTTTTCCATTTTCTTCTTGGTTCTTATTGTTGTCTTTTATGATTAAAGAAAGTTACACACGTTCTTCCGCGTGGTAACGCGCGATTTGTCGTAATTGTACAGCGATAATTGGTTAATTCGAACATATCGTGTACCGATCGTTTGTGATTAATCATTACGAGAAGCTCGTTTACACGTGTGACAAATTGCGACGAAAGAATTTGCCCGTTGCTCTTTGCTGCTCGTAATCCTCTGCGAATCAGGCACGGAGCCTGATGAAAGCGATTGAATTAATTAAATAATAAATATCGTTTTAGAATCGCGATCGCGAGTTAATTACAAAGGAGCACGCTATTGTTTGCACATCCTCCTCGGGCTCTGGCCACCTGCCGCGTGTCGTTCCTTTCAACTACCTTTCTGGTAAAATACTTGACACCTCCAATTTAATACCCTTGTCAAATGTGCTTAGAGAAGAAGGAAATATATGAAATATTTGAATACCATTCCATCAACTTCATGTTACGAGTCACGTGTAACGTTTCGTAATTCACATTTAATAAGTTATTTTTAAAAGCTGTTCGTAGTTTAGCTGCATTTATAATATATATTTCCATATGGAATGAAACTATAAAATCTATCTATGTCTGTTCTAAAATTGATCTTAATCTTTAATTCAACTACCGACATTGTGGATTATTCTCTTTTGACTTCTGTAAATGCATAAGCTATATTCACTGGCGTCGCAATTTTTCTTTTAATGTATTCAGCCTATATGTAGCAATATAAATTTTCAAGAAATACTTTTACAACACTAAGTTCGTAACTCCTTCTACCGCTATCTCCTTTCGTTAATCATAACTGTTAACTTTTTAATGTTATTTTATACTTCTTTCGATTTTCTTTTCCCAATTCCATTCCACTTCCACCTCATGCGAAAACATAAAAAAACATTGATCAGAAATTGGACATCGGAACCGTCATATAACCAAGGAGGATTAATGAAGTCGTCCGAAACTTTATTTGCGACGACTTGTCAGAATCAAGAGAGTACGAAAGAAGGGACGATCTCGTATCGTGTACACAATCGTGTACCACCGTACCGATCTCATACTCGACAATGCGCAAACAGTGCACCGTTAGGTGGTAGCCGTATATCAACGAGCAATCTCATCGGTTGCGACAAATGAACCGTCCATTAACATCGTCCCTGGCCGAGCCTTCTTCTCCGTTTGGCCGTTGCCTTGTCATCGACGTTGAGCCCATCCATGTCGAGTCGCAACGAAGCAAACGATCCCGGGAACCAGAATCCAATTAGCGTGGCTACCTTTACCGAACTCTACATTAGTCACCGGGCCTGGCAGCGACCAACCACCGGTCAAATTAATCCGGAACGGTTCAAAGACAATGCGCCCTTCGGATAGAGAGTTCTGGGGTCTACGGCCAGGGTGATGGATTAGGTATTAAACGGTTGTTTTCACAAGGATTAGGAACACCGACCTGGAGCACTATTGGATCACCCGACAGATTTTCAAAGATGGAAATTCCAAGTTGCTCTATAGATGGTGATGGCAGCGACGATGGATTTTCTTCTTCTTCCCCTTTTTCTCTTCTCGCAGGTTCGAAGATTTTGCACGGAAGTCGTGTTTTCTCTGGCTTAGATACATCCGTAGATATCGTGTGGCTGCCACTCAACCGGATCCTGGTTCGTCCCCCCAGCTGACAATGAGAAAAGTGGGGTTCGAATGGTCGTCACGCAAAGTGCACCGGTCGCGGCTAGCTGTTGCGATCGACGATAAACTATTCGTCTCTAACTCTGCTGTTTTTCCACTCGGACTTGACTTCGTATTCCATTGACAGGGCTAGAGCTGGACACAGAGAGACGTTGCGATTTTTTAGTGGCGATGGTGTGAGATTTGACAGATTTATTCGTCGAATAGCTGGATTGCATGGTCATGTGCATTGTGTTATTAGAAATACGAGGCTCGATACGGAGGAGTGGTTTTTTTTCTCGTGAGAGTTTTTTTGCCAGGCATGCAACGTTAGCGAACAGAAAACAATGCACATATAGCGATATAATAACGCTCATTGTCGGACATGTGATAATATGTATGAGGATTCTTATTTTTTTCATTTTTCAACGGATATTTTTATCTTCGCAGATAATTCTAAAATTGGGAATTTTTTTTCATATATGATTTTCCTTTTCTGACCTTTGTCTACAGTATTACTGATAATTGTTTAAGGAATACATTTTTTATATCTTATTTCATTTTTTCTATAAAAGCTAAGTAAAGGTTTTTTGTTATGCTTACACAAATATTATTTTAAATTTGTCAATGATTAGAAGTTATATATATTTTAGATTCAAAGTGTTCAGGCAATATCTATCAAATTTCGAAGTCACTCAAATTATCGTAGACATCAATGTACATAAACGCAACTTTTTTAGTATTCAGCGAATTATATGTAAATGGCTAAAAATAGGAAAATTCGCACGTTACAGTCGAATGTGTCTAAGCATATAGTAAATACAAATATGTTGAATTGCGCGCTTCTCGATTTTTATGCATCGCAAATTCGCGCGAAATTATTGCGAATGCGCTCACTCACATATATTTCCCTACATAATTCAACACACTGCATTCACGCGACGAAACTCGCTCGTCTGTATCAAATCTTAGAAGCACAAACCCATCGAATTACACATCGTCGCCTGAGCGAAATCGCAACTGCGCTGCTCATCTGCATCGAGGCTTAGCACAGTTCTTTTCGATCCGTGACCAAACGATTTTTCACAGAAACTCGCGTAGAATCGTTGATCACTCGCGAAACGTTAACCTCTTGGTTCTGATGAATGGTGTATTAATTATATTTTACGGTATCGTAGTTGCTTTTATATCTGCATCGAGGATATATAGGACGATAAATTGCCTCTTCGAGAACGGTTATTCCCGGTGAAATAACAGGCAACCGCGGATCGATCGATCGCGTACACGCGAAAATCGGGAAGGGAACGCGCGCGTAAAGGAAACAGGGAACGCACGACCGCTCGCAAATGAGCCGCGCGAATTATGCTAAAGTAGTAGTTTCACCGCGACCGGAGCGGTTTTCAGCGACCGCTTTGCATACACCGTCGCGCTAATGACTCCGCGAGCTCTTGCAACGCATAAGCACTCCCGAGAAAAATGTATCGTAAAACCGTGCCTCTCCTTCGTTTCCCGATTTTTCTTACAGTTTTCACTGAACTTTATGCTTTTATGCACTTCTGTGCCACGATGTTGCATCATAGGTTGTGATTATCGCGGTGATTCATTCATAATCAATGAAATGATTGGCAATGTGTCTGGTATATGCATTATAGCGTAATTCACGATGTTTGTGCTTAGACGGATACTTATGTAAATTTGTATTTTTATGAAGATTCGATATAGAAATGCATTTTAAGTGGAGATTCTACTTTGGATATTTTCAATATTTTTGCATATTTGATGCATTTTGGACTGTCCATAAATGTACAAAAATTGGAAATCTACTGATAGAAATGGTAATTCGTATCGGTTTGGTGTCCAGTGTCAGTGTGTTCTAGTTTTATGTTTCTTGGGATTTATGGATAATCGATGATGAAATAGAAATCCTTTTATATCGATATTTTCCCTGATTTTCAAACGAAAGAGGAATGCATGAAAAAACTTTTGTAGATTTTCTAAGTTTATATTAAAATTGATAATAGGAAAGGAAAATTATTGCTTAGGTTCAAAAAATATAAACCTTTCCAAAAGCAGGTAATAAATCCATCGGAATAAAAGAAGCGCATATCTAATTCCGAAATCAGATGGAATGAAAGCTCGATTACCATCATTCTCACAAAATATGCTACATTATAAATGTACCATGAACTTGCTTACCAGTAGTGGTTAACACGTTGAATTTAAAAATTGAAAATTTTAATTAATCGCGGCAAAAAGACAGTTTTTCTCAGTATTTAATTAAGCTACGATATTTTCCACAGAAATATAGTGCGTCCTATCAATAGCGCGTCGCTATATGTCAAAGACATTGCATAAAAATGCGTAAAGATAACGGGACGGCTATTATTCCTTTCGAAATGACACGTTATATTCGGCGACATCATGGCTCCACTGACCTGCCACGATAAAACACCGAATAAGCATTATCGCGTTCAACCTGACATAAAATCGTGTAGGTTAATGTATTCGACGATACCGGTCACGACAGCGCAAAAACGTCTCGTTAAACGAAGGACACCGCCTTCTGGAAGAATCCTTGCCGATGGAAAGACCCCGTAACTCCTCCTAACACGCGATTGCGTATCGTAAATATCCCGCCAAGTATGGTGTACGTACATATATAACCTGGCAAGAAAAGATCAAGTATAGCAGGGGTTGCTTGTTAATATCTGCCATTTTACGCGTAATCAAAATCTCCGTGTCGTTCCGCGATCGATCTTGAAACTCGTTGATCCACGGGTCAGTCTTCCACGCCCCCGTTACTGGTGACACGGCCAGCAATAAATCATAAAAATCATATCGTATGTATGTATACACGCGTCGTATGCATATCCGACTGATCGCTATAGATTTCATAAAGGTAGAAGATCACGCGCGAGTAGTTAGAAATTTCGAATTACTAATTCAAAAGTTGGTAATTACAAGTTTTGTTATCAACCATGCTACGTTCGAGAATTTTCTGCTACACCTGTTCGATGGAGGCCATGTTGATGTATGTTTTACTATACCGATTTTCATAGCATGCACACAGAGACACGCGCGTATGGTGAATTTTCCAGGATGACATTTCCTTGAACGCGCCGCATTAGGTGGAAAATGACAAGGCTGGCCTGTTTGGATTTCTAAATGACTGTGTTACGTTCAAGGATTCACACCGCGCGCCGTATTACGCTACATTGTAATTAGGGTATAAACATAATGGCGCGATCGTACGTACGATAGCGTTCGCCGGGCTGGCACGATGCGTTTATTTAGTCGGTGCGTAATTATTCGATGATTAATTTATAACAATTTTTTTTAATTAATTACACTATGGTTAGCACTCCGATATTGTTCGCCACGATAGCGATCACACGTGGCAAATTACACGAGATTAATCATGATTTATCGCGGCTACCTACGCCCGAACCTTTTGTCGCGATCTTCGACAAGCCTTTCATCCTTTTCTTTCGATGTTATAATGCGTTCAACTAATTTCTCTTTCCATTCCTTCCGTTCTTTTCTCTTCCCACAAACGTCAACGAATCGTTTCGAATTTGGATCAGATAATTAAATCGTTCTATCGTTCTAAATGTGTCATAAATCAAGTATCTGTCGAATAGTTTTGTTTAGGTTTTCGTTAAATTTCTCTTTAGTTCGTACACAATCGGTGATGAGGATTCTGAAAGTTGATGTTAGGGTGGTGCATGTTCGCAGACCTCTCGCCATTGGGTGACAAGGGTGGCAGTCTCGTCGATGAGCTCGGCGGTGGTGGCGGCGGTTCCTTGAGGAACGGTAAAGGCAAGAAGATGAGGAAACCACGGACGATCTATAGCAGCCTTCAGTTGCAACAGCTTAACAGGCGGTTCCAGAGAACGCAATATCTCGCGCTACCAGAAAGAGCGGAGCTCGCGGCGAGTCTTGGACTGACGCAAACCCAGGTAAGTGTTATATTTCTTTTTATTTTTTTGTCGTGCTTGTTTCTTTAATTCTTCTTTCTTTTCGCGATCAATTTTCTCTCACGGAAGTACTAATACGACGTACGTTGTTCTCACGTGCAACGAAATTCACGTGCACTACATCGTCGGTGGGATGATGAACGCTGCACTCGTCACGCGAATCAACACGGGGCTTACGTTGTTCCGTGACTCTTACGCCTGGAATCCACTGCGTTTTCACGTTATCTCCTGGCAATTAAGCGCGGTTTCCATGAAAATTTCATTCGGTACGCGTTCAGCTTCGTATGGCAAGAAAATTCCTCTAAGAACGCTCGTAATATCCTCGGATGTTGCATTAAGATAGAGGAAGGCGCGGAAAATTTCTGGTATAATCCCTGAGAATCACTGCAAATGTTGGCTTAAATTAATTTAATTTGTATAAGGTATTCTTCTTCAGTGGATTTTTACAGCGTGTATTTACCGAACAGATTGTCATGACTTGTCTACATTCTTCGAATTGTACAATTGTGCATTCTGAATCGCTGAAATAAATTGCATTCCATGAAGGAAACTGACCAGCTTTGAATTCTTAAAGTATGATTAGTTCACGAGTCGTGCAGATTTAATTTAATCCACGTGCTAAAGACACTTTGGAATATTCGCGATCACGTTCCGTATTCTCTCTCTGAATCTTCCCATATTGAAACTTTTCCACAATCTTACAATTGTATATAAATCAACAATTTTTCTATCTGCAAAATATTTCACCCCCCCCCCCCAATATTCACGAAAGGCGATCTTTCACGTTTCACATTTTCCGATCTGACTCTTCCAAAATTGCATTCGATATCAGAATGTATATCAATCTTATTAATTTATAATCTTCAAGCGCAGCTCAAATTTTTCCAATAATACTCCACTAATAGAATTCTTGAACTTTTTAATCAATCCATATACGTTGTCTTTTTTTCAAACTTCCGTATAATATTCACAAGTGACAGCTACGTGTCGTATGCCTTTTAATCTCCCAAAATTGCATTCTAAATTCGAAACTATAGTTATCTTCAAACGCGGTACGATTTTTTCCGTGAAACTTTACTAGTAAAACTCTTCTATTTTTATAATTAACCCACGTGTGCAACTTTTCTTCAAATTTCCGCGCGGTATCCACGAAACATAGTCATGTTTCGCGTCCACCCCTCGAAACCACGAGAAGATCCTGTTGCACGGAGAGTCCAGGGTAACAGGACTCTCGATGGACGGCATCTGTCAGCATTATCGGCACAAATGACTTTACTAAATCACCGATCCGCCACGCCCTGGACACCGGGAGGATAGGGTTGCCAGTACTAACGTGCAGCGTATCGGCAACAGGGAGAAAATCAGCCGCGAGACACTAACGAGAAGATCATAAATAATTCCAGTAGCCGGACGATCGTGAAGTTTTTTAGTTTTTCACGGTGGACATCGGTACTGGCTTTCCGCTAATTATCCGGTTTGGTTTCCAATTAACGATTTATTAGGCTGAACCTATGGTCAAAAGCTAATTGACGCTGATCTCCTCGAAGTCATGAATTTCTTGCGGATAATCCCACGACTCCCAATTAACGATTTATTAGACCGCGATCGCGCCTTCGAGCTAATTGAAACGAACCGTACCCGCTTGCGAAATCTTAATTTCGATATATCTCTGACCACGATTTATGCGCTATGTCGGCAATGTACTCGATTAAAGGTGCATTCGTGATTTTGCGAAATCCTTCAAGTTTTGTCAGTTTTACGACTCTTCGATTGAATCCGGTTACCCTAATTAAGTTTTGACTACTTTCGACTGGAAAAAGAAGCGAACCGAGGGAAAATTCCTTCAACTGCGTTTATCAATGCCATATAGATGGTGCGAGATTATAGTGATCAGCTCCGCAGTGATTGATTGTTACGATTAATTCATGTGGAAGGTTTGAGTTATCGTAAAAATCATGGAAGAATCTTTTTCTCGTTATTCAATTATTTATAAGACTATTATTTCTCCCCTGTTTCAATTACCAGACTTTTTGTATTATTACGCATAATTTTCTTAGAACATTCTCAAAAATTTCTCTGTGAAATATGGATTAAATCGGATGTATCGGTATTGCTCGTTGATTTACACATTCCCTGCCAGTGACGTATACGTTGCGCCGTCTCAATTATCTAAAATTAATCTACTAGATTTTAAAAAATAACCACTAATTCAATCATTGGATTTTTTGAGGCTAGATATTAATGAAGATTTTTAACACAAAAGTTAACAGAAAAAGAAACAAAACATTAAACCGTGCAATTGAAACAAATATAATTAATTACATCAAACATACCAGAGACAACTAAGGAAAGACGTTTGATAAAAAGTGTGTGCAGCTTCCGCAGAGAGATAGCAATATGTACTTTAGATACAATCAGTGCGTTAAACTATGATTTATTGGTCGTATATATTAAGTATGTCAAATAATAGCCCTGATTTCACAATGGAAATTGACCCCAAATTGATTTATTTGTATTTAGTCCCCCCTTCCTTCCCCGGGGGTTCAATAGATGTCAAAAGGCTAGAGGTTTTCTCATAGGTACACACATCGTGATACGTAACTGCGTATCGCGTAATCACGGGATAACTGGCTGTCGTAGGTTGCTGATGTCGTTGCAGGGGGTCCCGGACCGGATAATTTCATTAGTCTGAGCTCCGCGGGAGTTATTCCCCTTTCTCCTTCTGCCAGAGAATCGAGCTCGACGCAGCCTGATGAGTAATCGCGGCACCGTGTCAGGTTGTTTGCAAAATAACACGGAACAGAGCATTCCGACTGGTTGACTTTCAACAGAAGACTCTAGAATCGGAATTTTCCATTTCTGAATTCAATCTGTTACTTTGAGGAAGAACTAGAAAGTCTTGAGTTATCCATAATTCGTTTGCACTGTCACAAAATTTGACGCGTAAAGAAGAATGTTAATATTTTTCTCTTGTAAGAAATATTAAAAGTATAATTCAAAGAAGGAAATCGCTGGCAAAAATGATTAATCGTCACCGTATCTAAATTCACGGAATTCTTAAGTTTCTTCAATATTATTCACGTTTCACTTCTCCTGTTTATATGAGGTCAGCTTCTAATACAAAGCTTCCGAGTCTTTAAGCGCAATTCAATGTGCGAAATTTGTGAAGGAAATTAATACAGTGATTTCTATATTCATCGAATCGAAATTCACAGAATTATTAAATTTTATATAGCTTTTCCTAGCATTTCTTAGGTATTGCCCATATTTCGCCCCTTTCTTTTATCATGAGAGTACATTCCACTACAAAGCTTCTGATTCTTGAACTGTATTTTAAGAAGAAAAATTCCTGAAAAATGATCGATTGATAAAATTACTGTATTAAACAACGATCTATCCTCGTCAATCTAAATTCTCAGAATTCTCAAGTTTAGCGAAGGTAGGTATCTATTTCTAAAGCTTCTTCAATATCTTTCTCTATTTTCTACTATTTCTTTTCCACACAAGGGTAGTTTCCATTGCGATGCTTCCAAATCTTCGTGAATCATACTCGATGCAACATCCTCGACCAAGTCTCCGCAGCACCGCGGTAGCTGATCCCGACGAAGCTTACGGCCGATGCATCTCTTCAGGGTGTACCGTGTATAATCTGTAATCGGCCAATCAAGGCGTTCGAGCAAGCGCCTGTGCCTGCTCCGTTGGCCCTGCTACCGTCGCATCGGGTTTCTTGTCATCGCCAGCAACATGGCGCCTACAGAGCCTTCAGAGACTCTTCCATCTTCCCTTCGTTGCTGGTCTCCTCCTCCTCGCTTCGAAACCGCTTCGTCTCTTTGTATCTCTTTCCCTCTGTGTCGTCCCTTCTTCGACATCTTCTTATCCGCGCCTTTTCCTCCCTCTCCCTTCCTTCCTTCTTCTCGGTTGCCCTTTGGTTTGCTCGTGGTGTTCAACTTCGCCACGGAAAACGACGAAGACGATACGAAAAGAAGAAGAAGAAAGAACGGTGGAGGAGATCTGAACCAGAGAAGTGAGGCCACGCATCTCTTTTTCTTCGAGACTTCAATTTGAGGACGTGGTAGCGCGTTCGTGCCGCTGTGCTGCTACACCGACAGAGAGAAGGAGAAAGAAAGAAAGCGGGCAATAAGGATAGAGAGTACTTGTACACGCGAAGTACACATCGTCGCGAGCAGAAACGTGTACGTGCAAAGGGGATAGACACGTAGACGCGGCTACATAGGTACCAACACGACCGTCTGCGTTCCTGCCACGTACCTTGGGCGTGGTGGTTCCTTTTTCTTCGTCTTCGCCGACCAACGTGGTCGATCTCTCCTCATTGGCCCTGGGAATGCCAACGCGTCGAAACGAGATTCGAAAGTCGCGCACACCAAGGGAAGAACCGCACGCCGAGTGAATTCGAAATCTGAATGTTCCGAAGTACGTTTACCCCCGAAGATTCGAGGTATCCAAGGTACACCCAACCTTCGCTCAATATTCGTCCAAAATTCACTCAACAGTCATTCAAAGGTTCGTTCAATGTGCACATCTAATGTGCGAATTTCACCTAAGAATTTCATCCACAGTTTGTCTAATATTCAGTTGTTTACAATACTTATCCAAGATTTACTTAAAATTCACTCAGAGGTTTATTCAATGTTCTGAAACTAACGCTGCTGAAAAAGTTTGACCAATGTTCCCATAGAGGTTTATCAAATGATCATCCGAAGTTCGCCTAATACCCAAGGTATCATTCATAATTCATTCCAAAATTCACTCGAAACTCGTGCAAAGCTTTGTCCAATATTCACAAAAATTCAGCCATGGTTTTATTCAATGTTCATTTAAATGTATGTTAAATATTTAGCCGATATTCTGAAAATATTCTATCAAGGTTTACGTAAGGTTTCCTGAAGGGTGTCTAACACGCTTCGTAAGTTCCAGCACCTCTCTAAGTGGCCATCGAAAGCTACGCACTGGTGGATCATCCTCTATACTTCCTGTTATTTATTATTGAAAGGGGCATGAAAGACGTAGATAGTACTCGATATCGATATTACGGCGACCGGTGAACGATCGAGCCGAACTACCCCTCTACATCGATCACTTTGTACGCTCCGGGAATAAGATAATGCTGTCACTCAAAGGGCGATATATAAAACCAACGATCGATCGACAGTGTAACGCCTTTCGCTGCATTTATCCGCGCGCCATTGCGTGGAACTTCGAGAATTCAAACGAGATTTTTCCATTCTCCCCAACGAAACTTTCTATAACAGGAACGGTTTGCAATGCAAGATTTATTCTTTGATTCGTGTGCCAACATTCTTTAATAGGAATGAACCAGGATTAACTAGAGTTTCATATAACGAATTCTTCTTGCCTTTACTCACATATCCTCAACACCTTTGGACAGTGATTAATAAATAACTGACTGGTACCGTTCGTGCATCAGGATCAAGGTCGCAGAAAATTTTGATGCAACACGCGATGCATTTGCAGAAAATCCGAGAGGCGTGGGAATTAAGGTGAAAATTAACGTGCAAATAATTATTATTCATGCATGAGCGAGTATATATCCAAACGTGAATCGTAAATGTGTATGTAGTTTGAGATGTTGGTATGTGCAGGAGATGGAACTAAGAGGATGAAAAATGAAGATCGCGTTACACGATCTTTTGCTCATGGAAGAAAAAGTGATTCGGGCTTCTCGATTCGATTGATCGATCGACGTGATCTTCGGATGGAAAAAGAGAGAAAGATTTCGAAGTGAAGGAAAAGAGGCCTTTCAAATAGACAAGCGAAACCTCGTTTATCTTTCCTTTTTATATTTTTCATTCTACTAGCGAGATACTATAGAGAAGTGAAAGACAAATTAAAATTAAATTTCTTGGTTATTCAAGATGTTAGATTAAATTTCTCTCTTTAGAAATATTCTTTACTCTGGTTTAATATTACAAGGTTTGATACACAACAATTATGGAATTGCTACTATGATATTATCGCAACGCCCAAACAAATAGAAACAAAAAGGTCTCACAACTCGAGTGATTGACATGTTATTCACACAGTATTGTAAGAAAAATTGATGTTAAAACGATCATTAAAATACAATGTACAGGCACACACGTGATAGGTATGTAAATCAATGTAACGCGGAAAACCATGTTTTAAGTAGTGCGTTAATTATCTACGTCTTTTCTGTTACCACAGACTTATATAGTATTTCAAATTATTTAATAATTCTATTTACTGTAATAAATTGTATACGACTATTTTTGATATTAAAATTAACACGGTATATGACAAATCTATTTACTTATTTGTTCTTTTACTTATTGAAGGCACTTATGTGCAGAAATTTCTAAAACTTCCTATAAGACCAAAGCAGTAAAACAAAATTAAGTATTCTTTAGAGACGATTGGTTTCTAATCAAAAGGCAAAGATGTAAAAAAAAAGGAAATGTAACAAAAAAACACATTATCTTTTCCTAGCTACCGGAACACTACGTAACACCGGATCACTTTCGAAACGTGGTCGCAGCAGACGTCGATTCGCGAATAACCGCTCGTACATGTGTCTTTCCGCCCCGTATCTCCAACCTTTCCCTCGCTTTCCGCTCGTTTATCTGCGTCCATTTATCTGACTATCACTGGCGTCGTACACATGCCTCCGGTGCTACTTTGGCGAGCCTTTCGTCTGTACTTATCAATACCGATCGACTACAGATAACGAACTCAGTTTCTCGCCAAGGAACAATGAAACGATTAATTAATGACTCTTATTATATTTCGATCAGCCATTATAAATCAAACGTAAAATTCAAATGAAGATTCTTATGAATCGATTCACAATCAGATAAATTTTGTCTGTGAGTTTTTTTTTATTTGATTTAGAAACTTTATACAGCCACAGAATATTTCTCTTCCTTTCTGTTCAATGTTTATTACCATCAATTAATTAATAATTACCGTCTCGATCGTCTGCTATAAATCAAACATGAAAATCAGATGAAAATTCTTATAAGTCGATTTGTAAGCAGTAGAACTTTGTCCCTGAATTTTTTACTTGATTTAGGAGTTTTATATAACTAGTTGTAGAATATTACCGTTTCTCTCTCTTTCTGTTCGACGTTTATTATCAGATTCAAAGGTGGACTCGTGGTAGAACTCGACTATGGCGGAGTATGGCTCGACATAGCTACGAGTTTTGTAGGTTAGATGTATTAGATAATGGGGGCCCGGTCTCTAGTCGCGGAACAATGGCTCGAATATAATTGATGATTCTGCTGGACGGACTCGCGTATGAATCATTAGGCGAATACCGTTTGTTCAGCCCCGGTGTTTGGCGACGGCCGCGTGAAAGTGGTGCGCCAGCTTGGACGCGAATGTCAGCCGCATTGTCTTTCACGGCATTAGGCGGTTCGTATGGTAATAGTAATTAATATTTACTCGTTTGTCTCATGAAAGAAACTACCTGGTACAACTCTGGCATTTTTTGACAATTCTTTTGGATCTCGTATTTACGATTTATCCTTCTATTTTCATAATTTAGTATTTTAGTGTGTATTGCGACCACAAGTATATCTTGACAAATTGTCAATATTTTGTTAACAAAAAAAAAAAATAAGAATGCGTCGTGTGATAGTTTTATATCAAGGAAAGAATGAAGGAATTAAATTTAGAATTTATGCTGCATTCATCATATTTATTTGATCTGTTGTTAGCACTACGTGATTAAAATTGTTGCAAAATTATTTGAACAGAAAAAATTCAAATTCTACGAAGGAGTCCAATAACGAAATTTTTATAAAGGAGGTAATGCAAACTTGATGAAAAATGCGACAACATAGTAAAGACTAATAATATGTTTCTCGGTAACTATTAACACATCAATTCTGTGAATATAATATAGTAGTATGTATCAGATTGTAACATAATTAAGTGTATATATAACGGTACTAATTTATTATATATTACTAGCTTAGTAATGTGATGAAAAGAAGAACTAAGAATTAAGAATTTCTTGTTCAACATAATATCTGAAATTAAAATCTCAAATATGTAATATAATTTCTTTAAAAATAAAGTATCCTGAAATCCTAATAAATCCGTATGACGAACAGAAATCGAAGTTTAACTATTATACCCTTAAAAGGCAACCAATTCATCTGAAAACCGTATTGAATCGTACTCGACATAAAAACGCTACCATCGTAGTTGCAAGGAAACCGATTAACCGATTCATTGCTTCTCTTTCCTTCGATCTAAACAGCTTTCCTCCTCTTCGCTCTAATCTTTCTTTCCATCCTCCCAATCTCATGCTTCTTCCTATTTTCTATCAAAGTAACTGATATCGACGCGGCTTATCGCGTTATTATCTGATCGACGCGGTAGTTACGTACGTGCGTGTCAAAATAAGGATATGTTCGACGAATAAAACTTCTTGTCTCCGCGTTACGTTCCGCCATCCCCGTTTGCCAGCCTCTCGGTAGCGTTATCGGTGTATTCTCGCAATAAAACTAATAGAGGCTGCAGACCGACGCGACGTGTCTCGCTATCGGCTTGTATCTGTCGACCACCGGCTACAAATGGGAAAGTTTCGCGGCGTGGCACGCGATCCGCGGCATGGCACGACTTATTATTCCGCGGAACGTTCGTGTGCGACCACACGCGCGCCCTTGTGTATTTTCGTACATCCACCCGTGATCCACGTGAATCGTGCACGACATTGTTTAATTCAATTTTATTCCGGCCTGGCCTTGTTATCTAACATGGCTCGTTAACCCGTTGCATTATCTATTTTTTGTTTTCCTCCTTCTGCATTCGTTAAAGCATCACTGTCGAAAGAAGTATTTCCGAGCTACATTTTGGGCTTGGAAACTAGAGAATTATAATGGTGATGAAATTTCTAAAGTTGCAAACATTTCTAATAGTAGTGAAAATTGCGTATAATTCTGAAAAAACTTAAATGCAATCAATAGATTATGGCCCATGTCTAGTTCGTATCAGTTATTAACAGCTAATTTTTCATTATTGAAAAAAAAAACAATCTTCGCTGGTTCATCTGAATATCCTAAATCAGAGAAATAAAAGAAAACGAAGATTCTTCTTCTGACGAATTCTCCTAGTATGAATCTCTTTTATAAGAGTCTTGAAAGAATTCTATGGTTAAGTAAAAACACTTGCTTTCCTTTGATTTGGCACACAAAAGCCAAAATAACGCTCATATCATCTTATAAAATATTAGTACAGAAATAATTAGTAGAATTTGCAGACATGGAAGAGATATTTTGAAAATATTTATCAGCCTATAATTCTTCAATAACAATCCTTCGAATAGGACATCGATGAGAGGAAACGAGTAATTTGTTCCTCCAAACGAGGCTCGCAACGAATCACTATAGTCACTGTTGGTACGTTTGAATCGCTTTATGCGTGTGCGCATCCCTTTATTCGTGTCCAGTCTGTTTTATTGTACGATGTCCGGCGACAGCATCGTCGTCGGCTACGACACGGTTTAAACTTTCCCTCGGATTCGACGAAAGTTGTCGTACACGATGCAACGCGCTACAGGATTGATGTTTCCGTTGTCTAATGGCCTGCGTTGTCGCTATAATCATACGTCTTCGGGCTTGCTGTGTACTTTCCTTCACCCAGATATACCCGACAGTTTTTACTCGATCAACGTTCCACATAAATATTGCTTTAATAGTCGAGTTTTCTTTCGCATACGTTTCATACGTTTATAAATCGTGCATCTTGTCAACCTTGGTACGATATCACAGTGATACCAGCTAGAAATGAATTTATGCTTGAAATAATACTTTATTCGATGAAATTTCTTGATTTTTTCTTTGAAGCACCAGGAGTCTGTTCCTTTTTCACGAAAGACAAATTTCACGCTCGTTATCAGCCACTGCCGTTCGATGTTCTTGTTAATATTTGATGCTTTCAATCGCGCGTTACTTTTTGTCCTCGTCAGGGAAACACATTTAACCGTTCCCGGTTAATAAAAAAGCGAATCTAGTAATACTAGTTTTTCTGCCCAGGCTACGAAACTCGTGCACTGTTTCGCCTGGCGTTTCACGCGTGTCATACACGCTTGACGTAATCATGTCGCGCTACTCCGTTCCCCGTGATGGAAAATATCGAAGGTAATTAATAGTGTTCAATGGGCCGAAAAATAAAAATAAAATAAATCCACCGCGGCGATTTGCGATTACGCCTGTAAAACCCGAGCAAATCTTTATCCTTGAAGTAATTGCCTACTTTTTTTTTCCACCTCCCGTTTAACCACCGACTCTTGTTAATCTTTCTCTTTCAAACGTTTTACGGTTCTGTCGAATCTCGCGACCACAACTCTTTTTTCCCGCGACCGAGCAAATATTAACACGAACAGTGGAATTTCTGCTAACTGTCTCTCACTGATAAAGAAACTTCCACTAACTGTAAACGAATTGTTCGATTCTGTGGCTCTGTGGATCACAATGAAGAGTTTAAGGTTCGTGACGACTGTCGTTTCGGTTGAATTGGATGGATACAACACGACATTTCAATTTTCTTGTTATTGCGGGGATAGAAAAGCTTTTTAGTAATTGGTGTTTTCAATCGTAAGAAAATTTATCCATTTGTAGGACTTACGCGATTATCCATCTGCGATTACAAATCTACAATTACTGAACGGGACTTTATGAAAATATTAATACAAATTCCCCACAATATTCTCACTTCGACTATTCCATATCCAAACGTGTAATTTTTGCATTCTGTCTGCATGTCAATCTGCATTCTGTGAATTCCTGTACCTTTCAATTTCTCATAAAAGCATCAAATAAAAATCTAGCAAAACTATTTTCTATCACGTTCGAATTTTAAAGTACCAAAGATAAAATGCAAGCATAGTGTAGAAAAGAAACAAAAGGCGATCGCATTTTTCCAATCGGGAGAAAGGAAAAGGAAGGTAAAAGAGCGGCGGAAACTCGTCTTTCCTTTATCGATGGCTGCCAAGATGTCCCCCTTCCCCTTGGCGTGGTTCTTTCTCTCTTCACCGATGGCAGGTCCGGACTCTTGAAGAACCGGAGAAGGCCGATAATTATTTTCACGCAGCGGCGTGTTCATGTACGTGGATCGAAAGAGCTGGCGTGCCTCGCGGGACCTCCCACAGTGCCTCAAATACCAATAATTACCGGCAGACGAGTTCGATGTTTGCAGAAACGCCAGTCCGCCACGATTTTTTTAGTACACCACGCGAAAATTAGCGCCACCGTGTCGACGAGTTATGAGGGGCGCCACGAATAAGGGGCGCCTTTTATTTCGCCCAATACTCTGGTCGCGTGTACACCGTGATTTCTTCAAGCTTTTCAAAGATTCTCTTTTTTCCGCTATAATAACGATATCGAAGATTTCTTGTCTAAATATGTGTGATCAGACTTTCAACGGTTCCATAGAATTTAAATTATTTTTCTTTTTTTTTCGTTAGAGTTCTAAGATTAGATCGTTGATAGGTTCACTAGAAAAGTGGTGTGTGACTAAGAAACGCGAAGTCTTCAGGGAATTGAAGTTGGTTCGAAGCAAAGAATTATTCATTGCTCAACTATTTAGAAGTGAAAAATTATGGTTTCTTTTACAATTTAGCCAACAGTCTTTGGATTTTGCAAGCTTCTAATAAAATATAAAATTAAATATTCATGTCTGTTGCTTATTATCAAAAGAAGAGTTAAATATTCTTCTTATTAAACGATATAATTTTATCGAATAATTGTGCCATTTTAAAGCAAACTCAGTTACAGGGTTAATTTTTTTACATATTGAAAATTGATGATATTTCAGATATATTACTCTTTCAATTGAGAAGTTGTGACTCAAAAAGTCATAGTGACGTAATAAAATAGTAACGTGGGATTTTATATATCATGATTTCTGACAAGTGACATTAGACAAATTCGAAACAGTTGCATAGAATTTTGATCTTTTTCTATTCTTTCTTCAACACAGAAACTAATAGTAAGTTATAGAACAGACATTAACACGAGCACAATGGTATGGCCGGCTAGATAAAGCGTACGTTTAACCTACTTCTTTTATCACATTGACACTACCCCACTGGTTACGTAACCAGCATTTCACCATACCAATTGAAGGTTAATGAGTGTAATCATGAAGAAGGTTCAATTCAGGGATGATGAATAAACATGCCTTCTATGTAATTAAACAAGAATCACAGTGTCGCCTTTTATTAACCTCTGAAATTATGCTTCTGTATCTTCCATACGATTCTATATTTCTTTTTTAACTTCATAATTCTTCAAATGGTAAACTTTTCACCCCGAGCTTGATAAAAAGCGTGAACAAGGGGGTGAAAGAAAACGCGTTCGACTTTCTGAGAAATTATTACGATGCCGAAACTAAAAATATCTGGACGTAGGAGATGAGCAAACGCGGTCCCTTGGGTTGGAGAACCACGGCGGAGTCGAAAAGAATTCGCGCAAAACAGGCTCGAGGGGTTTCGACCGGCAGAAGCGCGCCCTCTTCCTTCCTCCCTCGTGCGAGGAATCCCTGCACCAAGAAGGGAACGAAAGCCTCCTCCCGTTCCCCGCCTTCTTCGAAGATCTTTCAGGAAGATCACCGGCGGCGCAATGCGTTTCGTTTGTGGCGCGCGCTCTTGCACCTGACCAACTTTATGGTAAAAAGGGCGCCCCAGCCTACGATATCAACCCGTGATCCTGTGTACGAAGATCGTCTGTGCGAAGATCCTCTGTGCCCCCTGTATACCCACGTATATATATGCACGTCAGTTCATGAGATTCATAGAGAAACAGGAAGAAAGAGTAGGTGGCGATGTTAAAGCATAATGTTGATAGTGGTGGTGAAGATCGTGTGTAACAAAGAAACGACAAGGGAAGAATGGAAGTAGAAAAGATCGCGCGAGAGAGAAAGAGAGAGAGGGAGAGGGAGAGAGAGAGAAAGGGAGTATCTTTCGCGATGGTGTAGGAATGGGTCAGCCATGGCTGAGCCAGCTTGGGGTACACACACATTATTTCAATGTTGGCAGTAATGCCTGTTATTAAGCGATGATAATGATTGGTATTATCGCGGGTTGGGAGCAGCACTGGTAGCAGCGGATATAAATCATCCTTACTTCCTTCTTGCTGGCAGTGGTCGGGCTCTGCGAGAGCTCACCTCCATGCCAAGAAGCTGTAAATAACCTGGCGAGTTGCAGCGGCGTTGCTTGCCGCCAGGAGGTAAAGGAAAAGGCTTCCTCTAGTACCGCTTTTGTGTGTTGGTGAATCGGTCTTAGATAGGTCGTAGTTAGGTCTCGACATTCTCTTCCTACCGTGCTACCCTGCATGGACTTTCCCTTCCATATAACCACATACAGACCAGCCAGAACCATAGGCACCAGACTTCCGCTCTCGCCTCTTTCCCGACATTACGCATCTCGTTAACGCTTCGTGTTAACGACACGCAATCCACCATCGTCACTTGACTATTCCTTCGACCATTGCGGCAAATGTTTTCAAACAGAGAGAGAGAGGCTTCCACGCGTTTTCTTCGTCCAAAGGGGGTGATTCACGATTCCCACGACTAGTATGGATCTCCATCGACGATAGTATAGTAACCCCAACGCGGGTTCGATTCCATATTGCTTTCCCTCGGTTCTTCGATCTTCTTCTTCTTCCTCCTCCGTTTTTCTTCCTCGTCGTCGTCGTTCGTTCTTACGAATTCACCCTCTTTCTCGCTCTACTCGTCCATAAATCATCGTTCGGCGCCGACGATCGAATTCACGATACCTACGTCCCTCTCTCCCTCTTTTTCTCTCGATTCCTAGAACGACGCGCAACAACAACGTCTCGAGGAAGGAGTTTCAAAGTTTCATCAAGCCACGTCTGCTGGCGATGATCCTCCTTCACTTTCTCGGCTCAACCTACGCGTGTGCGTGTTCCTTCTGCTCGTGGTGTGCTCTTCTCCGATGTGTCTAGGTTAGTTTGGCTTGTGCATCGCGAGCTTCGCAGAGTCTCTCGTGCACGTAGCTAACGGTAAGGCCAAAGGGGTGGGCAGGGGGGCACGTCCAGGCACGCCCACGCGTATCTCGATCTAATAAATCCAACATTTCGCCGGTAAATCCGAGCCCTCTCTCTTGGCATTCGCGCACGATCCGTAGGATCGAAAAAGGATCTAAGAATTCGGGCAACATCATGTATCGACAGGCTTTTTCTCATTAGTGCGCAAAATAGGGAATTTTTTAGCGTTTCAAAGTTGTCGTGGAAGAAGAAGAAGATGGTACAAGGTTGACCCTGAGGCGTTGTACATAGGGTGAATCATAGAACTATTTGTGTACTTCTGCAAGGTATTTTTATATTTAATAATTTTGAAACGATTCATATTCTTTTTGGAATAATTAGACTAATTATAATTGCATCTTTTAATGCTAATCTACACTATGTATTTTTCCTTTTGCCAACAGAGACTCTAATGGAAAATGGAAATCTTCTGAAATAAGGATAAATGCTTCGGTATACGCTGTACCATAAATTTTAAATTAGATTTCATCTCGTTCATATGACATATTTCTCTCAAATTTTTCTGATGTAAGTATATAGTAAGCCAAACAGTAATCATAGTTGAGTATTTCGATAAACTGATTATTTTTGGACGGGAAATTTGAAAATTTCCTCTCAAAGCCTTTTAAGATCCTGATAATTGGCAAGATAACAATTCGAACTTTTCATACAAAGTTCTATCGCTTTATAAGAAAATTACAGTTCCATAGAGACTATAGTTAAGTCATTAATTCCATAAAGTTCAAGAAGAAAAGCGACGGAGAAGGCAAGATTTCGTGACGTGAAAACTATAATTTTCCTCCGAGATTTCTTTCCCCTTGGAAGCTTCACGACCCTTGTACTCGAAGCTTCCAACTATCTTGCGTTTTCTCACCGAGGGAATTCCACGAAACCATGCTATATTAGCTTCATACAGAAAGACAAACGGAAAAGAGAAGACTCGCGAGTTCTGCTTGCCGGTAACGAGTCGTCCCAGTTCGCGATTCGCACGCGAGCGTACTAGTATCGGGTCAGTTGCGAGTATCACCTCGCCGTTCTACGACTTCTAGGAAGGATTTCAAACGAAGAAGAAGAAGGAGAAGAAGAGAAGTTCGTGTCGAAGTCGGTGGGAACGTTCTGGGGAAGTTTTAATGGCACCTTAACGATCGAATTATGCATTTTGCGCGAAATCGTGGAAGGAGCATTTGTCTATCGATATCTTTCATGATTGATAGGATATGTTTTATATTTAGTCTATTGGCAATTAATACGCTACTTTCTTTTTAAGGGTGCTTTTACATATGTGTGTGTTCCGATTTGTTATTCAATCTAATCATGATTCTAAAAGATGCAGATATAATAGCAATATGTGTGTGCTATTCTTCTGTGTTCAATACGTATGTTTTAAATAAATACATATAAATGAACTGAGAAACAATGATCTGTTTCTGAGTTGAATAAATTCTTCCCTGAAGGGATTTAACGACCATGTGCAGCATACTTATTATATCGATCTTCTTATGTCAATATGCAGAATGATTCGACGTTATAGAGATTTGCAATTGAATATAAGATAATCAGATAGTCCTTCAATATCAGAAACAGTCTTAATATTAAGATATAATTATCGTCGCTACAGTACAGTTATTTGTTGCGTTACATTAATTCTTCTAATTTATCAAATTAAACATCCACAAGAATCAATTAATTGATTAATTACAAATAAACTAATTCCGTCCAAATATATTAAATTTCGCGTCATCTGTTAGTACCTTTCACTGACTACGCAACCTTTACATAATGAAAATGTAATATATAAAGAATTAGATAAAAAAAGTCATCATTAGAAAATAGGGGGATGTCCAAATTTTAAATACTCTCTACAGCCATTGTATTTCAAAAGATATCTTTTGAATCATTCAATAACAAAACACCAAACCCAAAAACTCTCTTTGAACGAGCCACAGATATGCTGTAAAGTGACATCGAAAACGCCGGGCCAAGAGCCACGAAACGGTTGGATCGCCGTGGGGTTACCGAACTCCCGGGCTAACCGGGCAAAAACTCGGGAATTTGCAAAAATGAACAATTATAGGAATCCAGAGTAGTCGTCCTGGCAGCCCCTTCCTTCACCATTACGTCCTTTTCCTTCTTTATCTGTCTCTCTTCCTCTTTCGTAATCCGTTCTACTCCCGCGGCAACCACCACGAAGTAGTGGAGGGAGGACGAATGCGCGGGTCGTTTGAAGTGGCAGCGTCCCCGCGCTTTTGCTTTCTCGGTTTCTTACTCCGAGTCGCCTTCTTCTTCTTCTTCTGCATCCACCTCCTTCACCCTTCTCTCTGCCGCGACAACCGAGCAACTCTCTTTCGCTATCGTTCTCAGTCAGTCTTGCAGGTCAGCCCTTTCGGTATTCGTTTGTTTCATGGCGGTTCCCCTTCGTGTCTCTCCTTGTCCTTCTTCATTCTGCTTCCCCTTTCCACTTATCCGTCGATCCGTTGCACACAAGCTTCTCGTCCCTTCCTTCTATTGCCGCCAAGGCGACCCTATGTACCGCATAGTTGCGGCATTGCTTCGGGCCGGGCCTCGTTTTACAACCCTGTCCCGGTCTCGGAAGGTGCCGACCTCCGTAGATGTTCACCTACTCTCTGCCATGTGAAGACACTCTTTGTTACCTCGTTGGTTGACGTAGACAAATTTTTATTGTACTACTGAAGTCATAATTATTGATGAGGTAATGTTTATGATAGCTTAGAAACCTTTCTTCTTGTGGTAATTTGAAATGTACACATCGTTAGATTAGGATTACCAACAATGTATACATAACCCACAATACCATCCTTTATTACACCTTTTATTTATTAATCAGATATTTATTTATTAAATGTCTGAATATTTGTATTTAAATAAAATGACCGATTACATGTTAATCGTAATATGACTATCGTCCTCCATATCTTACAATTCTTGCAGTATTGTTCGTTCTATGAAATATCATTCGAATGAATAGCCTTTTTTAAAGCTAGCCAACAACGATATAAACATTTAATTAATGCATTTAATTTAAACTTCAAATAGAGCAAGAAACTTTATGGTTTTAAAAAATGTCATAAAAAGTTGAGTTCAATGTAAGGTGACGAGCTGTAAAGTAAAGTGACAAGAACAAATAACAAAAATAAAGTCTATGAGACATACTCGCTTAACGATGTACGATATTATATTCGATTAATGAGATAGGTGGTTATCGACTAACTTATATGAATAGGGATGAAAGATGCATTTCGAGGGATATTTCGAAGATTGCAGCTCAGCTGTTTTTGTTGGATCATTGAGCAAGCAGGTGTACTATTACGTAATGACGAGTTACGTGACGTTTTATTTTTACTGTGAGAATTTCCGTGAGGCGAGGCACGACCTTGATTGACAAGCTATGTATATCGATTCAATTTATCGGTCTAAGCATGCGGCTTTTATTCGACGCAGCAAGAAACAAATTAGCCCGAATATAGATTTCGCGGTTCGTGTGAATACATTTCGTTTTTCAGTCGATTTATACTCAGCGATCAGTGGTGCAGGCAATGGCTTCCGGAAACAGCGTTAATTGAACGAAAAAACGCGGTATCTGTATAGTATCTCAAAGGGAAAATGAGCATCTGCAGTCAAACGCGACCAGTTCCTCTGCATGATGATCTCTTCATCCAACTTTTTTCTTGCCTTTTTTTCTTTCTTCCTTATCATCTCTTTCCCTTTTTCTTAACTTGGTAGCGAGTACAGTCCATTTACTTTAAACTTTATACGTCACGTTAAATTTTATATTAAATATAAACCAGTTTATAACTTGCTTCGTGCAATTAACTAATTTTTGCCTGTCATTTGTCGGAAAATACAGAAAAACACGAGCCTCTTTAGGATCTTGTTTTGTGCCTTCGAATTTCATGTGGTGCAAAAAATAATCCGTAGCTATTGAACAGGTTCGCTTCAAAACAATCCTAGTTTACCTCGTTCTCTGTGTAGTTAATAGTTAATTAATTTCTTCGCCTAAATTCTTAGTGTCTTTTTTCTAACAAAAGAAACCAGGCTGCTCGGCCATTCAGGAATCTGATTCGGTTCTCGAAGAAAGTGTCGCTAGATTCCGAAGGCGATGACAAATGTGTCGACCGATGAATTCGCCATCGTCCGCCACGGCATCGATTATTCATTCGGTACATTATAAAAATCGAGCAGGCCAAGACACGTGGGCTTGGGGCGAGCTGGCGCAGAAGCCGATCGGACAACCAAACGTCCGCTTCATTTTGTATTCAGGGTGCGCATGCGCCAGTTGTCACCGCTGACACATCGTTCGTCAATCCGTTTCTGCACACAAAGCTCAGGAAGAATAAAAAGAACGAGGCGGCATCGCTGCACCCCGAGGAACGTCTCAATCGGCATCGATCGCCGATCGATCGATTCACCGACGTCTTCTTCTTACCAGAGACGTGCAGCACTTCGCCAGATCTTTTGCAACAACTCCGTCGAATCCTGTTTGCCATCACGATCCTGTTGATCGCGGTGATATGCCCGTCAATTTTCGTCAAGAACAAATATTCGATGAAGGAACGCGAAATGCTTGCTGAATTTGAATCGTCTAGACATCATCGGCAATCGTCAAGATTTTTTGTCGACCCGACATTGGATATGAACGCTGTTTGATATGTAATGCGTGTTGTCTAACGAGAATAATCATGATATCGTCGACGAGATTAACCTTTAGAATATCTTAAGAAATATCTCGAGTATAATATCGATGCAGTGTTTACTCGAAATGTCGATATGAATGCTGTCGGATGATGCTGAGAACTCACGGATGATAGACTCGTGTCTGTCTTCATGTGTGACATGTTACAGAAGGAATTTTGAATTTTCCAACTTGGATTCGAACCTTTGCATCTTTTCGTCTGTATCTGAACTTTCGAATTCTTAGATTCGTATTTAAACCTTCACATCTCTCAGTTTGCATTTTCAAATCTACGAGTTGTTGGATTTGAATCTTCGTATTTGGAATTTTAAAATATCGTTTTAAATTTCCACGTCTCGAATCGTAAAATTCACGATCAACGCGCAATTTTACAAATTCTAACTATTCTTATAAGAAAAATTACTTTGAATTTTCCGTTAAATCGAATCTTTCTCTTTGCACAATGGCAAGACCTAGTATGTAATTCCACGTATTCTCCTAATAAAAATTCCCAATCTTATGAATTCTAACTATTCTTATAAAAAAATTACTTTGAATTTTCCGTTAAATCGAATCTTTTTGCTTTGCACAACGGCAAAACCTAGTATGTAATTCCACGTATTCTCCTAATAAAAACGGCTCGCCGTCACCGATCAATATTATGGACGTCAATACCGATCGTTCTTAAGAACGCCATCACGACAACAAATTTCTTATACCGAGCTTAACGAGTGTCGCTCGAGAAGCCCTGTAGCCATAATTATTGTCTACTTGACTGGCGGGTTGGCGCCTGGCAATATCCGCGACTTATTTCGGGCGTTGGTTATTATAACTGGACGAAGTCCGAAAAAAAGAGTGATTTTAATGTGCTGTCAGAATCAAACAGCTTCGCCGATCCTGATGGTATCTCAAGCAGCTGCCGTTTGTTGCGTTGTTCCCGTGAATCGTCCGACAGCACGCGGCCGTAAAAGCGCGCGCGTGCATACGCACACATCGTATCGCTTCGCTTTTTATACAATCTCTAACTCTCATTTGCTGTTTCATGAAAGATGTAACGCGTTGATGCGCGCCTACTATCTCTCTAAGTAAGAAGGTAGAGGTCGGAGTGGATCGCCTTGGAGCTCGAGAAGCGCCCCGCCCACCGTCTCGTCTTTGCTCCGAGCCCTTTGCGTTTTGTACTCTTCCTCCAAAACCGTAGGATCGGGCCCCACCGCGTTAAGCCCCCCTCACACCGCTGAAAATCATGCTCTTCGATTTTCTTCCTCAATTTGTTCGATGTTATAACGATTTACTTAAAAGTAATCTTTTCTAGTTCCTCCTGAAACACCCTGTTAACGAAGCATTCTGAAATATTAATCTTCCAATGAGAATAGCTCCAACTTTCAATCGATTTATATCGAGAATATTATTCATAAAATTGTTATCTTCATTCTTAATTCATTCGCTCGTTAATTTGCGAGAAAAAATATTTTGAGCATATTGCGTACATACTGCGAATATGTGTAAAAATATTTACGATTGCAAGTAAGAATCGAATGGGTTAAGACTCTTGTACGAAAAACTTTATATGATGAGAGTAATATTCTACAAAGATTTATATATATATATATATATATATATATATATATATATATATATAAATTGTTCGGTAATAATGAGGTGGAAAAATTAAAATTTTCAAAAGTTCAGATTTGCTCTTTTTTATTATTAGCATTCGTGACTAAGAGTGGACGTTTCTTCGTTACTATTCGACGATCGTATTGAATTGTTCTAAATTGGCACGTGTAAGTCAGGCTTAAAGATTCACAGCCTTACACCCCGGTATCATACCACTCGCGTTTGGAAGCGCGTAAACCACACCACGAACCGACCGCGATCCATTCAATGCAAGATCCCGGTATAGCCTCTATCAGATGCCCTTTGTCGATCGATTCTCTTTGTAAATCGGGCCGCGATGGTGCTATCGTGTTACCTCTCAAGAGGTATACGTATTAACCAGGCCGTAATCCTGGAACACGTAGTCCTAATTTGTACGCGAACCTCGGCAATCTAAATACTGCAAATTACACATTAGGAATCATCACCATCGTGAGTCTTCTCTTTTTTCTTTTTCTAACTCGAAAATATATTGAATTATCTCTTACGATAACACTAGTGAAATAACATTACAAAATTAGTACCTTTTTTCATGAAATTTTTAATATCGTGCACGCAAATTACGATTCCGTGGTAGATATTATCGTGACTCAGAATGACTATCGTTTCGTTACAAAGTTACAAGAACACGACCGACGCAATGTAAAAATCCTAATGCTAAGTTTACGGATAAGCTTGATCCAGATCGTAGCCGAAGTCGGATCGGTTTTACGGATCGTTAATTTTGTCGTTACAACACGAACTTGGTAATGGTCGCGTGCAAAGAGCATCTCGGCTCTGGCTACGTTTAATTTCGAATAATTCTCCGGTATCAGGAAAAAATACGAGTCTCAAGATAGAAGAAACACTTGAAATTTTTACTGGAAATATTTACTGAAATATTTACTGGAAAAATCACAATGAAGATAATAGTGACATAAATAAGATTTGAAGAATTTGAATTCAATCGCGTAAATCTACCATCTATTCTCTTACGATATATTTTTATCACTTGAAAAAAATATAGTCCATTTCATGTGATAATAAACACAAAATACTATTTTATTAAAACTAGCTCTCCACTTGACTAATGAGAAGAAAAAAAATACCTTGAAAGCATATATCAAGACAAGTAAATAATACGTTTACACTGATAAATTGTTAAAGTTCGAATTCAAGTAATTCGTCCATCCATTCTGAGACTTCAACCTCTTAAATTCATTCTACGAATACATCTGCTTAACAAATGTTGATGGACGCGTTGTAAAAGACTCGTTCATATAGTATAATCCTATCGTCGTCAACGTCACAAAAACGTCGGTTGAACTTCATCGAACGGTGACGCTATAGTTTCCAGTTCTAGCGTCGAAAAAGTTGGCACGAAATCACTACGTGTCTTTCGTAGAATACTATATACCCGCAGAATAGACGATGTCAACGATTGGGAATGACATGGACGATTCTAGTCCTCCTTTAGTTCGATTCGGTTTACGTACAACAATCAAAGACTAGCCTGTATACGGTCGTACAAGTTATACGCGGCAAGTTATCCGGCAATTTAAATGGCAAACTTTTCCTTGCACGACCATCACCACCAATACACCGGTAGCAACAAGGAACGATGATGAGGATCGATAGGCACGCCTGCTAACGATTAGAACTTTGTTTCATTACGAACCCCTTCTGCGGCGACGTGAGCAACGACAGCGAAATGAGAGCCCAGATTCTTTGTTATTATTAACTCATGCTTCTACTAGGTCGATACACCAACCCACACTAAGGAGTTAAACGTCGACCTGGTGGCTGCTGGTAGAAACTTACACGCGAGTGACACCGATCTGACGAACCCTTTCGAGGAATGGGATCGAACATTCCTAAATAATCCCGGATAACCACCCCTATGTGTGTTTGACCAACTTTTCACTCGACAACTTTTCACCACCAAGCTTATACACACTGGATTTATTTCACCATACCTCCGTACTTCTATTTATTTCGTTCTTTTTTCGTATGATATAAGCGTGCATCGATCTTCCCCTATCGAACGCCGTTCATAGGAAACGTCGACACACTTATGCCTGACTTTGGAGTTTCCTTCAACAGTGCCTTCGGTTTTTCTATAAATGGACAATCGAGTTCGGGTTTTCATGCAATTATCGTCGAATGTACTATTTTTAACGCTACCAAAGGCAAGTTGTATGCTATTCCGGGACAAATGTTTCGTTACCACAGTAAGTAGAAAATGAAATAACTATGATGGAGCGGTAAAGAGCGAGAGAGAAGAAGAGACGTAGAAAAACGTTCACAAAGGCAGGATGCCGCTGCACCACGGTATGCCGTCCACGAACCTACGAACCCCGCCGACCTAGCTTTCATATCTGACTTCACCTGCATAATTCACATCAAGTCCTCATGAGCGTACGTAAGAGTCTAGCTCGCAAAATGGTCGTACAACGGCGAAAAATCAAACGATAATTCCTACACCGTAAACAATAGAATACTTCTACTTAGGTGTGTAACTTCATGTTGAATGATTTAGATGAATCTACGGTCGAGCTGCAATGTTCGCGTACTCGAGGAACAATGAGCGGTCTAATTGCCGCAAGGTTGAATTTCCTAAGTTGTAATTTGTGTTTCAATCATTTTTCTGTTATCGTACGCGATTGGAAGGCTTGAAAAATGTTTTGCGAATTGCTGTTTGAGGAATTTTAATTTGTTAATTATCCTGGTTTTGATAGAAAGGCGAGGTTGTAAAACAGATTCATTTCTAACGCAATTCGATACGGTATTGTAACTCGATAATGCAGAAGAATTAAATAATAGAAAATAATTCAAGAACGAAAAAATCTCACTTTCAGTTTTATAAAATGACTATCCTACGTACGCATGTTCTACAGAATTGGTATATTAACCTTCTTTTTCGTATTTTTCGAACAAATTACAAAAATATCTCCAAGACACATTTCGTCGCGTTTATCCAATATCTTGGTTGCTTGGTCTTTAACACCCTAATTTCTTATGAAAATTGACTCCAAATTCCCGCCTTGACAGTATATTTCGTTTGCACAAGATCCAGTTTGAAAAATTTATTTTCAAGAATAGCGACAGAAGTTTATCCCAAAGATTTATTTTGAAATTAAATCTTCATTATACAAGTTGGCCTTTTTGTATCTAAGGAATTTATCTGCTATTATTTATCCTATGATAAATTGAAGTAAACTTCATTGAATAATATAAAACATACCAAGTTCTGCATATTTTTACCCGGTATAATTCTATACAATTTCCAGCCCCCGATTTTAGATCTCGTTGAAGAAATTCGAAATCCTACCCCAACACCGAACTGTACCGAGATTCACAATCTGACTCAAAGCAGAAACTGCTGTCCGTGAGAAAGGTCTATCACCGCTTTCATAAAACTGCTGCTTTCCGGCCGGCAATTTCTTTCTCCATTTGATAAAGAAGAATTTGCTCTTCTTGACCGTGCTTGCCGCCGCCGTTATCCCCCAAGGCAATTTTGCTGTTTTGTCAAGGCGGACACGACAGGTTGTACGCGGGGCCCCTCGAGGAATCCTTCCTTCCTCTCACAGTGGCTTCTCTTTTCTCCCTCTTTCGCTCGCTTCCCCGTGTTCCCTCTATCGTTCCTCTCGCCGTGTCTTGGGATTAGCCTAGCGGAACCGTAGAAACATACGGCGGCTGTGGGAAATAATGACAGGGGTCCCTCGCGTCGGTGCTCGTGCTCGCTCATTCGCTCGTTCTAAAGTCTGGACAGGCGCTCGACAAGCAGATCCGGAAACGGCCACGAAAACTTTTCTTCACCACAAAATTTCACCTTTACGCCCGTTCGATAGCGTTCTCGACTTCCGGTCCTTGGTTCAGGGTCCGCCAGGAAATAGTTCGAAGATCGCGAGCGAAGGGGGCTTCTGAACCGTGAAGTCCCGAACGATTCCAGGCGAACCAGCGGCAACTAATGGGACCGGAAGAGACGCGTACTTCTTTTACGTATAGCGTCGTGAACATTGTCGGAGCACGTGCAAGTGCATCGTAAACACTTGTTTTTTGAGAGGGGCTCGATGGACAGTTATGAGCTGATCGTTGTCCAAAGAGTCATTCAAAACATTTTTAATTACTGCGCTAATTATAACAAGTTCACGAGGAGAAAGGATAAATAGGATTTATCGAGTTAGGCTTGGAATATTTTTAATATTCTCGTGACACGGATTGTGACTTTGGTATGATGGAAACAGGCTTTACGCTTGGGACAAAACTTAGTTTCAAATTCACTTTGAAGTTAGTTGCTAGTTTTCGGCGAGGATTATTGAATACAAATATTATTTATCACGTTTCAATATTAGACTTATCCATTGGTATTACAATCGTGGATAGTTTACGCGTGTTTAAAGAAAAATTGCAAGCCAATGGGTTGATCAGTATACGAAATAAAATTTAAAGAATAATTGGTATGGAAGGACGCCATAATTTTACAAAGATCATAATTGACCAAAGCAATTATATTATTTGTACTATAGAAGTTGGTGATATACCCAGATATAAAGATATTAATTTTAAACTTTCTATTAATTTTCTTGTTGATTCCACATTAATTTTAATATTAGCAAAATTCCTTGCGAAGCAAAACTAGGTACCTTAAATTTCTCATATCATCGACGAGCTTCCAAAACCTCACGACCCGACCAATACACTTGGTACCCACTCCTCTTCGCGTCGTTTCAATGACGCAATCGCGTGATGCATCGCATCGAATGCAGAGCGAGCAGATACTCGACGCGAAAGGGGGTGGTTCTATCCACCCCTGTGTTCGCCAACTTTCGACAATACTCGTTGCAGTAGTTGTGCCCCTAAACTCTACACCACCGGCATAAATATTCATAGATATCCCGTACGAAGGCGTAGGTGGCTAGGTAAGAGGTGAGGTTAGAAAAGAAACTCGTTGGAAGAGGGACGAAATCGTGGAAGAAAGGAGAGGAATCGGATGGACGAATACGATAAGCGTATAAGGACGAACCACGCGGGTAAAAGGAAACGGTCAACGGAGAAAGGAACGGCGTATGTATATATGTGAAAGTCAGAGTGAAAACAAGAGAGATAGATAGATAAAGAGAGAGAGAGAGAGAGAGAACGAGCGAGCAATATTAACGGGAAGTTTAATCGTCGGCTGGTCCGGGCTGTCAGCTCGGACGCACGCCGGGTCAGTCGGGCCCCTGAGGTCAATTAGTGCTGCTCAACACTCTCCTCTCGTTCTGACCTCCAAAAACAAAAGCAACTCCGTCGCGTCTCGTTTAGTTGCATCCTCATATTAAAAAATGTTCAACTTGTTGTGCCTCTTCCTCTTCACGGCCTCTTGCCCTTGTTTTGGCTAATCGCGTGGGTGCTTGACCATTTTTTAAAAATATATTTAGAATCTTCATAGCGCGAGTTTCACGCATAAATATCCTTCACGGTAATTAACAATCATTACATTTCTTTTCGCTCAGAGTATCGATCAAATCGAAGTATCGATGATCAAAATATTCATCTATAATTCTTGGATTGAAAAACTTTATCGGTAAAGGGCCACACCAATGCATCTTCGTATTTGATGATTTTTAAAAAGTATTTAGCATCCTGACTTAGATGAGTTGATTAATAATTTGTACGTTTCTCTTGTTCAAATTAATAATCCAAGATACTGACGATGAAAGTACTGATCTACAATCTTCGAATTGATATAACTCATTAGAGGAACCATCATAGACATTTACATTTTGTTTGAACGCTTAAGAGTTTGATAATTCAAGTTTCATATATTTGAATTGCATAATCTATAATTTTTGTTGACCTATGACATTTGGGTCAAGATAACTCGGTAAATACCCATGCATCTTTCTCTTTCAATTACCTTCGACGACCGTTTCTGTCCATATTTTCCCCTCTAAATAGTGCTTTCTCGCGACGCGAATAGATTGAAAGCTGAACGTAAAAGCTATCGCGGTCCGGTCTGATGGAAAACCGAACGCAAGACGTGCAGCAATTACCTCTTGGCTCTGAACAGAAGAAACTATCGCGTTAATTGCGTTCACGCCTCACGAGCATCGTTTCTTTGCTTTTCTCATTGCGGCCGGTATAACACGCTCTTCCCGCTTGGATCCAGATCGCCCGCGCGACAGACGTTTCATCGCATGATATACTCCCCTCCTACGTTATTAAGCTGCTTCAATCATATTTTTTATTCCTTTCTACACTAAAAACGAATATATAAAAAAAAATACGAGAAGATTCGCTGGACGACGATGATGACAGAAAAAGGGACATCGCGAATCGAATGATGGAAGATAGGATTTTTCGAAAAAGTTACAGGGCTCTGCGTGTATCACACGCGCGTTTCAAACCAACGAGCTCTCCATGCCGCGTTCACGGGGGAAGGAAGCGAAGATAATGGTTGTGTCTACCTGATTAAGAAAAAAGGAGACGCGGAATGGGGAACCAGAGGGAAGAAAGAGAGATTGCCTATTAGCGTGGAGTCAACGCGCGGCTCTCTGAACCTGCAGAGAGAGAGATGGATTTTTTTTCTCTCGGTACCTTTCCCAGTCTTCCGGTTACAAACGAGGGATCGCCTTGGCGGAATCGATCGTCTGGTCGTGGCAAGGATCGCCAGCCAACGAAGGAATAATGGGAAATCTCGCGGGTAAAAAAAGGAAAGGTGGGAGTGGTATCTAACCCAATTACACGTGGAAAGTAGCTACGGCCTGGTATCGTTCTTCTCTTCGACACGAGCCACGTTACCTTCCTTTACCGTGTCTTGCAGACAATTTTTTACCAAAACGCTCATCCGTTTATATACTTCTTTATTATATAAGAAATGATTCTTTCACGCCAGAACTGAATGCACTCTACGTTGCTAATTATGATTTAAGTGGTATTATGAAAATAAATGGGTACATATATGTGTATAAGCATGTTCCTATCCTGATAAGAATCAACGTTAATATTTATGGAAAACATCTGCGTATTATTAGTAAGTAAAATTTTATTTATAATGCATGAACCAGCCGGAGGACAAGCAATTCATGTGATACAAGTCTATTCATTTTCCTTTATTGCATATCATTTTTTTGTTTCACAGAGTAAGAATCGACGTTCGGATAAATAAATCCAATGGACAGGAGTTCGTTTAGTCAAGAAATTTCGTACAAAATGAAATTTCGTCTAACTAAATGGAATTCAAGAATGGAAACTTTAAAACCTAATGACAAATAATAAAATCCCAATGAACCACCAGATTTAAAAAGATAAATTCACTTTGCCCTTTCACTGCACAAAGAAACGAAAATGGGAAAAGGATTTTTCTTCCGATAGTTCTTTTCCATAAAATAAAAAGCTCGGTATATCTTCATTCATTCGGTCGTTTCTTAGAAACGAGCAAGTGAAAGAGGCAGAAAATTACTGTTTCTTGATGGATTTCTCGCGAATCCGCGTGTCACCCAAACGCACGGGCCGCGAAACGATTCCTTTTTCTCCTTGGCCTCCATGGCGAATCGATGCGGCGTCTTTCCGCGGGACGGGAGGCGTTTTTCGCGTAGAACTGAACGTCTAACTGGCACTTACGTACTACGCCGTGTGTGCTTCTTGCGTTCGTGTGCACGTAACCACTGCAACTGCACACATGTTGCAGCACCTTCGTGGCCTTCGGGCGTCATTCACTCGCACAGAGCGGCCGGTTGCCATCCACTTTCATTATACATATGTACGTTTGTGTGTGTGTGTGTGTGTATGTGTGTGTGTATGTGTGTGTGAACGCGCAAGAGCCGCGCGAGCGCACGCCTTTAATTACATTTTTGCATCGGGAACTGGCGGGAAAGAGAAGAATGAAAGAAGAGAAAGAGGAGGAGGTTGGTCGAGGGCATAGGAAAGACTGGAGATCCTGAGAATCGTTGGATAAACCGACGTCTCAACGTGAGAAAGAACGATAATGGCGTTATCATTGGAGAAAGAACACGCTATGTTATTCGTTTTATCATTACATCTTTATGTTTATCGCTTTTGCCTGGGTAGAAAAATCGAACGATTCTAAGGAAAATGGTCTCATGTGTAGAAGATTTTATATCAGGTGATTAATGAAGTTTTAATTCGATGTACCTTGAGTGACACTATCATCGAAATAATAGAGAACGACTAAAAGAAGGGGAAATGGAGGTGAAAACAAGAAGAAGTATCTCTACAAGCTTACACGATGCAAATAGATTTCCCGGGACGTTCATATAGTACTTAATACATTCGCCGTCATTAATAATCGTTCACATGGGCCGCGTTGTGTTAAACGCTCGTTAAGAGCGACTGGTAGTCTTCAAAGAAACGGTCGAATTAATTCGTGTAATTTACAAACGCGCCGTGCCACCGTGGGGAGCCATGTTGCGGAGGCTTGTAATCATCGGGAAGATTTTGTATCCCTGCCACTGTTTCTATCTTATCGATCGTGTATCGTATTACACTCGATTAACGAACTTCAAGTTCTGTAGTGTCATTAATCAATTACTGTGCCAGTAGTCAGTGGGTCAGAAGATTTACACATAATTGAAGGCCTTAAGAGAGAGGTCTATAATTTGAATTGAAGTCAATGAGAATTAATAATGTAATATAAGAGAACTAAATCAATAATTTATATTAAAGACATCCTGGTACGAAGATCTATATGCTTCCAAACATTGAAATTCCCTACCATAAATAACATCGAAGATTCATTATAAAATTTCTCTAGATAGATGAGAGCGTTACGTAGTCATCTCACTAATTTTCGAAAAAATTTACTAATATTTTAACGTTTAATTATCTTTGTGAATTAATATTTCAAGCCTACGAATACATACAGGAAAGAATAAACAAGAGAAAGAATTGAGACTGAAATAAAATATCGATCAACGTCTTCAAATCTCACGTTTCACAGCAAATGATTAGCAAAAACGCCAAAGACACGATAAAGGTAATTGTTTAATTACTTCTTCGAAGGGCAAAAGTGGAACGACAAGAAGGCGTGATGTTGTACAAAAATGGACGATCGATCGCGTGTCGATGAAAGTGACAGCCAATCGTCATAAATAATTAATAAACCCATCGATCCGGATCCCATATTGTGACACTCCGTTTCCATCGAGTTACACTCGATTTTGCATTATACTCTACGTCAATACACCTACCATAATTCGCGATCTTGTATCGAAACTACGATCTTCTGGACGAAACGCGCGGGCGATTGTGGCTGGCTTCATTGATTGCTGTTTACGTGCGGCCGTAAACAAGCCATTATGTAATCCCCCATGAGTACACTCTCATACATAATTTACAAGCGCGGTTCTCTGTCCTCACCTTCCTTCCTGCTGCAGCTTCAACGTTCTCGCTATTCTCAACGATCGACTTCGACACGGCGCTCGTCAAAGACCCCAGAGATCGTTCGTCTTACCCTCGAGACTACTTTTACACTGCCATCGTTCCATCCTTCCGCCTGACTCTCGATTTTCCTTATTTTCTAACCGGGAAAGCTGCCATCCGCTTCATGCTTTCTACGATCGCGCTGGGTCATTATATGTGTCTCTTACTTTCCATTTAGGATCCTATATTTTTGTGAAACAGTAACTCGAAGAGAGATTCATTTAATTTGGATTCTTTGTCATGGTATAATGGAAAAATATAAGGTAAAATGTTTTGTAGTTTGGATCAGATTATCGTGGTTCAGAATTGCTACTTCTATTGTTGGAAAATTTTTACTGAATGCAAAAAAAAAAAAGAATTCTTAATTTATGACCACTCGCTTTACAAGGAAATTTACTATTTTGGTAACACAATTTAGTCAATATTAAAGACTTAAAGTGTCTGAACATGCCTTTAGTTGAACAAACCTATAATTATGTTAGATTAATTTTTATCGCACAGTAAATTAACAAATACACTACAAAGTAGTTTAAAAAGCTGGACATATAGAACTATTACACTGCCGAAAATAACCAATCTTTTTTGCGATTTTAAGAATTTCCGGTGTTCTTCGTCATTTTCTATTTTTCAAAGTGTTCAAAATATATCGAGTTCCTAATTTTTCATAGAGATCTTATCAATTTGAATCGCTGCATTCTTAGGAATTCTCTGTGACTTTTTGTTACCATATATTTTTCCACATACCTTTCATCGCTTTGATACTAATTTTATACTTTAATGATCATTAATTCTACAGTTTAAGATCAATCTACACGTAAAGGGATTCTGGAATGTCGAACAGAAGGTAGATTCAAAAGATGTAGCGACAGGCGTGATCAGTTCTATTCGCGGATTATTCAGCATATGGAATGAACGCGTGTGTGGAAGTGCGCGCGGTTGTGAGCGGCGCCGTTTGACCAGCGATCTGTTTCAGTGAAAAGTAGTAAGGGGCCTCACTCGCGCGGCCCTGAGGTGCTGCCCACCTGACGTCACGCACCTGTTCTCTCTTTCTCTCTTTCTCCCTGGCCGCGTCTTAAGAACTCGACCAGCTCTGCGGCCTATTATAAGGCCCCGTAGGTTTTCTCCCGTCGCGGCGATTTCATGCCGCGAGATTCGCGCCTCGTAGAGGCCGCGGCGCCTCCTCTCGTTCCACTTTTTACCCTCGTCCTGGCTGCCGATCGATAACACTCGCCGTTTCAATCGACTCTTCAGGGACACGACACTATATCCGTATCTTCGTTCAAGTAACCGCGCGACGATGCATAAAATATAAACATTGAAGAATAGACATTTTTAATGTTTATAGAATGGAAAAATTTATATGAAGATTTTTTTAATACGTTCTCCGTTGATTTGTTATAAGACGGCTGGAAAAAATTATTATTTTGTTATTGGTTATCTTCTGATTATAATAGTTGTACGACAGTGTTCTCCGGAGTAAGACATGGTCATTGAAAAAGTTGAAATTTTAATGTTCAAATAATGAAAAGATTCGTACGAAGATTTTTAATGCGTTATCCATCAATTTCCATAAGTCTGTACAAGAAAATTCCCTCCTCCTCCGTTTATCAGAATCAACTTGTCATTTCAGGGACACGATATTATAAGCGTCTGGTTGAAGTAACCGCTCACTACAGTGCATCTTATACATGCATGATATGAATATCGAAATATAGCAAAGAGTAAATACTATTAACTACTCGCGATGAAGGTTTTTATTCGACGCGTTTCCACAAGTTCGTCCAGGAAAATCCACTCTTCGTCGTTCGCCAGAATTATTCTCTTGCCTCAGAGACATGACATCGTAAGTGTTTGCCGATTTAAGTAATCATATAAAAATATTCTCTCATATGAAGTTTAGAATGGGGAAAAGTTAGACATTTCAATACTAATGTTAGCGATGTAATGTAATGTCAACAATGATAATTATGAAGAATTCATGATGAAGAGTTTTATGCAATTTTTTTTTTTTATTAGTTTCCTACAAGATCGTCCAAGAAAATTCGCTGTTCGACTATAGAATCATCTTTTTGCCTCAGGCATATGACACTATAAATTTCTGCCGATTGAAGTAACCATATAAAAATATTCTCTTGTATAATGTTTGAATGTGGAAAACTCAGTTCGATGGACAACGAGATTTAACAGTGAAGGTTCCAATATATTTTCTACTAATTTTCCACAAGTTCGACCAAAAAAATCCCCTCTCCCTGGTTTGCCAGAATCAATTTCGCGTCTCTGGTGCAACCATCGACCCCCCTGTCTCCTTCTCAGCTCCTCGCCAGCTGAATCGCCGGTGGAATGACGACATCGGCATTTCGAGCAAACGACAGAAACGAAGGCAACGGCAACAATAACGTGGAACGGGAGGTGGCGCGGGTTATGTAAGAATTCCGTCGCTGCGGATGCGACGCGTCAGAGGATCCCTCGAGCGTGGCAGTCCATCTTGCCTCGAGGATAGAAACTGGCAGCGTCCGCTTGACGATGAAGGAACATGAAGAGGAGGAAGGAAAAGAGGAAGATGGAAAAGAAAAAGAAGAAGAAGAAAAAGGTTTTCTAATCATGATAAAATGCCACCTACGAGTCAGAATTTTCCTTTTGCTTCCCTAGTAATCGACTACGATAGTCACGGTTGTCTTCCTTCTTCGACCTTCGATCTCTGTCCTTCTCTCTTCCATCTTCTTGCGTTTCGTCGTCGTCCTCCTTTTCTCCTGCCGTTCTTCTCATTCTCTCTCTCTCTCTCTTCTTTCTTGCCTCTTCCTTTCTGCTTTTACCAGGCACCAGGGCACTCTAGAGAGAAAAGGGCGCCCGCGGTCGCGTAGTCTTTCCAGTTACGCGAAAAATGCGGCTTCGCGATGCTACCATGGTATTCGAGCGATCCATCGGCCGCTCGCCGAGCTGCAGTCATTACGACGCACCTATGCGAACCAGCCTGCTGCTGCTGCTGCTGCTTCCTTCTTCGCCTCTTCTTCTTCTTCGTCGTCGTTCTTCGTCGTGGATGCAAAGCCGCACGTCGGCATCTGGCCTTACAATCGTCCAGGTTTCCAGGTCTGACGCGTTCCTGCGTGCATACGCATCGCGGGAAGATTCGACTACGACGTGAGAAATATAGTCATTTAATGCTGACGTATAAAGAGCATCTACTCTGGGGATCTTGTCGATCTTAATTATTGAGACAACGACGGAGGTCCGAGTTTGGTCATTTAGGCAAAACAATCGATTCGATTCGATCATTTTAATTAACTTCCTGTTGCATTTTGATGGACTTTTGGTGCTATTCGATTCATGATCTTTGTTTGAGAAATGGAAGATTATATCGGACCCATAGATCGTTTATTATAGATCGTTGATCTTGACAAATGGAAAGTTTAAGGATTTCCAGGGATTAATTATTTCTAGCTTGTGAGAAGTCATTTTTATAATAGAAATAAGTATAGAAATAGAAATAGAATAGAAATTATAGAAATTCTTAGGAATCTATTGTCTTCCTCCCCCTTTCCAAGAGATATTCTTATAGTAAAAGTAAGTGATTTAGAAAATCCAAGGTAGGTATGAAACTTTTGGAAGTAGTAAGTCTATAGCTGTCTTTTGTTCTTTTCCTAGTCTTCTTCTGTTATGCAGTGACTTCCTGTCGCCGTAAATAGTACGAGTAGCCTCAATTGTCTCGGTTAGGCAACATTGTTAATAAGTTTCCTGATAAGAAGCCCAACATTCCTGAGTGTCGCTTCAGCGTGACTCAAGCGTAGTTTGATGAATAGCGCAACTTACTAAAGTTTCAAGTACATTTCTCAGTCGCAACATAGGATTATGGTAATGCCCCGGAACCTGTACGAATAAAATAGTACACTACACATGTATAGCATGTTTTTACACTTCGAGATTTAAAAAATGATTAACTTATTTTAAACGGTGTGTAGCTCGATAACAGTTGAATAATTGATATCCTGTCAAGAAAATTTATCTCTTCATTCAATGTTCAACATTACTATATCTGTATTTGAAATTTACTTCGGTACATGAATGTTCTTCTAAGATATCACAACTGAGCTGCCTCATAAACTATTCATTCGTACTATTTATAATTCTAATATTTGGCGCATTAAATATTTTATCAAGTTCTAGTGTACGTTCAATCTCAATTTGTTATGTTAAACTGCTTATAAATGTCACAACGGTGCTACCACTTCATTATTTACGTTCACCATTTTTCCACCTAACTATCCAAGATCTCCATCCTATTATCGTTACATTATCATATCATCACATTCAGGGCGCGTGCCAACGGTTTTGCGAAATCAAACGATTCCATGATGAAACGCGCCAACCTGTCCCTGCTGTGTAATAAACAGCGCCGGTTCAATATTCCATAAAGCATCCGGACTGGCTTTTTATAGGCGAAATATTTTATCACGCTGACCGTGCCCCGCTGCAATTCCAAGCAATTACGACGCAGGAGCGAGCGGCGCTTTCATTTGATCGCGGCGCGTATTAAACCGCGCGCAAGGGAAACGGGAGCCGCGACAAAAGGGGAGAAAAGAGGCAAAAGGGAACGAAACAAGTAACAGCGATCGGTAACAGGCTAGGAGAACGATGTTACAGAACCACCTGTAGCTGGCGAGCTGCTTGGTACCCTTCCAGTTCTCCAGGAAATGCATCGTCGTTAATAACAACGCGATCTTCGCGTTCACCATCCTTAACAGCCGTGTTTGCGAGATAATGAAATGGTAACATTTCGATCAACGTATTAAACCATAGGATAGAGTCTTTCTTCTTTCATCAAGCGTTTCGCTTCCTGTTGGTTGTATGTAGATGGTTGATCGAAATTAAAAGACGACTCTATAGGTGACAATAATTTGAATCCGATCTAAATTAAGTTTCGTAATTTTAATTTATATTATATATCCTATGAAATAACATCGTAAACCGTGATATCTATAATATCCCTTTCGTCTTTCACGGATCGTTTCGTTTTTTGTTATGAATCATAGTCATCTATGGATGATAGAAATTAACAATAAAGTACCAAGCCGGACAAAGTGGCACGAGATTTGTTATTTTTGTAATTACTAAAAAAACATGAAGAATATTGTTTTATTGAGATTAAGATATAGGTGCATATACTTACTTGTTTTTATCATGTTGTTCTAATTGCAACTTACAATCTATAATATAGTTAGGGATACGTATTAAAGGTCGGTAATGCTAGTGCTAAAAACTGGTTCTATAGGTGAAGCAATAATTTGGGCCCATTTAAAATTAAGTTCCGCAATTTTAGAGCAATTAATTTTAATTTGCGAGATAAATACCGTTGATGATCTTTATCACCTAAAACACAAGGTATGCATAAAAATAAAGTATTTTATAATTAACTAATTTGATCCAAATGGTTGAATCAACAACGATCCAAAGATAGCAAATCGAAGGGTAAGCAGGTGCGAGTGCATGATGCCATTTTAATTGTTATGCTGTGTAATTAATTTGTCCAGCTATTTTTGAAAAGTGTCAACTTTTTGAAGTTAGTAATTAAGTATAATTCTTTAGTTCTCAGCCATTTTTCACATTTTTTCTGTTATTGACAATACAGTGCTATCTGAAAGTCTTCGAACTTTCCACTTTCTAACATAATGGTAATCTTCAAAATAGGCTATAAATTAATTCTCATTCAAACTGCCAACATTATTTTATAATTAGAAATTTCATTCCTTCCATCATAAACGGTATGTAGCATTTCCGAGCCTCGCAGTAAAGAAAACTGGATTTTAACAGCACACGAATGAAACTCCAAACCTACAATAAAGTGACATGTAGCGATATCTGATCACAGATAAACCTCACAGCATAGAAACTTAAAGATTAACAAAAAACAGAAAAAATTCTCCATATGTAATCTATGTATCTATGCAACCGAACTCGAAATCGAGTCGAGACTAGAGGTCGAATCTCTCGCTGAGTACCAGCTGCAACTCTCTCAGATAAACTCGAATTCAGCGAGCAGTCGAACTAGCTATCGGAAAGATGAGAAAAAATCGGCCGGTTTTTCTTTCTTGTGGACTCGGGTGGCTTTAAAATAATTGACAGTGGGAGCGGGATCGAGGAACGTGGAACAATGCGGTAGAGCATTGTGTGCGGTATGAATTCCCGACATCAGGAATCCGGGAACGAGGGGAATTCATCGAACGGATAGAAAGCTAGAAGAACGAGCTCTCGTTCGCGCGGGACATATAGAACACTAGTCATAGGTACATACTTGACGTGACGGCGAGCGTCAATGACTTATTAGCCGAGGAATGTGGTGCACAAAGCGGCGAAAAATAATTCCACGCCTGCCACCAGCGCCACGCAAGGATGTCCAGTAATCCTCGCGCAATAGATCGCATCTAATGCGTCGTTTCTCTCTTTGTCCGTGTTGAATTTTCATTTCTCGCAAATCGATCGCATAAATGTGTTTTTCCAGCGACGGAAGAATGTTGGCAAAAAAAAGGCATCGGTCGAGTATCGTCGTAATGCCGACAGCTGAAGAAAAAAGAGGCTTAACGATCAGGCTGGTAACAAGAGGAATCGGCTAACCGTAGATTATCTGTGCAACGACGTTCCGCAACCAGGATGGAACGAGGATGAAACGAGGATGGAACGAGGATGGAACGAGGATGGAAGGATGAGATCGATTTTACGAAGTAAACGCATATACAAGTACGATCGAATACTCCTCCTGTATATCGCGTTTCTGTGCCACTAACGTCGATGAATCAACAAATTCTTCCGTCGAATCGCGCTTTAGTTAATGATCCGTGCTTCACCGTGTTCTCCGTGTCCCGTGGAATCTGCTAGCAATCGATGATTCTTACTGTGATTCTCCTGAGAATTCTCTTGAGAATACAAAGGATAACAAAGAAAAAAAAGGGACAAAAGAGAAAGAGAAATATTCCATTGTCGTTGAAAAGAAGGAATAACAAAAAGCCACCGCTGGCCACGTTGATGAACCGTTGACGAATTGTCAGATTTCTACGAAACGATGGATATACGCAACGACGGTCACGCGGCTTCTTCCTCTTTCGACGTATTTGCACGTATAGAGATGCATAGTAGTGGTTTCCCTGAGTGTGTTCGTCGCGAGTTGCTCCAAGAAGAAGAAATTACGTAAGCGACTCCCCACTTCCAACCGAGAGACGTCGCGACGTCTATCCTCTTGTCCTCCGTCCGTTCTTGTCTTTCTTTCCCGCGCGCGCACGTTCCTCTATCGCCGACATGCCGACGATGACGACGGCCACGGTGACACGTAGTAATACGCGATTGCGTAAGAGATCGCGACCGACTAGTACACTTCGACGCATCCGGCCCTTTCAGACGCCACATAGGAAGGACCGGAAGTCCTTTGACTAGTCGATGGTTCCAGCAAGTCGCTTGCTCATCGCGAATCGCTACCACTCTAATCGTTTATTTCTGTATGATGCTGATTGTTTTCAATGGTAGATTTAAACGCTAAAACGAAAAATAGTACAAATAGAAAATACAGGAGAAAATATTGATCTGTTCCGTAATATTTAAAAACTTATCTTTCAGATATAGATAGCTTATTTTAGTATAGTTTGATAGTTGTTAGTTTAGTTTAGTCCAAATATTTGCTGAGCGATCTTTGATGGTAAATCGGATCGGATGCACAATCTGTAAAAAGTCGTTTTAGTATTAAAAACAGTCTTCTTAATATTTGGAGATTAGATCTTTGACGAACTTTTCGGTATGATGTAACCGATCTTTTAAGAACTTTCATAAGATTCGGCAGATTGCTCGTTTTGTCGAAAGTTTTGCAGAGTAGCATATCTGCATTGGCGATCTATGCGCCCGTTACGATCTTACACAACATTTTGCCAGGAAAAATCGAATCGATTGTTTCGTATAAAAATATATTGCCAAGGGGAACATTCGATGGAAGACCCATTAAGTATACAGCGTGAAACGCGACTCGACAGATGTAAAAAGTCGAGTCTTTTACCATAGATACTAGAAATCGGAGGAAAGAATCGTTGTTTTGAAGGATGTAACATGTGTAACTACTCGGAGTCGTTTAATGGTACCTAACGAATGGTAATTGATTCTCATTCGAATCGTATCGATAAAATGCGTATCACTGATTGCGCAATTAACATGAGATTTTTATTAATCATAGTATTATAATGAATAGCAATTAATATTCTGACTTTTTTCCTCTTTCCACAGATCTGTCCTCCTTTTTTCCAAGTCTTGTAACTGTACGATTTAATCCTGCATGGAAACGATCTAATTATTATACGTTGTAAATAATTAATCAATAATTCAATATCTGGAAGGATGTCACAAGTGCGTCAACATTCGCTTTCAACGATTAGTAAAAACGATATCTTGGAAACGAGATTTTTGGAACAATCATCGAAAGCAAGGATATTAGGTGTAGCTAAGAATCTTGGTATTTGTTTTAAATTAAGCTCCTTTCTTATCCTTATAAACGAGTATTTTGCGGTCTCATCTACACTTTTTAACGATAATCGTGCGTAGATCGCGAGTCCCTCCACTAGAAAGCCGATCATATAATGACTTTGTTAACTGTAAAATGATTTCTCTTTTAACGAGCACACGGTTACAGAGCTTCATTTACTGGAACGAAATTTTAGCTGGTAAATGAATTTTTGTTAATGAACTACTAACGTACTTAGTTATCTGAACGTAAAATTCTATGAAACAAAAGAAAAAGAAATAGTCGAGAAATCGATGTGAATATCTATTTTGTCATCCTTAGTTAAAATGTCCTATCTGGCGTTATCTCATTTTTCAAATGCTCGCAGAAAAATACAGTTCTATTGTACCTACAACGATCAGCATAAATGAACAATCTTATCAGGAGAAGACGAAGAATGACGTCTAATGCACGAATAGAACCACTTCCTGAGTTATGGATTATTTCGTGGAATCAATCGTAAATCCTGTTCAGTCGACTGATTAGCACGGATGAAATGGAAATTTCATATCGTGACAGATCGACATAAATTGTTTTCATCAACTAATTGAACGTTGGCTATCACTACAATTAATCCGCTGTCGTTTTCTCATGGATAATGGCGAGACACCGGTACCTGTTTTACGTCTGTCATTTTTTCTGTGTGTCTACCGTACATTTTGTGTCTACCGTAATCTAATATATCGGTGTCCCACTTGATAAAAAAATCTAGTTCTTTCCCCTTTCTGTCGACAATGCGCTGCATGTTTCTAGTAGGTACGGTGTCGTTTGATAAGAAGTGCCTTCATCAGGAAGATTACGTTCTTTCGTAACATGCCTTTAATTGCTACAGAACTTTTTCACAAATACGAATAAGTTTATCGACTAGACGGTAAGAATGTTTGTTATGTAATGATAAAATTTAACGCGAGACCCGACTCGTTTATTCGATGACATAAGGTATCCACGACCTTTCGTAGAACGAGTCCTTCGTTTCGATATAAATATGCGAACGCATGACACGTGTTGCTTATTAAAAACTCAGTATGAATTACATTCATCGCTCTACGAATAAATTCAAATGTGTTTAATAAACCCGTAAAAAGACTTCTATTATACTTATTTCAACTGTAGCCAAATTCTTTATTATAATTCGATGGCCGATAACCTATTTTTACCGAAACAAAAACTTGCTACCTTCTTCCAACCAACCATGTTACTATATTTACTATAATTATCTAACATTTTATATTTACCATAGACGCAATTGGTTACGGCAAATGTGATAATATTGTCATTAGCAATATTACAAAATCACTCATTCGTAACATTGAAACATTGTAAGAAACGAATGAATATTAAATCGTACATTTTATTTGTAACAAACAGATACAAGAAATATACAAAGTGCGTATAAGCGCGTTCACAATTCGTACACGTGGTCCTAGCGTATAGAACCGCAGAAGCGACCAAGCAAAACGATGCGATCTTCGGGTTTAGCGCGGTTTGTAGCTTCCGCGCGTGTACACGTGTAGCAACCTTGTCGATGCTGAATATTTATGCGCAACCTATTCGTGCATCGCACCGCGGCCGACCGAGAAATCCGCGGCATTCTGGAAAAAGAGATACCGACCAGATCTGATTTATATGAGTCGGATCGGTTAGATCAGCGCCGCTCAATCGGTCTGCGTGTACCAATCGGTTGCCCGTCGAAACAGATCGATATCACACGGCCACGGTGTCGTGATTTATGCGTTTCACCTTTTGCCACCCTTATCTGTGATCTCTGCTCGCCTTCCACGCGTGTAATGCCCGATTTTTTCCGTAGCGCAGCGGCCTACGCGACGTCGATCGCAAATTACCAATACGCTCGAAGCACAATCAAATCTATCGACGCACGGTCCTGGTACCAGTGGGATGGAAAAGTTAGGCCGCGTTATTTAAGAAAGTTTGCACAGTATAATATAACGATAATCTTATAATAATCTTAATATAATATAATAATAATCTTTTATGAATATATTATGTGTGTTGTATGAAACAGTTTGGAATTCGATTGTGATCGCAATGGTAAGGAAACAAATATGAAGATGCATATAGAAATTAGAAAGTATTTAGTACACGCACATATGTACATATTTCATGGGAGTGACAAAAGTAACTTAAACACCTAACTATTATCCAATAGATTAATTAGCTTCGCTATTCAAGGGCCATACTTAATGCTTACATTGTTATGTGCTTAAGATGTTTGCGATAATCGATCAAAAAGATGGAAATTATAGAAACCAACGAGTCGATAGTTCATTCAAAATAAAATACAATAAAAAGAATTATTGATACTATTTGCCATTTACCATCTAATTTAATCATTTATTATCGTTTAATATCTTAATATCTAAAATTTCGGAGAAAAATATTGCCTGCTTTCTACTACTGTTCTCGACTGACGATTAAAATTTCAGTGAATTCGATTCGGTCGAAATAGATTCTTAAGCATCTCGATGGATAGAGATAAGGAAGGAAAAGGATCCTCGATTTTTCTCGACGCATCCGCGTTACGTAAGACAGTTGAAACAAGTCGGCAGTTTGCCACGTACCAGATCATTCGACCAACCGAAGTTCTGATTTATACCCGTGAATCGAATCGATCGGTGCTGCTCAATCGGCTTTAGTTAGCGTTCTAATCAGCGCTATCCAGGACCACGTTAGATCGATATCGCGTAGCCAGCGTGCAATTTACACGTTTACCCGGCTGCCATTCTCTTTCTCTCTCCGTTCTCCCCACTCGTTTATTTCGCGATTCTTGTCTTTTATGTAATTTGTTACAAGCTGGTTCTCTCGTGCGCCTCTGGCGTAGCGACGTGCAGTCACAAAACTTTTTCCTATCTATACGCTTCTTCCTTCGGAAGCCTAAAGTATTCTATTTTTACGAAATTCTTTTCACGAAGACACGCAACATTCTTCAAACTTCGCCTAGACATTTTAAACGGAAGAGCAACGTGCCCAGCACGCGGCTCGATAGAATGTCACAAACGGAATCGATACGCTTCCGCTGTTACCTATAGTTGGACGTTCTTTAGACTTCAACGGGAAGCATGATAAATAAAAATAGCTAAGCCGATTTAGCGAGTCGCTATCGTCACCAAAACTCGCGCTTGGATGGAGGAAATGGGAGGCGAATAACGTGGTTCTATAACGAATAAGATAAAGTTTGTAGAAAATGTTTACAGTCGTTCAGAAATTATGGGGATACCTATCAACGTACGAGATGTAATAATTGACATGGATACTAAGAAAACGAGTGGTACAAAAAATGGTGGATTAAGAATACATAATGATGATTTAAATCTCGTTGAAAAATATTCGAAGTGAATAAATTGGAAAATTCCAACCACACATTGAATCTGATTTATAGAATCATTTACAATGAAAATTAATGACACGCATGGTGACTAATTAACACAGTTATCGAGAAATACACGAACAAAAGGGGAATTTGACTCGACTATAATTGATGAAATGCTCGTGATACTAAATATATAAATTCGCCACAGTGTAAGATTTTCAATAAGATCATTTTACAGGATCTTAATTATTTAGATTTAGTCGATATTTTATAAGTATCCTGATACTTATAAATAAGAGCGACGAGGAATGATAATCGTAATCAACAATCAAGATCCACAGAGCGTAATCTTTCATCGATGCATCGAAGGAGAACATTTTTCGAATCGTAACTTTTTACCACGATTTTTTCATATTTCTGAGAAAATTGCACGGGAACCTCTTAGACTTTAGACCATTGTGATCCTCTTCCGCTGGTGAAAGCCACTTTGGACCTGTGCACTCGAATAGAGGCGAAAGCCTTCGAGACCCGCCTACGTTCTTGGCTACACGCGAATTCCTTCTCTACTTCGTTCTAACTGGTTCTTTACTTTGCTACTTTGGCTCACGATCTAATACGTCTTCCTTATCTTCGTTGATTTTGCACGAACTACAAGTTTCGAGGCCGCTATCTTTTCTCCGTAGAAATAGGATATTCATATCGAATCGCTCATGGTGATTAATTCTTATCAGTCATGTCATGTTGATGTATTTGGATTGATAATTGTAATATTTACATTAATCGAAGTTTGAAATCATCAATCTATGATTGATAATAATCACTTTTTGCCATTGACAAGGGATACAATAAAGGGATAGCTACTCTTGGAAAATTCGAAGTTCTTCGTAAATTTTGATCTTTATATTTGATGAGTCAATTACTACAGTTTGATTAGATCCAATTTTTGTTCGAAAAGTTTTCTTGGTGAATGTCGAGTGATTATCCTATGCTAGCTTTTCAATTGAAACGTTTCTAGTTAAAATCGATCATTAATCATTTCGATCATTAATCGTGGTTAAATCTCATTCTCGAGATCCCATAAGAAAATCATTTTTCCCGCGTTTTCATTTAATTATCTCCTAAGGATTCAATTATCAAACTTTTTATCTCTCAAGATATTCTATTTTCTAGATTAGTAGTAATCTAGAACCAACGCATTCGAAGCTTCCATAATTTATACAAATTTCCTTTAAAACATATAAAAATCTTTAATAAGCAGACGATGTTTTATAGAACGCATATTCCACGAATGGAGCGCGTGATAGAAAAAACTCTTAGCTAACTGTTGGCGAGTCACAGTATTTCATGCGCTCTTAAATGAAAAATGAAATATTGATGCATTAATCCTCACATATTCAACTATATTCAACATTAAAAATTTTACTCGGACTACTTAGAACGAGAAATGAAATATTGATGCATTATTTCTCGTATATTCAACTATGATCAGTACCAAAAATTTTACTTACGACGAGTGCTTACGCAAAATATTTCTAATCAACTTTCGTCCAATTTTTCGATGCAAATGTTTCATTATGCAACGTTTGAGCTCTGCAAAAATATCAGGAATAAACAGAAGTCAACTATGATCGATCTGGCAAAATATGACTATGCGATTGGACCAATACAAGAAAATCCTGCCGGTCTATTGAGCTGTTAATCTAAAATATAACTAGTTACGTTATTGGCAGCGCGTAATTAACCGAGCACCCCGTTAACTGCTCGTTAAACGACCAGCCACGATACGTTGGATCACCATAATACTCGGCTCCGTTACCTTCCTGCCTTGTCCCGAACCAGCGTTCACCTGGGTAATTTGCACAGCTTTATTTCCTGTTAAACGGTGCTCGACGATTCGCCGATCGAACGGTTTTATAACTCAATCGCATGTGGAGCGTCGGAACTGCTACCGACTGCTTTGCCTTTTACTTTCCGAGCGACCGGTATCACCGCTGTTCTAGAAAATGGAAGTACGTATGAGAACGTCGCAAAAAATTATCGGCTCAACCGTAGCCCGCTTCGTGGCGTAATTATTGCTCGCCAAGTTATGTTATAGCGATAACAATTTGCGAGAATTAATAAAAACGATCTTATATTAAACAGGTCTTTTGTACAGCATATTTGAGTGAAGCTTCTTCAACATCTTAAAATTCCATCTTGAATTCTGCATAGAATAATGAAACCTGTTATATTATGAAATATGTCGAGGCCTATAGAACGAGACGAGAGATTAGAAGAGTTGTTGATGGATTTTGTTTGAGTTTGAGGGTTTTAAGGGAAGGTTAGGAAGACTATGAAGGGAGTTCCCCTGAAAATGGCCGGTTTCGGCGGCCTTGGTACAGTTGATAATTGTTAGATAACTACCAGGTTCCTGGTAGTTGTGTGGCATTGGTTAGGTAATGTAACGATGGTGTGCAGAATAGAGTCTGTACCGATCTCTGAATTAATGCAATTGTAATTCGAATCCTTTTTCAAGTTTATGACGTTACTTCTAAAGTAGAATTTTATGTATTTATACATTGAACTAACACTGTCAAATATTGCGATTAACGATGCAGCAACCTGCTTCGGATCACTATTTCCCAATAATAAAATAAGTTATGACCTCGTCCAGTAAAATGGCTAGAAGTTGTTTATACGAGCACATGGGACGTAGAGGACACGTGAAGTCACGTGAAGTGAACGTCTTGTTTTTCTAACAAGGGAAACGGAAACGTGCTATCCTGTTGAGAGAGGGTGCGGACAGGGATCGATTTTCGTCACCTAATAACGGCGGTTTTTGCACATTTGCACCCTAATAGAAAATTAGTATCATCTTACGGCGGTAGTTTTTGGAAGCGACCAGGCCGCAGTACTGCGCCTAAACACGAAAAGCGAATAGCAGTATATAACCTGTATAGGTATATGGGATGTGCTGAGGTACGCCCACGATGGTCCTGCCAGTGTTTCTCAATACAATACTATACTAACACACAAACGTCCCTGGTTCCATAGAATCTCTAAATATAAAAGCTAATTTCCTTATAAAATTTCACGCGATATATAAAATTCATTTTTTGAAAGAGCCTTGAAATCATAATATCTTTAACTTTTCGTCTCCTAATAACAAGATGTCAAGTTTATCTTACGTATTTTAATAGTAAATAATGCATACATTTTTCGAAGGAAATTTTATTCATTTGCATGATCGATGAACCGACAAATCATAATTTTTGATAGAAGGAAAATAAGGGGTCGAATGAAAAAAGTTGACGACTCGTTAGTCGGTCATTGCGAGTAAAGCAAGTGACGAGTGTTAAGTACCACTGTGCTGCCGTGAATTTCTGGGGGGAACCTTGATGCACAGCCTGATTTTTGGCAAGGAGGAACCTCCTCCTTCGTCATCGGTACGAGTTTTAATGCGTTTTACGGCCTCGGCTAAAAACCCATTAAGAATCCGTCGGCGGATGGGAGGACAAATACCCCCTTCTCCAAGGATGTGCTGAAAATTATTTCCTCTCCCTGTTGCAACAATGAAGCTTGGTACCTTGACATGTGAACGATCTTAACTATTTATCTACTCTATCTATCACATCCTCCACGAAAGAAAATCTAATTGCGGAACTTACACAAAGAAATTAGATTTATATAAATACACGTATTCTGTCCGCTAAGTATCACAATAAACGTGTTTGCATCTTTGAATTTCTCATAAACGCGTCAACGTCGTTGACACATAATTATCAATCCACCTCAATTTATCCAGTTGACCATTTTGCCTTATGAACCCTTTATTCATAAAGCTCTTCAATTTCAACGATAACTCTTTCGTACACTATATTAACCATTTCTAACTGTATGCAAGATATCCAACTATCGAATTATTAACAATAGAAGTGGAGCAACGACGTAACGAATATTCGGCAACAGTTGGCAACTGACGAGCACAGACAACTGGCTATGCCGGCTGGTGGCCGCGCTTTTCGACTTTCTGAATTGCCATGGAAGCATCGTTTGCGTGTCCGTGGGCACCCAAGGTACCACACGCCACCATCTATCTCTTCTCTTTTCGAATCAATCGAACGTGTCTCCTCATTTTCGATCCTCGCGTGTCTTATTCTCCAAACGTTCCATTATATTCGTCCCTTCGCCGTATATATAGCGAAGACTGACTATTACACGATTTACGATGTAGATATCCAATTGCGAAGGAATTAAGCCGTAGCCTGAGTGACGCAGTTGGAGATACAGTTTATTATTCCGATTAGGAAAATTGATTTTGCAGATCGATTGGTCACGCTTGAGATGCAAAACGTCTCGTCGTATCCCGCATCGTGATGCGTGACATTAAACAGAAAATTTTATCCTTCGTGACACGTACTTACGTCGATCCAGATACGTGGGAAGCTGTGCACGACACGCGTAGGAAGTGCGTGTTACCCACGCGCATGACGCGTATGATATATCGTTGTGTAGTGGTTTGATGGCCACATACTGGAAAATACAGAGAAAATGGAAATATAACGTTATAATTGATTCTATCTTCAACCTTTGTTTTTTGAGAACGAACGAGCAACTTGTATCGTATAGATAATTGCTAATATATTTGTAGACACCTTACACTAACCCAGTATGTGTGTAGAACAAATTTTGAAAATTAGCGCTGTAACGAGATACGACTATCATGATTATTAATTGATAAAGTTTGATACACATCTGGAAATTTATATAGAATGCGTAGGATATTTAGTACAAGTATACCCATTTCCCAGAAATCACGAAAGTGTTTAAGCAATTAATTATTGTATATTATTCATCACATTAAGTGGAACCAATTTGACACTTAAAATATTGAATATTCAATAACGCTTAATACTCGGTGTTCAGTGGGACCATATTTAATCTTTATTATGTGCTCCAAATGGCTGTCCATGGTGAATACTCACCATGTTTGATTTTATATTAAATATACGTTTGTAGTAAATATCTTGCAATTTTTCTATATATTTTCACATTGATTTCAAATTTGATCGATCATGACAGCTTCGCCTTATTACAATGCTACAAAAAATATTATTAAATTTATTTATTTTTGTTCAATATTGATTATTTGTTTTATTTATTAATAGTAGAATATTGTATGCTTGCAAGTAGTTATTAAAATATTTAACTCCCTATTATCGTTTCACCACGTTATCATTTTTCACTTCCTCGTTTATCGACAGCCATGAAATCGCAAAACATCAATAAAATGGCATAAACGAAATGTTTGTTGCCGGTAAACCAACGATAAATTAAATTTAAACGCTCATAACTGTAATTATGTTATACTTCAACATTTCACGACCGTGTATCGTATACGAGACAAAGTTGGATAAACATAAAGTGTAAGTACGAGACGAAACCTCTATTCCATAGATCTATCAGCGGATCCACGCGCTTTAGTCACGACTAATTATTAATTAGAGACACGATAGAGACGCACGGTGAGCTCATGCAAATCGCGACGATTATGTATACCAACTCCATCCTTGCTAGTGCAAGCTGATAATCAATCTTCCAGAGGCCAGCATTTCCGTATCAACCTGAGATCAATCATTCTGGCAGTACCGAACACAAACATAAACGTGTTATTCCTCGAGTATCCGCGATGATTTTCATTTTCCTACGTACAAATGGTTTTCTTCGTCGTTTCATCATCCGAATTGAATCATTCTCTCGACTTCGCGACTACTTCGGAGTTACGTACCATTACGTAGGATAAACTAGGGTTACTTGAGTCAAACTAAGTAATTTGCCTTGTAATTCGCTAAATTCGGTTATAAACGATTTTTTGACTTGTCATTAGCGGCACAATAAAAACATCGAATTAAATACGACAAATTTTCATCTTCATCAAACATCAAGTCTCACAATTATACAGCAAATTTGGTTAAGTATTCTGTGCAAAATTGAAGATTGAATTTTAAGATGTTGAATCTTAAGTGACTCGAACAACCCTATCGTATTATACAATAGAACTTCATTTATCTGAACACCATTTATTGAAACGAAATTCAGTTAACACTCGATTGAACTGAACTTCTACTGTTTGAATTCGCTTTTCTGCACGTTAGTACCTATTATATGACGAAACGAGAGATAACGTGTAGTCAGAAAAATTTGGCGAGGAATTACCTATATCAACTACAATTACATAAATTGCTTGTCAGCCGACAACTTCGGATAAATAGAGTTCTACTATAATAAAGTAAGGATATTCTAGTTTGCTCTAAATGCATAGAACCACATGTTTCCCCTCGTTTCGTTTCTTTCCTCTTTGCCTTTCGGAAAAAAAACGAGAACTCGCGCGTCAGCCAGGTCGGATGCTGTCGTCATTCATTACGAGCAAATCCGCGCTTTCTGGCCAAGCGTACACACTTTTCTACACGCGTGCACGCCGCTCCGGTGTCCGTGTACCGTAAACAAGTTTTATCCATCCGCCGGGGTAAAATAAATAAATGGCGCTCGTGATGCAGTCCGGGGCCCGGTTGCCTTCCTCTCTCGAACGGCGCATACCGGGTGTTCACATCCGTGAAAACAGGCTCCGTAAATATGCACGTTTTATGCATCAATACCGAGCGCTCGCCCATGCTCCTTCTCTCCTCTCTCATTCTTTCCCTGTCTTTTTCCCGCTTTCCTGTTTACCCCCACCGTCCCTTGTCGTCATATGAGTAAGAGGGAACGAGAGGAATGTTGGAGTAAGTAACGGAGAAGGTGAGCTTTGACGGAAAGAGAGATGTACACGGCGTATTGGGGTGGGAAGGGATCGGGTGAAGGGTCATGTTTAATTCACGAGCCGCATGCACCGCTCAAGATATAGAATCGATAGAGAGATGGTAGCGGTTGATTTTCTTCTTAGTAATTGCTCCAACCAGTGCTGGTCTTCTTGGTGACGGTGATTCCATCGTTTGACGATTAAGACGGATGGAACGATTAAAAGAAGTAACAGGGCGATCGAATGGCCGATTTGTAACTTTTTATGGAAATTCTCAAGACTTGGTGTATTGGATATTGGACGTTGTGTACTCTTTGAGATTTTGTGTGATTTTTTGTAAACGATGTATTGATGCACTTTTTTGTAAAGTATATGCGGGTAAAGTATTATTTGTTCACTCGAATTCGATTGCTTTCGATTTTTAATCTACGTCTATTGGCGTGGCTCTCTGGTATTACCTTTAGGTCGACCGTTTCAGGACTTGCAAAATTAATTTGGGAAGATTAGCACGCTGGGACTTTAGCAAAGGTTCCCTGAGTTTTTGTGTATTTCATTTTGTATGGTCGCCCCATTGATGTTATCTTCTGATTGATGGAATAGCAAAGTCAAATACGATCAAGATACGAGAGAAATATTTAACTTCTTTAAGGATGGAATTATTGAAGCTAGCGAAAGATAATTGCTTTTTATCCTTCCAACAGAAAAGGAAATAATTCAGGAATATAATATAAGAAGATAAAAGATTTTCATTTAGGAGTCACTTCTGAACCATTATCCAAGAATTCTTAGAAAATGTCGGAAAAATGTGGTGCTACGCAGGCGCAACATCGTAAATTAAAATAATTGCGAAATAGATTTATTCGCGTGAAACTTGTACTATCGCAACCCTTGTCCCGTTTCTCCCTCCTCTCCTCTCCACTCCTCTTCCTTATTTTTACTTCGTTGGGTGACGGACTCCCGCGCGATAAGTATTCATAAAGCGAAATTACGCTGGACGACGTTATATCAGTTTCGTGGTAACCGTGTTTCTGTCAAAGTGTCGACAAGCCACTTAAAACGGTCTGCCGGTGTTTCTCCCAGACGAGGACGGCGTGCAAAATGTGAGAGTAAACTAGATATTAATGCGGAGTCGTTGCACGTCGAGGGGGAGTGGACCATTATGAATTACTCGGCCATGTATATGTATGAGTAACACGTATGCATATTCATAAAATAATCTCTTGACCTCGCGAAGATCGAAGCCAGATTGCGAGGCAGCGTGCGAAGAAGAATCGCGCGATGAAAAACCGCGTAACTCTGTTCTACATTCTTCGGTGCCGCCCGTAAAGAAATATTAAGAACTCGATGATATTGTTTCTATAATATTTCTATGATATTTCCTGCAAGTAATCGCTATTGACAAACGTCGAGAGCCATTAAAGTCTGGAAAATCACGTAATTCCTTGAAAAACCGCGACTTCGTCGTAAATCATCGCTCGTAGCGCTTAAAGAACCGAGAAGTTTCCTCGATTATGCCACCGTTTGGTAATATTTGTCATAAATAAATGTTGATGACAGTGGGCACACGACACAAGGTGGAAGAATTGGCTGGCCAACCGTTAGAAGTAGAATCAACCGTGCAGGCCAAGACTTTTCCAGTTTGCTCCCGGTGTAAATCGCTTTTCTTAACTCAATTACAATGCCGGTGGCTTTAATGACGCCCGTAATTATAGCGGCAATGTCAAAGTTAATTAAAGTTGTCGGATCGCTATCTTACTTTCATGCCGAGTCCGTTCAACGTGATTCTTTTAACCGAGACGAGACTTCGCGCCAACTCCCAGCCCCGCGAGAAAAAAAAAGGAAGCGAACTTTTCGGCCACTGGGAATGCCAATTCCATGACGATTCCCTTTTAAGGGACAAGAACTTTACATCCACCGCGAGTAAGATTTATGGTTACGTTACATCCAGAAGAAAATTACGAGCTACGGTGTCAGAAGCTGAGGGGAAGATTGACATATTCATCGAAGAGCCCCATACTTTAAGGTAAAATCGTTCGATGAAAATTATCAAATTATTTGGAAAATTTTGGATCAAGAGTTACCTTGAAGACTATAAAACAGTGACCCGAGAAAATTTTTGGCTAAAGTTGTAACACATTGAAAGAAATTGTGATTTCTTACAATGAGTACAAAATGAGAAAAGAAAAATAAAAGTTGTGACACTTGCTCCCTCAACGATAGACAAAACGATGAGAGACGTAATCTCTAAAGGAAAATAGATGTATCGCATTGAAAGTGCTTGAATATGTCTACAACAACAATGTTTGGTGTAGGAATTTCATCTGAAAGATAAATGTCACACAACCGTCCTAATACGCGCGCAAGGAATTTAAAAGCAGATAATCTGTGAAGATACTAAAAAAAAACAGAAAGTCCTCGACAATGGAAAAATCTCTGGTAGATAAATCGAATCGAAAACCAAAAGATGGACGCAAAAGATAAAAGAAAATAAGAAAGATCGATTTGGCAATTCGAGATATTCTTTCTAGACACACAGCTTAGAGACACAGCTGATCCAATAAGATATACTCCGTAGGCAGTTGGACTCGAGTAATTATCAAAGTTGTAACCAACAGAGTGAGTTAATGAGGCCGCCTGGTTACAACCTGTCGATTAAAATCGTGCCGACCGCCGCTCGCGCCTCCGTACACTCTCACTCGCGATTCGAGCTCATTGATATCGCCGTTTCAACCGATGGAAAACGAGACGCGCTGGAATTTCTGTCGATCGAATTCCGCCGATTTTCATTCACGATTTAACCGATACGCTAACGGCAAGTTCGTCGTACTTCGATGAACCGTGAAACAGGACCGTTTAATAACATGGAGGATTTACAGGTACCGGAATGTTTATTTTTCTTGGCGAGATTGCACGATGGAAACTTTAATTAACGAGCTCTCGAACCGGCCATCCCGATTTAATCGAAAACTCGTTTCCTTATGATTCTATTAGCCGCACGTATCAGGACTGTTTCGTTACTTAAATCCTTTCGGTTTGGAGATCGGTTAAGAGTCTCTAATGGGGTGTTACGTAGCATATCTCGAGCTCCTACAGGAAAGTGATCGTAAATTGTTACGTTATATAGTTGCACTACTTTGTTTTTAGATCAGCGCGAAGAAAACGTTAGGAAGAAACGTTAAGTGAAACGTTATAATCATTCATCTAAAAACATCATTTACTTATACAAGATCTTTACGTGGACGATAGCATCGGTGCATAAAGTTTCTAAACAATTAACTCCGAGACGATAAAACGCTGATGTAAGAAGAACGCGCCAAAAAGAATTATAAACTCCATACGCAAGTTCAACTCCTCTTGTTTATACCGTTTGTAACGCAAAAAACTTCCACGCTAGCTTCAGCCGAGATCCCTGTATCTCATTTCCCTTTCTAAGTGTCTAGGGTTCGGTACAAAAGCCGAGAAAAAGCGAATTAGCGAGGCGGCAGCGGAACAGCTAGGTGAGAAACCGGCGGAAAGAAGCAGAAAAACGTCGGTCCAGGATGAGGACGAGTTTTACAATCGGTGCAGAGGCGAAAGGGTCGGAAAGCCGCGATTTTACGTTCCCCTGGCCGCATAAGCCCGCTCGTTTTCAGCCCGCTGCATGGAAATCCAGGATGCTTTTACTACCAGTGCTGCCGGTCGCTAACTTAAGGGGGAAACTTTATGGTTTCTCTCCTTCGTCGTGAGTCGTCGAGGCACTGGCTCTCCAAGGGACTCCATACACGCCCATTCCGCTCCTCCAGCCACGATACCACCGGTGTCGGTGTTTCGAGTTCGACGAGGAAGACACCTGATCGCCGTTAGAAGAGAGGCTTTACTCGTGTAAGGGTACGGAGCTTGTGAAAAGTGGCCTGGAAACGAGCGACTCGTGCATCCGCTCCTCCACACGCTGAAATTAACGAGCCACGGACGTGGCCTGCACGCTTCGGGAATTACATCTTCGGGGTGCGCTTTTTTCCATAAGGATACTTAACCGTTCCGGAGTTACGTGGCGCGAGCAACGGATCTCTGCTTTGTCTTGATCCTTGCTGCGATTCTGCGCTGTAGGTCTTGTTTATTATTAGATTCAGGGTAATGGAAGTATTTTATAAATTTGTTAGATACCACGTCCTTGTGAGCGTCTTCCGATTATGGTACATTTTAGTAGGATTTCCTTTGACACTTGTTTTGGGAGATCGAAGTTTGGTGAAAAACTAGTTGGATACGATGTTTTTTTAATTATGGAGCATTTTAATAGCATCTTCTTCATTGTTGGTTTCTATTTTCTTTTTTTTTTTTTTTTTTTTTGTAAAATGGAATTTGTTGAAAGATTCGTTTGCATAGAATGTTTTCGTGATTTTGATCCAATTATGGTGCATCGTGATGGATATTTAGCTTAATTAAACTATTTTGAAATTACGTGGTATGAAGCATCTTCGCTCTGTCTTACCGTTAGCTTTTATTGTGATCTTATAGCGTGGATTCTCCTCGCTACTAGGTTCAAGAGAATGGGAATAAAATGCTAATTTTTGAAAAGTGTAGTGCGACCTAGTGAATTTATTTCAATTGTGGCACAGTGTGACGGATACTTAACGATCTTCCAGTTACTTAGTCTGAAGAACAGTTCTTTACTCTGCCTTCATTCTTATTACGATCTCGTATAATGAATTCTCTTCATTATTTGTACGATCCTACGCTTTTGTGATTTTCTACCTTTGTATACTTTTTGTGTTCAGTCAAATTCTACCAACTTTTTCCAATCTTTTTCAATTTGTAAATTTTTACAAACAATTACATATTCCTTTCATCTAATATCTTGAGTGAATATCTTGGGCAATCGAAATGAATATCGCGAGTCGTTTAAGTAGAATAGAGAATGTTGAAGGCAGGAGACACCATGATGGAATCGATGGACGCGGTCGTGTGCTCGCCACCGTGAAGGTTTCGATCCATCGATGCCTCGTGAAAGACCGTACGGCTCCAGTCATCGCATTCTCCTTTTTCGACCGCGATCGTTCCATGCTCCGATTGGCCGGAACGCGATACCTCCGTGTCACGGTGAAATTAAGCGTGCTTTTAACGCAGCCCCGTATTTGAGGAACCCCCTCGACAGGCGCCCTACCGACAATCGATCCTCGTCCAATACCGGAGCGACGTAGTTCCCGATGACGATGAAGTATGGCGTATTCTCCAGCTACATTTCTCCATCGCGTTCAATACTCCTCCATTTCAAATTTATCTTCGCCAATTTTCTTTTCACGAATAATTCTCGAACAGTTATACAAAGACGAAATTTAGATCACGAGATACAAAAAGAATATTACTGGGTTACAGAAAAACTAAATTCAAGTTTAGCTCTTGTTGTTTTAGATCCATACGTTAGCATAATACACGTAGTAACGTAAACGTAAAAAAAGACAATAAATCCTGCTCGTTAAAAATCCTACAAACAGTCATGTGGAATGATGACCTAATGTTTGAATGTATACATATTTCGTTACTATAACTCCAATAAAAAAACTTGCAAAGTTATATATAAAACGATTTATCTCTTCATTGCGTTGATTGTTTATCATCGTATCAATTGGACAGGGAAGAACGAACAAAATTTAGAAAACGATACTAAAAACTACGTGCTCCATTCGATAATCTCCCGTATCACAACGACTGTTCAAAAAATTTACCCATCGATCTTGCCACCATTCTCACACACCCATAAACGTACACCCATAAACTCCCATGAAAACCGAACGATATAACGATTATCACCGTATCTTTATATATATAACCAGAAAACAAACGCGTCACGTGTTACGCGCGCCCGGTTACAGCTCAATAATCCAATTACAAAAGACAATAAATTCCGAGCGGGCAGCGTGCGACCATGAGCGGATATACGCGCGGCTCAGCTCGCACACGCAGTCGGCAGCGCGGCAGACGAATGGCCAGGGTGGCAGAACGAATTTAATGCCACGTCGTCGGACACGCTGGCCGCTCTCCCCCGGGAGGAGAGGAGACACTGACATCGGGAACGGAGTTTCGTGGTAGGCAGGACCTACCCTTCCGGACAACAGACGACCAACGGAACCCGACCTACGGGGCATTGATGCGTACGAAAAAGCGCGCGCATGTCCGCCACAACCGTGGCCGGTCGGGCATTAGGGAAATATTCAAATGGACCTGCGAGACCCATTGTTATTCTACCGTGAAAACGGCCGACGTTGTTACCTTTTATTAGTATAATTTGTCCTATTAACCGTTTCCCAGCCACCACCTTATAACGGCTCCTCTGTCTGCGTTCCGGTTTTTCTTTTTTCTTTATGGTGTCTCATGACGAAAATTGGGGTATGTACATATACGACCGATCAAAAGTTTGGTACTACCATGTATTCTATAAAACTTGGGAATTTAACAGGAAATAGAATAGATTAGAATCTTTTTAATTTAACAAAATTTTTAGTCGGAAATCTGTCGGGCTAAAGGAAATTACTATCGATATATGTAACATTGGTTTTGAATAATTAACAAGATTAGTAGCAATATATACGTAATTGGACATGTTCAACTAATATAATTTAATTTGGATATTTCATCCTTTCTTCGGTTCTTTGTTTTCTTTTTCTTAAAACATTAAAAGTCTTTTAAGGAATTTGAGGGCCACGACGGAATTACGAAGAAATTTTAAATACCAAAAGTTGAACGATTCTATGACAGACTTTCATTTATCTAGGTAACTAAATTTCATTAACGATTTTCCTTGTTACTTATGATTTCTCAAATAATGGAAATTTACGTTCAGATAAGTAGATGGAACAGATAGAAGTTCGATCAATATTTATGATATGTAGTTAATTTCGCCAATTATATTTTCATGAGGTTTCAATTCCAAAGTGAAAACAAATTCTTTAATTATTTCATTTACTAATTTATACGTATAGATCCTTACAATAAGAAGGAATAAATTTCTACGATACATGGATCAAAATCTTGTAATATTAACTTGTTCTAAATTACGTCCGATTGTGTCGACGCCTAAAAATTTAAATCTGAATCAGTTAAAATTTCGCTGGTATAAATGGATCTTAGTATATCCTGTCTCTATCAAGTTTTTGTACCATTTCAAATGGAATGTAGGATAGATAGAGGCGAATATATGCTAGTTTATGGTAGTCGGTTTTCTGTCGGATTTCTCGGATGGTAGAGAGTTAAGAAGCAGGGGCCCACGCCTCGATGAAAGTTCTTCACGGTGAGTGACTCACCGATCGAGATTAATGAACGTGCGCCTTATAGGCGCCGGGAAAACAGCGAAGCTTCTTAAGGTCGTTGCGCATTGTCTTCGCGCGAAAATCGTGCCTTTAAATGGAGGGCTTAACGAGCAGGATATCCTCGAGATTCTTCGACGAAGAAGAAACAGAAGGTTGTGCCACGACGTTGAGGATTGTTCGAGATCGTAAGTTCCGATCGATCGATCCGAGTATTATTAATTGCGTGTTGGTGTTCTTGTAACTTTGGTCTCACAAAAATACGACCCACTTCTCTTTAACCTTGCGTCACGCTTTCCATCTGCCTGCAGTCGCCATTCGAAGAAATGCACACGAAATCTTTCTCTCTCCCTCCCTCCCTCTCTCCCTCTTCCTTCCTTTTTGCGCTCCATCGAGTTGTACTCTCTGTTCTTCAATGATAATTTGACCTACTTCAAATATGGTCATTTGTGAAATGTTAATTCCGTCGCAGTTGGAACATTTACGATAAATCGTCGGAATTTTCAAGTTCGTACACCATCCAAAATAGTAATTTTCGCTCTGCAATTTCGACGACAAGTAAAAGATGGCAGAACCTTTTTCTGTCAATTGTTCTCTGAATTTCACATTTATCGCAGCGGAAATATTTTCAAGAAATCATCCGAATTGCTTTGAAATTTATATTTCATTCAAAATTAACATAATTAAACATAATTGTTTCCTTCCAAAATGTCGATAGCAATCAGAATATTCGTAAAAAAAATATAATCCTTTTTCGCAAAAATCTCAGCTCCCGTTTTATGCTATCCACTCCTAAATGCTTGGGGAAAGGTCGAGGGAGTCTTGAAGCATCGAGGTAAAGGCGGGTGCACGTAAATACACATACACGGCGCATCATAGTTAACCACGGTGATCGTACGCTGCGATATCATCTCCTGCCTCCTTCCTCTGCTTCGCTTCTTCTTCTTCTTCTTCCTCCTCCTCTTCCTCTTTTCGCCTTCGTCCTCGTCCTCTTCGTCTTCTCTCGCGCCTCCACGGCTAGAGGGATTGCATAACCTCACCTTGCCGTTAAACGTGAAACAATGCTCTCGCGTGAGACAGTGCGAGGTGGCGGAGATACGCGATCTTTTGCCGGTGCCTAACTCCCGGAGCGGACTTCTCCGCTATCGTCGAATACGTTCTATTCGCGGGTTCTTTCGACCGCCGCCTCCTCTAATGATTCACAGCGGCATAGAACGCGAATGGATCGACGATGAACGCTCGTTTTCGCGCCGTGACATTTTCAACCAGCCGATCCGTGACAAACGAGCCGAGAGACTGTCGAGTGTCGCGGCTCGTTGCGGCGGCCACGACCGCTGATTTCTTGTTTCAGTACCATCTATCCGCTTAATTCGCACAGATTAATTAAGACGGATTCTCAGCGTTGTTGTTCGCTGGGGATCGCAGCTTCTGAGGAGAGTAGAAAGGGATTTTGTCACACTTGTCTTCTGTGTAAAACAAAAAAGAACTGTGTCATAGTTGTCTTCTGTGTGAAACAGGAAAAGACCGTGTCATACTTGTCTTGTGTATAAAGTGGAAAAGAACTGTTTTGATACGGATATTCTGAGGATTTTGTCAAATTGGTTTATCACTGGAGTAGATATTATTTAATAGATTTAGACGTTTGAGAAATTTTAGTCGATATTTTTTTTTTTTGTAGTACATTACGTAATTACAAGTTGATTTGATAAAATTGATTGGTTTAATGAAACGGGTAATTATGATTTTGTTTGAAAATTTGGCAACTCTTTAACGTTGGAAGATAAATACATTGCTACAGGGCGTAGTTTATTAGAATCATCCTATTGCGTTGCGTGGAGATTGAGATTTATAATTCTCATTCGGTGCTCATATTATTGTTACGAGTTTCTCATTACGAGCATGGATTGTTTATATCTTAGCCATTGATCTTTATGGATTTCAGCTACCATATCTTATACTGAAATATCTGTACAACTCGTAAAAGGTGTATTATACAGTCATTCTGTTATCTCTTTACTTTAGTCATTTGTGTTTTATGGGGTTAAGAAAAATAAAATTCTCTAATTAAGACATCATGAATTGAACATGATTTCAACGTAATATCAAAGCATCGTGAATTATTTGCACAGTGTCCCATACAACTACACGTTTATGTGGATATCCAACATTTTATATACTTTTATATATTTAGTTTATATATTTTGTAATGTATTTGGCAAACAATAATAGGATAAAAATGTTTGCAATATTTTATACCACTATTCAAAGAATTGTCGCATGTGTGACGATGGAAAAATTCGGATTAGAAATCGAATGTGTTTCGTCAGCGACATCCGCGATCGCGGCAATATTTCATTTTCTTTGGTATCTCTCGTTCGCCCCTTGTCCCTCATTTGCCCCATTGTTTTCATCGTGTAGGCTCAATAGAATCAGCAAACAATTTATTACGCCTACACCTGGGGCGCATCTATACCCTTATCAACGATCGCTCGTTGCTCCTTGCAAACGATTGCTCCTTCAAGTTGAGCCTCCGACGAGCCAACAGCCGACGCTGACTTCGGGCAACAACAGACCTTCCTCTCTCGCCTGAGTTCCCGGACGAGTGCTTCGTAGTCGAGTGCGTGAGTAAAACGTGCAGGTCACCCTCGTGGATCTGCCCGTTATGCGACCGGCACGAATGTAACATAAAGAAAAGAAGGAGGAAGAAAATATTATACAAAGCCTGCTATAATTCCTCGAAACAACTGATTACAAATGCGTCTGCTATTATAAAATGTAAACAGGAGCAATATATTTTAAAAAAAGGGAAGAATATCCAGTCAACGTATAAAATACGTAGTTGTATAAAAAGTTTCTTTCGAATAATTTTTATCGTTGCGTTTGCTTTTAAAAGTCTCGATCCAAGCGAAATTATTTTCCAACATGAGAAAAAAGAGAAACAAAAATATAATAGTCGAATAATTCTATGAAAAACTCTTTTCTGTCGTTTCTATCATTAGAGATATCTATAAATGATAAAAAAATTTGGAAGAAGAATTACTCGATCGTATAATCGATCATTGAATACATATAGTTTAACTTGCCTCTTCCGTGTGACAGGAAAGTAGATGAAAGTGTTTGTAGAATGACAGGGTGCATCGGATGATTAAAGTGAGACTGTGACGCCTCTCCTTGAAGGAACACATTGTCCATTGCGAATACCGTTGATATCAAAGACACATAGTGTCACATCGTGTACTCGCAATTAATAGGTACGACCTTTTATAATTACAAATGCGTTCCTGACGAAATCGATAACCTTTCATTAATCTGGAGTGATATTCACTACTCGAAACAATATCATCATTTTTCAACAAGTTCGTAATTGTGTACTTACATTATAGAGAATTACATCATTATAGAGAATAATATTTGACCATTATTTCCTAGAGACTACTCTTTCTACCAACATTATGTGTTTATTATACATAAATAATTTTTCAATAAATAATTATTCAAATAGTCTTTCCCGAAATTTCCTGCAAAACTTGTTTGAAACTGAAACTGAAAAAACAAACAAACAAACAAAAAAAACAAACTGAAAAAACAAATTTTCCCACAGCACAAGAACGACCATGTTCATGAAAAATTAATCTCCTTTTTAGATCTTTAACTTCCGTAGTTAGTTCAAATACGACATGAAATTCTATAAACTTCATATTATAGCTCTCAAACAATCGACGATTCTGTGCCATCGACGATTTCCCCCGGAAGTTCGCGTGTCCTCGGTTCGCGACAAGCCATAAGCGGCAAGTGAACAGTCGCAAATCTTCGACGGCGGCAAGTTCGGGACGCGAAACGGCTTACGATGGTGTACCATCGTGCATGCATGCACGGCTACATAAGTGTTCATGCACACGGCAGCAGATTTCTGGGGCGATAAAATCCCGCGAGCGAGGAAGTCATGTCCCGTAACTATCTGGATGTACGGTCTCGCGGTTTTCGTGTGTGCACCCACTCGAAGGCCTGATGTACGGGCGAGTACGCGAGGAGGACGACATTTTCCACGAGAACGAGCCGCGCCTTGCTAACCTTCCCGAGTAAAAGCGTGAAATTACCGGCAACCCGGCTAAAATTACCCTCCTCTCGCCCCTCTCGACCTGCAGCTCTCCTCCCTTCTTCTTTCTTCGATATCCAGCTCGCGGAAACTGCTCGAAAATTGCACGTGCCCCGCTATACGCCCAAGAGTACTTTGGATAATTCTCAACCGCCTTACGGATCCTGTACACGATCAGCCTGTGTCGAGAATTTATAGGGCAAGTATTTACTCCGTTCGTTATGAAGATCTTTTTCTTTTTTCTTTTTTCTCAAGAACATCAGATAATTTTGGATACTGGTAGAGTGATTTCTTTTTTTGATTTGAACGCAGAATTATTGAGGACTTTTTATATTACTTTATCTACCAAAGTGTATTAGAATATTTTATCTACCAAATGTGGAAACTATCATTAATTTTATATATGAAATTGAAGATTAATTTTATTCGTCGTTATTATTATTATTTCTGATTAGTATTATTATTAATTCTACGAAATAAGGATAACCTGATTTCCACGTGGCTGATGATCGGTTTGTTAAAATATTTAATCTTGCAAAATTGAAAGATTATAGAAATGTAGCAAGTTGCATGCTACGAATTTATCAAATAATCCAAAGATTCTGGCCCTAAACGCTAATGCTCTTACTCTGTCTCTATTCGAATTAAATTCAATATCTATGCAATTCCCCTATTACTAAATGCGAAGCAAAAAAATTTCGATTCTATGAAGAATGCACAATATCCCCACTGCGATCAAGCTACTCTACCAAGACGTCCACATATCTACACGACCATAAAGCGTTTTTACCACCATTTAGCCTATCCAGCGACTGAATCTAACAACTCAAAACGATGTTCATATAAATAATTTCATAGGCGAATGCACGTAGATACCTCGAAAGTCGAAGCTCGTCGACTTTTTCCACACGCGTACCCGACGTTGTTCGTGTAGTACCGCAACGTCGTCAGAAGTGTTCGGTTCGTTCCCCACGGTGCAAAAAACTTTTATATCGACCATACAAGCTATGGTGTACACCATCGAGGCTCCTGTGCGTTTCTGGATGCAGGATACGCGAGCATGGATAAACGGATACCGAGAAAAGAGAGAAGGAACGAAAGCTACGACGCCGGCGGAAAGTGCATGCGCGAGCCTCCGCATATAATTTACCGTTTCACGATGGCACGTCCGTCCATAGAATCTGCGGCACGAAACTGGAATAGGTCGGTTATAAATTTCCCTTTAACGAGCCGGATTTTTGCTCGCGAGTCATCGATCAGATATCATCAAAATTCATACGGCAAACGCGCCGATCTGCTATCTCTCTCCTTGTTGCTCATACGGGACGATAATCACACCGGTGTCTGATAAGGATCAAAAGGTAGCTCGCGCGTTTTCAGGCCAGGGCATCTCGATTATACGAAACCGGCGCGTCGGTATTTAATTCGACGCGATTTTATCGGCGACTCCGCGCGAGAGAGGAAGAGATGAAACCGCGAGAGAGGAAGAGATGAAAACGCGAGAGAACCCAGTTAGGCGACGAGAAGGGGAAGTTTCAAAGAGGAAACGATACGTACACAAGGAGATGGAAGGAATTTCTTGATCCCCGACATGAATCAGGTTAGTGTACCGTCGCGATCATCGGCGCGATCAAATGGAAATTTTCTTCTTTTACGCGCGGAACGCTCTATGCTAATGAAGATCGGGGATTTCCCCGGCTTTAGATCGTGGATATACTCGATGCTTCGGTATACCAGCGGATTCGCGATAAGCCTTTATCTCTCTCCCGTTTCTGCGTCACACTTCGAGGTTAGAATAATGCATACGTGCATACGATGCGCATGAGATTATAAAAGGCCGTGTATACACAACGGAGAAGCAGTCGTGTGTATAGGCAGCAACGATATAATGCGTATCCTGGCTGGAAGAAAGAGAGTCCACTTCATCATCCTGCGACACGTACCGAGAGTGCGGAGGTGCACGGCGCGGAGTACGCGAGAGTGACATTGCCAGGGCTGTCTCCTTGTAATTTATTACTGTAAACACGACCGACGAAGTCTAGTTTTTGCTCCGAGACACGTCGCCGCCGATTTACATACGCGCAACGCTTTCCGTTGCAGTCGCTCTTTTAATCGCAGCCCTAGATTAATCTTTCTTGAGCTTACCGGATGAAAACCTGTTAAGGAGACTTCCGAAATTACGGTACTTTGATAATGTTTGATAAAGCTCCAGGCTTCCTGTGTTACGTTGTCGCACACATGTCTCTCAATTATTTTGTTCCGCCTGATTGTGGAAATGAATGCGGATCATCGAAGTTTCGGTCTTCTTAGAGATTCTTAGGGACGATTCGTTCTCGAGTTCTTCATATTTGCGAGCGATGATCTTTCAAGCATTTTATACAACGCTACTGCAGGGGATATAATCCAGACAACCTTGGATTATGACACAAAGTTCTATTAATGCCGATCATTAAAATGCAAATATTTCTTCGAGATTCTTAGAAACAGTTCTTTTCTAGTTCTTCATATTTGGAATTGGATATCTATAAAGTTTTTTAGTTTCACCTCATTGAAAACATGAAATTTTAAGAGATATTCGTTTTATCGATATTGACTATTAAAGTTCAGATTCATTTCTAAACTTCCAGGAAACAATTCACTCTTGGATCCTCCGTCTTTGCAATTTGTCAATTATGAAATATTTCGTTTCACCCCCACAGAAAAATTAAAGCCTCAATTATATTACTATATACTGCATAAACATTGGCTATTGAAGTACAAATCAATTCCAAGATTTCTAGAAACGTTCCGTTCTTAAATCTTCCTTTCTGAAACTAGACGTCTTTAAAGTACTTCTTTCCATAAAGAAAAAAAAAACAAATTTCGATCAACTTCCTATTATGATGCTATGTTACATCAACACAGACTTGTCGAAATTTATCTGCAACTCTTCAAAAGACAATTAATTCCTCATCTAACGTAAGCAAAATCGAACGAAAAGCATGGAACGTGTTCAAAGGGAGGCTATCTCAATGATATTCGCTCGACCATGTTTCTGATAAAAGAAAACAGGTTTCCGATCGGCTCGTTTATCAGCTCATTCCGCGATATCTTAATCCTTCTTTCCCATCTCTCTCTTCTAGCTAGCAGAAACAATCTTTATCTTTGTCATCCGCGGAACACAGAGCTCGCGATTAAAACGCGTGAAAGCAGGGTGCTCTCGAGGCGAGGTATACGCTTATGGATCGGGCTAGGTCATTCGCCACCATAGGCCGAGCACTGTACATGGCGCACGGTGCTCCCAGGTTCCCGATTTCCGTAAAAGTCCAGAAACGCTCTCGCAGCCCATCGGAGCGCGAACTGAGCGCGCTTCAAATGGACTTTACGGTTTCCACGAACGAGAAATAAAGAGGGACCCCAGGCCGACCGGTCGACCTATCGCGGCCTAGCCGCCGCGTTACAACGTGTCGTTTACATCTTAATCCGTGCACTCAGCGTCCCCTCGAAGATACCACGACTGGTGCACGCTCTTGGTCGTATCGTGGTATCCGCTTCCACTTTGCCGCTGGATAAGAGAACGGTACCAACAGGTGCGATTCCAGGCGCGAAACGATCGTCCAAGCGAAACTTCGACACGCTCGATCTTATCGGATGATGCGGCTGCACAGTGTTTAGGGATATTAATATTTGCGCGAGGAATATTGATTGGGCAGATTATCTTGAGATTGTGCTATCTAATTCTTACACGAAAGACGCGTTGTTCCCGTTAGGAATGAATGTTACAGTATAATCAGTTTCTTTTTAATTGATAATGTGGAACAAATGCAATTGCATGTGTCTTATTGTTTAAGATTAGACGAGAAATAGATGAGAAATTATTGTTTGTAGTGGTATAGCCTTGAAGAGATGATGGATGTGACCAGTGTGATATCGTTACGCTGTTATAACAGTGATTAGACATCGTATGCATACAGACGTTGAAATGTATAATGAATTCCTGTAGAAAAGCATATACTTTAAATACATAGCTATCGTTTCGTTTGATTATCTCGTGTCTCAGAAAAATGCACTCAGAAGAGATATTTCTCATTTATTCCACAAAGTAGTGGAATTGCAACACTATCTTGAAGCAAAAAGCACTAACCCAGAAAACTTTGCATATCTACCGATGTTAATGCAGCTATATATTTATGCGCGTTGAATTAGAAACAGTAAAACATGTATTACAAAGAGATATCTATCAAATACGTTGCGTATCATCATCGCAAAATTCCACCGACTGTACCTAATATTTGTATCATGTGGTCCTATCTGATTTTGTAAGTCTTCTTCTCGAAATACTCCAAAACAAGAAACTATGTGAACTATCGGATCAACATAAGGAGAAGGAAGTTCCAAACAAGAAGAATTACTCAGAAAAGCGTACTCCTGTTGTTTTCACAGAAGAATGGAGTGAAAAGGGGCTAAACAACGAAGACAAAACAGCGGAGGCTCATTTTTCTATGTACGACTGCAATTTAAACGCAGTCAGAACGCGAATGTAAACGCGACCGTGGCTTAGTGGGACGCTGACCACGGCGTAGGAACGACCCAGGGGACGAGGATCTACACCTCGATGAGCACAGCACGACATTCTCCTTGCCCCTTGCCTCTCTGTTCCCGGTGGTCCCTCGTTTTCTTCCTCCGCGGCCGCTACCAAGAAGAAGGTTCCTTCTCTCTCTCTCTCTCTCTCCCTCTCGCTTCTTCTCCTCTCCTCCGCCTTCAACTTCTTCCTCGCGTCTTTTTTTCCACTCTTCCTTCCCCGCCTGTCTCTTTCTCTCTCTTGTCCTGTCTCCGCTCATCGTCCTCGAGCGCGTCCACCACGATTGTCCGGTAAACCATGGTGCGAACCGCTCACCGTGACGAAGGTATCCACCTACAAACGAGGACTTATTCCGAGAGCAGCTCGTGGAAACTCGCGAATACCGACATGGGAATCGGCCGAGCCGAGTTCGCCCCGTCTCGTTAATTATGCCAATGACAACCGGCTGAAACGCAGGATTGAGCTGTTGAACGCGATGGCTCCTGGTTTCGAACCCCACCCCCTCTTATACGTGTTAAAGGGTGTGGAGTAAATGAGTGGATGTGTGTTAAACTTTCGGAGGGATGATTAGTTTTTGGATAGGTGGAATATTAGATTTTGAATTTTCTTTGTTTGCAAAAGATTGCTTTTTTTTTTTAGAAAAGAAAGAAATTTTTTTAAATCAGCGGAGTAAAAGCTTTGGGTCACTGATTTAGTTGGGAACTTTGAGCATTGAGAGATTTCGTCATTCTATTTAGAAATCTATCCCGCTATGAACTAGCAAATTCAGATTATTTGGTATTACCAAATAACATTAAGAAATATCAAATAATCTGAATTTTTCGCTTAGACTGAGATACATTTTCAAACAGAATAATTAATATCTCTTTTAATCCTATACTAAAGTGCACACTTACATGGACACGTTGAACGAGCACCGATAAGGAGCAAAGATAACGTGTTATACAATTTACGCTGAAAGTGAAAATTCGATTCGAAATGAAAAAAAGAGATTAAACATATAGCCACGTCCAAATTTCCCGTACCATGTATAAAAGGCTGCTTATTGAAACATCAGAGATCGTTACAAAGATAAAGAGTTCCCGCGAATAAAAATATTGAAACAGAAAGTGAAGGAGAGAAAGTGATCCACGAATCACTAGGCTAAACTAAAACCTGATGATCCATCGTCCTATATGGTAGATACTGATGGAACAACAGAGATAAATGTTAGTGAATGTTTTCGGTGAAAGCCACGGAAGCATAATATAATCGGGATATCATTTAGTGGAACATCGGGGTCTAACGCCGGATATTATTCTTTTACCACGATCTAACGAGGTTGAGCGAGCAAGGAGGTACTCGTTTGCCGAAGAGGATGGCGCGAAGCGATGCGAGGCATGCTGGAAGTCAGGATCAGTTCCTATGCATGCGATTGCATGCGGATGAATAGGGCCTTTGTGTCTTGCGAACGACAGCCAGTACGATATACAATAACGGTTCCCTAAGATTTCTCACGTAAGCCAGGATCTGCATGTAGCCAGGAGAGAGAGATGTGGTTCAACGTTTGCTCCGGCGCATCTGCATTTTATCATAAAACCACGTAAACGCATAACGGGACTCGGGTTCGTCCTCGTGTACTTTCAAACTTTGTCCATGCTCCTTCCTCTATTAGGACTTCTTATGAGATATTAATTATTCACTGTGTTCAGTTAACAGCGCATTCTGATACATACATAAATATTTACGACATCCTCCAAGCCTTTTCCGAGCTTTCGTCCTATCAGCATTTTCTATGATACACGTAATACACTTGTTTTCTCTGTTTAAGTAGTAGCTCAATTTAAGTAATAATTCAGCTAAGCATATTTTTGACATTCTTCAAACTTTTCACTTCCGATGATATACGAAATATTACTCGTTCTTTATATTCAATCAACAATAGTTTTTGATACATGCTTTTGACATTTTTCAAAATTTCCCAGATTTTTAAGATATTAGGATTTTCTATGATTCGTGGAAATATACCCATTTGCCACAGTCACGTAACAGTGGACTTAAGACACGTATTCTAATATCTGTTCTTTTGATCAGCCTACTCGTAGTTGATGACAGGCCAGATATATCGCTTATTTTATTCTTCGATATAAACAGCAGAAAACTGACTCCTAAGAATCGTCTTGTAATAAGTTAAATCGTTTGAACTGAGTGCTACATCTCGCTTTCTCGTATCTGTAATACGATCTATATCTTAATCTATTTTTCTCATAACGCAAACACTTTAGAAATGAAAAATACAAAAATCCCATTTATTGTGTCATTAATTCTCAAGTATCTGCTAAATCTCCGACTCAGTCAATAATTCTGTGTCTCACTGTAACAATAAGAATGTCTGACCTACAAATTCTTCGATCATCTGTAAGATTATCTCTCGCTCCAAGTAAAAATTATTATTTCTGCAATTGGACAATCTTCCGTTTTAACTTCCTCGAAGTGCCAATTATTGTTTGAACCAAACAACGGAGAGTTCGAATTTTCCAAAAGTTTCTCAATTTCGCTGCGGTCTGTGTATTAAATCCCTCTTGTGAATTCAGGCTGAGCGCAGGTATCGATGAACAGTAACCGGCACGAAGTGTGCGTGTCCGCGCAGGTGGAAAGAGAGACGGGAAAAAGAGAGAAGGAAAAGGCCGGGTAGAGAATGCATCGGTACGCGATGATGTAACGGCGTTATGAATATGTACAAAATAACAAATGGTCCCGGGACAAAGGAACGGTGACAGGGTACGCGCGTGTACCGCTCGTATTCCGGCTGTCGCAGCCTCACTCGTTCCACACGGTACGTGATCGCGGTGTAAAACGGTGTTTCGATTTCAGCCATAACCATTTTTCGCCTGTTCGATACACAGAGAGAAACGAAACACGGGAATAGAGAGAAAGCAACAGAGAACCTTGGTCGTTGGGAATAGGTATAATAACACTCGTGATAATCGCGTTTCCGATTAAGATTCCTCTGGTCGGCAAACAAACGTGCGGCGCACGTGCTCCATTGTACTCGCTGGGAGCAACAAAATGTTTCTCGCGATCATGATTAAAAAAGAAGAATAAAAAAAAAGACAAGATAAAAAAATGGGAAAAACAGGTAGGCGAGAACATCGCACGAACGTTTGATTGATATCTAACTAACGCGTCCAGCCACGGAACGTGGCTCGTCCGTAAACGGAAACTCCATTAAATTTGTTTTTTCGATGCTGACCAAACGGTAGATACTATCGGAGGAAATGTGTAACGGTATCTTTTCAATTCCTCGAGGGTTTCTTACATCGTAGATTTACTCGTAACGTCCTAGAACGGCCGAACCACTATCCTGACTTTAGAAACAAACGAAATAAAAAGTAGAAATAGAAAAAATGAAAGAAGTAGAAAATAACATAGAAACGCAACGATGAAGAACGCAAAACGCAAGGGGGCCGTTGCACCACTGGGGAATTTCGTTGTTGTTAAGGTGGCACTGCGCATCACCGATGCCAGGCAGGAAGTGGGAATCGCCGAAGCAGCGAGGGGGGCAAGGAGCGGGGGAGTAGCGGAGCTGAGGGAACAGGGGAACCCGACGCTGCATTGTGGGAGTGAGCGGGCGAGCGAAATAAAAAAAAGGCATTATAGCATTATGCGAACGAACGGGGCCCTAGTGACGCATTTACACGGCTGTTATTATCCCCTTCCCTGTCCCCCACCCCCTTCTACCACCCTCAACTAGGTAGGAAACGTAGGTACCTACGATACCTGCTTACATGCTCTGACAGACGAGACAGTTCGGAAAACCCGACATATGTCGTCCGTACATATATATACTTGTTTGAATACATTAATAAAAATCGTGGTCGAATTCGAATCCCTCGATTCGGTGATTCTATCGTTCCCACGAACCATTGGTTGCAACCCGGTGGCAGTTAGAACGTTTTGATTTGATTGGGAGCAATAATGCTTTAATTTGTCGATGCCTCGTGTGATATTCAAGATTAGGAAGATTCGATTAACCCTTTGGCATATGTGGATAAGATATTTTACGCTATAACATCGATCACTAACGTTATAAGTGAGATATGATGTACGTCTTTGTATAATGACGCGAGATGTTTGAATAATGTTCTATAGATTTGGATGAAAATTAATTTGCAAGATATCTCGTCCACATTTCGAATATACTATTCCCCGTGAACACGAAGGAATTGACGATGTTAAACATAGCAATGTTACAGCATAAAAGTTTCTGTCAGTTTTCTTTTACTTGCACAAAGTAATATTCTATTGCAAAAATGATAAAACAGATATATGAAGTATTTCGCTTATAGTACTGGATAAATGCGTCGCGAGATATCTCGTCTACAAATACAAAGGGGTTAATCTTTAACTGTTTAAGATAGATTCTCGTACTAACAACAGCAACAATAATTTTTCAGAATTGTAGAATTGTAGAGAAATAAATATTCTACTTTCAAAAGACTCGGGAAAATTTTCACAGTGACAAGTTGCTCGTTAACAGCCCTTATCGATCGAAATATCCTCATTTCGCCGCCACTCGTTATCAGAATTCGAGGCTCTTCGCTTCAACGTCCCCGTTTCCATCTCCATCGATTCGTAGCTGATTGCCGGCCCGTTGAAAAACCCTTCAGCGACGTGCAGTGTGTGGCCGTCGTCCGGTACCGATGACGGATTAGTTTGTTACGGCTTTCGGCTTAACGGAGGGCGCAGGTAGGCCGTGCCGATACGCGTGATTATTTATTGTGCGGACAGATTGGATCATTCAGAACACGCCGATGGGGGTCCCTGTCTATATGGACAAGGATCGACCCGCCACGGGAATATAACTCGATCCAATCGGCGATACACCGCTGCGATATAACCTCCAATTTTGTGTCAGCGGAGATCTGCACGTGGTCAACGGGGAGGTGAACGAAACGTGATGATTGGTGAAATAATTCGCAGCTATATTTCCTACGGTAATTTAACTTCTCTTACGTAGCACTTTAGACACATGTTTGTAAAGAAAAATGAGATTTGGGAGTAGCTTGTAGAATTAAATCCTGTGATACTACATTTCTATAAATAAAATATTTTCATTCATATATATCATATATGAATATATATATATATATATATATATATATATATATATCATATATGAATATATATATATATATATATATATATATATATATATATATATATCACATATTGAAGAATAATTGCATTAACGTAATAACCATATTAACGCTTTAACGACGGAGTATGGTAATTGAGATCTTATGTAGAATATACTCAGATTGTAGTATGCAAATATCAGATGTAAATATATCAGTGGTATGTAATTTAAGTAGTGTTAGATACATGATACAGAAGTGATGATTTATGTCTCTCAGTTTCCTCTGCTTGAAAATTTTCATATCGATACCTTGATTAATTTATAAGATGCAATTTGAACTAAGCCATTGCTCATAGTAAAAACGCCTTGTCGAGCTGTGACCTGTGCTGATGTTAACTTATTCACATATTCACAGAGTTTCGCATAAATATCGAAAAAACAAATGAAGAAAGATACAATGAATTTCGTGTGTTGACCTTGAATAATTTGATAAAAAGATATTGTAAGTTTAGATATTAAAGATACTAAAGATACATGCTACGAAGAATTAAAAATATATAATGTGTGATTCAAGTAGCTAACCAGTAGAAGAAATATGGTAACAAAAATGTTTCATGAAATGTATTTAATCTTGTGTACCGAGAACATAATTAGTAATCAGTTGTACGACAGACATATTGTTAGCTTTCGCGTTCACGATCGTTGCATACTCGTATACGCTTAAACTGGTTTGCCGTTGTGTTTTATTTGAAAAACAAAGTAATTATAAGTAGATAAACATCGTAGCCATTGGTCAAACAGAATGCGTTAAAAACGTGGAACAATGTCAGCCGCGCGCGGTCTTATCAATGCCTAGAGAAATTATGACTAGCAGCCATCACTCTATTGGTTTTATATCGTGTTATTGCTCACGCAGCTACCGCCATTAGACTAATTGCGTTTAATTGTCCAGCCCCCGTTTCGATTATTCGGGGAATGATACAGCATAGTCTGTTAATGGAATAGATAACTTTTGTGTGACGCGAATTTTGTCGAAGATAGCCGCTTTTAGATATTTATCTGTTCAATATTTCACTGTAACGATCGATTTTTCATACGTAGCTTCTACAAAATGAAAGTTAAATTCCTTGTACGCTAAAAAAAAAAAAAAACGAGAGAAAATAGATTGCCCTCTACAACTGATATTTTATTCTAGAAACTAATCTTGCATATGTAGTTTATATGAAATAAAAATTGCCAATCAAATGAATTTTGATGTTTTTTATTTTGCTCGTATTTTTTAAATTGAAGAAAAAGTAGGCGTATCATGATTGATTGTTTAAAAAAAAAAGAAGAAGTTAACGGAGTTTCACGGAGGAAATACAGAAATAAATTTGGTATCTAGTTTAGCCCGGCATAACGATCCGATGTTTCCCAAGGAAGCGCGTGAGTCAGATGCAACGGAACTTCACCGTTTTTACGTTCACATTACCATAACCTTTCGAAACCTTCCGAAAGTTTTATCGCCCATACCTCCCGCCATTGTATAACTAGGTTGTAACTACAGTTAGCAGAACTGCGCTGAAACGGCGCGCCGCTATCGACTGCTATTATCAAGTCAAGGACTACATTTTTGCAAGCACCAATTACGGTATCCATGTCTGTCATACGTCACTAAGTGACGAATATTGAGAGATACATACGTGTATATATAGCAACATGTAGATCGTAGACCAAAGTTCAAAACTTTGTAACATAATTCATACGGTCCGAGGTTCCCAGTAGAATTAGGACCATCTGTGATCAGACATAATCATCAACGTAAGTCGTTGTAATCTCCTTTTGGTAACGAAATAATCCTTCGTTTCTTTGGGTTTCATTTTTGCAAATATGATTTCATTGTAAGTAATTGTGATATTAATACAAAAGTACAAAATAATAATAACGGCGTTATATGTTGTACTTTAAAATGTAAAACATAAGTAAAATCAGTATAATCTTTCCCAATCCTAATATTTGTATAGCAACACAGAGGCTAGTAAATTCCTTTCAATTAATTCTTTACCATTCGACGTAGTGTTAAAAGAATTCCCTTTGTACATCGTTGTACATAACATTTAGACGGCAAACGTTCAAAGATAAACGTTTTGATCATAAAATGAAGTAGAATAAGGACCGCCGTTTTATCGGCGTATCATAAAGAGAACAAAATCGTAATACGTTTCGACATCATATTACATAAACGAACTTTGATAAAAATTATGTTTAACATTAGTAAATGCCTATTGGCTTATGCGCGTGACTTTACACAAACCACGAACATTTCCGCTACCCCGTACGATTTCATCGCGATTCCAATCGTGCTAGGACAATCCATCAGTAACATAGTGGCGAACAGCTGGCCCGGGGATTTGGGGAGAGGGAGAGAGAGCGTTCTTGGAGATCGCGGCTCGAATCGGTGGGAGCGTTTTCATTTAGACGTAGATTATTCCTAGATGCTTCTCTCATAAATATTAAACAGGCGGCGCGCGCGTTCTCGGATTCACGCAGGCGAAACGTTGCCGTACTTTTTACTCTGGAACCTTGTCCCGGCTGCTGCCGGGCTGCTGTGCCCGCCGCTGTACCCCTGTTCCTTCTTCCCTCTATATACCTCACGCCCCCTTCACCCTACGGCGACGATCTGTCGCTCATTGAGTATGCATCGGCGATATCGACAGGCGGGGGCTGTTACCAGAGTGCCTCGCTGTTTCGCCTTGGGCGATGTCGGAAGCCGTTGCTGGTCCCAGCAATATCAACGACGCCAGCAACGAGGTCATCCTATCTTGTTCCCTCTTTGTTTATCCCTTGGCGGAGGTTCGCGCGCGACCACCGGCTGACAGGAGTAATTTTTGCACTCGCGCGGGGCGGCCATTCGACGTGGCTGCGTAGAACCACTCACACATAGAAGACCAGGAGTGCACGCGTGTTTATACATTCTCCAGGATGCTGGAGGAAAAGAGATAACAGCGTGCCACCGTGCCGTTCTAGTGGCCATCGGCGTTATACCCGCTTCGCACACGCTGCCTCTACTTCTTCGTATTTTTCGTACTCTTCTCCTTGTTCGTATATTCTTCTCCTGCTTGTTCCTCCTCTTCTTCTTCTTCTCCCTCTTTCGTCCTTTCGTTCTTCCTCTACCCCTTATGTATTCCGTCGCAAGGCGGTGCTGACTCGTCACGCGAATTTGCATACATTTCGAGCCGTGGTCAGTGCATTTTTTTGCGAGAATTCCTGCTGCCGTCTGGTTACGGATGTCCCGCCACGACAACGCGGCTAGACTGATTACGACAATCGATGTCTAAACGGAAAATTTCTTTTCGAGAACCGATACTTTATTCACGATAAGAGAGATCGTCTCTAGACAGTTTCGTTACGCGACAAGCCGCGAACGTTCCCACTGTTTTCCATCTATAAAACAACTCTTCTAAATAGCCAACAAGTTTTCTCCCGTGCGAGCCAACGTACCATCCCTTCGCGTCGAAGAATCTACACCTGCGTCATGCTATGACAACAACATACCGTGGTCTTCGAACAAAAAAAGCGGACGTAACTCGCGAGCGAATATCTCATGGACAAAAGCGAGCAACCCCGAACGTTGTCAGCCCTTAGGGGCCTCCAATGTTCTTCTTCGTATGCCGCGTGTGTCACGCTGGCTGTAAATATCAATAAACAAAGCCAGTGGCAGTGGGCAAATGCCCGGAGCCCAGCCCCGACAATGAAATAAACCACGCCGCGATGAGGTTTTAGTTCTGGCCCCTTTGTCGGGCGCCATCTCCTGCGCGCAAGCACGCTCCGCTTTTTCACCGAGCAATTAGAAAGAGATTTATTTGCGCCGGCACGCCAGCCACACGCTTGCCAATAAGACAGACTGCGAGAAGGAGGCAAGCTCGCGAGTGTTCGACTAGCAACATATTTTTCGGCCGATACGCGTATCGTACCGCCCAACCACCATTTTATACAATGCACACGTAGTGACACGTGCATTCTCAACGCGCGTATTCTATGACTAGTACGCGCACTTGTAGCACATGTACTCAAGTAAAGAATCGCGAGTTTCAACGGACCGATGCGCCTCACGAAACGTGAAACAATGTCGGCCACGAGTATTTCTTTCGAGGTTAGACAAACCCGCTGTTGCGGTTTTAATGAACTCGTTTTGACGTGACGATGCCTCCCCGTACCTCCTCCCCCTTTTCTCTTTGCTTTCTCCGTTTTGCTCGTCGTTCTAACCACATCGTCCCTTGCCCCTTGTTCACCGCTGGCCTCCGGCTCTGTGCTTCACGGAGCCGACTTAGTTAATTAAAGTAACCGTACGGTTTTTGATTGACGCCCAAGGCGTAAAAAGTCGTGGACTCCGTGTACGTATCCGACACCCAACGCTCGCTCGTCGGTTACGCAATGGCGGATCACCGAGGGTTGACACAGAGAACTGACAAGAAGCGTCTTCTCCGGTGATTGATAAGAGTTCCAGTTTCTTTGATTAATATTCGAGAGTTGAGTGTGCGGTTTATAGTACGTTCTACGGAGAAAATATCCTCGGTATCCGAGTTTCCTAAGTTCTACGTTACGAAGGTTTCAGAACCTGAAATTCTTACAATTGGGAATTAATGAAAATAAAATATTTTATAAACGCCAGAAATAATTCAAGCTTTTTCGTAAAGCCTTAGAAAAAAGCGTGAATTTAAAAAATACATGGCGATTTCGAAACATAAAGCATTTACGAAGATTTGAATATTTGATAAAGTTTGAAAAGAATCTATGTTTCTTACAACGTTTTAGAGTGAAACATACGTTTCGAAACATCTATGTTGATTTCACATTACACAAATAGGATAATTTATAACCATTGTAAATGATCTCGATTTGTCGTGGCTCTTTAAAATCAAGCGTAAGAAGTTGAAGATTTCAGAGCTTAAAAAGGGAATGAAATATAAAATATTTTATATATTCCAAAAACGATCCAGATTCCTCGTTACGCTTTTGAATTAATCTACAGGACAGGAACACAAGAATTCCAGCAATTATTCATGTTACATGTAATCAGTGTTTTTCTTATCCCAGTGTTTTGTCGTAGAAAATTTACATACAAAGTTGCAACTCTCGATTTCCCAGAAAAGGAAGCACCGTATAAAACGTAACGTAGATGTGGTAAAAAAGCCGGCCCTCCGCTTCCGGAATTTTTTCTACGCGCAGGGTTAACGCGCACCGTTTACCTGGTACTCGCAAAACATACGAAACGTAGAGCTTCAGCTCGATGTCTGTTCCTCTCTCGCTCTTTGCGCTCGCCTAGCCGAGCCATGCTTACGTAAGATTGAGCAGCGCGTCACGTGCACGCGGCGCATGTATAGATCGCGCTAAGACACAAAAAAATACCGCATGTGCAATCCTAACAGCGGCACAAGCGCATTAGTATCCGCCGCACAGGCCGAACTCGACGTTCCGCGCGCGGCGTGTAGGCAGAGAAACAGGCAAAAGAAACGATAGTTACGAAACGAGCAGTTCCTCTCTTCTTTTTCTCTTATTTTTTCATCTTTTTTCCTTCGTTCGTTCTTCTTCGTCGACGTCAGTTTGCAACCCAGTAGCGCGACTACGGTACGACGGTATTATGTAGATTCTTCATAACGTGGCTGAATACGATCGAAAGCTGCACAATCCTTCCTTCATCATCGATATATCCGTCCAGTCGCTGTACCAACGTCGATAAAAACCCCTCCTCCTCTCTCCTCCGACTCACTATGTACGCTTGTCCCTCTTGCAAAATATATATGTATGCCACGCCGAACAAGCGTGTATCATTACGCTCGGTGCGTACTGGCAGAAATTCATATCGGCCTCTGTAATTATCGGATGTTTGACGGACGGAAGGACAGCGGCAACAGAGACAGTGAAAATTGCTGGTCTCTGGCGACCGCAGCCGTACACACCGTCTCGGTCCACGTTAAATAGTACATCAACCTCGTGCTGCGACTCGCAGGTTCTCTTCGTTTTTCTTTCTTTTTTCGTCCGCGGCCGCGTTTTCTTCATTCGTTTTTCTCCTCATCGTTTCGGTCTCTTTCGCCAATAGCTACTGACAACTCGCGAAACGAGTTCCACCTGACCTGATCGTTCCCTCGTCGGATTTTTGTTGCAGGTGAAAATCTGGTTCCAGAATAGAAGAAGTAAATACAAGAAGATGATGAAGGCGGCGCAGCAGGGCGGCGGTGGCGGCGGAGGGCAACACAGCAGCCTTCTAGCCGGTGGAACCGCTCTACCCGGAGGACCATCCCCTCAACCGGGTCAACCAGGAAGTCTCATGCAAGGAGGTGTGTTCGCATATAATGGTTACGCGGTAATCTGGAGGAAAAAATCGGTTTATCACTATTTTGATCGGCTATATTAAAATACCTGTGGAAATAATGGTATCACACGATGTTTCCAATTAATTACTATTCCATATTATAGACATCGATTACGTCAAAATGGATGCAATTTCTATACACTTTTAATTAGATCAAAAATATTTAGTATGTCTATTTAACAGGATTAGTTTATTTAGAAATACGTCTTAACGAGATGTTTTTAATGCGTGATATGTGATCGCGTTAATCAAGATAAGAAAGAAAGGCATAAAAACTTCCATGCCGCAATTTTCTTCACGATGCAAGTGCTACTCACGAATACCAACTCAGAAGATATAAATCAATTAGAGAGATCGAATCGTAATGCCAGTGGCATAAACCGTTCGATAACCTTGTCGATCCACATACATATCTCGGCTTCGATTTCGAGATTACAACTGGTTCAATGAATTATCAGCGCGCTGTATTTTCTCACATCTTCCTCGATGAAATCATCTCTAAGAACCGACGTAAATCCTAAGTTATATTTTAATTTCAATTAACATTGATTCGCGAACTATTCATATTTCTAAATACTTATAAATCAATTTCTTCCCGTTGTCAATCTGGATATTCTGGTTCGATCAATTACCAAACCGCGCTCTTTCCTCGATTTCTTGTCTCAGTTTCCACATAACTCAATAAACCAGTCCTGAATCTCCATCGACATACCAATCCCCTTCTTCCACCAACTCTGATATTCTCAATTTAAAGCAATTTCTCAAATCTCAAATTCTCGCAAAATCTCAAATCTTCTCACTGTCGATCATATAATATTTCCTCCCAGTCTAATAAATCGATCCAATCTTTACCTAACCTAATTCAATAAATGAATCCCCATTCCCCAGCCCTAAATTTTCATCCATCAAATCATCTAAAACCAACCCCTTTCTTCCACCAATCTCGATATTTTCAACTCGATTCCATTTCTAAAGATGCAAAACCCTGACTCTCTTTCCTCATCGACTCCCGCAATATTTCCTCGCAGCTCGATAAATCAATTCATCCGGCACCCCCGAACGACTCTGGATCATCCCCGTAACGCGTAAATGGAATGCTGCAGCGAATCGAAATGTTCCACCCCCTCGTTCTGTTCCGTTCAAGATAAGTCTATATCTGGAGGATCGATCTCAAACGTTCTCCGTTACTGTTTCAGGAGGCGGAAGTTCCGTGTCGGGCAGTCCGACGACGGGCTATCTCGGTGGCATGGGAGGCGGCGCAGGGGGTCACACCCCCGGCAGTTCGAGCCCCGGAAGCGAGATGTCGCCTCAGCACAACGAAAGCCCGCCCGCACCCTCTTGGCCGGGCGAGATGAAGCACCATCCGCATCCGCACGCGCCACCACACACCCATCATCACCCCCATACGCCTGGCCACCATCCACCCCCGCCACCGCCGCCGCCGCACCATGCGGGTTACATGCCACAGTACTCCTGGTACCAAGCGGATCCTAATCCCGGACTACTCACGTAAGTGGTACTTCTAGTATTCATTGGACAACTCTGTTCGACTAACCGATCACGATACACCGTGTCCACAGGACGATATTTCACGATTGACGAGTGCTATAATATATACAGGCTCACGAAAGTATTTCAACATTTGTAGAGATCTTTTATGGATGTGTACCGTGTACTGTAGGAAACATTTTGAAATTGCATCGGTACTGTTGTGAGATTCGACTACTGTCATTATGTTGTTAAAGTTTTAAACTAATACGAAAATATGTATATGCAACAACTATATAATATTGGCTTGTCCCAAAAGCTTCTTTCCTTTCACAAGGAAATAGTAGATGCCCATTTTTTGTTTTATTATTTTTGTTATTTTATTGAACTATGTATGATCCAATAGAATTGTTCCAATAGAACAAACTGGATCATACATAATTCAATAAAATAATATAAAACTAAAACTGTTGCGCATCTATTATGTCCTTGTGAAACGAAAGAAACGTTTGGGGTAATCTAATAATCAGTCCAACTATTATATTCCACAAAGATTACGAAAGTATTATAATAAATAAATCTCAACATTCAGTGAGACTGTGTTCAATACTTATTCGAAGCTTAAGATGTCTATTCATGCTGTATTTTTAATTTGTATACTAGTGTATCATGTTTCAGATTGGTCTAAAATTTGATCAATTTAATCATGACAGTAGTGTTTCATTACAATCCTAATGAAATTTCATTTTGATCGGTTGCTTTAATGGGGACGCTGAATTTAGGGTATGAAAGATACTAATGCACGGTATAATAGACGAAGTTGGATAGTTTGAAATTTTAGTGGATCGAGTTATGAAGACTTAGGAGTTTCTTTCTTGTAGATATTTTTTAATTTATGGATTAATTTATGGATTAATATATGTAGAAAATTTATAGTAAGGAGATTTGGGTGAATATTACCGTTGTTTCTAACGGAAACGTGTTCCATTAATCCTTCATAATTCATTGACATTCCTTTCGAGTAAAGATTTTCGTAAATAAAATCCGTTGCAACTTTAATCCTGCAATACTTCTTCGTTAATTATTGTTTCAACTATTTCTAAATTCTCGACTATTTTAAATATTGATGAAATAACTCGTTATTTATGTTTTCTAATAATTTTTCCGAAATAATCTAACTCGACTGAACTTGTTCCATGTAATTGTTATTATTTGAACTAACTTTCATTGTTCAATATATAGTTACAGCGTTACGAAGTTAAAAGGAACGTAACATTTACCGACGTAAATATATATACACGTACAAACTTTAAATATCAACGACACATCGGTTCCTTGCATTGCATTATACAAATTAAAATAAAGGACATTCTTATCAAGAGAATTTATCTATAATTCCAACATGTACGCCCGGATGAAGAGAATTTAGCAATAATTCCAACATCTACTCCCAGATAGAAGATACAACGATTAAATCGTGTTCCCTGATCTATCGATATTCTCGATCGAATGACCCAAAGAAATCGTATACGGGAAACATTCTTCCCCCTCTATTTCCACGTAGGGTGGCACGAAGGGCTGGGTTCTAATGGCTCGTTCGTCTGTCGTATTTTTTCAGGGTGTGGCCGGCGGTTTAACGAAGATGTCCTTCGAGCTGTGTTCAGGAGGAACCGCTTCTTCGTAGCACCGCGGACGTGCCAGCGCCCCTGCCCCAAAGTGTGAATACGTATAGCACCTGTCGCGATGGACTTCGCGTTCGATGTTAATAAATTGTTTCTATCTCTTAACGAGAGCCGCGTGTTCACCGACTGGTTTTCCGGTCTACGACAAATTGGTCGTCCGACGTTACGACGAAAAATCAAAGCGTCGCGATCGTACGATCTATAGGGAACCAATCGCGATGATAGTAAGTTGGAAGAACGCAGTTATCCTGCATCGACGAGAATGAACGAACTTTTCGTGAAACGAAAACGTTCGGTAGAGAATCGAATTCACGTACGATTATGCATCGCGAATAGCGATTCGCAAATGATGCAAGACTCGATGTTCACGTCGATGGAATTTATATGAAACGTCTATCGACGACGATGAACGATCATGCTTTACCTGTAAATGAAATCATCGAAGAGAGGGGAAAAAGGACGGCCGAAAAATCGCACGACAGATAACGACGACGTACGAATCATCGAATAGATGTAATAGAATCTCCTCGATCGGAGATCGACGGCAGATCGTCCGCGTTCGCCTCGCGAGCTTACCGATCGCTCTTCGTCGTCGAACGCACGGAACCAAGCAGAACCAGCTGACGATCGATCGATCTAACTGTGACTGAATTATCGATAGAATTTCAATGATCGTGAAACGATTAACAAAGTGATGAGGAACAGTTTCCGCCGCTTCGTTAAATGTCAAGATAGCGGTCGGCTCTTCGTCGAGCTGTTGGCAAATTATCCATCGGATGGTTCTCGCGGACCAAGGATGTTTTCGCCACCTGAAGGAGGGGATACGATGTTTCGCGTTCTAAACGATTCACAACGATTCCTCAGTTTCCTTCGTAAATGTCAATCTGTTTGTTAGATGACGTTAGATCGGTCGATCCTTTGTGACAGTTGCCCAACCGAGGCGGCTGACCCACTTCGTGCTCTGGAAGCTGGATCTCGTCGGATCAAACGGCAACAGAGCGAGAAGAGAACAGAAAGGCGGAGAAGCAGAAAGGGTAACCGCGAAAGGGGACAGAAAGAAGGACGGACAGAGACGAGACGGGCGAAAGATGGAGAAAGACGGTTTACGGAGATAGAGAGAGAAAGAAAGAAATATTGCACAAACTCGTCGTCGAGAAACAGTCGTTCCTCAAGGCGGTTGGAAGTAATGAAATCCTAATGACATTTTCGTGAGTCAAACGATCTCGGCAATCACGGTGGCGCGCTGTAATCACCGGTCCCTCCTTTCCGGATGAAGCAACCGAACGCGGTGGACCCTCCTCCGAAAAGGAGCGGAGGACACGAAGAGATACGCGCGATTTACCACGAAACCCGAGGCCGTGCACAGTCAGTGGAAAAAATCATTATCTCGGTCGACGACGCGACGGACAGTTCTGACAAGTGCGCGTTCATTAAATTCGTGAAAAAAAGGGGAAAAAGAAAAAACGAAACATTCGTGAAAGCACGGTCTCGGGTCCATCGTGGCTCGATGGAACATCAAGCGGAAACATCTGTCGCGGAGACAGTCTCCGCGATCTCGTGAAATCTTTCTCTCCTCTGACCCGCATATAGTTCGTTCGAAAGATTCGATTTCTTTCGGGAATAAATCCTGCCGCCCTCTCTGTTCGTAATTCTTCATCGAACAACCTTCAATCTCATACCTAGAGGATGCATCGAGAAAACGAAAAGGGTTTTACGCTGTTTTTACCGTTTCCCGTCGGCCATGCTGAAGATCTCCACCCTTTTGCCATCTTTGCCATCACCGGCCAACGATATAGCTAGCTTTCAAAGAGACGCCACGAAACCGCAGGAAAAGAGAACGAACGTTTGCGGTTTGCGACTAGGGGAAACTGGGAGGGTCGGTGAGCCCCACCGCTGACCCAAATCCTCCGGCGTGTCGGTGTAACAATGGTCGTCTCATGAGAACGCGGTCTCGTACGGTCCCTTTACTTCCTCATTCTGCCTTCTTTTTCGCCTCCGGAGATGCCACCGTTCTGGCCGAGAACGAACTCGAGGAATCGCGAAACTTTAACAAAACTACGTCGAAAAAATCTCCTCGACTTTCTTGGATGTCCAATCTTAACTACGATATTTTTTTTAACCTTGAAATTATATTATTACATTTCCTTTTACATTTAAATTGAATCATTTTACATTTCAAATCGATAGATTTCTTTTTATCATCGATATTCCAAATCCTATTCAATGGTTCGCTTTTTGTGATGATTACTTAAACAACCTATTTTTTGCGTTCAATATATCCAAATTCTGTGTCAATGATATCCTTTTGGTAATCGATACATACAAATTCAATTTAAACGACTCATTTTCTGTGATCGACGAATTCAAATTCTACTGCAAAGGTTTTCTTTTTATGATTGATATCCACAAATCCTATTTTGGTTTAAAGAAAGATTCATCTTTCGATCGACGAACGTAAACGACAAACAGGTCTCGAGCTTGTTCCGACGGAGTTACGTTTCGTGTTTCCCCGGCGATCTCCGTTAGAATATTTCCTCGAGCGCGCTCGAGCTTTCCCATCGTGAAACTCTCGACATGGGAACAGAGTACAAAGCCAGTTTCACGCCGCTGGACATCTGGAGCCATCGCGTGTTACCTCGAAATCCGCGAGAAAGAAGTAGCCTGAAGCTAGCGAACGAGCAGAGAAGGGAAACGACCGACGACGAGCAAGATCTGCGTCGACGTGTTTTCTCTCCCCTTGTATCTTCTATCCTGGTCGAAATTTTTCCCATCGTCGCGGCTTTACTCGTCGTGTTCGTCGTTGTCGTTCGACAATCTGGACGCGATATCACGGCTCCGGATTCAGCGCGATGATGACGAGAGATGACGAACAACGATTCCCTCCGTGTATATGTACTAATAAGTGCCGTTAGATTTCGACCGCAGAGGCTGCGAGGCGCGGAACGGCGACGGAACAGCGGTTCTTGCGTTTAGATTCGGTGCAATAAGGAGGCGTGTGCGTGTATAATTTAAGACGAAGCTCCCTCAGTTCCTAAATTGCGTGTAGAGCGAGTGAATTGCGAAAAAACAGCGTAAAACGATTCGATTCGCGCGGCGAACTGGACGAAAGTGTTTTGCCCGGCGATTCTCGCAAACGCGTTAAAAGACACATCCTGTAACCCGTTATTCCAATTTTTTTCCACGCGTATTTTTCGTCCCAAGATCCCGGCAAGAAAAAGAAAGAGAAGGTAAAAGGAAGAAGAAAATAAAATAAAAAAAAAAGAAAGAAAAAAAGGAAGAGAAAAAGAACGTTGAAGAGGGAAGCGCCCTGTGACAGTGTGTCGGTCACTTGCAAGAGCGTAACGTGTTGCAGTTTAGCTTTGTCACGCTTTCGTCGAGTTCGCGGGATAATAGAACGTTGGCCGAGGACGAGCGAAACGGACTTTAACGCGATGGAAAACGAAGAGAGGCGCGCGAGATGAGAAGAAATATAATGGAATGACGAACATCACACGGAATAACGGAGAAGAAAATGATAAATATATATTGGAGACGAAGAAAACGAGAAGAGAGGAGTCCGTAGAATTTACTAGCGTTACTAGTCCCGGTGCAAGTAAGCGGGGATCGAATCGAGCGGCGTGAAACAGATTTATAAATGATCGATCCCTTCTGGTGCGTGTAAATATTGCACCGGGGCCCACCCCTGTTAGCACGTAAGTCGTAAAACAAGTGAAAAAAATCTGTGTATAATACGATATTGTGATAAGATGTGTAAAGATACGAGAGAACGCGAGAGAGAGTGTGTGAGAGAGAGAGAGAGAGAGAGAGAGAGGGAGAGAGAGAGATAGAAAGCCAGAAATCGTCTATATACATATAGGTTAATAAAAACACGACAGACCCCAGTTTAACAATTTTATCGAGTACCCTTGTACGAATATAGATACTACGAGGACTAAAATACCTTAATTATGATTACTATTGTATAAAATATGAATAATAACTAATTAATTCAATTTAAATCGCATCGACTTATATACGTACTTACTCTGCTACCCTTGTTCGTGATTTCTCGAGTTTTCGAGAATACGATGAAGATGCAATAAAATGGAGGTCGTTCAAAGATGTTCCACAAATTGTCGTATTAGATAGTAAATGGAGCGATTATTCGATGGTTTCTGAGGAACTGCAACTGCAGAACGGAGGATTCCAATGTCCTGACGGTAGGTTCGAGTTCCTGTTTCTTTCCCTTTTCTCTTTGTTCACCGGTAGCGGACACCACCTGCCGTTTTAAAGGCGGCGTACGCATGCTCTACTTTTATGGATAACTGTACTCCTATCTCGCTTAAAGCGAAGCCACCGACTACTCCGTGTCTTCGGTGCGTCTACACGGTGTCTTCGAAGAGCTGGAAAATTCACAGAATAACAAGTTTCATGATAAAAAAGAATCTCTCTCTCGAATAATATCCTGACAATATTCTTGATGGAATTATCCGATAAATGTGTAAGTATTATTCTATTTCATCGAATGTATTCTATACCTTAACGCTACTACAGGTCTCGGATTTTTCGAAAAATTTTACCTACAACTGTTATATCATATAGCGAGCTGATAATCGTAATCAATAACTCGTGTGAGTCATGCTACTACTTTTCTAGAAAAATGTTTTACTTTCATTATTTTAAAAGGCCTCGATACATATTCTTTAAAATTAAAAAAAATATGTCGCAATATAAAATTAAATTACAATTTGGTCGACTATCAAATTAAACGAATAATTCTTTCGAGGATTGTGATTACGCGTAACTTACTTCTAACTTCTAACATACTCACTTATACGTCACTGTGATTCTCAGCTATATTTACACCAAACGTAAGAATTTAAAGAGAAAGTAATCGTAAATAACCCAAGAGACGTATCAAAATTAACAATAAAAACAAGGATGCTCGCGTTTCTTTCTCTAATATTTATGATCATCCAACGCTCAAAACTTGATCTCGAAATAAGCAAACAATGATTACATTCGCGACGCTGTTGTCCGAGTAATCGCAAGCCAAAACTCGTCCGCAGAAAGAGCGAATCGATCTGACGTCTGTTATAATCCGTTCGGCTGATCGTAATAATCGTGACGAAGCTTAATAAGCCAATTAGCTATTCGATGATTAAATCGTACGCTTATCTGGATATTGATTTTCCTCGAGACAAAGGCCATTCTTCCCGACAAAAGCGGCCATGTTCCGCAGGCACTCAGTCGTTTGCTACGCGCGACTACGCTTGCTCGTCCGTGCGGGACCACCGGCAGAAAAAGGTGTACCGATGTCTCGATGAATGCGGTGTGCGCGCCTCTGCCGCGGTTTCCAAACGTAAACTTATACTCGGTGAAAAGGTAGACAGAGAGCGAAAAAAAAAAAGGGAAGCAAAGGGAGGAGAGAAGAAGGAAAAGAAGAGAGGAGAAAGCGCGAGGAAAAGGGAGAAGGAGAGAGATAGGCCACCGTGGCACGACAATGCAGCGGCATAAAGTCTCAGAAGACGCACAGGGAAACCTCGCAAACGGGGGACAAAAACCTATAATGGACACAATGGTCGATGGATCTCGACTGTGGGCCTTCGACTGGAAGGCGCCTGTATTCATTGTGGTGTACCTTCGAAAAGATTATGTCGAGTGGATGTTTGCCTCTTTTCGTTTTTCCAGTTACTACTACGTGCTGTTTTATTCAGCATGATCGTTGGAATTTCAGAATTCATCGGCTCATTCTTTCCTCCAAAATTGTGCAGTTACGCTAAAGATAATAGTCTTCTTGTGAAAATCTGTTTATTCTCGTCACATTTACAGTAGATTGGTTTCGATCGGTTGGGTTCATTTTCGAGAGATTCAATCGGTGCACACCGTAGATTCTGAACTAACCTGTACCTATATCAGGTCTAACGAGTTCATTGCATGTATGCCACGTTATCACATTATGTTAACCACTTTGCCAGCCTTTCGATTCTGTCCTAGTATCTTGCTTTATCATCTACACGATAAAATGAATTTATAGCGACACATTTCACGGATCGGATTTACATTCGACAAATAGCAGCGCACAATTAACGACAACTAACCGACCCTACGAGATTAGACCTTTCTACGGATATATAGAGCGATAACGCGGTAAAAGTAATACGATTAATTACAGTTTTATTCGCCATCGAAGTTCATTAAACTAACGAAGAGGAGAACGAGAGGGGGAGAGATGATACACGTCAATCGTTAACAACTGCTTCCGTCTAATCAAATTCGTGTTGAAGATCGTGTTCTAGACAAACACGGTCGAAGCAAGCCTTTGTATAAACCAGCTCGTTTAATTCAACTTCCCTCAACATCCCCTTATTCTATTACTCAAGGCCTACCAGCCGCCTCCCTTTTCTTCTTCCACCTCTTTAATTGCATTCTCGAAGATGAGATCCGAATCTAGAATGGAGAACAAACAGGAGGCGAGCAGAAAATTAAACTATTAAAGTGCTCGAGAACTTAAGTATCGCGCATCACGATCATCTTGGTTTCTACGGAACGTAGGTGAGCGAGAGGAACGCGCGGACTTCGTGTAGTTTCCCTCTTATCGCGGCCACAGATCACGCCACCCTAGCTAACTAGATTGCTCGATTTCGGATAATTAACATTTTAATCGTGTCGAATTTCTCTGGTCGAGCGAAGTATAAATGAAATTCATATCAGAAATAATTCAGTCATTTGTAAAAAAAAAAAAAAAAAAAAAATGGAAGTAAAAGGGAAGAATAGAGTTACCTCGTAGTAATCTAAAATTTAATAAGAAATTCAATAACTCCAGAGGATCGAAATTCAGAAAGATAATAATTTATTTGCAGCGGCATAGAAGCCAAAGGACGACGCGAGTCGAGAGCGACTCATGCTGTTGTTTTGTCTCGGAACATTGACTCAGCCTTGACGCAGAAATGTAATGATAAACAAAATCCGGGCAAAACAATGTCGGCGCTACATGCAACCGTCGAATAAAGACGAATTCAAATTTTCCGATTTTTCTCCGACCAGTATAAATAAACGGACGTGATCGCGAACGGATAGTACATATCGAGTATCTAACAGAGCATCTCCGAGTATCTCACGAGTGTTTATCGAGTTACGCGACGTGCATTAACGAATATTTATTCCGCGATTTTATTCTGCGATTTATACTTTGTACTAACGACTCACGTATACGGCTGTACATTAATTTATTATTTTAAATATATTCGACTGTTTCAACGACGTGCAATCTCGTCATTTAAACCTCACGTACTAACTATCCTCCACATATTGATCCATAGTACCTTAAAATTAGACGTTCCAAAATTTGATTATTTTCGCAATATTTCTAAAGTAATTGTAATATTTATTGCGACAACTATAAACTATTCCACGTGTCACTATTAATAATAATTGAAAAAATAGTTCTCAAATTTATTTTTAATACTCTAAAGTTTACTAGTATACAAATCCTGACTTTTTCCAGCCACCTTAAATGACTGAACTTATCTCTATGTGCTTCTCAGATAGATAAACTGTTCGGCCTCGTATAGTTGTTATCGTTTATGATTGTAATTCAGTCGATCAAGCAACATCGAAGGTAAAGGTAAAGGAAAGAGATAATAACATCGACGATAAACGTGATACAAGTATAGACACGTGTAATACTCGTTGATAGAGAATATAACGGAGTAGGAAAAGGAATTAGTATCGTGCAGGGGTCAGGAAGAACAAGCCACGACTTGCTAAGACGGCGGACGATATCGAATAAACAAACGAACGAGTGGGAGGCGGAGGAAGTGGCGGATATTAAGGTCTTCGTGACGGAACTTGCCTCGTATTATAGCGAGCTAAGTGAGGAGGTCTCCTCGTCTGGTCGAACTAATTCTATTACTTCGTCCCTTCCTTCCACCACCATACGTCGCTTCTATCTAACCGTGGATCATCGCTGTTAGACCATTCTCTTTCGCTAGATTGTCTTTGGGACAATGTAACATCGTAACAACCTCGGTGACAAGCTACTGATAAATGTGTCCTTCGTTTCAATCTTTGTTCTCGGCGATTCCATTACAAAAGGGTTGCGGTTGAACTATGAACTTTGACAAATTCCCCCTTATTAGTGCGATATACAGATTTAGAAATGTTTCTAGCAAATTTGTGATACGAAACTGAGATATTTAGAAATCTAAACCCGCTTCAATATTTGTCCTGTGGATTTTATTACGGAAGGGATGTGGTTGACCTATGAACTTTAAATAACTTCTGCCACTTCAACTTGCTTATCACGATACAGAAATTCAACAATAAGGTGAAGAAATTTCGAAATTTAACGTGATATGAAATTAAGAAATTAACAAATCTAAATATCGAATATGATCTGTATAGAATTTAGAAACTTGGAAATTTAAATACCTAATGCTGATCTATAAAAAAATTGCAATATCGCGTATGAGATACAATTTTCGACCGAAGACACACGAACAGCACCAATGTGTGAAATTAATCGTGATCAAAGTTCGAATTCGATGACCGAAAGTCTACAAGGGAGAACCAGGAAGGGTAACGACGGGCAGAAAAAGAGGAAAAGTTAGGGGAGGAAAGTTAGAGGTGGTCGAAGCAAGAGGTGGTCAGGTTGGGGTGCCAATTTGCGATTCCACGCAGCAAGAAGGGCGTGGCGGGCTCGCGCATAGGGTGGCTCGCTCGTTTGCGCGACATTGTCGGGCAACCCTAACCTTCTGGCTGCCCCTGCCATCTTTCTCTCGACGAACCTCGTTCGCGTTAATCTCATAATTCTCTTATGTGGATGAAAACCAATGAGTTCGGCCTTGAAGGCCGCAGCTCGAGAAAACGATGTTTATGAGCCAAATGAAAGCGACAGTGTTGCTTTTGCGATGATACAGAACCTTCGAGATTATGGGAACACGCGTAATTGATTATTGAAATCTCATTAGAATATATTAATGGATATGTAGTTGAGAATTATCTATTTTATTAGATGATTCTATTGTGGGATCGTTAGATTTCGTTCATAAAAGAACCGCTAATTAATTCACTCTATTTTTATTTATACAAGGAAAGAATTTATATTCGAGTGTTAGTCTTTCTTCGTTAACGTATAACATTAATTTGTAATGAGATGTTCGTCTTCAAATTTCTCATACATCCTTTCTTCCACGTGTTAAACGCTCTATGCTCACGTATTAATTTACAAATGAGGATATTGCATAAACTTCTTTCTTAAACGATTAACTGCTACATATTCTGCAACACCTTGTATAAATATTACTTCCAATGCATTAATAATAATTCATAAGGAAGAAATTATAATGTCTATTTCTTGAATTTGACGTACATTGATTCATCAAGGACCGACGTTACGTTAATGTGATATTTCTTTCGCAATTTTTTTTATTAGATAATTGACATTAATCTGTATATTAATATCGTAGGTATAAAAAAAGAATCGCGATTCCTTATATTATTTCTTTTCTTATTTAGATCCTACAATTTCCTGAATAACAAATTTAACTACTTTTTTTTAAAGTGTACAAGTATTTTTTACATTACATACATTTTTACATAGTCGATAATATCAAATCGATAATACGTCGATAATACTCGATAATCGACAATACTCTATCATTTCTTTCTTAATAATTTCGATTAAATTTAATCCGATCTATTTCATGACGCCTGAAACAAACGATAATCGATCGGGATTATCAAATATCAAGCATTCTCAAATCGTTTACAAAGAGAGCATAGCGCTGCCGTTAGTGTACTATAACATAACGGCTTTAAACGTCGAACTGTTGCGTCGCCTTCTGGACATCCAGCTGGCGAAGTTGCATAGCGCAGAGGCACAAAGGTCGAAAGGAAATGAACGCAGAACTCCGCCCAACGGATCGTTTGTCTCGCAAGGGGTTGAAGCCACGTGGCAGAAAGACGCACGCGTCCTTGGTAAATCAAATAAACGCGACAAAACGAGAACTTGACATAATCTAACAATCGGTCGGGAACGCTTGTTGCATCATGTTTTCGCTTTCGAGATGACACAATAACCGAGACGAATTTACATGGAAATGGTAGTGCTTATTACATACCTGGAAACGGTGTGACCGTGCCCATATGAATATTCAATACGAAATTAAACGGGTAGACGACGTTTCGCACATATTAAATAACGTGAAGCAAGACAAATGAAAAAAGAAAAAGATGGATGCCGGATGCATGGAGCAATTAAATGCTTCAACGCAAAACGAGCAGTTTCTTTTAAATTGGAAAAAAGTGAGACCGAGAGCTCAAAGTGCACGCAGTTTTCAAACAATCTTGGTCACTCGAGATACGTATGTATGTAAATAAAACACAGGAAGAATATCAAAGATAGTCGATATTCACGAAATAGTAAATAATTTGCTAAAAATAGAAATAAAACTGTATTGTATTTAATAATATTACATCTCTCTTACCAGCATGACGAACGTAGGAAGTCATCGTATGTAATTGTGGCCATTGCTTCAAAATCGATGTGAAAATAATAGTTGAAGGCAATTTGATCCATCTTGGATAGATCATGATTTCTAGTTAGTCCTTTAATATTCGCGATTAACAGAATCACTACCAATACACACGCGATTTAAACGAAATAACGAATGGAATAGGCGAAATTATGCAACAAGATAAAGTTATGTACTACGCGATTAAGATTCCCGAAATTTCGACGCGCAACAACGCGATGTTATCATCCAGACGGTCGGCACGAAAATGCGCACGAAATAGTGGTCGTTTGTTTGGATTTTGCGTTGTTTCTTGCCGGAGTCATGTCAAACTCAATGTTATGATTCTTCGATTACCTCTGCGTGTGTGTACATAATTTGACTTGAATAAAATCGTTAATCATAATGGTAATAATTATGACGGGACCAACTAACGCAATAGATTGTTTATTTTAAATTTTCTAACGAGACATTTCGCGTGTTACTAAAATCAAGTGAAATATTTTGTTTATAATATTTTATCTATGTATTTGTATAGTCTTGCACAAACGACATTACGATAATGAAATATCTCAGCTATCCAAAATCGCGAGAGAGTTGACATAAAAATTATTACAAATCGGGAATCTCATTTTCAGTATGAACAGATCAGAGATACGAATATATTGCTTATCGTGATGTACAAGAAAAGTTATCGTGTTGCAAAAATGTACATAGTAATAATTACTCGTGAAAAAAGAAATGGTTGCTGTGTCACGGAAGGTAAAAGGCGAAAAATAAAATAATGTCAGATGAATCGGTACAACGCGCTGAGTATATCGGATAAATTGGTTTTTATTGATCCCCACTGTTCACGGCGACGAGTTATGCGCATGGTGATCGTTAAGGTGATTAAGAAATCACGTGCCATTAACGCTCATTAAGGAGCCAGAGCTAATCCCGGTGTATCAAGCCTCAGTCTCCTCCTTGTTTCCTGTACTCCTTCGTCGCGTGCATTTTTGCTTTTCCATTCTCGTAGAGTCTATAGTTCCCGCATTATAAAACAACACGATACATTCAATCGTAATCTCTTTTGCTTCTTTATTGAATCTACTGTTGGTAGCAATTCTACAATTTATGAGAGCTTGCTCTTCTTCTAGGTATATCTATGTGCTTATAGTCCAAAGAAATCAATCGAAGAGCTGAACGAAGATACAGTACAAATACACATTTTGGAAAAATTAGATAAATATTGGGAAAAATGTACTAGCCATCCAACAATTCCATAAATTGAAAAGTAGTTGAAAATGATGGCGTTAGAACTATATATCTTTTATCTTTAAATTTACGATTAGGTATATTATGCCACCCTCTTTTATGGATGGAAGGTAGAATGAGATAAATGGATATAAGAAATTAAATTATTTGGTCTTTGAGAAATTGAACACTAATTACGTACGTAGATAATGAAATGGAAAAATTTACGGAGACTGAAGTTGAGCAGTTTGTCTTCTGATCGTGGAAAACTCATATGGAATCTGTACTTATCTAAAAAGAAAATCGCAAAAATGTTTTTTCATAGTAGTATCGACATGTGATTTTTCAATATCTACGAACATATATTGCAGATTATAATACTTGGACTCTGGCATCCCTCTAAACCGTCCAATTAAAAAGGAATCTATACAATAATATACCCACAAATTTTACTATTTCATATCCATTATAAATTAACTATCTACTATTTCTGAGATTGGATGCAATTTAGAGGCACGATTAAACAAAATCTCAAATTCCTATAATTAAAAAATCTTCGAGACTCGTTAGAAAGCTAAATTCTGCAAACGAAAAATCCACCCTAGAAATTCGTATGTAAGTCAGATGGAAGCGCAGAAACATGTTCACAGGTTTCTTCCAAAAAAAGTCAAGTGCGCCGAACCGATCTGTCTATGTCTTCCTTTATTGCGGGACGTTAAGAAGGGTTAAGGGGATTAGGATGAGGAGACCAAAAGGATGGCTTCCTGAGTCCTCTTTTAAAGGCACGCTGGCTTCGGGAAAAGGTAGACTCGGAGGAGCTACCTGTCGAGTAAAGCCACGCAAAAATAAACAGATTTGAAGGAAGGTTTATCCAGCGGGACGGTAGTCGTATAGCCGAGTGAATTTAAAAGCCATTGGACAGCGGGCGCGCGTCCGACCCTCTGACCCACTCTCGTCGAGTGGGGTCACTTTAGAAAAGGGCTGGTGACACTAATCTGACGTTAACAGGACCGCGGTAATCTTAGATCCTTATCTCGTCGACGAACAGGGACAGAATTATCGGCTGCTCGATGAGCTAAGAGCCAAAATTTCCTTCATTTCCTCTCATCGTTCTACTTACTCTCCTGCTCCAATTTAACCCTTTTATAGGATCGTAGGGAATCGAGCGATATATAAATTAGCAGTGTCAGATTGACGGATGCATCTGTTTGTTTTTCATGCATGTTTCAAGAGGCTTGAACGTATGAGTCTATATACCGAGGGCCACTCTTTTGTCGATACTTCTTTTGTCGCACGACCGCGAACGACGTTAAGAAAGGCAACATTTCATGTATTATTCAACCGTGAGGAGAACGTGCTGTACGTTCTCGAGGTGGTCTTGAAATTTCCTTGTTCTTGGACATTTGCGCCATCCGTATAATTTCTTATTCATATTTTCTTGAGATCTCTTTTTATCGTAACGGTGTATAAAAGAATTGTTAGAATTTTTCTAAAATGACAATTATGTTGGTATTATGACAACTTGTTTTTATATTACAATTTATCGGTTGCTTCGCCCTTGATGAAGCGTCTAGATATAAACGAGAAGATAAATAATATCTATATCAATGAACGTTACGAGTACATATGGTGGACGTAGATTGCCGATTCCACGAACAAATTCGAAAGGTTTGAAGTAGTGAAGTGAACACATTGGTTTGAGTTGTTCTATAGACTTCAAAGAAGCACCCTAAGAGTCTCTCTTGCTCCAACTAGAGCTATCGAAGGTTGGACGATTGAAAATCGTACGTGGGTTCAAAGGAAAAAGGAAAGGAAAGCGAACGCACGATTATGCATTGAATAATTGATCGAGAAAGTTAGGCAAGTCGCCGCACTTTTTTTTTGTGAATCAAATCAAAGGAAGGAAACATCGGATAAGACAATTATGTGTAATTCTGTCTCCTTTGTTATTATTTAGCGAGCAATTGCTGTCGCACAATCGAAGAAATCATCGGCGAGGTCTATTATTTCATGCGGAGAATCACCTAGTCCAAAATAATATTTCATTGAAGCTATTATCTCAATCAATATGTTCTAACGGATAGAATGTGCAAAATAAAGCAGGACCTCGCAAGTAAAGATATCACGTGTTTAATTTTGAACTTTAATCTGTAAAAAAGCTTCGTCATTCCTTATAAAATGTTATAGGTATTAATAGAGGATTATAAAACAGTAATTAAATGCAATTAAAAACAAACAGCTGTATAAAGTTGAGATAACAGAAACAAAAAACCGGTGTTGAAAAACAACAGTAAAAAAATAAATTAAACCGCAGGTTTGATAAACGGAAGTAATAAATAGGTTTGATAAGCGGAATTATAAGCAGCGATAAGAAATAAGAGTGAAAGATGTATTCAAGAAATAGAACTGAAAAACGTATGTAATAAATGGCGCTGAGCAACGTAATTAAAGTATCATGTATGATTATACTTCTTTTTTATTCTTATCTTTTTTATCTTTCCTTATTCTTATATACCATATATATAGAAAATGAGAAATAGAAGATACAAAAACCCATCAGAATATTTAATGTCGCTTTCCTTTTTATGTGCGCATCCTCGCAGAAATTGTCAGCTACCTTTACGAGCAAAACTCATGTTCTTCCATTAAGTACGAAATATTCAACCGTATCCGCGCGTAAAACGCACGTACATAGCCTGTTGAAACGCAAACTCACAAATCTCCTTGAGCGAGTCGCCAGCTGGACTATTCGCGAGCACCAACGGTTCTTCGGGGCGCTTGTAAATGCGAAAAACGCCTCGAGGCCAGTGCCGGCATCGGCGAGTTCACGCCCCCGGTGTCTCGGACACAATCGCGATCGAGAGGAGGGTTAAAAAAGAGAAAAAAAAGCGTGCGCGATGAAAAAGCCGACCGGTGTTAGAGTGCAGGGGTACTTTACAATGTGGGAGGACTTGGTGCTCACTCCCCCCTCCTCCACCCCCCACAGTAAGTTTTTTTCACCCTGACATTCCTCCCTCCTTTCTCTTTCTGTCCTTTCTCTTTCTTTCGGTTTCGCCTGCAACCCCCGACTGTAAGTCGGCCTCTTGTACCGGGTGCTTCCGGTGTAATTGGATATCGTCGTTCGCATTGACATTAATTTCTAAAATATTCCTGGCGACACCCTCTCTCGCGCCACGCCTATCAGAAATGTTTTCAACTTCTTTCCTCCAACGTCTATAAACGTTTTTCTTTAACTCGACTCTTAGTCCAAATGATTCATTCGTATCTTTTAATAGAAATTTTATAGATCTATCACGGTGTATTTTGGAGATTCGAATAATTTTTATTAAAATTTAAGAACAAAGGCCTTCGTTGCGTTGAACAATTCTTCGAGTATCCTTCATTTTGATTTCTACGAGCCACACAAGTTTTATACGTATACAGGTATCTTATGGCCGTCGGTAGTTCTAGTGTTAAAATAATTCTATCGTCTTTTATTTTCCAACTTATCTGATTTCAATGGAAACACCTGGCTATCGTACACATCAAACTGATGGATATCGGATTTCGAATGTAAACAATGTATTTTCATTAAAACAAACGTTCAGTTTATACTGAGACACAATTATAATCAGTCGTGCCTACTATATTTATTCTAGAAAATATATTATAGATTACTAGTTTTAAAAATACAGAAAGCTAACAGGATCGAATACCACCATCTTCCCTTCGAAATACCTGTGCAAAAGGTGTCGATATCTTTACAAATAAGATTCATTACCAGAATCAATAAAAACACGTCTGCAACATACCGTCACCAACATCTGGTATCCAAGAGTTTTATAACAAGTATACGTTACACGTGTTGCCTCGTACCCCTATCTCGCGACATCCTTTGAAACTTCGTACAAATGGTTTACATTCGATACACCCGGTCAAGCCTATAAGACTATGCAAGATAACGCCGTCAGGCTGCCTGGACGTAAAACGTGTTGTATAAACACCGATACTATCGGTGAATCGGGCATTAACGTTCGTATGTCCACAGGCCGTACGAGCATCTCCCTTGTACCACCATGATAACAAAACTGTCGGAAGTATACGGCGGCGGATCACCGTTTTAACCTATCATCGACTCCGATTTCAGGGTTCGGGTGGCACGCGTCAACCCTCTTCTACGCCGCGCCCTTCGACCTTTGTGTTACGGCACACGCATCGCGCGTTTTATTTCACAAGCTGTTATTTTCGAATTTGGAGGGCAAGAAGATTAGCGCGGCTTCGAGCTTATTAATGTGCTATGACAAAAGAATTTGACGAAATTCATCCTCCTTCGTGGCTCCTATTTGGGGATGTTTTTCAGATTGCGTATTTATTGTAAAATCTTCTATAGTTTATAGGGATAGTTATACTGTTGCTTTTTTATTTGTCGTGCCCTTATGTCTAATGTTGATTAAAGTTTGTTTCTCTATCTTTTTGCAATATGGAGCGAAAAGTGTAAGTGGTTGAAAACTTTTGCAACATGCGTTATTTATCGGATGTTTGGAATCATTATGTAATTCTATGGAATCTAATAACTTAAAGAAATAGATGAGTTTAGAATTTCATTACGCCGGAAAATTATGGCATTAAAAATCTATCGAAGTAAACAAAATTAATGCGTAATATCGAATGAAGCATTAATTTTAAAAAATTAAAGAAAAAAGAATTACATTCGATATAATTAAAAATAGAAGAATGTAGCCAATTTCTTTTTCTGCAATTAGTATCTAGCGTACAAAGATACTTGTATACATATACTGAAAGTGTATCAAATACTGGTCACGCTCGTAATTAAAATTCCCGTCACACACGAGCGCCATTACGCGTGTTTTGTCGAGCTCATTTCGACATGCTCGACCAAACAAGGGAACGAAGCTCGCGGTTATTACCTTATCAAAATAAAAAACGATCCCACGGATGATTCCTCTTATTTCATTATCCCAATAAATACCGGGAACGTGGCAGCGTGTTTCTCGAAATACGAGGAACGCGACCGAAGACGGGACAATGTTTAATATTCAGTTGTCGGAAATTCATTAAAGTGGTAGGAACACGCGGAGGCATTAAATTCGGCATATCTCGAAAGGGTTAATTGCTACAAAACAGCGCGCAAGCTTCTTTTCACAGGATCCAAGCTAATGGGGAAGGACAAACGTAAAACAGCACACAGCGAAAACGAGAGTAGCGCACGCGACTCGAATGTAATTGATGCGTGGTTCCGTTTGCAGAAAGCAAACTCGATGACTCTGCTAGTAACGACGATCCGTTCATACCATAATACGCTTAATGAGGACCCGTTAATTACGCTAATGAATCCCAGAATCCCATCAGTTTATACCTGCGCAAGCTGGAGTCGCGCCTGCTGCACCATCCATCCACGTTATCTTATTGGTCATTCTCATTATAAATATTCCAGACTTGGACGTTATTCGAGTAAAATGTTTGAAAAATGAACGATTAAATTTTCCATTACTTAGTTATAGAACGAAATAACTTTGTTTGGAATTTTCTTTCGAAATGTAATGTGTTTCTTGAAGCAATAATTCAAATAGTTTTTGATTCTATTGTTTCAATATTATCAACTGTCCTAGATGTATACAAATTTAGATAAATATTACTCAAAGATGATCGGAATCAAAATAGTTTTAACAAAAAATACTATAGCAGTTATATTGGTTATGGCGTAAATGTATACACAATACGTTATTTAATATTCAAATTAATATTAAATTGGAAAAAAAGTTGACTAAAATAGAAAATTATTTGTAGACGTTTTACTTTCATCGATTCTATTTTAGACGATTTTGGAACGATTCATTAATATCAAACAGCTGTCTTTTTGTTCTGGTTTCAAATAAAATTTGCCCCAGCCTGTTATGTTACAATTCTTGCCTTTGCTCGCTCTAAATGCGAACGAGAATCGTGAAACTCGTCCGGTTTCAACTATTCCTCTTCGACTACTTTATATCCCTCTCTTCATTTCCAGCGATTGCATCTTTGCTTTCTCTATGGTTTTCTTGTTGCAAGACGTACACAGTCGAGAAGTTCAAGAGGGTGATTGTCTCGTCAGTTTGCTTTCCGTTATTTCGTATCGCGATCTAACGAGGACGACCGCAAGTCGAGCGTAATTAGATGATCGACCAGTTTAATAACACGGCGAATCTTCTTCTCTACTTCCCTTCCTCGTTGCTTGACATCGCGCCACGCATTTTGCTCTTGCCAGGTTGGTTATCAGTTAGCCGAGATTCCACGGAATCACCTTCGTGACCGTGCAACTAAATGCTCGTCGTTAGGGCGACCGTTGATTGGCGTTATTGCAAAGCATTTTCGATAGAAAGACTCTAGAAAGAGTATTCGAATAAACTACTATATCAATGGGTATCGAATGGAACACTTTCGGTTTTCTAGATTTCCTTCTTCCATCATTTTCTCAATGAATGCTTTTGTGTTATCCTTTATGATTTCATCAGAATTACAAGTGTAAAATGAAGTTCGAGTTTGTGGCAGAGGAAACATAATGGAATTGGAAGTTCAAAGAAAATAATCCATTAAACGGAATCGTATGTATTCTCTGAATGAAATTAACTGTGGAAATGAGGAAAATGATTTTCTATCTCCTTGACAGAAGTAACAGTGTTACTTAACATACCACGAATTGACATTCTTTACTAACACTGACAGAACGGCGCTAAAGGAAGAGAGAATTTGTATTATTGTACTTCTCTCGTGACAGTGTTTTCATTGAACTTAATACGGTTATTTGCTTATGAGTATAAATGTTATTTATTTGATCCCTGAGCAAACCCAAATAACGTATGATGTGTGAAAGATGAATTATTCCAAGCTCCGAGCTAAGTTTCTCTTCTAACACGAATACGATGACAATAGAAAATTTGTTCTGCTCTATTTGTAAATAAGATACGATGCACCGAAATTCAGACTAGTTTTGCGAAACAGGAGATTTAACTTATTAAAATACTGAAATGAAAGTCGAGCGCGGTAGGGTTAAATTTACGTCGCTGGCGGACGTACAAGAATATCGACAACAGTCGAACAACATTCCTAAAAGTCAGAATCCACTGGCCGAGCTGAAGAAAAGAAGGAAACGCGGTGATACAGACGCACGAGATGCCATGTACGAGCGTATCGTGCAGAAATGACAATGGCCGAAAGGCAAATTGCGTCTGCGTGGCTGGCACGAAAAGCCAAGCAGCAACCTTGAAAGACCTCGCGAGTTCCTTCGGTAACGTGGGATAGAGGTGAGAGTAAAAGAAGACGAACGAATACGTACGATGTGTGCAGCAGAATGCACGCTAGAATTTTTCCCTTCGCATTCCTTCTCATACTCGTGCCTGCCATTCGTTTCTTTGCCTGTCCCTACCCTCTCCCCTGTCTGACCAAATGAAAAATGGTCACGAAATTTCCTGCACTCGTCCGTCTTATTCGACCACGTGTAGAACTAGCATGGAAAAGTCGATCGATGAGGCGTTAAGTAACCGTGTCCTTGTTAGATTCTTGAGAAAAATCCGCTCGTTCTCGGGAAAACCGTCTCCTGTGATTTCATCTCTTACGCAACTACCATCCTTTTTTTCTCTTTTCCATAGACTGCGCGTTGTTACTCCGAACATTAACTATACATATACATATGAATCTGTGTGTTGATGCGTTTACCCGTGGGCTCTTTTATTATAATCGATTTCCTTAGTGTATCGAGCATGGACTAAGAGGACAAACTGGCTGACAATGATGGATTAGAATTCCAGAACCCGATGAAGTAATTACAAAGACTCGGCGTGCTTTACCAGAGACGTAAATTATCGTTGATTGATATTTTCGACGTGTTTACGAACGATATTCCTTCTTTTACACGTTTCGTTGTCCGATAGAGAATTATGGTACGGGACCACGTTCAAGGATGAAAATAACACTTACGAATCGACGATACAGTCAGATCACTTTTAAATACGAACTCGTTCTACGTACCTAGTAATCAAGACGCGACTCACGGTAACTCGTTACTATTCGATCACCCAGTATTATCGCGTGGTGTGACCATCAATTGCGTGGGTTTGCGTCTTTACAGGCCGCTTCCGACCTTCGTAACAATTAGCCGCAATTAAAGTCGCCGCGGCAAAGGCCGTACGCTGGTTGTCTTAATTTCTGAATGAACTTCCTGACATCCAGTACGAGCTGGGTCGATATTCTCTCGAACTCGAACGACGAAAGGGTGGTTAGGGAATCGGTTAATCGTCCAACATTATCGACAGTGTAAAATATCACGGGATTCTATACGAATTTAGAGAACTTCTATTCTTTCTCACCTAAGTAGTATTTCTTGTTGTTTCAAAGAACTGCTCGGGATGCTAATCGGGAATTCGCTCGATTTTGACCTATCCTTCAACTACGATATAAAACGAAGCGGAATTTTTAATTTAAGTAACTATAGCATAGTTCTTATATTTATATTGGTTTACAAAAGTAATACATGTTGCAATTATAATCTTGTTTTGTATTGTTATTTGAAGATTCTAATATTACGGAATGAGTGAACTTCTTCCATTACTGGAAGAAAGATCTCAAAATATCGTCAAGTATCTGTATATTAAATATCAAATAACTTTTTAAGATCGTGAAGATCGTGGTTAATTTGACAGATAGATGTAAAATTCTTTTCATAAACATTTCCAAAAATAACCCAAAAATAACTTTCATATAATTCATTACACAGATATAGATGTAATGCAATATATACTTCGACATTTGCGATGAATATTGCACACTACGCATCCAATGAAGGAATTGAATTAGTTTACTCAACTGATCGCTGTTTATTTAGCTATTGTATTAATTCATATAACTGTTCGTTTCTTACGTTCCAATCGAAATGAGTGGTATGACAGTCAGCCCATAACGAATACATATTTGTATTTTATTTGACAATTATAAATTCTATCTACATTAACAAAAGTAAACATTCTGCACCCTATTTCTGTAAGTTTAATTCAAAAATTGAGCCCAGAGTATAAATAAAAATCGCTATATATACCGTTCAATATATACCGCAACGATGACAGAATTCTTAAAACCTCCGCCACGACAGGATTATTTTAGAAGAAAAATTCATGTGAGATAATCAGTGGTTGCTCTAATTTTATTATGTATGTTAAAATTGCAGCTCGATGGAGAAGGTATCCCAAGAACTGCACAAGATCACGCCTCATGCACCCTGCAGCGCGGACTTTCGAGCATCCCCTCTTTGGCGCCGCGGGAGTTCGTCGGAACACACTCTTCCCCGTGCAGTGGATATGCACGGAGTAATCCCTTTCCATTGGGACCGGTAAACATCGGCTATTGAGAAGGGCATCCGCCCTCCGTAAATCCCTGGGCACGTTTAACGCGATCATTTCGAAAATCGGATTTGGCCCTATTGTCCCCACTTAAGGGGATGACACCGATCTTAGCTGCCGCGGGAAGCTGCTTTCGTTTGTCGATGCATACCGCAACACGCCGTGACAAGGGCCCATTCGGGACATTCTTCTGGACCGTCGACCAACATATGTCCCCATTTTGATGGACCCGTCGCTCCTTTGAAACGTGATTTTGCGAGAGCAACGAAGCGAAGACGCGATGGAAGAGAGCTACCAACAAAAGAGCTCGCGTTTAAACATTTGTGTTTTAATTTCAAATATTTATCATTTGTGTGTAACTTCGTAAGAATTGATGTTTCTTGTTTCCATGGATTAAATCTGTTTCGTTTCATATGTAGAAATTAATTTACGTACCTAATATTTTATGGACTGTAAATGTGTACACGTTTTAGAACATTTTCATGCATCTGCTTCGTGTTTATGGGCACGCCTTTCGCTCAAAAGCTGATTTTGTAAAAATAAATGTAAGAATAAAAGAAAGATAGGGAAGAGATTACTAACATCTATTTTGTGATCAATCAAATGAATCAATAAAATTGAGGTAAAGTTCCGTTTTCTAATGTTCTTATCGAATACGTTTTACGTTATAATCTTTAATATTTGGAAAGCAGTCAACTAGGAAATCCACTAGAAAAGACAGTATGCTATTTCACGAGTCTTGTACGCGACTGTAAACTTTGTAAATCGTTTCAACAACCAGATTAGGAAACCAACGTAAGAAGTTTTTCTTTTCTAATTTCATTACCGGATTTCCTTCGACACTTGGCAATCTTTGAATCGTATAAAACTGATAAAAACATTACACACAGCTCTCGACTTTGCCCGAGTAATATCACATTATTGAACATTATTGCAGTAGATAATCGGTCGAGATAATCTCAGGAAAAAAAGCAACCCCTCTCCGGGTAATTTAATCATCCATCTCCCGCTACTATTCCATTCACATCAGTAAAATGCAAATAATGCGCCTTTCGATAGATCTTACGACGATATCGAGATGTAAAATGCAACAGAGGAGAAATACCACACGTTGATGGAGCGTGCAGTACGCTTTCCACAGACGCGACTGCATACAGAGATAGGAAAAGAGGCGAGAGAGCACTTTCGAAAATCTCGTGACTCGCCTCTTCCTTGTCGTGGTAATGCCTTGTAGGTAAAAAGGAGAAACTCGTAGGAAGAGAGAAAGGATGAAAAGAGACGGCCACTGTGGCTCGTAAAAGGAAAACGGAATCGAGGGTGAGCCGTAGTGTGGCCATTTTGTCTGTTTAGTTCCACACGGAGACACCCGATGTATGGACTCCGCGGTGCGTATAATCGCTAATGCTCAACCCCCCTTATCCATCCATGGGGAGGGTTAAAGCCGAACCCCCGCTAATTTCATAGATAGCCCTCGCTCTTTCCACGACGCCGTGAATGAACCCCGTGAGATTTTGGAGACACCGTTGGTCCCCGATTGTCTGCTCTTGTAACACGTTGTTATCAATGCATGATAATTAATTTGCGTCTCGCTGCGAGTGTCAACCCATGTTTCAGAGGGTTAGGCAATATTGTCGCGAGATTTTATAGACTAGACCATGCCAGTTCGAGGATTGTGAAAGCGTTAACTAGAGACGAAGAAGTTCGAACAGTTGCAAGAAACCTGAAACTATCTAATAGATATATTGGATTAACTCTTATGACATACGATTTAGTAAATAAAATGTTAGATAATCTAAAAGGTTACGCGTAAAGATACGGAGATGTATAATTAAGGGTTGAAAATAAGAATGAAATTTGAATAATAACAAAGAATTGTGAAATATTAAACTACAAATGTAATATAAAATATAATTAGAAGCTTAAGTCCCTTTAGAAGAAAGAATATGCAAGCTTCTATGTATATAAATAAGAGTCTCTTCTGTTTCTAATGGTATAAGTAAAAAATATATAATAAATGTTACCCCTCTGACACACTTCCTGTTACTGAAACACAATCACCTGTCCCTACAGTTACATTCTTCGCTCTATCAGAAATTTCTTTATTTTGAGAGATAATTTGCCTGTATTTAATCGGTACACCACACGTACTAGTAGCAGTGAATGTGTTAAGAAGCCTATGTACTATTTGTAACTCAAAATATAATAAATTCTGCAAATAAAGAAACTGCAGCTTACCTTCAATTATTATTAATATTAATAAAACTGTAAGGAACTGTACGACATTGTAAATCATCTGTCGCTTTCTTTACCACTTTCCTACCCTGTCAAAATCGATGTTCCTGATCAGCGATCACGAATCAGCATCATTGAACGCTTCAAATCCCGTCGTTGAGCCATTCTGTTCCCTTTCCTTTCTCACAGCGGATCGTTGCAGCCTTTTTGCGGGCTTTTTGTGGCCTTTTGTAAGAAACACACTGACCGAAAATTCCACTTGGTCCATGTCACAGACTTCACGGTCCATTGGATCGTGAACTAGATGCTCCTTGTCGTTCGCGGAGTGGCGAACCCGAAGAATGAACTGAATTGGCCTTTTCCATTTTCGCCAACTCCCTAAGCCTGTAATACCCATTTGCCAATCGAAAACTCCTCTGGCGAACTATTCTAGTTGTATAAAAGGAAAACGTAGCCTGGATATCGACAACAGATGGATCTGTGGTATTAAACGGTAAACAAACTGTTGATCAGTCGTGTAACGTTATTTGAAGAAATATATTATGCTATTGTTCGAATCAATAAATTAATTGAATAACATTAAGTTAGTGGATATGTCCTTTTTTGTAGATTTAATCAAATGCTTATACGACGTACATTATTTCAGATTTATAAAAATTACGTCGATTTTTAAATTCGACGATTCTTGAAATAGATCTGTTACGATTTCTTCTATAGAATAATTTATTATCAATTAAAAAATTGTTTCATTGGGACACAGAGTATCTTTAACTTTCTCCACTTGTTTCAAGCGCTTTCAGGGTATCTTTTCCAAAATGAAACTCATGTAAGGAAATTATACGAATACTCTAGTTACTCCTGACAACCAATAATGACGTATCAATTTTTTTTATGGCATAGTACCCACCACTCAGGATTAAATAATATGATTTATGGCAAATGGCTGCTTCTTTATTATATTCGATAATTAACGATAAAATAAAACACTGATAACAGTACCACATCGGAAAAGAGATATTTCATATGCACGAACCTAACAAAAAGGATGTCTGCGATAAGACGTTGGTAGGTACAATGTCTGAACACGTCGACGAGTTTTCCATCTTCCGAGCCGAAAAGACCTGAAGGCGAAGTCCCTCGGTCGATCCGTTTAGCCATCAGAGGAGTAGTAGGTATTCGTCTCTGGTCGCCGTCGGCCTCTGATTGTCCTTTATTGGGTTAAATTGAACTTCCTTCTCGTGATACGCGGCTCGCATCAACTCACTCGCTCTGAGTAGTTGCTTAGCTCTTAAACATCTGTGTAGGTACGGGGTGTTCTTGAAGTATCTCGATTTATCTTCGGCCTGCCGGAACGACGCCATTCATCCTAAAGTAGAAAGGAAAATAAAAATCTTGTCACAACTGGACATCAATTTTCAGCGATCATAATGAACATCCGACCAAATAAAAGATACAAACACGCAGCTATAAAATGTCATTTTATTAATTTTCTACGTTACAGAGACGTACTTAGAAGAATCATTGGATCATTTTAAAAACACCTATTATTTGACACTTTTGTCAGAAATGTATATATTTTTATAAAACAATTTCCTAGTTTCTCCTTAAGCTATAATACGTCGAGGATCTTTGAATTTTGGCAAGATAGAGATTAAAGGACACCCTGTAGATTGGCGGGCGGGCGAGTCATGCGAGCTTAAGAGTTAAGAGTTTGGGTTTGCGCTGCGCAACAATTCGCGAGGGGGCGAACCGCGACTCAGGAATTCAGAGCGGGTAAATACGGTGGGCGTCTTATTCTTACGTGCGGAGAACGCGAATCCCGCGACCTGTGAACCACTCTTAATATATCGTGCCATCGCGTCAAAGGCGTCGCTTTGACCAGCTTGCCTGTCCACCAAGACTCAGCCGAGTTTAACGATGTTAACAACGCCGGCATTCTACCGAAAGAGGCCTCGCTAAACTGGAACGTTCGTCTCTTATTCCGGTCCACGCTTATTACTCTAGAATCGAACAGGATAAGCGAACACTGTTTCCTGTTACACATAGATATCGATTTTAGGTTCAACAGATCGAATCCTTAGTTTTGCCAGCAAATAAAATTCAATGAAATTTCCTGTTTAACTTCCCCGCGCGATAATCTTTCGAGCGTAGTAAGTCAATATGAAAGTTTGGTTAATTTTTCAATAGGAATTGTTGGCCGATGGTTGAGAATCCCTGCTTGAGGGAATCGTACTGATAAGAATGAATTATGCAGATGAATGTTGCGGCGATGTCGCCGATGTATCAAACCGCCTCAACTAGCTCATTCTCCTTCGTTATCTATTCGTTGACGAGCCCGACGTGCGCGACGTGATCGTGGACCAGAAATCCGGACTGTTCCCATGTTCCACTTATAGCATTTGGTCCAATCGCACGCGTCTGACTTTAGACGAAGTCTGATAGCCCTAAAATCAACACCAGGCTCGATCCTACTGACGCAAACATCCCTATCAGCCCTGCAATTCGTCACGAATGAAAATCGCGAGGCTACATATCTAAATGAAACATGATCTATGCGCTTACGACTTTAGGTTCCACGTTTAAATTGGTACTTATGGGATGTCCAGTAGATGCGGATTCGTCGAATAGATAGCAAAATCCCATTCATTGACAAATTCAAAATGATCCAGATGATACCTAGGTCTCGCGGGCATATGCAGATATATATTAGCGCTGATTATCTACTTTCGGCACTTTGAACGAAAGAAATAAATTGAACAAACTACGTGATATTTATTTAAGCAGATATTATCTGTACAAGACTAGGAACTCGAGGAACAAATAACAAACTTACAAGTATTAACAAATGGACAGAATGATTGTCGACAGAATGTCGTAGTATATTTGGGTTGATTACTGTCAGTGATACAGATGAAAGAAATAGATAGAATAAACTACGCAATGTACTGCCAATAATTAACGAAAAAATAAAGGAAAAATTCTTCATTTCCATTTGTTTGTGAAAGAAATAAATAACATAAATTAGAACAAGAAACAATGACACAAATGTCGCAACTAGATAGCACAGAATACCAACACAAGATTAAACATGGCAATAGATTGCGTACGAGGTATTTAACGTATACGAGGAAATTTCGAGGACGGAGAGACGGCTCATGACGGTTCGTCAAGCCCTGGCCAAAATGCCTGGCGCTCCGCACAGTGCCCGAAAAGGCGGTCGCCTCGAGTCCAGCAAGGTAACCGTTAATGATCTTCAAACAAGTCTCGCGTCAATTTCGAGCGGGCAATTCGGTGAGACTGGACTAACAGGTGGAATAAAGGCAACGTAACGAGCCCGAGGTGTAGCATGAAACGAGCTCGTGGTTGTTAGACTTCTAGAAGCACGAGGCCCGAGAGAAAAAGGTAAAAAGGCAAGAGGAAAAGAGAAGAGCCGGGCGAAGGTGACGATAGATCATTAGGTAGTTGACTTGGTTTAAGTAACGGTGGCTAATTATCCCGGCGAGAGTTAATAACCTAGCGAAAGGAAGAAGCCGAGGGAGGTCACGAGACTGGCATGTCGATATTCGATTCTACTTGGCCGGGGATCTCTCCGGGCCGGCATCGAAGCACGTTACAAAAGTCCGAGTGGCGGAACAGAACGAAGAGAAGAAGGAAAAGGGGGCGCGAGTGGGAAAGGTAAGGAGGGAGGTGACTTAATGATGCCGCATCCGGGAGTCGCCAGGACATTGTACCGCGCAAAAAAGGATCTTATAACGCGTTCACAGCTGGACCCGCATTCTACGTTCCCCGTGTTCGAATGGGAGACCCCGATCCATTAACGACCCGACGCAAACATTAATAATCCGCAGCTTCGCCTCGATTGCCGTGCGGACGCGAGCTGCAAGGTGGCAACCTTGGCCAGGTGACGTAATAGTGGCCCGATCTTTTCGACCCAGCTTCCTGGACTCCATGACTACTGTTGCTACTGGACCCTTAATACAGGGAAACTATCAGTCAATGATCAGTTGGTCCTTTTCAAGTTTTACACGATACACGAGGAAGTAGTAGATATCGTTTCGTTGTAATAATCAAGTTTCTATCGATTAACATATTGGTGTAGAAGGTTTGAAATTGTCATTATATAAATTTTGATATTGTTTCGATTGTGGGACTTTTGTCCCCTTGTTCCAAGATTTATGTAAGGAATATTGGATTGAATAGGTGCATTAGTACTGCCCATAGTCTATTCCATGTGATATTTTCTACTACATATAATATATTGCTGGAAGTTGCTGCTTCTTTGTCATCCATTATTCTCTATTCACAACTATATTCTTCATATTTCATGATTCTTTACACTATACGATAATTATATAAATAGTAATTGGCTAATTATTTCTATACAACTGCTCTGCTATAAATTTAAGAAGTAGTCTCGCTATTTCCATTAAGAAATCCATCGATGTTCCAAACGTCTCTGAACGAAGCATTTTCTTATTCCACAGTGATACACAGTATCATACAGTAGTCTTCGACATTCTACACAGTAGTCGCTGAGTATTCGTAACGATGTAACATCCACCCATAACGCATAATCCTCCGAACAAAACAAATGTAAATCAGGGCAATAAATACTGAATAAATTAGTTTGACGAGGAAAGAGGAACGACTCGATCGACTGATTTCCCTGAAAAACAGCAAAATCAGCGAAATAGAGTCGCGTAGCCGTGGACCGTGAGGTAAGGTGATTCGGTTCGATTTCAAAAAAGCATCGGCCTCCCGCGGCGAGGATTCTCGTTCATCCATTCATCCAGCCGCGTGTTACGTTGGTCTTCCACTGCGTGTTGAAAGAAGAGGGCAACGCAGAAGAAGAAGGAACAGAGGTGGAGGAGAATAGAGCGTACAATCACGATGAGTAGCGGCCCTGAGGTGCGAGCCGCGAGTGGAAAGGCTCCCGGGCTGCCAACCTAATAAAGCAATTTGTCACGGTTGTCGTCCGAATGCCAGCCATACATTAACACACAATCTCGCCTCCGAGATAGTCGGTCTCCGTCCTCTTCGTCTTCCTTCCCTCCGACATTGGACCATCCTCACCTTTCCTGTTTTCCTCTTTTCCCATTTGCCACATCGAGGCTTTCTCTATCCACGACTTCGATCCTTTCGTCACGGTGAAAAAATCTCTCCTATTCCGGTGACCAGGTTAATCCTTCCGACAATAAGGCGCAGTTATCTGCAGCATGAACCCTCATTTATCAATTGAAAAGAATACGCTATTAAAAGACCCTCTGGTCTCTTATTCTTGTGCCAAGAGTTACGACGACGCTTATTTTTTTAGACCGATTTTACGTTAGAAACGTGTTTGGACTACTTTTCTCATTTAAGATGGCGGTGGTGTAAGAGAAACTTTATGTGAAATTCATCTAGAAGGTTTGCCCGTAGCATGTCTCGTGCAATACCAATTTTACGTGATTTGTCATCGTAGTCGTATATTCATTACATTTATTCAACATTTTATGTCACAAAATGAATGCTATGAAATTATGAAAAAATAATTACAGTATACTGCAAAACATTGCAATATACTGCAAATTATTGATAGATTAATCGAACTCTTGCTTATTGAACTAACCGATCTTATTACATGACCGAAACAAGATGAATAGCGAGAAGAACTAACGAAATCCTATTACGTAAACTGTTTGCTCGCTAACGAATTCAGATAAGTAGAACTCTACTGGAATCTTATTTCCCCTGAGATACAAAATATCAAACAGCTCGAAGTTGCAGCGTGGATCATCGCTAACCTACGCGACAGAGAAAAACCGTGTCGAAACTTTCTCCTTCTTTTTAGATATCCCAGTTTCGCGTGATTCCGACCAAGTTCTGTTATATAGCTCGAAAACAGAAACAATATTATCTGCCGGTCGATTCGAAGCACACAACGACCAGCCGGATTATTACGCGGTTTTTGCACCGTGACCCTGGAACAACCGGGCTCTCGACGATGGATTCTGACTTCCTCCGCGACGTCGTTGTAAAAGCTACGAGATTCTGCAGCTTCTTGCTACCGGCGAGAAGCAGCACTCTCGAGGTGCGGGACATTCGTGATTGATGGATCCTCTCTCCGAGTGGTCTCTCCGGCGAATCAGACTCGGCCACACTCTCTCTTCTCCTAACGTTCGTTCACAGTTCTTCTTCTGTGGTTGCTTCGCAGTTTCTTCTCACCACTAGAACGTACGCCTTCGCATCCGATGAGAGTCGGCTTTCTAATCAAGAATTATTGGTCACACTCGACTGCTTGGTTCACCTGGTTCTCCAGAAGGTGGTAGCCAGTATTCTCCTGCGATACAACGTAACGCAACCATGTCACATGGAGACGGTGTCGATTCGGCAGATGATTGAGGTTCGAAGCATGCAGATTCGAGGAATCAATGTCAGATACCATGTAATACAATGTATAGCAACATGTAATTTCCTCCCCGGACATTGTATCCGCGGTTACGATCAAGCCGGTATACATTCTTTTTTCCATCGATTCGGAATTCCGCCGCATGAAGATATTAAACATGTTACGCGCCACGCCTCGGTAATTCAATTCTCGGAATTGAGCGCGGTGCTCTTTATCGGCTTGCCTCACGGATGATCGCCGCCCCTAAAATCACGGTTCTCGCGGTTGCTCCACGGACTACGACTCGCTTTCTTGTAAAACGTTTAAAATACCGTACACCGTACGAAACGCGATCGACATTGTCGTATGGTATATATATATATATTTTGTATATACAATATATTATATATATATATTATATATACAAAATGGTCGTCGTACCACGTGATCCTCCTCCTCGAGCGTGATCGACCTCGGTGTCGTTCAGTTTTAACGTCGTTCCGTCGGCTTCGTTTATTTTTGTCTGGCTACAGGATAAAAAGTCTGATCGCGATTTAACGTTCTCTCGAGGAACGACCAGCTAACATGTTGCTAACTGTTCAGGAAGATGTGCCTCTTTTCAGCGAATTATTTATAAGAAATCGTTCGGTCCCATATGTATTATTTTATTCTGTATAACGGTTGTGCGATCTTTCGTTTAGAGCTCGCAAACGATGGTTGGTTTCATTACAAATCACCCGATATTCTCAGAAACACCTAAAGGCAGAAATAACCGGTGTTATTCTGATATCGCCTACTGATAAGGAACACCAACATGTGCATAAACGTTTAAGACCGTAAGACCAGTATTCAGTTGCAGTATAAGAATTGTCAATCTTTAAGGTCAACGTTCGAGATAATAAAAATCAATATCAATTTCCCCAAAAGCGCTTGTATATTTTTATCAATTACACAGACAATGAATCTGAAGTCCGTTAGTTTGAGAAAATTAGCGCCCCTGATGTTAACAAATTTCCCTGTATCATCATGAAAAGGAAGCAGCTTCGCTTTTATTTCAATCGCTACAAATATCCCAAATCAACTTGCCAACTACTTGTTGTTAAAAGGATCACGCAAATTTATTCTCAAAAAATTCTACAAACTCTAAGAATCCAATAAAAAAATTCCTATTGTTACCAGACATTCTCGAAGGTAGATCGGAATCGATCCAAGCACACGGAGGATTCGAGATAGCACCTGAGAGGGTGGGTTTCGTGCCGGACGAGCTGGCATGGATCCACCGTGTCATCGACGGTGTTTCTAGTTCAAGGTCAGCGGGAATCTAGGATGGGTCGCATGTCGAAGGAACCAGAGCGACGACGATGTATCGGCGTTCGGTGGTCAGCCACATGGCGAATTAAGGGTCAGCCCATTACCGATTTGACCTCGGATGACCCGGCAGTGTATACAGAGCTGGTTGCGTGCTGCTTGATTCAATTAACCCCACGACACACAAATACGCGCGCACACACGCGTATTGCGTTCTATGCTTACGCGGACGCGTTTGCACGTGTGGGACCGTCGGTCGAGTGGTCGAAGTGCTTCGGTCGAGGAACGAAGCACGACCGATGCTACGACAAATTGGCGAACCTCGTTGTACTCGTGAGGGAATCGTAGAGAAACGGGGCTGGTGGGGCGAATTGAATCTCAGATACGACAATTAGATCGTAGAAACGGGTTTGAGGGAGAAATCGTCGAAGAGAATGTAGTTTTCTGGGAATTACAGGAGTATTGTATTATAAATGTTTTAAATGCCCGATTTAGGTTTTAACTTCTTGAAGTTTATGGGTTCGATGATTAAGGTGTGGTTTGTATTTATAAAATATACAAAATAAAATACTCGTCATAATATTTAGTAGATAATATAAATATCTAGATCCTAATTCATTATCATGTTCACAAAAATATGCATTTCATAAATTATCGACTAAGTTAGTTTCTTGATTTTAAGTTTTCATTTCCTACGATTATCGTATTCCTTGCTCTATAACGTCTAATATAATATTTTTAATTTCGCAAAAGTTAGATACTTCTCATTTTAAACATCACTGCAAATATATATAACCACATATCTCCAAATTCAGATCTTTGTTTGACAAGATAATTGCATCTTTGACTTCGCAAAAATTTCAAGGAACTAACTCAGTTCAATGTCTTTTACGTTACCAAGATATCAAAGAGGAAACGAACGAAGCTTCGCGCTTTTAGCGAAGAGAAGAAACACACGTGCCTGTCAGGTATCGAAAAGTGTAGAAACCCGACGATTTTCGCAGTCCAACAACGGAACACCACGGTGGCAAATTACAGGCCAGTTTAATTCATATATATATATATATATATATATATATATATATATATATATAGATATATATATAAATGTATACACATATATAAATTGTTTCAAATTAGCGGTTTAACAGGCGTGTCCAGTATCATTATCTAGAACGTTAGCGGCAGGACGTGGGTGTTAAAACAGATCAGAAAGTCGTTCGTGGATCGATAAGGTTAAATCGCTCTCTCGTGTTCCGTCTGCAATTTGCGAAAGGACCTCTTAATTCGATGTGGTTTTCTGAGCTCCCCGAACCGACCGTCAGGCACGAACAACGTGTAAATATGTAACGAGTTCATTAGGTTGCTGGTCCGGCGAACTTTCGTGCCCCGCCATAACGGCGATCGTCCTGCTAATTACGGTTTCACCGAATTTCCGCGATTAACGACTCCCTGAGTCCACTTCTTTTCCACCTCCCCTTCTCCAATGTCGAGCATCGACGTCTTAACGACGAACAGCCTTCAATGATGGAACTGATTAATCATGGCTGTCTTTACCCTCCATCAGTGTAACCCAGAATTAAATTTCGCGAAATAAGTGTATGTCTACCTGTGTTTAAGCGAAGAAGAGCGGAAACGCTTGAAGAAATATATTCACGAGAGCCTGATGCAAACGCAATTAATTTTATCAGGCGTTTCGTGTAATTTTATATTGCTATCCTTCATCCCTTTCTCTTCGATAAATAAAATTCTTATAACATTGTCGGATATATGGGCCAAATATTATATCTCGACCATATATCAATTTTTCTCTTTCTCAATGTTGGGAAACTTTGACCTGACAGCACGAAAAATTTGTGTTTATCGCCGTTGCAAACAAAAACATTTCATTCGCCCGATGTTTGCTAATATTAGAACTATCAAAGTGGTTAAAATGACTAATTCGTAATTTGTTATATAAGTTTTATAATTCTTCTATTGTAGATATACACTGCACATTATTCTTTATCCTTATATACTCCGATATTTTTTTACGCAAGTTTTCCATTTTAATCGTCGGTCCTTCTTTCTCGTATGTACATATATAAGCGAATAAGTGAGATAAGATTGAAAGAAGCTATTCCTTGCAAGTCTGTAATGGTCTAATTGACGTGTGATCTGGAAAACGAGGAAAGAGAAGGAGCCCTTAGGAAGAACCGAAATCGTCGATCTTGAAGAGACAATCGGCTGGTGCAATCAGTATCATGTTTTCCCCCTCGGTTGCTTTGGTTCCTTTTATCCTTTTATGCAACGTTAACGCCCAACAAATGGACCTCTCGACTTCTATCGTGTCAACGCATTTGATAAGAGGCGAGGTCACCCGGTTACCAGTCAACAGATGCGTCCAATTGGCCGGCCTAATGCTATTGCAGCATAGCCGGCAGCGTACCAACCACAAAAAGTATACGTGCATTCGCGTTACCAAGAAAACTATCCTACCTCCACGCGAATCCAGAGAATATAGCCTACGAAGTAAGTAAATTGAAGAGGAACGCTGTTATCCGAGTTCGTATTTTCCTCTGATTCGAACTAGTTTGTTGGAACAGCGATTTATTTCACGGAAAAAGCGGTGGAACGAGAACAAGAAACGAGCCGAGGAATCGTGCGAACATAGGTTTCTAGATTTAGATTGCTCGTTAATTCAGCCTTTACTTTGTGTTACGACAAATTGGCTGGCGTTAAGATTCAGGAGTAATTCAAATTGAAGGGTTCAGTGAAGGAAAAGTGATATAGGTGATGAAATTTTTAATTTGAGGAGAGCGTGAGTGTAATTAAATTGTGATATAGAAATCAGTATACCTTCAAACATTAACCCTTTGCACCTCTATCTTTTTACACGAATAGACGCGAATAGAATCGATGATCGGAGCAGATTCAAGATATCACTTCGAACAGTTAAAATACTTTGTCTTACGTAGACGTTAAAATTTGGAGATTTATAATAATCTTTGTAAAAATCCCTCTTCCAGGAAAGTACGAATACACACATACGGTGGATCATTTCGTGTACTTACATCGTTTCACAAAAAATCCATCAATTATAATTTCTCAATCATTAACGTGATACTTATCATACGTTACAAAATTATCCTTAAATTATTGTAAAACGTCTCATTCCTTTTTTTTCGAAATTTTACAAAGATCCATCCTAATCTCTAATTAAAACAAAATTTACCAGTAGAAAAATAGCCGAGACTTTTTGTCGTCATCGAAAGAAACCCACTTTCAGACGCATTAACTGAAAGTTACACGACACCCTGATATTAGTATTCGCGAGATAAAACTCGTTTAATTCCCATTCCAGCGCGACAATACGCACTCAACTAGGTACGCGTGCATTAACGTGTATGTACATACGTAATCCTGTTCAACGAGCATCCTTAAGTGTAACTTAACTTAACGCGTAATGCACCCTATGATATTAGGGAGAGCGCGTATGAACGAACGAACAATGTGCGTGCGTGTGCGACGATAGTTTATCCTTTTTCGATGTACTGACTTGAACCCATCGCCGTATATGTGCGTGAACGCATTTACGGAGCCCTTCGCGTTTGCACTTCAACCGACTGCTTCTCGCGCACCACTCTCCCCATCGATGCTGCGTTCCCTCACCCCCTGGACCCCTCATCAAACCCCTCGTAGCCTGATTGAATCTACTCCGCGTGCGGCTTTTATTTCGCGCCGTGGAAACCCGAGCCAATCCGTTCTCGTTCCACGAACTGCGGCACGCCGAAAGTCACGTTTTGTTACTGGAGCGTCCGTCGAGATTTTTTCAATTAGCCGCGTCTATCCCCCAACACGTGAAAGTGCTTTTGTTCTTTTCGCGGACGTTGCCCATCGTCATGGTATTCCGCTGTTGATGGAAATGTCGAGGAATCGCTACTGTGTACGATCCATGTATCTTTGGTTTCTACAAGGTGAATTTTAGAGAGAACCTTTTGAGGAATTTTTAGTTTCTAAGGATAGATAGGGTTTTATTGAAAGTAGAATGTAGACTAGTGAAATATGTTTTGAATTACGAATTAGTATTGGTAAATCTCGAGGAAATTTAAAAGACTGTCTAAGAAATTTCCTAATTTCCAGGGCTGAGTAGTTCTAAGCTGATTAATATTAGCGAGAATGGTTAACATAAGTATTTCCTTGAATAAGGAATAAATAAGACTCAGATAAGTAAGACTTTTGAAGAGTTTTCTAAGAAATTTGGAAAGAATCCGTAATTCCACGGATTGTAGAATAGTAAGGGTTGAAATTAATTATATTGGATTCACATAATATGATGTGTATCCTAGAAGATTTTTTATGTCTATGCTCTGTGATAAATATTAAATCTCGCAAGGTTTTAAATAATCTTTTGAAAAATTTCTTAATTCGCAATGACGCAACTTCTCGACTAAAATAGCTATAATTCGTGAAGGTAAGGTGAATATCTGGAGAAGGAGATGAACCGAGGGTTTTCAATCTAGGACATTCGACGGCTCATGGGATCGTCGAATTGCGGAGTCTGCAATCGTACCACGGCCCGAAGTTTTGATGTCACAAGTTTCTCCTGGATGTCGAGAGTGGTTGTTAAAAGGAGGTGTCGCAATCGTGGTCGGCCGAGCCACTGTGCTGCTGTAGCCCTGGACTGCGCAACTCCTCGTCTTTCCGTAATCTCTTGAATATACGAACGCGTATTACGTCCTACCTGGTGTACACGCGACGTGCGTGTGTGTCCACGTGCTTTTACAACTGGAACTCGCGTTATTGCGTTCTTGCCTACGCCGCGTGGCAATTATAATTTTCGAGGTTTACGGCAGGCGAGTGCGGTTATTTTTTTCATTCTTTCGTTTTTGCAGTTACGCTGCGGATTCCGCCGGCTAAATTCGCGTTGAGCGGATTTTACGCGTACAACTACCACAGCCGGGGCAAATTAGGTTCAATTATTTATTCCTGGAACCGAGGAGGGGGCGTTCAAACTTGGAACGTCTGCTAGAGAGCTCTCGTTTCTACATTCTAATTTCCATCTTAATAGAGCCGCATCGAAAACTCTATATATTTCCCATTTATTTTTCCACAATTTAAAAGATACTCAAATAATTTGAAGAATTGGCAACGATAAGAAGGGAGCTCGAGTATTTAAATCGTATTTATTAGAAGAAAAAGAAAGCTATAGGTTTCATATTCAAAAGTGCAAATCGTTATCACTACGAATATTAATCGGCTATGAATTTATAGCGCGTTTAAGGAGTCATTTGATTTTAACTGATTCTGTGTTGATTTTCGTTGATTTATACAAATTAGTGGAATTAGAACGGATATGGAATTAAAAAAAGGAGTTGCTTCCTTATTGCTACCCTTTTAAATATTATCTCCATCTTATTTTCAAGAAAATCTTTATTTCCACTGATTTGTAATAATAGAATCTTAATAACGACTTTATAGCCACAAGCCCGAGATGAGTCGCTATAGAAGTCAAATTGCAAATTAAGCCCGTTTACTTGGTGGTCCACGCGTCAGGGACCAACGAATGCACTGAACTGGAATCGCGCGTTGTCCCCACGGAATTCGTCGCCGCAGAAACGTCGTCGGTACGCGATGTCACCCTCCTGCGACAATTAAACTATCCCATTCGACAAGTCCCGATTCCAAGATCAGATTCTCTTCAAACGCATTCACGCTCTATGCGAACACGCATTTGTCGCGTGAACGCGTACACATAATCACACGTGTGTGCACAATTCTCTATCCGTTGGTCATTTCGTTCCTCTAATTCCAATTCCATTACTGTATTCATTAGAAAGTATTTTATGATGAGATTGATGCAATACCTTCACATAATCGTTAGTCATTAGCATAGAGACTACAGTTGACGAGATTAATTTCGAAGTCGCTAAATCTGGAGAATTCAACAGCTTCATAAAAGGGATGGATTTAGAAATAGAATTTTATTATGATTATTAATATAGTGACGACTAATGGAGTTCTTAGGTTTGGGAAAATTATTTATTTATTCCGTTGAAAAAGGCGGTGAGTTTACATTAAATTTAATTTAATTTAACTTAATTAATGTGGGCACTCGATTTATTAACGTATTATCTTACTATGATTGTTGGTATAAAGACGATTAATCATGGAAATTAATTCCAGAACTGTCAACCTTGGAAAATTTATTTATTTCTTCGAAACAAGGAAATTTCTTTTGGAATCTGTTATAAACGATACTTGATTAATATGAGTAAACTTAATTCTTTTAAGATTTCATAATGGATTTCTAAACGTAAAAAAATGATCCCAAGACGAACGAGGAGTCACACCATGACAAGATGATCCCAACGGCGACCCACAAAATCCTCCGTGGCCAGATCGTATTAGGCTAATGTACATAAAGCCCAGTCTTGGGAAGAGAGGAACGCATAGGGAGTCGGCAAGAGAGACTAGACTAGAGAAGAGGGTGAGCTTTGATTGGTCCATTGAGGACACGTGCTGGCAACCCCGACGTGGGCCAGCCCTCTGGCTGTGCATCTCGTTACGAACTCATTCAGGAACTCCAACGTCGCCAATGACGGAATCAAGTGGGATTGTTAACGGGGGCACCGTAGGTGGCTGGGACAGAGAGAAGGCGATAGAGATCAGGACCTAATGACAATGACGATATAATCAGACAGGATAATTCACTTTACATGATCGTCACGAGCCACTGCGGGATTCTCCAGTCTTATCCCAACAGAGAACCGATTTCAACTCAACGTTCCTTTGATCCCCCCAAAAGCAAATCACATCGTACGGATGCATTTGTACGATTCTAGATCCCCATTGATAAGGTTCTCGCGAAGGAATCGATGTTGTTGGATTGAAACCAAGAGGGAAGGGTAGAATAGAAGACTCTTGAAAGCGGTCGTAATACTGCTACAATTAGATTAGACGTGCATACGTATATATACATATGAGAGACGAAACAAAAGTAGATGAAATAGAAGTGAGAAAAAATAGAACGAAGGGGAAGAAGGAGACGGAAAGGAGAAAGAGTAGCGGTCGACGTTCCCATGTGTTCCTACGAAGTCGATCAACCTGGTTTGTTCGAGCGAGCATGTGGGCCAACAATGCCCACTTCGGGAGCAACCGCGACGCACTTCACTTCGTCCATTATTCCGTCCACGTTTCCATGTGGCTGGGGTGCCGGGGGTATTCCCCGTTGCCAACAACATCGCAGCCAGAAACTACCCAAGCCTTCACGGTACACGAAGAGGGTTCTCCAGCGCACCGGCCACTGTTGAAAGACCCTGAAGTGCACTCCTTGAAATTCGCTACGCGGCAAGTAGCGTCGAGTCGGATGGCGCTACCTGCGTCCTCGAGCGGTGATGAAGTCGAGGGACGCCCTTCAGGCAGACAGGGGGGGTTGGGTGACCAAATTTTTGGTTACCGCCAGAGGCTCGTCTCTTCTTCGTCCATCGCCGTCCTTTCGTTAGCCGCGTTTCTATCTACTTTTCATGCGTGATTCGGATTACGAGTCTGCGGTGTTGTGGTGCTCACTGTAATTGGAGGATCGCCTGTGCAAATGACTTTATTGTTCGGTGTTTTCAGTCACGTACGGTACGCTGTCTAAGTTGCAAATGTGGGAGAAATTTTGGAATAAATTCAATTACCGAATATGTGTATGAAATATCTTTTACTGGGATGTTTTATTCTCTTTTATTTTATTTTGTTTTTCTTTTTTTTCAGGGAATTTTTGATTTAGTATTTAGAAGAATATTTTAACACAACTACTAGTTATCGTACCAAATGAAACTCTTCTGTATTTTAATCCTGCCTAAAACTTTTTGTACATTCTAAAAAATTGTCTTGTATAACATTTTCAGTAGATTAGTGAAATCTGTATCAATTTTAAATTCATTTAACTGTGTTCCTAACCCGTGTAATTTATCCAGTGCTGCCATTTTCCGATCCGCAACGACAGTTTCAATTCTTAGCTGGTTGGACCCTCGAGTCTGGCTCTCCTTTAGATCGGTTAGAGGTGCGGGTACGGATGTGAAAGAGAAACGTACGTATGTACATTCGTTGGTAGCCGAACGAAGGGTGAAACAATAAGCGACGAACGACAATGAGGATTTAAGTGGCGACCTCAATGATATCAACTGCACGCTGGAATAGAATTCAATTGAATTGAAGGAACAGCAAGGGGAGTCCTCCTCCTCCCCTCTACCTTTATGTCTCTCTTCTGGACAACGTTTTGTAAGCACTTCATCAACGTGTTTAGTACTTTCCGCGTAACAACTTGACGTCCAACAAAATTCTCAAGCTTCAAGCTTGATTTACGTCTACGTTGCTCATCTCGAATTGAAAATACCTGATAACCAACCGTTGGCATACGTAAAGTTCTCAAGACCGATGATCTAATCAATTCTCAAGGCTTTTCATTAAAATCTAATTGACATATTACCGTCTTCCTCCGTATCATCGAGATTTCCTTGAAACATACCTGGTTCCTAGATTTTATATTGCAATTTCATAAATTGATAGCTGTCAATTAACTACATAAATGAGGCGTAGGATTATCTAAGGATATCTTCGATTGATAGAAACGAAGATGTACGTTAGAAACATCTAGCCAAGATTTCCACTTTTGATATCGAGTTTTGTTATAAAACTGTTCATTTAAGGGATAACTACCTGGTAATCCTCTTCTTCTTCAAGCCATTTCTCTCGGAGGAATATCAGGCTTCGTTCTCTTCTGCATATCGCGCATGTAGATGTATATGGGAATCGGTCGAGTGTTTTCAGCGTCGATCCGTGACGCAACAGCATCATCTACATAATTAATAGAACCGTTTATGCGTCTACGTGTAGCTACAAACAGGGCTGGCATGTAGTTAATACATCGTGTCGGGCGATCGCGCGCGATTATGATTTCATTGCTAAAAGCTATATGAGCTTTATCGGGCCATATAAAGGCATTATCAAGCGTGTATCCAGCCATTAGCTGAACACACGCGAAAACAAATAAACAACATGGAAACTGAAAACATCAAACGCGATCCGTTCACATCGACTTTCTTTATGCATATAATATAATAATGTTAAAGTATCGTACGACTTGTAATATTTATTATATTGTGATTAAAATGTAACAAATTATCTCTTTGACGTGGGACAACCACTTACGATTATTAATTCTCGTTATTTTTAAACGATCGTAGCATTTTCGTCGATGTCTTCATCATAGGCAGTTCCGTTTCTTTAACCTTGGTACACGAAGAACTATGAAAGACGTATCGACCGCTATGGTGGCGCCATCTCTTCAGGAAGTGGCGAACCAAACTCTCGTGCATACCAGAATCGGTTCGTGCCGGCGGAACAGAGGCTTTATCTCACTTTATACGGCACTCCATAAAACCTCCAAGTACCATGGCCCGCATATACAAGTCATATTCGCGTCTGAGACTTTGATCGAAGTTTCGTTAACGAAACTGCATTTTAAGTATCGCGAAAGAACCTCTAACGTTACGATTTATACACTCAGAATCGAAGGATGTTCGCCTGATTCGTCAGAATGGACCTAATGGCATGTACCTCGGCTAATTGGGTCCTCGATTTTAAACATAATTCCGTATCTTAATGCAGAACGGAATATCGAGTAGTCGATTGCTAGCAATAACCCTCATTATGTACTTCCTTTTCATAATATCAAGTGGTTTACAATTTACCAGAACCGCTCGAACGCTTATTCCGAATATAATCAACTTCCACGAAACAAATATCGTACTTTTCGACTATCAAATTTTCCATCGATAATTTTAATTACGTGAGAGACTTTACGTTCGAAAACATTAATTTAAAGCATAAAGTCTGGTATATTAATATAAATAGAGAAAGTTAAAAATAACATTCATATATTTCTAAAATTCTCAGCCTCACCCAATATCACCCACATTGCGTATTCCGTTGAATAAATATTTCAAGGAAACCCGATTATATGTTTACGGAGAAATCTCTGCGCCTCCTTAGCAGCACCAAAGATTTAAATTATTCCATCGAATGAATACTTCCATAAAATCATATATAAATTTACAAAGAAATTTCTATCTCATCCAACAATAGCCAAGATCCAGATCACTTCACCGAACAAGTATTTCGAAAGGATACAAAGAATATATTCGCAAAGATCCAAATCACATCACCAACGAAAGTAATTCATATCTCCATAGAGAAATTGCTAGCCTCGCCCAAGGCTCAAATTACTCCACCGTTAAATAAATACTCCAAGAATGAAATTTATCGTCGATTTAGATCACTACGAATAAATGTCCACATGCTCATTGACCAAAATCGTCGAATGCAGGGACCACGCTCGAGCGTCTCTCTCAGCGTCGATGAGAAAATTCGTGTCCCATAAAAGTCAAAAGCTTGACGTGACGCAATCACTATTTCATTTTCGCCATAGTCGAACTTGGTAAAGATTGGCCGCGACAAGAGGTCCGAAGAATGTCGACGGTCGTTTTCTCCGTGCACGTATAGGCGACATCGCGGAGCTGGCGCGTATAAAAGAATCGCGGCGGAGAGCAACTTAGAAGGCGACGACGTCTGTTTAAAGTCGTCCCACGGGCACCTACAATCCTGTTGGAAAGGACCAATGACCGAACGGGGGCCCATGGAAGGAGCCAATCGTGCTATAGGAACGCGCGGTATCCAGGACTCTCGGTAAAAACCATCAAACGAAGCCGCCGGCATTCACGGAAAGCAGCGACCCTGCTGCACCCTCTCTTCGACCGTGTCCACCTTGCGTCCTTCCTGCTGCATCGACCGCATTTTTTCCGTTGCCATCGATCGTGCCGTTCACCGTACGCGAAAAAGATCGTTCGGGGGAAAGGAAAGTAATCCCGGTACGCGGGATAGTGCTAAAACTCGACGTAGCGGTATCTCGCGATGCACTCGTCCGTTCTTCATCCTTTTATGTTCGCTCTGATTCTGATTCCGAGAGACTGATTCGTTTAAATCAGATCGGAATTTGCAGCGTGTTATTCGGTTGCGTTATTGCGAGAGCATTTCTATCGTGCGTCTATGCAAATGTTCTGGTTATCGAATTTTATGAACTAGGTTCCTCGACATGAGGATGGAAAGTTGGATTTACTTCCTGGGGAAACTGGAAGAAAGCACGAAGCGAAGGTATAAAACGTTTATCGGTCGTTTTGTTAGCGACGATTCGCTGCAGCGAATTTTAGATCATCAGTGTCAATAAACCGCAATTTTACTGAAATGAAAGGATTTCAGAAAGTTCCCTTTCACTCTTCGTTTCTTCGGCCTCTGACTGGGAAATGGTATTTGCTCCATATCTGGTGAACGTTTCCCTTTTTCCGACGGATGGCGATATCGCAAGGGTTTTGTGATAGACGCTCGCTGCTTAGACACTTAGGACGTGTTATAATTTATTAGCTGAATTCGCAATTGTTATGTAAGAATGTACAGCTGGACTTCTTCTTGTCCCGTCGACTGCATTCTCGCCGTCGCATCCATCATGCCGTTTACTGGAAAAAGCCCCGTGAAATGAAGACAACCGACGCGACGACCGGCGATGGTTAATGTATTATTCTTCTCATCCCGTTATGGTGTTGTTTTCTTGCTAAGTTCTTGCATTTAGCGCCGATTATCATTAATACGATTAACACGAGCTTAATTCGTCCGAATAAATAAAATACATAGTCATAGTAAAGAAACAGAAAAATTAATATTCCCGGTAATATTAATAAACAAAAATCGTCTGCTTAACACGATAATAACGGAAGAAAATTCCAAACACGAGTACAACTCTTGGAATAAATAATGGTAAAGGAAGAGTCTTAACGATCATCGGACGATCCAAGGAGTGTCTTTCATTTCAACCTCCAAATCTCGAACCCGAAGACAGTCCTCGATGGACTGTCATTACGAGAAAATAAGGCGAGCTCTAATGTTAGGGGTCTGTGGAACTGGTTCGGTTTCAAAATTCTCAGCAATGGAACAAAGGACTGTCACAAGCACGCCATGTACTACCGAATCACAAATCACAAGAATATAACAAGAAAATTGAGAAAAATAAATTACGAATGTTAAATGAAAGATAGCGGGTCGTATTGAAATTGCAGATTCTGATAAATAGGCAAACCATAACAGCGTGATAGCCAATGGGGATAATAAAACTGTTGTTTACGATGCGAAAAAGTTGCGCAAAAAGGCTTATCGCACGCTGTGTATTTCTGTCGATCGAAGGGATTCACCGGTGTCTTTTTACTTCTGTTTTCCGCGCACCAAATTGCTGTCCGATAATTTACGAGAAACCAAGGCTTACCACGGTATTCACTTAGCACCACTTACGCCACCGGTACGTAATTGCATAGATCAATTAGGCTGTCCTTGCTGTTAAATTCAAGCGGAATTAGCCGGCAGCAAGACTAACGCTTTTACGCTATCTGGAAGAATGCGTTTACTATAATGAACCACTCATTCCGATTCTCCTGCAACGTCTTAATTTGTATACAAAGGCTAAAAGGACAAACAATATTTAGAATTTACACTTGCATCGCGCGATAGTGCACATCGATGGTTCGATTATCACAAAGATCAGACTCATTACTCAACTGTTGATTTTTATGTATTTATGAAAAATTTGAGAGCACGCAAAAACATAATGAAATGTCCAAAGTGCAGTACCTTTTCTAATATTAAGTAGTCGAAAGAAATCTTTGCTTAGGTTTCATTTCTTCAATCGTGTTTATATAAAAATATAAATTTTCCTAAATATCAGTCTACTCGTTACGTATACCTATGAACTTCCTGATACATCATCTATCCTTGATTGAAGTAAAAATTTAACATGTCGCTAGCAGCAGTACAAAGCTACTACAGAGGCAAAGATAAAAAGAATAACTATACTACGATGAAGAGGAATAAAAATCTACAGTTTTGTTACAACTGTGCAATTTTCAGCTTTCGTCTCTGGCTTCCATTGCTAGATACTACGGGTATAGTTTATCATTTTCGTTATCTTCCGATCGTCACGTCCGCGACACGGGCTACGTTTTATGAATTATTATTAGATTATACCAATGGAATGACACGATATCCCACGACTTGTGGGTTCACGGTGAGCAAGTGCACAACAATGTTGAACCACCGTCGTGTTGGTGTAATTAAGATAAGAATAATGAACTTCTAATGGGCACTCATCGACGAAATGTAGGCATAAAACGACTATAGAGAAGATTAGAAAAGTAGAACGTTTACGTCGCTTATTTAGTTAATTATTTCGCGTTGCGTAATAGACAGCTCTGTCGTGACGATGCATACCCGTTGTGAAAATAGTAACTTATGCAATGTAAAACTCATCGGTAAATATTATCAATCGACACGGCGAGGATCGATAAATTCAGAACGGAAGCTAACACGTATAGCAAATTGTACACGCTTCCTGTCTTCTTAATTGCATATTATGCAACAATATACGAGTGTAAGTACGTTTGAATTAGTAACCTGGCCAACAATCGATCAAGCATAAAGACGTTAAATTGTTTCTTCGCGCTACTTTTTTAGTAAATTGACATCATCATTGGAAAAAGCTGTAATTTCAGTCATCGATTCACAAGGTGAGGATAATTGATGTATCGTCTGCTTGAATGTAACATGATGTTTTTGGAATAAATTATTCCTCCTTTGTAAAATATTTTCCATATTTATAATTACGTTTAAAACATACATAATTTTCGTTGAATATAAAGAACACGTGTTGTCGATGGTTCATCGTTATTTGATCCTCGTCATCATCTCTCGGTAGATCGTTAGGAGGCATCTTCCGGTTCCGTAGGGAGTCGACAAGAGCCGGACAAAACACCATAAACCATATTAAGCAGACTCATAAACTGCGCCTTATATGTGCCGACACATACCGTCTGATTTCAAATCCCGGGAAGCAGCTCGATCAAGCTGCTTCTGCCTTGATACACAGCCGGCGTGTGTCGTATAATATATATTTATTGAGACAATAAACCGCAATTATGGCCATCATATAACTCGCTAACTAACCCTTTCGTAGTCTCCCTTCTCTTTTCTTTTCTCGATATAGAAAAAGGATTTTTTGGTATCTATCGCTGGCGCCTCTAGAGTGATGAAAAATTTCTGCACAAAAATATCAAGTAAGATAATCACTTGAATGACGATCTTCCTTCTTTCCTTCTTTAACTCACTGATTTTCTACTTCTCTCCTTTCCTGTGCTGTCCTTAATAAAAGAGATAAACGAGAAAAGATTTTTGTGCAATCATAGCCGGCGCCTTTAGCCTATTGAAGAAATTTCTTCACGAAAGAATTAAACGCAAAACCGTGTTTGAGCTACAACTTTTTAAATTCAATCTGTTTTTAACCCATCAATTATCTCGGAATCTCTCCTATTTTTCCTAATACGTATTTTTTCCTAATACGAAGGTGAACGAAAGAAAATTTTTGCGGTACAGCATCACCGACGATTCCTCTCTATAAAAGAGTTAATGCTAGTTAAAGTTAAGAAATTCTTTGAATGGCAATTTTTTAAGTCAAATTCTCTTTCGTAAGAAAGTTTGTTTTCAGCTAATAGAACAAACGATTATTCTTGTTGATCGTTTAACAGCGAAACAACATCAGGATCAACGAATTAATCTGAGCCTAACGACGAGCTCGTTCAGGAGAGAAAGAGACAAAGACCACGAGACCCTGGAGCCCACAGCTTCGGCCAACGGATTTAATGATTATTACCGCGCCGATGATTGCACCATAAAACAACATATTGCTGTACCTGGAACTCCACGGCGATGAAACTTCGGCTAGCTCGTATAACCTCCGGGGCGATAATAGACCTGCCCTCGTTTCCGGTTGTTCTCTACGCGCCGCCGTCGATGCTGCACTCGAAGGTGCAAACGTCACGGTTTTACCAGTCGAACATGCTCGAGAACAAAGTTTAGAAAATGGTCGAAGGTGTGACGAGTTTGTATGAACCAAACATCGAAGGAGAAAAACATGGGTGAAATACTACAACGACTATGGTAGTCCAGTTTTCCTGATTTCACTCGTTCGTTTCGCATTTGCTATCAAGTCAGAGCTGTACCTTTTGAAGAACGACTTCCCAAACGTGGTTCGAAGTTTATTAATTGACTGCATTTCCATGCAAATTCACGTCATTGAGAACATTATAAAATCATTGTTGTACGAGACACGTAAAAATATGTTGATAGCGAACAGGACGCGTATAAATTTTGGGGTTCGTATACGCATTTTCTGCCAATCTCCGTAGAAGATTGTTCCAACTATCGATATCATACAAAGCGCTATATTTTCGATATTTTATATATTTTCTTCGTATCACGAGCGCTCTGTACAATTTTGTATTTTCAAATTTCTTATAAATGCGTAAAAATCCGCATTCTATTTGTTAATACTCGCATGATACACGTTTCCAAGAAGGTTGTTGTTTTTTCTGAACGAATTCGCGGGAAGACTGGACGTGTGGGTGCCACGGCTCGGGTCTCGAATCACACGAAACCCTACGGTTTCGCGGGAATGAGGTAGGCCGTCCTACGCGCGATTTCCGATGAATTTTTAATTTTCCCCAACGTACCAAAGCCCCGTATTAGTCAACACACAAAGACTGGCTCCGTATCGCGTGTAAACGCGAGCCGTATATTCAATTAATTCAGGGCGGATGTTGTAGGCCGGCGATACAGCGCAGGGGTCGCTCCTCATTCTCGAAACAGGAGAACAACCGCGTACACAGTGTGGTTAATTAATGGGAGTGAAGACAGAAAGTATGCACGCTTGTACTGCACACAACAGAGAGGCAAGAAAACACACTGGCGAGATGTTGGCCGGCCTTTCTCAATGACAACGATCCCTGCTGATGAAAAACGAGTCGAAAGCTCGATTATAAAAAGGAAAACATAGTATACGATAATTACAAATTAGCACCTTGCTTTCAATGGCGTTAAGAACTTATGTTTTCACCCTCTTGTTTCTACGAAAGTTGTGTGGTTGCACACAATATTTAGCTCTTCGTAAATCTTTCAATTTCTGATAAGAAGAAAAATATAGTGCATAATACTAGAAATTAACATCTTTCCTGTCACGATAATAGAAAATTAAGTTTTATTAACCTTGCCGGTTCTATGAGAATTGTACGCTTACATATTCAATCCATCGAGAATAATTCAATTTCCTTGAGAAAAGATTTTTCATTTTTATTAAAAAAGGTTTCAAATATTTGCTTTAACGTAGCGTTTTATAATAATAGAATAGAAACACTGATAAGTGTTCCAGAAGTTTTGTACGTTTTTTGAAAATCGAGAACAGCAGAAGATTTACACTTGAATATAAATGACCCACTTTGTCTAAAGAGTCTGTAAAATATATGGTTATGGAGGATTGAAGTTGTACGAAGTAGAATAGGACTTCGTCAGACAGTAATGGTAGAATTACAGAGAAGGTTCAATCGATTCGCTTCTAGTTCAAAAATCTTTAAATAAATCACTCGTCTGTCACGTAATATCTATCAAAAAAGTTCAAGACAAATGTTCGTGATTATTAAGAAAGAGTTCACAGAAGTAAAGTATTCCTTTGCGTAATTTAAAAAAATTCAAGGGTCGGCATGAAGTTCCCAAGAACCCACTTGGACACAGGTGCAATTTTTCTTTGACCCATATTTATGACTTTAAAACTCTCCATAAAAAAAGAAACTAAACCTTCCGTTTGAACGGAAAAGAATGAAAGATAAACGGCGTCAAATTGTCGCATGTTCGAAGGGACAATCGAACGCGGCGGACAAAGGACAAGAACAATCCTGAAAACCGGGACAAAGAGTCAGGGAAGAAGGGACGAAACGTCTCGACAAGGTGAACTGCGTGGAAAGGAGGCAATAGCGATCGTAGAAACGGGCGCAATGCCACAAGAAACTGACTGACTAACTGGTAATTAGCATATTTCCAGAATATTTCGGTGGCACGCGATGTTCCGGTAACTCGTTCCGAAAATGCGAGGCCCTCTTTGTTCGGATTCCAGTGAAATAGGCGGCTCGACGAATACATACGATATAGTATACCAATTCTATTTTAATACCTCTAAATATGATCGCGAATTCAGTTCAGGAAACTATTCTACTTTTCTTTCCAACTTCTTTCTTCGTCCAATCGGTTTTCATATTCGTTCAAGAATATTCAATTCAGGAAACTATCCTTCCTTTCGATCTTCTTTCTTCAATCATTTTTCATATTCGTTGAAGAATAATTCCTATCTTGTGCAATGCATTAGACAAGTACGATATAGCTATAAAATCTAGCAATATTATTTCAATATATCTTCAAATGTAATCGCAAATTCAATTTAAGAAACTCTCTTTCCTCCCTCGTAAACTCCTTTCTCCATCCAATCATTCTTTCTACTTGGTCAAGAATTCCTCCCTCTGTCTATTTTATCGTTGCAATCGATCTTGCAAAATCAGCCAAGGTCGATATCCTAACCGATCATTCGCGGAATAATCATTCTTTCATCGACGGTGGCCGATTATCCGTGTCGGTAATTGAGCTTAATTGGCCATCGATCTACGTACGATCTTCGGGTGGATCTCTGTGTTTTCCCGGCGGTGGCATTCCAGGCCAGCGTACAGTCGACAAAGAGAGATCGTTTCGTTACGAGCCGTGATTATTATAACGCTAATGACACGATGACTCAATTAGAAGGCAACGTCCAATCGGAATTCAGGCGCCTAGCGTCTCCGATTGTCTCCGTACGCCCATTCACGATCTTAAAGCCGTACTTCTAAGCGGCGGAGCATGATTTCATTTTCTATTCGACTCATCCTGTGCGACGCCGAGTCGCACGTGGGCCGAACGATCGTTGGAGGAGCGTGGCATCACGAATCTACCGTAGCAAGCGAACGCAGATCGTATCTGACATTATGCGCACGCTATTAGGATGATTAACGGTACTCGTGTGTAATCGAGTCACGGGGTATTGTCCGTCGAGTGTCACCGTTCAATCTCATCTTCCTTTTCGATCGGGTAAGGTGTGACCCAACGACGCTTTCTCGTCTATTGCAGCTCCTTTTCTCGTTTTTTGATTACTATAATGGCATAGAATAAATCTCTCTCTTTCTCTCTGGTTTTTCGTGGGCGAAGCTACCGCTTTATTTTCCAGTTACTCGCAATTAAAGTGTAAGAAATGATACACAGTTTGCACGATAATGGTTAGTCATTAATCCAAGTGGAAGGATTCCCAGAGTTATCACTGGGGGAAATAAATGACACTTTTTTTCATCGAAACCATGTCAGAAAATAGTGCACGCTCTCCATCAATCACTCGGTTGCGTTGTGCAATAATGTTCTCGATAGAAATCTTCAAACCCGGCTCGCCAGTCATTTTCTGAAACATCTAAACATCGTTATTCGTAATCCGTCAAATGGATGATGTAAATCAATCGTAGGGAACACCGAGCCATGTTTCGACGTGCGAGGATTGACGTGGCAGAAAGCTGTTCGCGGCGAGGAGCAAATTGTAACGTCTGAATCGTCGTTCGTAGCACGCACCGGATTCACGATTTTCGTCTCGGGACCAACGTGTACGTTCAATCTTCGTTCTCTCTTTTATATTTCCTTTTTCTTCTGACACAGAGAGCGAGCTCATACCCACGTTGGTAAGTAAGAAACGAGATCCTTCGTTCCGATTTACAGGTCGATAATTTCGTGGCTCGCGCTCTTCTGGGAAAACCGCGGAGACCGACCGCTTTCACTCCACGCCATTTACGATTGGTTCAAGGTTCTCGTTCTCTTTTTTCCTCTGTCCCTGTGCTGCACCTGCAACAGGAAAGAACACGGAAACGTGATTGCTGTGTCGGCGCCCTGCACATGCAACGTCTCTTTCTCTCTTTCTCTCTCTGTATTTTTTCTTTTTGTCTGCTAACGACGAATATGAAGTACGAAAAGGAGAGAATAAAGCAAAAATAAAATAGAAAGAGAAATATCCTTTAACGAGACAAAAGAGCAAAACGAGGGTTCCAGAATATTCCTCTTTTTTACTTCCAGAGAGGAGGACTGTTCATTACCGCATGCTGTGAAAAATAAAATTAATTGGTCATGAACTTACAAACAAGCCCTAATCGCTGTCTTATATCGCGGCAGGAAAACACGTAGCTCGTTGGCCGCGTGAAAAGTAAAAAAAGAAAGAGAAGGAAAAAGAAGAAATGTGAAAGGCACGAGTTTGAGGAAAAACGCGCGCTCCGATAACATTGGTTTGCATTGAAGAGGAAGGTGGCAGCTGATGTGGCACGCGATCTGAAAATTACGGTCACCATCGATCAATAGCCGCAAAAAGGAATCAACGAAGTTCCTGCGCGGACTGCATCAATGGCTACGTTCCTTTCCTTCCCTTCACGGCTTCGTTTTGGTGCATTTGGTGCGACGATCACCTCAACGAACGTCTCGCGTTGCCGTTCGAGCGCGGTCATATTCTACTTCGCAGAAATGGAACAGAAACTTGGTACTCGAAGCTATTCCAATGTGTACCGTTTCTCGTTAAATCAATTCTTTTAATGGATCGTAACAGTGTGTGAAACATTGATTAATAATGTGATACCGTTGTATCTAATTAATAATTAACGGTATCAATGCGCTCGTCCATGTAGAGATCGTGTGGATTAATCGGACTTAGGATGGGGCACGCGAAAAACACATTGTCACGTGATTGTTATTCCGGAGTAAACGACAGAATCACGCGATAGCGGGAGGAATCTGTCGCTTGTGTTTATCAATCCTCCGTTTTATCCTCTTTGTTACATCTAGAATTCAACGAAGATTCACGAATGTTGATAATTATCCTTTGAATTACAAGCAGAATTGCGTAACGTCATGTAAAGCTACTATAAGATAGATCAGGTTCTTTTTTTGTTCCCTTTTTTTTTTTGTCTGACCAAATTTTCTGTGAAATCATTAGCCTGGCTATTGATAATTATCTGTAATGGTTAGATCCGTGGTATCGACAATCCCGCAAATTTTTTCGTCTTCGACGAGCTCTTCTACTTCCCACGTGTTTCAACGTACCCCGTAATTTCTTGTACTCGAAAGGAATTGCGAAACGCTTTGTTCGGTATTGACAGAGGAGAAGGAGATTGCGCGCAGCACGGTTAAGCAGTAACACAGAAGAATGTAATTAGAGTTCTCGACATATCGATGGCCGATAACCCGATTATTAGGACAGGAGCAACAGAGGCTGCTGCGAAGTGAAAAGCCAAGCCAACGATGTTGCTGCCTGTAACGAGGCATCGATAGAAACATTTTCTACCCGAAACGGTTCCTCCAAGCTCGCAAGTCAATCGAATCTCGGGAATTATCAAACTATGTGGCTACATCGAGGTTATCGCGTAGTTGCAATTTAGAATGAACTTTCAGCCACATTCGATCATTTTTCCTACGTAATCACGAACCCTCGATGATCTTCAGAAACGATCAACTAATAACATCTTCATACTGCAAACTATAAATGTTGGAACCAACCTATAAATAAATGTAGGATGGCTTTCAAAAGCACAAAATAGAATGAATATTTCAAAACCTTCCAATGAACATACGAGGCGGTTTTAAAGATAACCAAGTTTCGATAACTAGCTCTGCCACCCCCACTTACACTCGCGATAGCGGTTTATCTTGGCGTTTCACGTGGTCCTAAAACGAAGGCAATGCTAAGTATATAGTGGACAGGCTTTCGTCGACAGCGAGCAGCATTGGAGGGGCGAAGGAGTCGATGATGGAGCGACGAAAGTAGAAGAAGAAGAAGAAGAAGGAGGAGAAGGAAGAGAAGAAAAAGAAGAAGAATAGGAAGAAGAAGAAGAAGAAGAAGAAGCAGACGAAGAAGAAGAAGGCGACGACGGCAATGAAGAAGAAAAGAAAAAGGAGGAGGAGGAGAAGGTTGGAGAAAAAGTGTAGATAGAAAAAAAAGAGGAGGTAGAAGAAGAAGAAGAAATGCCTAACGCCGATCGAAGAGACGGAGCCCCACCTCTTACGAGAGCGATGCCGTGCCGGGACAGGCCCGTCGAATGTTAAGGAGACGCGGGGAGCGAACATAACCTCACCTAACCTAACTTCACCTCCACTCTCGGAGGCCGCCGTGCGGCCGGCGATCCCGCGTATGATTTCCAGTCGAGCTCTCATTGGTCGACTGGTCTGTGCGCGGTTACCGCCTTCGCCATTAAACAAAACCTTGCGAGAAGAGAGCGAAATTAAAAAACGAAGGGTCCCAGGCCCTCCTCGATACGTTCTCGACCTTGCCCCGACACTGTTTCGGTACCTCTAAGCCAATTGCGATTGCCTCGCGACGTGTCGATTCACTTACGCACCCCGTCAATTCAACTCGATTACTCTCGTCTCCTCTTTGTCTTCTCTTAAGCTTCAACCGAGGCGCAAAGTGATTCCATAAGGATTTCTACCGTAGAAAGCAAAAATAAAATTTGATCTCATATTGGATTCGAAGGGGTTGTAGAATTATTCGATGGTAAGTATATTTAAATATAAATAATGTCATTGTTTTAATAGCTTTGGAGCAGAAAGAGTTTTAAGGAAGAACTTGTTAGGCGTGGATACTAGTTCTTCTGTATACCTACGCTAAGTGATACTACAGAAATAAATGAAACTTAAATTTCCTAACTCTTAATTAAAATACAGTGAACTTAGAGAAAGTTAATGATAGGAAGTATGTACGCAATACTAAGTTCATGAATCGCTACTTGTTAGTCGAACGAGTCCAAAACCTGGAATGTTATACGTTCTAAGGTTTCTAAAGATCTACGAATCATCCCTCTGATACGCAAATCTCGTTACCCTCGAGCTTGATTACGAGACTTAACGAGAACGTCACGACGCTCTCTTCCTATCCCAAGACAGCTGGTCGGCTGGAAAGGTTTCGTTGGTCAATTTTCTGGCCGACAGATTCGCGAATCCACGTCGCGAATATGCTCCCTCTATCTAAGCCCTCTGCCTCACCCTCCGTCCCTCTCTCGTCTCTTTCTCGCCACAGTTCAGACTCTCTCTCTTACTTTCTCCTGTTGCCCCGTAATTGATATTATTATGGGCCGGTGAGGCCCTCCCATTACGTTATAAATGTTACACGGGTCGATTACCGCTCTTTGTTCCGGACATGCTTACAATGTCCGCGAACAATGCTGGACCCTCTTCCTCCCCCGCCACAATCTTTTTCTCCTCCAGCAACTCTTTCCACGGGCGGCATCGCACATGAACGTAGAGGACAGCGACGTCGACGACGTCGAGGAGTTAACCCTCGATTTAACCGACGCGAAGATACGCAGATAAGAAAGGATCGGAGCGGATTGCTCGTTGGCCCACGAGTGGTGAATGGTATACGTTCGACCACCCTGACACGATGTTGCAAATAAACAAATTTCTACGCGATACCTTAGTTTCTCTAAATTATGGAAGAAATAAAGAAAGTTTCAGATAGAATATTTTCTCATACTTTTCGAAGGAATTCGTATATCTTAGATGGGACCGAGGATGGTTGCACGTGGCTTGCTCCCCCGGCCGCCATCTTAAGATGGATCCAAGGCAGGACCTGCTGCTCTTCTACTTTTTTTCATGCTCCGTTCGTCGTCCTAATCATTGTTATTACGAGCGGTCGCCCGTTCGCACACGTGCTTTTTTTCTTCTTCGTTCATCCCCCTTGCATCCCTCGGTGCTCCTTTTCTCCCCCCGTGGCCCCCTTATCCATGCGATAGATTTCGGTCAGGCCAATTACATTTTTTCCTTGGCCGTGGAAGGAATAAAACTATGATACGGATCGGTATCGCGCCCGTTCCCCACCTGCCTCGTATCGGCGTAACCTCAAAAGAATCTGCCCGTTTGCAGTAAAAAAATGAACAAGTCGTAGGCGCGACAGACACGCTTGATTCTAATAATCATACGGCCGGTTCATTATCTCATGACCCGGGCTGGGCGTAGCAACTTTTAATGTGTACGCGGGCGCGTTAAGTTTGATGGCCGCCCGTAAAATCGTCGCGGAAGATACCGATGGCGCGGCAAGCAATTTACGCTCATATCGAATCGGGAACATAATCTCGTAGAAAGGAAAAGGAGTGGCGAAAGTGTAACAATTTCAGAGAAGGTTTAAAATTATTTCAACAATTGGCCAGTTGAAGAAAGCCATAGGTGCTATCAGCTGTGTGCTCGCCTTTCTAGATTTATTTTCCAGCTAGATTGGTATAGTTGAAAGTAACCTATCTTTAGCGTAATTTTTATAATCATTCGAATGTCTTTATGAAGGGATTTTAGAAAGGCTCGGAGGTTGCGATTGGGACGAAACTGTAACACTCGATATCTATGTGTCGTATAAAATATTGGGATCTTTAACCACATAATCTTTAACAGTAGAACTACCAAAGTTACAATTTTTACAGTTACAATTTTACGATCAGTTACAAACAAAAAGTTACAATTGGAACAGTAGAACGAAATCTATCGAGGTGGTAGATTTCAAATTTCTTGCGTTTCTACGTGCAGGCCATTTCAGTAAGATTAACGAGATGGTAAAATTATTGAGATGGAAACTTGGCTCACATCATTTTAATTCTCACTTCTATCAGCGTATGGTATATTTAGATATATACTCTGTTATCAACTATTTTAAGATTAACTTTTTCTGATAAAAAGGGAAGAATCACCCTGTAAATTTGATTTCTCTTGTCCGTCCCTATCACATCCCTAAAGCTTCATATCGAAGAAAACATTATACAAGAACGATATACTGCATCATACAAGAGCAAAATGTACAAAACGCCGCGACAGATGATCGGTACGATGGAGCTTTCTCTCGACACGCTTGAAATTGACCGCGCAATCCTCCGATTCCGGACGTTTCTGTGTGAAACGAGGGGAGGGCGTGCCGACTTTCTTGCAAAACGCAATTCCGCCGGCAAGAAAGTGGAGCGCGCTCGTTGTAATGTATTCACGCGATTTTCTGCTCGTCGTTCTGTTTCTTTCACCCTCCTTCCTTTCATCTCTCACTGTCTGTTGCTCTCCTTACCGAGTGGAGGATCGTTAAAAATGCCCGAAAGCGCGCGTTTCGGCTTTCCGCGAAGTATATTTCGCGATAGAAACGACGTACACGACCGACACTCGCCGCGTAAAAACCGCGATACGAACCGAGAGGAAGAGAGAAAGAGAACGGGAAACAAAAAGAGAGAAAGAGGGTAGAAGAGGAGGAGGTAGGGGGGGGGGGGAAGGCGGACGAGCGGTGCAGTTATGTCACTATTAAAAACGCATTAATCCTGAATTCGCCTTGGATCGGGCCGGTCGCTTCGTGCGGACCCGTACGATTTAAGCGCTCGGTTTCCCGGCGCGCGATTTCACACGTTGCACGCGCATTATTGCTTCTCCTGGTTTTTACCACCCCTCCGTTTCAGGGGAATGGATTACTATCTTTCCGTGAAAATCATCGAGGTGAATTTTCAATACAATTTTCTTTTTTTTCTTTTTTTAGCACGGCATATCCACGTTAAAAACAAGGAAATAAAAACTATCAGATTTTTTTCAAGGGTGAAACGAGGAATTAGTGAGATTTTCAATTCGAGAATAGGAGAAATCGAGGAATCGATGTTCCACCCTTTTCCGTAGGAACTCGCCCGAATGGATGCAATATCACGAAAGCGCTAAGAGAACAACGACCAACGACGAACATCATGTTGCTGTACTCGAAAGCTCGGCGATGCAACGAAGCGGGGAAGCTGGAAGCTTCTAAAGTACTCGCCGCCGCTGCTAATGGCACTTCTCCGACCAACGAGGGGGAGATTTTAAGCTCGTTTCGCGGAAAAACTGTTGATTTTCCTTGAACGAGAAATTACTTTCTCGCGTTCGCTGCCCCTCCAGCTCCTCTCCATTCGTATTGTCGAAGAATCGATATTTAACAAGAAGCTTGATACGAAGCATAAAACGAAGAGACACGTAGCCTGTGTATAAGAACGTCCGTGTTTCTCTTCTATGCCGATCTACTGGAAATGAAAAATTTAAACACGCCGACATCGCGTTTCACATACTCGAAGAAGGATTCTTTTCCTTCTCCTCGATACACGCTTCGCTCGCCACGCCTATTAATGCCCTGAAAAGGTGTAATCGGATCGAAGACCGTCGAACGATCCGCTTTCTAGTCGGTTGTTTTTTTCAACCAATTAGAAAACCGAACGTAACGATGTCTCGTCTAATATCAGAGGGTTCGAGACGCTTCCCTGAAACGCCGTTTAATATCCATAGCGAGAAGAAGAGCAAAAGGACGTGTCCACCGTGTGCGTTGCCATAGATCGTGGTTGCCCTCGCGTAATGATGCTGCCTGTGAAAAGTATATCGGGATTCCCGAAACGAGAAAATAGTAAAAAACGAAAGGGAAAGACGAAAACGTAAGAGGATACGGATAAGCGAAGAAACGGGAGACCAGCAGAGGAGTCATCCGCCTTCCTAATTCGATCGAAGCCTCATTATGATCTTAGAGCTCGTCCCAGGGAACCTAGCATTAGTATAAACACGGATCGAGAGTACCATTATACGGCCCTGGTGGTGGCCCATTTTGAATACGAAAGGAGCAAAGATATTATGTTAATCGAGCCGACGATATTACAATATAGTATCGCCACGCTGTTCCCGGAGGCCGATCCCGTCCAGACTTTTCGCCTACTCGTCCCATATTCGCGACCACGTATGCATATATGTATGCTGTTCGTCGCTGATGCATTATAAGTTGACGAAAAATAATTAATGAACACAAAGGGGATGAAATAACACGGTGGTGAATGCCGGCCGAGAGCTCACAGTGAGACGTGGCAGCGCTAGACGGTGCTCTTGATAGAGAAGCAAGGAGTCGCTCGTGAAAGCTCATGAATATTTATCTGGGTCAGACTTGACCAACTTGCCGATTAAAGCGACGTTTTGTCGCTTCGTTAGATTCCCGACAAAGGATTGGAATAACGGTCGCCGTGAACCGCGCCCTTTTTAACTTCCTCCATTAATTAGACGTCGTTAAAGAACGAGCTGACTACTTGTCTTTTCTCGCGAGTTTCTTCTCCCAATCGGAACATTAGGACGTTGATCGATTGTCAATGACGGCCGATTAAAAGGTCTGATATTCGAAGTTCAATGCTGAAGTTGATATTTTTCAAAATATCGCGTGTTACTTCGTAAGATAGGCGATGAATCGTGACGATTGTCGCTTCCTTTAAACAGATTCCCGATCCCCGAAAGACAGCGTCGCGAACTCGGTATCCTCTCATGAAAATTGCGTAGTGGCTGTCTTCGAGTTCGAGCGGATTACAGGGGTGGTAGAGTTGAATGAAGGGTGTAGGTGGGCTCGGCTACTGAGGGATCGTTGTTGCCATGGCGACACCAACCCCGTCCTCCGGCAGTTCACCATTTCCCCCGTGCGCTACAGCGATCCCTCCGACCTCCGGGGAAGGCGCGATCCATATCTGCTAACGCGAAGTCACGTTTCAATGGCCATTTTGTGCTGTAACAAGAAAGAACGGGTCTTCGGCTTCTCGCGAAAACTTCGCCTTCGTCTGATTTCACTTCCTTTCAGGGAAAAACTGTGGTCAACCTCTGGACTATTTATGATTTTGCTTAAATAAGAATAGAGGATATACCACCCATTGATGGTTACGCTTTAATTAAACGTATTTACTAAACAAAGAGAAAATTCGACGTAATGACACGTATTATAATGACACGTATTTAAGCCACGTTGTCATTATGTCAAACGTGGATTCATGTGGGAATTACATCGTTGAAGATGTAAATAGCGAAGCGACAAGGAAACACCACGTCGCATGGAAGATATAGTTCCATAGCGTATAATGAACATGTCGAAGACCGGATAATAATTCGTGACAAGGACGTCTGGGAACGAATTTTCGAAACAAAGAACGACCAAGTGATGATTAGAAAGAATATTGTATGCAATCCACGGTGCAATTAGCCGCGTTTACGTAATCTTGACGAACCGTATCCGCTGTCATTCGAGCGTTTATTTAGAACAATGTTCCAAGTAATGTTCTAAGAAACTTACCAAAAAAAAAAAAAAAGAAAATCATTTTTCGGCAGAAAGAAATATACTTAATTCGGTAACTACGATTCGACGAAGAAAATTTTTGGATATTATTAAATAAACAAACAGAAAAGCAAATTCGATGACGAAGATTCTTTCCAAGTTCTTCCATTCTTTCTAAGGCATTAGTCGCAAGGTCTCTATGTTACGCGAAGTGCTTTCGACACATTCCTAGAGCACTCAAACTCACTCCACACGTAACCAGCCGCCCTTTCAACGATGCATAGGGGTGTACTGTCGCGACACTTGTGCATTGGTCGTCGAGGACCGATTTAAGAGTCACGGCCCTCCAGTCGATTATGACGTTAAGAGGAAACAACGGTCTGGATCGGTAATTAAACAACGAGGGAATGGGCAAAGCTGAACAATCGAGACTGCGCTGGCGAAAGCGGAGAGCAGAGTATGAAACGTATGGATCACGTGTCACGATGACGACACGGGAGTAAAAACATCGTTCAACACTTTGCATACGTGTCTACCTTGTCGTAATTGAACGATTTGCATACGCACGTAACCGATCTCGTCCCGCAAATTGAATACGAGAAACTTATTTAATTTCCGCTGCAGGCAGTTACGTACATCGTGAATTAATTAATACTTACGAGAAGTAAATCGCAGTAAAAAAGACAAGTATCGAACGAGACAAAAAAATGAGACAAAATAAAGAAGAAAAAGACACGTCCTTGGCAATCTGTATGACGCCGCGTGGAAGTCACGCAAATGAAACGATCTGCATTCTAATATCGATATTATTGTAATGTGCTCGACCAACGTATTCTCTGGCGCGACCACTACCATCAACCACCCCTGGGCCACGGTTAACAAGAATTCAAAATGGAGGTGAGGCGGCCCGCGTGCACATCCCCTCGGAATCGAATTTCAACACCGTCTACCTATCTTTCACCGATTCTCTGGTAATTATTTTTTCGCGAAATCTGGGGATCTCGATCAGGTGATTCGGCTTCCCCCGTTCGAAGATCGACGATTCGTCGAGGGTGCGAGGAGAAAGGGCGTATATATACATGTGTATCCTTTTCGAGACTCGAGGCTGAGCTGCGTGGCGGAGACCCATTTGCGATGCAGGTAACTCCACACCCCCCTCGAGGTATCTTCCAGCTTCGGTCGGTCGCTTCCTGTACGTGTGAACGTATACGAAGGTTGGTGCGACCGTATACGTGGCTACACGCGTATAACAGTGCGCTTGTGGTTCGACGATGCACATGCAGACACCGGCAAAACCTATCTGCCATGCACGATCGCTCGGTTGCATATAAGCCGAGACGCGCAGCACGTCATTACGCGGGCAGAAAGCAAAAAGACGATAGCCTCGCGGCCGGCCAATCGCCGTTCGCGTGCTAATGAATCTGAACCGACCCAACCAATGGCGGAACCCCATATACGCCGCTGGTGAACCCGGTATAACCCTCGTGGCAATGCCGCGATACCAGAAACCCGGGGTGTGGTGTGTGCGCGCGGCCGTTCGATCAGAAATCCTCCTCTTTTTCTGCGATCGGAGAATTGCGAACGACAGGCCACGCGGCGCACGATTTTTTCGAAATTTCCAATGGTTATTACGCAACGCCCTAACTCCCCCTTCCCCTCCCTTTAGTTTAATTTATCGACTCGAACATATTTCCGAACAAGATTCCATGGAAAGATTAACCCCTGCGAGCCGGTGGATCGTTTACTCGTGTTTTAAGTATCGCGATATAAACCAGCCACTATGCTCTATACCTAAGATATATATATATATACATACACATTATATTCCTACAACAATATCACCAGCAATGGTAATCAATGTATGAGAAAGTCTTTTCCCTTACGATTAACTTCTCCACCCTATACTTCGATTTCTAATAACCGTTTTAACTTGTTCATCAGGCGAGTTTAAATTTTAAATGACAGCAATTGGCGAACGATTCGTACAACTCATAAATAAACAGATCCTCACCCCCAGAAGCCGGAACGCATGCGAGGCGCGCATGCACCGCGTGGGTAGCCAGACACAAAGGTTCAAGCATACTACGGTGAGTGCATGAAGATAGAGGAAAAGGGTAAGGTTCCTGGAGAAACGAGGTATAGCACGGCAAGGAACACGCTCATTGTTTCCCTCCTTCTCGAGACTCTCCTCGCTAGCTGGCTGGCTGTCTGGCTGGCGACACGTAAAGTGCGTGCACGCGTGCATGCGTGCCTGCATGCCGTGCAGCGGCTCGGTGCATGTGCACATAGCGCGTACAAACGCACGGTATAGTCGATGCAACGTGCACAGAACAGCTCGGTGCAGCGTGTACCGGAGTCAGAGAGCCGCTCAGGGCTATCATTATGGCGGCAGTAGACACTCCCTCCTTATCGCCGGTTTCCAACGCGAGTCTCGACCGAACGAACGCTCGCAGCTCCGTTCGCTCGCCATCATTATATTTTCCGCGGCGAGAAAGGACGCGCACACGAGCGAACGCGCCCAGAAATACGCACACACGCGACCAAACGTTGAATACCGTGCCTCTTTCCAGATGGAGAACGTATCAGAGTATGGGTGAATCCGGTCACCATCCAGTCGAATTTCTTCCTGCGTCTTTAAATATACCTCCAGTATCGATTCGATACTTTGTAACCGATACTTTGACGAGAGTCAGTCCCGGTGGAACTGGATTAAGCAGGCTGCGAGGAAAACTGGATTGGGCGGAGGGACGCGTATCTGGGCTTGCCTGAGAAAAATCGATCTGTTTTTTGCGTCCAGGGGATGATTAGTATTATGACAGGCTGCAGTCGGTACGATGATTTTACGTTCGGAAATCTTGCGCGGTCGATTGGCAATCCAGTCACCGCGAAGTTAGTGGCGTCTGCTTTATTATGCAAACTCTTGTAATCTGTTTAGAATTAAAAGTTTGTCCTATTCGATTATCGTGATGATTACAGTCTCGTCGAATACCAAAAACAATCAATGTTTTTCATATCTTTAGTAAAATTGGGAGGCCAGCTAAACCGAGATCGTAAAATTTATCTATTTTCTTCGTTTGTATTCGTTATAGCTCGTAGTCTTTTTAATATATTTCGTATAAACTGCTGTATCAGTTATTTTATGTCTTCGTTATATTGTTAGATATTTTGTATCCTCGTCTTCAGGTCGGATATTATAATAATCGATAATAAATACAGCGGCGATCCGAACAGAGTTCAGACATTTTCAATAAAATTCAAGTTGAATAAATAGTATGACCATGAAAGGACAATTTTGTAACCATCTTTATGACATAGTGTAGTAATAAATTAATTCCCGGATGTACCGATTCTATGAACAAGCAAGTGCAACTTCCCATTTATAGCGTCGTCTTTAGGAAAGTAAAATTTTTCCCAACTCAATAGCCAAATACTGTACGTGCAATTAAGTATATTGTACCCGCGTTGCACTTTCTTCTCGCCAACCCTCCATTCATTCGCGAGAATCTTTATTTATGTCCGAGTACAATTATCGAGGATTCGTTGAAGAAGGGTGAAACAATCGCGAGAGATGTGTGCCGGCGTTCATTGAGAAGCTCCTCTCTTGAAACGGACGGCAATTTCAACTTTTTCCCCCGCGATGTATCCCTCAGTTTGCGAAGCGCAGCCGCGTTTTTACCAAGCGTTTCCTGCAATCTGTTCTTTCGATACCAGTTAAAGCTCTAACCGGTCTCGCGACCGCGGTTTTTGCCCCCAAAGAAATCAGGGTTTCGCAAGAATGATCCGGATAACTCGCGAAGTGATCGATTCCATAATTTCCTAGAACCACGAGGACTTCGATTCGATCTCTTATTACGAACGATTATCACCGGTCATTATGCTCCACGTTCGATACATAACGATATAGGACATGGACCATATTTCATCGTTGTTAACAAGCATTGATATTTTATCGACTTTGAAATTGATACCCGTCCGTTCTCTCCTATCTCGACGAATATTACGCGCATCCGTCGAATCAACGCGTTGCATTCTATCAATGACGCGTTATCACTTTACCGTTATGCCTGCTCGAGATTTCTTTCCACCTGCATCCGGACGAAGGAATTCACCAAGCATCAGAAATCGATCGGTTTTCAAACGACAATTAGAGATTAACCTCGTGGCTCCGTTGTACAGAGAAGTTTCAGCAAACTTGGCGAATCTCCAGTGACTGATGCTGCTAAACGGAGATACGATATAATTGCCTTACTTATTTGTCACGATTAAATTACATGGTAGAGGCGAATCAATTGGAAAATATTATACGGTTAGACGTAAAAATGTTAAACGTCTGACAGATGTCTTATTAGAAATGAATACATATTTCTTATTGTCAGTTACCTTGAAAATGGTCGCACAAACAGTCACGTGGTCGAATGACCGCCATGTTCTTCTGTCATCTCGATGATTCTCATGTATAGACTTTTTGCATACATTTTACTATGTTTATCACAAGACTTTTCCATCATTCGCCGAGCCATACAAAAAATCTTCCAGTAATTACATCATCCTGACCCTGAGTATTCGATGACGCACTCATATCGCACTGAGACGTTTCCATCACGCGACCGTCGCATCGTCCGCGTCTTCCATTCGTCACTTTCTCGATCCAGCATCGCAGTCCATTACTCCAGTTCCATTTCTCAAATTAACACCTCGAAAAGCCACAAAAATTCCAATCCAATCTCGGTAAACCTTTCTCCACGATAGAAATCTTCTTCTAGAAATCCACGTGTTCGAGGCTCGAAATCGTCGGCCATACTTCGAACGATCGCGTCCTCAACGTCTGTCCATCTTACACGATCGTTCAGCAAAAAGGATGGTATTTTTTCACCGTGGTAACGAATTCGTAAGGAATCACGACGAAAAGGAAACACTCCGCCGCGTCGGGAGCATGTGACAAACCGCTCGCATCGAGGACCGAGGAGAGACTCTATAAGGTGGTTTCCATCCCCCAATAGCGGCTGGCGCGCTGGCGGACCCGACGCTGCAATCATTCCCCGTAATGATTGTCATTACCGGGAACGGGAGGGCGAGCGAGCGGGTGGACGAACGGGGCAGAGGGATTGGCCTGCATTGCGATTGCGTTTCTGTCTGGTCCCATTGGCCGACAAACTGCGACTACGGACGAGTCTCTGTTCCGGTAGACTGCGACCTCAGGCCGTTCGAGATGTAATTTTGCCTCCTGCTATTCCTTTTCGCCGCTAAAAACTGCTTTTCGGAATCGATCTTCGTGGTACCTGGGCCAATGTCGCGGATTCGTTTTCTTCAACATCCGCTGACAGCGACGGCAAAGAGTTACTTGTGAACTTGGGAAGTTTCAGTAATTTTTCGTTACAATTTTGGTCGCTGGAATATAGAGGTTTGATTTATAGTTGTCATATGTAATTGCAGTTTTTGATCACTTTATAAGGCACAGAATTTTTTTGTATAGTTCTGAACATCGATGCTATATACGTATCTATCGTTTCGTTGTACTAGTCTGTATTAACGTTTTCACGATGTACTCATTCTACGGAAGATTTATAGTTTATCCTTTCAGGAATCAAATTAATCGGCACCTTTGACCAGTTTATTAATCTCATGACACGAGTACGCGATTAATATTCAACTGTCGAGAAACAAATGATTTACTTCGTAGATTCAGTTGTTATAAAAGGATGACATAATGAATAGTAAAGTATAACGTACAATTAAAAAATAGTGTTTGTAACGTTATATTTTCCTACTTTTCAATTTATGAAGTTAATCAATGTGGTGTGTGAACAGCTCAAATATCTAGCTTAGAATCTAAATGATACTGTTGAAGCAAGTATTGTGTGTTCTGAGATTGTACGTTTCGATGGATTGCGAAAAATAGTATAATATAATCTTGAAATAAAGACCTTCTTGATAAAAAAAAAATATGCATGTAAATAGCAGTGAATGTGTTAAGTAGACATTATTAAACCAATTATATCCCTACTCAAATTGCACCATTGTCGATGTTAGAAACATAGGAATAAGCAATAGCCAGCCGTTCAAAGCGTATTTCAGAGTCTAGTGCCCTAATTAAGAAACAGTGTATTATCTCCTTTAAACCGCCAATTAATTTTATTTACAGATCGTTTCCCCTATTTCACTTTTTAATCTCAGTTTGTATTTCAACAAACTATTCCATAGATTTTAGTAGCAGATTCATGTAAGTACTACGAATAAATGTATGGAATTACATGCAGAGGGAGGATACTTTTATTGAGATCGTTACGTCGCGTCGCTTCGGATCGTAATAAAGCAATCGACAGAGGCAGTGTGTGTGGGTTCAAGAATTTAAAGTGTTAGTGAAAAGAATGGATTTTGAAGCGAGCAGCTTTGGGAGAGGACATCAAAGCATCAGATATCGTGGTGGGGCCTTTCATAGCTGCCATTATCGCGTTACTTCCGCGTGGCCGAACGTCATTTGCCTCACACCCCCGTGATGATTTGAGGGCAACCGAGCCACCGACCCAACCCCTCGTGGCTTGTTGGGGCCATTATGTTACTGCATCGCAGCGACTCTACATTCGCGTCGAATGCATCGATGCAGATTTCTCTGTCACCTCGTACAAACGTTAAAACAAACTAACAAATATTTATTAAAATTTTAACGACACCCACGTTCGTTACCAGTTGCCCATAAATTACCCTAATAAACTCTTGCACGCCATTAAATCGCAATCAAATTTTTCACGCGTTTCACACACGTACGGAAAGAAAACTACTACTACATTCTGAAATAGAAGAAGCACGCAATCAAATATAAATCCTCGTATCCCGCATTAACGAATAAAACCCATAAATCTCCGTCTCCATCCTGAACGAAATCATTCCGTCTTTATTTGCGAGAAAAATCTAGAAGGAGAGAAAACATTTGAAAACGTCACCGACCTCAAAGAACGCTCCATCACCAAGTGCACCCTTGATGACAGCCTGCACCTGCACATCTACACAATTGCTAACGCTTCGCGTACCGGCTCGTTCATCGGAGGCCGGAAAATCGTTTCGCGATTCGCGGTCCCATGGAAATCCGCACGACGAAGAAAGCCACGAGACGGTCGAAGATCTCACGGTCGATTATCTTTACGGGCGACATTACCGGGACCATTAGAGCAGCGTCGCGTTAGTCGTCAGACTCCTCGCCCAGATGACAGTTTTGCTACGCCTCTGACGTCAACCAAGCTTCGAATTCCAGCGTGGGCGGGTACGGGCGAAATGGCTTCGTCTCCCTTCGTCTATAAGAGCGTCTCCTCGCCCCAATCCTGGTCCTCGTCCTCCGCCACCTCGACGGCCACCACCTCGCCTCCTGCATTAAGCACTTCGCAACGACAATTTGCGATACATTTGCAAGAGCGCACGCGACTTCATATTCCATCCAACTCCGCGGAAAATTTTCTGGAAAGGCAGACACAACCTCGACTGGTTGTCGTGGCTATGTATATGAAGAAGAACATCACGGGGATGAAGAGAGAGAGATAGAGAAAGACAGAGAGAGAAGTGTCGAGGTCCACTATTGCTGAAAGTGTCTGATCGAACGATTCCACGGCTGGCTGAAGCAGTTACGTTTTTGCCAGGCAACGTTTTACAGCGTCATGGTTCTTTAATCAACGACGACGAACAATTGTATCGTTCGGGTGGAAAATGTGTTTAAAGATCAGAAAAGTCGGACGATGTTGCCGCGGCAACCAACGATTTAGAGAATCGTCGAAACTATTAATTTATAATAAAGTCATTTAAAGGCTGGTTATTAAGAAACTTTATCAGAAGAGTTGAATTACAGAACTCGTTCCCAGTGCATCGAACCATGAACCCACGAAAGCGGTAATTTAAACAACGAGTGCGTTCGTGGATCGTTAATTAGGATCGTAACTTTCGAAGTAATCTGGAATCGCATTTCACGGTGTACCGATGTGCCGCGCACGAAGTCGATTTATCAGCGAGGCCAACGGTTGTCATGGGGATGCGACCCGCCCCCTTAAACCAACTCGCAACCCCCATGCAAACTGCGCATGGAGTCTCGAAAATAGTCCTCTTCGACTAACGAAACAAACCAGAAACCACCAATCAAATACGTAAAATCTAAAAGACACAATCGTCATTTTCACGAAAGAGAAAATACAAAATCTGACAGGGAACTGGAAGAATGGAAGCTCTAAAAATTCCCCAACCACGTTTAAACGCTGCCAATGATTTCTCACGAAAGTTAACGGTTATCTATCTGTAGGATCTCGCTCGCACGAGGATTTCCCAAGATAAGGATCTAAGCCAATCTATGCCTAAAAACGTAGCTTAACCAACGCTGAAAATGATCGACGGCAGAGGCTTTCTGTTCCTTTTAGCAGATTTTCCATCGTCCATTCGATAATCTCGTATATCAATATCTACCGTAACGGATCACGCGAGAATATAATTTTCAGTCGAGTATACGATGAATCGACAAACTAATTAAAAGACAGCCGAATTAAATCGTTCAGATTTAATAACTCGTTCATAAACCTTCCAGTCGAAAACGTTCTCTTTCGTTTAGCCTAATTGTTCCTAATCGAAGGACAATTGCAATCGTTTCCGAAACTAATTACTCGCTCTTCGCAGAGTTATTCCGGCCAATTTTGGTATGGAGGATTCGAGGATCGCCTACGCGAGGAAGTCGTTCTTCTATGCGCACCGCGCACCTTTCGACTTCTTTTTTCTCGTCGCGACGTGCACCAGCTCTCCCACGGGGCTCGACGCTGTGAAAGGTATCCACGGCACTCCTACTTAATTGTTGTTTATATCAAGCAATTTTTTCAAGCCTCGCCGGCTCGATGTGTACGCTCATATAAGAACAAAGCACGCGTCGTCTCTTTAGATCGCGTTTGTAAAAGCGACGCTTTCTGTCGCAGCACGACGATGAAGGTTCCCTCTTGTCGAGTAAGGTCGCATTTTTAACCTCTGAACCCGGTTGCTGACGGTCGCCGCCTCTTTTGCATCTCGACGTTTGCAAACGCCGTTCTCCGCCTTCTATAATTTCACAGAAGCGAATGAAGTGTTTTCCTTTCTCCGCGTCGAGATGCTCGCCCTTTGTCTGCCTCTTTGTTCGCTGGATTCGATATTAAATCTCCTCTTCCTCCTTCCCGGCTCCACTCGAATGTACGTGCTTCCAATTATCTTTCCGAGAGTATAAAAGCAAACGTAAAGAATGTTGATTACCTTCTTTGTAACGTGCACGACAATTTATTTTCCTCTCTTTTTCGCTTGTTTGAAGAGGTATCAAGCGAAGAACTATGTAAGTACGTACTTACATTCATACTGAAATCGATAGATTTGTCAGGAATCTTTCTAGAATCACGAATGTTTTGTTTATGAACACAGCGTAAAACAGATTGGTTCTGGAATGATCGAAGCAGCAGATTGACTTCGGATTCGTTGAAACGGAAGCGTGTTCCTTCTTTCACTGCATTGCCACCGGACAGAGGTGAGAAGAGACCCCTGCTGCGTGTTGTCGGCTACCCGGCTACCTACCTACCATTTCACTGGTGAGGTCCGCCTAAGGCCTCGCATTTATCATCGTGGACCACCTCCGGTGACATTCGTCGCCATTCCAGATTAACATTAGATCTCTCGTACGACTGAAAGAACGAACAGTCGTACGTCCGAGTTAAAACCAGTATTCCTTCGGTGCTCTCGATATTTTTAATATCGTACATAAAATCAACGATCGGGAGTGATCTTTTTTTAAACGACCTATTCTAATAGCGTTTAATAACATTGTTGCCTCGCCTAAAAACCGGTCGGCGACATCGAACAGGAACAGAGGCAGAGATTGATGCCCGACAACGTTGTTAATTCTTCGTTTTTCGCCGGTGGTATCGTGTACCGTGCCGTGTACTTACATATACGCGTAATTTCTAATATGCATAAATAAGATTGATGGGTTCCACGTGCACACCGGAATTTCGATGGGACTTCCGCGCGTTGCAGAGCCACAGCCATGTTCCCCCTGAAGGGGAAAACGTGAAGCCGAGGATCCTACCTATCGTGGTGGTGCCGCGAGGCTGGAAATTAATCCTTCCAGAATTTTTCATTGTCGACACCGACCGTCTCTCATTCAGGTAACCCAATAATTACGAGGCGCTCGATCGGTTCGACCCAGCCAGTCAAACGACAGACTTTACGTTCTCCTATCCTTTGTTCCTTTTTCCGATCCTCCATCGTGTCGCGGATTCGCGTTACGATACTCCAGGTAAAGGAGAAACTGCCGGGTCGAATCCGAGCGAAGCGTAATTCGCCCGTCGCGTCGTCCAGTTTTTCCAAGGTTTCTCTGGCTACCGTGTTCATGGAAAAAATATTATTGTTGTAATTAAACGTCATTAATGCTCCTTTATTAGGAGTTCTTGGGCGGAACGACATTTTAGTATCCTGTACGTGGAACGCTACATCCTGGATTGTTGTCTAGTTACAGTCTGTTGTATTTTTAGTTGTAGAATCTTTTTCTTGTTCTAATAGTGTCATTTCTTCCGATACTCTCGGGCTTTTCTATTAGTGTTGAAGGTTGTCGCTGTTCTTTTTGCCGTTAAATTCCACTTCTAGTGTTCCTATGCTGCTCCTTTCTATTAGTGTAATTCCTTTGCTTCTTTGTTTAACGCATTTGGATTGCTTTTTATCGCTGCATTCTTTTTTCCGATATCTTTGCATTCTTTCTTCTTGTAGTCTATCCTCGCACACTGTTACTTTTCTGAGAAATTTAGTTTTTCTCTCGTTGCTAGAATTTTTCCTAGAATCCTTCTAGCGACAGGATCTTTCGAACGTACAAGTTCTCCTACATCTCAATTTACGTGTACTTCGAGAAGGCGCTGCCTATCGGAGAAGATTGAATGCTACATATAGTTCCGAATGCGACTTCATCAATCAGGTCTCTAATTGTAATGAATCGCAAATGGTATATCGTAAAACATACATACGTTACTAAGTGAAAGATAAATCGTTTCATAGAAATTTCATGGCGGATATAGATAGTTCTCTATGCAAATTCCTACATGCTGTCACACCTAAATAGAGAATATAACCGACTCGTTTGTCGATTTCGAAACACGAGCGCAAGAAGGGTGGTCTCGCTCTTAAAATCCATCGCATATACTATTGTACACGAACAGCGAAAGGAAAGAGGACAAAAGCTGCTATTACACTGACATTTTTCCATCTTTTTAAACGGCGCAGGGAACGCAATATCTTCGAACGCCACACACGAAATCGTTTCTTTCTCGAGGCGAAAAAGCAATTGCAGAGGCACGGATTAACTTCGAAAGGAACGCGACACGAGGTGGCAGCGATCGAAAACGGCTACCCCTGCCTTGGTAATAAACACAATTACTAATTTAACGCGTTCTGCCGACGGCCACGGAATGAGACTAAGGCACCGAGCTTCGACTTCTTTCCTTTGGAATCGTCCAACAGAGAGATCTATACGCAAATGAACTGCGACGAATCGTGAAAGAATCGAGCCCCCTGTCGCGGTATCGTTGCTTCGAGAGGAAGAGAAGAGAAAAAAAAAGGAAGAAGAAGAGAAAATAGGGAGGATGGTCTTTTAGAGGTAGATAGAAAAAAAAAAGGAAAAGGAGAAACAAGTCTGGTAGGTGGCTACGATGGTCCAGCGACGCGAGAACAAAAGGACGACGACTTAGTTCCGCATGGACCTTTCACGAGGCACCGCAACGGTGACGCTCGTTCCTCATCTTGCTCTCTTTTCTTCGTCTCCTCCTGTTTCGACTCCTCGAGTCTATCATCCCGCGCTTCCGCCGCGAGCCAGACGCGCTGCCCGCAGAGATACGCCGATGATGATGATTAATCGTCCTACCTTTGTCTCGCGATAATGAGATTTTCGTTTGCGCAATGCGTCCACCTGTGAGACCCTCTCCTTTGATCTGGCATTCTATCTCTCTTTCTTTTCGTTGACCGTGAATTTACCGGTATACCATTTATAGCGACTGCGTTCTATCGCCCAGGAAGAATAATTAAACTAACCCATTGTCGGGGTTCATCATTTTAGTCAATAACGTGGAAACAAAAGGACTGTTTTGAGGCACAGATTAATTTATGGTCCTGAATTCGATGGAGGGAGAGTGATTAAATCGGACCATTGTTCTGGTTGATAATTTTGATTTTAAAAATGAGGACGAATGATAAGATATTGGAAACAATTATCTGAAAGTTGATTATTTCGATTAATAATGGAAATATTTCGAAGTACAGTTGAATTTTATGGATGACGTAGGTAGAACAATCAAATCGTTCTATAATTTAATTGAGAAAAGGGAAAACAAGGGATAGGAAATTACAATGAATAATCTTGCGATAGAGTCAAATAAATATCGCTATGATTTATGGACGAGCAAGGAAGGGGACTGATGATTTTCACAAATAAAATGAAAACAAAGGAAGGAACGATCGAATGAGTGATTCCGAGGTAAAATCAAATTCACAGCGCGTGAAACGAGCGAAAGGTAGTTTAGCAGCGACACGTGTACCAGACGAGACGAAAACGAGAAGTTACTGTTAGGGAAGCAGGCATGTGCGTATGCAGATACAATGGCGGCGTAGAGGAGAACGCAAGGGAGCGTGGAACATTTGACTACGGGCTGTCAGAGTGTCAGCCAAGCCCATCCTCTTTCACAACGTAGGAAATATTGTAATTGCCCGTGCGGAGTTTCCTCTGCGACATAGTACGCTGTCCAAACATTATTCGATTCGATTCCCAAGGGGTTCAGGAACCTCGTGGCCTTGACCAAAAATAACTTCATAGCTATTTAATACATCCTCGTCGTCATCTACTTTCACTTATTATTCACCAAAACTTTAAAAATTCCAAATCGATTCACAAAATATTATAGCAATACTATCCGCAATAGAGAGAATACAAAGTATAGTATATAATTTCGAACTCTTTCACATGCCACATCTAAAAAAAGAAAAAAAAAGAAAATAGAGAAATGAAGACGTTATTAGAAAAAAATAATTTTTTTTTATTATTCAATGGTTTGAAGCAGTAAACTTCGCTAGATCTTTAGCGAAAGCATGCATCTTATTGGTTTTGTTGGTTCCCATAGAACCAGCAAATTCACGGGTGTCTCGGACGAAATGAGTCGCACAAAAACAGACAGTGAACAAAAGGGGAAAAGGGTAGGGGACGAGACGAAGAAGGAGGATGAGGAACACGGAGAGAGAACAGGCAGACACGGAGAACACGGAATCCGCTTGTAGAGGCATGTCGCAGGCCCGATTGTTCTCCTCTTCCCGGCCCTTTCCTGAATCGGGGCTCGCGAAGTTAAGAGATTTGCCGGCTTGGCGGGCGCGAGCAAAGCGATTCCTTCAGCCTGGCAATCGATTGTCCGATAATATCGGCCTCATTTGTCAACCATAGCGAGCCGTTTAAATGCAAATAGAGCAAAGCGATCTGACCGCTGTGAACATCCATGAAAATACAGTGGATGGAAATTAGAATCGTGCCTGGCAGCCGATCGTTTCGTCTACAGAGTTGCATAAATGTCTAGGGCCATCTAGATTTTAAAAATGTAGCGTCGATTAAACGAGATACTCAGAACCAAAGAGACGCAGGTTACATTTTGTCATTTCTAAGACAAGATCAGAAGTGGTTAATTGGATAGTCAAATATTAATGTTGTCAATGTAAATAATCGAAAACTGTTTAGAGGAAACCTGTTCGCGTCTTCGAAAATGGATTTCTTCTTTCTCCCTTCATTGTTTAAAAAACAGAAAGAATATTAAGTTTCTTAAATAGCGAACAAAAAGATTCGGAAGATTCTTTTTAAATGTGCTTCTTAATGTTTCTTAATGTTTCTTAAATGTTTCTTAAAATGTGCTTCATAAAGAAGTGTGTATCTCTTTAAAGTATTACACGACCTATCTTAACACTTAAAAATCAAAGATTTATATTATGATCGTTTAGAAGCTAAAAATGAAGTGTTTAGACGACGTATTCCCTAGCGGAATGAATGAACTAATTTCGTCTCTTTCCTCTGTTATTTTTGAAGAATCAAAGAGAATATTAGACTTATAGATCTAACTGGAAAATTAAACTGACTTTTTCCACGAAATGCTTTATGAAGGAATCTTCCTCTAAACTATTACACGATCCAAGTTAACATTTAATTACTACACTCTTCTTTCTCATCATAAATAACAAGATACCGAGAGATAGTTTTTTCTACGGAAGAAGACAATTAAGCTTCTCCTCGTCAAATCTGGACACCTGTTCCCTCTCTTTCATCTACTGTGGGTGACCTGACGACGGCATAGGAACCGTAGCAGAGACCGCAGCCATTGATGAATAGCTCCCTATAAAAATAATAAATTATCGCCTCCGGGGGTGGTCTCTCTTTCAAAGAGGAGCCGGCAATTGTTGCTCCGTATGTGTACACGGCTACTGTTAATTATATTGTGCCGGTACTGTGAGTACCGCCGCGTGGAGCATCGTCATTATTATTCGGCTCTACGATTCAAACATTCAGCTTAATTATTCTGCGAACAACGAGTCGCGTTATCTTCCAGATAACGAACGATCTTCATGGTCGAATCTTTTCTTCTCCTTTTTCTTCTGAAAAAAATACCGCGTCTGAAATAAAGAAGAAAAGCCGAAAATATATACATCTTAGTTTGATTTCAACACTGAACCGTGCCAGAGAAAAGCTACGATAATTCGGTTGCTAAAATAGGAAAAGTCGAAAGCGTGACTCTCGATCCTGTCACCCATCGTTTGTCTTGTCTTCGTTGGTCGCCTTCTAGTTCTATTGTTTTCTATATTGAGAGAAGTAGAAACTAGGATCCAAGGAACGGTCAATAGGTATGCAGATTTTGACCTGTTTGAATTTTTGGCCCGTTGCGAATTTCTGGTCCTACGAGCTACAGTTCCCAGCCTCTTATTGTCATCGTTGTCACGTTATGCTTCCTCTGAGGGCGTAAAAAATGTTGAATATAGAAGATCAAAGGTATGATGTAACGGAGAAGATCTCAACGTTGATTCGGTAGAATCGTCAAGGCCACGGTTCTTTCGCCGGTTCACTGCGAGGAAAAGAAATTAAGAAGCCTTGCGTAACTCTCTTCATACGTGGCACGCACGAGGCTCTCTTTTACGCGCACCGCAAAACACCGGTACCTGTTTTGAGCTAAAAACTTGAACAACGAGCTCCGCGATTCGACTACGCCTTTAGCTGGACCGTGTCTTTCCCATAATGAAATTACGTCTTTGCGAGTTGCGACTGTCGTATTTGCAATCGTCACACTTGTCGAAGTATGAAATCTAAGATAAGTTAATTTAAAGAATTCTAATGCCTTCGGCTTTTGATATTGTAATTTTACATTTCTACTATTTTGCATTCGTACTATTTTGCATACTATTTTGTGTCAAATTTCTAGTACAATTTCAATCTTTGACTCTTTATGATCAGAATTTGTTTACAGCTGTAACTGATCACAATCTTCCTATTTAACCAGAAATTTACAAACTGATAATCATAGATAAACTATGTAGTGTCAGTTGGTACAGTGGTATGGCAATAAGCGAAAAAACCAAAATTCAAGAATATCGACAGGCTCCATGAACCTATAGAAAATTAGTATCTCAAATCTCGAGTACGTCACATTCCTGGTATTTCGAATCCCTAGTACCGTACTTCTCCGAAGGAAAAGAAAAAATGTCAAGGCAAGAGTAGAATTGCAACGCAATCAAAATTCCTGGGTACTTGAAGTCAGATTATGTTCCAAGAGGTTCTAAACTCACCTAGATAGCAGATAGCTGAAGGATATCGAAGGTGGTGAGCGGAAAAGATGAAGTTGAAGGGAAGATGGGAACGAAAAGAGGAATAGAAACTGGCAACGGCGGCGGCTCGATTGATTGCGCTGCAAGAAGTCAGGCCTTGCCTTCCCACCGATGGTACGGGTGGACAGATGGACACACGGTTACGTGCTACAGGTGCTGACCAAGAGTCGTCCTCTTTCCTGATCCCGCAGGAACGCAAGCTCCGCGATATCCTCGTGCTGTTGCTATCGGTACCGCCAAAGCGGGGGAAAGGGACGTCACCACTTTTTCTACATCCCACATTCCGGCCACGTCGGGCATCGCCGAGGATTTTGCTTTCCGTCACTCTTTCGTGCTCCTTTGATCGACGTGTCGATACGTACTCTGCAACCGTTTTCTCTCCCGTCCAAACTATATCTCCATCCAGAAATTGGGGACATCCTCTGTAACAATGAATGAAATCCAGGTCATTTTTTCTAAAGTTTCAACCTTGTTGTACTTTTAGGCAGTAAAGAATTTTAATCCTTTGCCATATAGATTAGGATGAAAGATTCAAGCAGAGATTAATTTGCGAAGGGAATATTAGAATCGAAAGCTTTCGATATTTTACTAGAACATAAGGATTAACGATTACTAGAAAATTATCGCTCCTGCATTGCACATTTCTTTTTCCTAGAAATCCACAAATCCAGATTTCCTCGGCGATGGAAAAAACGAAAGGGAGGAATTGATCGTGTCACAAGGCAGGCTAGAGCATCGTCACACTCGGTTGTCTCGACAGGGGGTGAAGTTCAGTCCGCGAGGACACCGAGATGAATTGCGGAACGAAGTCGAGAGCGTGGTGCAGCTACAAAGTAGCAGAGAAAGCGAAAGAGGGACGAGACTATGCGGCAGGACAATGCGAAAGAAAGAGAGAGAGCCAGCAGAGCGAGATATAAAGGTATTCAGGGTGGCGAAGGTAGCGGCGGCGGCGGCCACATCAAAGCGTCCACCGACTGCTGGGCTTTGGCTTCGACTTTCCGCGCGTGTTCCTGCTTGCGTGTGCGTGCGTTCATGCACGCGCTCACGGCTCTCTCGTGAGAGATCGAGCCGCGGAGACTGGCTGGGCTTCGACGGAGCTTCGATTCCGGTCGAACCGGTGCGCTCTGTTGGCCGCGTGCGTGCGATCTCCGCTTGTATGCTACTCGTGTCTGTATACTTATACACGTACGTGTAGCCTTTCGATACAAGCGCGTTCCTCGTGCATTCGTCGTCGATGCGCTCGCTACATGGAAAGGATAATGTCGCAGCATCCTTCCGAACACCGTGGAACGACCGTGTCGCCGCGTCTCCGCGCCACCGTCTCCATGGAACGTTTCCTTTTTTTCCTTCCTCTTCCTTTTCTTTTTCTTCTTCTTCTCTTCTTCTTGTTTCCTCTTAGACCAGAAGATCGAGCGAAGTCTCACGACTCACGAGCCGAGACACATCCAGGAAGGAGAACGCATTCAGCCGAAACACAATGAATCCGAACGAAATATTCTTGGTATTTTTAGCCATCGCGTCCTCGTTGGCTCTTAGCGATGATTCTGTAACAAGTCGAAAATCGTCGCGCGGTGAAATTATGCGCAATCCCGCGGCCATCGCTGTCACATCAGTGAATATTGAACACGCGGTTGGAAAAAGCGGTCGGCCTGAAAAATATTTTGACAGCGTGATTTCTACGGTTGTCAACGGGTATCAGGAAGTACGCGCTCGCGCGCTCGCGAGAGACCGCCATGAGATAATACATTGAAGCACGGCTAATTTGAATTTCAGGCGAATTGAAAGGCACCGTGTGTCGCGCTACGTGTCAAAAAGATTACGGTAACGCGCGCCCAGGGAAGTCGTAACAATAGTAATTTACGGTAATAACTCATCCGCGTATAGAAACACTTCAAATAATGCCAACCGTGGCCGCATGGTTGTTGAGAATCCTAGAATTTCCGTGGCACACTAAGAGCACCGCAATCCCACCAGAAGCGTCGCATTTTCTACCCTGGTAACGATTAATGACAGGATAAACTCATCAAACTGCCATACTCTTTTATTTATAATTAACACCGTCTTATCGTTTTGCTATCTTACAAAAACGTTCGTTCTCCGCGGAGTACATAATTTCATATTATGTACTATATACAAATATTATATGGCGCCTTGTTAAATTACTTAATTCCTATCATTATTGAAACCAATCATTTTATATTAATTTGCAATTATAATTTCACTCGTGTATCGTAAACATCAAACAAATTTATTACAATTAAATTTACATTTGCTAAGTATAACTCAGTCGATTAACTAGAAATTGGATAAGAAAAATGCAAACAAAGGTAAATTCCATCGGCAATTAATCAGTCTTCTAGTAAACATTGAAGAAAAAATATAGAAATTTACTCGACTCGACAGGAACGTGCGCCTATCGTTAATTTACCGAAACGTGGAGAAAAGATAGTCAAAGAAGCGAAGCTGAAAAATGAGTAAAAAGATGTTGGAGAAGGTCTCGTGGATAGAGATTGACGAAGAGGACACGATCCTGACCACCACGTTGGGTTACTCCCGATCGTAAAGTAACCGAGGCGCAGAAACCCGACGAAACGTGCAATTGAAGCGTCGAGCGAGCGTGATTACCGTCATCAGCGAAGTTCAAATACCGGTGTAAACGCTTCGCACTTTCGACTCCCTTGGATATGCGATTGTGCGAGATCGTGAACGGCTCTACACTTTGATCGGGGACCCGTATTACGAGGAATCGTTCGCAACGTTGCTGTCAAGAGAGGAAAGAAGAGAAATTGAAATCGCTTCAAAACATAAAATCATTTGCCGTGTCTCGTCGATGAACCTCGTGAATTCCTACATAGGCATAGGTTGTTCAACGAACCATCTTGGGAACCGGACTAATGCTTCTCAATATATATTGCATCGATGAGTTCGATGCGGGAAAAACAGGTTTTATTGCGTGGCGTTATCGAAATTCTAAATTCAAGATTGCATGTTGCGCCGGCGAACAAGCGTTTTCGCTCTGTACGTGTTGGTTTAACAAGGATAACGTAATGGATCCGTTAAGAGCGTGGCGATCAACTTAAACGCCGCTCTAAATTACACGAGTTAATTTTTCAGTTACTCTGCTATAACAGCGGCACGATAAGTAATAACGGTAGAAGTGTAAAAGAACCGTTCATTTGCTAAATAGAAGACATTATTGTTTTTCATTTTCTTACTCTTTTTAGTGTAATCGACATCCATCAAGTGGTGATTTTCTATATGTATGTATATTTATTCGATATTACAGTATTTTCTTGTTAAATTATCGATGCACGAGATGGCTGCTCGTTTGCTCTTCTATCATTAGTTAATCGAGTTTTCAACACGTCAGAATATTTGCTGATATTTTTCGGTACTTGGTAAAGGCTTACCCACAATTTGCGATACTACCTCTGCCATCTGTCAGCAGGTTGATTAACTTTGCGTTTTAGACGTGCATCGTGGCGTCCTCTGAAAGACTCCCTGTGAAACCCTTCGCTACCAATGGTGGGAAAATTATTGGCCACATCGTGCTTCAGACTATTTTCAACAACCTTGTTCCAGCAATTTCTTAAGCACTTTAGTGCCTTATGACTTCTGATAAAGCATGAAAAAATTCTCTTCCATAACAATGTCTTGCAGGAAAATCCAATTGAAAAGAAGTTTTCCAAGAGACGCTATATAAGATATAAGCTTCTTCGCAATCTGTCCGGTAGATCATCACCTAATTAAGCGAGATTCTATCTTATATGTATGTATGTACATAGTTAATGAACCCAATGACCACGAAGTAACGGTAGATCCTCGGGGCACTTAAAATTTTATCGGAAAGGTTATAATATTAAATTTTATCACGGCTTAAGTGCTATTTACCCTAGGATCGAATTATCGAAAGAAAGTCAATTACTCGACTCGATCTATGATTCGAAACGATCGGCCTGAGTGTCTATTATTCACTTACAATCAGCCACTTGCTCTCGTTCAAACGATTCACACGAGTCACGCAATTAGCGTTTGTAAGCTGTTTAATAATATAACGGTCAATTTGTCACGATTAGCTACCGTAATGATAGCTTCCGTGGATAATTTATTGTTAATTATTCCCGGAACGGTTGCAGGTACATATATCCAATGTACGTCCATCAGGTGCCGACAACTAAATTGACAACTAATGGAAATATTGCACGTGCCCATAATCAGAGGAAAAATTATCCCACCGTCGCGCTGGTGCTAAAGCCTCGGCTGTACTTAAATTTCCCCTCCTACCACACCGGTACATCGTAACAACAACTCTACCTGATATTATGTAGTAATTAGGTTATCTCCGCGATCGGCAGTAGCAATTTGCTGCCAGCGTTAATTGTAGTAAAATTTAGTGGCCCCGGAATGGAAAAATTGTAGTCTTTAATGCGAGGCGCCGCTACAGATTCCATCTCTCCGCGAGCGGCTGACAATCTTAAAACATACAAAATCATGCTGTAACAATGTATATATAAAGTAGCTTGGCCGATTTTATCTGGCAACTAGTAAAATCGTTTAATCTCTCGATCAAAGGTGATGCAATTTCATAGCGCTCTAACAACTACGATATAGAATGTATAGACCGGATGATATTTCACCCTGATATTCATACTAAATTAACCACAGTCATTAACGCGCGTAATTAAAATAAAAACGTAGATAATACGATCTCATATGTAAACAACATATAAAAATATATATAAAATGAAGAACTTGTTCGTTCATTTTCTTGTATTTATTCCATTATATTATGGTAGCTTCGTGAAGCGACTTACTCGGCCAGCCGTCTTTTATGCTCACGGATTTTCAACGGCAGTTCACCTTGAAAAGTACCACCCATGCGATTCTTTAAGGCTCGTGCAGCACCGTGGCTCACTATGCCGCGTCATGACGGCCAAAAAAAAAACAGGAACTGGCATTACACGAGGTGCGCATAAAGTTCCATGAATTATCGCGTGGCTCGACGTGCCCCGAGAGTGCGGGACTTACGTGTTCGGGGAAGCAATGCTCCTGGTATGGCCGCAAGATGGGCTAGAGTTGCCGATCTAACCTATACTTACCGTCACTGAGATAATCTAGCGCTGGTCTAACCCACTGTAATCCGAGCGCCGGCAAAGTCGTGTCGAGGGCTCCTCGATCTTCTCTTCCTATTCCTTCTCGCTAAGTGTGCGTCTAGCACGTGTATTGAAAAAAATTTCGCCAACTAGAATTTTCATATCGGCAACTGATTCGGCCAAATTCAATCGGTACTCGTCAAATTTGCCAAACTCCTTGAAATTTAAGTTTTATTTTTTGACGGATATTTTTGATCGCATTTTGTGACGTAGACTTTCTCGATAACTTTCTTCGGGTATGATGCATTTCGGCAATCATTTCATCATCAATCATCAAGAGTATTTGAAGTTTGTATATTAGGGACACCCTGTAGAGAACTGGCAGTGACCTGCACGGGGTCCGTAGGCCGTGGGTGGTGTGGTATCTTATGGGTGAGGACGGCTCGGCCAATGGGAATCAAACGTGGGTGGTTGTAGTAGTCTGAGTTTTCTCAACGGCCTTACCTTTGCGTGGGTGTAGGTTGCACGGCTTGCAGGATGCACCATCTTTCAAAATGGTGGCCATGCCCCCCGTGTCTCGCGGTTCGGTATGGCCGTCGTTCCTCAAATTCGCGACAATGTAAAATACGAAAGTAATCGATAAATTATTTCCACGCGTAATGTAACACGTTGCGTTCGTAGGAGAAAATTGGTTTCCAAGAAGTAATATGGAATCAAACCACTATATATGTGGTCTCAACCGACGATTTGCCAACGAGACCTGTTTACGATGTGAAAATGGGAAAATATATTCTCCGACTGCAAATGCAGCCGAACGAGCAATATTCCATTCCGGGAAACACAACGGCGTTATTACCAAGCTATCGATTATTGATTTTTCTGGCGTGAAGCGAAAATTACAATGACTATGGACGCAACAATGGAGTTGGTACATGAAGACATCAGTCACGAGCACTCAGCACTCGCGTGCGATCATATTGTTTCACGCCATACACCTATATACATTGTAAAATGCGTGGTACTTACAAAATAAAATTCACCCTTCTAGGCACAAATTGACGTTCAGCAAGTTAAATCGTAAACATCCACGTTAGAATATGGTCAGTTCATGTTGATTGCAAAATTGAATAATAATAATAATAATTGAATAATAATTTATACATATATGTACTCGCTTCCATGGATATCAGCCTATATCAAGTAATTTGTTTACTTTACTATCATGAGCCTGACAATCGTCGTGATCATATGGTTGGTGAGTATGTATCTCTCATATATCTTACGCGCTATTCGCACACGATCGATTAATTCGATCGGTTGAGAAACCAAATAAATCATCGATCACCGACGAATAGAAAATTTGGATGAATAACTAGAAATCGGTAATTAAATGTGATCATCCTGAATCGACATTGCTGGGTGGCCACCCCGTAGCGAAATATTTCAACCAAGCTGAAACTGGTTTCCAGGAATTTTTTCGAATTTTAATTGTACCTTATACGTATCACAGGTAGGCACAGAATCAGGGTTCGTTATAGATAGACTCCCTATCTAGTGCGATCATGATGTAATAGGTTCGCGGTGCAGTGTGTAATGGGCGTGCCAAGATTAAACTAGATTGCCGTTATTCAGCGTTCGCGGCCAAATTTTTTGTCCAATATTCATCACATTTTCTGTACCTTTTCCGTTGTTCGAATATGTAACTAGAAGAACCGGAAAAGACAACCTCGGAAAAATCTTCCAGTCGATAATGATAAACATCGTAGGTACGAGAAAAAGGCAGAGACATACTCGTTTATTATTAGATAAATTCAAAAACATCGATTTAATACGGTTATCATTTCCTCTTGGTTCGTCGTCAGATCTTGAAGAACGCCATCAAGAACGCGTCATGAGCTCACGAATGACGAACACCTGAAACAGAAGGAAGAATATCAGGCAAGTTCTAACGGTGATCTTATGAAACTGAGTGACCGTAGGCGCGCGTGCACGCGATTTTCATGCGCGCACGAAAAGGAAAAAATGTTACTTCTAATTTTCAATTCTATATTTTACCGCAGACTATCAAGCCAACGGCGAATTGTAATTTATCTAATCTCGATCTACACCGACACACGCTCGCTACGGTACACGTATCCGCAAGTTTGTTCATACACCATCTTTGTATACCATAGCACGCCGACAGAACCGTCGGTGGAAATCTGAAAGTTCGCGGTACCACCGCATAGAAAGGAGTATTAGAATCAGTAGACGTAGAATGGTCGTGACTAGCGGCGCTATCGATGGAACGTCCTGTAGAAGGTTGCCAACACTTCGACGTTCCCAGGCAAGGTCTTCGCCATGACGGTTCCTTGGAAACAATTACGCCTCCTGGCTTATAATAATGAACCGTTCTTCTGGAATCCTAGATATATTTATATATGTATAATGCACACACACAGGTGCGAGCTTTTCTCGAGAATATGTGCAGCAAGTGCGTGCTACGAGGATGGATAGGCTCGTAAATCTATTGGCAAAATGCATCTCTCGTTTTCGCATCCTGATTTCTTTTCATATCTTTTTGGTACCTCAAGGCCCACTAGTTTCGAGATTTATCGCCTAACGTCAAAACAAAAAAGGAATTCGATCTAGAATGGACTTGAATGAAATTTTAGGGCTTCAGACTTTCTACATAGATTTTTGAAAGCCTGATGTTATTTTTTTATATTATCAACCTATCTTCTAATCCGCACTAACTGGCTTTTTCGAAACGATTAAAGTTTTAGACAAAATGCTATTATAGGTGCAATGAAATTAATGGCTGTATATGAAACACATGACAAGATACATTTCCTGTGTTTTATACAAAAGCAACTACAAAATTCAATATATCGTTAACTTTTCATTTGATTTTGGGGCTGAATATGTGTTTTTGTTACTTTCTTAAACATTTCGAAGATATTAATAGTATTGTTCGTGCACACTAAAATTAATTAAATTACTGACATAACCAAAGTAAGATTACTCGTTTTTTACGAAACAACGTGAATTTATTATTTATTTCTAGAAGACTTATATCTTTGAATTTATCAAGTTTTCCCTTTTATAATTATTTCATATCAAAACACTTTTTTAACTACCAAGTAACATAATGTTAGAAACTAAAAAAATGGACCTTATCATATCTTTCCCGTGTTCTTTTCAATCGCTAGAGTTCTACAGTCCTGAAACAGAACTTTACTAACCGCAGTCTGCCGCTCAAACGCAAAATCGCATTGTATAAATGTATTACGGAAAATATCGACCGTCATTTCTCGTAAACAACCCGGAACAATCAGCGTTTGGAAACAAGCACGCGATCAATGATAACGGACTAAAACCAACCAACTCTTAGCATTTCTCATAAAACAAACTATTTTTATTTTTGTATTCTAACTATAACTTGAGAAAGATGAACATTATCTCATACGATACCATATAAAATAATCTGTTTCTCTTGTTCTATACTCCCACGCAATCTTGAATAACTACAAAGATAGCGAAACGGTTGAAGAAATCCATACACCACGCGGGTCGAACTTTTCTTACGCAGGATCTGTAATAACCCAATAAATCAGAGTAGTCTGCCGGTGCAATTACGTCCCATGGTTGGAACTCGCAGAACCCAACCCTTCTCGTAAATATTGCCCTCCACAACGGAGCAGTATCTTTTCTGGCCTGCTTTTTCTTTTCTCTTGGGCCTTTTTTCTCGCTGCTCTCACGACCCCGGCGCAACCAGAGGAACTTCACGTACCCCGTTCACCAGGGTTGTCGATGATGTCTGTCTTCCTCCCCTCCCAACCCTCCCTTCTCTCCTTAACCTCTTCGAATCCCCATGTTTCCTTCATTTCGGCGCGGTCTTTTTTTCGCCGTCCAAAGAGCCGAGGCGCATAGTGCAACCATGGGAACCAGCGAGTAGAGAGTTAGACTTTGGGGGGTTTAATTGCCACCGAGCGATCTGTTAATTCCTAAGTGTCAGCTTGAGAAAGCAGGCTGAGAAAGAAATACGAAGGCATGCAATAAAAGAGCGATTCCGTAGCCCCTGCCCCCTGCCCGACCACGAATGTACTCATGAAACGCGTCCGCGTATTCTGTTGCGCATGATGGATTACGAAAATGTCCGACGACGAGTAAGATACATCAGGCAACACCTCGTATCTAAGTGGAAAATGCAATAAATATCGCGCGTTATCTGGCCAACCTGTTACCACACGAGTAAATGAAGATCGACAACGTGGCGCTCGCATGTCTATAACTGATGGTATAACGTCGGTTAAGTGACCAAAATTACAGAGTCATTACACTGCATTGTGACATTTATTACCTTCGGATAATACCGTGTCATTTAACTGCCAATATTACCGTGCATCTTCTTTAGCGTCTCGCTACGTTAACTAACGATTTATCGTGTACCAATATTGGCCGCCGCCTAACAAGAGAAAGATACGCCGATTTGATACGCGTTGCGCATTTTCATCATACGCACGATGACTTTGTGCTAGGTAAATAAGCGCATCATCGTTGGTTGGTTAAGTACACAAAGGATAAAGATTATATTCAACCTTTCGAAACGTGTATTTTCCATCGAGACTCACTAGCAGCAAGATTTTCGTAAACCTAAATGTTGCGCCGTCGAAACCGACAAACGAGATACAATCGAATGGAATCGCTAAAAGTACGCGCATCATCAATGCCGGTCAACCTAACCTCAAATCATACTGCGTACGCCTTCGCTTTTGCACGCGGCAAATAAAACGAGTGGCAGTCGACATCGAAATTATACGTATAGATGGCATTGATGTATAGCCGAGCGGGTTTTGATAGACCGGACGGCCCTCACAGCCGAGTATAATCGCGCCGCAGCGCATCGTTTTCTCGCCGTGTCGGAGAGGTCCTCCATTTTGAGCTTGGACTCGGTAACCTCGGCATCATGGTTATACAAGTGGTTGATTATCAGCGATGCTATTCTATCAAGTCTTCATAGATGAATTTCTTCCCTTCGTGCATCGTTAGTATCATCCCTTATAATTCCTTACTTCGTCCTTCATCGATAAAAGTATATAAATATGATATACAGACAAGAGTGAATACAGGCACAATTAAAGATACATTTCTGAAAAGTATTTGGTAATATGAAAAAGATCTAAATTTTAATTTTATAACAAAAAAGGTGAATAACCGTTACGGTAATTATATTTGGACAAGCGTTTTATGCTTAATTTGTCTACGAAGTGGTTCCAATTAGTTAATAACTTGGTACTTCAATTATTGATATAGTAAAGGGGCTGAACGATACCCGAAAGTATTTCGTGTTGGCGTGCCTAATGTCAGGTAACATCGCAACGGGTAACTCCGTGGAGGAACTTCGGCCTCGGGATATAAATCTTCCGCCGACAGATGCGCCGCCCTCAACGTTCACCATCGACCAACCAACCGACCAGAATTTCCGAGGGTAACGCCCTGAAAAACCAGACTCGCCTTGGATGCCCATTGCATTTGCATGTCATTTCGTAAGCGATTACACCCATCTCAAATCCGCCGTAACACGTTCAAAGAACGCACAGCCTGTACCGCATACGAAGATTTTGTGTCACCTATTTTTCCATATTCCATTAGATACTAAATAATTCTTTGATAAATATCGATTTCCATATGTTTATGTACTTCTACAAAGTAAGTTTTCGATGAAATCTCAACTTGAAATCGTAAAAGTAGTATCTGTTCTCATCCTTTGAGATCGCGTGTTACCCAGACGTGTACGAACCCACAAGGGAGGAAAAGTTGAATGTATGTAGACAGTAGCGTGCGTATTACGTGGGGATACTTTAGCGCATAACGCGAACAGACGTTGTCTGGATAATTTTTCTGTATCACGGAGTACACGTGCATCGCAGCAGCTCTGTTGTCACGAATGAGAAAGGAACGAAGTCTCAGCTCAACCGCAGGGAATTCATGAATCACGCGATCTAACTTCGTTCCGGGGTTAATCTCCTCTAACACTTGCGATAATTTCATTAGTCTCATTGGAGAAGACATACGGCGTGAATTTCTAAGAGATTTCACAAAGGAAACACAGGATATTCTTCATTATGTTCACGCGGTATTATATTTTATCAAAGAAGCGTCAAATTTTCTTTTTTATAATTCTTTATGATACAAAACACGAAGAATCATGTCCACTTTAACGATTGCTATTCCATACAATCATTCCCTAATAGAAAATCTCTCTTCCTGCTCGATCCTTCAACCCTGTCAGTATACTTATAGCTAAGCCACGATTAATGAATATTCAAGAGGCGAACGAGCTCGATCTTTCTTTCTCGAGTAGGCCTTAACTTACGTGTGCTGCCCGATTTTTCATTATACCATTCTGTCCGAGATAAAACACGGACGTACAGCTTCCTGGCGTCATAATTCTCTCTCCCCCTCGTCGAGGCTATGCTACTTTTTCATCGATCCATGATTTATACACGCTATTACGTTTTCATACTCGTGCCTTTGTACTTCTTTGATATTTTACATTTCGGCGACCGTGTTCGATCGTTTGCTTTCTATTTCCCTGCCGTGTTAAACGGCAGAACTTAATAAAATAAATCAACGAGGACATTTTTAAATCGCTGAAGGTAAATCTTCGCGCATAGACCGAGCTTCTGGGTGACAGGAACGAATTTTCTTCGGCTGATCACCATTTTATTTCTGCTGGTTTGTATGCAGTCGCGGAATTTTCGTGCGGCGGACGATCGTTCAGCGGCAGCTTAAGGTCCAGCGTCGGCTTGGAGGTCGTGCATCACCAGAGTCTGGCAGGATAATAGCTCCCTCCTTCGAGAAGTCTTATTGCCGGACCATGCGCCAAGTGATTGATAGGCACCGAACTATAGAGCCGGGCAACGTGATATTTCGAGACCTTACGCGCTCGGGAAACCAGTCGAGATGCATTGCATAGAAACGCGCGCGGCCTCGCGACTCTTTCTACATGCGGAAATTTGCGTGAGAAATCAACCACGTTCAAACTAACTCGGTACTTTCCTCAATTAGAAGCATGAAGTTCCGCTTTAAAGCGTAATGGAAAAATTTGCATGTCGTTGCCTCATTCATAAATGTAAGCTGTCTATGGTGATGATTTTCTAACGTAGACTAGGTCTTAGCCGAGTATGGAAACTAAGGAAGAGCAGGTAGTGATTTTCTTGCTAAGAGAAATTTGTCTTTTAGCAAGTAACATGGTAGAACGATTCTTTTGTTTTTAGCAAGAAGCAGAAGATAGGGGGTGGGGGGAGGACACGAACGTGAGATATCAAAGTCAAGTGCAATTGCGGTAAAAGAACGTAATTCAACGCTTCTGAAAGAAAATATTCACTTTGAGAAGAAAGAATATGAGGTGGAAAGCATATAATATTAGGTGGATTGGTCAGCTGGTACCTTATTTCATTCTGTACGCCAGGTGGAGCCACGCAACAGACTGTGAATACCACAGACATTTCGCATATCATTATGAAAATTGTATTCGAAAGGTGTAACTTCAGAATGCAATGACGAATTATTATGCATATGCGAGAAACGTACCAATGGTACCTAACACGTGATTCAAAGGACAAAAAGGGAGAAAACTGAAATCAAAGAAAACTACCATCTATTTTTTATGACAAAAAAGTAAATTCTACGAATTATCTATTTATAAAGTTTCGAAGATCTTTGTTTTTATTTACTAATTTAAATTGATAAAATATCTGTACAGTGTTCAAATTTGAACTAAAATTTGCGTCAGCTAGTTATCACTGCTATTTCAAGCTGGCACGCGTATCGACCTGGGTGTAGGTGTAGTTTCTAAAGCTAGAAGCTATCGCCGGAAACCATTCTTCCACCAACCGCCCTCTCGGTACCCTTTCCGGTGCGGAGACTGTAAATCTTTTCCAGCACGCCAACCGACACGAGGTCCGCCCGAGTCCTCGAAACTGCCCTATTTTCATCGTTCTATCGTCCCTCGCCCTTTCTACTATCCAAGTGCTTTAGATCGTAACAACGATCAGTGAAAGGTTAGCAGATACCGCGAAGAACTACGCCCTTCGAACGAAACCAAGGTGTTCTTGTCAGTCTAGGGTAAACTATACCGTGGTTAGACCGTTTCGGTTGGGCAGTTATGAATATATTATTTGGTTTCGCTTTCTCTTCGATGGAACGGTTAATGTTAGGTATCACGTACCGCGAAGGGTATTTCTAATTACACACAAGACCGAGACGGTGTGTCTTACACTTTAATCGCGAAAGTTCACTGAACACTGTTCACTTAATCTAACACCTACGATCGTAATTACAAGTATTTAATACACGGAAGGAGTATTCTTTTCACCAATTTATTGCTAAACAAAAATATCCAAATTATACAATAAGAAGAACGAATTCGTCCTTTCTATGATGAAAATTCGTCTCTAACGGTTTTCTCTTGACTCTCATTACCACTCAACTTCCTTCCATCGTGATTGCATCGGTGGTATCCGATCTGCGGTCACGGAAATAACCATGCATCAACCCTTCACGGCGAATTGGTCGCATGCCTTGCGGTCGTGCAGTTCGCGAGAAAGCATACAACCCAGAAAACCGAAACGTGCCGGATCGATTTGTGTCTGACGCCAGACGCCATATAATAGATCGGTTCGTATATACACACCGAAAGTCTCATTCCATCGAGTTCGCCCCCTACTACTCTTTGTCTCCTGTTTCTTTAGGGGTTTACGTGGACGTTTGGGTCGCGATGCCTCGCGGTGGCTCTCGCGCGCCTCTTGGCCCGGAGGGGCCCCGAAAACCTAACCTCAAAACGCACACGGATAATTGGGGATAATGTCGGGGTTGCCGGGGCCCCGTAATTGCACGAGGCCAGGCCCTTTCGAGACTTCCCTTCCTTCCCCATCCCCGAATGCCCCCCTCAACAGTTCCTCGTTCTTCGCCACGCTGGGCCCTTGCGCTAGCTGTCTGTCCATCCGTCCGTTCTGCTACGTCCGTCTGTCGACCGCTTTCGCAGAACCCGATAGTACCTAATTCGTCGGTTTGTTTCGTGCTGCCGTGTTATTACGCGGTCCTGGCTCGTGTAGCTGGCTTATGCGATCCGCTCTCCATCCATGATCCACCGCGAAAAAGACAGCCGGCTGTGACCTCGAAAATGGACCTCTGAGACACTCACGGTTCGAGCATCGCATTGACCTAACTGCCTCGAGCATCCTTGTTCGTTCTAACGTGTTAAGTTTTACACCTTGGTATCTAGATACGATAGTTGCTTGGAGAAATGGTCCATAGGAATAATCTATGACGCGGTAAATCTTCCGCATTGAAGGTCTATTTTAGAAAGAAGAGAGGATTGAATTGTTATATTATAGTTGTATCTCTAAATTAGGTTTTGCGAAGAATTTGATTTTAGTTCCTGATATTTATGATTACTTTGGACATATCACCAGGCGCGAAGGAGTTGTACTACCGTGTTGAAGTAGAATGTTTCACGATTGAATAAAGTGTGCCGAGGAATAAAAAGTTCCCGCGTGCGCAATTGTCGAATCGATAACATAATTATTACACCGAAGCATAGTATCTATTGTTTTGTCATGATTAGTGTATGGTGCCAAGATTACACTCAACAACCTCGAATTACGTTGTTCCCATCAGATCAAGTTTGATACAATTATCCAATCCGCGAACAAGACGAGGGTAAACATTAAACCTCCTCTATTCTCGCACAGAACTACCATCGACACGTCTACAATGTAATCTATTAGCGAGGAAATACTTTAAACTTGCGCCACTTGCAGATTTGATTAGTCGTTTCAATTCCAGTACCCGTGGCGCAAGAGTAGAGAAAGCGTGAAATGTCAGACATTGGAAAGAGAAACGAAACCATTTGAACTTTGGAATTAAACAATTTTCAACATAGAATATAAATGTGGAGAAAATGACATTGCATCGGCATTTATCAAAGAGTGGAAGATATAGCATACCAGAAGCTATTGCAAGACTGATCTATGATATTACTTAATAGGTAAAGTTACAAATTAGCAGATAAGCAATTAGCTGGAACTTCCGGTGGGCTTGGACAACCATGTGACAGAGATGGACGCTGCGGCTCGTAAAATTCTTCAGTAATTAAAGACTTGAAAGAGCGCAGAGCGTGTCTCGTTCACGTCGAACCACGGATCTATGTCCTTAAGGAAAGAAATTGGTTGGGAGTAGCGACGAAACATCGTGAGATACGGAACAGTTTGATAAATCTGCATGTAGATGAGGCTACTAGATTAAAAATTTTATGAAGTTAATAATTTATTCCAAGAATTCAACCCAGCAAATTGGTATCATAATTCTGAAAATTGTCTGTATTGCTTGATGCATTTAATAAACTGAACTTTTTGAGTTGCGAATCGTTCTTCTTATTATTCTATTCGTGATGCGATTATACCGATTATTCGATCGAAATTTTGATCAAGGAGGACAAAATCCTAGAAAGCTAAATGCGTCTTCTGTGAAGTGGGACACATCGGCACATTTAGGCTATCATTATCCACATCTGCCGCGGCTGTCCCACGAGATAGAACAGAGTCTGTAATTACCGACGTCTTAAACGATGTATGTTCTTCCATTCTTACATCTCGGTCTTTGTTTCCACAGCTTGGGGTCATCGTATCGTCATTAGTGCCCCTCTTACTGGTCTAATTCAAAGGTGCCCATTTGCACGAATGTTTCCTCAAGAATTACCGAATGTTTCTTCTGATTTCCTAGAAATGGAACATCAAGATATCCTACTGGCTTTACTAGATGAATAATTTACTTCGTTCTTTCCTTCTATTCTTTCCACGCTAAATTCGTTGTCGAAATGAAAGAGAACTAACTTCACAGTAGCTTCTAGCCGTCGGATAAGTACAAGAACTGCGTTGGATTGCGAATATTTCGACGCGACGCGACGATGTTGAAGGAGGTTCGAAGAAGAAGCTACCGACGCACACTAAACGATTTTTGGAAGAAGCGTCCTTGTGGGTGATGAAGGCCACATTTCTGAGACACAATGAAATCAAAAGGTGGAAGGATCGATTCGCCTGCGGGTATATCAAAAACCGTGGATGGGTTCTGGTACATCGATCGTGAACGGGAGTCCGTTCGATAACTAGGAGGATCTTATCTCGAGGGCTCCCAGTTTCGACGGTCCTCGTACCTCGAACTCTTAAAAGATGTACCCTCGAGGGGCGATCGTGCTTTGAGGGCGCCGCATCGCGCCAACCACGCCTTCTCCACCGTTATTTACCTCCGTCCTTTTCGCCCTTGCAGTTTTATTGCCTCTTTCTTCCCCTTTTTCAACGTTGGTCCAGCAAGCCCGGGAGCGATAGATATCGTCGGCATCAATAAGGATCCGACGGCTTTAACAATTCCACGATCCGCACGAGGAACCGCAAGAAACAGAAAATCCGTTTCCACTTAGCAAATCTACAAGTTCTATACCAGGTAAAACATTATTCTGCAATGCTAGCTGCAAGTTTACAATCGTAGATTGAAGAACATTCTTTCTAAATAACATGACAGAAAAGAATTTTGAAGAAACCTCGTTAAGGAATATTTGGATAAATTAATCTGTTTATTTAAATAACAGTAACCGCCAGCCCTGGGTACAAAATGTGTTCGAAACATGTTTCGTTGAGAAGACCAACGACAATTAGATAAATAAAGAAACAAGTGTTTTATGCACAAAGTGAGCAGCATTGTGTGCACGTGCAAGCATGTAGTTTTCAAGGAGTATAAATCTCCCGTGACAGTGATGCCTGGCCAGCGGCATGTTGGAGGAGTAGAGGAATTTATCTGAAGGATAAAGCAAAACGAAGAATATTTTTTTGCGCAGTAGTTAATGGTTAGAATATAAATCGCGTATGGTAATATTTTACCATCTTTCAATTAATGTATCTACATTAATTATTTCAAGATATTTATTAACAATATTGTTTCCATTCAAATTTCATTTTTTGCAAGAAAAGTTACTATATCAAACTTAGACATCGAATCAAAGATTTGTCCATTCGACTTTTCCCTAACGTGATTCATAACTTAAATATCTTTCGGTATTTTATCGTTTTTCTTATAAGAAAATCATTGTACTAATAGAAGAAAAATCCAACATCTTGATGAAATCATCGTTTTCAACAAATCTTATACTTTAACACGAACTTCTGTTCACTTACAATATCACTATTCAGAATTCCTCGGGGGGGAAGAATTGTGTGCACCAAAATGGCGGCCATTCACAATCACACTATGCATTTTAATACATGGTGTATCACTTATACGAGAAATTAGTGTCAAGATAGTAAAGATACACAATTTTTCGAAAACACTAGAAGCTACACTTTGACATATGCACTGTCATCGTTAACTGTCACTTTTATACATGGAAAATAAAAAATAGAAGGTATTGGCAACGTGGAGTTCGAGGAAACTTTAGTCAAGGTCAGCAAAATGGCGGCGATATAAATGACTCTTGATAGATCGAAAGGGGGACACTGAGTTATTCGTCTCGGAAGCAAAACAACGTGGATTTAGATGGAAATAAGGTGACAAAGGGAACAGAACCCGCTGATCCATAGTCCAGAGCGGAGCACACAAGACAGGCAGGTGTAACGCGTAGCGGCAGTAGACACCAACTGATCTCACATAACAACGGCCGATAAAATTGTTGCGTTTCCACCAAAAATTATCCTCTTTTTTTCCCTCGCGGTATAAAAAGTACAAAATTGTGGTAATTTAGCCCCCACCGCCGTGGCGGCGATGCTCCACTCGCTGGCCACAGGGAGGAGAGAGGCAATGAGCGAACAAGAGCGTAAAAGACAGATAGAAGAAGTAACAGAGAAAGAGACGAAGATAGAAAATGTTAGAGACAGAAAGGGAAGAAGAGGGGCGGGAAAAGAGGAAAGTAAAACGGGGGCCTTTTGCCCGTGAATACGCCGCACTAACAACACGGAACAATTATGGTTCAATATAACTGACGCTAATAACAATAGCTGAGGCGGCTTCACACGCTCAGCGTATCTTTTCCCCTCCTAAAAAAATATATTATGAAACATATTTTAAAAACGTATACCGTATTTTTAACGTAGCCAGCGTGTGCGACATATCATATATGAAATGTTACATGCAAACGTTTAATGTACGATACAGTTGTATCAAATGAAGCAATTCGCTGTACGTATGTAAGCCTGTAAAAGTAATCGTGGTTTATGCATCATGACATCGTTATCGCGTGCACGCTGAATCGTTATGGCTAAAAAAGCTGTCGGTTTATCAGAAAAAGTACAATACACTTACCAACATGAAATTTTCTGCGAACTGTTATCCATAGCCTGGCGTAGGTTCGAAAACACAAAATCACTTTGACACACGTCGAAAGGAATCTTACAAATGATGTTCGATTTCGCTAGCACGGCAACTCTTGCCCTGTACTGCTGCTCGTGTGAACTCACCCAATGCTTAAGCCACCGAGAAGGGGCATACTATGAAATTAGTATAATCACGATCAAAATTACTCGCACCAGGCAGTGCTGGAACCACCAACCGCCGGTCAAATAACCCGCTCCGCCATCGCCAATCAGCGATCGCGAGTTGGCGGCCATCTTGCGCGATACAGCATGCGCATCAGCAGCCACAAATTACCGCAAAAGTGGATAATCTTTGCTCACGTGGTGCGTACTATTCCAGCAAGATGTATGTGTCCTTTGCTCGATCGTTCCGTTCCAAAAAGTGAAAACGATTTTGGCTAATAACGCTATCGAATTTTACATTGATTTTGACATTCTAGATAACGCTATCTTTTATATATTGCACTCCCGATACGATATATATATATTTGCACATGAAATAGAAATAGACATGTCGAAGCTAAGATAAGATAACGGTCTTAATTCCGAATAAGGTACAAATGTCAGTTTTTTCCATTTAAATGGTAATCCGTTCTATTAAGTTTCCTTTGAATCTTCTGTACTTAGCATTGCATAGCACGGCTGCATTATTCTGTCGCATTCAGAGAACTCTTTCCTTTCCGTGTTCAGTGCACGAAAAAAAGAAACTGCACGCAAGCCGAGACCGCGAAACGTAATCGCGCTTCGGAGTCTCTCACGCAGGCTGGTACAAGGTTGTCGTCTTCCATTTATGGCGCAACCGTGCACCATGTAATTATAAGAACAAAATATTTAGACTGCACTAACACGCTGCTGTAAAAGCGATTCTTCATGCGCGCGGTAAAATAACGACAGCATTCACATGGATCTGTTCCAAATTTCTAATTAGACTTCGTTCTTTATCTTCGTTAACACTGGGAATCTTTTCCACTGAAATTAGTTAATAACTTTAATATACTCTAATGCGGCTGTAATTTACTATGAGCCGTTAGCCGATCCGGTGAATGACACTTAGATAGTTTAAACACCGTTGCATATTTTCCTTACTTAGCTCGTCATAAACTAATTAGCGACATCTGATAAGCCCGAACATTTTTCTCCGGCGTCGCCCACGTTGATATATTCTACATATACGCGATATGTACATGGATGCAATTGGGTAGGTGTATATTCATCTTAATGCACACGCCTCACCCGTAGGGGGTTCTCGAAGCGCCGTGTTACGTTTCGTTGCGTCACGTGAACTGGCCCCCTGATTATAGTCGTTAATTATCGGTGGTTGCGGCTAAAGGAAATTAGAGGATTCGAGGTCGCTACTCCTCTCCTGTGGTAAGAATAAAAATAAAACCACCACTGATCTCTTACGCTTTACATAAAGAAAACGATGAACACGAACGAATTCATATTCGCAAACGTAAGAGAAGAAGCTAGAACCACATATTTCATTTGTAATTATCATAATACCAATATTATCGACGTTACAGTCAAATCACAAATGCTCGCATCTTGCATTTCTCATAGGCTTTGAAGCATTATGTGACCTTTTTTCTTAAAATTTAGTTAGAATCATAGAGCATGCGGATTACTGATAACCATCGAGATTTGCATTGCTAAAAGGAGATAAGAAGGAAACCGCAGATAGGGAGGAAGGGCGTAACATAGGAGATTCCTGCCAGTCCTTCCGCCGTTTTTCGAGACGTATACTATCTGCTACACCTGGGGCACGAATACGAATTAGGACCAAGTCGCAACAGGATCGAGTCCCGCCGATTTCGAGTATGCTGGTGCCTTAGGCAACGATAAGTTGCTGCAGTGGGTCTAGCCACTGCTCTGCCCTCTGTAATTATACCGTATACGACCGAACGTTGTCTTGCTCTTTCTTCCTGGCGTCACTTTCTCCTTCGTTTTCCACCGTTCCTCGTCTTCACTGGATGCTTCTTATTGTTGAACGCGTGTTTCGCCGACCATGGTCCTGCCGGGGGCCAAAGTTGCGTTCGAGCAGCCGTCTTCGAGACTCCGCTCTTCCGCTCCACCCTCCTCGTTTCGTTTGCTTTGTTCTACTTACTACATTGCTCTTTTATTGTTTAGTAATGATCGCTCCGTTCGGTCCGTCACTTTTTCACAGACAGTGCACGATTTACACGATTCAAGAGCGAATAAAGAGGATCGTTGCCGGCTTCAAGCATCGAAATTATTTATTTACCTTATCGATGCGCGATTAATACTAATCTTCAATTAATGATCCGTTCCTGTTAAATGCATGGTTACGCATATTGTCGAACAAATATTGTCGCTACTCTGGATCTTGAGCAGACGCGTTATTTGCATCTTCGATGCCCGAAGCATCAGTTGCTTCTGTGGATATTTGTACAACGATAATTGGTTCAGGAGCAGCGATCCGTTCGCGCGATCACTTCAATATATATCTAGATACACATCTTGAACAGTGTTTCGCGGCGTGATCGTAATTTCGTATCGCGATTTAATATTCGAGAAAAAAGCAGGTCGTCTGTGGTTGGTTGCCGTCGGACGAGACACGTTCCACGGCAAGTTTTCTTATCCCTACTTTCCACAGTATTTATCTTATAAATTACAATCTGCATGCATTACAGTTTCTTACATTTTGTTGGTCAAAAGTGATCATAACTATGCACACTTCGATAACAACAGAAAAAGAGAGAAGTTGCGAAGGAATATCGTACGCCAGGCTGATCCGTTTACCGGTTTGCCCAAATAAAATTGTTAGTTATTGCGAATCTTTGTAATGGTCTAGGGCCCGTGGCAGCCTTGATAAATTGTAGTAATCTTAGATAAACACCATGACTCATATGACAGGACATCATCGATGAACATAACGTTGGTGCATCAGTCTTGGACGCTGAGACTGTGTTACGTACGCTATTTGCTTATAAACGTGCGTGAATATCTTCTATATAAGTGTGTAGAAATGCATCAGCGTTTGAAATGAGTCAGTGTACCACGATTTTCCAGCTATGTACGCTCACTGACTGCGAGATTTATGGTTTGTTACGTAACAACGTCTCTCTGGTAAATTTAGTTTCGTATACACGGTATATATAATCATTTCACACACTAGTGAACGCACATTATCCGAGACACTCGATAGCAGATAATGCACGCCGTATACAGAAGACAGTGATATACTGCCTGTTAACACGAATCTGAGGCCCCATTAAATAATTAAACAAGCCGAAACATATCGATTTTATATGTCTTTGCATTTTTATATATTTAATTCCGATACAAAGTAAATTTGTAATATTCTTTTAAAAAATATTCTCTTAATAGGACATTATAGTTAACGATGTATTTTATGTTTCTTCTTATTACATTACTCTTATATTTCATGCACTCGTTTCAATTAATTTATAAAGTAAATCGATTACAGCATCGTTACTGACACAACGAGAAACTTCAGGAATATCGTCAGTCTAATGGTGGCCATTTTTAAGCGAGAGAAAGAAATTGTGACCACCAACTTCATATAATATGCAAACAGTACGTCCATCATGACGAACAATACACGAGAAGGTTTCGATCGCCGAAGGCTTGCGTGCAAGATACCTGGCCGATCAGACGTAGAGTGTTAGAAGCAGGCGTGATACCGCTTTTTGCGGGTTAACCGACGACGATACCACGGCATGCTAACGGTCATGCGATACACTAGGTCACGCATACAAAAAAGAATTGCATACATATGCAATATTTTTGCATTCATACCCATTGTTCGATGCAACGACTTCAAAACTCCGAAGTAGATATCTCCTCCTCTGCTCGTCTATTCCTCTTGAGCTTCGTATCTGACGATAGAAACAACTGCAATTTGATAGAAAGTTCTTCTAGATTGCGGTGAACCATTGGGGTGCGATGGTAATCCACTTTACTCGTCACACCTCGTACACCATGCCAGACATTGATTTTGCATTATCGTTACCAGTTAACTGAACCGATTGGTTCCCTTTTCCTCCATGTTCACGTAGATACACGAGATATCTTGATATATAGATGGTCACGTATAGATGCTTGTCCACAATGATGACGTGTTAGTGTTTGTATTTGTACGAAGGGAGCAAGCTTCGGCGCGAAAGGGTGCAGCACGCAAAGTCGAGGGTGGCGGCAACCGCAATATTAGATTAATGGCGGATGTACTTCACTTTCGGTGCCATATCGTTTCCCGACGTAGATTTCGTCGGAAATTAAACTTCTCGAGTAGCATCGTCCATCAGTCATACAAATTGAAAATTGCCTTTAATTATTTAGTGTTCATATATGGCATATATGCATATATGGCACGTTTGCAATGTTATATTTTGTTATTTGTGTAAGAATTAATTCAAGAACACTCCAACACAGTTGTTTTATCTCGCATCTAAGATCACCACGATACAAGATGCAGATGCTTGGGCTAAATTTTAAGAGATCCACACTGTACCCGCGACAACGTATCGTCGCATAGCATAAAGAAACATAAATCAATGTGCAAAAAGTAAAAAGTTATAGCCACCGAGACGTCGAGGCAACGTCTTTGCTTGAACAAGCGGCAGCACCGGGATGGCCTCGAGGGCTGAACGAGGTGGAAGAGCAGAATGGGAGATCCCGAGCCTTGATCGTGATAAGATGCAGCGGCGTCGTCGGTTGACAAAGGGTCGTAGGAACGCCCCCTCAGATCCGACGTGCAACCGCTTGCGGGGGCGTACATATTAAAATTGGCCCCCCACCTCTAACCCTGTATCAACCATTCGCCAATCTTGTTTATTACTGGCACGTACAATCACGTTACCAGAAAATATGATCCCTTTTACCGAAAACTCTAACCTCTGTTGTACTCACCAGCTCGTATCTTTGTGCCGTAACTTTGTTGAACATCATTTCTTAACATCATATTCGCAAGACATACTGTCGTTCATAAAATGTGTGTACGAACTTCAATGTGTATTATATTGTATTTATTTATTATGTTCGCGTATTTTGCTCCATTCCATATTTTTATACTAATGATTCCGTATTTTTATGCATTTATATGTCTTTCCTATAGTAATAATAAATAATGTAACGTATATCCTATATAAATAGTTCGCAATATTATGCGTTAAACTATTTGCCACAACGTATAACCTATAATGCATTAGAAAATTTCTATTTCTTTAAAACATTCTTTAAAATAATAACATTCACTAAAATGATACTGACAACCTTTGTTGAAAACAATGATAAGTCGATAAGGAAACACGAATATAGATAAATATAAATATGAATAGCAAATAGAAATTTAAAATACCAAGAATATGTTTCTTATACATACATATACATATATATATTCTTATTCTTTATTCTTAATGTCATCCTCATTATTCAATATCATTAAAACAGTCAAGTAAATATAGACGAACATAGATGTATTGAAAAAACATAAAATAATGGAAATTGAGTTACTATCTGTTACCTTACTTACTCTGCAAACAGCCTACCAATTTTTGCATGTGCATCGTAAATAAACACCAACTGTAACAATGCAACGCATTTGTTAATTTTACGTACATTGCTGCATTGTATCGGTACTACTGTGAAAAAATATTACATGCTTTTATTTTCTTCACTTAAAAAAATACAAGTGCGTCTTCTCATCCTCTGCCGCTACTTTTGAATCGAACCAGGTGCTTCCTTAGCGAGCAAAACTTTTCCTGCGGAGAGGTTAACGTTGCGTCCATCTTGTAGTTCGCGACCGTATCGACATAGGAATAGGCGCAAAGTGCACCTAATGCTGCCCTCTGCGATAGACTGGTCGAAACATCGCACGCCATCTTGGATATTTAATGCCTGTTTTTACCGCGTGTTTTCATAGTGTAAACGTCAAGTTTGGGTTTTGTGTTATTGTGCCTAGCGTATTTGAATATACTTATCAAAAACACAACAATTACAATGTTCCCGCAAAGTTCGCAGAGAAAGTATTGGATATTTAGCGATGAAAATGATTTAACAGCATTAAGAGAGAAAACCAATGCAGAATTTATTCAAAGGCATGGTGCGAATATGAAGGTGAGTTATGCTGCTTGTAGTGATAAGTAAACGATGAAATTTTGTATTTTAATTGCCAAACCATTATCGTGTGTATTATAATTAAAGATAAAAGTATTATTTCCAAATAAACTGGTGAAGTAGATATTTGACTCTATTGATAATTGTAGCTAAACATGTCGATACATATGTACACTGTTTTATATAAATTTTTTATTTGTCATTTTTCAATTCGTTTTTTGGAGTATAATTTTGTATTGCATTGTAATATACACATGTTATTTCCACAAAACATAACATGGAACTTATATTTTAAAAAGCCAGAGCAGAGAGAAGAACATTTCTTATCCCACATGGAGGAACGTACATTACTTCGTTTCTATGAATTACAATTGAGAGACTTTTGTCGTCGCTTCACGCCTTCAATGCCACGTGCCACTGTAGCTACTGCATTGCATTATTTCAAACGATTTTATCTTAGAAACAGTGTTATGGATTATCATCCCAAAGAGATTTTAGTCACATGTGTTTACTTGGCTTGTAAAGTAATTATATTGTCTCCATATTGTCATTACATTTCTGCAGTTTGTCACAGTAGTTGATTTTAGGTAGAAGAATTTAATGTATCCATATGTCAGTTTGTTGCTAATATTAAAGGAGATAGAGAAAAGGCATCCGATATTATACTTAATAATGAATTGCTCCTTATGCAGCAACTAAATTATAACTTAACAGTGCACAATCCATTCAGACCTGTAGAGGGACTAATGATAGATATCAAGGTACATCTTTAATACCTTTATATCAGTGTAAGTTCAATAGTTTTTATGTATTTGATAGAATTAATATATTTTTAGACGAGGTATACATCTTTGGAAAATCCAGAACGGTTGAGGCCATATATCGATGAATTTTTAGAAAGGGTATTTTTGACTGATAGTGTCTTACTATACACGCCAAGCCAAGTTGCATTGGCTGCAACATTACATGCTGCATCCAGAGCCTCTGCTAATTTAGATAATTATGTAACTGATATTTTGTTCTCGCAAGAACATTTAGTGTGTATAATAGAGGCAGTAAGAAGTAAATATATCCTCTTTGATTTATGTTACTTTGTATTTCTACAATATATTTTAATTGGCATATATAATATATATTCTAGAAATAAGATCTATGGCTAAATGTGTAGAGCCTCCTTCAAGAGAAGTGGTAAGAGCTTTGGAAAAGAAATTAGAAAAATGTAGAAATCAGGAAAATAATCCTGACAGTGAAATGTAAGTATATATTTATAGTCTTAAGCATAGTTTTATAGTTTACTTGAAGTATAATGTAAATTATATTTGGTAACATAAGTTTCAACAAGATAAGATTTTTGTATGTACTATTACAGTTATAAGCAGAGAATGCAAGAAATGTTAGATGAGGAAGATTTACAGGACAATGAAAAATATGCTAAAATTATACAAGATCAAGCAGCTCATGATGAGAAAATCTTGGGTGTCAGCAAAGTTTTGTCTCCTTCGGCTCTATAATAAGGCAATTTCTGACATTGCATTGATACCATCTTTTATACTTTTGTCGATTGTACATAATAATGAATAATTGATTACTTTATATCAATAAGATTTAGGAAAGGGTTACAATATTTATTAATACTACAATATATACCATTTTGTCAGTTTTTCATTAAAATCAGGAAATCGTTATAAAAATTATTTAATGTATATATTGTGTCTCTTTATAATAAATGCAATTAATAAACTTTTTGTTTACCTTGTCCATTTTCTATACTTCTATCGTTATTCAAATGAAAATGTTTAATTTTTTACAATTTAGATGGGGATTATGTTTTCACTATGATATATTCTTGGCACGAATTTTGGTTCCATTTTAGTATCATTATTTATTGTGATAATAAAAAAATTAACAAATATGTTAACCGTTCTTTAGAATGTTTAAAAACGCTATTAATTTTAAAATTTTCAAAAATATGTATCACATACCCAGATTTCTAACGATTCAATCCTGCACGATATTAATTATAATATTGCATATGAGCTTTACCAACCCATTTGATGTAACGTGAACACGGAATATTTTTGCATTTAAGAATCTTGATGCCTAAAGTCTAATCTTTGGCTTAAATGATATGTCGGATTACTTGTTGGGATGTTTTGGAAAATCGATGTCTGTTGACCCATTGTTAAATTACTTGGCAATGGTTGAACAATAGGCAAGGCAGATGGTAAAGGAACTGTCGCTAAATGTTGTGGAAAAATCGGTGCTCCTGGTTGCAGTTGCGCTGGATAATTAAAAAACCTGCAAAAAAGCTTTTCATTTATAAAAAGTCAAATTTTCATTGAATATCGATACTCACCAAAGACGATCCTCGACGAAAATTGGTCGAGGTGCAGGAATACCTAAACTGGAGTAATATTGTTGCGCCAGCAGTTCCACGTCGTTTGTGTACTTCCTTTTCCACTTTGTACGTCTATTTTGAAACCAAATTTTAATCTGTAAATATAAGAAACGACACAAAAATTCATTAACAAATACGAGTAGTAGAAAATATTCGTTTATAGTAGTATGTTCAATAAAGAATTGAAGTAATCTAGGTGAAAGAAACATTGATTCGATAAGACATTAAGTGAATAACATAAGCTACGAAGTATAATATGTTAAGATCAAGGAAATTCAGAGTTTCTCGTAACCAAAATCAAAAAATATTTGCCCCGGGTGAGGATCGAACTCACGACCTTAAGATTATGAGACTTACGCGCTGCCTACTGCGCTACCGAGGCACCTGAGAAGCTTTCCGCCACCACATTTGAAATTGCAAACCTCACAAGCTTGAGCTTTTCAAATATATTTATGCAAAAAAAAAAAAACACTTTTGTGTTCTATGTTAAATAATTGCGAAAATACAACAATCTTCAAGGGATATCATGAATTTAAGGAAACATACAAACTGAAGCTCCTGTGTGGAGAAGTGTCAGGAGAAGTCGAGCCTGGCCATGAGAAAAAGATGAAACATGTGAGGCAGCGCGGGAAAAAATGATGTCACCATCTTGGACACGATTCCTACAGAATTTTCTGAAGGGGAATGCCTAAACCGGATTCAGAACGTTCAAAGCGGTAATATATCCTAATTAAAAAATCGACGCCTCTTCGGTCCGTCGCTTCGAAGCATCCGTTGTCCCGGGATTCTTAGTTCTTGTGGCATGCTGGAAACGTACACACGAATCGGAGGAGCAGTAGAGCAAGAAGAAGGGGACTCCCGGAGCTGGCTCGTTAACTACGAGAAATATTGTGACAGTTATGTCTGCGCCACGACACGTCTCCTTCTTCCCTCTGATCCGTCGTCTGATCATCCTTGCCTTTTGCTGTGATCACGAAGATAATTATCTGCCTCGTTCGCAGTACCCCGCGATATTTCTACCGCTTTGGCAATTATTACAGTTCGCGACATTACTGGTCTGGACGATTGCAACTCGACCGAACAGAAAATATCCAGGGTATTGTCATAAATTAATTAGTTTAAAGCGATGCAACAGCAAGCCATGTTGCATCCTATAAAGTAAATGGAAGAATTATGTAACTGTCGCAATCCATTTCTACAACTTTGTGTAGGATTACGTAGCTAAATCTTCGTTGAAAGCTGAGCACTTCGGATCAGGAGGATAATATTAGAAACCGAATTGCGTAGAAAAGTGAGCAATACAGAGGGTTGCTTAAACGTGGCGCCTATAGTAGATAAAAAGAATCGAATTTCTAGGTAAAATACAATTTCTACGCAACACGATGATTAATTAAAGATTTCTGCGAAAGAAAGGAGCGATCGTTTTGCGTTCTCGTCTTCTCCGTGCGAGAAGAAAGGGCGTATAAGTGCTAATTGGTCCTAAAGGGCAATCTTCCCCCATGGCGCCACAATCTGGCGCCTATACATATGGTGACCTTTAGAGCCATAATTCAATGCCCGGTTGAATTTGAGAAACTCAGGATACATGGAACTTAAACTATTTCAGGTGCCCTTAGGCTACGGAAGTCTCAGACATTATCGCAATTTATTGTGTGGTGTGCATCTTGTTCGAAGCAACTTCAGCGAAATGTGTTTCCCTTTAATCACAGGGAAATCTTATTTAGTAGCTCCAGTTCTTCTCATTATTATGAAATATAATGTGGTAATTTTTCTTCTCCGCATGAAACCGTTAGGTAGATCAGTTTCCGTTCCGGAAATCTTTGGAATGAATAGCGACATAAATTATGTAACACGTACCTGAGTTTCAGTCAGTTTCAGACTTTTGCTGAGCTGTAGTCTTTTCGCCACACTTAGGTATTTGTTCCTCTCGAATTCTGCTTCTAATGACTTAATTTGCGCCGCGGTGAATGCCGTACGAGGCCTCTTCTTTCTTTCGTCATCACTAATAGCGCTGTCACTTTTTTCTTGAATGTCTCTATCTACACCTGTCGTAGAGTTGGCACCGCTACTGCTGGTACACGCCTCTGGTAACATCGTGGAAAGGATTATACTATTTCTATATGTATTGTGAAGTACATCGGGCAAGAAATGATAATTAAGCCACGTTTCCTTATCGTGTAATTATCGAATAATTGCGCGACGCTGGTCATGTTACTTCAGCGGAATGAAAACGCGTCGTAATTAAATGAGCTCTAATAACACGTGCCTCATGCGAGATTAAATAGCAGACAACTGCGAATTATAAACTATAACATCGTATTCGATGTTTGATCAGGAATAAACGGGACTAGATTTAAACAACTGGTGCGATGACAAAGGCCTATCATTAATTGTAAAGCGGTGGTTTATGTGCCGTGACGCGACCTGTTCTCATTTTAATTGCTTTTAAATGAGATCGGCACCATAGACGATACAAAACGCCGTCTCTTTTTAACTTAACCAGACCCAATTACCCCTTTAAGATTTCTTTCCTCATCAATCTCGTTACTTTTTTCCCCCCGTCGAACTTGTTTATATTTATATTTATCCCGGGCTTACAAGCCGCTGGTACAAGACGTCGCGCCTCGCCCATGAGGAATGTCTTTGGGGTCTCTTTTAGTCGACTGGTAACAGGATCGCGTTCTAAGTAGCGGGGATCATCTTCTAATTATCTGCCCATTCGTCATCCGACGAAAAACCCTGGCAGCACGACGCTCCACCGTTGAATATATGTATATACGTCTGTTACTTCAAAAAAGAAAAGTATAACTCACGACACAGCGATACCATTCGTGTCATAGCGTACACATACTGTACCCTATTTTATCACCTTTAGAAATAATACATGATATATATATGTATAGTGAAAATTAATACAAAATCCCTTAAATCCCTTAAATCCCTTCAATAACAGGATCAAATTGCTCGGTTGTTCGTGTCGTTAGAATATAATTAGCATCTCATCTGTATTGAATGTCTTGGAACAAGCACGTTGAAGAGATTAGACCTAATCTATCACTGTATCAAACGTGGAGAGAACCTGTTATTTTGGCATCGATAAATCGATGACAAAAGCTTCCTCCTTTGCAAGAAGAATGGATAGGCTCGAGCAACCCTTGCAGTCAGAGGTGCAATAAATATCTCGAAAAAAGTATTTGCGGCGTGGTTACCGGGACCGCAGAGTGTCGTTTACCGGCTACTAATTGTCAGATGGCGACGTAATTGTCGCGTTTCTCGCGCGTTTTTCGAGACTTCTCTTCTCTCCCGTACTACGGAGTCGTCGGCTAAAACCGTACCGCCTCTAATTCACTCGACGTGAACCACGTCGTACGACGTGCATGCTTGTGCACGTGTAAATTAAGGAAAGATTCCAACTCGAGTGCTGGGAAACAGTATGCGCAGATAATAATATCAAAGGCTACAAGTAGCACGTGTTTACATTTTAGATTTGAACGGCTATATCTGTTGTATCAACACGATGCCTGTGGACATTGCAGTTAATAAAGAATTAAATCCGTCTCACTCTTCTCTTTACAGAATTGCCTATAGGAAAGTTTTTGTAATTTTTTCTAACGAAACGTTTCGGGAATTTTTTTCTAACGGAGGCTTCACACCTTTCGTTGAAAGAAAAGCTAACATTCTTTTCCGGAAAAGATCTGAACGAGCGGAAGAGAAAAATATTTTCGGAGGGTGTTCGCGCGGCTCATTTGTCGTCGACTTTCTGACTCGGTTGCATTGACGAACGAGCTCCGCGAAGAAGAAGAAGAAGAAGAAGAAGAGGGAAGAAAGGGTTGGCGTGGAAGGCTACGGTGCAAAAAGGAGCTTAAAACGTGAAGAAGCGTGCGGTGGAAGCCGACGAGGAGCACAGCGAGCCGAAATAGAACACCACGCCCTCTAGTTTACCTAATTGCTGCGAGCTGCGGTGAACTTGTCTCCTAATTATTCTGTGATGAATGGTGAGAGCACGAGTAGAAATGCGCGATAAAACGTGGCTAATTTTCATTCGTTCGGCGTTGCACGATTTCACACTCGTGGCCAACTACCAGGATAATTAATCCACACGCGTAAGTCATACCCATTGGACGCTTCAGAATAGACAGATGGCTAGATCTTTTGTCATGATCTAAACCATCGTTCACTTAGATTAATATCGTAGACTGCACAGATTTCAACGAAAGATGTCTCGTTTTACTCTTCAAGGAATTGAAAATGATTTTGAGTCTCGAATTAGACCATTACACGTTTGGTATTCAACGATGATGATATCCCTACTATAATTACTATATCTGATAGACAGTTGCAAGATATATTATGCGTTGAAGAAACGACCAAATAAATCGTTTATTAAAAATCATAAAAGTGTGCCGGTAAAAAAGGAAAATATCTTTTGGACGACTTTACTCGTTCGCGAGGCAGCTTTTGCAGAGATTTACGCGTCGCGTTGACGGCTTTGTAGTTGAACGCGACGTCCCACATATCTCAGTTGAAAAGCACGGCGCAAACGAGAATTGTCCTTTCCTTAGATCTCGGATTTATCGCGGTGACCATTACGTTGTGTAAATCACACAAGACAAGAGCCCTTGGTGGAAATTAGTCGTCGAGAACCTAAAACACTCTTGGTAAAATGGAATTGAGCTGAGCCAACTATCGATGCTTCTTCGTACATTATGGCGTGGACATATAATAACACCAGTCCAGTAAATGGATATTCTGTATGAATTGAATCTATGACTCTAAGGAATTGATTCGCTATAACGATCGTAATACGGTTGTAACTAAAAGATGCATCGAGAGATTAAGATATGTAAAGAATTTCTTATTAACGCTGGAAATGGAAACCAAATAGGATCAACCCATAAGATATCGCCGAATGTTATCCGTTCATGGTGTATTTTTTTTTTATTTTTGTACATTCTGTACGGTGGAGATACGAAGACACATTTTGCCGCATTTCCATGGCAGAATTAGCAGGAGACAGATAAATAGTGAACGAAGAGCAGGAACATTGAGTGGGCGTGGACCCTGCAGGAAGTAATGGATCAAACTCACAGTCGTCCGCGCAAACTTACGAATTTGTTACCACGTGAAGGAAGCATGTGGATTCTGTAACAATTACTCCCTTTCACGTTGGTAACAATATCCGAATTAAGTGGAAACAATTACCCATTACTACGCAACGTGTAATAACTGCAAAGTTGGGATACAAAGTAATTTTAGAGTTGCGCGTTGACATCGGAATGTTTGCGTCAACGTATATTACGGATTTTACGACATGTTTTATTGATTACACACTTAGAGTTTTAATGAGGAATCTCTAGGTAATGAGAAGCAATTAAAACTTAAAACGATGGCAGCGCAACGAATGATTAAGACTTTAAAAGAATCATCGTATGTTTTCGAATGATTGGCACGGTATTATTTTAATACCGACTTCTTTATTGTACTATTGAGATATCTTGGTTGGCCGTGCAATTTAAGGAAATATAAATACCACAACAGATACGATAAGATGTTTTAAATAATAGACTTTCAACTGAAATAACTCGATAGTTTGCCGTTTGTTGAATTAAGACATTTTCCGAGCTTTTACCTCTGTGTTTTCATACAATATATAACCAATATATATCTTTATATATATACCTATATATATGCCTTTATTAACCAAGTAATTTGACAAAGCAAATACAAGTGTGCAACACCTGTATAATTTGTTGAGTTACGTTGAGTATAATCTTGCAAAACAGTGTCTATCATTAAATCGAGTATCGCAAACGCGATTTTATAATGATTTCATTTGGATACGTTTAACTGATAAATGTTTGTGGAAACATTTAATTTTATCGTATATGTTACAACCAACGTTCTTCTTTGTTTCAGTAGAATCGCTCTAATGCATTTCAATTAATTTTCATTGCAAATCAATTGTAATGCGGGCATAAAATTTTCAATTCAGCTTACCATAACACATTTCTGGTTCAGGGGTCGAGCAAACCAGATCCACATCGTTAAATTCGATTTCTTCTGCCATGGACATGGAGGAATCTGGTGCTATCAATTTCCGTTCCTCCGAATCATTTGCTATTTAAATGAATTTCATTTTTTTTTTTTTAATTTGCTTCATTAATCTTCGTAGAATGAAACGGAAATTTTGGACGAACTTACATTCGTGACCTTGCAAATACGTTTCGGTCTGAATTGATACGCGAGTTTCCTCTTCGACAGGTTTCTTACTTGGCGCTAAAAGACTTTCGATACTGAACGAGCATACTTTCGGACTTTCATTCAATTCCATCGATTCTCTATTGGTCTCTGATGTTTTTACGTGTTCTTCCGACATTCTAAATTTCAATCGTTCTCAAATACCTGACGCTATCATTTAGATCTCCGTTCGATGTTCCGATTGATTAGATATCCACTTCAAAGTATTTCAAAGATACGTATCTAGTGGTTTTTTAAGAACCAATCTTTTAAAAATCACTGCACATGACTTCACTATGCTTATCACCATCGCATCACAATCACTACCTGTTCGTACAATGGTTCTCAAATTTGATTCGTCGGTAATTAAAGAAACATTTTTGATTTTATTCTATGAAAAACAGAATGATGTGACTGATGAAGTTGCAAGTACGAGATCGATTCAGATCATTCATAGATATCCGTGATCCGTTCGCGGGATTAGAGTTGAAACCAGCGACTGATTGTCGGGGTTGCTCGCGATGTCCAACAATATTTTTTTTGGCAACCAAGTCAAATTCTTCGTTCTTCGAGGCGGCGACGAAAAGCCACGTGCTCATGACGTCATTGTATGTTCAACCAATCCTATGTAAGTTTGGGCGGTTCTTGGCAAGCACGTGCGTTTCTGAAAGGAGCCCCTAATGATCTCGTACAGCGAGACGGTAGCAGTCACTAAACGGTGGTAATGAGGTACCCATAAATTTCTGTCACCGCCATGAAACGCTGTTTAATAACTGTCTTGACAGAAAGCGAACGCAGTTTGATATCAATTTTCAATCTGTTGCATTTGCATCGAATATGAATTTAGAAATAGCCTGATTATGTCAAACGTCATTTCAATTTGGAAGATACAAACGATTAATTTCTTTTTAATATTTTAATAATTCGATGACTGTATGGTGAGTTATATTCAAACAAGAAAAACAGAGGAATTATAGATAGTAGATGCAAAATATGTGTAATACGTATGTATAGTTGCAAATTTGCATATAATGACCGGGATGATAAATCGAACGTCTTAAATGTATTATTAGATCTGTATTACGATTCTACAGAAATCTGAATTCCCGTAATTCGAAATACGCGATAAGTTTGTCATTTACCTATATGGCAAGGTCAGTGTACATTCGCTCATACATTTAATGAGATTATTAGACGCACAATTGTTTATATTAACAGAACGATGATAGGGATGATAGAATGATACAAAAAGTGTTGACAGATGCGAAACTTGGCTACGATTATGCAAACCAACGAAATACACTGCAGAAATTTGTTTCGCACTTCAGCTAGCCAAATTGTGATTCTTCTGAATAAATCAGAACCAGATGATATTGGCTTAGAGTTAATTCTGATTCAAATTTATTTATATCCATCGCGTTTGATTTATATTAATTTTCTTACGTTTTGATTCGGTGCAAAAATAAAAAAGAAAGGACGGTATAAAACAACTTCGAATTTTATATCTTCAAGTATGAGGAATACATTGTGATCGAACATAGTAGACAGTAAAAGGAAAGAACTAGTAGGTGTGTCCGTAAGATCACATTACTTAAACGACACTCCTCTCGCATGTTCTGCAATATGTTACGTTGCCAGAAAGCTGACACCTTTGAAGAAACAAGTCAGCCAAAATGTTTGTTAATTTTACGCTTAATTGGTGCCACAATCGATAGCATCAAGGTAGTAAGGGTGTAAATTATCGATTCCTTCGAACGTGTCAACCGCAAAATAAAACGGTCGAGACACTTCTCTGGCATTTGTCTTCCATCGTTTCCTTGAACATATTTTTGGAATCATATTTCGTCAGACGAAAAATCACACGTCATGATTCCATGTTCTCACCGTTGTAATAAACTGTCGTGTATCATCTTACCAACTACTTGGCGCCATTAATTACACGCCGCACAGAACTGAAAAGCAATGAACTTAAGATGTTTCTGACAGAGTGTAACAACAGGAAAACTCAGGATTTGTGTAAATTTTATATATATATTTTTATTATTTATATAATAACAGAATAAAAGCTTTCTATATAATCGATACATTTTGCTTTTTATCGTAAAATAAAACGTAACGTGATCACTATTCTTAGTACAATTCTTGTTACTCGAAAATATATCATAACTTCGATTAATGTGATAGAACAAAATAATTTTTATTTAAAGAGGAAATCTCAAAGCATATATAATATAACTTAAAACCCACAATAAGTTCAATACTCGTACTACGAATATAAGGATGTATATTCCATATCCTTTTCGGGATGTATGCTTATCTGTCATATAGTAGTTGGAAAACAGCGTTTGGTCCTTATATCATTTGTAACTTATTAAAGTATATTATCGATTTAACATTTAGTAAGATGATAAGTAAACTTTCCTGTTTAAATAAAATGATTCGTACCTAACGTGTTATCGTAATTGATAATTGATAATTGATATCGTGATTGTAACGACGTAACACTTGATTGCAGTGCGACAGAACAGAAAGATATAAAAGTTTAATAAAATATACTTTTCATCGAAGATATCGTTTCTGTTGCATATCTAAAATTCTGATTAGTGAAACAAAGTAAAGCTCATTAGAACTTTATTGATTTATAATAATCTACATTTGTTGCGTTGAATTACCGTTCCATGTATTATTCTCATCATTATCATCCCCACCTGATTGTAGTCTATGTACATTTCCTTCAGTTTTGATGGTTGTACTTCCTTGATTACCCAAATATCTTCTAACCAAACTAAATGTCATAAATCGTTATCGCCTATGTCCGTATTTCACTTACATAAATATCCTCATAAACATGAAACCTACCCTGATGAACTGGCAACATTCTGAAGATTTTTAACTGTACCAGCTGCTTTGTCTTCTGAATCGTTATTTTCAGTAGAGTTATTTGATTTTTTCGGTGTATTATTGCGTGTGCCTCCGGTAAAATATCCTATCACGTAATAGTACACAGCTGTGAAAATTGAAAAAGTGGACCAAACGAACCGTGGTAAAATACCAACATCTTGTGTAGATGTCACAGTTGTTGTAACGGTCGACTGAAATAATAAATCGACAATAATAAAGTATCTCGCGAATACGATGAAGAATGAGAATATTTCATCGAAGTACAAACTGAAATTACGTTTTTCAAAGGCAGGATTAGGATAACTGCTGTAGGAACCAGTTCCAATTCTAAAAGAGTTTTATCATCATCTTCATGCATTAATTCCCGTCTTGGAAAGGAGGTAGACATCGCAAATTGACGGAATGGTAAATTAATATTCTGAACAACGTAAGTACGCAAATCACGCAAAGTATCTGATGGTTCAAACTGCGCGATATAAGGATTGCCAGATGGCAATCGGAATTGTATTCTACTGACAGTTGCCGTAGATATCGATGGTTCAGATGGTTCCGAGTTGTTACATTGTTGTTGACTTTGTTGCTGTCCTTGTTGTTGTCCTTGTTGCTACATTTGACAAGGATACATTTTTTCTATATATAAAAAAAATAATTTTATGAGCTTTTTCCAGAAAAGAATATACAAACCTGCTGTATTGCTAATTCTTTTTGTTTTCTCTCTAATTTATCCTGAGCAATTTGTTGTAAAACTTTCTCTCGAGCTGCTGCATCAGCAGCTTTCTCTTTCATTCTCTCTTCGTAAGCTTGTTTCATTTCTAGATCCTGCTGTTTTTGCCGCATTTTTTGTACGTCACGACCGATTTTACGACGTTCTATTTCATTTTGTCTACTTTTCTTTTCCTCCTCTTCGATACGCTGTTTTCTTTGTAATTCTATTAGCTGTTGTGCTTTTTTTAGTTTTTCCTAAAGATACACAATATTTTAATTTTCTTTTTTATCATAATGCTTTAAATAAAAAATCTTTATGTAACCATACTTCTGGTGTTAGTTCTTTAGTAGGTGTCTCCTTTATTTCATTGATTGGTTCTGATGGTTCGCTAGTTTTTAAGCTTGTGGATGGTTCTTCCTTAATATCGTTCTTAATTACATTATTATCCTTATCCTCTGATGTAGCTTGAGTTAATGGTACTTCTCTGCTTGATTTTGGTATGTTATCATTATTTTTATCTACGTCAATTTTCATATTAGCATTAGTAGCACCACTGGCCACAGTAGCTTTTTGTTCTGCATCTATCAGATTGACAGATGCATTTTTATTTTTTCCTACTTTTGTTAAAATTAAGTCAATTTTAGTAGCTAAATCAGCTGCTGTTGTGGTGCCAGCAATAATTTCCAAAGGTGCACCATTTTCACCAATGAAAAATAGGGATGGTACAGGTACCAGTTGATCTGTTGAAAAATACTTAGGAAAATATAGAATTTTGTTGAAATTTGAACTTGAGTTATTTTATCAAAGGATACAAATCTGAGCAAAGAATCTGTAGGTTTCAGATCCACTTTCCAATCGAATTGCTACAAAATCTTCCTGTTCCAAGCGGCAAGAAACTTCTGTAGCATTGATTGCTTCAGCGACTTGTGCAGATGTGTCATCTTTACCTGTAAATAGATGACAAGGCTATTTGTCATATAAACATAATTATTATACATGATACAAACAAAACATAATTATTATAATAGGATTTGAAAATAAAAGGTAATCTATAAGTATGTTACTAATTAAATGAAACGAAAAACAATTTAGACGAAAAGCAGGTAATAACAGATTAAATAATACCTTAACCTAACATTACAAATATATACCTTCAATGAAAACGACAAAAATTGCTTTCCTTGATTTTGATGTTGCCACTGCTTCATTGATGCTACCTTTAAACCACTTCATGTTTTTTTCAAAATTAAGGATATTCGTGTTCTATTGTGCTATCAGTTGATAATGACGTAATGAAAAAGTGAGTTCAATCACTAGAAATTTTCTGTAGAACTTGACGTTTCAAAATCTACGTAAGGTTTGGTTAGGTAACTATTGAATTGTATTAATAAATTGGTCCATTGTATTGAGCATAATTGTCCGTTTATCTTTACATTAATTCAGTAAGGTATATATAAATAGCTGTAACCATAATATTGTGTGAATTTGCAAAAATAAGCCTTGTGAAATGCAAGTCAGTGTCACGTAACGCTATTGTAGACAAGTTATTCGCAAATTGAAGGTAAGCTTATTGTTAAATCGATGAAAATACAGTTGATTGTAACACAGCCTTTAAGTTTAGAGGTTAAACAAGAACCAGTGGACATGAACCATTGTAGTGTGACCAGTGTATAAATAAGGATGCGAGTTAATGAGTGAAAAAGATATAAAATTTATGTATGAATCATTTTGTTGCCTTTGTCTCGAGAATAATACAATTAAGTAATGGCTCATTTCATGAAGAAAGGTAAGTATTGATGCCATTTTTTCCTTATTATGGTTAAGATGAATGTGGAAATTGGAAGCGGTACGGGTTATTTTGTTGGCCACACTGCTTGTATCGCCATGTTTCTTACTTTCCGTTGATTTGCCAGAAGGAATAGTGGAATAAAATGTGGTAATGGCGAGTGCGTCTGTTCCGCATATTTGATGTTGTGATAAAGTTGGGCGTACGCGTCCGCCTTATCAGTCGTGACAATTTTTTTTTCTTTCGAGTATGTCTACTTAATTTACGTGTATATACGTAGGTTTTAAAGAAATATAACCGGCAATAAAAAGAATAAAGTGTCCAGTGTGTGATGTCGGTGATTCATTATCGGAATATGGAAGTACACGACAGATAATAGAAGATAATCATATTATACGAAATAAAGTTTATAATTTTATATATTTTACAACACGTGCACTTCATCCATCATATTCGACTTCTAAACCCTTAAAGAGAATTTTAAGTATACTATTGTATTAGAAATAATCAATACGTGCCTGTAAACGTATAACAAGATAATATGAAATCGGAACGAGCATGAAGGTAACTGTGTGTTTCGACAACGTTAGAGTGGTGGTTCCTTGTGGGGATGGAACCCTACTGGTTAAAGATTTAATGCATGAGGCTACTTTAAGATATAAAAAGGCAACTGGAAAAAATGATAGTGCATTAACTATAAATAGTTTGTCCTCCTTAACTGGAGGTGGTCTCCTGGATCCAGATGATAGGTTATGTGATGTAGCTGATGACAGAGAACAGATTGTTGCTCATTTTGTTAATTCTGACGTTACGCATGCTGGTGGTGATGGGGCAAGTTCAGTTGGCACGAATAGCCCAGACTTTTTTCATCCAGATAGTAAAGAACCACCTTATACAATTGATGCACATTCCTCCATTTCTGTAAGCGGTATTAAAAGGGAAAGCACCAAAAGATTGTCAATGCATGCATTGTCAACCAGAGAACCTTGTTTAACCACATATTCTGCTCAGTCCCTTCCCAGAGAATCTCGGCGTAGAGAGCCACTGGGACAAGATGCCAAAGTGTCATTTAAGTATGCAAATGCTAATATAGAACCAGGAGATCAAGGAGAAATTAGAGAAATTGTGATAAAGAATGAAGCAGGGCCACTGGGGCTTCATGTGGTGCCATGTTATGATTTATTGGGTAATGATCAAGGGCTTAGAGTCGAAGGTATTGAGCCTAATGGCAGAATTGCTAGAGATGGACAAATTGACCTGCATGATAAGATCATTAAAATAAATGGACACAATCTATTGCATATACCATTTTTTAAAGTGCAAGAGATCTTTCGTACCTGTATGACAGAACCATGTTTGCAAATTTCCATAGTAAAACATAAGAAGCCGCAAGAAAAATCATTGCATAAAAATCATGGCAATACTAGTGGAGGGTCAGAAAAGGAAATTGATGATAATGTTAAAAGACTTCAATGCAGTAATTACAATTTGCTGCAGACAGCTAACACCCGTAAGATTGGACGTATGATAGAGATAGAATTAACAAAAGGCAGCAATGGTCTTGGATTTAGTGTCACAACACGCGATAATCCTGCAGGAGGTCATTGCCCAATATATATTAAAAATATATTACCAAAAGGTGCTGCAGTTGAAGATGGTAGATTAAGATCTGGGGATAGGCTGTTGGAAGTAAATAATAAAGAAATGACTGGTAAAAGTCAAGCAGAAGTGGTTTCACTTCTCAGAAGTATTCTACCTGGTGGGAAGGTAAGGATGGTGGTATCGCGCCAGGAAGAAATCTCCTCTAGTATTCCAGACTCTCATTCTCATGGTACTTCCACGAGTCAAGCCTTAGAAGCTACAGATAATTCAAAATATTGGAATGCATTGAATACATCGCCGAAGAAAAAGAATACAGAAGTGCAAGATAAACTTAATACCCATAACTATGATAAGTGCACTTTTAAACCAGTGAAGTCTACATCAGAAGATATTGTTTTATCACCACGTAAAAATCGCATGATTTTAACTTTAGACATACCAGTACACGATTCAGAGAAAGCAGGACTAGGTGTTAGTGTTAAGGGAAAGACTACTAACACAGATGAAAACACTAACATGGATCTAGGAATTTTTATTAAAAGTGTCCTTCATGGGGGTGCAGCCTCAAGGGATGGGAGATTGAGGACCAATGATCAATTGCTCAATGTTAATGGGGTGTCATTATTAGGATTATCAAATTCAGATGCAATGGAGACATTGAGAAGAGCGATGCTCAATACAAACAGTTCTGTAACTGGGGTGATCACTCTTACAATAGCCAGGAGGATATCTTCGTATGATGGAAATGATAAAAATTTATCAGAGAATTTGTCTTCCCATTGTAAACTGGAGTCAGCTAATAGTATATATATTTCTGATTCTACGAAAGGCAATGAAGGCAGAGTAAAAGAAAAGAACAATTTGAATTCCCAGTCAGACATCTTGGACAACGGCGGATTATTGTCTTGTGTGACCGCCTCTCCATGGAATCCAGTTATCGATAGATTAACCGAACAATATAATAAGAATAGTTTAAGGAACGAAAGTTACTGCATCGCTACTAATAAAACGTGGATAGAATCTGCTAGTAACGTGAAGAAGATTACGATAGGACAGCGCGACGATCGCGCGGAACCAGTATTGCTAGAAGACTCCAATGACCCACAGTGCAATGAAGCTAAACGAAACACAGACGATAAAGATAGTCAGTATTCCGGAGATCCAACCTACGATAGTCAATTATCCTTGGAAGAATTTAATTCCTCTTCCAATAAGTTTTCGCGCGACGCTTTAGGTAGACAGAGTATGTCGGAGAAGCGACACGCCGCCTTAGATGCCAAGAACACAGATACTTATAAGAGAAATAAAAAATTACGGGAAGGGCGCGAAAATAAGAATCAGGAACAGACCAGTCAGAAACATTCAAATCAATCGGTTGAGTCAGAGGATCCAACTAAACGAGGGTGTAAATCAGACATTTACGATAAGAATAAAAATAAAGGCACTACTGACGGTAGAACGGCCAGTGAGAGTAGTATGAAACGATACGAAAAGTCCGTGGATCCTGCTCAGTCAGAATACGTATACACTATACCTGGATGTAATAATAAATATACGTCACCGAGGAAACATTGGCTTGTCGACGATGTACATGGCGAGATAAGGAGTAGCAATAATTTTAAAGACGATCGCAAGGGTTTTCCAAATAGTCGGGGGGATGTGAAACAAGCATCTCTCAATTCAGCTTTAGATGATCGATATAAGCGTTCGCGAAAGAAAGGTGGCATACGTTCGATGCTTCGATTAGGAAAGAATAGGAAATCGCTCAATTTCGGTGATAGTATAGAAGCTCGTCACGAATCCAGTAATTATTGCAGTGGAACGATTAATTATATAGCATAATATACAAAAGGGAATTTATAACGTAGATACGGAATTCAAGATATACATAAACATACTTGTGCATAACACCTAGAAAACACATATTATACACGAAATATACACATCTTAACACTCATTGCACGTGCGCTCGTACATGTACTTACACACATATATATTATGTACTTAAATATGTATGATTTGTTCCAAAGTGCCTTATATCATTGCAAAACAAAAAAATTTATTCTGTATATATACTTATATAATTTTTGTATTTGTCTTTAATTCGTACCGATCATGTATCTATTTTTAAAATAAAACTATTGCACGTAATATAAGCAATGTGTAAGTTGAATAACCGATGATTTAACGAAACGGGAACTATTATTGATATTCAAGACTCTTAAAATATATTCGATTATAAATTTTATATCGCTAAAATTTTCTTGCAAATTCGCAAGAGAAGCAACGTTCGATACAAACAGCATGTTGCCAAATTTGGGTGAGTTACGGTATGGTACATTAATTAAATAGATGGCAAAGGAATTTATCTTCATTACAAGTACAATATATGTTTCTTCTGTTCTAGCACTTCAGTTAACTCCGAATCAATTACTGTACCAACAGAAGCGTTACAGAGGAAAGATAAACATTAAAAAGCCGAAAATATATTTTAAGAAAAGAGTATTGAACTGTCTTTTAACACCGTTCTTTGACAATCCCAACAAAGATAAAACTCTGGAACAATTTTGCATAGAGTCACAAGAGGTACAAGAGGAGAAACAGTTGGGCCCTTACGATCAAATAATAGCGAGGGAAGTTCGTAATTGGTTTGACAATTCTAAAATGATTGGTTGCTTGCACGTAAACAGTATGAAGCAGCTGGATGTATTCGACGTTCAAGTTGCACTTTTCAGGGAAAATATGCACTACAAGTATTATGGGCCTCAAATTATAAACTATGTCATTAAGAATTCACGTTACGAGGCTCTTGCCCCGTTAGTTAGCAAGTATACTTCGTTTGTGTTCAGTCCTGAAATAAAAATGATTGCTTTACAAAAGATTATCAAGAAAAGCAAGAAAATGTTCATAATGGGTATGTAATATGGAAATATGATTGCAGAGCGATTTTATTAGTCAGTTGATATTTTTGCAGGGGGAGTATTGGAAGGACAAGTCTTGAACTATGATGATTTTCTGAAATATGGAGAAATGGATATTATAACGGCACAGCTGGGTTTGGTTCAAACATTACAGAATGCAGGAGGCCTTAACCTGAATCGACAACTCACACATCATCAGACAACGCTTGTAACACGACTGGAACAGATCGGTACAAATGAGACAACCTCCAACGATAAGAAATGAACAATCGGTGCCTGTATAATTGCAAAGCTATACCTGTATCTATAATTTATTATATGTTTATGATGCACACGAAGCATTAAGTAAAGTACAAGTTATTCTCCCGTGCCCTTTATCACTACAAAAAATAAGAAAGATTGTTGGAAACTGAGGTGTCTACCTCTTTATTACTTCTTATTACTTCCAGTTCCATGAAGGACGGTTCCGCGATAAGGTTAATCGTTGAGCAAGCAGCGTGTGTGTGACATATACGCATGTAACTTATCAGTACCAGATTTATCGGTTATCAAACTCGTTATTAAATACATATCAACCCATTTGACTAGTGGTTTGCCCCGATACAATAACTTCGACAATAGTATAAAAATATTTTGGTTAATGGTGCACTGCAGTTCCTTTGTTTCATTATATGCACCGTTTGTACGTCGTTGCGGCAATTGTATCTTCTGATGGTTCTCAGTGACAGTAATTGCAACGAGGATGACACTTGACTCCATTTTCTCCGCATCTACAGCCTCCGGACGTGTCTCCCTTTCCCTGCGAACCGCCGAAATACGATCAATATTAAAACAAAACAATTGAGTCGTAACTGCATATATTAATATTTTAATATCGAATGATGACATTGTCACGTATCGACTACTCACTCCTGGACCCCAACGCGGGCCTCTTGTTACCCAGCATATCTCGGTCTTGCACATTGAGCAGCGTAACCAATCGCAACCCCATTTCTTCATCAGAACAACCGCACACGTGGGACACGCGAGTGCTTCACCTCTGTCCACCATTTCCTCGAGCATCTCCGCAGTTCTTCGCGATTCTTGATCTGTTTCTTTTGATAATCTTAGTTCTTGCTGATACTGCTTGCAGTTTTTACCAGTATGAATGGCCTATGGAGAAAAGATTTCTTTCTAATTTGTTTTAATGCAATATAGTATTTGAATTCCACTTTTCATGAACGAAGTATAATTATTAAGTTTTGTTTTCCGACCTGACATGTGAGACAATTGTTTGCGCCGCATACAGGGCACAGGAAGTTGTTCACATCGTCGTCGTAGATGCACCAACCAGGACAGTCAGGAGTTTTACAGTGGAACGCGTTGTTTCCAGCATTATTCTCCGCTTGAGCGATTGATTTGGCTAAATGTTGCTGATAGACTTCTGGTTCAACGAGCTAAATAATCGTATCGTATTAAACATTTTCTAAGTACTTATTTTTACCAAAATTTTAATGGTTAACTTACTGCTTTAATTTCACGTTCTTGGAGAGTAGACTCACAAGTGTATTGTGAGTCTCTGTAAGGACATTTCACTTCGGCTTCTTCGCAGTATCGAATCGTATTAACAATACATGACCTAGGAAAAATTACTTACCGATAATGTGTTATAACTTTATTTCAAATTTAGTCGGAAGTTAATAGTATACCTGCAGAACATATGTAAACAATCCCTCAAAATCACTCCTTCACGAGGACCGTATGTAACGAAGCATACGGGACATTCGATCGGTTCGGAGTTCGGTATGACGTCACAGTTTTCCAAAGAAATTAATTCCTCGTATCTATCCATCTTCACTTCCACTGGCGTATTCCTCTCCTCTGTCCCCTGCAATTTTTTTTATACTTTATAGAAAATATTTTTATATAAAAAAGGTAAACAAATTTCTAGAAATTGTTTAGTACCTGAGGTTCTTTGACTTCTTCGGGACCTTCTTCCACAATTTGTAACACTTCCGCAGACGTACTTGTATCATCGTTTATCACATTTGATACTTCTTCTGCAGCATTATCTTTCTCCACTCGTACCATATTTTCAGGTCTTAATTCTGCAACCAATTAATTATTAAATATTCCATTATATATTTATTGTTATTACTATTTATTTTATTAGCTTACCTATTATTATTATCATTACCTGGAGCCACGAGGTACAAAAATACCGGAGAGCCATTTACGGCCTGTAATTCGTTTAGAGTCGCCTCATCGCGATCCGCTAAATTTTTACCAATGATCCATCGTTGAACGTTCGTCGGTATCTCGAATTCCGTGTGTATCTTTGCTTTCAACTCGGCCACCGTCATTCTGCTGGGCAGCTGTTATTATATTTGGGCTTAGTATAGCATTTAATATCGTCATATGGATTGGCAAACCTCGGCCATCTTGATTTGAGTAGGTAACGCTATTTACCTGAAGTGGTATCGGTCCCTGGTGGGCAAGCTTGTCCTCAATGTACATATTGACTTTAATCAACTGATCTTTGAGACGGGCTGATCGTTGCCGAATCACGGAACAATGGATCTTAAGCCGTGCTAGTTCCTTTGCTAAACCAGCCGCTTGTTGGTGATGACCAGATGCAATAGCTGCCTCTAGCTTTCTGAGTAATCGGTTTATGGCCAGCGTGTTCATATTCTTTTCCGCTGAATTGTCATCTGTCGCAAATAGAGAGAAAGCACAAGCGTTAAAATGGTAGCAGGGAAAAACGCGTGACATTAAGCAATAAATTTAGACAAATGATTCATTCAGAAAATCCCGCAACTATCTAAGACAATCAACTAAATCAAAGTTACCTTCTTCACTACCTTCGAATGTATCTTCCTTCGTAATGAATTTTCGTTCAATTACGGGCGGTGTTTTCGGCATTTCACTGGTATTATCAATTTTCGTAACGATATTTTGCTCGGAACCAGTATGTTTGGGCGAGGGAGTAACACGTGCATTCGCGTAGATCGATTGCTCGATCACATTGGCGTAAGTGTTTTCGTTGAACGCGGGTGTTCTCGTCGTTTTTGTTGCTTCGATTTCAGCAAAATCTCGTGGTCGTATGAGCTGGAACGTATTTTTCACCAATCCTGAACCACCTAAATTCTTCCCGGATGTTTTGTATAGGACGTTTTCTTGTTTCCAACCCGAGGTGGACGGTTGTTCCGCGGATGTAGAAGGCTGATTCAATCTTCGTATATTTCCACTAGTTTGTACGGAACACGATACCTTCTGTTTGTCGGGCTCGTAATCATTTTGCAGCGCTATATTCTCGACCTTCGTTACAGCGGAAACGAAATACGTAGTCTTGCTAGGGCCAGCCGCTACCTCTTTTTCCGGAGCCAGTTTCTCAGTCACGTCGGTGTTACGTGTCACAATCTTGCCCGGCTTCGAACGCTTTGGTAACGAGTGTTTCATTTCCTTCAACATCTCCTTTAAATCCGTTGTAATTGGATCCTCGATGGTGTTCAATAACGGTGACCTGGTCTTAGTCGATTTCGTTTTCGCGTTCGGTTCGGTCGGACGAAAGGTATCCTCGACGGCTATCGATTTTTCTGGCAGTATGCCGCTCTTTGTCTTGGCGTCTTTCTCCGCCTCGACTAGGATATCGAGCACTTTAGTTACCTTACTTGATATTCCGGCTTCTTCCTCGTGAACTTTACTTCTCTGATTAGTGGCTGTCGCGTTTGTGCGGGCCGCTCTACGATCAATAAGCTCCAACTCTTTCATACGCAATTGCTTGTCGATCTCGTCGAATATATCCGAGAATTCTTTTTGAACACCATCGATACGTTGTCTGTCCAGCTTCTTTGGTTCCTCAAAGATGTTTAAAGTTGTGTGTTCCTTAGCTTCCACGGAGCTACGAGGAAACAAGGGTCTTCGTTGGTCCTCGTTACTCGCTTTTGTTTCCTTTTCCTTCTTTTCACTGGAGACTTCCTGTCTGGATCTAATTTTTTCCTCCATTACGGACATCGCGCTATCCTTCTGAGCGACCTGATCGTTCATTCTATTTGCAGCCAGTTGACTCTGCAAGAACGATATTCTGTTGGAAGTTTCACTGACCAGTCGATCGCTCTGCTCCTTGATCGAACTACCCTTTGCTCCCGAAACTTTCTCACCCATTTCCGTATTCTCTGACCGATTTCTAGATGTCTTTTGTTGTGGCAGAAAGTATCTAGATATATCTTTCTCGATGTGACTAGTCTGTCCGCTTGTAGACTGAACCGAAAATCTCGCATGATCCTTCCAATCATTAGCATGCTCGAAGGCCTTCGCATTTCTCACCACGTCTCGTTCAAACTTCGCCGGCTGCTGATCCCTGGCGTTCCTTGCGAAGAAATTGGCATTCACCGTGACCTTGGTTATGTTACTGATGGCGTTGAACTTGGAAATCAGAGCTCGCGTGCCACGTCTGGGCGACGAACTTTCCATTGCAGACGTGACGATGTCTTGAACGAGCTCCTCGTTCATATCGTTTCTTTTTTCGAAAGCATCTACGAATTTCGAAGATTTCAATAGCATCGAGGCTCTCGCTCGTGCTTGTTCTTCTTGTACGATCGCTGCGGCTTCTTTGTCAAGTTCGCTGATGTTCGTTAAAATCGACAGGCCGGATTTTCGTTTTGCTTCCTTCTTCCTGTCCTCCGTTTGTCCGCCACGATGGAAGAAGCTCCGCCTAGACAAAGACGCGTCCACGGAGTAGCTCGTGGAAGAAGCCGTGTTCGTGGCAGCACATTCTTCTTTTATTTCGATCGTCGAGCTTGTTGGCCCCCGGAGGACATCGCCCCTCCTGGACGCTCCGGAATCCCGAGAATGTTCGAAGACGCTCCGTTTATACCAAGGTCGTGGCATGGCGGTGCTCAGAGTCCCAATACTGGGCGCCACAGTCTGGTTGTCTTGAAGAACAGCGATGTCCGACGAACTGGCACTCGTGTCCTTCGTGTTCTTCTCTTTCGTACTTCGTTTCAATTCCCTTTTCGGCATTAGAACGCCTCCTTGAAGGACTAGCGTGTCGTTGCTCAGAGTTTGCGCGTCTTCGGTGTCTGCTGGTTTTTCTACGTCCATTCCGCCATCGGTAATCTGATTCTCGCACTTTTTCTCAGGCGAATTACTATCGACGATCTTCTCCGGTGGTTTCGGCGCGCGTCGCTTTCGCCTGCTGCTGTTCCTCGATGTTTCGCGTGCATCTACCTCTGTTGCTTTGATCGAAGTCACTGGAGGATTCGGTGCGCGTCGTTTCCCCTTCACGTGTACCCTTCTACGGGTGGAGTTTACGCTATAATGATTTTTTCGATCGTCTAGCCTTCTCAACGATTCCAACAATCGTCGATCGGGAAGCGGTAAATTTCCGCAAGAATTGAAGGTAGTCGACGGCTGTAGCGAGTATCTCGCGGTTATGTCTCTTCTATGAGAATGAGCGTTCGTAGGTAGCGTGCAGGCAACATCCGCTAACTCGTTCTCTTTGTTGCCAACTGCAACCTTCGAAGCTCCAGCCGCGAAGGGGCCAACTTCGGCCGCTTGTTCTAGTATGTCTAACGATAATCCATTATAACTGCTCAAGGTGCCAGTGTGAAAGGCGAAACTACGAACCGTGGTGGTACTATAAAACGTGTCTACGCTTTCCGCGCTCGACGATACGCTTCGTTGCCGGCCGTTTTCATTATCTCCGTATTTATCGATGGTTTTTCGCCTTTTGTCCACCGTTGATTCGCGATTACCGGACCGTTTGAACCACTTGAACAGGGAGAATCTCGCGTTGCCACGTCCTGCCTCGTGAATGTTACGCGACTCGTGGTCTACGGACGCTTCCGTCGCGACGACGTCCGACGTTCTTCCTTCCCGGTCGCTGATCCGTACGCCATTGGAGAATGTGTTCGTCTCGATGCTGCATGCGGCTCGCTGTACCATTCTTACTCACCGCATATTCCCTCTCGCAGCCAGCTCCGCCCCACTGCTCATCCACTGCTCCGCATAGTTCTTTATTTAGAATCACTCGAATGTGGTTTTAACTTCCTTCCAGTTCGTCTCTATAGGTAAAGCCAAACTCGTGGAACCTTCGAAGAATCTTCCGTTCGTATCCGACACAGCACACCTCTCGATTTTGCGTTACAACCAGTACGTTCTCTTTTGGTTTTAATTCAACCTATCCTCTGACTCTCTGTATATCCGATTCTCTAGTCTCTCAATGTTTTCTCGCCTATCCGCCAACGCCAAGCAAAAGGGAAATTCAACAGACAACGACGGTTGCCGGGTACGGACGCAAACTTGCGCGGAACATCGTGTTCCGATCGAGTTACGCGTTTCCCCGGCGTGTACGTGCGAGGAATGTATCGCGGAACGGTAAATCGACTGACGAATTTCGCTGCGAAACCGTCGGGGACGCTGCCGAACACGCACGACAAAGATACTCTCACTCTTCACTATTAATAGACAGGCCTTCTCCTGCCGTGGGTTATTTTCAAGTCCACTCTTGCTGTCTGCGCGCTCGCTGTCCGAAATCAAAACAGAGAAATACGGCCGTACGCGCGCGCTTTTTAACCACGAGCACCAACCTTTCGTTCATGAGTATTCTTACGATTCGTAGAAACGATTCTTTTTTACGGTATTTCAATTGACAATCTTATTTTAGATTTCAGGAGAATAGAATGTGAAACAGGTGTATCTATGAGATATCCAAGTATTATATTATCTTTTGAGAAGTTGATTGAACGAACGTAGTTTTACGATCGGATGTAGATTTTTGTCATATGTCTGTTCTCTGACATAAAGACGACATATCCTAAAATAGGAGTATAATATATATGACGAACGAAGCAGGTACTTAATAGGCCATGCGCCGGATTTATATACAAACAGCTTAAACCATCCGATGTACACCGTCGCGGAGATTTGTATCACGATATATGCAAACTCCGCTCTCGCCCACGGTATTATTTTGGGATTTGACTAATCCCGTGAGAGGGCATGGACCAGCATGGTGATGATCAGCGTCTCGCTTTTGAGTTAGCCGATACCAACTCACGAACGAATAAGTGTCGTCTTTTTGAAAAATATCCAAACTCACGTACACGTCATTCGATATTCGATGCCACGTTCATATACGTACACATATAAGACACGAAACATGTTGGACCAAATATGAAGCTACAGAGTTCCTTTACGATTCGTCAGTCTCGTATTTTGTTTGCCATCCACCAAAAATAACGTCCGGTTTCCCGTAATATTTCTTATTACCGACTCCAAAAACAAACGATACTTCGGTCTACATTTTCTTCTGTTAAACGATATAGTTCCAAATAAACTTCTGGTTTAGATCATTCTGACGCTTCGACTCTCTGGTGATAATCTCCTGTTATAAGATCGCTATAACAGCTTTCCGCTTTCCTTCTTTTGCCGTTAGTTTTCCCATAAACGCGATTAATGCCACAGTAAGAAGTTTCGCCAGGGATGGTAGCGTGTCATTCCTGCATACTATCTGTTAATGAAATTTTTCGGTGATAACATGATTTTCAAAGAGGTGTCTCGTTTGGAAATCAACCAAGCAAATATTTTTAATTACAATTAAAGACATCAGCGAGAGCTAACCTTTAGCAGCCTTTAGCCTCAGGAACCAACCTAAATATGTTTGCTCAAGAGTTTATAACGCGACAGGTATCTCGAAAGTCAAAGCGGTTTCTCTGGAAAACATAACACACGCGGCCATGATTCTACAGACGCACTCGCGTGCATTTACGCTATGCTCACACAAACGGTGATGAAACACAATACCGGGGTACAGTGAAAAGGATTCGTCCATGGAAAAAGGGACGATGCTCTCCGTAGAAAACGCCAGGTGTTCCTATATTTTATTTAATTACTCGACAACATTCAAAGTTGCATCGCCGGCTATCCGCATTCCCGCTTCCTGTTAAGAGGTTTCATTTAAAGGAACCATAAGATACATGATATTTTTTTATACTCTTTGCACGCCTTTGAAATAAGACCACTGTTAAATAACCCCGCGCGCGCGGCAACCAGCAGTATTCTCGCGCGACCATACTCGCATCTTCACGGCGCGTTTAAATTGACCTATAGAGAGTTCCCTCTTATCTTTGCTCCTCGCACACCGTCCCCATGATCGTCTATCATTCACAGTAGTCGATAACAATAGTATGTAGGTTGGCGATAGAATATCGAATATGCGTTATAGTTATGCGTTTTTGATACGACCCCTCATCCCCAATTCCCTCATCTGCTCCAAACTGTGACATTCTCACTGAAAATTATCATTCGTTCTCGATTTCGTTCGATTATTACGAGCAATGAGACGGCGAATAGCGAACGACGTCGCCAAATAAAGTCTCCGAAAAGGCATCCTGGAGTGCTCCACGCGATGGAACCTAGACACGCTCACAACTTACTTCTCGTATACGTTCACGAACGAACGACGCCACGATGCTAACGTGTGCGTGGTCTTAGCTCACTTTTATTGTCGGAAGCCGAACTGGAGCGCAAGAGTCTACTACTACCCCTGTATACCCTCTTCTCGCTCTCCACTTCTCTCTTTTCTCCTTCTTTCTTCCTCTTATTCAGGAGTTTATTTCGCGAATCCACCCACCGCCCCGGCTTGGCTCGAACCCTGGTTCCACGGTACGTAGCAACGCCATATCGTGTCCTGAATACAAATCGCGATGTTTCCTTTCGCGAGTTTCCCGAAGACTTTCAGGACGCGATCATTACCATTAATGAAGAAGTCAACGATGCATCGGGCTCTTCTCGCTGTCTCTCTTACCGTTCCGTTCGAGCACCAAGCCCTTAGGAAGCACTTGTGGTTGTACCTTCGATCTCTTTCACGGTTTCTTTCTCGTGTTTCTTCATAGTCAAGTTCTCTTTCTTTCGCATAACTCAACCAGCAAAACGGTGAAGATGGGGATGGAGGAGAAGTTTCGTGGCCGATCGTAATACATGATTATTCCCTCCGGTATCGGAGCACCGGGTATATCCGCGATTTACAATTTTTATGCCAGATTCCCAGCAGAGCGCCACAAGTCGCGGCCAGCCACGATGTGTCGTTGAACTTTCAAAAGGTCGGTGCTGCGGCGCCATGCCATTGCTTAAAATTTAGTTACCCGTTGGATACGGGCGATGATGTTTTATTCAGCTGTACGCGCTGGGCCAACGTCGTGCTTACCCGGGGAACAGGGATACAAATTAATCGTGATCCAGGACAATTTTTGCTCCCTTCTCTCTCGACTTTCCTCGCCCTTTACTAGGCGAAAAGTTTTCCGCCATGTAAAACGGGATGTCGATCGCCGGCGACGACGTCGCTTCATTTAGACGACGCTTCTTGTTTTGACCCCTTGAATGAAGATTAAAGCGGAAATACTTGATGATATCGAAAGTTTTTTATATTAAAAGATGCCTTTTTTAAATGGACGACTACCTTAGAATAACTTAGAGCACGTAATTATAAATACGTAATAGAAAAGTAATTATAAGTAATAAAAAGGAAAGTATCGTATTATTCAGACATGCGCCTCTACCACAATAAGTTTCAAAATATATTGGTTGGCTAATTATATTCTTAGTTGGTGATATATTTTTCTTAATATCTATGATAATTTGATTGTATGCATATTTTGCGAAATTTTCCTTTCTATCGTTGCATTAGAATATAGAGCATTAGTTCTACGTGAAGTTCTTTCTGCACGAGATGTGCAAACGAACGCGGCCGTCGATGATTCTGAATTCTCGAATTGTTTGATAAGAGATAGCGAACGTTCGATATGGAAATTTTATCACATTGGCGCCTGCTCTGGAACTTATTGTGGAAAAGGCGTGCGTCTGAACAGTTTGATCTTTTTCTACTTTTATTCTATCACGCTATAACGTACACATAGGACTGTCGCCCATTTAACAGCACATGAACGGCATCAGATCAATATCGGCGTATTCATATTCTCTATTTGGAAGCTAGATTAATGCAGGTCGATTTTTTTTCAAAAGCGAGCCATATACGTTATTGCCTTTTTTTATTTTATCAGAATAGTAGGGATCTTTTTACGTTATGTTACAAATACAGAAGATTGATTTGCGTAATATTTAAATACAATGTTACCACTCGATGTTTTAGATTCTAAATAGATTGATTCAATTATATTAAAAAAAAAAAAAGAAAAAAGCAAGAAGTATTTGATATTAAAGAATAACTAGTTTACTTACTAATCTCACATTTTACACTTTGTAACATTCATGTCATTTTCCAAACATCATTTTATGTATGCTTTATCATTACAATTATTGTGAGTTTCTAAAACTTGTAGGAGCGCGCTTCGAGTTCAATGGATTTCGGTAACAACGTTATTACTGCGTCATAACGATATTTCCTGAAGTACATAGCCGCAGAGGAGCGGAAAAGGGAGGTTGGGAGCCTTGTACTTCGCACGATCTGTTCATCTTAACCCAGGAAACAGAAGGACCCGTGATACGTGAGGGAAAGTACTTCTTAGACGGACTTCGACTTGTGTGTTGGCCCTTTTGAACCCTTTGGCTATCTCCTTAGTTACACCGTTGTTCCGTACGTGAGCAAGATAGTTAGATTGTCTTCTCGAAGTTATCCACTGTTCGTGAAATTAGACTCCCGGCTTCTCTCTTCTCCATGTCCATACGTACGGCAAGCTGTGAACGTGTTTCTGTAATATCCGCAGTTGTTCGCTGATGAACACACGCTGGCTGGCGTGTTAGCCAGGCCGAGGATTCACGAAATAATCGCTGATACGCGCGTGCCAAATTACATTGCCGCGTAAATTTGTTTCGCGATGCTGCGAAATAAATTATGTATCGGCCGACGCACCCTCTTTATACCAACGGGAAATTCGATTTCTCTGTCGTTTTAACGTTGTCACATTCGGCCGGCAACCAATTACCCTTTCGATAAGCATAATATTAAAAGCAGGCTTAAACAGAGCCAAATAGAGATCGATAGATGAATTCCCATCAAGATAATCTTCATTGTATAAATTCGATGTCGTTGTTGAAATTCTATCATTCTATTAAATTCTTTTCGTTGTTTCTCGATCGATAACAAATCGGATAACCTCTGTTCACAAATGTCTTCGGATCCTCGTTCGATAGAAATTTCGATGGATCTTATAAAATTTTTACGTCACGGGTAACGCATCGCCTTAATCTTTCGTGCGATATTCCGAATGCTTTTTCCACCACAATATTGATAGCTCCGATCAGCTATGAAATTGGTTCGCGGTAAATCTTCCACTTCAATCTCGTGGCATGGTTTAATGCGTTTTACGCTCCGCGCCTGCGGATCACCGAACTAGTCCTCCCGAATAGTATTAACTGAAACGCATACGATCAGCAGACGGCCGAATGGTCATTTATCAGAAACGGTAGCAGATCGATCCTGATAATCGTGCAAGCGATCCAAGAGTTAGAGGAGTTGGAATCCCTCCTACGAGTGGCCGATTTAGAGAACGTAATCACCCTTATCTTCGTTGTTCGTTCTATTTACCGATGAAAACAGGTCGGCTGCCTATTACCCCGATGTTTGTTACCAGTAACAACGATTCTCCACACGTCACGGATAATAATCAGGGATGAAGCACGCGTGTTACGTCCATGCATCATCATCCACATCAGGGCAATCTACCAGGGGTGATCGATTCGTTGCTATTCGTCTGTCATCAAATTAATTGTTATCCAGCGTATTTGGTAAAATGCGGTCCTTCGTTGAATCGTCAATAGAACACACAGGTTTGTCGTCGAACGTGCGTTTGTTTCCAATATAGTCATCCTGAAAGGTGAACGATTATTAATAACACGCGGTTATATTTGCTATATATTAATTAGCACGAAGAGGATGAATGACATATTCAATGAGTTCGAGCGTGTTGTGCCGTTAAAAGCGTGGGGACTTGATAAAAGTTAATAATTGAAATGATTTCTGTTCACACCATCGAGTGTAATCGAAAAGAAACATTATGAAATTTCATTAAATACGATTACATATCCACTGTTAAAAATGTAGTATATTTTCGGCGATCGTGCGTAAATGTATTTGTATCTAGCAGAAATTGATATATAGGTACAAACATGCACTGGTAGCCGTGTCAGTCTGTACTAGAAACAGATCGTTTTGCATATGAAATGCCGTAGTCGTTCGCAAATGATTATTAGAAACGGGTACAGGACAGCCGTTACATGGCAATGTCCCTTCCAGCACTTCTGGCATGAAATAATTGTATCCCGTTGCGGTGATCGAACCGAATTAATCAACGTGAATGGACGTGGTAGATTCAATTAAGCTCCTCCGTTTGTCCTTCCCCCGAGATCCACCCGCGGTACTTTTTACCACGCAGATACGGTCGTTCGCTTTCCAATACCGTCAGCCGCTTTATACATTTATCTTTTTATCGTTTTTGTACCCATTAATTGCAACTTGTCTTGTTATACAGTGAACTTAAGTTTTTATTCGTAGCTTTTGCTTCGAAACCGAGGCTTTATACTTCTTCCAAAAATATTCGTTCGGATCTATTTTAATTGAAACACGATGTATATTTCTAGATTTGCTAACGACGTACTGCTATTTCGACAACGTTTCAACGATTATCAAACAATCGAGCGAACCGCGAACACATGTAGCTCGCAAGCTTTCGATTGTCAAGGCTCGATTGCATTAAGCTTTCCGGTAGAGAGGCACCGAGTTTAATCGGTAAATCCTGGCAATTTTGATGTCCGTGAAATAACCCCGGTATCCCCAGTGGTAATGATATGGACAGGATATCAATACGCTCTGTTACAGACACCGAGCACCGTTGCCTGCCGGCTATCGACCGTAAATTGTGACACGATTAATAATTGAGCGTACTTTTACAACGATCTCTTCACTGTTCGCTTTGTACAAAAGAATAAAGAATGTCCGTTTGCAATAATTTATCGGTCGATCCCGGCTTTGAATCTCTCTCTCTCTCTCTCTCTCTCTCTCCCTCTCTTTCTGTCGTGTTAATATCAAACAGCGGATCGTTTACGTTCCTGCGGTTTATATTCGCGGTTGCATGGGGCGTTGTATCCTCGTCTCATTTATAATGGAAAATCAGAGGAAGTCCTGGTCTGTGTTTCGCTGGAGATACCTTTAATACCATTGGACAAATTCGTGAGTCTGCGTTACTTGCGTCCTTCTAACATCTCGTAACGTCGCCTACGTGTAATAACTTGAATTTTCCACAAAATTCTATAGCTGTAATATTTTTTGCTTTTTCATTAAATCGAGGAATCTGAATAAATTCCAGTAGGAAAATCTATTAATTACTAACATGAACTACATATACGTGTTTAAAAAGATTATTGGATCCTGTAGCTATTTTACGTAATCGTCTAGGTATATCTAGTAATAATTTGGACAATTAATGACAATTTATCATTTATCTAAGGTGGCACGTGTGTATATAAAAAAATACTGGCGTACCATTCTTTTTATTATAACATTTACATACTACACATTTGTTTAGATCCAAGTAGATTAAATTTCATATCATTTGGCGGCATTTTCACACGATTATAAAGATTTGATTATATATATAAAATGTAGGAATTGATGAAGAAATTTTGCATTAGAAAATAAAGGTGTGTGCCAATATTCGATGACTATGAATGATGATGAATTGTGATATTAGTGATTAGTGTCTGCACAACGATAACAACGTTATACAATGTGTGGCGATGCGAGAAGAATTATGATCAGCATAGGTATATCTGGTATCGTGATGATGTAGAGCTTCATTGAGCAGATAGCCAATTAGAAATCGAATCGGACGTCGGATATTGGTCGAAACATGACCAAGTTTCGGTTACACGAGGCCCGGTAGTTGCAGATTAAATCATTGGCTAGGGTTCCGGTTTGGATCTTTGTTGGACTTGGTTAGGTATCGGTTGGATCCTGGTTAAGTCTTAGATAGCTTTGGGTTAGGCGTTGGTTACATCGCTGTTCTATAGACAGACATATACAAACAGAGGTCCGAATTGGAGCTTACACGTGTATCAACAGTTGTTCCGATCTACTATTGGCCGACGTGGAAATGGATGTTACGGTCTGATCTATTTCTTACCACGAAAGCAGCATTATATTCCTTTAAATCGGTTTATTTATAAGTACTACTCGAGCATCTTCCTCGTATCTTGTTAAATAATTAAAAAGAGCTTCGATCAGCTCTAAAAATATTTTTGCGAAACTAAGTAATTACCAATTAAATATTCACTCGGAAGTTTCTCATACCGATATAGTATCCAACAGTTTTAAAACTCGAACAAAAAGTCACGAGTCTGTATATCACTTCAAAAATACATAGTATAATTTTGGACGTTCACCATAGTATCGATTTTCGAATCGAGAAAAGCAGTGTCGCCTAAATTTTTCAAGCAACCCTTCGTTAATGGGGAAACATGTATTCTAAGCGCGTTCCCAGGGGGAGAAGCGTTGACGTTCGCATTAAACATGAACTAGTTCACTGGCCTAGCTCCTGAATAACAGTATACACAGTTAAACGAGAGTAAACGGACACGCGAGCTACGTTAAATAATGCGCGAAAAGAAGAAAGAGGAAAAAGGTCCAGGCAAACGTAGAGGAGAAACGCGGGAATTTTTCTACCCTGGATTTTATGTCTCGCCGGGCGTTTGCTCGCTCGTGCCCGGCCACTCCAAGCCATTTTATGGTACGCGTGGTCGCAATCCGGATATTATGCGAGTATAGCGTCATCTCGGAAGATCCTGAAACACAGGCCACCAACCCTCCGTTCTTCCTACCTCGTACAGTTCTTCGAGATACGAGGTAACTAGACGTTCTTACGCGCTGCGATATATATTATCGGTTTACCACGAACGCACCTGCTCTTTGTCGCCGCTCATGGAGAATTAATTATGGAATTGTCTTATGCTATCATTGGTAAACGAAAGTACGTGTACCAGCTAGCTACTGACACGAGTTTTAGTTCATGAAGTGGATTAAAAGGTAAATCAGCAAATACCGAGAAAATAAAAGATGGTAGATGAGTGCGAACAATTAAGTTTTGAGGAATTGGTAATTCTGGAGAGTAGGAAACTTGGAAATTATCAGTGCCGAAGAATCGACAAATTGCGAATTGATAATACTGGTGGATAGAAAACTTGAGAATTGGTAATGCTGAGAATCGAAAATTGATATATAACGTTAAAGAGTTCTACAATGGGAAATCGATAATATTTGAGAATCAAAAAGTAGGAAATTGTTCTAAATTAAAAAATAAATTTAAAAAGTCAAGAAGTTGAAAGATAAGAAGCGAACGTGGGAAGTTAAGCTTGGGGAAATTGGTAAATCGATGAATGGGAAATTCATATTACCGTGGTATCAGAGATTAGTAGATTAAAATGTGCATTTAGAAAAATCAAGAAGCCGAAAAATAGTGGAATACGGAGAACTGAATTTAAAGATTGGCGATGCTGGGGAATCGTATAATTTCGGAAGCATCGCAGAAGGGGATTTTTATGCAAAGTATGTTTGCAAGAGGGCTCAGGAATTATAGGATAAGTAGTATTCTAAGCTGAGTGAAAAATGTTTAGTGAGCATTGCTGGAAAAATTCAACTCCGTTAGTGGTGCAAGAGATTATTAATGTTAGTAAGGCGACCAGTTTGTTTGCCACTATTTAAAGAATTATCTCATTCCATTCTTAAACATTTTTCTTTCATTATAATCAGTATTATCTATCCTATAAATCATAAATTCTTCTTTAAAAATATCCAAGATTTAGCTACGAGAAAATTACTAAAATATCGAAGAAATTAAAATCGTGCAAACGCTAAAACTCAAACAAGATCACTTTCTAACCTGTCATTGGCAACCATAACGAATAAAATCGAATATCGATCAGCAGTCATGATTTTTCGAGTCTTGGCGAATCCTTCTTGCATAATCGGATTTTCAAAGTGTTTCTATTTGTTTATTCCTTCCCTGGGAAGGAAGGATCGTTTGCGCGACGATCGAACGAGATATACGGGCTTACGAGTGTTTGGCTTGGAGATTGAGGTTGCTGGAAAAGAAGGCAGCTGGTAAAAAAAGCAGGGGAAACGACGATAGCAATGTGAAAAACGGGAAGGAACAAGGCGATGGAAAACATCTTTTCAGGTTCCTAGCGCGGATTCAGACATCCGTTTCGTTGTTGCGTCCGTTTCCAATAACGCAATCGTGGAGGATCGATTTTCAATCCAATCATCAGAGAATGCAATGTGTAAACCGTGGCAGAAAGTGCAATATACTTTCATGAGTGGCCATCTATGATCACCCAGAATGTCGAGAAAGAGGGAGGAAACAACGCGGATAGTACGTTGGTTATGCGGCTGGCGGGTTGGAACGCTTGAAAATCGAATACTCGAACAACCCCTTGTACCAGCCACGGGGAGCCGGTATAAACTCATAATCCTATATTTTTTCTTCTCTTGACCCCCTGTTGTCCCTTCTATCTCATCTTCTTTTATCCGTTTCTCCATCCCTGTTTCGCTTTCCCTCGTATCCCCTTTATCCCGCGAATAAACGTTTCCCTCTTTTCCAACGTGATCCACCACGCATCGATCTAGATTTCCGTGGATCCACTATAAGTTCCTACCTTCCTATCAGTCGCCAGACCAAGATCCAGAGATCGATACGTGTTCCATTTGACGAAGCGAGGAAATTGAACACGACCAACGTCAAGAATTCCACTCTCTGCGGCTCTTCGTGCACTCTGGAAACGTTCGTCGAGGAAACGAGCTGCTGGATGAAAATTCTTTCACGAAGATTCGCTAGGGTGCGTGCGAGGGATGTCTACGCGTATCTCCGTTCATATGGTCACGAATTCGCCAGGAATTGCTACGGCGATTATCTAGGCGCGAAAGTTCCAGCTGGACGAGTTGGAATTAAACATTCCAGGTTTCGCGAGGTCTAAATCATTCTAGCCGCGACTTCGTTAGAAGGTTTAGATAGAATTTTTATAAATACTTTTAATTTTATAATATTTTACAATGCAATCGTACATTTTTGGAAAATGCGTAATTCTTATGGTATACTCGTTTGAGATAGATAGGGAATATAAGTAGGAAATGCTCGTCACTCCGACTAATTTCATTGTGAAAAATTTAATTCCTATTTATTTATATAATATACAGTTTATTATATTTCGAAGTGCGATGAACATAGAAATATAGTTTTTAAATTTTTATTTCGGTTAATAATTACAAAATATTGAGATAAATTTAGTATAAAACTATCTTCTAACGCTGTGCAAGTAGCTAGAAGAAGAAGACACTAAGCAAAATAACAAGGCAATTCTAACGCATACAGTTAAACGTAGAAATGGGGTAGAATGATAAAGAAAAGAACTCATTGGTCCGTTTCACTTATCGACGCACATAATCTGGCAGTTGCCTGCAATTTTCGTCATGCGATACACCAGCGATCCATTCTTCTCCGATTCCTTCCCTCCAAGATTGGGAATCACTTTTGCGAAATCTGAAAATCTAGAGGGCCGCCTCCGGTGACGAGCGAGTGGGTCGGGCCAGGGGCAGATTTATTTTCACCGAGGATCCTTTTCTCTCGACTTGGGCTGCCTCAAAGGAGATTTCGTTTCGGGTCGATCGGCGGATTCGGTTCTTTCGTACGAAGATTCGCTTCCCTCTCTTTCTCTCTCTTTCGTGGTAGGAACCGAAATTACGACGAGGTGCCTGACGTCTAGCACGTGGTTGAGCGTGTCTGCGTGCCAGGCTGCATTAGGCTGGGTACACACGCCATCCGTCGAAGTTCTCCGGGATAATGAAAGAGAGAAGGTCGCGGAGACAGCCGGAGCGAGAATAAAGTATGGATTGCTTTTAACGGGTTCGCGAAGAATGGCTGGTCGATGGATGGAGTAGGAAGCGAGCCGAGATAGCGGCTTCTGAGGTGATAAAGAGAGAGGGTAAGAGAGAGTGGTTTTAGGAAGGTGAAGCCATGGAAAAAGGGAGGTATACGAAGGTTACGTGGAAGAAAGAAGAAACACGTACGAAAGCAAACACAGGGATGGTAGGTTACACACAAACGTAGACAGACAAAGAGGGGAAGGATGGTTCAGCAACTGTGCTGGCTGCAGTCTCGATAAAACATTCAGTTCGAAAAATGCTGCTCCATAAAAATTCCATTCACTATTATGCCACGCAATCTTTGGCTGGATATCGGTTATTGCTACCGCCAGCCATATCGTGGCCAGATTTACGTACGGGTGCTTATAATACCTCGCCACCCTGTGCTGATTTGTCATTTGCACTTTCTCGTACGTTTCATGTTTTAACGCGTGTCGCCGATCGATATGTAACTTTACGCGTTTCACTTACTCGGCTCTTCTCTTTTTAATAACAATTGTGCAACATTTCGTGTATCGATTTGGTTTACCTCAAAAACGAATAAGTTCGTCCCTTTTCTTGTGAAAACTGGGATTTCTGATAAATAAAAGATATAAAATATATATATTTATATATAATATATATGTATATATGTATATATCACACATATATAACATTTTGTCTATTTATTAGTTATTTTTGAAACACATAGTGGATTATTTTCATTTGCAATTATGTCACATTAAAGTTATTCTGACGTTAACAACGTCAGAGAATGAACATAAATGTATTTATCACATCTTTTCTCTGTGATGTTCGTATGAAACAAAGCACAGAGCAGAGAAGAGCAAATTGCAGCACCATAGAAGAAACAGAAGAAAGCAGTAATTCTCTGTCGGCTGAGCGAACGGCAGCACCGAATGCACAGCACAATGAATCTCTTCCAACAGGGTGGCCCGATTCCCGGAGATTATACACCGGGGGTATGCAAGTTTTTTACGATGTGTACGGAAGAGCCTAGAGGGCAGACATTTAACCGAGCAAAGCGCGGCTGACCATAGTCTGTTATATACGACAAGGAACGACGCAGGTCAGCCGTACATTTTTCGCGTCGCGACGCTCCGAGATGCGTTCTGTCTCCTCTTCTCTTTGCCTCGTCGGTTGTGGCGACGGGTTATGATCTTCCGCGAGGTCGACCGGAAAAATGAAAATTCCGGTATGTGCCGGCTTCTATTATGTTCGCTGCTACACAAGCCTGCGCCACGATACCCGGCGACCTCAGTGTCGACTAAAAAGTGCGTTAAGATGGCCCCAACTACATTTTTGCCCCCAGTCCCCGGAACGTCTTTTATGTGTTTTTCACGGCGTCGTTCTTCCTAGACGAATCACGCGACGTGATCTTGCAGGGGATCTCCCTATCGCCGTATGCAAGCGAACCCGCTCTGTATATTCAGGGACGAGAAAACATTGAAAGAGGTTGCTTCCATGGGGGTTGATACAATAAGGCGTTCCCAGCAACGAAATATTTCCTTCTTTCGACTATAGTTATTGGAACTCCTCGATATTTCACAGTATTGAAAAGGGATGGTATCATATATGGGCAATAGTATTGTGTCGCTGATGTTTGGGAAGATTGGAAATTATTTTATACACATGGGGTGGTTTCATTGGATATTGGTGTCTGTAGATTGTATAGCATTATCTATTTTTTATTACAACCGTCGGCTATTGAAATTTAGGCGACTATGTACGTATAGTAAATGATTTATTGCTACAGCATGTTAGTTGAAAATATACCAAACTTTTAGGTTGCTCTTATATAAAAGAGATGGAAAATGTGTTTTATCACGTTCTTCATATAAATATTAGGTTGTTCGAAAAGTTTCTTACGTTTTATAAGGAAATAATAGACACACAATGTTTTTCGTTTTATATTAGTTTATTAAATTATGCACGAACATAATAATAGAAATAGGACGAAATGGATCATACCTAATTCAATAAAATAATATAAAACAGAAATTGTTGTTCATCTATTATCACCTTATGAAACGAAAAAAACTTTTCGGACAACCTAATATATTCGATCACGTTTCTCAAGAAATGAAAAATGTTGAAAATTTCAAGTTGTTTCATTTCAATTACTTTGAACAATATCTGTATTAGCTAAATACTAGTAATATATGTAAATTGTTGATGTTCGTTAGGGCATCCATTAAAGATCCATTAATTCAATCATACATGTATATTACTTAATACAATTATCTATTACATCATTCCCTCGAGGGATCCCTGGACAGACCAAAAACACGTATTCCGGTTGAATCATAATTAATAAGCAGCGATTGAGCGTATCACTTGATCCGGCCAGTTGAAACGCGTTTAAACAATTCATCGTCGTGGTCAGTCACATCGATTGACAGTTCGTTAAATCTTTCCATTGCCTGTCGGTGGTTGATCAATCGAGTCTGTTTATCGTGTAATTGCGACCGTTATGGAAGTATCAGCCGATTGCTTCCTCCACGTTGACGTTCACGATCAAACGCATTCTTTCTCACTTTTTCTGTCCTCGACTGTCGTTGATTAATAACCCTGCAAAATTTGACACGTCGATGGTACAGTTTGTCGTCACAGCGACCGTTCAATCGACGTCTCGATATCTCAAGTATAATCAATTTCCCGTTGCTGGTCTGTAGAAGACGTCGCGTAATTTTTTACTACCCTAAATTTCCTCTTAAGATCACGTTTTCTCCTCGTCAAGGCGATACCTGCGTCAACGTCTATCTACGTAATGAACTAATAACCTAGAAGCTAAATCGAAAGCGTACCTCCAATAACGTTGTGACAAAGTTTGTTCTCATTTTCATTCTATTTCTTCTCGCGAAATATGGCGTTATTCGTGCCATTCTCAACACGAGCTTCTGGGCAACGCACACCCGTCCGTTTATCCGGCAAAGAGAGCACTCTCACTTCGTTAGAAGAGAGGAAAATAATGCTTTTCATTCAGTATGCAGGCATATGGCCGACAACCTCGATCATTTGCTCGTTCGCGCGTGGAAACTGGCCATACAGCGGAGAGAATGAAATTAAAGACGAGGAGAGAAAGTTATGAATAGAAACGCGCCGCACCGTCGTACAGGAATCGCGAATGAATTTGCGGAACGCGTCTATCGTTCGTTTCTTCGCTGGAATTTCTGTTTGCAGTTACAAATGCACTGTTCCGTGTAAACATTAATACCTACGAAGGGAAAATATTTGTCTGGCATCGTCGATTGCAACGTAGCGTGGCTACGTAAGCTACACCTAATACATACAGTAGAATAGGTCGACGCCTGGTCAGCCACGTATACCGTGGTACTTGGCTAACTGGGCACGAGTCGGCACCGTATCTTGCTAGTTATCAAGGGAGGTGTATCTTTCTTCACCATGGGAGTACTGAGTTAGTATAACGACAAATAGTAAACGCAACATTATTATATAGCGTGTCCCATCTGAAGATTTACACGCAATTATCTGGCGAAATATTTATTACTCTAGAAAACGTTTTAAGTAAAATTTGCTTCGTTCCGAAGAGAATATTTTATGGTAGTCATAAATCTTATCTACAGCGTCAAAATCGTTAAAATTTCAAGGTGACATTTGTTTCTTTTTAATGGAACTATATGTTTTTATTTCAGTAGATACGTAATCCTCCTTGTGATAGACTCATTGACCAATAACATCTTGATCTTTCAAGATAATTTATCGTTGTTCAAATTTCAACTTCGTTAAACATCTAGGAATTGTACCTTATCTTCTGTATTTGAAAGAACAGTCCTGTATAAGACTTTAATCTCCATCGAATATGAAATATGAATGTTACTTTTAAATGGAAGTAAGAATTTGTCTCGATAACTGGCTACATTCGAGATTGAATGTGTCTCGTGCTTTTTTCCCAGTTTTAAGTTTCAAGTGCCCTTTTCTGCGACAAATACGTATTAATGAGGGAATTATATACGAGTTATATACGGCTGTGAGTTTCGACACCGTATTCGATACAACGTTGAAGCACGACAGGGAGAAGCAACTTACAGTTTAGTCAGAAACGAGTTATGCCTGTAATTGCGTAAGCACATTTCCGTCTCAGAGACACCGAATGAAAGCGGCACTAGATATTACATGGAGCAGCACGGGTTCTTTTCCCGTTGGCCAATTTCCACGTGCAAACATGTGACTATGCAATGAAAGTCGGTCAAGTAGTAAATCACAAAGATATGATTTTTTCGGCCACAGGCCGGAAGACGAGTATCCGACCGGAAGAGGCGAGGAGGTCACTGCTTAGTCAGCGACGGTAACGCGAATCTTTCCTCCAAAAATGGGGCGGCGTTTTCTGCGAAAGACAAGACAAAGGATTTGTTTGACGAAAATAAAAGAACACCCTGTTGCTTTATGAATTACTTATGAATTATTTATCAATTGTTTATGAATTATTTATGAATTATTTTTTAATTATTTAAATTTTGAGAAATGACAAATATCACGTTTTTCTCAATGAGATATTATCAGAATGTTAATTTATCAAGTAATGATATTAACACAGTTGTAGTTTGTAGGATTTTGTGATAATTGAAGGATCGTTTCGCGTAACGAAGGCTACGCTTGTTACTATATGCCTTCTAGAAAAATATTTTAATTTATTTAATTTTTACCATATATTTCAACATTTTTAACATAACATTTATGATATATTTTAGAATTACAAGGAATATTATTTATAATTATGTAACAGAAGAGCAGTGCGTAATTAAATTATGGAGTTAGAAGTTCATGGTAAAAGTTGCTTTTGGGAAAAACATTTGCAAATTGAACTGATATAAAAAGTAATTATAAAAAAGTTAATAATGGCACATTTTAAAATATTGTTCATCATTATTAAGGGTATCAGAATGATCTGACTATCTCGATATCTGCGTCATTGAATAAGAAATTAACGCTTGTGATATCCTGATAAAATAACAATTTTGCTAACAGGAACACAAATATATATATAGTAGACATTTTATTGGACATTGGACATTTTATTTAAAAATCCAAAATTATTTTGAGTATCTGTTGTACCTACAACTTTGCACAGAAACTAGTGCCATAGTGTTATTTATCTTTTTCAACCCTATAACTTTCATAACCAATACTTTCATACCCTCCTTGAAGTAATAAAGATATATTAAATGAATACAGCTGGTGGGACTTGCATCTTCTAATATTTCTCTGATGACATTATTTCAATATGCAAATACGCAAAATATATATAATAAAATAAAATATAATAAAATAAAAAAAATACGCAAATATACAGTAGGCAAAAGGCCTCGTTGTTGATTTTTATTTCTAAAGAAGAATGTAGAGAAACGTGGGCAAAACGTCTAGCATGAACTGTCACGTAGAAAGCGTGGAACGCGATGGCCAGGGTACGCAGACCGGATACGATTTCGCACACGTGTAAAACATTTCACGGGACGTATGTATGTCCAGGGATCGTCGTTCGACGAAATGAATGACATTAAATTTAACGCTGCCAATTTGTCGAGGTGCACGCATCCGCGAATCCCGACGCACACGTGGTAGCGCGAGCACCAGGGCTTCCGGCATACATCGTCACACAACCGTCGAACGAGCCGTCACACAAGGAAACCTCAGAGATGTGCACGCGGACGATGGCATAAAGCACGGTTCTGCAAACACGTAGGTATCATTTGAGGGGACATTCGATGTGCTGCATAATATATAGACTGCGGCATGACGCCATCGTAATTGATTGTAGCGCCCTGCGGTTTGGCACCCGCTGGTCGGAAGTGTTCACAATTACTACAATGGAATCGCGCAAAGTTAATGGTAAAATATTCATTTCCGGTCGTAGTAATTCGCACGTGCGGACAGATCCGCGATTGGGAACCGATTTCACTCGGACCGTGACGCTTCGGGTTTTCGTGACTCGTTTCACAGACTATGCTCCCCCCTTGTCGAAAATCCTGCCGGAAGCAGCCTCACGAGCCCGTTTCAAGCGTGTTTCCTTGAATTTTGATGGGTCGATTGCCGTCCATAGTTACATCGTGTGCTCATACAACGACGAAGCGTTAATTCAGACGTCCGAACCTGTCAACAAGGCGAACCTTCTATTACGCTCCTTGCAATAAATTGGGGCAAAACGTGTTTATTGGGCGAAAGAGTTCGAAGTTTGGTTTGATGATTAAGATTTAATGGCACCGACGATTTCCCAGGTACACGATCACGAACGCACCGTATAAACGGGCGAAATTAGAATGGACGTAAATAACGAAATATTTGACATCGGCCTGGTGATAAATAAAAGAGTAGCCCGGGTCAGGCTGGCTCGACGTTGGCAAATAAAAAGAAATATTTTATACAGCGTACCAGAGTTTCCAGGATATAATCCCTGCAACCGTGTTTGTGCACGCGTGCTACGCAGAATGCTGGTTTGGCATCATCGTACGGTCGTTTAAAATTTAAGCCGGGGCCGAATTTAGTGTCAACCAATTACCAGCGCGGAATCGACATTAATCCAGAGTTTAATGCGTGGATCAATTTTCAAGCGGCAGCTGCTAACTGCGGATTCTTTCAGGGATGAATATGTTTCGTGTCGAGCAAGCGTTCCATCTACCATTGATTCTCCGCACGCGGCAAATAAACGTTCTTTGATGTCAATAAACCGTTCTCCAACACCAACGGCGGGATGCACTTTTCGATTTATGTGCATCTGTATAAAAGCGATATCCGGTGAAAAGTGTTTCGAACACGTTATTGTAACTGAAACGCGTGACAGAACGTTTACATAAACCGTCGGACGAACGTACGTTTTGCAACTGTGAATGAGGGAAACGACTCGAAGGAGGAGCATGTTCAGAGAACCGATGGTACAATCGCTGTATGATGAACGCCTGTATTTCTGCGTACTCTTCTACAATTACATTCGAGATGAAGAGATGCGAGAGAAGAGAAAGAAAGAGTCAAATGGGTATCAGCGTTCAAGAATATGAGTCTCTCCAAATCAAACTAATCAAGTCGACTTTTTATTCATTTTTTAATTCCATAATATAAATACAAAATTAGTATTCGATTTTCGAGATACAAATGTCTTACTTTTTATCTTTTGGATTTACTTACTGTAAAAAGATGCTACAAATGTTTGTAAGATCTTCTTTGTACATTCCAATTGATGGAATTGATCAATGTGGCTTCCGAACAACACGTATACTATCATGAATTTTTCCATTATAATTTCTACAAATAGGAATAGATAGAGAAGAAAATTACGTAAGTGGTATTTATAAATAGATAGTATAGGTGTAAGTTATGAAAATAAGTATCCTGGCTCAATAAACGCGAATGAGAGGGAAATTTATTAAATATTTCTTGAAAAATGATAATTATAAGTGAATCTTGGCTATCGTGTATCGAGATTCTTAAAATTATTGTCATTTCAATTGAAATAATACAACGTTTAAACAAACGAATGTAATAATAAAAGATACCTGCCCTGATAATGCACATCGATCGTTCTAGTACAGAATCGCGTTATACTTTTAATCGAAAAGTTCCAGCGTCCATTCCAATTTTCCATGGCGTCTTTTTCCCTCCCTCTGCTGATACGAGCGAAGAAAAATGCCATCCAGCAATTGTCGTCGATTATTCAACGACAGATCCCATCGCAGATGCCCGATACGGGTTTGAACCCGTCCAAAAATCCCGACTATAAAGTTACGAATACGATTTTTCTGCCAACGTCCGATCCGCTCTGGAAACGTTCAGATTTCTCCGGCGCATTAATCAAGATTCGAAATCCCCGCTTTCACGTGGCACGGTTGCAGGTGCACACGGCCATAACGCGGCTCGAAACTTCACCGGCAACTATTCGTTCGACTCGAGAGGGGGCGGAAATGGGAGGGCAAGAGAGAGAAAGAGAGAGAGAAGTACCGTGACAGAAGCGTTTAAACTTGCGTCGGAATCCTTCGTGTTGCCTTGTGGGCCAACTCTGTTGCGCATAAATCAGTCAACTTTACATAACGTTCAACGCCGACGACGTTCGTCGTCTCGCCAAGTCCCATGTAAGCTGCAGCGCATCGCCGTTCTTACGTCGCGTCGTGGCCAACTTCGCGATTTTCAAGTTTCCTCTAATAAGCCAGTCGAACTTCAGCTTTCGACGGAGTCTTTGTGATCTCTAGTGGGATTGTCGAAAATAGTCCATGCACGCTCGATCGTATCTCATTAACATCACATCGTCGGCAACTTTCACTGTCGCTTTATGCCTTGATAAATTTACTATGACGAAGGATAATATCTGGGAATTCGGTGTCTTGAGAGGTATTTCAGCTGGTTTGGAGATGAAATTGCGTCGTAAATACGATAGCTTTGGTGATAGTTCGCAGAGGGAATTAGATCCCTGCACGGCTGATCTGCACGTGGTCAGCAAGTAGAGTTTCCCAGAAAATGATATGTCTATTGCTGTGTTTCAGATATGTTTGGGAAAAGAAAAAGTACATTTCCTCATGGCAATAAAAGATGCAAAAGAAGAAATGGAATACGGTAGAATTCTTTAAAAGTTCAATCAATTATAAGGAAAGTCTGTTGAGCAACCAGTTTTTGACTAACTGCGGGATATTGAATTATTGCAGGATGTTACATTTTATTGCTTTTTTGCACTGAATCCTGAAATGTTCACGAATATTCGAAGGTACAAAGCAATTCGTTTTACTTTTTCGCAGTCACTACCTTTTTCAATTTTTGGGCAATATGCCAACAGAATTTCAAAAAATTAAAAACGAAAAAATCTCTGTTTCAACTATTGCTATTTTACTCCAAGACTAATCTGACTTGTCGATATTCTGTTTAAAACTCATCTCGACTTTATTCAGATTGATCAAAATCCTATATATTACAAACGAAGACGTTCATGACAGCGTCAGCATTCAACGATATTGTTACCGTATGTAAGTATCGGTAACTGAAATAGAATTGGTACGAGGGTCAATCGTGTCGGAAAATTGATATCGTTACAGGATAAAATTCTCGCAATATTAGTTTATCTTGGCTTATACCTTAGACACACGTCGTTCTTTTCTTCGATGAACAAAGATGGTGGAGCTTGCTTGCTTCTGGGATGATCCATCCTTCAGTTCTATCCTCGAGTTCTTTCCACGGTTAGCTGCAACTCAGGCCAGTTACCGTATCGTTGAATTACCTGGATCACCAGCAGCGTATGCGTTTCCTGTCTGCTGTCAAGCCAATCTGCTACCCGGTCTCGTTTCTCGCTTTTTCTCCGTTTCTTCTTCCACGTCGTCCGGGGAATATCGTCCATCCTTCTTCACCGCGTCCTGGATGTTCACCGTCGGTAATTGGATCTCTCGATCGACCGAACATTTCGGCTAATGAACTGTAATCGCATTTCAATTTGATCATGCTATCGTCCTCCTCGTGATCCACGAAACGCCGTATTCCACCGGATCGGTGAAACATTCGATTATTTGATCGAATATGTGAACCATTTTCCATTTAGACGATATGCTGGATAGCGAAGAAGAAAAGCACGCTCCACAGCTAACGAATGTGAAATTACGGAAAAAATAATTTACATATATATAAATTTTTTTGTAATTATTTAAGAACGAAAATATTGATATCTTCGATTGATTAATTTCTGATAACAGTGGGATTAAATGAAAATTTCGTAATTATATTTTACACATATCTCGCGAAAATAGTTTCATTCGTCACATTCCAATTTCCCAGGTAAACCTGTTACGCATAATCGAATTGGTCCCCCTGTGATCGTATGAAACGCGATCGACATATGATTAAGGATTCAAACCCATCGGCCGAGTTCATTCAATCAACGTTCCTCATCGAGCGTGCGTTCCACGCGTGGCCATCGAGGCTGGCTTGCGAATTTATGGCATGCGAGACAGCCGTTCGATCCTTAGCAGCCGGCGTGAAACGTTTCGAAGGTCGTTAAATGGGCGGACGAGCCGACAGACTGGCACGACGATAGCGCGGAGGCTGTTGCCGCTGTTTAATCCCACAATTAAGCCTCGCGATGTTCGTCCCTGTATAACTGGAAAATCGACCAACGTGGTGGTTGTCGACGGAAATTTCGGTGCAAAGGACGTTTTTCGATGCCGACGTTCTATGAACGAGTACAAATAAACTATATAACGAAAATAAATAAAAAAAGAAGAAAGAAAAAAATTTGCACACAGTGGACAACGAAGGGAAACGAAATGGGTGGTTGGACGAATGGACACACGAATGGTTACGCGAATGGTTACGCGAATGGTTACGCGAATGGTTACGCGAATAGATACGCGAATGGCTAAGCGAAGGGTGACTCTCGAAAACGGGACAAAGATAGCTACATACGCGGTACGATGATGATGCGAGAGATAGAAAAACAACTCGGTCAATATTGTTTCCTGCCGCAGAATTTTAACGCACCTCGAAACCCTCGTTACCGTTGACAGGATTTTGCCGCTGGGTTGCACTCTTTGTAACGCAATGTAACGGAGACCATGAGCCTCTACCCATGCTGTTCGCGCGTCAACCGCGAGGGATGAGGGAAACACCGACCCTCCCCATTCCCCGTGAAACCTTCCGACCGGCACAGAACCGCCTCATCCAAAACCACGTACGCGCTCTCTCTTTGTGCACGGCTATTCAACGATGCGCGCCACCCACGATCACCGCTCGCAGATCTTTCCACCCTTCAAATACTCTCTGTCTCGCGTAACGTGGCTTTAGTAAGCCACGGCGATCTCGTTTCCCCCTGTTTTCAACGCGACACATCGATTTTGCTGCTTCGATTAACGGCTTGGAGTTTGCTGGATATCGACTAAGTTTGATAATCTTTCTGAGGATGGAAGGTGGTGGTTGAAAAGTCGGAGAGGAATATGATGTTGTTTTCAAGATTTCGTTTAACTGGATCTAGTGAGATGAGGAAATTTTGTTTCGAAGTTACTAAAGGATGGTTAACACAGATAGGAATAGGGAAGGTTCGTAGCTTTTGATCTTACAGTTTGAAAAAGCGTCAAATTGAATCTCTTTGAAAGGATGCAGCACTTTTCTGAATCAACGTGTTAAATCAATATTTACAGAGTAATCGAAGTAGTTCCAGTTAGATGGATGTTTCTTTCTCGGCAACCGTTCGAAAACGCGCAATTCCCGATATTTTTTCCTCCATTTGTACGAGGTTTTTCTAAGCGCGACAAACCGCCTGATCTTTTAAATTATTTACAATTGTAATTTCTTGCGCGACCAAATTTAATCTTAATTAGAAAGTCGTTTTTTACCTCTATTATTATGCTTGTTATTATTCTGTCGTTGGATCCTTTTTCCTCTAGTATTCTTTTAAAAATCGCGCGGCTTAATTTGCCGACGTTATGTTTTAAGAACGACCGCTGTAATCTTATTATCGTGGGAAAGAGTCGCGGGACTGAGAAAAATTTTCATTTTTTTCAGCTCAGCAGCTTGGATAAAATAAAAATGCGAGGTGATAAGAATAAATCCTGCGTGGAACGGGACTTTGTCTTCCTTTGCCTTCGAGATTTTTCTTGGCACTCTTTGCTATCGCGACAAACAGTGGAGTTCCGCGACGCCAAGTAGGAAAAGTCCGTATTAGGTCAGGCGCGGCTTCTACTGTACTCCTCTATTTACACAGCAACCAAAGCCCGCTTGCTTTTTTCTGATGCTTACGCTTAGAACTTCAGAACTATGCCACCTTTATCACTATTATTTTATCATCCGCAAAATATTATTTTTATTTTACTTACCTTTAATTATTAACAAAATATATTGCCTATATTGGCTGTTTTCTCACTATTATTCCTGTCGACAATAAATAAATTCGTGTATGAGAAAGTGGCTGTGCGTTTTAATAAATAATTTTATTAATTAATATTTTAACGAACAATTTTACGGCGTACAAGATCATTTTTCTTCAAACTTTTCATTTAATGAACTTTTTTTTTAAATTCCATGTTTTCTGTACAAACAGCCGTAAAAAAAACATTTTCTACCTTCCATTATTTCAACGTCTAAGACACAAGTTTGCCAGGTTCCACTCTTATTAAAGAACTTACTAACAGTTTCATATTAAATATATTCTTTCTTGCTTTTTCCACATTTTCCATCTCCATTACAACAATGCCAAGTGATCAATAATATCCATCATTATTTCCAGTTTAAATACATTAGGAGACCTCGTAATATTTCTTAAAAACTTTGTAGGAAGTTCAAGGAATCGGAAATATCCCTATTTCCCTACTTTCTTCATTCCCTAGGGTCGGCAAAAGGATAAACGACAGGACAAGTGCGGTAGTTCGCGGCTTAATTCGAAATTCCGGCAAGTTCGTCGTAATCTTGATGTGCCGGAATGGCGAGACAACGACTTGCACTGATCTAACGACGACAAATCGTCGGCGCAACGTTAAATAACCGATAAAGTTGGCGCGCCGTGTGTCGGTCATAATTCACAGGAGTATATCAGAGGAAGCTCGTCGCGTTACGGAGAACCTCGTAGTCGTCGCCGTCGTCGTCGTCGTAGGAATCTTGAGGTTACATCCGTGTTAAGATGTGCTGTTAGATATGGTTTTTAACATGGACAGAAAAGATTTCTATTTTTATAGAAATGGTTATTAAGTCATTTTACAAGATTCGAAGACAATAGGTGAAAAACGTTGATTTATTTTTAGTGAATGTAAAACTTGCGGATAAATTGAATTGGTACTTTCAGTTTCACTTTTCTCATATCTCGCAATCAATAGCCAATTACCTTATCATCAATCTCGCTGTTTCTAAGGGGTCATACGACAATGATCGATTGCCTAGCAGTTTCAGTGGTCAAATGGAACCTTCTACAGGGTTAACCAATCTGCTGTCTAGTCCCCATAGCAAAATGCCTCGGTTCCTCTTTTCAGAGAGATAACGAGCTGATAACGTAATGGAAGAGACAACATCAAGTCTCTCAAAGAATCACAGCATATAAAGTTCAAATAGAATTTTACATAGTACAAAGAGTAATTTGAATAGGAAGCAAAGTAAACATATTATTCAGAATTATTATATTTACATATATTTAAAATATAACAATACGTATTAATCTGGAAAATTAATAGTCAACTCGTTATTTTAAAAAAGTTTCGAATTAGGAGACGACGTAGCAAACATGTTAAGAAATAATCATTGCCGACATTCGTCATTCTACGCGATATAAATCTTCAATGCTCTATGGTTAAATGGTTTTCCAAGTAGATTAGATAGCACGTTTGTGCAAACAGACTCCACTACGAATCGTAACAATTCGGTTTGTTCGATCTACCATCACCATGTTGGTTCTTTCATCTGGAAACGAAACCAGGCTATACACTACGAGAGTTTTCGTGGTTGCTCGCGTCGGGGAAAAGTCGAGTAAAAGGGGGCGGAAACGGAGGCAGAGGAATAAAAAAGAGAATATTACGGGAGCCAACGTGGAATCGAGTCGCGCCATAAAACCGCCGTTACTTCCATATAAGCTGAGCACGAGCGGCTCCTAGCGTGGATCGATGAATAGAAATCACCAAGGTTTCGCGCACACGTACACCTCGAGGACGATGTCGCGCGACACGCGTGCAGAATATGGGAACCCATAAGGCTGCGTCGCGCCATCCGAGTAAGACCTCCGGTACGATACGTGCTTACACGCGTACACGCTCCGTGAAATCGAATGATTTATCCGGCTGATCCATAATCAGCCGGAGAGCATCGTCTTTTAGGATCTCTATTTTCTCTTAGAGAAAAAACTAGGGATAATGGGTGTGATTATTATTTTTATAGCAAAACGAAAATGAGAAATTCCATACAGAATAGATAATGTTACGTATATATTTTTTTATTATACTTTATTGCATATTTTATTCATACAGTCGTGAAGAAAAATAAGTGTACAGGTAATGGAAGTATATAGGTGTCAATGAAGTTTAATCGAACTAGTACTAGTATTATATACTTAAGTTGTATTTATTTACAAATGATATATTTTTGTAGTACATGGATTATTCAGTTAATAATCGAAAGTAGTAATTACGTGTCTGTATAAACAAGTCATATTTAATTTCCTTCATATCTATTTCTATTACGTGCCTTACATATTTTTGTCTATGTATCTGTACGTTTTTGTATCTTTCCTTTCTGGATAAAAGCAGGAAGTTCAAGGGAACCGATTTAAAGGAGCTGATGAAGTAATCCTCGTTATTCCAACCGGAATCATATAAGCCCTGTTCGCTTCAGCAATAAACAGGAAATATGATCATGAATGAAAAGACAAAAGATCGTAGAACCTTCTCTCTCTTGGTTCCTTCCCTCTGTCTTTCGATCTCGTATCACTGTCTACCTTCATTCCTAACTTTTCCCCTGTTTTTCCGTTGTTTCTACGGAAACTCGTTAGGTATTAAGACACGGTTCACCCTCCTCGCTTTTATGCTCTGTTAAGGCATAAAAGAACTGCCGTAAAACCGGCTATCGTAAATACAATCGAGCAACGGGCATCTCCGGCCAGCCGCCTCGCGTATCTCGACGCGTTCCCGTGCATTATGCCACTTTTATGTGCACGGACAATCCTACTCGCAACGGATCTCGCGCATCCGATACGTCGCAGGATTTACTCGCAAGATCTATGACGGATCTTGCAGACGTTCGACATTCGGCTTCTTTAACCCTCTAGCCTGAGCAACGTCAAAATCGCATTCTATATATTCCGTTAATTTCGGCGAGCTATTTGTAAATTGGAAGATAAACAATTTTACTAATTTTCATATTTTTTATGTCGTATTAGAAATTACCAAATGATAATATCTATGTAAGATATAAATTTCGCCTGCTACTTTGTACAGAAATATACGAAAATTAGCGGCAATTGGAATAGTTATTTTAGTCAATATCGACGAACTATCTCAGCTTTAACTTGACAGCAGATTCATTAAGTTCATGTAAAATTAAGCTTTTCACTTTTAATTTCTTTAATGGGTATATTTAAATAAGTTCGTCACTTGTCTCAACTAACTAGTAATATATTTCGAAATAATTGACATTTTATCAATGTAATTATATTTCACTCTTTGCGAGTTTAGTAATGAGATTTTTTAGTAAGTAACACTCGAAACGATCTTCTGTTTTAATTTTTTATGGGTAATGAATTTTAATTTTAAATGTATAGGAATATTTATATCTGATAAAGTTTCTACTGTGAAACATCTAGTAATCATCGGTCTGAAGAATTGAAACCGAGGATTAGTTCAAGATAAACTTTGTTACGAATTGGAGCTATAATCCCTGCCACGAGTGTGACTCGATACTGTAAGCCAAAGTTAAGACCTATTCGGATAGTGACAGGAATAAGACTGTTTTGGTTGGCGTTGAGGATTTCATAGAAGTTCATAGAAGAGACGAAGTTCAATAATTAAAGCATTACAAACTGTTTGAAATTTCAAAGCTTTTATTACTTGTAAGGCGAGTATAGACTTAATAAAAAGGATACGCGGGGTGCTGACAAATTCTACTTAGAAATAATCTGGATAAGAAGAATAAAGGGAAGGCAATAGATCAATAAATAAAAAAATTAGAAATTCTAATAGATGTTCAAGTTAATTAAATTCCTTGAATTGAATAACTTAATTTCAACTCTATATTATTCCTGACATCAATTATCTAATAGAAATTACTTACCTGAATAGTATAGACCATAGCTAATTTGATTCAGAAACACGATAGCGATAAACACAAAATTAAAAATTACATTATTGTGGTATGAATCAAGAAATATTTAATAAATAAATGCTATTTTTACTTGAAACTTGAAAGGATATTTCAACGCATGTAAATAACAGGTTCAAACTCGTGAAATGCACTCTGAAGTCAATTAATCTGACTGGTAAACACAATCATAGAAACTTAAAAAGATATTTCAACTTAAGTAAAGGAAAGACTTTTGTAAAGTCTTTAAGTCACAAGCTATTTGAATTCAGGCAATTAAACGAAGCTTAAGAGTGGAATTTATATGTTCATAGAACGTACACACAATTACATGACTGTTTCTATCAATCCTTCATATGTTATTCTTCTTTAGACTTATATTACGACGATACCAAGCAGGATAAATTGAAATTCCGTTCGATTTCTAAAAAGGCACTGTAGCCTGGTTCTCCAGACCCACATACACCGGCCATATAACGTTATATCGGCTACGTCAATGTCCTCCTTTTTGCACATGGCATCGCAGGTTCGTGCGCCGGCAATAAAAAGGAACCGGGAGACGTGGATAGAGTGTAGAAGTGGCGAACGACAATACTTGCCTGCAGTGGTCTCTACCTGCTCTACCGTCACTGTCCGATACTCGCATCGAAGTCATAGAAACTTTTTTCTCCCCTTGCCCATTCCTCGGCAACGATTGCTCGATCCGACGACAATCGTAGCAACAACGCTCGAAACTTACTTATTTCCTGCTCGCGAGACTTCGGTAAATAACTCCGGATCCTATGAAAAACCAGCTTCCCATCGATGATCGATAGAATTCGCTAAAATCGAAACTGCGACATTTTACCTCCGGCGGTGAAAATTTTTATTGGTGTCGTTTAAAGAAATATAAACGTTCGTCAAATATAAAATCGGAATAAAAATTCAAACTCTATCACGGTCTCTTTGTTTCCTAACCTTTAGAAACGTCACATTCAACGTTCTGGTTTGTCAAGTCAGGAGCACCGGTTTTATCCGGATACCAGACAACCAGTCGGATCGTCACATCCTTTCAATATCCATCCCCTCGTGCTGTTGACAAGCATTGGCCAATCATCCGATGGAATGCAGGGGGGTAAAATGCAAATCTTATCGGATTGTTTCAAGGGGAAACGGCAGGAGAGAGCCCGGGAACCACCGATACGCGGAACGGAAGTTACGTTTGATATCTGCGTCGGACGAACGGCCGCAGTCGTCCAGCTCTCATCCCCGCTTCGGGGCTTTTATCTTGGCGAGAGGATACTGGACGCACCGCGATAAATACCCACTCGATATAATGGATGTGTTTGTATCTACCAATAGCGACAGCGGAATAAATCCTATTTGTTTCGCGAAAGTTTTGCGAAAGGGATAAAGGGAGGGAAAGAGAGAGGAAGAGAGAGAGAGAGAGAGAGAGAGAGAGAGAGAGAGAAAGAGAGAGAAAGAGCGCGCAAGCGAGACTGGTCGCTATCGATTGTAAATTCGTATCATGGAAATTGATATTAGTAATGAATTTATGCGGTCTTTATAAAGCATCCCGATATCTCTGCCCGCCTTCTCTTTCTGTGTGATATATGTATATATTTTAATGCGGGTTATTTATTCACATTTTAATCCCAGTTCGTTCCGAGCACGATATGTTATATGCATATATATATTATACATATATACAAAAAATATATATGTAATATATATATGTACATGTATTTTGCAACCAGTACAATAAAAAAACACACTATAGCATGCCTGTATATCGATCCACGGTATTTTCGTTCATGAAATAACGAAAGATAAGCGAACCACGATGAAGCCAGAAATACGTTGAAAGATATGGTGGTTAATCACGATCCTCCTAACAAATATACGCCCGTGTTGTTCAATTACTTCCAATTAAACCGATGTGGCACGAATAACAAAAATAAAATTGGACAGAAATACGAAGATTGGAGGGATGAAAAGATAATAGGATAGAATGAGGCACGAATCGATCCTGGGGAATTTAAAATCAATCCTTGGCCGGTGTTTGCAAGCGTCCTCGGTTACACGGTTGAATACCATGGGCCATTGAGTTTTCCATAGGATCCCTCGACAGGGGCTGTTACCCTTTGCGAAATCCTTTCGAAATCGTGCGGTAAGTGATCCCCTGATCCACCCGTCGCGTACCAGACCTATAACTCTGCCAGCACGACTTGGCCGGCTTCCATTCGCGGAAACACCCCTGCTGCCACCATAGAACACCCTCTAGTCGGAATAGGGATTGCGAACCCCTGCGAGGATGCCCGGCGTTAAGGGCTGGATAGTGTTACGTTTTGACTAGACGCACAGTTTATGATTCTGATCGGCCGTGGCGGCTCACGTTTCAGATTTTATGATGTAACTACCGGTAGGATTGACCAGACAAGCCATTTGGCTTATGACCTAACCCTGTGGAGGTGAACTGGCGATACTAAAAATTCCATTACAGGTGACGGTATATCCGACAGATATAATGAATTTAATCTAGGTTCCAGTATAAAGGGGCCCTTTCTCTCTTCTTCTTTTTTATTCTTCCTGCCCTTTTTATCCTTTTTACCAATCGTGCTTCTACTCTCTTTCTTCCCATTTTTCTCTTCCTTCTCTTCTTTTGTTTCCTTGGTTTCTTCCACCTGGCTTTTACTTTTTTCTTAATCTTCCCTCGTTTATACTTTGTTTTCTTTTTCCAGCCTTTTTACCTTTTCCTTGCTTCCCTTTCTTCATTCCTTCTTTCCTTTCTTTCCGCGTTACCTTTTCTTCGCTCTCTCTCCTATTCTCCTTTCTATTTTCTTTAATCCTGTCCACGAAAGAAATTTCGCACACTTCGCTCTATCCCAACAACGGAAGAGGCTCTAAGATATCCAGTTTTGGTTTTCTTTAATCTGTCGCAGACGAAAGAAGAACGTTGGAAAATGTTATTAAACGAATCTACAGTCTCGCAAAGGTAAGGCAGGTGTATACAACAAATTGAATTTTTCCTGCATTCGACCACACGTTCGGCATTATTCTTCGCACGGTACCAACCTTAAATTTCCTCTAGCTGTTGGCTTCGTTATAATTCGCAATTTTTTACCACACGGACCGCTAGATACAGTATGTAACGAAAGCATGAATTTTGTCAGCGACGCGACGTTACAATAATATAGACAAGGCAAGTTTATGATCTTAGACAATCGTGTCTCGCGTGACGCTACCTAGTTTCAATTCTCTTTCTACGATCGTTAAGCTAGGATCGTTAAAATAGCACTATTACTTTCTAAGGCACTTAAGAAACGGGAGTAACCTTTAATGTCTTTCAACCATTTTTAGTCGTTCTGTGTAATTTTTCTATCTCGCAGGAGAAAATTTACGATAAATTCGATCAATACGAATAGTGCGTTTTAACGATGGTAAAAAGTCCGGTGCAATTCGTATCGACAACGTGCACTCGTCGCTCCGCGAACGAAACGCGAAGATAGATTGACGAAAGGAACGGGTTCTCTCTGTGAATCGAGGTCTTGTAATAAATCGTAGCTGGTAATAAATTAGCAAGCAACGCTGGCCGTATCATTGATCGTGCATTCAGAGAAACACGTTTCACGCCGTTGCGGCTTGTTTATAATATACGCGGCATCAAGTTCTCTCCCTCGCCCTCCAGATAAATTAACTCCGCTCACGCTATGAAATTAGCGATTTCAACATTAACCGTGTGTCGCTCTAATTCGCCTACTCTGCACAATCAGGTTGCAATTACCGAATTGAGATTTAATTAAATCGTTCGACCTTTGTTCCAAGCAACGACAAATGTGTACCACACGACGTCGCGATTGTGATATTTCGAATATTTTAGCGCGATAAATTTACTTTTCGGGAGTTACTCGTGGCCCATGAAAGTGTCTGAACACCTATACAAATTTTTTCTGAACATATCATATAAAACTTTTTTTATTTTTTTTTTCTTAATTTTAATTAGTAAAAGATATCGGCTATCACGATTATATTTGTAAAATTTGAAATGAATTTAAAAATGTATACGCAAACAAATTTGTTTTTATCCTTTCTGCTTGGAATTTTCACGAATACATTGGCATTTTCATTAATAGTTTGATATGTTTTATATTTTTTATTGATATGTTTTATTGATATGTTTTCCACGAAAGGAATGTATGGTATTTTGATCGATGCGAAATCGAATATTTATTGTTCAACTGCGGTAATCGTTTAGGGGAGAAAAAGAATGTGTAACAGTGGAAACAGTAGCCATTTATTTCACGTTTCTATCTGCCTCTTCATGCCGAAGACAAAGCATAAAGCGCACAAAATACAGGTCAACAACGACGTTCAACCAGATAGCAATTTGTGACGGAAGTCTGCTGTTCGGGCGCTGCGATGGAACGAACTGAGAGATATCACGCTTTGACGATACAGAATTGATATAACGGACATCATTAACGGGACGTTTTGAACGGGTATAGAACGATCTCGCGAAAGCACGTTCATTCTAACGAGTTCAATTTCCACGCAACGATTAACCTTACAAAGGTGTCGTATTTAACACATCGTTTGTGACGATGCACCGTGTAATAGAGAAAAAAGATAACGTTAAATCTACCGAAAATGAAACGAGAAGAAGTAACTTGTAAAAAAAGGTAGTATTTCTCATGAAGCGAGAATTGTCGTCCCCGAAAAACGGTACATAAAATAATTTTCCACTCAAGGTAAAAAATCGCTGTTTGTGAAACGAAGAAGAAGCGAAAAAAAAATTAACTTGCAAAGCATGATTTTGTCACTAAATTATATTTCAGCAAAATTAGCTCGCAAGAATAAACGGAATGACGAGCTTGAATTAAGGTCAAATGAGAAAAACTAACTGACAGAGAATAATCTTCCTCGCAGAAATTATTGTTTACAGAAACTTCCTGCAAAATAACTTTTTATGTCAGGTAAAAAAAATTGCTCCCCATAAAATTAATTTTCCAACAACCTGGAAATTTTGTAGGATTAGTAAGTGAAATTTATTGATCAATTTTATAGGATGCATCTGTTTTACGCGATAGTGTCAGTACAAATACTGCACACAGTGTTGATACTACCCCTAATATGTTTTATGATTCGTTCCATGATACTTGCCTGTCAACATTTAAGCAGTAAAAGAAATTGATGATGCCCAGCCTCTATAATACGAAGCGTGTGTACGAGACAGCACGTACACCTTCTAATTTGAATTGTGACCGAAATGGTATCGTGGATTTTACGAGGCTCGTTGGTTCGTTCGTGCGACGTCTTGGTACAGTTTATAGTATGGCCTTTACGAGGTCAGCATCTGGTCTACGTGACACCTCCGATGCTTCCGAAGTATTAAATCGACGGTTCGTAGGTTCTCGCACGGAGGAAATCAGTCGTCCAGCTTCACCGCGTTCAGATGTACGATCTTTCTCGTCCAAAATTTTCTCTACGCTCCCGAATGCACGAGGAGAAAAATAAATTTCATGGAGTCGAAGCTATATATTCTTGATTCAGATACGTCCGTGGTCCAAGTTATTTATTACTGTCTCCAGCGATCGAATAAAATAAATAATATTACTTAATGTATTTTAGCCGTATTATTCGTTTGTCCAAGCGACTACGATTCTCTACGCTACAGCTTTGATAACTCTGGATTTTTTTGTTATTTCTAGTCAAGTTTGGTCATATGTGTCATGACTTCCTTATTAAAACGATCTGATATAGTTTCGAATTAGTCTCGCGTGATTTTAATATATTAGTAATAGAGTTAACAGGATATTATGTTTTCTCGCGACTGGAGCGTTGCCAGACGATTAAATTATTTTATTAATGACATTAGGGAAACGAGAAAGTTTTTCAGCATACTGCAATTAATAATTCTAGACGATACAAAGTATTTATTCTTGCATAAATTACAAAAATCTCTGGCTTTTTACTTTTCGATCTCCGTAAAATTATCAGCTGCGATTGATAAATAACGATTGTTTCATGTATGAAGAAAGTTCAGTGCAAGGAAGGATGAAGGTACCTTACTGCTCAAACAATCTTTTACGTTTTCACGACAGTGTAGGTTTACATAAAGCTAAGTTGTGCGTACACATGAACGCACGTGAAAATGTGCGATAAGAATCGCGTGAATTTTTTACAGCCGGCAAATAGCGAGTCATTATTTTCCAGAGAGAAATGGCCACAGTAGTAAAAGCGTTTCTTGGTCACACGTCGATGGATAGTTTTATGGGAAGGTATACTGATGACCAAAGATATATTATGATATGCTTTTAAAAGGAGAATCTAGTTTCTGATTTTGTATGATAAATAATTGAACATTAAATAATTAAGCATTTGTGCCACGTGAACACATAACTCTGATGTTCAGCATCCCTTTAAAGCGGGTAGATTCTACCTTTGCCTTCTCTCGTCTTTAGCCCACTCCACCTACAGCTTGGTCCTTTCCAATCGCGATTCTCAGTTTCCAGCCGTTTCTCCACATTCCTTCGCACATCTCCGGACCGTACAAAGATCATAGAGTCCTATGTAGAAAATACCAAGCGTCTGTGGATCGCTAAGGGGCCATGCTGAAAAGCATACCTCAAATGCAAGATACTATTTGTATGCAGATAGTATTTGCCGATTTTCCAGCAGACTGGAGAATAACTTGGGAAACATAACGATGTAAAAGAGATAAACGTAGAGGAAAAATGTTATTAAAACGAGGATCGAAAGTATCGCTTACGAAATTCCCAACATCGATTTTATTCCCCCCTCTCGAATTTTAATTCTCTCGTCGTCTACGTAAAAAAATATTCCACCCAATCAAGGCAATCATTCGAATTACCAAACCAATCCATAGATTTTGTATCCTCTTACAAACACACATCTGTTTCTAACGTTAGAATTTGTCCGATAAAAAAAATTCCAAGCGAATACCTTAGAAAAGCGTTTCCAATTCATTTACAGTCGCCTTTTTAGGGATTCCCATCAGGAGAGCTATTCGAAAAGATCCACACACGCGATTTTCCACGACTCAACGGGGACAAGGTGCGACCGTTTCAAAGCCATTACCTTCGAGTGCGTCGCGGGACGCCTCTTCGATGCAATTCTTTCTTCAAATCGGCGCCATAAGCAAACTGTGCGTTCGTATTTGTACGGAAAAGAAAAAGAAGCTTCCGGCCTTTTCCCAACGAGTAGCAAACGCGTTAAGAGCCCCGCGACACAAAGAAACAATACCAAGCGCGAACGTTGGCCCGTGTGGTTTCAAGTAAATTCCAAGCGTGGTCACTTGACTCAAGGCATGCCCTTTATCCCGCCGTAACACGTATACACACTGTGTGCACGTTCCAAGGGTGGCCGCGTGCTTACCACGAGCCGATTCTCTCGTTCCTCTTTCTCCTGACCGAGATGATCGATCGATCGTGCCAGGTAGCGCGAGGCACTTTACAATGACTGTGCCACGGTAAATTATTCAGTGGTCGCCGATGTCTCGATGCGAATGATGTATTCGCGTTAGATATTTCGACGATAAGACAGGAGGGTTGCTGGGTGAACAACGAGGGACGGTTGATAGTGACGTTTCGAAGAATTATACACCGCGAACAGGATACATATTGATCGTCTTCGATCGATCGTTCCGGATGAATGGTAGGGAAATCTGATCACCGGAACTGCGCAACCCCGTAAGCAATTTCATGGACGAGTTTTCGATGTAGTCAGGTGCGGTGTACTCGTGCTCACCTCTGCTTGTAACCTGGGCGTTACGATTCACGCCAGTGAATCATACGTATGCAAGGTATCACTTTGTAAATCTGATGTCTGCAGTATTCATTTAGTTCGGATCGGTTATTGGTATAATTAGAGAGGTATCGATAAAGGACTGGTATGTATAAATCTAAGCGAATTATTGGGCCGTTACACGCGCGCAGCTGTGCCGCGGCAGCTTGCGTCGTAACGATGTGGCAATTATATCGATGACGCTTCTTCTAATAAATAATACCTCTGTGAATTATTATTAACGAGTACATATATTTCTATAGATGTATATACTGTGTATCGATACTATGCAACATTATATTCGATTGCGATTCGATTCCGTTTCAATAGCCTCCAAAAGATAATTCGTTAGAGAACATGGGATATACATATATGGTTTAGTGGAGCCAACCGGTTGATATTAATCCCTAATTACGCCACAATTATAGGATCGTGTAACCAGCGGCGGTTAGTTAATTGGACCGATCAACGTGATTTCGCGAAAAACGTAATTGGACGTAATCACTGGAAAAGGCACAAAGTCGATTTCTCAATCCTCGACAGGCGATCGTTCGACTCAAATGAAACAGATAATATCTCCGCGTTCGTATTTCCGAATGATCTATCCTGGCCTTCACCTCGACCTTGATGTCTCTTGTTTGTCTTAAGTTAGATCGATGATGCTCATGATTCCAGCGAAAGGCGTCTCGAGCGAGTTCTTTATCGAGCGTTTTCAGAGGAGTAAAAGCTTCAAGAGAAGCAAGAGGAAAATCTAGGATTCTTCCAACGCATCGACATCTTCTTTCTTCCTAGACTGTCTATCAAGCCTTCTGTTCCATCGTTCCTTGCTCTATTTCTGTTCGTTCCCTCTCTCCTCTGTCGTTCACCCTGCGAGAATTGGGGATTTGCGGTTTACCAGTAGCGTCGCGAGTACCAGACGCAAAAAACAAATGAACGAGCCACGAAAGGTGGCCTGGAGGAGGGCGGCAACCTGGATCTGGAAGCTGGTACCGTCTCGCGTTGCTTCTTTCTTTCTTTTCGTTCTCTTTTTTCCCTCCAGTCCGTTTGTTTCGTTTCTTTCTCAGTTCGCGAACTCACCTCCCACGACGAAGGTTCGGTTCTATAAAAGAAACACCTTTCTTCTATTTCTGTTTCAACTTCGACCTCACCCCCTTTATCGGAGCTACACTTCAGAGCCTCTGTTTCCGCGAGTTATCGACGTTGGCCGATAAATTTGAAACGAACGAAAGGAAAACAACGGAGGGAAGAGGGACGGGACGGTTTTCCAGGCATTTACCGTGCTCCATTTAACAATTATTTTAATTTTATTCCATTGTTTTATGTCGACCGACGTTTAAACGGCTCGCTATTGTTCGCAACCGTGATCGATGTACTTTAATCGATCCTCAATCCAAAAACAAAAATCGTTTGACGAACGTGGCATTATAATTCGTGGTATTGTCGACATATCACGTGGAAACTACCTTTCTCAAACCTACAAACATATTCCTGCCAACGAAACGAATTTTCAGTGAAAATGATACTTCGGTAATCTACATTTTCGAGCATACATATTACGATTAATTAAAAGCGATCATTTATATAGAAAAATGCACGTCTCGATAAGTAAAATGAGAAGGGTGAATGGTCAGACGGATAATACAGAACGCGTCTGATCAATCAAGTAGCATAAACAGAATATCATACAGCGAGCGATATTCGTAGTAAGACAAACCAAATATTGAAAATCTCTATCCTGAAAAGAAAATGATTTTCGAGCGAAATATAATTATACCGATATTTAACCATAGATGTGAAATCTCTATAAGACCTTTTATAAATATGACAAAATTTTTTATTTCAGGAATCTGGGAGTAAAATTAAACTTCAGTAGAAAAATCTATATGTCTACAGACACTAAAACATTATTATTATAAAAAGCGAGAAACTGACAACAGAATTCTCTGAATAAATACGAAATTTATGTATCGTCCTCTATACTTGTCTCGTTTCTGAAAAACAATTGGACCATTTTTCCACGGGATCTTTTAAAACATCCCTCTTTTTCTTTGCCGTTCTATCAATAGCACTCGTTAATGCGTCATTATCCTCTCGTAATACCGTTAAGCTGAGCCATGCTTCTGCGCGCTCTATGCGCTTTTAAATCCCACAACTCCTCTTTATTTATTTGCACGATAAAAACGAAATAACAATAGCTCATCATCTATGAGGCTATTATTCGAAACGTTTCGTACGTTTGCAGGAGATCGTATATTCAGTGGAATCATCACAACAATCGAACGGCAAAGGATTCCGAAGGACGGTGTAAAGTAACGAATAAATGGGAAACGATTATTACTGACGCGAGTTTACACGCGGGTCCAGGTATCGGCTGGAGAAACGGATGACGGTCGTACCTCAGCCCGGAGTATATCGTAAAAATGAAGACCATCGTAAAATCGGGCGACTGATGTTTTCGTAGACTCTCTCTATAGACAGGCGAACTGGAAAGCATCTTCAATAAATAGAAACGTTTTTTTTTTCTTAGAAGTAGAGTAGTTTTATGAAATCAGCGGCGAGGAATCGAGCGGATCTCTAAACCGATGGTTCGCGTGCCAGCTCTGGTTCTGGCATGCCTCAAGATTATCGATTCGACGGCGTTTGTTGGAATACAAACGACAGCCACTTAGTCTTCCGCCTCTTACGTAACCCCCTCTGCCTTGCCTTTATTGGGTTATTACTTTGATTTGTCACTTCTTATATGGTTCCGCTTATGGAGTCGAGGGATACGCGGTGAATTTTGCCAACTTTTCTTAGGTTCAGCCATCGAACCGTTCTTGCACACTACGAAACCGCTAAGGTTATCCAGTAATCACGATGAAGATCGAGAAGCTTGCTCAAGGCAGAATATATTCGGTTCTCAAAGGAATAATTCAGCTTCTTTAATTGGAAGTATGTAATGAATGAGTAAATCCTCATAAATTCCCGAGGCATCTTACTAAGTTCTATGATTCGTGTTCATTAGGAATTCATCAGTTTCTTAATATTTATGCCAACGCTTCGGTGTCTCACCGTCACTCTATACTTTGCTTCCGATGAAATTCATTCGCCAAGCTATAACGCGAGCAAAAATCTCATTTTCATCGTTTCTTCATTCTCCAAAGCTAATCTGGTGAGTTTGACGTATCTGTTCGGAAACCATTGTCTCTAAAATGTCATCTTTGCTGTTAATTTTCTTTGACTGTTGGTCGTGTCTTGATAAAAATAAGAGGAGAATTCATGAAACATGATCATTAGCGAACACGTATGTATCATTCATAACCATACGCGAAGAGAACGAGTAGCGCGACAATTAGCCAGCTCCTGCGGCCTGGTCCCGTACACGATCTGCTAGCCGGTTAACGAATCCCAGCACGTAGGAAACGACCAGATTTTAAGCTCCACGTGAGATGCTAACCGCGGCGATCTAATTATGCAATTTAAATTTGAATCAACGCGCGTGGGGCGCTGGCGAACCTCGTCGCATGTGCTAGCAACGCTCATTTCAAAGGGAATAACCATGAGAATCTGGCTAGTTTCAGACAATTTATTTTTTCCGTTTCTTCTTTTGGACGAGTTTCGAGCGCAAAATTGGTAAACTACGAAGCGGAAGGATGCTTGTTGTGAAGAAAGTAACGGTTACACGCGCGTAGTATTCCTGCTTGGAATCGGAGGATTTTGTTGTGGAGTAGAGAACGATGGAAAAGTAAAATGATGCTAAGTGAAATTTGGAAAAATTACTACAGAGGATTATAGCAATGGAACGTGCAGCATCAATGTTGTAGACTTTTCTTTCTTGAAAATTTTTCTCATAAAGATTTTAAGCGAACTTGTATTAAAAGGAAAATATAACTAATTGTAAGTCAAAAGATTCGACTACTGTAATATTGTTAATTTTAAGCGAAGATTGTGAAAGAAAAAAAGAAATCAACTCAACGTACATGAATCTGGTTAAAAAATAAACATTGTGATCTGGAAAAAGAAGATAGTGGAAATAGAGAAGGTACAGGCGAGATTTTTCGTATGCATAAAGTGTATATTGAAAATCATATAAAAGCTATCGAAAGTTACTAAGGTGAATTGGAAGTTAAATTACCATTAGTCGAAGGAGATTTGTCAAACTCACTGAAACTTCTATTCGTATTCGCCTGTTTAATATTAATTTATTGTAACCGTTGTTATTCTCCATAATTTGTCATCAAAACTTATAATAACCTATTAATTACCATGTACAACATTTTCAATCAGAACTATAGTTACTTTAATGAGCATCACTATCCTTCGATCACGCTTAACGATCAATCTCATCACACAACAATTCCCCAAAGTAAATTCGCGAACTTATTTCCCGTCCCATTACACTCGGGATCTTAAGCTCGATCAATTCGATAAATTACCCCGCTATTTACCAAATAACTTCCTTTCAGTGGAACAAACTCAGTTTTTCCGTGACACGTAAACGTTTAGAGGGTTTTGGTTTTCCAAGAAACGAGACAGGGATGAAAGAGAGATGAAAACGGAAACGAAACAAGGGTCGAAAGGTAGAAAGAGAAAGATAGAGAACAGCGGTAACAGCACGTTGAAGCTGGCAACGCTTGTTGTACGCGGATGAAACGTGCAGATCCCCTGGCACAGTTCCGGCTTACACGTTTGACAGCTGAGGAAATTATATTTCTCAACTGCCATTTAAGTTTGCGCGTCGCTTCGTTCATCAGGCCGAATAGGCAACTGGCATCCCCTTGGTGGATTGCTCTTCCTTCTTCCTCTTTCCGTTCATATTCCCCGGTTCTACCATTTCTCTTATCCTTCTCAGATCCTCGGCAATCCAACTTCGTGGCTTAATCCCTTGATGGTAACACGATCTGGATCTCCGACTCGCGCGAAATCCTCGCTGACGTTCGGCCACGTTGTTACTGACAATCGTATAATATATCGTGATATTATTTCGCGGGAAGGGATGATATGCCTTCCAGGCTGCCCTCAGTTCGGTTTAGGGGGGAATTTGATTACAACGTTAATGAATTGCCTTTTGTCTAACGGAATTCAGCTTTCTCGCAATAGAATCTCTCCTTCCGGTTTCCAATCTAACGAGTAGAATCCGAGGAAACCCTGCGAATGCCAGATTTCTCCATTGGTTTACGTCGAGTTTTTAAGCACAGTATCTTGTTTCACTGCGATATCTCTCAATGAGATTTGGAAACGTGACGTCATAGAATTTGCGTGGATGACGAATGATCAAGGATTGAACGAAAATTTATATTAAAGTTTCGAATGAGAATGAGTTCAGAGAATGAGGTAATGAATAATGAGTTCTAGAATGCATTGCATTACATCGGATACTTGTCACGTTGTAAGAGGGAAATCTTTAAAAATACGCAATATCGTTAGAATCGTGAATCAAGTCAATTTACTTTCAATTCGTTCATTAAAACAAAGCGTAACATAAATTTGTAAAAAAGCGTTTGCAATATCATGACTTTCTCCTTTTTCCAATTTATAGAATCAATTAATGCGCCTTCCGAATGGCTTCATTGTCAGAGAATGCATAAGAGTCAGAATTGAGGTATTTTTTACAGAGTCTAGAGTCGTTTTGCTCTTAAACTATTATTATTACTTTATTATTAAATGTTGTGTATTATTTAATAAGTACTACTCTTCCATAAATAGAAACTTGTCGGCAACCCAAAATTCCTCCAACAATTTGCAGAAAATCCATTTCTCCATCGAATTATTGTCACACCGTTTCTACACACTTTGCGACAATTTAACTTATAATTCACTGAAGTCGCAACACGTTCTATAGCCACTCGAATAGTCTCTTATTCAAGCTTGCCAACGAGTGCATTCGACGTGGCGCCACGTCGAAATCGAGAGACAGCAACGTCAGGGTTGGTGACAGCAGCCTGGCTCAAAGTCAATTCGAAATACAGACAGCTAGATCGTAGCCCGTGCCTTTTAAGGTGATGAAAGGAATCAGCATTGAAGGTGTCGTCGGATTTAATCGTCGCTTTCAGGGTATCCGCGAAGTAACGAACGTCTCTATGTTAGTCTCGCATTTCGAGGAACGTTTCGAAAGAAGAAAGAAATGGATCGTGTTGGAAAAGTCGATGCAACCTGAAGCAAGGACGTCTAACGAACTACGAAAAAGTACGTCGTAAAAGCTTACCGTTTTCTGATTGTTGCGCCGCTGTCTTGATAAACCTCGATGACCGATTCGGAATTCAAGATCGCAAGGATAAAGATTAAAGGGTACGGCGGTGGAATAACTTACTTTCGGTAACCGTTCTAAAAGCAGCCAGGTCACGTACTTTCTTGTAGCAGCTGCTGGAAATTTAAAGCCGATTCCATTCGCTTTGTCGTTCCGAGACTTCTACTTTTGCGATCGTATTCTCCGATCGATACCACTCGTCAGGTTGTTAATTGTATCACGAAAGCCGTTCTTTCTCGAGCCAAAAAGTATACGCGTGAAAAGCGAGCAACCGAGATATTTCCGAGAGACAGGGGAACGGGATACGTTCTCCTTGATTATCACGTCGAGTATTCCCAAGATACACGAACGGTCGTTCTCGTTTTTCTCTTGAAACGTATTTTCCTGGGTCGCGCATTCGCGTGTCCATGTTAGACCCTTCATATTTTCTGAATGAACACGACATGCTTGTTGTTGGCTTGGCGTAGTAATTCATGTTACTCTACCACGCACGAGACAGTTACAGCCTGAAAACCGAATCGTCCTTATTCTCCAAGCCGGTTATTCGGCGCGACATTCTACTCTTACTCGAGATTAACGCGCATGAAAATATTAGAAGACCGGCAGAGTTCCCTTTTCTCTTCCATTCTGCGAATGGCTGCGGCCAATTTAACCCTCTATTCGTATGCAGAACGAGCCGCGTGTGCACTTGCTTCGCGCATATGTTACATGCTTAGCTTGCTGTCTATCTAGCCTGCTGTTCCGGAATTCTGCGTGGATCTATCGGCCAGCTGGACCTAATGGTCATTTCACGGACGAACACGTATCCGTTTCGCGTACAGTTCCGCTCAAAACTCCCCCGTCTTCTCTCCCTCATCCACCCCCACCTGGCTTTCCTAATCAGCGTGAAATTAACTGTCTCCGTTGCTAGTTGCAAACTCGAACTCGTGTTACGCGACTGTGAGCCTGCAGGATTTTAGCATAAGCGCCGATACAGGAATTCCACGTGCATTGGATGCGATGAACTTCATGCGGAACGAAAGATCAAAGGACCGTAGGTGTCACGTTTTTAAAACTTGTCCGCCGTATATTATGATCTAGATTGTCATAAGTACGTACGAATAGTAGAAGAAAACGATGAGAATTAGTGTTATTTCCAATCCATGGATTTTTATGCATTTTTGGAAAATTTAAAGATATAAATTTAAATTTAAAGGATGCATATACCTACTGTGTGAAAATATATAAAATATTTCAAGTATATTATTAATTGTAATGCTTAGTAGGTAAAACAAATTTCTATTTAGGTTCCAGTGCTTTTAGTTATGTTACTAAAAATATGAATTATTAATCATCCATGGCTTTGCATAGACATGTACAAAAATCTATATTTGGATAATTTTTATATTCCCAGTCGAATTCAGATCTTAAAAATGCTAATACTCTTGATAACGACATTGTTTCAAGAATATTATAACGATATTCGGAAGGTATTTTACATCAAAAGATCGTTTGAAAGTTTGTAGCATGTTTCGATGATTTTAATATTCCCAGCCGAATAATTCTGATTTTCCAAATTCCAATAAATTCGACAGCAGTGTCGATGTATTCGAAGAGTGCTTTATCATATATCAAAAGATGTTCCACGAAACGTTATATGTATTGTGTTTCTAAAATTTCTAGCCGAATAATTCTGATTTCTCAAATTCCAATAACTTTGACGGTAATAACGTTGAAAATCCCTGGAGGGTATTTTGTATCAAAGGATCGTAGTGTCGTCTTTTGAAAGCTTTCTAAAGTGGTAATACGTAGGTTAATGGATCGTAAGTAGGTGATGTAATGAAACGAGACACCTCCAATTACAATAATTTCTGTATTTCGAGCAATATAGTTGCGAATCGTAAGATGTAAGTGGATGAGTGATGCCACGTGAAAATTTCGCTTCACGTGACAAGAACATGCATTCCACGTGAATCCCTTAAGAGTGTAGCATGATTGCGAAGAGAATTCATGCGTAAATTATAGCAATTATCTTAAAGCTAAAATTACTATTTAAATGTCACATTTGTATTTATTCGCTTATGCACGTTTCGCTTGTTCAAGTATAAGAATCTTCCAGATAATTTTAGTACTCTCTGTTGCAACGGTTCTCTTCTTTTAAATTCCAATAATCTTAACAGAAGTAGCATTCGTAATATTTACTTACTCGACTGCTTTGTATCTCCTGAAAGTTCTGTTTCTCCCTACAAGCAATATCCCCATAATCGCACATAGAAAAAGAGAAGAAAAACTCATCGAGAAGTGTCTCGAAACCTGGCCAAGTCCTCTGTCGCAGCCCTCGCGTCAACCCTCCGTGCAAGGGTCGAAACTTACGACCATGAACTTGCGAGTTATGCCCGTTGCCCTTGCGGAGAATAAAACACAACCCAGTGGTTGGGTCCGAAGTGCCTCGGGGAGCGATAAAAAGACTGCTGCGTCGCGGCTACGTTTCGAAATTTACTGGATATATTCTCCACCCCTTCTCTCTCTATCTCTCTCTCTCTTTCTAACCATTTCTATATACGTGTATTACCTACGTGTACTTGTACGTACGTTTGTGTTTTACGCTTTATGAATCTCACCCTCGATCACACGAGTCTCGATCGCTTTCGCGAAGGACGCACGTTCCTCTATCTGTCCGGAATGGTTCTCCGGTTGCGGTGTTTAATGCGCCCCGTGTATGGTCATATTAGAGCTGTATTTTCGTTACCCATTACGTTTTACGGGCCGTTATGTCGCGGCACGCGGGAACTCGAACCGCATCGAGCCGAGGCGAATGATTCGTGGAAAAAGGAGTGGTTTTCCAGGGCTGGACTGTCCAGGGATGCATGGTGGGTTGCTCTGTCACGGTTAGTGCACGTCCGAGAAATTACCAACTCTTCTCCTTTCTGCCCTTCTTCTCCTTTCATCCCTTTTCATTGCCTCGGCTTGTAATTGTATTTGCTGCCGGGGCGTAAGAAGCAGAGCCAGGAATTTTTCGTGCTTCTGTGGAATACGAGACCCGTTTCTATACGATGCAACGCGTAGCCCGCGCGTAAACATTGTTCTGAATTAAATGCGCGATGAATGGCCGCCGAGACAAACAACACGGGCTACGTATCTTGGCGAATTGTAATTAACAGTACGAAGCAGGAGAAAAAAAAAAAAAGAAAACGAAGGAAGAAGGGTTGAAATAGGAGGGGTGCACGACGAGGAGCACAAGCAGAGGTTAGACGATCGGTTCGAATCGATCGATTCACTTCGTTCTCGCTTTCTCTCTCTTTCTATCTCGTTTGGTAATAAAGATCTCTTTTGCCAGGCTCGTTCCCGGGCCTTATTATTATACGGTGACGCGCGAATTTGCATTATTGAGTTTCACGAGCGGCGAAATTCTAACGGGTATCGATTATTCTTTAAAACGGGCGGCGTGCAGCTGTTTCCTTAGTAACCGGTAATTTCGTAGATCCTCGCTGACGCGCATCGTTATACCGTTTATCCGGAAATTAGCAATTTCATTTTGCTTCGGCCGTAATTAATTTTCGATGCATACGCGCGATTGTGTGTTTTAATATCCGATCTTCTTTCCAGCTTTTCACTCCCCCGGCCATCCCTTTCACTGACTCTTCTCACTCGTCGGGCTCAAAGTATCGCTTGCTCGTCGTCGATATAAATAACTCCCCTGCCCCCGGATTATTCTTCTTTTAATATTTATCGGGAAAAATCTGTTTTTAAGATCCCCTCGCGGATTTCCATGGAAATTGATGAATTCTGGTATCGATATATGAATGCAAATTCCTCCGCGATTTTATTAGACGAACTTTGACACTTCTTTCGTACTAATTTTCGTTTTTTTTCGGTTATAAATACGCCGTCGTTCTACATATTTTATATGTTGGTTATTATGAATCGCGATTTTGTTTTAGATGAAAATCTGATACAGGAATTCTTTAACAGTAAGTCTATTTTACTTCTAACGAAGCTCGTTTTTATCCCAACAAAAATTCCCGTTTTTCAGTATCCCCTATAAATAAAACGAACTCCGTAACCACGCTATAGATACTAATACCGCGGAAATTAGGCAAGAATCAAGAGCCTTACAGAACTCATTTCCTCTAAGTATAAATTGCTTGTTCCCCAACACTTTCATTCGGTAGCTGCAAAAAGTATATGCACGTACCCTTATTGTCTAATTTATTTTTTAAATCAGGTTTTTCATTTCGTAGTAACAGTATCAAATTATTGTACTCATAGGAAGGTATAATACTACCAAATGATACGAATACATTTGGATCTATTTAATTAGCATGTAAATACTGTAACAGATTTAACAATCTGCAAATAATTTTTCTAATCACTGTAGATGAAACAAATTTTGGTACTTATTTAGAATAGCGACGTACAATGCGGCATCTGAACAAGAATTCAAAACAAAGACAAAAAAATGCATATAATGTGCAGCTTTCCTAAAATGCTTCTTTAATGTCACATATCGGTAGCTGGTGGCCAGTCCCGTTTATAGCCATTAATATTTCGTCAAATGGGTTTGTATCGTTCGTTAACCAGCGCCAGGAAAAACAGGTATTTTTAGCGCCGCACAGTGTGGCGTGCACTGGACTAACGTCGAGATAGTCATTGGCCAATTTTGATCTTACAATTTGTTGATATCCAAACCAGTCTGTAGCTAAGAAATATAAATGTAAGCGATAATTCTTAAAAAATTCAATAGAGAACACATTATCCTTAACCTTAGCTCAATCTTGTGCCTCGTAATATAGTCTAAAATTTCTAACATACGTGAAGTTAAAATACAATGAAATATCTATTTTGAGGTGATATTGGTATTTCAAATAAATACCCAAAATATTCCTTTTACATACCAAAATAGGTATCTAAAATATTTCTTCTAAATAATTTCCCCCCAAACTTTCTAACTGCGATAGATACCGATGCTCAATACCATCCAAACCCTTTTTCCATCTTTCGCAGTATCCACTGGCAAATCCCATTCTGCTACAATTCCCCTCGTCGCGTCGCGTCGAAGCTTAACAAATTTCCGGCCCCCGATCTTTCTTCAGCGTGCCAATTTTTCCATACAAATCACCCACAACCACCCACCTTTCATATCTCAAAGTGTCTCGAAAGATGAACGAGCCGCGACACCCCGCGGAGACGTCGCCTATACATCGAGCATCCCAGTCAGTGCGAAGAAAGAGCCTCCACCCGCGAGAGTAGCGTGCTCGTGCACACGGCCGACGTTCCGAAAATTTAAGCAAGCTGCCGTGGCACGCACGAAACCAACCAAATTGAAGTGGCGCATGGAAATGGTGGAGACAGGTCGTGACAGAGACGCATACACAGCAACGAGAGGGGCAGAGAGGCGGAGGTGGTTTCCGCGTCTCGTCGAGTCGCGTGAGCGTGTACAAGCGGCGTTCAAGCAGCGTCGCGGCCGATCGATCGCGTAAACCGTCCCTCATCGTACTACTTGGTACCGACGATGAATGTATTTTATCAATTTTTGCCGTGGCCACGCGGACGCGTCCACGAATCGCGCCGGCGAATTTGCATGATTAATCATTTCGACGTCGCGTGTTGGTACCGGTTCGCCTGATCGGTTAAAACGAACGATGACGAAACCAGAGAGGGAGTGGATACGAGCCACCGGGAGATGCGTCGACGTGCACGGAGAATTATGAGTTTCCGACGCGGCCACGTAACGGGGAATTTGCGTGGGATAAAGCGGACAACCGGCTGCGCGGCTGAGATTAGGTTCCAAAACTGCACGGTTTTCGGTTATGTAAGGATACTTTTAGAATTCTGCTCGGGTGCACAAAATGCTGGGTTAGATGCACGGCATTTGCGTTCTTTTCTTGCGCTAGTTTTATAGCAGAATTGGTTAGAGATGTATTCTTGGAAAAAAGAGACGTCGAGAGGTGAAATTAAAATGTTCCAACCGATTGCACCTCCTCTATGCTATTTTAATTCACTCGTGATTCTCTTTTTAATATCTGTTCTTGTAATTCGTCGTTATTACCATCTGTTTTTAGTAGCATCGGGTTATATAAAACTCTTCGTGGGCTATTAGTATAGCGTAAACTAATTCCTCTAATATCAAACATGAATTTTGCTTTTTCCACAATTCTTCATTGTATCGCTTTCTTTTTCTTCTATTCTCTTCGATGCACAGAGAATTCTTGGCTCTGAAAATAAATTTTTCTTTCAAACGTAAGAAGAACAGGGCTAGGAAAACGTTGTAATCGACTTGCTTGATAACAAATGGATCCTCTATTCAGATTCTCAGACCGTCAGTGACGAATCCGTTGCATAATCTTCATTAATCGCATCAGATTTAGCTGGTAAGCTCTTTGAAAGCGATTACTCGATTGCGTAGAATCGATGATCGGACTCGTTTCGCTTCGACGCTTCTTCCCCTTTCTATTTTACAATTCTGCTATTGGTACTGTTCGAACAGAGCGGTAACAATGTTAGAGTTTTCAACAATCTCTCTTTGTTCCTTGCGATGCTTGAACAACAGTTCCTTAGGTACTTGAATCGCTTTAGGGTCTTGACAGCTCAGAGTAGCAAATTACTTCGTGAAGTTACTAAATGTAGGTTGAGTGAGCATTTAACCACGAACTCAGGCTAAAACAATTTTCTTGGTCTTCGTGGTATTTCTGAAGCCCATGTGGTCGAGTTGCTCTTGAAGAATATCGCGATAAAATTTTCTGTTCCTTCTTGAAATTGTTCAATTTTTTATTCAGAAAATCAAAAATAAAATGAAATTCAACCTTAAAATGTCAGTGCACAATGGAGTATCATTTATTTTTTATAATTCATGATGGAGTTATAATTCCTGGATAAAATAGTATTTCTTTACAGAGATGATCGAAAAAAATAATTTTCGTGATACAACAAATAAAGTAGAACATAAGCGAATTTTACAAATTACGAATTAATTAACTTATTGCTGATTGATAAACCTATTAAAAAATTGCAAATTTGTAAAATCATAAATTGTGAAAGACGAATACGTAAGCTACAAATTGTATGTTACCTTGCCAACTCACTAACGCTATTAGTCGCTAAATTGTTATGCAAGAGGACCCAGAGAAGTATAAATAACAGAGAGATATTTCAGAAATACCTAAAATAAGTGGGAAAATGCAGTTCTCTACTAATATTCCAGGATTAATCAAAGAATGTACGGTTGCACAAAGAAGTTTTTGAGAATTTCCTGTAATTTGATTAATGATAACGCACTTTCACGTATTACACGGGATACAGGCGGATAAAATGGGAAAAATATTCAAATTCGGGTGTGTCGTTCGTGAATATTTCTGTTTATGCGCCGTGACACGAATACAGAACACGGATTTTTAAAATTCAATCCCGCGAGTATGTCTCTGTCGGAAAGAAACGAGTCATCCGAGCAAAGCAAATTCGCAAACACCGTCTATCCTAAATGTTTCCGGAGCAGCGGTGTGCTCGTCATTTTTTAAATTATTCCATTTTCTCCGTTGGCCATTGTCGACTATTTCTTATTCATTGACAAAATATTCTCGGCATTCTTCCATTCTTCCAACGAGGACGAATCTTTCTCCTACGATTTCACTGTTGCGTCCCTTTTATAAAGACGCTATGTCTAGCAAATATGGTCGTTTAACAAACCACGGAATTATATACTGTCGTTCATAAGTATTAGGTCACTTATTGGTTTCCTGTCAAATGTCATAATTAATTTACTTTGTCAAAAAGACAATTATGCTGGATGCATTCATACAAAATTGTAATCCGATACACGCAGAGAAAATTTGTGGAAGCTATTTAGAGTCATGTAATTATAATAATTATGTGTTGACATACGCGGTTTTTCAATTTGTGTAAATTCTATTGGAAACAAATTTTAGTAAATTGCGTAAGAAATTCCAAGAAGTCTGTCCGAAATTTGAAGATAATTTATTGGAAGATAATTTAGGAGCTGAATATGGAACCGAGTATCGATAAATGAGATACTAATCTGTACTACAAAATTGATTAAAATGATGATTGAAAGACCCAACATAAAATAAGATTGGACTTTATTATACAAAATCAATGATATTATCGTTATAATAATGAATATATTGGTTCGTTATATCTGTGATTTGGACTGAAATAATTTTTAAAGGGTTTCCAGAATTTCCTAATGATGGCTCCGATTTATCATTTTCCATAGCTGTCTTAATACTTATGAATAGGAGTGTATTTCGAGTTCCATCTGCAAAATGCTCGTAGAAGAACAGACGACCGACTACCAGTGTTAAGTCTAACGTGCAAAATTTCCACTGGGATCCTCAACTTAACGATGGTTGTTAAAAAGCCATAAACCTTGTTCCATCTTGCTTCTCCACCTAAAATTCGTGCCTCCATCCCCTTACAGCATGAATTTTACTACCACAGACTCGTTTCTCTCACGATCAAATTGTACGAACAACTTTACCACAAAGTGTCTCAATCTACGCGCTGCATCTATGAGAATAAGCTTGCGTGAGAAGAAAATCAATCGTTTGGTCAGACGGTAGTTTTGTCAGTGGAATGGCCTGACTAATAGATTAGGTTATGGTTCTGGTTAGTTCAAATTTACATATCGTTCATTTATACGATCATAGAAAATAAACCCTTCAACCAGTCATAGGATAGAAAGTTGGAATTAAGAAATTCTTAATAATTCAGCTGGATCAGTCAAGAAACTGATCAGGTCTATTTTTAGAAAATTTCTGAATCTCAGGATAGGTGAAGTTTCTAGAACTAACGATTAACATTTCATTCTTCAAAAATCAAATAATTGACACCGGAGAAATTAACTGCGATTGTCACAGAAGTTTCAATTTGTTTCCTGAATAGCATATCCAGAAATATTTAGGTAACGGTTCTTGTATTTTAAAAATGTCTAATGAAATATTCTTTAATGATAGCTTTTATAGTTAAGAAAACTTACGATTTTTTAGATGTGTCGGTCTTACTTTACGTAATGCTGCGAATTTTCACGTAAGACTTGAATCATTGTTAAAACAGATTGATTCATCAGACGGGTTTATGGGCCAAAATGAAACAAGAACTTTTTTTAATGGATTAAGCTGCTATGATTATAGGTTAAAAGCCCGTAATTATTCCGAACTCACGTACGTTATCTACAAGTGGGCGGAGCAAATGAAGGGCTGTTGAGTCTCGTGATATTGCAATGGATATTAACCAGGATAAAAAAAGGAATAAATTATCGCTCTAGCAATTTTCCACAAATTCCCGTGGAACACCGGATACATCGCAGAAATATTCGTAACGGAAGAATGGCGTAACGTGTATCATTTCTCTAGTGGAAAATGCAAGCGGCGCGCAACGGTATTTGTGGCGTGTATCGTGTTGTGAAATCAAATCAATATTAAATTACTTGTTCGTTAAACTGTTCCCGCAATTTATTTGTGCCACTGTTCTTGTCCAAAACGGATGAAGGAAAAGCGTGGAAATTACAGTTGGAAATTTAAATAATTCGGGGAAACGCAACACGGAGAGTTGAACAAATTTTTCAACAAAACGACTGAGAAAATGTGGCACGCGTGGAATTTTCTATGTTTGATAAAACACGCGCATGCAGTAAATGGGAGTTTTCTTGTACACGCACCTCTCTCCGTTTTATAGTTTATTAGTCGTCGCGAGACTGTCGTAACCTTTTCTTGGAAAATCCCTATGGCACTTTTTACGATCGTTCGTGATACTCAGTTGCGCAGTCCTACTATGTCCCTTTCCCCTTTCACTTTTTCCTTTCCTTCCTAATCTTTCCTTTTTTTCTTTTTGTTGGCTAGGTTATTTCACTAAAGGATCTTCCCGCTGTGGGAAGCTTACAAACCAACCCGATAACCGCGTTCTCAGTATCGATATCGGCGATTCGACCAGCGTTACGGCCACTCAAATATCAAAGGTAAAAAGTAAAACTGTCTCAAATCCTCTGATCGATGTTCTGGTGTAAAAAATTCACGAAACGATTGCGAAAGGTCCGACGACTATATCGATCCATGAACCATATACGTATGGATTCTGATTGAAATTGACGATTCGTGATGTACGCCGATGCACATGTGACTTCATTTTATTTTTGCACATACGTAAACACATTATGTTCCATCGAGACACATTTTCATCTTTGTCGCTTCCCGATCGAGCAAAATTAATTTTCCTGGCTCTTTTCATCTCGCCGTGAAATCGATGAGGAAGTTATTTGCAAGTAACGTGTTCGCTGTTTCGATTTCAAGCAGTTCGATAGGCGTTTACCACGCGAAAAATATTGCGGTACATCAAAAGGATTGCTCCTTTGCCGTTAGCTCGGTGGTTTATGCGGTGCAACCGGGCGACGCGTGCTCGCGATGGAAAAAGTTCTCTACCCCCTCCGGTCAGGAAATATCGAATATCGCGATGTTTCTTCGATTCGATGGCGCGTTTCAAGACGGCGATAAAGCAACAACGAAATAAGATTTAAATAACGGCGGAAAAGATGAAAGAGCTTTATACGTTCGCTCCAAGCATCCCTGTGTATCTCGTGTATGTTTTAAAAATGATTCAGCGTACTAAAACGTACTAAAACGTACAAGAAGCAAAGATCGTCGAGAATACTCACATGAACACACAGGCACAGGTAGTGAAAATTCATCGATATGGTGAAGATTCGACGATCTTCCTGGTCGAGTCGCGTATATTCACAAGTTGGAACCCGGCTGTCGTGAAATATCGAATTGGCTTGGCCTCTGAGCCGCTAACATACTTTTCCTTCGTTTCGATGGACATGAAACGTTGTGTGTTGGTCTATCGAGCTAACGTGGTTTTCGGTTATACGGTTATACTATAACGCTGGCTGAAACGCGTTTCAACCAGGAAAGTGGTCAAACTTCGATCGAGCGTGGAAAACGCATTGGTGCACGATAAAAGCGGCGAAACATTCGAAAGTGCGATTCTCTAAAAGGTAAAACAGATACGCGTGTATATTCACGTGACCATTGCCAGCAGCTTTTACCGGTCCATCGCGAACGCACGGAACTGCGAATTGATCGGGTATCAAACCGTAGGCGTACTAAAGAGAACGTTTTGGAAATTATTGGCGTGCAAGCTTAATCCGCGTGTGACTTAATTTGTATCGGCTATTGGCTGAAGAAACGAAAACACTTACCTCGTGTTGTCACGCGAATTTTATGTTCATTGTAATCTGATTACATGTTGAAGATCATATTTTTTACAAAACTCGTTGTTCTCTTTTGTTCAAGAAATTTCTACAAAATAAATTCTAATCGTCTCTCGTATGACATTCGTTACAGATTCCTACTTTCCATTCTTATCTTTTCTATAGTTCTTTCTTTTTCTATAGTTCAGACATTAAAAGGTCGTAAATAAAATATAATTTAGGAGTATTAAGTTGTCCGAAAAGTTTCTTTCGTTTTATGAGGAAATAATAGACGCACAACGTTTTTTGTTTTACATTATTTTGTCGAATTACGTACGATCCATTTTGGTTTGTTGAGATAAACACCGTGACATTTCACAGACTTCGTTTCACGTTTGTGTGCAGGTGCATTGTTGTAAGAAACACGTTTGCGAAAGAAGAACACTTTCCAGACAACCTAATACACGAATTATCGTATACGCTGAGAAAATTATCAAGTAACTTAAACATACAATTGCTTTCTAACAATTGTCTGCTTCTTTGTTCATGAAATTAAAGAGAAATATTAAGAATGTTTTGAAAATAAAATTAAATAAAAAGAAGGAATTTTGTAATTCCTTCCTTTGCCGATGTAGAACGTAAAAATGAATATACTCCGTTTTGTATCACGTGACATTTTTATTCGAACGTGTTTTTATCAGGTTAAGTACATAGTTCCAAGCTTATTGTGTTTGACCATCACGCACGATTTCACGGCACGTTACGTCAGAGGATACACGCGTTCTAAAATTTAGTTTACTGATGTTGGTGAAAGAACGGCGTGCCTCTGACGGGCTGTGCTTCAACAAGAGACTCTCCACGGCCATGATTTTCAGAGTTCAGGAGCTCGACGACGGGGATCTGTATCCATGAGAACGACGCATATTGTTTTTCCAAGACACAAAATGAAACACGAGCATTAAATCGAATATCTTCCGACTAGATTTCCCAGAGGACTTGCCCCTACATCGCTTTCGCGACGAATCGATAAATTTCGAATATGTCCCCTCCAATTTGGTCCGGCTGTCTCTAAACCCATCTCTATATGCATCACCAATGTTATCAAATTTTACAAACACCAATCGCATGAACAAAAAGAACAAAAAAGGAAAAAAACAGAGGGATATCATAAAGATGCAATTTAAGGCGAAAAGTAGCATTCATATGATTTAAATATCTTATGTAGAAAACATTGAAAATTTCACATCTGTCACTAAACCAATCTCTACACGTATTCCAAAAGTTATCAAATATTGAAAACAACACTTACACCTTTAAACAGAAAGATAAAGAATTGAAGAAACATTGACAAAATTTAGTTTAAAGAGAAAATTAAAATGCAAATGATTTAAATGTCAATTAGGAAAGTATTGGGAGGAAAGTTGTAGAAATTTCACATCCAGCAAAGACAGTAGTCGCTCCTGATCTCCGACTTCCATCGTATCAGGGACTACGAGCGGCGAAGGAACCCGAACTTTCGACTTTATGCTCGTTTACACCGCCCATTCCGACGCCGGGGAGGAGCAGGGAGGGTTAGAGTCTGCAAGCGAGGGTGTAACAGGTGGCACATTCCCTCTCGCTCTCGCTCCACGCTCGACGACGTGCGATTTCACGCGGCACCGTCATTATTGACGCTCCCTCCAACGACGAAGGGACCGTTTCTAGCTCACCCATTCATCCCCCTTTCGTCTCTTTCTCTAACCCCGTTGCCACCGCGCTTAAAATCCTCTCCAGAGGAATTCTCGTTCGTGCTCCTCGATCGAGGTCGTGTGGCTTGCCCCCGCGATTCGTCTCGCAATAAAGCTTCCACGGGCCGCGTGCACCGACCGGAATAGAAATTGCATTTTCCTTGGTGGCAAGCCTCGAAGAAAATTCACGGCCTCGGAACGTCGTTAGCGGATCGAAAATGTGAGCCTGATGTTCTCATTGTAACACGGCTCGTAGCTGGCAGAATGTCTGGCCGATTGTTGGACCGAGAACGTTTCGAAATTACCGGTACTTTTCTGCGGGCGAATTCTTCGGGATGGCAAATGATAAGAACGACGTAGATAGCAGTAAAGAGATATTTACGGAGGTTCAATGAAGATGTTGGAAGTGAACTTTGTAAATATGGATGGTGAGAATGTTTATCTTGCTTGATTGGAAGTAATTGTATTTTAGAGGAAGAAAACTATGGAAAAAAGACGGACAGAGTTACTTCGAACAAGATTAATTCTTTAACAGCTGGAGTCAATCTGTCAATAGTGATATATGATATATTTTACCATTAACAACTATTAACGAGTAATTATTAATTCTTTTTTCCACGAAACTTTGGAAGCATGTATTTTTCATATTTGCTACTAGAAATGCAAGAAATCTTGTCGATAAAAAATAATTATCCTCTAAATTGTTCATCATAAATTCTTCATCGATAGAGTCAAAGAGACAAGCTTGCTCTTTCTCATCTGTATTCTAAAATACGACTGCATTTACTTAATTCCGTGTTACTGGGTTTAATACAAAAATTCGTCAGACACGCCAACTAAATCAAGAACAAGATCTACTTATATGTTAGCTTTTCATTAGCTTTTATCGCGATAAAAGTTTTGAAATAAGTGAATAGGGAGTATAATCTAGATTAGAGGAAAGAAACCTCGCGCGTGCACATAAAAACGAATGATAAATACGATGCAGATTATACGTAGCGTACCTGTCATCCTAGTCAAAAATTTGCAAAAGCATGAATGAAAAGTACACATTTAAAAAGTGTACAAAAGTGGAACGGTGAGTGAAAAGAGAGTAGAACCAGGTTGTATGAAAGGATACAGAGGTAGAAGGTTTGAAAGCGTGGGGGTGGGGGCGAAATTCTACTCGGACACCTTTGCCGCCTCGTAGTCAATTAGTATTCTGTGGCTAGCTGTGGCTCTGCGGCGGACGAGAATCGGCGGTTCTTCTACCAGGCGACGCCAGACGTTGAAAACAGCCTGGAAACATAATTCCACGACGTCCGCTGTTTACCAGAAACGCCAGACGCTGAAATATTCATGAAACAAACTGCCGTTGGACCGCCTCACCTTCTCGCTCGTCTCTGGCCGCGCTCTCTGTCTCTTCCTCTCGATGGTCCCTATTGTCTACCCTGTGTTACACGCGCTCATTTTCCTCACTTTTCATCGTTTCGATACACTCGCACGCCACCTCGTCGAAAGGAATATTTCAGAGCAATCTCGATCGCGATCGCTCAATTTTAGAAAAGATGTCAGAGGTCACGCTCGACGAGGATTCTCTTTCGTTCATGGTTCACACAGTTATCAATGGACCACGCTATGACCAACACTCACGCTGCTTGTCATTTGTCCATCGTTTTGGGGTTCATGTTTTCATCATTTCGTTTCGTTGATCGAGAATTTTAGTATAATATTCGTATTGATTTTCGGAAATGTATAATTCTTCTTTCGATATCAATTTTGTGCTGAGAGAATTTTAAAATTCATGTTTATAGATAATACAATCTAATCGTCATAAAGAATTTCTAGCTTATACTTTATAAAATATATTTGGCTGACCCCTTCGCGATGTCACTCGGATCACTCATCGAATCGCACGCTCACACATCACTCGATGAGAAAACGGTTCACGTGACTAATTCCGTGTATTTCGTTAAAAAAAGTCGATGCTGTACTCTCTCGTGGCTCGCTATTCGTTGATCTACCTGACTCTGATCATTGGGAAGATTTTCTTTTCGCACGGGCTTCATGGGAAGTTAGTATAGAAAGGAGCATTATCTTTTTCGCTTTACGTAGTTCAAATTCGCCTTCCAATCACAACGCATTGTCTCTCGTCATTTATACCAGTGTATTTACAAAATTACATATATATCGGATATCACTGCAAATAAGTTTCACGTATTTCGCGTGTGTCTTTGTGTGCCTACGCGTAGGAATGTGTACGTGTCTGTCTGCGTTTGTGTATGTTTCATATGTTCTTAAGCAATTAGACTTGATGCACGTGGTATTTTTTACCACGTGGTCGCTATGTAGGAAACCTTCTAAACGTTACAATTTAAATGTAATTCTTTTTTTTTTTTGTTTCTTAATAAATCTAAAAACTACGATGGTAGGATCGTGCCCTTCGAACGGGCTATGCGTGTTCGTCGGCAGCGTTCTTCCATTCTTTGGCAATATTACCTATCCATTCTCTGGCACCACTTCTAGACGCTATCAGTGTTGGATCAACCGAAATCGTGGTGAGATCTTTCGTACAAAAATTGGCAGGAATTGGTTCTCGCTCTTCTGCCCGCGATTCATCGCACGTCCCCACAATCGGAGGATCTATGCATCTGAACGGTAATAGATGTGGAGTAGAGCTCGTAAGAGAAAGTCCTTATTCTCGATGCGTTCGTTATTAAATCAATTACCTCGATGTTTCGATAGTCCTCAACGCTTTTATCAAATTAAATTTTAGTTTCAAAAGCGTATATTTAAAGCGATAAAACGTGAAAAACAACGGTAAAAAATTTATCTCGAGCCTTTTAAAAAAGTGCACTCGAATCGATAAAAAATAGATCCAGGGTACCATTTATAACAATTGTATTAAAACAACAAATAAAAAATAAATATTTTCGTACAAAATTTTCACTTTTTTGTCCTGTGATCCTCGTAAAAAGATTGTACTCGAATCAGTAAAAGATATTTCTCGAAATTAAGTATCAATTACCTATGCGTTAAAAAACAAATTCTTGCACCTATTTCAACTGGCATCACTAAAAATTGCTTCTTTAAATATTTTAATGTTTCAACTTTTTGAAGCCGAATTATTTCCTTTTTCCGCCGACTTACCCTCGTAAACAAAAAGGAACGAATACAACGTCGATCGAACGGTATTCCGGTCGTGTCAGGTCAATTCCATCGCGGTCAGAGCCTCGTGAAAGTAACGAGATCGCAAGAAACATGCAACTCCGGCACACTTCCACGATTCCCGACTGAAACCGTACGATTCGCTCGATCAGCAAGCAGCTCCGCGTAATTAGCGCGTGCACTTGCTCAACGATTAGGCGGTCTTTCCGGCCCGGTAATTAACGTTGGCATCGTTAGCGCGTTAGTCTCGTTTACCCTCCTCCCCTTCGCTGTATCAAATAAAGGGGTTGAAACGGTTACAAGTGTGCGTTTCTGTGTGACTTTCTCTCTCTCTCTCTCTCTCTCTTTCTGTATGTCTACATATGTGCACAGTTAGACAAGCAGAGATCCGGTTCGCTAAGATTAAAAATAATAAGCGACACACCGATGTGATCCGTTGCTTCTCGCTCAGCGGTTGTTTGATTATCCTATTCCGCTTGGAAAAATCGTGAAAACGGTAATTAACATTCCCCAAAGGAACGCCGAGATAAGAACGTTGGATCAAAATTGTCGTTCTTTTGTAATGTCTCCAGCTTTCTGAGTTTTTTGACTTGACATTTTGGAGATGCTATAAAAATTGACGATTACATATTTGGGCAACCTCACTTTCCTCCTACCGTGGTGCGTATCGTTCAACGAACAGTAGGAATTAGAAAAGGAAAGGATGTCTTCGTAATTACACAGTACTGCGCAATCACGCATGGTGATAATATTTCTCCGTTGTTTTTTTGCTGTTAACCCTTTCCGCAATGTTACAAAACTTTTCCAAAAACGTTTTTCTACCTTATTTTCACGAAAGTGATTTATCTCTTTCCCACGAGGAAAATTTGAGGTCGATCGTTTTAACCCTCTTTCCCGTTTCATCTCCAGAGTTCCTCCTCTTAATGATGCTCCGGGGTACTCGTCGCTCGTCGAATTTTCATTCCTCGCCGCGCGTCGCGTCCATTAATCCTCCCCTACCGCGAAGAAACGCAGAGAGACAGAAACTGTTCCGGGCCACTCGACGTCGAAATTGCGCTAATTCCGATGATTTATGCGGGCAAGGAAAACGGCCTGTCGGGGAAAGACAGATACAAATACACAGGAGCGCTGTAATTCGCGGGCAGCACGCAAGCATGCGTGCGTGCCTCCTCGTGGCATTCATGAACTTTCCTTTCCGCCCTTTCTTCTTCTTCTGTTTGCTTCCAACCCTTGTTGTATTCTTCCTTAATTTATCTTCCAGTAACAACCGCGTTCCCGCTGACTTCCTCCGCAGCGCGTGCAACTTCGCCACGGAAAGAAAAATCTCGGCCACTCGACCCCCTTCTAGCCGGCCAAATAGACCGCACAAAACCGCACAGAGCGGAAACCGTTTCTTGCTCGACTGGAGAAACGAGTCTGTGCTTCGTCTCGTCACTGCGGATTACTTGGAGTGTTCGTGTTCTTAAACAAGTTGTTTCAGCTTAGCGTTGTAGGTACTTGTGATTTAATATTTCGTCGTAAAGATTTCTTGAGCCTTCTGTCGATATATTTCACCATAGCAATAGCAGATTTCGTGTTGTGAAAATTACTATTACGTTAGAGATTCGGGATCATTTCGAGTATTGATAGGTGAATGTGCGATGAATCGCAGAGCAGAATTCAGTGTATCATATCTCAAACGCGTCCTTCATTTGGTAATTCATTTGGTTACAGCGGTGTCAGCGTTCGTCTGAAAATCCTGCCGATTTCAGCGTTTGCATTTACGACGACACGGAGAGGACAGGCGACGGCTCGCGGCATAGAATCCCCGATTTTCTGATCGACACATTCCGCGGCAGCGAAGATGCTTCTACGGCATCCGAATAATCCTCGGTAGGATCGTTGCGCAGCCAAATGCCTCCGGCCGAGCGTAGACACGCGCTGGATGCGGTGCTCGAGCGAATAGCTTTTGCTGGCGGCGCTGCCACTGGCATTCGTGCTGCCGTTGGTGCTGTTGCTGCCGTTGCTGTTGCTTCGCTCGTTGTTGGCCAGCGGGGAACAATGGGTCGCGACGGCTAGGTCGCCAGGTTCTGCAACACACAATGACACGCAATGATGAACGATGCTTGCCGCTCTCTCGACTCTCGTTAAAACGGTTTAAAACGCCTAGTGCGTGAAACATGCGATTTCAGCTTCGACCGCTCCCCTATCTCATTGTTTCTCGCTCTTTCTTTATTTTCTTTTTTAATTGTATTTCTTTTTTTTTTTTTTTTTGGTCGTCTTTTTACTAGTGTGTATGTGTGCATGTGTCTCTTTTTATTCATCCCTCTATTCGTTCTCTGCTTCGTTCCGTACCGCGTCAGCTCTCCCGCACATTGTTCGAGAATTAAAGAGACAAATTCCGCATGGGAACTGGATAAAGGAAAATCGGTCTCTAATTTCGTGCGACAATGTCCGTTAACGAGACAAAGGACTTCGATCGTTGATGAAATATCGCGCACCTCCTTTGAGGATACTAATTCTTCGTCCTTTTCCACGTTATAGGAGGACGTTCGTTATCGGATGTGTCGATGCTTGGAACAGCGAACGAAGAATAACGATTCTGTTTCTTAACGATGGAAAAAGAGAAAAATTCTACTGCTATAGTGGAAAGTGGCTGTACAAAATTAGGTGAGTTCAGAAAAATTGAAAGCCATTTCATTACACCAGTATCTTTTTATATATTGCACTAAAATAGTAAAGAAAGTGTAGTAGAATTATTAGAGGTAATCGAGTTATTTGGTGATTGCAAGAATTAGAATAAAGTTCCATGAATCAAGGGCATGTCACATACTAACTCCTAAAATGTGACAATACACTGCTTTCATCCTTAGGATCCGCTAACATTTTCAAGAAAGATCTAAATTCCTATTATATATCTAAGTAGAAAGACCACAGACCGTGGCTGACCAGACACGGTTTCGTTCTCCTTACGCTTCTGTCTACCAGCCACCAAATAACTTCCAGAGCAATTCTATCAATCCACATCCATTTTTATTACTTTTTGCTGTTTTCCTTTATCCAAAAACGCAACATTCTTCATTCTCCAACACGAATATCTCGGTAAAAATGCCCGGTTGAAGAAAAAACGATGACAAGCACGACGACGAAGAACTGGGAATGGAGAAATCGTGATAGGACTGTTCGTCGACTAATTTTACAGCGGCGCCGCGGTGCAGATGAAAAACGGACATCCTATAAATCCTTCATGGCCGCGTGCGCGCACGGATACGAAGATCTCTGTTGCCGATCGCAATTTGCGCGATCTCCGATATTGCTGCCGGCTCGTTTCGCGTCGCGTCGTGAGATATTAACGCCAGGCTACCAAACCTCCCTTCTCTCGCCAATCCCCCATTCCCCTGCTACCTCCGCCATCTCCTACACCTATCTGCCTCGATACCTGGTTGCACTGCATCTCCGTTTGCCGGTCTACCCCATTCGGCATACATCGAGTACGTCTCTGGTGTTCCCGAATTAACCGTACCGGACCAATCTGCGGTAGGTCAAAGTTCTATCATGGACTGTACGCAATCAGCTGCTAATTGGGAAATGATTGGAGCCACCTCCACCGATGCTATCGTGCCTCTAACTATCTCTGGTCGGCGAATAACCCCCGAGCCGATATAAATGCCCCCATAAATGCCAAAGCGACGTTTACACACAAGGGATGAGTTAGAATCGTACCACGAAACTCTGCATGCGCATGATGCGAGGGTATACTGTCACTTATTTGTACCTTCATACATATTTTCAGTGAAACTTCCAACGTTTCCCCTTTCAGAAAATGTAGAAGAGTTTCTACCTTCAGTATCGTTACTCTTTTCCCTCTCTGTTCCTCGCAGCTTTTTATTCCTACGAGCGGGTATGTAATTTCATAAAAGATCAGAGAACTAAAATTAAAGAAATTCTTTTGAACGTGGACGCCCAAAGGACCGCGCTTTCGGAATACGTAATTGACATAAAATATTTACCATAGTGCGGTAGCGTGGCGAAATATCCCGTGTCCCAGGGTTTGCTGATTTTTCTCTGTCGATAAATATTTTATGAGGTTGCTAATCAAACGAGGGATAGAAGCAGCCCGGCCGATTTCCACCCAGGGGGAGCGAGAGAAATGGTTCGATATTGGAAAGTTCGACGAAAGCCCTCGAATCGTTTAAGGGATACATCCCTCGCCGATGCGTTCGTAGAAATTTCAAGCAATCCTCCCCGACAGCCTAACATATTCGACTCATGAATTCTTAACGAGCCAGCCGCAGTGGAGAGAGGAAGTACCGCGACTTGTCTTCAGCCACCCTTCTTTATAAACGAATTGCCGGAACGAACACGGGCTACAGGGGATGTAGAGGGGAGGGGAGAAAAAGGAAGCAAAAAGAGGGACAGGCGACCCTGTGTAGACACGACATTAACCTTCGTTACGCGTGTTTGAATTTCTCTACAACGACAAGCAAGAGGGCGAGCTTTTAAAGGGGAGAGCGATAGCAGCTGATCACCGTCTCCCCCGTCTGTAGGTTGAAAAGGAAAGGAGCAGCGTAAAACTAATTGCGGCAGACGGCGCTCGCCTTCTCCACGTTTCCATCCCCTCTCTCCTATCGTCTTCATCCCTCTTAGTCCGCCTGTGAACCAACCGCCCTTAATAGCGTGCGGTTATTACAGAGGAACGACAGGCGGCCCGATTATACGCACCCCTTTACCCGTATTTCCCCAATCAAACCCCCCTTCGTTCCTAATTTTCACCTATTTGCCGCGGCTAAACCAACGAACTTCGTCTAGCGGAATTTCAGTGATGCAACTATCAAATAGTATAGGCTTGTTTACGTGCATGCGTTTTTCTACATTCCAGCATGGGGTAACGTGTATGGGATTGGAAAGAGGATGGAATCGTTTAGAAGATGTTTGTCTATGTTTTAGTTTCGGAGATTGCATTAAAATACATCGGGCACTCTAAGATATTGCGGTGATGAATTTGACAGAAGCTGGCTGCTCGCGTGCACATGAATCACCGTGGTGCAATCATTTTAGCGATGGAACGCGCTCTGCATGCTTCTTTTGTCCCGGACGATGCTCATCCGTCGTGTTTCACGCCATCGTGAGAATAATCCGTAAATCTTTCGGGAAAGCTCCTGCGTGCCTCCAAGGATAAAGGTGAATCATCTTTGAGATGATGTCTACGATCGAATCGATGTAAATTTCGGTATGATTTTGTTTGTGGGTTATGTTTCCTTTCGATTATTGTTCCCTTTTTCAAAACACGTGTTTCGATTCATCGTCGTGTATATTTCACGATTTATTGCTCGTAGGAAGTAATATCTTGTTTTGAAAAATTATTCGATTTGGAAAATAATTATAATTTTTCGTAGTCGTTGGTTAACTCTGATTAATATAGCGGACAATTTGATAAAAATAACAGTGTTTCTAACTTTTATAGGCAGAAACTTTGTGAGTTGATTTTAAGTAAAGAGAACTGCTGTCGGGAATTTCAAGTTGCACACCAGAAAAGAAGCGAACGCCAGCTAGTTTCTTCAACTTCTGAATTAAAATGTGTACTTACGTCTTCTTATGTCGTCCCTGATCGACGAAAAGCGTATTTCAGCTTTCGCTGGTTCGTATAGAGGACATCTAGTTAAAATTTGTTAGTGTTCGTTAGGAAAGGCTTAAACTTTAGTTTGGTCGATTAGTTAGTAATTGCACAGTTCGAAGACGCAGCGGAAAAACTTTATCTTTCTCTCGCTCTCCTTTCGACTTCTTTCCTACGATTTACGCGAAATTCGCCGAGGATCAACTTCCGCGAGCACACTCCCCGAATAGTTCCGACGATTATCTCTGAAATTAACTTCAACATTCTGACACGGGTTCCGTGGCTAATTATTTTTTCTAAAGTTACGCTATTCCAAGTTGACCGCGGATAAACAAACTTCTTCGTACCAGGTGGTTTCTACAGATTCCTAAATCACGTTCTTTCACGTCTAATTAGATTTTGGCTAGTATTTGAGTGATATAACGGATGGAAATATTAATTACCTGGAAATAAGGAAAGTAAGGTTGTAGATTTAATCTTAAGTTTAACCGTTGTTGGGATTTTCAAATTCAGCTCACAAATATTGTGCGAAATATGGAAAATTGAAGTTAAAGTTTTAATAATTTAATTAGAGGCCAAGGGAGGTAATTAATCTGATCTAAATTTTACGTAACTTGTAGCACATTTATAGGGGTAGGTGGATATGTATCGTGCCTCAAAAATGTACTCTATATAGATAGTTTAACACTTCAACAAATTATTATTGGAAATTTCTAAATTCTATCTCATAAATAACTTGTACCTTCGATGAAGTATTACAACGATTAATCTTTCGGTGATTATTTAGCACCTAATCATTATAAAAGGAACGTAAATCATTGTTGGTAAGATTTCGATATGTTCTACGTAACATACGTAATATATCGATAAAAAAAACTCTATGTGTGCAAATACTTTCGCGAGACACTGTAGTTTAATATCAAGAAAAAACAAATTACGGATAGACATTCTGGTTCTCAAGGCGTCGTCTGAGATCTGAGCTGATCCTTCCCTATCGCAGCGTTGCGACGATATTTGCGGACGAAAGGCTGAGGTTTCATTTGGTCGGAACAGTCCTCACGACGCCAACAAGTACGCCGAGCAGGATATGAGATTGTACTGCCAACTGTGCTCACCTCTAACAAGGTTTCACCAGGCCGATAGATACCGCGGTGGCTGTCGCGACTGCGTGTTCCCAAGGTACAGCGTTTCAACGAATCTCACCACGGGGTTCTACAGACCAAAGCAAAAGGGTTGCTAACGGATATAATAGCGTAGATAACGCATTTAAGCGTTACGGATAGGGAGCATTTAATTGCCCAAATTGATATCGCGTTGCGCTAGAAACGAACCCGCTTTTCGTTTAAGTATGCGCGTTGCTCTTCTCTGAAGGTGCCACCCTTTCATTCTCGAGTATCTCGTAATTTTCCTATGAATCCACCTACCAAGCGTTTATCGAACATTGCTAGCTTTACATAGACCGTGAAATAAATTGTTATTTTGGAAGAAATTTTGAATTCCAATCTTCCGTGAAGCAATACATTTTTCTAATCTTTGCTTTTATTCGCCCTCTCTTTTTGTAACAAAATATTTTTTAATCCATTTTGCAAAGTTAATGCGTAAATAAATTGTCTACGAAATACTGTTGTTTTATAGCGGTTCTATGTGTGCATGTAGTCACGCAGTTTACGTAACGCGATTCTCTGAGCCGCACACGAAGCGTCGCACGAGTTGAATTATAGGGGAGGTTCGTTAAAAAACTAATCCCACTTCGCTGATCGCTATATTATACCGTGCAGTTAAGGGAATGAGCAATTTTCTTCGGATTGTTTTAGGGCTGATTTCGCATCCATCAACGTCCACGACGATTTTTCTGCCGCGCGTTTACGCGGCTTTATAAACGAAAGCCGATTTAACTGTCGCGTGTCGAACAACAATTCTTTCGCCCCTACTGACTAACGATTGAACAATTACTACCGCGGAAAACGTTGCTACGTATGCGGGACAGTAATTAGAAATAAATTGTCGGTACTAGTTCAATCTCGTTCGTGTCCTTTTGTCCGTAGTTAAAAAGTATTCTGTCGTGGCTGGTACAGTTGTTTTCGATTCACGCGACAATTCCAGTCAGTAAACAGGCAAAACACGCGACTCGCTGCCATGCGAATAAAATAAAAGCGTTCGGACGTGCCGGGACAGAGTTTCGATACCGAAGGGAGAGAAGAGAGAAAAAGAGAGAAGGGAGGGTCACGGAAAAAGCACAGAAGTATATATAAAAATTGAAATTGATACGTTTGGACGCGGTCATTCTAGTTTCGCGTGAAATATCCTCGACGTCGATAGAATCCAATAATATGCAATTTCAAGTTTCAAAGTAACTCCGTCGGTCTCCGAATCGATACGATATAGGCCATCCAGGGTCGAGAACTTCTCGTTTTGTACGAGACAAAATCGAAAGAAAAAAAAAACGAAAGGAAAAAAGGAACAGGTGAAAAAGAAGAATAAGGGGAAAATGGGAAGAAAAGAACTGGCAAGCAGCAAAGGTGTTCCGAACAGATGAAACCAATAGCAAGTTCGATAATCAATTTTTATCCCCGCCTGTTTTGTAACTTTGTTATGCGTTCACATCGTGCAACTTCGAGTTCGATACACGTTGCAAATGTCCGTCTAGCCCATTCGGTCTTTCTTGTACATTGGAAATTACGTCACTACTTCCTTTCCTGCGTTCGAAATATTCCTCTTTCTTTTCCAATACCAACTTGGAATTTTCCTGTGTAATATGCCGCTGGACGCTTATGGTCCATCGACGAATAGGCAAGTTTTGACGATTCCAGGAATAAAATCGATGGGACAATTTGTGCAGGGAATAAACGAAAACGAACAACTCGTTTTCTTGGTACGTTTAACAGATTGATGGGGAACACGATGCAGCAAATATATTGCTTACTCCGGGTGAAAGATGCTCGCGCTAGTAGCTGGTCGATTCGAATATCGGTATTCCGGTTGCGCGACTCCTTCGGCCCGACATATGCTCCAACGACGATGATAACGACAATGTCCCTACTCTTGGCCGCGTGCCTGAATCTTTCAGGGAAAATTCTCGAGTAAACGAAATGCGCACGGCAATAAATGAATACGAATCGATAGAATTTTCATGGAAAAAGAAACCTGGAAGATTGTCGGTACATTTTCGCTTAGACTACTTTATCCGATTGGACGAACTCCGCAGCGAAACGAAAGGTTGGAATTTATATGAAATATTTTGGAGGGCAGATGCAAAGAAAACTATAGAATATAGCTTCTCAAACGTGAATTTCGAGGTGGAAATTTTTGTAGGCCCGTCGGATAAACCTTCAGCCGTGTGTATTTTCTTGGTTACCCTCAAAAAGTTTATCCTTTCAATGTTGTTTTAAAAAATATCGGAGAAAAAACGGTTCCCGGCAAATATTCTATGGTTTATTTACGTAAATTTTCATGGAGCCACGTGCACGCGCGTGCTAGTGCGCGACGAGCAAAAGCAAACATTTTGCGGGAAGTCGCATGAAAGTGAATTACGCGAAGGAAAACTTTGCAAAACCGACCCTACGAGACACAGCCGGTGTATCTCATAAAAGTACTCGCCTGTTTATTGAATAATACAGTTGCAAAATACACATTGGTACGCTTAAATATACCAGCAACTTCGTGAAACCGATGTAAATGAAATTAAAAAAATCTGTTTAAATTATACGATTCAAAAATTCTCCAAATCTGAAAGAATTTACTTCTATGGTCTCCGAAGAAGCTAACCTCGTCGTAACGAAAAAGATTCTAAACAGATTTCTTTTACATTTTTTTTTTTTTTTTTTTTTAGAAACTTGCTTAAATCCTATTAAAACTACTAAAAGTTTAAACAACAATATCTCCGAAGTTGGATGAAAGTTTTCAACCAAATGGAGCTCCTTAGAAGCGAGAAATTTTGCCCTTTAAAATTCTCCTCATTTCGTTCCGATACGACTTATGGTTCTCGAGATATCGCCGTGCAAAGGAAACGATGAATTTTTAGCATTCCTTAGTTCTGTCCTTGTCGCACGCTCAGACTACATACTCTCGCACGTCTTCTCTGACCTATCCCAACTCGAACCGCGTACACTGGTCAGTAACAGATGCTGTCTCGACGGCTTTTTTCACTGCTTCTACAACGGAGTGCGCATTTCCAGGAAAAAATGTAGGTCAGACCGCCATAGCGCGTATATCAATGGCTATTGAACGGAATCCTTGTATCGTAATACTACGCGTTAAACCCCTCGCATCTCCGGAATGCTTCGAGATATCGGGATGAGACAGAAAGCATTTTCAAGGGCACGCGTTTCTCAAGATACTCATGCTGTTTTAGAAAAAATTTTGCAGTTGCTTTTCAATATTTTTTATACTGAAATTTCACACGATCGTACAGATATTCAATTCCAAGAATTGAAAGTCGAAAAACGGTGGTGATGTCACAAATATTACTTTTTAATTACTTTCGAATTTACAATTGTTTATGCTATCTCTTTATAATAAACGAATGTATGAAAGTGAGTTACTGGCTTTTTGAGAGGATAAGGTACTAATTATGTACTTGGACAAGAACAGGAAAGTTTTCTGAGATGTAAAGATATTTCAAGCGTAACATGAAATGGTTTTTAACTTTGAAAATAAGTTTCGAATGACGTTCATGTGCAGGAACATTTTTCGTTGTTCTGATGTCTAGAATTAATCCTCGCATGTTTTGTGACATTCTGGATATTGTAACGTATTTCTATATTTTATAATTATTTGCTCAATAAATAATTTATCAGTAGAGCTTCTGTTCCATTGGACCTACACCAACGTTAAAAGGCGCATCAGAAAAGCTTAAAATCATGGCATACACAACAACAATATTCAGTTGTTCAAGTTGGCTGTATTCATTTTATTAATTCACATAATGAATCTTGTAATTGTTACTAAATGAGTTAAATGTACGCTGTATTATTTGATTAATAAAGTAAGGAAGATAAGAATATTTTTTTTGGAGTATAATATGGAAACAAAACGGTTTGTTTTAGTACGAAAATAAAGAAGTGGATTAATAATTTTTGTATGTAATTCTGTAGAATATAACGGTAGAAATATTCTGAGAATAAAGGCGCATAGTGTTCCGTATAATATTATCCTTCTGAATACTTACTTTATTCATTACTGAGCATTTTAACAGGGAATAGCATAATTTTAAACAATCTCTCCATAAGTGCCAGTATCGTTTGCGCTAGTTAAATGTTATTGCTTAGAGCGTATTTCTGCGTTTTATAATGTTAACGTTCTTTTGGCGAAACAATTATTTTCGCCTGAACGTTCGTTCAAAAGACGAGTAACGGAAGCCGTTTAAAATAAAGAGACGAGAGCTCGCACAGTAGGTTTTAAACATTATCAACAAATTATCGCATATACGTAGCAATCTAAAATCCGCTGAATACTTGGCTTCCCTTTCAAAACACTAATCACAATCTCTCTCTCTTTCTCGGTCAAAGGTCCCCTCACAGAATCGGTACGGCGCTCTGCAATTCCCCGTTTTACGAAACACATACCCCCACCTGGCCTAAGCTCATCCAGCCCGACATACATAGACGAGAAAGGCTACAACGGGAGCTGGTTGCATCGACGTCGCACAATCGCTGACGTAGAATCGATGGGAGCAATTTATATGCTACACCCCTAAAGGGACCGGCAGGCGCAAAGGGTTGCATCGTGTCTTTTGATCGAGCAAAGCCGATCGAACCATCGAGCCGGTCAGTCGAACCGGGGTATATTGGGCTGCTCGTGCCTCGTAACACTAGAATATTGCTTTCGTGCTGGGGCCAGAAAACCAGCCCGAGATAAGAACGCGCTAACGAATTCCGTGACGGCAATACGCGACCGCGCTTCATGCATATTTTAATATTAATTTCGCGTCCCGACTTCCGGGTCTGGTCGACTCTTTCCCTACTCCTCCCTCTCCGGCGGAGAGAATCGCGCACCATCGTTGTGTCGTGTCGTCGATAGGGAGTGCACAGCCAGTAGCGTAACCTTTCAGGCAACGGTTACCATGCCACGCCGGGACCGCACAAAGGGCCACACAACACGATGTCCTTTTCCCGAGGAACGTTGATCAAAGCAAGGAACGAGCCGCTGCGCCGGTGGGATGGGAAGAACGCGAAACGATATCGAGGCAACGAGACATACCACTGAGCGTAATACGGAAATTTCGCTTCCGGCCAGAAGTGCGTGGCTTGTCGCAGCGCAAAAAGAGACGCTCTACGACCACGCCGTAAAAGGAAAAAGCTGCGGGACTAGGTCTCGCGCGCTACAATTGTCATCGAGGGATTCATGCTGTGGTGCTAAAATATTTCCACCGACTGATTTTTGCCTCCGCGATGTCTTCTTATTCTGAACACGTCCTTCCCTACTTTTTTCCACTCTTCCTCTGCCTTCTTTGCGCATTCTTACCTTCTCTTTAGAAACCAGTCTCCTCTACGTTATTGCTCTAACCCTCCGTGTGTATCTCCTCTCTTTTTCTCTCTTCTTTCTTTTTTCCTTCATCTAACCGCGTTATCAACCACTCCTGAACCACTGACGCGGCGATTTCTTGGCTCTATGGATATCTTCGATGAGACACCGTATATAGAACGCTCACGAAGCTCAATGTTTTTCAAACTTTCTCTGTGTTTTTTGCTACATGCTTATTAATATTTTAATTTTTATTTCGACTCAACGCTTGTTTGGCGTATTCGCTGGTTTTTATTAGAACTGACCTTGTATAATTCTGAATTCCCCTTTTGATTTTAGTAGGGAGTGGAACTATAGGAACTGTGAGTAATGAACTGTCGAACTGTTCGCAACTTTTTCAATGCACGATGTTTTTTTATAAAAAGCTTTCGCAAAATTTATATAGCAATGAATAAAATATTCGTGAATTTTCATTCAATGTTAGCCTGGCAATTTTCAACATCTAAAGTATAAAATCAATTCCAGGGAAATCAAAATAAGCTATGCAAGGGAGAAATAAGTTTTCATTCGGTGCGTTAATTAGTCAATTGATTGGCTGTAAATATATTAAAATTACTTTCGTTAGGCTACAAAAATTTGGTGCTATGAAAATGAAATGTAGAACCTAATGAAAAACTCGCTTTATTGGAAAATAGGAGTGTACGCAATATCTTTTCTAGCTACTGTAAGTCCAGACGATTTCTATGAAAAAATACGAATTGGTCAGTTTGATTGATAATTCCGGAATTAAATGAATATTCTTTATTTTCCTATTAAAAATTTGCCGAAATTACGCTTTTCAAATCGTGTCTTATATTTAAGCCGATAATTATCAAATGATCACGGCCTCGACAGAATTCAGCAGCGGTTGTTTACACGGCTAATCATTTCCTACGGTGTGAATCAAACTTCCCGATGCAAGTTCTCGTCGATGCATTGTGCTGGCAGTCGCGTTCACCGCGCTCCAACTTTCCTTCAAACGACGAGAGTTAATTAATTATCGCGTTCATAATTTCGTGGGTGTCTGGTTCATCGTGATCAGTGATGTGTATCGCGGATCCGAGGCACGAAATTCGCGGCGAGCGATTGCGTACCATCGAAACAAGGCCAGTCTCCCGTGTGACTCGAATCGAAGCGCGACACCGTCCCGTGTGCGCGTAATTACAGTTCGTTCAACTAGTTTCCACGGCAATTCCGTCGATCAGTCGTGCGTCGCACGCGTTGAAATTCGAGAGACAACGAATGAGAGGACGCGAGTAAGAGACGTATGTGTGAAATTTGTTTCTAATTGGGCGTAATGATTCAGCGAGGCTTGCTTATGTATTTGAAACTTTCTTTTCTCGTTGCGGCATGAAGCGAACAAAAATCGAAACAATCATTCTTCGAATTTGATCTTATTTTTCGATGATACCATCAGTCAGTTAGTCAAATGCCGCACCATGCGTCGCGTCGAATTTACGTATCTCGAGTTGAAGCGGGTTTCGAATTAACTAGGAGGGTAGAACGTGTCGAAGCGAAAGTTTACTCATTCCAAAGGCCAAACTTCGTCTATTTTCTACAAGAGTTGACTGACAATCCGCAAACCTGTTTTGTTATTTTAACGAATGAATTTAGATAGTAAATCGTCATACGTATTACGAAACAGAATCAGCCGTAAATGATTGTAAAATTTCTCTTAATATATTTCCTAAAAAACTGTTTATTAAAAGTTTCACTTTCAGGGGTCAAACTTTTAAAAAACAGACCGATTCATGCACAGCTAACTACAACATTATATCCTATAGTCTATATTCTACAAATAATTAAAAGTTAACCTAGATTCCAAAAACTCAAGCACAGAACTTTCAGAATGGGTACGTTAACTAGAACACAAAGAGATTAATTTAGGACTACTGCACTGTAATTTAGCATCGTAATCGTTTATGAAAGAAGAATGCATTTTTCAAGTCAAGTTAACAAAGTTAAGCCAGCCGTGTTAAGCCATAAGATATGCCTACAGTGAAACAATTAATTCTTCTCACTGCTTCTATTTTTTCTCTTATTTTACTGTCACTTTGCTCGCATCGTATGAGCCTTATTCTGTACAATTTTAAATCAAGTAAAATTTTTATCAGAACTTTTCGATAAATATAACGAGCGGATATGCTAAAACTTATAGCCGATAGTATACATACATAAAAATATAGGAGCAGAGAGAGAATGAACGCACGAAAGCGTTAATATTCCACGAAGAATCTCACGTGCATCAAGACACAATAATTAGCGAAGCGTGGAATCGTTCAGAGGCTCGTCGATGCGATTTGTTCGAAAGCGAGTTTACGAGCTTTAAATTCATTCCAGCTGAGCAGTACACCCTTCGTTGCTGGGTTCATTGCCTTCGCGAAATATCACGTATCTAGTGTCAAACAGAAAGTTGCGCGTTGTCGTGGCGTCAGCTGCGTTGCTTTGGAGAAACGAGGGAACAGATTGCCGGTTTAATTAACACCCTTTGCCAAATTACGAAATCGCGAATTATGCAAGAAGCACATGAAAAGGAAGGAGGTTAGCGGAAGAGACTTCTTTTCCTCTCAGGGAGTTTCTTATTACATCGTTCCGACCGCTTTCATCAAGAATTTAAAGTTTCATCCTGGGAACACCGGCTGTCGACATTTTACGATACGCGAGACCTATCTTGTACAGGAACACATGAAAAAATAAATAAACTGCTGATGAAACGTCAACGTAAGTAGAGACTGTTCCACGTTTCATTCATCAAACAGTGCGCAGGTGGTTCGTGCGAGAAAATCTAATTATATCGTACGGAAATTCAATATTGATATCTCGTTACATCGTTCACGAGCTAAATAAAGAATGGAGAAGATAGCAAATATTGATTTTAATGGTTCTGTTTTCCTTTTCGCGGAGATAATTCATACATACTCCATATGAAATTCCTCAGAATTAAGAATCTAATACTTGGATGTTAAAAACATCCTCCTTTGCCAATTTTCCTATTGGTCATTTTTCGACGTTAATATCAATACATACCTGTTGGATCTACGCAACAGACTCAACTACCAAAGGATACTTTAATTTATTAAGATACGTATCAGAAGAAGTAGCTTTACCGTACTTATTCTAGCCAATAAAACAAAATGTCAATATTTCTTTAAAAATGAAATACAACGTAGCTCAAGTAAAATTAGGGAATCGCGGTGTAAGTCATTATTTTCTTCATCTCAAATTTGTTTGGGAAATACGTGCGTTTAAATTCTACGGTTTTCGCCCATTCTTGTGAAATCAGGCTGCACTCAGGAATTCTTATTTCGACAATTATTTACCAGATACAGTCACTTGTTTATTCTAACGCAGAAGATCGAACATATCTAAATAAAATTGTTTTAAATTGGAAGATTAATTTTATGCTATTGAAAATTACAAATAAATTCTTAGTGAAACAGAAAGTTGAAAATGGTATATAACATATTCCTTTAAGTTTCAGCTATGGCACAAGTTCTACGGCACAAATTTTAAAATGAAATTTTTTAAATTACTAACTTAATTACCTATGAAAAGACTGGTGCGCCCGGTGGATGTAAAGTTCATGAACATTTCCAATAGAAATTAAAACATTTATGCGAATCTACATATACGATAAAATATTCAATAGCTTGACACCGTATAAGAATTCCAAGTATCCCAATAGCCAGACTGTTCATAGTCATGCGTCCCGCTAGAAGTGTAAAATGTAAACTGCAAATTCATAATCCAGAACGATTTGAAATAGGCAATCTCCCGGACAGTAGTCCGGTCCAAAAAGAATCTCGATACAAGCTCTTTAAAAACGGGTGGTCCACGTGGTAGGCTGCACGGCTGGCGCATCGTCCAAGCTTCTCTTTTCCATCGTTGCACACACTCTTTACCCTGCATCAGCCGTTCTCTGCCTCTATTTTGCAATACGTGCACGCTGCTACACGTCAGCACTTGCACCCTGCCGGATGCAAGAACCCTTTCCCCCGCACCCTTTCCTCTTTCTCCCTTTCTCACACCCTTCTCTCTCTCTCTCTCTTTCTCTCTTCACGTGCACACACCTCTTTCTCTCCTCCATACGGTCGACCTCGATGCAGCTGCAGTCACGGGCGCCGCTGCAGCTGCTGCCAGATCCTACGTAGATCGGTTCGATGCTGGCTGCTGCTGGCACCGATGCTGTTACTGGGCTCGTTTGGAACTCTCGTCAGGCGAAAACGAAATTGTCCGCCACGCTCGTCTCGTCGTTTTATCGGCCATGGACGGCTGAGCAACGACGAGCTGCCAGCCACGCTCGGCGAAAGCGTATTTTTACAGGAATATCGATAGATCGACAGGGAATCGGATGTTTCGCCTAACGTGACATTCCGACGATCTTCTTCGAGGTGCCGGGATTAACGAATCGTAGTCAATTAGGATTTTCCAAGATTTGCAGCCAGTGAATCGCTACTGATGGTTACCTTACCAGCAACTTCCACTGACTTCAGCTTCTACCGGTTTAACAGGGTTTTTAATGGAAAGTTTAAAGCGTAAAAGACGTGAGATAATCCATCTTTCCTCGGTAATCAGCATTCCAAGAGTTTTGTAAGATTCGTAACATTTAAAATTGACATACCTGTGATTCTTCGGGTTTCAATCGTGTTATCAGTACGCTGTGTCTTTATTCCGACGTTTCGTGACATTTCAGTTCACTTCTTCACCGCAGATACCTAACCTTGTTCCTTTAAGATACAGTTTCAGATCTGCAAATGAACCAGAATGGGATTGAAACCCTAAGAATCACAAATATGTTATCTATTCCTTATGAAGGTTAAAAATCTAAAACGTTAAAAAGTTTCTCTTCGAGTTATTCTTATTCTATTTAGGGTAGATTTTGAGAATTTGGCAGAGTAAAGTAAAGGGTTGACTGTTCACTCGCGTCGTCTTCTTGGTATGGTTGATCTCTTGGCAAGGATGATTGATGATTGTGAAAGATAGGCTCAGTGCACTCGCGTGAATCGACCGATGGAAAATTCGTTGTGTTATAAATTTCCTAAGTTGGGATGTAATTTTAATGCGATGTAAACATAACGGACTGCGATTAACGAGCCGCCAAGCTGCGCCAAAAGCGCCTGGCGAGGAAATTAATTTTGCGTGTAATTTTATTATTCAAGGAAGCTACGCGAATCTATGGACTGTAACACTTTCATTACCTGTCTTCCAATAAAATGTCAAACCTGTGGAATTCATGACTCAACTTCCTGATTGACATACAGCACGCTACAAATATTTTCTATTTGTTATTTGGACCAAATATTATGAATAATACAGTGAAAGGTTACCGGATGTTTTGGAAGAATTGCAAAATGATTCTGATAAATTATTGAGGAGATTTTAAACAAACGTGTTTCCTATTGTAAATAATGCTTGTAAAATTCATGATCAATGTATTCATTGAAATGTATATTATTTAGCAAATATTTTCTATTTGTCATTTCGATTAAATTTTACAAGTAATATGACAAAATCATGTAGGGTCATTTGAAAAAATTATGAAACAATTTTGATAGATTATCGAAAAGATATGATCAATGTTATACGAATATCCTCCCTATTTTAAATACTTAAGTTCCAAAGATTTGTGCAATACATAATCCAGCAAACCGAATGATATATAATTTCCTACTCTTTACTTGAACTAAATGATACAAGTAGCACAATGTACTCTGGAAAAATTGGAAAATAATTCTAATAGGTTACCGTTGAGATAATAAGCGTTACACGAGCGTAACCCTTAATCGAATACTTAGATAATCACGGTAGTTCAAACTTTTACTACTCTTAAGATATCCAGCTATTTCAAGTTTATACGGCAATGTTCGATCCAAGCAACGAGATCTAACTATCTTAATTACTACTATTAAACCTTAAAACGCCAGTATATCATTCAATCTTCCGATAATGACGATTTTTACTAATGCATTAGTTTTATGAATCCTTTTTTTATTAATCTACCCACTAATGAAACAGAAGACCATCCTCCAATTCTCGAAAACAATTCCAACACTCGTAACCACGATAGCCCATTAGAGATCGTGTTCCAACAACATAATAAACACACGTTACAAGCAACATTAACGCTTAACGAATATCCACACCGTCTAATTACCAGTTGCGTAACCTTAGCATTAATCGGCTGCATTACGCCGTTATGACACGACCGGCGGAGAATGCGGACGTGTAAAAAGAGATTTTAATACCCGAATTCTGGTATCTAATAGAGTTCAAGGCCATTTAGTTACAACAATCCTCGTTCCGCCTTCTGGAGGATCTTGGTCAATGGTGTTGCTTGGTTTTCGGGAATGCCTGCAGGGAGCGGTCCACGAGGATAATGGAGTTCTCAAGTTGCCCTAAACGGAGGACAAAACCGTTCCCACGGACTGAACTTTGGTAATGGTGTCGTTCCATACCTATGATATCGATAAGAACGGTTTATAACGAGTATCGACGAGGCGGAGCTAATTAACCGGTGCGTTTTACCGAGGTTAATAGGCCCACCCCCTACCCCCGATCGACGAGAAATTACGCTTGTTTGAGTGGCTGCCACTACATGTGACTCACGGAGCTAGCGCTCCAATTCCGCGGGAAAAAATACAAGAAGGGAACAAAGGACGTAAATATCGAAAATAAAACTTCACGGCCAACACTGACTCGGCGTTATTAAACGAGAATTAATTTCATCTACGAGGAAAATTATTAAATAAAGTCGTTCAACGTGGTTTAATGGAGCAGTTAGCGTGTTGACTAATGACGTAAGATTACTTCTATTGTTACTTTTAAAAAGGGATTGAAGTTTTTGAATACTATAGACCTGGTTTTCACGGTATTGTGTGGTGCTTTTCAGAAAAATTGCAGGTTATATTTTAAATAGTCTTTTAGTTTAATTAGAGAGCGTTTCCTTGAAAGGCAATCGCGTTTTTATGAAACGTAGTATGAAATCGTGTCATACGCAACTGAAATATAAAAGAGAAAGCGGTAGAATAGTGGTTAAAATATTTCACTGCCTCCTACCACAGGAACTTTCATTTTCATCGAGCCTGCGAATAAATAAACAAACGTTCTACAAACCGCGATTCGTGACTTTCTTTCCATCTCTTTATCATGAAAAATGCTAAATCCAGAATGACCTATAACCTGACGACGTCTAAACCGACTGTCAAAAAGAACGTGAAGATTAGTTTGTTTTTAATTAAAATTCATAATATTTGCGACCACACGATGAGATCCACCCTCCTACGTGGGTAATGCTAAGAGTACTCATCAACGTTCTGCGCGACGAATCACAGGGACTTTAATTAAGAATACATCACGAATATGCGTTTAATAATTCACTGCGAGTAGGGTAATTCTATTTGCTGCATTTGTCTACCGTGTGTCGGCAATGAATTCCCGAGAATTTCGCGAAACAACTGAGAACAAAAGGAGCAAGCACAACAGCTACCATCAGCCGGCGCGTGCGGCGAAAACACGCTGATAGCCCGCGCGGAACTCGCCGCCCTTAGTTTGCTAGCGTGTATTTGCAGAAACCGTAATGACGCTAGGAATATTTCATAACTATCACAGGTGAATTGCGATAATGAGACCGTACAATCTCGCTATTTTACTATTTATTCGTTGCACCTCCTTCCTTTTTCATCCCTTGCGTAATATTATGACGTAACGCAAGCGTTAGGGGAGGGTATGAAAGAGGAGAAATCGCGTAATCAATTTTCATCTCGGCGAAGTTCTTCGATAGTTGCTCCTTTTTCCTCTTGTTTCTCCGCGTTAAGAAGAGCAGCGAGGTAATTTCAAGATGAAAGCTCGGAAATTCTTCTAAGCTAAGAAGATGCTAGGGCGGAAACAATGAATTTTAGATATCGAAGATCCCGGGTGAAACTTTGCCGCGCTTCGATTCGGAAAAGAATACCAAGTGAAAAGAAGTAGAACATGATCGTAGAGCTGTAGCGTTCGAATCTTCCGACACAATTCCTGCGGCCTGGCTTTCGTAGAAACTTTACCGCAGAGTAGCGAGATTATTTCTACAGCCACCTTGTGTTACGTAATCAGACCACTTCCTACAAATTTCTCTCGGAGCAATGAAGCAACCGAAGATAAAAGACGGTGCGCTTCTAACCGGATGGCAGCCGTTGCAAAACGATATTCAATTCCGGGGATTGTCTCGCCTACGCCTACGCTCAGGTTTAAGGTCGAAGGACCCGCGATTGTCTCGAGCGAATATCGAGCAGTTGCCCTATTAGGCTGTCTCCTGGCTGTAACAGCTGCTGTATTCTGGATCAGCGAATAAAAAGGCATCGGTACGATGTAACATCCGAAGCAGAGGAGAAAGAAGAGAACGAAAGGCTGATAAACCAGAACCAGGATCGAAGAAAAGAATAAGGAGAATAAGAATACGAAATGGACGATGGAGGAGAGAAAGGAACAGGCGAAAGACAGGGAGAATCGTCTACATGCCTCGACGCTGAGAAAACATCGATGCTGCATTTACGTTGGGAATATTCCTGGGTAACCGTGCATCTCTAGGAAGCGTATGCAGTCAGACGAAGAGTGGAGGCAAAGAAGGATGGAAGCTGAAGGTGGGACACCGACTCAGAGAAGGGAGGAACGGGAGGAGGATACGATACCGGTCTACGGCAGCTTGCTGGCAGCTATATCAGGTTACGCTCTAGCGCCCATCCACCGCCCATCCACCACCCATTCGACCCATCCGACGAACCTAACCCCTCCTGCCAGCTTCCACTCGCTCTTTCACCACCTTCTCGCTCCCTCCCTTTCTTTCTTTCTCTTCCCTCTTACGCCTGTCTCTTTTACCTTCTCTCTCGTTTTCTATTTACACTGCTTCCTTCCGCCTCTCCTCCTCCGCTCCTCATTGCTTTTGCCACCTTTTATGTCACGAAGGCTCGACATTATCGTGGAACACTGCATGCTGCTAACGCCGTTCACTGTAGGATCGTTCAGCGTTATGGCTGATATGAAAGATGCCGCGTGGATTTTGATTTCGATTCGATGCGTGATGGATGGGTCTAGGGCAGGTCGATTTGTTGAAATGGAGATAGTATTTTTTGCGGTGATGCCATATTTATAACAATAGGGGCGTGGATTTCGATTGTCTGACTATCGCGTTCCTTTTCTACTCGAGATCTTTGCAACAATGTTTCTCTTTGAATTCTTATCCATCTTTAAAGATATCTTGGTTCTGAGATCTTACCCAGTTTTAGTTCTCTGCCTTTTGCATCGATCTACTGAAATTTTGAATTACGTCAGTCGGGACGAACATCTTTTATTAGCCGGGGGAAGAATGACTCGAAAGGTCAAAGACAGATTAATCGTTGGTGATAAAATCATCGACCGACCCTGTAAGTCCCATGCAAACTTCCATCGAATTTCTTCGACCTCGAAAAAACATTTCGTTATTCCTTAGATGAGAATCCAACGATATTCATCTTGGTTCAACTTCGAAATTGCTCTTCCTTTGATTCGTTCGAGCAACGACTTATTACCGAGGGCCGACTTTGATAAAGCGACCAAAAACTTCCCTCTCTCCCGTTTGATAATCCCGAACCGCGATTAAAGTCACATGGCGTAGAATGTCAGCAACTCTGCGGACAAATTGATATTCAGAAGCCCGACTTTTCGATCACCGACAGAAGGATTCCACGGAATGATCAGCAGCTGTCACAGATCCGTGCTTTCCCTTCAACCACCTCCCAACCGTGTATTTTTGTTCTTTTCTCTCTTTCTCTCTCTCTCTCTCTCTCTCTCCATTTCTTCGTACCTCTTCTCTTTCACGGATTCGTTTCCGGCGCGGTAATCACGGAAACGGGATTTGAAATTCGAGTTCCCACTAATGGCCGGTGACACCCGTCCACGGGTCGCGACGGTAATCGGATCGACGTGGCTCGTTCGAAAGCGTTTCTCCATTTGCATTCGTTTTTCTAGCGCGGAGCAGCGTCGCAGCGCGCCATCGTCATGTCGGCCTTCTCGATACCGTGACAGGAAACGAAACAAGGTCGTGTGGATCCTTTGCACGGCTTCAATGTGATTTACTTTGCTGCTCGAGCGTTCCAATTTTCGTTCGTTATGTCTCTATCTGTGTTTTCCCTCGACGTTCTTCCTGGGCCGACTAACCTTTACGAAATTTTGTTTAATCCGTTTGAGTGATTGCTTGTTACCCTGATTGCACCGTAAAACATCCAACATCGCGTTGTTTAGCGAAGAAAATTGCTCCTAATGACACTTGTCGTTCTATTGTTACGAGACAACAGAACAACTAACTGCCGTGCTTGCGTCCCTCGTTTTCCAGGCTCATTTTAATCGACCACGTCTAATGCAGTTTAATTTGATATTAATTTGATTTGGTGGCAATTTCTTAGAAACATACGTACATATGTAAATAACGGATGGAAACATGGAAACACCGTAGATGAAGCGTACTAATACTTTGTGACGTATACGTATTAGTTTACAGTCAAACAAACGTGGGTTAACTCTGACTGGTTGCATAAAATATATGTACACTATTACTGATTTGTGTCATGCTCAAATCCAAATTAGCCCTTCGGTTGAATGTTAATTTGTAACTAGTTCAACTATTGATTCCTATCGCACTGTTGCCAAGAATGTGTCCCAGTTGCAACTTCGTTTGTATCTACGATCTGTACGTATTCTCTTGACAGCCGAATTTTATCCTCGACATGTGCAAATCTTGTATCTTCTTCAATTCTGGACTCATATCACGAGGTAAGCGGCAGATTTCCTATCAACCAAATTTAAAATCTCTTTTTTTCATAAATTTATAGCTACATATTTTAAAAACTATATCTCAAAAGAATATTTCCTGCGTGTTGGGGAATAAAACTGAAATCCGTGTTCATTAATCACAGATCGAAATCCTCTAGTTTACTCATATTTCCATTCCTGATAAATCCTCGTGCAAGTTTGACAATTTGTCATCCTTTGTCACAAGTATTTGCCAGTGGAAATTCCACCAAGACGAATATTTCATCGAAATCGAGCAGAATCGCCTTTTTTCGTATTCCTGTTGATTAATCATAAGCGTGGAAATCGAATGGCGTAACTGGAGGGTAAATCAATGCATTAATTAATTACAAGACGCAGAGACAAATCTGATGCGACGAGCAGTCGAGGATCATATTCCTGACACTACTGACGGACATCCCACACAGCTTTCCCGAGGTTACCTCGAAATTGTGCTGGTCTCTGTGAATCTGTCCGCGGATCGGGTGATTTCTAGTTGATTCGCGTGCAACGCCCGACAGCGTGGATGCCACCTGTCTTCTCTAACGAGTCGTACCAGCGTACGTCCATACGCGACAACATACAACGCTGGTCCGTGTAATTGATCATTATGGCCTTAACCATGGGGGCTGACTTTTCGTTGGTCGATGAGCATTTATCGAGTGACGTCTAGTGGAGGGTACTTGTTATTTCCCCTGACTAATTTTATTTTGATGTCTAGTGGGTTTTAAATAATACAATTTCACCTGATTAAATTATGTATCATATGACTTTAAATATATTACTTTCACGAATATATATCACTTTGAAAAATGAAGATAGTAAGAGAAAAATACGATGAGTCAAATTGTATCGATGGTAAAATATCGTTATAGTTTTAGCGATTAAGAGTGTAATTTAATATGACATAATTAAGAAGAAAATCAACCTATGCGATCCAAAGACATAAGCCCTTTAGCAATAGACGACAAATTCATGAAGCTTTATAACTAATATTTTAAAAATCAATATTTATGTATGAATAAAATTAAATAACAAATATATATAAAGAATAGAGTTTCTAATCAGAGTATTAATTTTAAAATTGAATGACAGATTGGAGATAATAGTGTGAGAGTTTATTAATGTTTTTTATAGGATAGTTAAACTGGAAGTACTCGATTGAGAGTTGTTGAGAGTTGTTAAGAACGCTTCCATCGGTGATAGAGTGGACGGACAAGGAAATAAAGGAAAGGATCTCACCCGAACGGGCAATCACGTTCCCCCAAACAAATAAAGACAGTGATGGATATATCCACTCGATCTATCGTATGAAAAACCTACTTTCTCGGATATATCCACTCTCGTCGCTTAAAGAGTTAATTCAAGTATTCTTCAGAGAGAATTTCTTCCGTGACCAAGTGCCGTTTGACGTTGAAACACAAACACAAATTGCAGAGTGGAAGCGAATCGACCGATTCAATCGCTGAGCGACGATCCGGAGATTCGTATTTTTCTTTCATTTGAACTTCGAACCTTTCGATTTCAGGTTCAGGATTTCTAAAAGGAAATCTATAGACCTCTTGGACAAATTTCAGAGTGACAAAAGAACTCACGTATGACAAATAGAGCAAAAAGCGACCAGAACGACGATTAAAACCATTGTCGCGCATATGTAACATACTATAAAAAATCGATTGCGTGCTATATTCAGTTCCAATGGCGAAAGATCTACCAATCACATCGCAGACACCACTTATTCGAGCCAGCCTTTTCACAAAATTAAACTTTTCGAACTAATGCTTACAGTGTTCTCTCGTTTGACGGCGACACTCAGCCACGGTATTCGCGTTGCAAATTTTTCGCTCGACCAGGTCCAATTAAAAAAATATATACACCTATCCGCTCTTCCCTCGGGACACTGGGACGAACGAGATTTTGTTTCCTGGCTTCAATTTCTAGAAATTATTGCAATCGAGTCAGCGTGACTAGAATTTCGAAAAACACCCTATATACAACGAGCTGTGCGTTCACGCAAGTTCGTGCTACATGCCCGTGAATGTATACCCGTGTCTACGCGTACGTGTGTGCAGAGTGTGGAACGGTAGCCAGGCGCGTTCTCCACGCATGATGAGGAACGAACGGAATCATAAATGTCCGCTCTCTGCTTCGTGTGACACGGTTGCGGGAACGCAAGCGAGTCATGACATTGCGAGGAGGTATCTATAGGGCCGGGCGAGCCAGGGAATGAAAAGGGAGGTTGGTTTCAGCCGCCAGAGAAATTTATGCCGTCCCCGTGATGGGATTTGACGGCGTAGACGTGGATTTTCAACGTGGAATCGCCAGTGAAAACGCGGCCAGTCCAGTTTTACCCTGTCTATTGTTTCATTGCCCTCGTATTTCTCGATTACTTCCATCTTCCTTTTCCTCTGACTTCTCGATCGTGGCAATTTTTGTACCTATCGGCATCGTACATTCTTCCATATCTCCGTAATGCTGTTCCTTTTCTTACATTTTTAGCTCCTTGGGTTTCATATCTTTATTATATTTCTGATAGATGATGATGAAGCGAGGGTCGGTTAATTTATGGAATTTTGATAACGATTGTGGGATTCCCACTTCTCGTCTATCTTCTTTCTAATTTCTTCCGTATATCAGTTTTGATAGATGATACTAAGGTGAGAATCGGTTAAATCGTGGTATACTGGAATAACGAAATTTGCGCTGGTTCCTCCGAACAGATACTTGCTCAGATATGGGCAACTACGATAACAGAGATCGTCCTACTTTACATTTCACGCACCATCTCGGCCGGTGTTCCATATCTCGGCTCGCCTAACCGAATATGCATGTACGCCCATCAACCGTGTAGCGAGATAGCGTTAACAAGCTTTATATAAGCAATGGCCCGGAGACCGATCTGCTTGCGGACATCAAAGGGTCTCGGTCATGCTTCCTGGTCCCGTCTATGGGTAGACTAGTACGTCAAGGACCCTGAATCGAGCTCAAGAAACCAGATTCGCACGTGCAACACGAGCAGCACGAGGTAACTTAGTGACGTAAGCGGAGGTTAAAGGAAGGAAGGTTGAATAGAGGGAGCGAGGAAGACGGACAAGCGTAGAGAGAAGGAGAAAAAGGGAATACCTTGAAAGGGTTCGGTTCGCTAACGCGTCAGGGAAAGCTTACGTTGGAGAAGCCCGGAGGCGATGTTTCTGACCGGCAATCAGCCGGTTAGCCCCGATGATCACGAGACCAGCTTCGTGCCGCGTCAGTGAAAATCGCTACCAATCCTGCCGACCATTCAAAGAGAGAGAACTTTCCAAGTTGTGGTTATTGCGACCGATCGATCCGCGCGTAACGTTGTGTACAGGCTTTCCCATGGAGGAAGCCGCGGTAAGGTTCGCCTTCGCCTCGGAGCACACACTCGACCGCCGTACCACACCCGCTGAAACCATCCCACTCTTACCATCGCCCTCCGAAATTCACCCGCTTCGACGTATCTATCTCTCTTTGCCCTGAAGGGACAATGGAACCCGGTCGGTGCCCAAGGGAATATCAGAGGATAGGAGAGTGGTGCTCCGCTCCTCTAGCCAGTCGCCGATGTAGCCAACCCGGCCATTGGCCAGCGGTGAGAGAGCACTTCCTGTTAGCCTCGACCCTCGTCCGCAACCAGCCGCAGGCCGCAAGCCTCGGCTCCTGCGAGCCGTAACCTCTAACCTCACGCTGTTCGGTCTGACCTCCTGCCGACAGCGTAATTGTTTAGAAACCCCTTGATCTGTAATTTCAGCGCCCGGTCTCCTCTCTACACGAAACATCGTTAACACGGCTCTCTCTCGCTCCGTTTCACTCTGACTCTTTGTCTCCCTCCCACTTCCCCTCACTCTCTCTTCATCATGCTAGTTTCTTGTACACGAGCCAGACACTCCGTTCGATGGCTTTCTCTCTCCACGCCGTTCCGACGCTTTACTTTCTCGCCCTTTTCCTTTCTCTCTTGGCACAGACACTCTAGTCAATATCTCGCGCATGCACGTCCTATCTCCTGTGGTCGGACAACCACTATCCAGAAAGTTTTAGGCTCCAAGAGGAGAAAACCCAATGAGTTGTCGCGCGAAAGGTCACGTTTAATCGCATGCCCCTTCTGTTTCCACAACGGAGTGGTGTTAGTGTCACGTTGAACCGCGACAGTAGAATAAAGCGACCATAGTCGGACGTAAAGAGTTATTTCCCTAAATCGATGGAAATCTCCCCACAGAGTTTGATCCGGATCTTTAGTTTCCTATAGGGATGGTTCAGTTGAGAATATAGTTTTATCATCGTGGTCCGTCGGATGCGGTAAAGTATAGGTGTTGTCTGCAGCGCGGATTGAAAACAGATATTAGAGTAAATTTAGAAGAGTGGCTATTTGTCGCGACTGCCGTTTTCAAGTTTCCCAAATGCAAAATGTTTTTCACTCGAGAGACAGAATTCGAGGAAAGATTTATTCCATAAATTTGAAATAAAGCACGGACTTTACTGGTTAGAAAGAATAGTGAATTTTAAATGCGTTCTCTTTTTTTCTTTTTTTCGCGTGACAAAGAATTCTCACAGACGAATGCAAGGATTTATGAATGCAGATCATCGACGACCATTTTAGATCTCTTTGTACTCAAGTCTATACATATTTTCGCCGTGACAGTGCTTTCAAATCTCTCCGTACTTATACGCGCAACATTTTCTCGTTTACGAGCACTCGTGTAACCGTACGAGCCTAATTCGCCTCATCAGTATGTATAACATTGCCTCGTAACAAAGGGATTTAAAACGGTCTTCAATTATCCTCTTCTCGTGCGTCCAGTGATTCGTTTGAAGGTCCATTATAGAAAAAGAAAAGGTCGAAAAAGATATACCATTTCATTTAAAAGAAAGGAGAAGTCGGTCTATCTCGTTAGTTCTTTTTGCTCGTGAAAGTTTCCCCATTGCTCTTTTTTAACATTTTTGAAGAAACATTAAAATGATACTAATTCAGGTGAAACGAGCGTTGAAACACAGAGAATCTCTGTGAATAAATTCAGAACGATAGAAATATATCAGAGGTAATTCGTATTTTAGCAAAAATTATAGGTCGACAATTTTTATATATGTTACTCTTATCGAGCGCTACGAAGGGATATAATTCACGTAATATCAAAAGAGCGTTTGCAAATATTCATCGGAATCATACATAAGATATGAAAGTATGGCTCGTAAATATTTGAATGGAATTAATTACGCAAGCACGCTATCCAGCGGAAATTATTGAAACAGTAAAACAGTTTTAACTCGCGAACAAGGTCAGATAATATAAACATTCGAACTGAATCTCTTTTTTTATTATTTCCCTGCGTTAAATTTATGTTGTCGAACGTTTAAATTAGTTCTACGTTAATCATAATAATATTTTTCGATACTGAATTTATTCTATCCACTGATATTTACGTTAATTTCATGGCTATATAATATCCTATTAATTCCTTATAAAAAGTTTATATATAGTTTAACAATCTTCTCTGTAAACTTTTCAATTAAATAATAATATCTTTCACATAGAAAATTTGTTGAAAAACGCATTAGTTTTGAAACTTCGCTAAGATGAAAAATACGAAAAATTCTAATTCATCAAAAATATCGAAAACTTCCTCTGATCTATATATACATATAAAGATCTACATATCCTTTTCCGAAATTCAGCCAAAACGATAAATTTTAAACAAACGTTTTCGATGAAGAAACTCATTGAAAATGTTACTTACGATCTCCTCCAGCTTCGAACAGCCTTTCCTCGCCGTACAGGCTAACGCAACGATCACGCCACCGCCGAACATCACCAGGAGGAACACCGCCAACTTCCATCCGTGATCTCTCTGCGGAATGAGTTTCTTGGCGCTGGGCAGCTTGGCAACTTCCGTCGTCGAGACGCCAAGACGGGATGCCTTCACCAAGATCGTCCTGAGCCGCCTGCTCGCTTTCTCGCACGCCATTTTCGTCGGATTGCTCCTCGAGGTCGACCTCGACGATTTCACGTGCACTTGATCCATTTTTCGTGATTCGTACTCAGATATCGTGCAGTGAAGTGTGCAGGAAACACTTGCACGTGGACATAACAACGATAAAAGCAGTGATACTCTTAGAATTTTTATGAAATTGGTTTATCTCGTTGATAGTTTTACGAAGAATATTGGAGATTAAGCATTGTCTTCGTATAAAAAGTTTTGATGGTTCTTAAAAGATCTTTGGCCGACCTATTTACTTCAAGACTTGAAAGTTGGAATGGGCAATAGTTTTTGCAACAAGAGAATTTATTCCATTACGAGTATACGTTTTAAATGTGAAGCGACTGGAAAATTCAAAATCTTTGGTAGTTCGCTGACTTCCTTATTCGAACGAACGATGGTAACACTCGTATAAAATAGTTCTTGCTTCGTTTTACGAAGGATCTATCAGAAATCTTCTGGCCTAAAAACACGAGAGAACTGTTTACAAAACGTTTATCCGGTTCCGATAGTGACCGAGAGAATTCGTCGAGATGGACGATGATTCTTTGAAGAAGCAGTCCTCGCCTATAGCGTGGAATACCATAGAGCAACCGTCGAAAGTGTCCGGGACGAATGCCCAGTGTACCAATTCCGAGCGTTAGGACGTCGTCCACGGCTTTACCGCTCACGTAGATGGACTGTTCTGCAGGTTTTATGACATTATACCTGCCAATACTGCGAGTATATCGCGTGGCCTAGCTCTATCCTCTTCCCTTTCACCCTTGGCCCCCCGTTGTCCCCCATAAGCCGTGCCGGTGCTCGTTATATTTTTATGTACACGACGTGGGAGGATGTGAAACGACGGGACGTTCGTCGCCAGGAATGGAAATCGACCAAGATAAAGGGAATCGAGATATCCAAATGAAACCGACGAGCCAACGAGAACTGGGTTACTCTCGTTCTTATGCCACTTTCCTATACTCTTCGTGGTTTCTTTGAGTTTGCTTCACCGCGTTCTTCGATTCCAACGGTTATTTTCATGAGAAACGATTGGCTAGATCACGAGGAGGCTCGATACGATCTCGTTCGATCGGTTATCTTTACCGTGTTCACGATATCCAGTTTCAACAGCTCGCTACTCTTTTGATTCTCACGTCGTTTCGAGGTTTGCATGAATCGAACCGAGATTAAGACAATCGAGAACACGCTCGTTCCACCCGAAATGTGATAATTGAAGATCCTTCGACGGTAGACGATGTTTTCCTCTCGGTTCGTGAAATCTCGTGGAACTCCTCTTTCTTCATATTTATTCAAAGGTTCTTCGATGGAACCGCGCGCTTCTTCCCATGGCCTTGTCGTTTAAGGAATACTCTGCTGTTTTATTATCCCTCCAGCGTTCTAGAGGATTGCATTCTCTTATGGTTTCTGGAAGAATCCTAGGTGGATACGCTTCGTTTTACGCTCCGCTCGGCAACGCTTGCCTCACGGGATGGAACTCTAATGGGCCGGCGATTTCTCGCATCCCTGGAGCACGTGTCGTTTCAGCACAGTCTCACCTGGAAACAAAAATATCCGTCAGGCTGGCGTGGTCGTCGAGTGCACCGCGGAACCGTGCTTAATTGTCCGATCCTTGAAATTCCACTTGGGAAATTACTACCTTTTTCTTTGTGAATTCCTTTTCCTTGTTTTTTAAAAATATAAGTTCTTAGAAAAAATAAATATCGTATGATTTAATAATTAATTTTGCTATTCTCTTTACTTCCTCTTCGTGTTTGTACTTCTTTAGATATCTTTTTTTTTGCAATATTTTATTCATAAAGAACGTGGAACATATAAAAGAGAGCAAAATTATATTTAAAACTTATCTATATTTTAACACTACCTATTAAAATATACATTCATTTCGGGTCTTATAAACCACAAGAAAAGAACAGGGCTGAGCGACATACAATTTAAAAAACTGCTTCAAGCGCTTTAAATAAAAATGGAGATTTTTGAGTTTATGTTATTATCTTGAAAGTTGTTGCGGTTTTTGTGACACTTAATTTTCTCTCGGCCCGCCGCGAATATGACACAAGAATAATTTTAAAGCAAGTCAACGCGAGCCCCAATCTCTTTAGAAAACACGAGTCTCGTTATTCATTCCTCGAAACGCAGCAAGGAAAAAGGTAATAAGAAAATTTCCATGGAGGGTGGCGTTCGCAGTGTCTCTTACAACGATGCAATTAACAGAGGATTTAAGATTAACCGGCAAAGAATTATACGAACAAGAAAATGGCATTCAAGTTGCGCGCGTATACATAGACCGACAGAAACAGGATTAAGTGGGCGGAATTCGAGATCCGGAATCCAAGGTAATTCTCGCTTAATCCTCGGACACGGTCCTGCGACGAACTGTTCGCTCCGTTCGACTGCAACGAGAGTATTTTCGTTCGTGATATCGCCCGTCCAAAGATAATCCCATCGCCGATATTGCCTCCATCTTTAATGCACTCAAAATCCATCCGGTCCGAAGGTACGTCCAGTTTTCGACAGAAATAAGATCACCAGCGTCTATATAACCGAGAACTTACCCCTTGCCTCTGCAAATATTTCCCCAAAGACCGATCGCACCACGGTTCTATCGATCCCCGATTACTTTCGTCTCTCGTCTGGCGCTTATGTGCATCGTGTAGTAGAAATCGCATGATTAATCAGAAAATGCGGTTGCAATAGATATTTTAAATAATTCACTTTGTATAATTAGACAGAAAGGCGAGATGTTTACAGTGATCGTTTATAACGTGACGAATCTAGCGAAGAATCTAAGACGAGCTAAGACTGTTTCAAGAATGGTGAATTTCTTTTGAACTTCTTCTTTGAATTTTGATTGCATTAGTTTTAGGTTCGTGAAATCGTGCATCTATGTTTTTAATCCTAGTAAGGCTAACGATGAATTCCAGGATATGAAACATATTAAATTATACGATTCATCATAAATATAAAAATTATACGTAACTCTTTCCCTCTTTTTAATTTGAGTATACTATAATCTATAGCATTATATTATCGGTTTCGTTATTATAAGAAACATTCGCTCTGAAAGTGTTAAATTTTACGTTGCTTACTTGTTACGGGTCTATTATACTATTTTAATATGCTAGCAAACAATCGAAGAGAAATTGGAGTCAAATATGATTTTTCTCTACGATTAATTAGAAATCGAGTTACAGAAGGTCAGCAAGATTTAATTAGCAAAGAGAAATTACTCTACAATTTCCAAACCGTGATTCAAATTCTTAACCTCTTACTCTCCAAAACACACATATTTTCCCATAAATTTCTAAATCGTTTTACCAACGCACGTAACAGCAATAAAACCATCCATTAAATCAACTAAAAAATTAAACCTACTTCGAGTCATTTAAAACGCATATCCTAATTCGTCAGATTGCATGATCCAGCTTTATAATTTTATTGTACAAGTCACTCCACAGTTCATCATTCACCACTATGAACTTTATATCTACTTCACGTCTACTCGCATCACTATTTTTCTAGAAATTTTCCATCAATCACGGTACGTAAAGATAAAGCAGACACACCCTTTCCAACACACGCTACAAATACTCAAACACAGATTACCATTAAATAAATCATACCTCCACAAATAAATTACATTAGACCTGTGTTATTTGCTGTTGAAACAATATATTCATTGTTAAATTCTTTCCAATCCATTCATTTTGCCTGGCACAATGATTCTTTGAAAATATGACAATTACCAATACTACAAATTATGCGATTGACCTATAAAGGACCAATATTGCGTTAACATTTTATTTGCAACCTTTTCTTCAATTTATTTACGTTATTAGCTTCTGCTTTCTAACATTATGCTTCTAAACGGAAACTGCAAACGTTTATAAAAATCTTTTTTTTTTTACATTATTTATATACCTTTACACTCATATACCTTTGCAAAAGAATATGTTAGTTGCTTTAAGTTTTTTTAATAATATTTCATTTACATAATTTTTAAGCGTTACTTTACCGCTTGGTTCTTAATGGGATGGCCAACGGTACGATTAAAACGGATCATAAAATTCTTAACCATAGAAGATATTAATCTTCTCTTCGCTATAATCTTATTTAAAAGAAATCGCAGCACGCGTCTATTGTCTTCCCATAATAGAGCCGTTAGGATTAAGAACGGCGCCGGGGATACATACAAAGTTTTCCATGGCGACCGTAGCCGTATCTAAATCACTTGGCGCTAACGATTATCTCGATCCGGGGGCGTAAGCTTAATCGCGCCGAGCTAATTCTCGCTCGAAACTCCCCAGACTGCAATAGTCGTAACGTTCGCATGAAAGCCCGCGTATGAGAACGTGCCAAGAAAGCGCGCCATTTTCAGAGGCTCGCAACTGTTCTTGCAACTCGAAAGTACTTTCCTTTTAATCGCAAATGTATGTAACTTTAGGTTGAAAGCATGTTAAACTCTTAGCCAATCCGCGAGGCTTCACAATGTTTCGCAGATTGCTGAAAGATTCTCGAGTCCCTCGTGTGACACAACCTTTCCCTTCATTCTCTTTCTACTTCTTCCTCTTTTAACAGGCGTTGGCTAATTAACGCGATTCGATACCGACACACTGCTGATTCGTACACCATTCCACTGTTTCTCTTTAATACTAGTAAGAGAAAAAGAGAGAAAGAGAGAGAGTAGGAGAGAGAAAGAGAGAACAGATCGTTTGCTAATCTTCCAAAATTAATCAGCGTTGATGTAAGCCTGAAACGCCCACAAGCCAGCACAGTCTCGTCCTTATACTCCCTTGATCTGCGCGGCTGTGTTACCCTCAAAAGCTTGTAGATGTCGGTGTACGATGTAGTATAGGCGAGAAGAGGATTGCCTTTAAATTCTCTACCGAGAGTAAAAGCCAACGTACTCGGCGTGCGTCGAAAAGCAAATGACGAGTAAAGTTCTGTCATTAAAGCCTGGAATCTCGGTGATGAAGTTGCACAAAACTAAAAGTCGAATCCGACGCGGAATTTGAATCGAGGGGGAGTAGATCGAGAAGCGAGATCGAGGAGCGAGATCGAAACTGCGAGAGAAATCTGTGTGCACCGTGAGCGGTTCGCTGGGTAATCACGTCAGCCGTTTAAAAGATCCGTCGCTTTTAGTGCTAATTCGCTCCCCTGATTTTCCTGAGTGATAATTTCCATTTGACTGAATTATCCGTGATTATCGTTTCGCGTATTAAAGTCGCCGCGGCTCGTCTAATTCAGAGCGATGATAGTCGCACGACGGCAACTGTTCGCCGCGTTCTGAACTAAATTGAAACTAATTATCATCGTCGACTATGAAAATCATGAAGTCTCGCGGTTTCCTACATTAATGCATTGACCACTGTGTGGCCTGTAAGCCGCGCGTCAATCTCGCCGAATCGTAACTTCCCGCGTAAAAGCGACTGTGCTTCTAACCCAACAGAAACTGGATTTTCCTCGTGGCAGACGCGTTCGAACGTATCGCGAAATTTCGCTTCATTGTTAACAAGGATCTTGCAGTTCACGTCCGACCTAATTCAATTGCCAAGTGTCTTCGCTCGTTTCCAACGAGCTCGTGTTCTCTCTACCAGCCAGGAGAAACTAACTAAGCCGGAAAGGGTGCTTTTTGCTCACGGTATTAGCCATCGATGTTGACCATCGTGGCTGTTCGCTCGTGACCGAGCTCGGTGGATCGTATTTTCCAACGACGAAGATCAACGCGCGGGCTTTATTGGATAAAACTCGATGAAGAAGTACGGAGAAGCCATCGACCAGTCGGTGGAAACCCCCGCCCCTCCTCCCACCTCCGGCAGCCTCGAAGAAAATGAGATACCTTAATAAGGCGCCGTCCCCGACTGTAATTACGCGTTCCGACTTCCTGCTAGCTGTTTTCGTGCTGCGAGTAATTAGAATACCGATAGCTTCACCAGGAACCCGTTCGTTCTCCCTCCATCCGGGACCCTTCTCTTTTTACTTCCGGTAAAAATGCGTTCGGAAGAATTTGCCGGGGGGTGAGCTTCCGCGTACAACCATGATATTTTAAACTACTTCAACCAGGATATTTTATGACACACCAAGAGACAGAGAGAAAGAACTGGCAATAGAAAAGCTATATTTTATGCGATATGACCTGTTATCATCTTTTTCTCGCGTAGAAGAAAATTAATTATGCGGTCGGTCGGCGAAACCCACACGATCATCTTTACGATGATATCGTACACTATAATAAACTGCTTGTAATTACGTTACTGTGTCGTAAGATCGTAGATTATTGCGAACAAACGGTAACACGCGATTTTGACGAGTAGCTCTCGAACGACATTCGGAATATGTAGAGCAGAAATTGCAGAATTGTTAAGATCGAAACATTCAGATGTGAGTTGAATGATGCGTGTTTTTGAAGAAGATTTCACCTGTACCGCAGGTAGCTTCGCCACCAGGAAATTAAATATATAAATTGTATATATTATAATCTTCATAATCATGGTTTCTTCCAGTGTGAGCCATACCTATCCCTCAGGAAAATACATTGTGATACCAGGAAGATACGAAGATACGTTTCGCGAACATTCCAGGTGACTTCATCTTCAGGCGATCGATTGACCGATACTGATCACAGATACATGTGCCAAAGTCAATCGACTCCATGACGATGAAACTAGCTACAATTCTGGAGAAACGTCAGAACGTATCTTCTCCAAGGATATGGTGCGCATCTATAACTCTCGATTCTACAAATTCTACGATACCTGACATGAAAACCTTGAGTCTTTGGTTAAGGCAAAAATCGTACTCTGACTGACTAATCGACTAAGAAAGTCTACAAATAGCATACCGTGAAAGACAGAAGAGCTTTTTGTTCTTGAACTATTATGTGCTCCGTATTGTTTCTTCGTTATTCTTTATATCAAATTCCAATAACTTATACACTTTGACACGATCGCTTTCTTTATACATATTACATTACAACTTCTTTTACTCGAATTTCAAATTTTAGTAGAAACGTCGTGTATTTTGTTGCTCTACTAAATGCGTAACAATGTCACGGAGGATTTTTCTTTGACGAGAACGAGAAGCGTTGGCGACTCAAAGGTGTCCGTCAGGATGAGCCATTGTTGAAGGCGTGTGGATTTTTCATTTAGCCGTGAAAGAGTAACGCGTCGCGGCCCAACGAATGAGGGAAGATTAATCAACGCGTTTGCGTTAGCACGCGTTCGCACCCAATGTTTCCCATCGACCACGCCGCCCCCTCTCGGTAGTTAATGCACTGTTAAAACGTGTAACACATCGAGTATCGCAGCGCGCTTAAGCGGGCTCGATTATTCGTGTTTACAAATTTCCTCGGGACCCGTTCAACGTAGGGATGGAACGTGGTTGTTTCGTTTAGCTTGCGGTTCGTCTAAACAATTGAATTTTCGGAATTTCCGCTATAGGCTTTTCCACCTGGATGATAATCATACTTTTTCTCTTGTTTCTCGTTTAACGACAACGTGGAAAGTTTATCACGAGGCCAGCATATAATATAATAAATCGAATTTCCCCTCTGTTTTATATATATCGAACAGTTAAAATACCACTACTAAAAGGCGAATAAAGTTATCAAGTGCCTTGTAGTTTATACGAGAAGCCTGGTTTATCACAGCGATCCATGAAGCATTCACTACGATTCCTTAACACCAGTCGATAACATGTTTACTACCAAAGTACAAAGCACGACATTTTGCGTGCTACTTATTACTCGATAATGTTAAGCTTAATAGCGTCATACGTGAGAAGCAAAAGGGTATCAAGAAGCTCTGACTACGTCGTACAAACAGATTAACCCGTTCAGCCCTTTTTCTCTTCAATATCTCACCATTCTTACTTAAAGAAGATTTACAACCCATTTCGGATTCTAAAATCACCTCATAAATTCCCTTCGGTGACCCCCGGCGGATGCACTAAAAACAATCCTGCTGCTCTATCGTTCTTTCAATCACGACCGAGCGCCGTAATATCGCGGCGACGATCGCGCTTAAAAGTGAAACCGTAGAAAAATACGGCCGAGATAAAATGCACGGCCGCAACGCGGTACGATTCGAATCAGAAGAATGGTTCTAACTTGCCCGTTCCGTGCTTCGTTACGCAGCTATAAAGAAAGAAGCTACGAAACCGTCGTTACGTAAAATTTTACGCCCTATTTTACTTATCCTTTAAACCGATTCTCAGCCGCGTACTGCACCAGCAATATCCGCGATCCATTTCCCTCGATCGCCACCACATTTCATCTATTCCCTCTCTTCGAACGTTCATTCGTCATTTATGCAGTCACGGGGATCAGGTATCTCGCGACGTAATTTTCTTCGTACAACGCTATGAACAAGATACTTCATTATATCTTTCAATATTTAACCCTCGAATAAAGAAGGCTAATTTTATACTCGTTACTTTCCGTTACATTTATGTGAACAGTGCAGGCAAGAACGCGATAAATCACATCTTCTATTTTTTTTACACGGAAACAGAGGTACTCATCAAGACTTTCTTTTATGATCTTTATACGAAGATTTTATTTTCTAAGTAAATTTTATTACCACATTCAGTCGACTTTACGTTTTATCCGTACATAGTAAAATATTCCTGGCAGTACATGATCTAGTCTCCGCTTGTCGAGGATTAAGGCTAAATATTTGAGGTGTTATTGGATGTAGTGCGTTAAATAATCACTCGGTGTTTAGGTCAACAATATATTTATTAACAAGTGTCTTCTTTTAATCGCGTCGCGTATCGCTTTCGGTTTCGCTAGTCGATCTCGCTGCCTGATTACAACTCGATTTTATCGCTTCCTGGTTCGAACCTAACTGTCGATCGGATTCGATTCTTTTCTTTTTGTCGCCCCTCGATATTCCCACTATCCACGCATTTGTTAGGCGTCCTCGACCGTTGCCACGCACGCCTTCTTTTCGAACATTCGGCGGAAGGACCGTTGGGATATTGATGGCTCATTAGGCACTTCGCTTCGGCGATATACATTGTTGCCGAGTGTCGCCACATATTAACTGGCATAAGGAAAGATAAAGGAGAATTTGTTTCCAAAAATTAAACATATCTGTAAAGTAAGTGATAAGCGTAAAGGGTGAAGTGTAAGATAAGATATGAGCAAACTAAAAGAAATGGGTCAGATGCTTAGGCTAAGGTATTCATTGAGAATTGAGATGCGTAGATCTATGTAGAGACTTAGTTGTACGTGGTAAAAACGTATTGCATATATGATTGAGGAGCTAGAGCCGCTCGTGAGTTGCCAGAGTTCCTATCATAGGATCGTTCAGGGATCGTGTTAGAGTTGCTATCAAAGAGTCATGTGAGAGTTAGGACACAAACGTGTATGAATTATGGAAGAGTTGATACAGCGTCGTACAAGAGCAGTCAAAAAGGCGTGGAATTGTCAAACTTATCGCGAAACGTTGTAATTTTAATAATTCATGCAAGATTACAACTCATTAATTTTAACAATGGCTTGTGAAAGTACTCGAACACCTACTATAAAGTATATTATATGTGTTACACGAATCCTCCTAAAATTTCACCAGCACTCTAATGAGACAGGACTATCGTGATTAGTTTCAAATTTTACCAATGAAATTATGGTGGTCGTGTCTTGTTACAATGTTAATATTTAAAATTTCGTACGGCGTATGCAATACATTGATAAAAAGTTTCTACAAGCTTTGAAATACTTCCGTCGGCCATTGTATATAACTTACGTTCAATACAATTGGTTGTTTCACATACGCAAACGTGATATCTCACGATATTTACGAATTTATAGAGGAAATTGCATCTAGAAGTGTCTTGTTCACAGATACGAAGGAGTTAAAAGCAGTAGCGTGAAAATTTCACAGGTCCCAAAATAGGAACAATGGCCACGTGCACGTACACTACACCATCGACACGGTTGATCCCGTATTTTTCCGGCGACAGCGTCGAAGCCGCTTCATCCTTATCAGACTTGACGCGAGAGAAGTTTACTTCGCCCCGTAATTCCCTCCACTCTGGCTCTTTCTTTCGTTTCTCTCTCTACGATCTTGCCTCTCGCCCTGTGCACGTACATGGTCGGTCCATAAGGCAAAGCCGGAGTTTCCCCATCGTCCACACGGTTCCCATGTATGTCGGTCAGGCAAGGCTAGGGTAGCCCATTGCCACGATGAATAAATAAAAATCGGTCGGGGAATCTGCCGGTGTAATTTATCGACACGCTATCGGCTTTCCGATCTGAGGAATGCACTCGAGAAAATCGAGGACAGTTCGCTCGTATATCAAGAATGCACGCGTCGGAGTTGGAAAAGTGGCAGAGACGAGAGATATTTCGAGCCAATACCGCTCTGCTGTCTCTTGAATTCATCCTTTACCCTTTTTCACGCTCCCTCTCTCTCTCTCTCTCTCTCCCTCTATATATCTATCTGTCTATCTCTGTCTTACACTCCAGGATTATTACTGTCTCGTCTACCACGCTCGAGAGTCGGAGAAATTATATCGTTTTCTCGTTACCAGTCGTGGTCCTATCGTTTGCAGATTTGAAGAGCGTGAATTAAGCCATTCATAAAGATTTGACGGAGCATTACGTCCACTTAGACGCGTTTCGAAATGCGGACAGTTCGAAAGAGAAATTTGCCTCTGTAACCACGCGCCTTCTATTGATATATCGTCTAGTAACGTGCGGTCATAGGACTGCGAGGGCTTAATGTGATTTACAGGAGGGACAGAAGTTGCTCGCGATGGACCGTATGTTTCGAAAGCCCTGGAGAATTATTGGATACGTGACATCGCGAGCTACCCTTAAGCACGCTGTACCCAGAAACTGGGTAAGAATCGATAAGGCGTTGTTCGTCGCAAGACGATGCATGCCTCACTTGTCAGCTGATGTCGTATAATCATATTTTTCGTCGACGATTGTCTATATATATATATATTCGTGTACTCGTACGACCAACGGTTTTGAACTATGCTGCGTTCTTGCCTTATTCTGTGAAGCGTCGGTTGACATTTTCCAGTAACGCGTTTGTAAGATGAAAAACTTGTTACGTCACGAAAACAAGTGGAAAGTGTGATTTTATATTCGATGAAAAATTATGAATTTTTGTGGTTTGTAAATGTCTTACGGCATTAACGACACAAAACTGATGAATTTTTAGTGCCACGTTCACTTTTTGAAGCGGCATAAATAATTGAGAAATCGGTAACAGACGTACGATGAGAATGGCTGACAAATGACTGTCCTATTCTACTTACATAGAACAACATAGGGTGTGATGGATATTTGGATGTTAATTACCGCTGTAATTGTACCCTGATTGTGTAATCATGAATAGCTAACTAAATGACGTTTCTACGAGTAGTAATAATATAGAACATGTATAGTACTTTTCATAGTGGAATAATGTTTAATTACGATGTCATATTAAAAAAGTTACGAAACACGGAGGAACGGCTAAATAGATCGGTGTCTTGTCGTCCGTAGCAAAGTAGTTTCGGTTTCGAGTAAGTCACGCTTTAACGAACAAACTTTACAGGAGCTTAATCTTATGGAACTTTAATAAACAAGCTTATTAGAAAATGATGCTTTAATAAACTAACTTTTTAGCCCGTTCCTTCATGAGAATATTATCCAAACCTGAAAGTATGAAATATACCGCATTGGAGAGACGATACCCGTTTTATTATATGAAAAAGTTTCACAAATTTTCGATACGTCTTAACAAGCATCTTATAAAGAATCAGGATCTTCGCGAGTTTCCATTTGAAGCTCGATAATCGCTCACATTGTTATCAAAATGTTTCCAACCGCTAGCCCCATGACTAACGAATATTTTATGCAAACAAGTATCGTTATTCGCCCGTGGCAGAGACGAAGGCAGAGAAGACGAATCTCATTCACCATGAAACGTTCGAACGATTAAAATTTATAATTTATGAATTTCACCGATGGTTTATGCAAAAAGAAATTTCATCGTTCAGCGTAATGTTTCACGATTTGCAGAGTTTGAAATTCTCAAGCGGCCTGTATTTGCCCTCTCTCGTCATATTTTCCACAGGAAAAATTAACGTCACCGCAAACACGTGACATCGTTTAAGCCAGGGAAGATTCTAACAAACACGAATGAACTGCTCGCGTCGGCCATTCTACATTTTTAATTTGTTGCATTTCTTCCGACTGAATCTACCCAATTGAATTAGATCTCTTGAAAAATTCATTTCCCGATATTCGTCGTATACAAACAGAGAATCGTTTTTAAACGCGTTTAATTTTATTCAATTTCAGATACCGGTTTTACCTGGCAACCAAGTAATAATAAAGAGAATTCATTCGGACGTAAAACGCATCGACGAGGAGGCAATCGCTACAAGAGAAAGATTCTTTCAACCGTTCAGCAACGAAATGCCAGATGCCAGATGTCTCACAGCTGTTATTTCCGCGTCTCCTGTCCACGTGTCGCCTTGAATATTCTTTTAATAACACCCCCTCGCTGGTATCGAACCATCGAGAGATTCTACTCTGGAAACATTTCAACACGACATAGTATAACGCTGTAGAATATGTAGATGGACTAGAGAGCGTACGCACGTAATTAAGAGCGAAATCAACGTGGAAAAATTCGGTCGATTTAACAGGCTCCGGCCTTCAGAGAGGCAAAAAAAAAAAAAAAAAAGAAATTTACAAAAAATTAAAAAGAAAAAAGGCGATCAAAGCTCTTGCAGCGTCCAACAGGCAGAAAACTCCGTCGGGTTTCATCTCGTTCATTGTTTAATCCGCGAATTGATGAAGTTCTGAACGTAGCGGAATTGTTCGCCTAGTCGGTCGAAATTTTACGCGACTTTTTCACCCGGTGCGACGGGAACACGTCGCTGAACACGGAACACGATGTGCACCACTTCGGCCGGAAAAGCATTACGATATGCATGGTTCGGTTTCGATTCGACCGTCGTTGATCGAAATAGAGCCGCGATCCTAAATCGTCGACTCTTTACGAGCAACCATTTTTGTTGTACCAGCTGTCTGCCCTTTATTTCTATTTGCTCGTTTTAACGCGCACGCCATTTTTAACAGGGTTCAAGAGATCGCTCGTGCCTGATTCGAATATCGTCGCCAACGGCTGGTTATATTGAATAAAAATAAACGGGGGAATGCACGTTGTTCCCGCACCTCGAATTTCGGCAACATTTCCCGCATCGATCTCGATCTTCCCCACTCCTCCATCCTATCGCTGCCCTCTGTCTATGTGTGCGCTTGTAACACATTTTTTTTCGTTCGTGCAAAATCGAATCGATTACGAGATGCTTCTTCGTCGATGGGCGAGTTCGATTCTCGTTTCGACGATGCAATAAAAACCCCATAAACAGCGTATCGCGAGTTCTGATCCCGTGGACGCGAAAATAGATTCCCTGCATGCGGACGATTTTCGACCGATAGCTCGATCTTGAAAACCATGGGATAAATGTTCGATATAACGTAGGTGATGTGGTGGTATTCGTCGGCTCACGCGAGACCAGATTGTGATTGAACAATAAAAAGTTCACTTTGCTTTTCGCCTTTGCTCTCTTTCTTTGGCCTTGCATCTGGCGCGTATAACTTAATTACCGGGTCGGACAATTAATGATAAAGCCCGTACTTTAGCAGAATTGGCGCGGCAATTAAATCCAATTACAGTCTGCTGATTCGACGCGGACGAATTTGCTTCGACAAATATTTCCTTCGTGTCAAAAACATCGCGTTGTTCCCATCACGCTGTTCATGACCGACAGTCTGTTTTTCTTAATAATCAATACGAGTCGTGCATCAATTGCAAACAAATCTTTTGAAATCTCGTTTTGTTGGCCACCTTCCGGAATCCCCTGTATTCCAACGCACCACTTATTCAGGATAGTAACAAGTTCGATTCTCAACAAACGCAACGATTTCTATGTTTGATCAGATATCACGTAACGGATTAATACCCTTGAAATAAAAATAATTGTTTCTAAACTTATTTGTAGATTGCTAAACGCGTTACGATTTTAACACTCGTATATTTTATCTATTTTAATCGTATCTAAGGGGAATGATTAATAAAAAATAAATGACTTGGCTATTAATTTGATCGTAGATATCGAAATTTAGAATAAAATTGTGTGATACAGCGAGAGTCGGAAGTGAACGTACGCCTTACAAAAATGACTTATCTACAAGTTTAGTTATATCTTTTGCTATTAGTTGGTATTCCATAGCGCATCATACTTTATACCTTTTCGATCAATCTTCAATCGATGCAACATACTTTTAGGAATTCTCGAATAAATTTCGTGCCTTCAAAGTAACCCCGTTTGACTCTCGCTGTATATGTACGTTTCAACATAAAGTGAAATTCAACTAGAGAACAGAACGTTGAGAACAGAGGTAGCCGACTTATCTCTGTATCTATTCGCGAGTTTCGCAGTTTCCATTTCCATCAAAGAAGCTTCAGGTCTAAAAGCAACTCGAGCCCAGGACGATCTAATTAAAAAACGAAAAATAACGAGGAGTAAATTCATCGAGAAGATGAGTTGCTTTGATTCGATTGCAAAAGGATGGTCGCGTGTGTCGCGATACCCGATACGTCGATAATGATTCCAATAGTGGGTTGAAGAAGAGGAAAAGAGAAGCGCATGAAAAAAAAGAGGAAGAAATGTAGAACGTAGAATGGAGTAGAGGGCATCGGCTCGTAAATAAAAATGAATCGACGTCGCGGGGGAGAGGGCGATAGATCAAAAGGTAGCTGCGGGCCAAGCAACGGTGGGCAAGCAAGAAAATAAAAGAGAATTATTGAAGAGAGAAATAAATCAGGCTCTGGTGTGTGCTCGCGATGCTGCCGCTGTTTCTACGACGAGTACAGGCCGTGATGGTATCAGAGGGGTCGCACTCCACGCTTCGAAATGAACGCGATAAGAGAAACACGTGTTGAGCACGCTTTCTCACCCTCTTTTCTTATGCCCTCATCTTCCGCTGTCTCGATATACAAACCCCTTTTCTCTTCGTCATCGCTTCCTCCACCACGCTTGTGTTTTTCTGATTTGTTCTTAGATCGAATATCTACTGCTCGACGAAGGCACGCCCCTGCCAACAGCAGAAGATGAAAGTATATGAAATATCTTGGTCGTTGTTTCATTGATATCGCGGATAATAATAGTTGGTATGAGTTTCGCCCGTGGATGATGGGTTTCTCGATAAAGGAAAGCCACAAAATATCGTATTATGATTCTCTGTGTCGTTACGATGACTTGGTTTAAATATTGTCTCTTCTTGGAATAGAAATTGCTGGAATTATTAACAAACACGCTTCTACGTTGAAGATCCTACAATTTAATTCTTCTCGGTTGAATGTCCTCCTTTCCTTGCGTTTCAATTGTTTGTTCTAATATTTACAATTTTGTTATTCATTATGCGATATTCCGTCTTTTCTCAACGATGGCCATTGTGAAGCACAAGATTGCTCCATTATTCCATAATACCAAAACAATTCTGCCTTTTTAGTGTACACGGTAAAATATAATGTAATACCTTCTAAGAAAATATATCACGCAGATTTCTCCGATATACCAACACATGCTCTTTCGTTTCGTATTTTACATAATTACGATAAAAGGGAGAACGAGTGAAAACGTGACGCGGTACAACATCGACACATCTTTTTATATTTAATGCCAAAAACCCTGGACGAAATATCGTTGGATAATTCGGAACGTTTACAAGAGCAAAAGAGAAGAAAAATAGAATCCCCTCGAAAGAACACGTAGGATACAGGAAGTTCGTATTAACGAGTAACATTCGGATGAAACTCGAAAGGAGTATCCCAAGCCTTTCGTTCTTATTACGCTCCTCGTCAAAAGAACGGCGAGAGCTCTGTGTTTTAAAATGAACGTGATAAGAGTAACACGTGTTGAACATGATTTCTCGCCATCTCCTTTCTCCAGTCATCTTTCTACTTTCTTTTGTCTTCATTTTTCTCTATGTCTCATCCCCTTTTTACTTCGTGCTCTCAATATATAAATCCTCACACTTCCGCCTCTCCTTTGCACCCTTTCCCACTCTGCCTTCTCTGTTCTTTCGATATCTCAACGGTCTGTTCTGCTCTTTTTCACGAATCTTCCCCGTCAAAACGAAAAAAAAAAGAAAAAAATACATTACTTTATTTATGTCCCCAACAACTGGGTCAAGGAGTAGGTTTTATCGAGCATTCTGATCAAAGAAATAAATCTCGTGCATGTTGAACCGTAATAATGACAATTATTCCGCAAAACGATACGCGATACGCAACAATAGTGGTCAAATTTAACAAATGATGACAAGCGATAGCGTGGTTTCTACGTTTCGCTAATATATTATTCGACGTACGTAGTAAATTTCCATAATATATTATTGAAAGATAGTTATCATAAATTTTCAGCAAGATAGTTTTCATAAATTTTTGCAGCATGTCGAGATTCTCGATTGTCCCGGTAATTATCGTAGAACGAAGTCGGTTCGATAAAATCTAATTCTCTTTTTCCAACATAACTCTCGAATATAGTTGAAACAGAAGCCAGTTCTGATTTCTGAATGCCGAGGATGAGCTAGATTATGATTAAAGAATTGCGTAACACGAATTGCTTAATATATGACAAAATTGCATTCACGAATTCGTAGAGATTTAGAAATGAACACCGAAACGGTGGAAATCGGAAAATAGCGAGATATTTGAAACGGAGGTCACGGACCTTCGGATCGTTCGCAAACTTTACCCGCGCTCGTCAAATACGTTCCGAGTCTGCGGCGTCTAACTTGACTAATTGGCTCTCCACTGGAACTGAATAATAATTGAATAATGGAATATTGAGAGAGCGCGAAGAGGCAACAGCACGAGTTTCGAAATTTTCGCATGCTCGCGTTCAATCGTCAAATGTTTCACACGACTCAGATTCGCAAGCCGTATTATTTATCTTCCGATTTTCCAAGGCCAATTCGTTTCTTTTTCTTTGTCTCTATTAAAATACCCAAATAAAAATAGCAATCAAAGCGATTTTATACGATCTTCGTATTTGCAAGAAACGGGTTTGTGCCCATCATCGGAGATTCAAACGAGAATAATAGTCACGAACGTAACGAGAATCTAATTTTCCGCAACGAAAGAAAAATCGATGCCAGTTTTTTGCGGTTACGCGCGAATGGATCGCGTAATGTTCGATTCGATGAGCCGACATTAACACCGTGTAATCCTGAATCGGCAATCAGGGATTGAAAACCTTGAGTCGGGCAATGATTCGGCGTTTGACGGGTTAGGAAAGTTTTTGCCGTGGAAAAAGGGTGAAAGGAAAAAAGCGAACGTACGCTCCAGGGAATCGGGGTATCGGTAGAAAAATGTTCTTCCTAACATGTAAGTTTCAAAAACTTTCCCTAACTGAATTTTAACTCGGGTACGAGTCGTTCTATTAATATTTCCCTCGCGAAATGCACTTTGAAAGTCAAATGGCTGGTGTGCATCTCTTCTCTGTTTACAGTGGTACATCCTGCGAGGAAACTGACTTCCTATTAAGTCTTTCACGTCGCGTATATTTTTCGCGTAAAGCTATAGCGAGGAAAGTTTACGCTATTTATTCTTTAGAAAGTGCGGATCTTTATGTACGAAAAAAGAACGATGCTTCGATCAATGATTATTCGGATAGTTTACCTAACGACTTTATTGAACACACCGCTCCATTATTCGAGTTCCTACAAAAACTGATGTTCCCATAACTTAAACTCATCTCATAAACTCCAAACCGACATAAAAGAATCCAAATCGAATCGTAACGTATCGCAGTTAAAGCTAAAGTTCCCGAGACATTCTTAAAATTACGCAAACATGAAATCGAAGGGAGTACTTCTTTATATCTTAAAAACACGACTATGCAATTACTTTTCTTGGAACGCCAGAGACACATACCATTTACGTATCCGACCACCAGACGATAATATCGGCACGTGACTGCGAATAATTTTCCTCTGTCACCTGCAAAAACGTCGTGCAACGCCGCGTCACGTTCCATCGCGTGAGATATTGCCGATCATCCTACGAGAGACCGGGCATCGTTTCAATTTCCCGTGCGTCGGCTTCTTGTTCTCCGCCGGTGAACTTGGTCGTATCATGACGAACGACCGAGGCAACGGCAGCACCATTTTTCTTCGACGTGAAATTACTACCGAGCTCTTTAACAAACGTCGAGTCATTGTTATCGCGCCGGGGAACGACGTGGTCCGTCGCTTTTTCGCGATAACCAAGAGGGCGAAGCAGAGGCGGAACCTCGCTGGATGCCACATCTATCGTCGAGTCTCGAACGTCGATCGTTCCCGTTAACACACGAGTGAACAAAATAAATAAGACGTTGGATCGAATTTATAGGAGACGAAACTGGGTGAAGTACGCCCGGTCTGACTGCAATGTCCTATTCTACTTGACACGATCTACTTGATGGTATCGTTCGAGCGAGGTCCAGACTAATTATTTTTTAACGCCGCTTCCAATTAAACTAACTAAACGAACTTTTAAATCCGGTATACATACTTTATCGAAACACATCGATCCATTTCTTTTTTTAATACGAAATCGAATTTTCAAATTACATAGAAGCTTAATTGACGTACATAGAGTTAATTGGCGCACAAATGACTGATTGTAATTGTATTCAATCGAGATAAATTCAGACGAGAATAATATCGCAGTAATGTTGAAAAATTAGAGAAACTAAACGAAATATTAACCTAACAACAACCTTCGTTAATCACCGATTGCTATTGCTAATAACGTGCGCTTGATTTTTAATTTTCCCGTTGCTAATTACAATCATCAATACAGAATTCACACATACCTATCTCTGTTTAGCAGCAGCCTGGGCATCTTCCAGCTCCAAAAACTCGCCGTGTGTCCCGGCCAAATCGTTTCTGCTTTTCGTTATCGATGCGAAACCAAATCGCAGGTGCTCGTCTTCGTTCGTAGAAATCTCCCTATTTCCCGTGAAATCTGCTCTTCGGGTCTGACAGAACCAAAAATTAAGCACAAAAACACAGCACAATCGTCCTTGAGAGATAGCTGAGACCGCCTCGTGTTACCGGCGATCACCGATCGACCGTCTCATACGATACGTCTCCGAAGGCGTCGCGGCGCTCACTGCGGAGACTTCGCTGCGTACCCGCCCTTATAGCATCGTGTTGCGCTCACACCGTGCCCCCTCCCCTCGCTCGGTCCCCTCCTCCAGCGTTTCTCTCGCTCTTCACCCTTCGTTTCAACCCTCTGCACCGTACCGCGAACCTCGTGCACCCCTCGCGCCATCCTGACCACCCACGCCGCCACCCTGACCACCCATACCGTCACCCTTCCATCCCCGTACTCTGCACCGTCACCATTGCCACCACCCACCTTAGAGGATAACGCAAGCGTTCTGGAATAAGCGTTCAAAAGACCAGCCGAGGCATTCTTCGTGTATGCTTCGGTACCTTGTGCGCGAAAAATCGAACGGCTTGAGAAATGAACGTGTTCGAGATGCAGTTTCGCTGATTTCAACGATCGAACGATTGGTATCAGCATATCTATTTTTGTCCTTTTTCCTTCTTTTTTTATTTTTTTGGTTTCGTTCGAGAATTACCGATAGATATTTCAGATGGAAATTGGAATATTATTACGTTGATTGACATCGAGGATTATGCTTTTTGTAAACGGAAGGATTGTTAGCGAAAAAAGGTTGGATGGCACAAGGTCTAGACAGATTCTAATTTACTCGAACTCACTGGCACTCGCGTTATCCCGCTGTAAATCACTTGGACTCGCTCCAGTGCTCGTCATACCGCGCGTGAACGTCACGCTAACCTTCTTCGATTCGTTCCAACTCACGAGGACCGGTTTCAATTTGAGCGAACTTCTAGAATCCACTGGAAATCCTGCGGAATCGTTTCAATTCGTGCTAACTTTTCCCACAAGCACACCGACCTGCACGAACCTATTTGGATGTGTACTGAGAAACTCGTGGATACCTCGACTTCTGTTAACTGTTTCGCAATTCTACTGCTCGCTCTAAATCATATTAAATTTCTTAAATTCGATCTGCTTCGAATAGATCGCAGCTTCTCTGACGCACGACCCGCGTCTAATCACCGTTAGCATAGCCAACTCGAGTTATTTACATTAACACAGGACCCAATAGCAAATTTCCCTATCAACTGTTTTGCAATTCCGCCACACGCTTTAACTCATGTTAAATTTCTCAAACAAATCGGAGCTTCTCTCACGTAAAATCTAATCTTCCATCATTCTATCATTCAATTTGAATTAGTCATATTAATCCCGGGAGGGATCCACATAAAATTTTCTAATTTCACTTCGTGCTAAATTCTCTGTCCCCTCGAATCTGTCTCAAATCACGTAGTGTCCATTTCTAATTCACATTAATCCGCTACTAACCTCCTCAAGCCCAGAACTCGCGTCAACCCTCTTTCCAAAGTTCTCTAACTCGCGCAGCGCTCTCGTGTCAATAGATCTAGCGATAGCCGCGCGTATCCGCTCGAATGCGCGTCAATCCGCTTCAACTCGTTTGGATCCGCCTGCTCGTAAGTCTCTACGCTTGTCACGTACCTGCATGGTATATAACATCGCGTCTCTCTGACGCAGACGTATGTCCAACTGTCGGTGGTGAACGTCCCGCATCATTAATTTATCCATCGCCGAGACTGCTCTGGGGCAAACGGGTCGTGACATCCAAGCTCATCAGACAACCAGGAAAGCCCAGGGGATGATGGCTCGAAAAAACATCCTTTTCCGAGCATCTTTGGCCTGGAGATGATTCCATCGTCTTTTGTTCTTTGCTTTGAACGTATCTGGGAGAAGGTGATTGTTTCATACCTCTGCCAGGTGTTGCAGCTGTCGTTCCTTTCTTATTTTCTCGCGTTTCAAGAGCCGAAGGAAATTGAAGACGAAACAGAGCGTTTCGTTTAAAAACATGACGCGAGTATAGAGAGACATGGAGTAACGCGAGATCTTCCTGAGTTGTTTCTCATTATAAAGAGATTAGTAAAACAGGTAATTTGACAAATTGTAGGCTTTTGCATATATTCTGAAAGTTTTATACGCGTCTTGGATTCGTCTTAAGGAGATCAGATTCGATTCATTTGATATGGTTTGCCTGAAGAGATTTTTCAAATGTTGGATCCCCGAGATGTTATAACTAATTAAACTGCGGAATTTTATACATTTATGGGAAATTTGAAGTTGCAAAAATACATGTAATATAATATATAAAATATCCAAAATAAGGTATTTATTATAATATTTAGTAGATGAAGCAAATTTCTATTCTAATTCCATTTCTTTATTTATGTTCATAAAAATAAAAGAAAGTGCATAAAAATCCGCAATCTAATTATAATTCACGGATCTACTTGTATTACAGTTTTAAGTATCAAATGGTATATTTTGTATTAATACTATATCGTTACACTCAGATTTGCTTTCTATCCCAGTGTCGACGACATTTCCATCAAATCTTCTCTGAAGGGATGGAAGTAAATTTAACGAGGCTAGTAACAAAGATCTCGTTTATTCGACAACCAGTCGCGCTCGTACGGCACGCGAGCGGGAGCGCAGGACGAAATCTACAAAATCGTATGTTCGTATACAACTGGCACCAAGTTGCCTCGTTAAATCCTCGGCAGCTGCTCCTTCGTGATACGCAACGGTTGGCCTGAAATATTTACCGAATACGCAACAGCAAACTGCACCCGGGATAAATTTATTACGGCTAATATTCCCTCGATGCGCTCTTACCTCCCTTCCAAGCAATAAAACATCGTCAGATAGAAAAAATATGCTGAATTATTGTCTTAATGCACGCATAATATCACCGTTCGTGCGAGTTTCACCGTTCGTGAAGTAAAGGATGCTCGAGGATTTATGAGGCACGGGCGCGATCAAATATAAAATCGTTTCAAAAGATAAAATATACATTTTGCACGGCACACGCTATCGATTAAAATGCCAGTCGCGTAGATACGCGACAAACAGTATTTGGTCTTTTCAATCTTATAATTTCATCGCTTTATAATATCGTAATCTTTATGAAAAGGCGATTGATCGAGCATCAACGAAGACGAGATGCGCATGACATGCAGTAATCTATAAAACGCTTGTAACAAAGTGAACAACAGTCTTACAGCAATAATTCCACGAACATTACCATCACCCCGCGTGAATGAGAAAAGAAGTAGAATATGATACGTCGTACGACGTTTTGTCCTATCTTATAATAATAATTATATAATAATTGCATCATATCGTGTGTTCATGTAAAATTCTCGCTTTTGACTTGAATCGGACTACTTTCTCATGATGCAGAGTTAAACATCGATGTATTAACGTATTAATCCACTAGGAATTGTAATATATTGATACTGTCCCACTCGATCCACCTTAAAAAGATAACTGCAATGCGAGGAAAACATCGAGCTTACACTCACAAATGTTAACAACGATATAAACTAGGCGCATGAATTTCTAAACTCCTTGAATCGAAGCGTAATACTTAAGGCATTTGCTTGTGATTTAAAATTTCGTTTATGAAGCGTCACCGTTCCTTTTTCACGATCGAGATAATAAAAAACTTAGACTCCCGTTAACGTCGAGGAATCGTTTGAAAAATAGCTTATACACGGATCGAAGGTAAAGTCTGCGAGGTGTGAAAAACAAGAGGAAAAGTACGATTGATGGAACAGTGGCGAGTTTGCCTCATTCACCGACTGAAATTCTTCTTGCCGACCTCTCTGTAATCTTCGCTTCACGTTCGATTCCTTGTTTCCTATACCGTGGAGTAATCCTCGATCAGGTTCTCACCGAAGTGAGTTATCACGTAATCGTGGTAATACATCATTATGCAAAGTGGTTGTCCGATAATGAGACTCGCCCACACTGTGATATTGCCCCATCTGGCGCCGCAATGCTTCTGCACCTTCTTACTTATCAGTGATAATGGTATCTGGAAAATCAATTAAAAAAGTTTCTTCATCGAGGGTGGCAGACTGCAAATTAATATTAATCCTTCGACAGTTGGATCGCTTCCGAGAAGATGATTCTTCCGCGGGAAACTTTCGAGCGACTGAGATAGCTGATATCGTGTCGGAGGATTTCTTTGGTTCTTTGTGTGACTGGATGTTTGACGAAGGAATTGGTTGATTAAAATTTCTTTCAACTCTTTCGGTACAGTACAGCTCGGATCAAGAGAGTGCCTATTGGCTGAACGTAGATGAACGTTTCAAAGTTTTAAGCCTGCGAAGATCGCGATCCTAGAAATTCCCGCTGCGGTGTATCTGAGAAATGCAGTGAGTTTAATAATATGCACTTCAGTGACAATGTTTAATGCAGTGGTGTAATGTTTCCTCTTTTATATAAAAAGAATGTGAAAAATGAACTAATAAAGTAACTAAGTTTGTAATAATCATTTAAATACAGTGACCAGAATCCTCCGTTGATGCGCGTATATCTGTATAACGATCGTTATAAATAATACTAGTATGTTTGGGATATATTTTGTCATAATTTCAGAAATATAGAAATGTCGATGTCATTCTAAGAAATTTGCAATATCAAAGTCCAGTCTGGAGTGACAGACACGTAGAAATGTTATATGTAATACAAAAGCACTTCGTTGTTAATAAACTTGACAACGTGTCTATAGAAAAATATTTGTAAAAAGGTTTCTTATGTAAGTGACAGATTTCTCGCGACCTCTGTAGAGTTAATAATAAATTCTCAAAGCTACTCGGCAGCTATTCTTCATTTATATGAGGACAAAATTCTCGAAGCTAGCGAGTGCACCAGCGATGGGTGATTATAGTCTCTCACCGTGCCGAAAAGATTGAACATCGGCTCCATAGACATAATTTAGATCGTGAGTCGAATATTATACGAGTAAATTTTACCTGTCCCATCATTCCCAGGAACGCCCACGTTTTGAACGTCTTCAACGGCACGCTGACGAGATACTCGTGGAAGAAGGCGCTGATGAAGAACACGATGACGGACGCGGTCGTTTTCCCATAGCCGATCTCGATGATGGGAATGTACAAGTGCCTGGAACCAAAATAATCGCGCAAAAACGTTTCAAGCTTGGGCACGATTAAACGGAGGAAAATTACGCGGCCGTTTAATAGAAAGGATCGGGGCGTTCTCTGGCTCGTTTCCCTCGACGATTCTCTGTGCAGCGAAAATACCCGAGAGAGCGTCTCCTCGGCGTGTAGTCGCCCCTATTACAATGTTGTACCGCAAAATAGCGCGCGCAAGCGTTAAAAAAAGGACGAGAGAGGCGAAGGAGAACGAGGATGTAGATAAGGAGCGTGGCGTTTAAGGATCAGCGTGGGCGGAATCGTCTCGAAAAATTAAAGCAATGGCTGTGCAAGTTTGTCGGAATAGCGACACTGTGGTATGTGTCGGTTCACAGAATGGGGGAGGGGAACGACACGAGTCACCGAGAGACAGGAAGAGATCGTTAGCTGGCTTGGTTATCAGTAGCAGTGCATTGGAATGAAGAAAGCTGCAAGACGGCGAGGGAAGAGGAAAAAAATGGCGCAAAGAAAAGAGCCGGCGTATAAGAGCGAGAGAAACGGAAGGAAGGAAGGAAGGAAATTCAAAGGTGGGAAGCTGTCGTCGTGGACGGTTTCGTCGCCGCGATGAAGAGATGCCTTTCCTTAAAGGTCCACTCTCCTTGTTGCTCCACGAAATAGCGGCCCCTTTTCTTCTTTCTGTTTCGTTTTTACCATTCCTCCTTCAATCTCGGTCTTTCTCCTTCTCTCCACTTCCCTTGCTCGTGGTTCTCGTCGTCCATGGAAAAGACGCTTCGAAATATCTTCCAGTTATAGAGGCATTATAAGTGCCGCGGGGAATAAACAGCCTTAAGTGCGCGCACCACGATGCGTATCGGCTTTTCCCATTACAAACCTGAAAAGACGCCGTCTTCGTCGACAGTCGTCCTTCCCCCTTTCCGCCGTCTGCGACCGTCTACGTCCTCTCCCTGTACCCATCCTCCACCGTGCAGCTTTTCCATTTTCACCTCTCGCGCCCATTCCCCTCCCCGCCCTTCGCTCGCTTTTCTACCACTCGTTGCCGCCGCGGTCGCATGGCTGCGTGCCAGTTGCAGCTCGCAATTGCAGCTGCATATCTCGGCCCAGACAGAGAAGAAAAAAAAAGAGGGAAGAAGGAAGAGAAGAACGCGGAGAAGAGTTGGGAGCACAGGTGCAGTTCGAAGAACGTCGAGGGACGGGAATGAAATTCGAGTCTTGGGAACGTCGCCGATTCCGACGTTTCCGAACAGCGAAACAGATCTTTGTTTCTGTCCGGTTAATTATATAGAATTCAGTTAATTGCAACTTGATAAGATTCTTTCCCGATTAATCTACCTCGGACTGAGGCGTTCACAGGCCTTGGACATTAACTGCGTTGCGTATCTGTCGAAACTCGGCCGTTTCACTCGATCTTCATGCACAGGCGTGCACCTCCTCTCCTCTGAGAGTTATACCTTTAGACAGTAAAGAATTATTGTTTTCTCGTGTATCGTTTCTCACGAGATCCCTTCGATCCTCGGATTTCCAACCCTTCCACGTACACGACACCGTTCGCCTCCCGCGGCCCCGCAATAACAACTTTTCCACGGCTACCTTTTTCGAGGATTTAAACTTTCCGCGGAGCTACTTTCGAAGTAAAAGCGGCCGTCGTCACCGCGGTGGCGCGAGTTGTTAGCGGCACGTGCACCGGCAAAACCGGTGGAAAAGTGGAAGGCCCTATATGGAAAGTTTCTCGCAACTTTGCTGATTGTATTGAGCGAGCGATGCATAATCCAATGGAACGATGACGGGTAAGACGTATGGGAATAAAAAGTGCCAACAGGACGTAAGCTCGCGCTTATCTGACAGTGTACCCTGAACAAGATTTATCCAAAAGTTCTTGGAAAATCGTAAATACTAAGTTTGAACTTGACGATAGGTGACTGGAAAAAAAAAGATATTTAACCTTCGAATAATCGTCAGAGTACTAAAACGTGATTCCATATTGAAAACGTATGAAATCACGTACTACAAAATTCTATATACTGGGATTTGAATATCACGCCTAATTGTTCTCGATTGAAATTAGTTTTCGACGTGTACAGATGTGAATATTTCATTTGTTACACAACGATTCAACCACTCTGCCATATTGTTACGAGTACAAGAATAGCATTGTAACAGTCGTGCATGATTCGGGCCAAATGGAAATAGCAATGGTTTAAAATAGAAACTAATTAGAAGTGACATCGATGGTCGGTGTTACGCGCAAACGCGGCTACGAATTAATTTTCCGAAATGAACGTTAAAACAGAAGATTTCGACGCGCACGGATCTGCAGGTAGTTCCATTTTGCGGCAGAATAGTTTTCAAACAGCAGCCGCCGTCCGACACCCTTTCCAGTTACACAGACATTAAAAGTACTACTTAGAGTGGCAGCGGTTATATATATAGAGGGGTGTAGAGAAAAGGTGGGAGTGCACGGTAGAAGCTAAAACAATTAGCCGCAGAGCAGTTTCCACAGGGGTTGAAAGAGGCGGCGGTCTGAGGGATGGTGTACAGGTTACGGGGGAAAGTCTCTGATTCGCGGAAATTTCTCTTCCTATTCGGAGACCAGACAGGTCCCGGATTCTCGCGAAAAATGTAATTAAATCTCCTTAAAGCAGGACACACTCGTTAACGAAGTTTAGCCGCTTAGGCGAAAAGAAGCTCGATCAAAAGTACGACTCGCGGCTGGATATTGTTTTCTTTCTGTTACCTCTCCTCGCCGATCTACCTTTATGTATCACGCCTCGCTCCTATCATTTACACCGTCTACTGCGGAACTATTCGCCAGGAAAGCTAAGTTTCATAATTTCTGCGCGCTCAAGCTCGAAATGACAATTTGCAAAGCTATTTGAAGTACTGTAACGCGTTCGATTAAACGTGACATCTTCTTCTGAATCTTAATGCAAGTTTGATCATACCATCGATTTTACTAGAAATAACTCGAAGTAGCTATCTTTTAACTCGAAGCTAAATTATGTCTCTATACTATATCGTTAATCGTAAAAATCTGCAAATTACTACAGCCCGTATTTGCAACGTTATACGAACTTCAAATTCTATCAAATCTATACTTTTCAGCGATATAACACGATTAACTGTCACGAAACAATACAAGATTCAACATCTTAAAACCTCAAAATTGTAGGTATGCTAGCAGCCTGATGCGAGATAGAATCAAAATGGTGTAATCTAGCCTAGGCTATCGCTTAAACGTAAACGGTGGCTCCATTTCGAATCGTAGCAATCTACGATCTAACCTTTTATACCGGTATTTTTCGATCGAACCAAATAGGGTGTGCGCAGGATCGTTTACTCGACCAAACGGTGGCTGGTCGTCGCACGATCGAAATCCAACGTATTGTGGCGCCTGGAACATCGTATCAGCGATACTTACCGCACGGCCCACCGATGTACAGGCATATTCCATGTCCTCCAGAAGGTGTCGATGTTATCCGCATTCCACCAGTCGCAGTAGAAATTTCGATCAGCAAAATGTAACAGTTCACCCATCAGATTGAGAAGCGAATGGAACATCAAGTAGAAGAAGCACAGCCAGACCAGATGGTTTGGTATCTACAAAAACGCACGAAAACAAATATACGTTCATACGCGTGGTTAAAAAAGAGCATTTGGGATTATAACGAGAGTCGTATGTCAGAAGGGTGAACATTTATTCGGAGAACGGGTGCAAATGGAAGTCACTTTCATCTTCTCTATTACCGGCGGTGAAATGTTTTTCACGCGATGTATCGTTTCGCGCGCGTTGATCTTTGTTAGATCGCAAATGTACAACATGCGAGGGCCAGATAGCCGACAGCGACGCCAGCCAATATTTTATTTCCCTTTGTTTCGTATCTTCGTCCGGGGGCGGCTCGTTAATCCAATGCAAATTCGCGTCTCTCGATATTCCATTCCCGTAGCCTTAGGCGACCGTGCAATTTCGTGTAATTCTTAACCAGTGTTAGCGCACACTCACCGAGTACAGAAACTGGCTGGGAAGAGGAACGACGCGATGGGAGGAAGAAAATATGATAGCCGCCGAGGTGTAACTACTAAAGGAACATCGATAGCTGTTTCGCGTTTCAGAATATTTAAAATAACCTGCTAATGACGGGACAAAGAATTAACTGGGGCGGTACGAAAAAAAGAGAAGGATCGGCCGCGTTATTCACATTGGACTCCAGGGCGAGAGGTAATTCTACGCTCGAGTCAGCGCGTCTTGTTAAGTCTTCTTGTTGCCGAGTCTTTGGCAGCGAATTTCCGAAAAATTGCGACGAAATAATATCACCGGGAGAGTGCAATCGCTGCACAGAATCGCAGAGAAGAACACAGAGGAAGGTAAAAGGCAATCGTGTCTGCAGCGAGATCAGACGGATTCTTCCGGCGTAACCATCTTCCTTTCCGGCTTGCCCCACTCGGTCCAACGAAGAATTTTGAAGTTATTTCGTTTCGAATGTCTTCTCTAATTCCCCCTGAAGCACCCTCGCTGCTTCCGTTGGCCCTTTACGCGCTCCAAAGGACTTAATAATGTTGCCAAGCACAAAGGTCAAGTCTGTTCTGCCGGCAGGCATTCGTGGCACTTTTATGAAAAGAGAGGGAGAGCACATCTTTCTTCGCAGAAGATAGGATCTCCTCTGTCTTTCCTCATTTCATCACTCCTTTTTACCACCATCACCATCACCACACCGCTATTGCGCCTCTCTTCCAGCATGGGCAGTTCACGTACTTCGCAAAAACTTACCTCCTCTTTTAATTTCGTTTACCTCGGGTATGACGTCGGTTAAAAGAGTAGAAAGGGGTAGAGCACGAAATCACCCACAGGAGTGGGCGGGATAAAACCTTGTTGAACCGTTTGAGACACGCCAATGATACCACAAAGGAAAAAGTGGTCGGGAGAACTTTGAGTCTCGGCTTCCTGGCCAGCGGCTATTTCAAGAACGATACGGCTTCTACCGTGGCCCCAAGTTTCCATCAAGGAGGAAAAATCTTGGCGGGTGATATGTGACGCGGCAGAGCGAGAGACCCGCGGGAATTTGAATTTTCTCGGTTCGTTTGGTCGGCTCGTGGCAACTAAGTTTTCCTATTAAGCCCGCTCTTTTCAACGAACTGCTCCCAGTTACGTTACATTGTTATACTTCACTCTTCTTCTTTTTTATTCTCGAGAACCCACGAAAAATTATTTCCTGCTTCGGCGAAGTTGTTTTAATCTATTTAAAGATTTAAACCTTTCTTTCCTCTTGATAAACGTTGTTTTAATACATCAGGGACAAGACGAGGACCATGCAGTTACGGGAGTCTAAATTTCACAACTCGTGCCAACTTATATCGAAGATATAACAAGTGTTTAATAAAAGATCGAATCACTATTACGTGAAGCTTGCTGTGCTCAAATAGATCCAGTCCTTTAACCAAACAGAACGAACGTGCTTACGTTTCGTATCAAATGTTAGTCTACCGAAGATTGTATCGTTATTAAAGCAATATTTTTTCAAGAGATCGTCCTTGTGGCTCAAAGAGCGGAATGGAAGATCGATTCCTGATGGGAAATCGTATCGTGCTCGTCGGAGAAGAAATAATGACAAGGTTAAAAAGGATCGGGCAATTTCTCCGTCATCTCGACGAGACGTCTATAAAGTTTGCTCAATTTTTCTTCCGTTCTTGATTGTTATTCTTATATCCCGTTCTTCATACGATAACAGCTACTCCCGTTATATTACATAGCCGCCTAGACCTTGCCACTGCAGTAAATAGTACGTGACATGCTCCCACGAGGGCAATGATGAGCAGACAGAAAACGAAAAGCGAGAAGAAGAACAAAAAAAAAAAGAGAGTACGAAGCTGAAACGTGGCAAAGATTCCGAGGAAAATGGAAAGAGTATCGATTAACAATTCAAGAATTTTCAAAATGTATACGTTATTAGAGTTACAAAATGTAGGGTTAAGATACAACAAAAATAGTCAAAAATATTGCGAATGGTATAATGAACGACGATAAATCTTTCCAAAGAATTAGCAATCAGCGCAAGTCGGATACATAAATTGTTACGACGATCGTTGATCGCACTCATCCGCCACTTTTACCCGATCGGCTAACGATACCAGCCATCACGATCGTGTCTATATTATGTTCAACCATGAGTAAGTACATATCGGAAATTCAATGGACCCTTCTCTGGTCGTAGTTCTGAATCCAATATGCCTACATTATTGATAGAAATCGATCGATCGTTCGTTCCGTATATATACATAAAGTACACATTAGAGTCTAACGCAGGAGAAACTGCAATGAGGACGGGACACGATCTGCACATGGTCGACACCGAATAAAAGAGCAAAAGGAGAGTGTCTGTGTATCCCATGATCTTCCCTTCCTCTCCTTTCACCTGGTACTTCGTCTTTTTCGTCAGAGGGGCTGTCGCGCGTCAAAGAGATTCCGAAACGAGCGACGAGTGGACGGGGCGAAGGATCGCGCTCGTATAAAGTAGATCGATCTAAGGAAACGACCTCGTTGGCAACGGACTGCAGGAAAATTGCGTTTCCCCATTACGACGAGATTAAAGTCTCGTCCTACATTGCAGTACCGAAACCACCTCCTCTTCGCGACCATCTCAATACACACTGATCCATCCCCTTGGTCGAACATTGCCACCCTCTGTTTTCCAAGTTCAGCCGAGGTTCGTATATAAGAACCGCAATTAACCGACGACGATCATGGTCAGTGGTCTGTGCGAACAGCCTCGCAGTTATTTGCGGTGTAAACGAAAATAAGGATTCCCTCGATCCTGTATCAGGCTCGTGTATCCCGGAGGTGGTCTCCTCTTTCTCTCGAGGGCTTCTTTTCTTCTGCAGACCCTCCGTTGTCGCAGATTTCGCTCCTTCGATCGGCAAACAATTATTTTTCCCGTTTCAAACTTCTTCCACTCTCTCTCTCTCTCTCTCTCTCTCTTTCTCGCTTCACTCTCAGCATGATACGGCGAAGGTAGAAAACAAAAGGGGACAAAAGAGGCGCTTCAAGAATGAGCAATCCTTCTCGTGGCGTGACTTATGAGATTGGAAGAGGAGTTTTCGTTGCGTTCGCCCCGAGGAACCTTCGACCGAACCACTTATATCTTCCAGTTAAAGCTTGCGTCGATATCGCTCTCGGAGAAGGTTATTACTAGTCGACTCGATCCTCTGCTCTTCGATTTTTCCCAGTAATCCCCTTTTTCAAAATTATTTGATCGCGTGATCGAACTTTTTTCCAGCAGAGAAATCGAATAATCCTCGACGGTGAAGAGAAAGAGGGAGAGAGAGAGAGGGAGAGAGAGAGAGAGAGAGGGAGAGAGAGAGAGAGAGGGAGAGAGAGAGAGATGTGGTTGATTTTTCCGCAAAACGTCAGACCAGCTAGACTGTTGTTTACACGTCGAGCCGCAGACGTCGATAATTAATGACGCGATGGGTCCAATTAACTGGCACCCGGCAAAAATTTGTTAGCAAAGCTCAACCATGCGTGACTTTTTGGCTGGCGTGTTTTAATCGCAAACAACCAACAACACGACTATTATACACGCTCCAGGAGGACATTCGCGGTAGTCGCTTTGGGACCAAGTCATATAATTGAATTCGGTTCACCGAGTCCGGTTCACTGATCGAAACACTACGGCTGGCTAGTTTCGATCTGGAGCATTCGGACTAACGAGAGAATAACGAGCACGGGTAACGACGATCGAATGGAATCGGGCTGACGATCTCGATGGATGCCATGGCAGATTGCCTCCAACACAACAGCGAAGACGCGGGTAAAATATACAGGGTGATTCTTGGCAAACAGCCGATTGTCTTCGATGAGCGAAGCTATGCCATTTTGGCGAACGCTGTGTGGTAAACAATGCAGAATATTTGTTAAATGTCTGTGATAAACTGCATTGGTAGCCTTTTACAGAGACAAGCGAACTTTTATCCAGTTGAACAAACTTCTTTCGATTCATCGACCAGGCTGGGTAGATTTAAGAAAGACGGAAGTAGTGGAAACGACGAATTTAAAAGTTCCATCGGAACCCCAAATTTTTATATCTCCTTAGATCGATGAAATTGGATGTTAAGGACACGTTTTCTAAAATTTTATAAAGCATCGATAGATATGGAAAGATTTTTGTTGCGATCTGTATAATTTAAAATCCTGAAGTACGCAGTGAAAAGAAAGATTCCATCAGGAATCTCCGAGATTCGAAGGGAACAACATCAATCATTTCGTAAGAGTCATGCTGTACACATTGTACGATTTCATTCGCGAATGCTTGTTCAAATTTCCTCGCTCTCAAACGAGAGAACATACATATTCTTCTTCGCGTGCCAATCGATCCTTTGTTTGGCGAGCGTTGGCTCGTCGTTCGATTAATATATCAACTACAAACGAATATCGCATAAAAAGGCGAATATTTCGAAAATGCACGGCTCTTTCCAACACGTTGACCGATATTAAACATTTCAATTGTCAGGCATATTAGTTATACGTGACGAGGCTGTCACAGAAACACCGGTACGGACCATAAATTTACATTTACGGTTTTCCCGCGCTCGCTGGGCTAAAAATCCTTCGTCCATTATCGACGACAGGGGTTGCTTATTTGCACGACACTTGTTTCTAGCCGAACATGGCTTTCACGTTAATACAGGAAAATGTTGTGGACGGGGTCAACTCGAAAATCCATTTTTCTGATTACCCTTCCATTAATGTGACCCCCAATCCCCCATTTTCACCCGACATAGCCGTCGGCTTTTCGTACGCGAATAACAGCGTTCCGCGATATCACATTATACAGAATTAATCTAATGGTTTTTATCGTTGATGATGGACGCGTTGTTCCTTTGATACGCCAGTCCCGACGCGTATTTTACGCATCGTGTGACCCCTTTCAACATGCTACACGAGACTGTGTACTGTTATCGCTGTAAACCCGAAGTGAAAATTTTAATTAACGCATTGAAAGCGCGGTCCAAGGGAGATGGGTGGGGTGGGAGGTAGAGTATCGGATCGTGGCTTTAATGGTATCCGCAAATGTTACGTGTCAAATTATGAAGCTGTGTTTTCCGAGTTTACGTTGCCGGTTATGGGATAACGCGGCTATTTCCCCTCGCCATTCGAAACTCGATAAAATCCATACACGTAGAACTACGCGGGTTAAAGCTCCCAAGCCCTTTGCAAATGAACGACGCCCAGGAGATATCACAAACTATCCGTGTTTCGCGATCGCTGTTTCTGGTGTCACGCAACAACACCGCCTCCAACGTGAAATAATCGTGTGGGGAGGAATACCCAAGTAAAATGAAGATGCGAGAGAAGCTTCATGAAATTACCTTGGTACGCGTTTTAAAGGCAACGAAAGTACTCCGAATACGAGATGGCGGACGTGGCCTCCCGCTGTTATATGTTTTCGTCGACGACGCGCTCCGAGCTTCTCCACTGCTTTCGGAACACCGGCCAGGAAATACGAAGATCGTAAGAGAATTATACGTATACGTGCCGCATCGGAGTTACATTGCCTTCCACTTCCGGAATCGACGAAGCAACTTCCCCCGCGGAGGAAAACGTCGCCTCCGGCACGACAGAGGAAAGAATATCTTATTAAGAGGGGGAATAGCTCTCCCTTCAAGCGGTTGCCTCGAGTTGCTGGCTCGATTATCGATGGCAAAGGCAGCACGAGTTACAGGAAAACTCCGTTACCCGGCAGTCTCTACGACTTCTGCGAGCGTATAATTCACGCGGAGACGACGACGCGAAGGTGCACGGCCGGCTGTACATAGGACGAAAGTTGAATCATGAATTCGTACTTTCCGCCGAAAGTTTCACAAGCGAGTGCATTGAAACGGTTGTAGCCATGTTTCGCCAAATCGAAACTGAAACGTTCTCGCCGTGTCTATCCGCGCCAGAGGTTTGCAACGACGCACTGTATTAAGTGGTATACTTATCGACGACACGGTTCCCGGTCCTCGACGTTACGAGATCGCACGTCGCTTTCACTGTTCCAGCGAGGATCGACGAGTTCGCGAATAGGAAAGGAGATTGAATTCGCAAATATTGCTCCGAGGCTTTCCGCCTAAAAGCGGATGGCGACGGGATGGCAAACGATTCTAGGAGGATCTCGCGGAGAACACAGGTGCAATGATGTTTCGCACAGGCGTCGGTATAAGTTCGTACGTTGCTGAGAGAAAATACGCGCCACGAGTCTGGCTGGAAACAGGAAACGTTCATTTGAGGCAGGTTTAGTAATTCTAACGAGAGAACGTGGTTTCCACGTTTACTATTTTTCGAGGAATTCTTATCGCAAACCGATGAAATACAGTGGAAGGCAAAAATAAGCGGACAGTAGCGAAAATAGGTATCGATGAAGTTTCGTCAAATACGATTTGTTTGCACAAAATTAATTTCAATTATTTACTAGATTATTTATGTGCTACAAGTATATATAATAAATAAAACTTAAACATACAACACTAGTAATAGTTGGATTAAACTTCATTGATGCATACGTATGCTTACAGTCCACTTTTGTCTTCGATTGCATTTTAAAAACAAATGGCTTGTGCTCATTGCTGGCATTTCATTAAAAAAAAAAAAAAAAAAAAAAATTAGATTTCTCACAGTAAAAGATACGAATTCTCGTAGATTTAATCACGCTTCGATGATGCAAGCGCTTAAGTGTTTCTGGTCCAGAGCACGCGCCTACTTTGTTTTCAACTGAATTGGATTATACTCACGGCCAGTTTCAGCAAACGCTCGGAAGCCTTCGCCACGTCCATATTCTGGAAAATAAACGAAGTTCGATCATTAATACAAAGGAAGTCACGTGAGCGCTAAATAAGGGAAAATAAATAAACTAAAAGGCCGAAATTGGGAGCTGCAGGGACGGGGACGGGGGGTGGGTGAAAGAATGGTACGAAACGAAAGTTCCTAATTGGATTCAAACCTGCGGAATATGTAGCGGAATTCGCCCAGTACGCGCAGAAATTTTTGCACAATGATCGCGATGAACAGTAGTGGCTCGTAATTAAAATTAGCTCGAAATAATTAGCTGGCGTGGAATTCTTGCAAATTCAGTGATGTAAGCATAATTACATGGAATTTGAAAATATTTTGAGATGTTTAAAGATTCTTCGATCATGTCGATATTTGGCCGGTAGAAAAATATTTGCTACAGTTACAAGAAAAATTAAATTATATCACAATATACTATATATGATGGTATTTTTTTTTGTTTGAAAGAATGGTATTTTTTGAAAATAAATTCCGGGTATATCTTCGGCAAGCGTGCGAAATACATAGGTGCAGATACGTAGATGGAGTTGTGTAACTATTAATATTTATATTTATTCATTGCGGTAGAAACAATGGAAATATATCCTCGAAATTTATCATACTTCGCGTTATATTCGTTGTATATTTTCCAATGAAAATATAATGCTACCAATGTTTCCTCCCTGCCATCCGCGTCATGTAGCAAGGTATCGTAATTATACGTGATAAAGAAAAACGTTCATGTAAAAAGCTCTGAAATACCATTCCACGTTTAAAGAATCCACTTTATACACTATACTCTACAACCCCTGAATCTCTTTTATTTAACATGAATCGCTAACCATTTTTCTTTTTGAAAAGACAGTGGTAGTTCTTAACATCATATCGGAGTGAAAGCTAAAAAAGTTGAAAATGGAGGTTCAGATACTACGTCAGAATTTAAAAACTGCCATTTAAAGGAATGGAGGCAACAATACTCGGTTTATAAAGGGTATGCAAATGTACATCAATTGAAATGGCGACTGATAAACCAAATGGAGAGCACGAAGTTCCATAGATTAACAGCGTTCGGTAACTGGGCGCAATGAGTACTTGTGGTCGCTGGAAAGTATCCTCTTATTCCCCCACACTCGAAAACGTCGAAGGAGCTTTCCAGCAATGGAATTGATATTTCGTGCGGTGTACTAATTGAATACAGGGGAAGGAAACTACCCTTCCGGCGTTCTGCTTAAGTGGCGGTTTGTCGAGGTCTCTCCGAATGGCACAACACGAGAACTCACGGTGCTTATATACCCAGGCTTACAAATAAATACCTAAAGAGCCTCCTGTCGATTTCAACACGCCATTTGTATGCACACATACACTCAGGCTTACGTAAATACAGAAATACAGCGGGTGTGTTCGTAACCATATAATCTTTAGACTTTTACGGAGGATAAAAATCGCCGAGAAAGAAAAGGAATGGAAAAATGTAGGAGTGGGAAAAAACAGAACAACGATTCGTGGAATAAAATTTCGTTCGAATGAAGAATGTGCAAAGTTTCGGGGAAATATGAAATTATGCGTGTGCAATTTGAATGTAATTCGATTCCGTTTCGGAGACGGCAATTTCGCCAACGTTTCGCAGATTAAAACGAAACTATGTATAATTATATGCATCGTGGGATTCGTAATTACAGTGCTTGATGCATGTTCGTTATAAACCCGGAATATAATATTCTAATTTGAGGGGACCCGCGCGGTCTGGGAACGCTCGAACTGGCTAACGAGATGTTCCATGAATTCGGGCTTAAATAATCGTTTTGATCGGACCGATAAAAATTTCGCAAAGAAGATAATTGACGTTTCGTGAGCGGATATCAATATTCGTGGATGAATATAATTAACGGAAAAAGTGTGAAAGCTCTTTCGATTGTTCTATTCTACGAATCTGACGAACGATAAGGAAGCGTTGAATTAAGCATCGCGTTGAATCGTTTGATCGTAAACCTGCCAAATTTTCACGGAGTTTAAATACTGTCACAAATACAGAATGAATCGACTTTTGCTCGTTAATGGAGGATTAAATTAAAAAATAATATATTTATACCAAAGTGATGTAAAATATATACCACCCTTTTATAAAATTAAAAATACTAAATAAAGAAAAGTTCAACAAACAATTGATCTGTTCATGTTGGTCTTTTATAATGAGAACCGTCGCCAATTAAACACCCAATGAACATTCAATTTTATCGAAAAGAAACAAAATATTATAAATATAAATTTGTCGAAGTTTCTGAGTAGTATTCCGACGGAAGTAATTAAGTTTACAGGTATATATGTTTACAGGTTTATATGTAGCGTGAGTAAAGTCAATGGCTAAACAAAATCTTGTTTAACAAAGTTCTTGTAACTTTGATAAGACATCGCTGATTAAAAGTATAACAATTTTCCTCGAGATCTTCCTTTTTCATTAGTACTACATTCTAGGAAAAGTAATACCTTTGGCATTCGCTTTTTAACTCACTCTGAGACTGTAACAGGGCATCGCGTTTCTCGAGAAAATTAAGTACGCGTTATAAAGCTTCATGCTAATGTCACTTCAGTTAGAAACCCTTTGACCCTAAAAGCGATCAAAGGTCCGAAAGGAACTGCTTTATCTTTCCTCTGTGTTTGTAAAAAAATGGTGTCACTGTTCGATGACGCGTGGCCCGTCCAAGAAACGAAAAAGGACTTGTTGAACTTCGCCGAAAAACCGACGGTATCTTGAACGATCGCGTTTCTATTTCCAGTTGAAAGGATGCTTGGTTGGCTCGAGAGGTTTCCCGAATGAATGGTACAGCTTGAGTCGCGTTCACCGCGTGCATAGAAGGGGAAAGTGGAGAGGCGTTCGAAGCGAAAATAAAAAGAGAATGTATCGTATCTTTTCGTATCCTCCTATTTCTTCTCTTTCTTTGTCGCGTGAGATGGTGTGCCATGTGGATCGATCGTCTCTGACCGAGTCAAAGGCCAGAAACCTTGGGGTGGAAAGGGTTATAATAAGCCGTCTCGGACGGAAACGCCAACGGTCTCGAGCTACTAAAGTAGTCGTAACTCGAGTCCACGGACGGTGTTGTCTACACCACTGAACAGTAACTGAATACTAGCTTTCACTAGAATGAAACGCGACGAATACTTTTCGTCTCGCGAGGGTACCTATAAGCGTCTTCTCAGACTCGGTAGGAAAGAGACAGAGAGAAAGAGAGAGAGAGAGAGAGAGAGAGAAGGAGGGAGAGAAATATAGAAACGAAAGAAGGGACGAGTAGCAAAAAGAAGGAATAAGAAAGGGTTGGAAGAAGCCATTCCTTCCTACTCGCACTAGGACAGCTCCGCCGTGGAAGCTTGCGCGATATCGTTTCCTTCTTTCGACATCGTTTCAATTAGCGATCAGAGATTTACGACTTTGCATCCACGAACACCTTCTTGTCGCGCTACCACGATTATTCTCGAGATACTGACGATTCACTAGCCTCAAATTGAATTCCGAGCGAGTCAACAATGGCTGAGCAATCGAGGGAATCGTTGCTATACACGGGGTGTTTATGTGTGCGTTTTATCTTCCCTTCATCTCGTTCCGTCACTCGCGGCAGAAAAATTAGGAGTAATTTCGAGAGAAGGGTCGCGGCACATCCGATGTTAGCCCGAGCAAACGACGTAGAAGAACACACACACACACACACAAACACACACACACACAATCTCTCTCTCTTTCTCTCCTTTCCATCTCTTGTTATTTTTCGTCGAATCAATTCTCCTAGCTCTTGTCATTTATTAAATGTCATAACGGACGCAACGGTACCATTCAGCGATGACGTTAGTTCTCTACAAAGCGGAGGGAAGATCGACGGTGGAGATACGTTTTTGAGCAACCGTGAAACTACGTTCCGTAATTGAATTCCCATCACAGTGTAAACGAAAGTAATAGTTCTTCCCGTTTCCCGTCTGTCAGCTGTACGCCGCTGTTATCACGAACAAGCCGAAAGAATTAAGGTCTTCCCGATACGTTTCCCGTCTCGGTTGCTCTCGAGTTGACGTTTGGTTACGGTTCGATACGTATAACCCTCGATACTCGATGTCCAATGCCGAAAGGAATATTCATGGAAGTTCGTTAACGATCGAGTGAACAGAACCTCAATTTCCGGTTGAAGATATCAGGAAACAGCGTCAAGTCGACAAAATAGAATAGTCTGGTTTCTTGCCCGTGACACGGGTGAAATTATTAAGGATACCGTTTCGTTTGCAATAATCACGACTATCAACCGAACATGGACGATCGGCTTTTCAGCTACCACGAGCTGAGATATTTTTACCTGTCATATTTTACCTTCCGTCATCTCCAGTGACTGTTGGTCGTTTTACCTCTTAGATGGAACCGGACAAATATCCGACAGACTGAAAATTCCTTTCAAACGACAATGTTTAGCAGGATACTCAAGCTCAAAGCCGACACGAGGAGGAAAAAGAAGAAGAATGAGTGAATGGGTGAAAATAAAAATATTGGAAGTCATCGATGTACAGAAAAGTCGGACACGATTTTTTTCCTTTCTCAACTGTTCGTTGACGTGCGTGCAGTTACGGCCTCCGAAGAAGATTGCATACCACGGCGAGGAAAAAAGAAGGCGAGAGAGAGAGAGAGAGAGAGAAAGGAGGCAGTTTACGACCATTCATGATGGGAAATCGATACGATATTTCATCCGTTTTGTCGTCAACGGCTTCGAAAGTGCGAACAACCAAGCTGCAGAGCCTGCACCCACTGACTCACCATCCTTTGTGCACTCTCCAGCACCCTCGAAAATCCTTTAAACGTTCATCCCTTTAAGCAGTAGCACGTCGTCGAGCCGATAAGGTGACGTTCGATGCGACCACGCCGTCACCGTTGCTCTAGAGTGTGAAGTCATTCGTGTGCAGGGATGTGCGCCGTGAAAGATAGGCGAAACGTACAACCGGCTATTTACACGTCACGGCAGACAGAAAATATTCAATGACCTATAAGATGAATGGCCTCTTGCTGGTAGCGCTATTAACCATCAATGTTATGTATGCGCGTCAAACTGAAAAATCTTATCACCCTGCAGAATACCGTTTCACACAGTGAAACTCCTATTTACCTTTAGTACAAATTATACCTAGAGTACAAATTATACGACATCGATGACTCGCGTGACCCGCAGATGATTTTAATCGCCAATGACATGAATCACCTCTATGGCGCAACACGAACCCTAATGACGTTTGAGATTGATAAGTTGGTAGCCCGGTGGCGCGAAGTTACTGAGTGAAATCCGTTAGAAAAAATTATCCTTGTCAAGCTGTAAACGTTCAAATAATTAATTATCCGGCTATGTTAACCATATAGAGAACGAAACAATGGCTATGTCTGATTAAGATTAAGTTACGACGCATGTACGTACGATCTTTCGTCTATAACAGGCACGTGATTCCATCCAAGTGTAATTAATAATATTATTCTCACTAGATACGGATAAATAGCCATTAATACCTGAATGAACGAGAAGTTTGTTAACAGAAGTTCGTTTGGCAGTTGTGCTCGTGTTAATTAGTAATACCAAGTTCGATGATGTTCCTGATAGTTGAGGTAGGGTGACTTTAACTTCGGTTTCGATACTGTTTTGCAATCTACGTTCAGTGGCTCGTCAATGAAGCTACTAAAGGAGAAGTAAATTAATGTACACTGTTAATTAAAAAGAACACGCTTTAATGAAATTTCTTGTAATTAAAAAGTGGGAAATGTAAATGTATCAATAGCGAAGTTGCATGCAAATTGTATACGTAATCATGTGCAATTAACAATTACAATTGTGATAGCAGATCATTTTATTGGAGTTTGAAACCAAAAGAGAAAACGGGCAATTTTTTATTGTAACTTATAGTTGAAGCATACATATAGATCTGGGGGAGGATTAGAACAAAAAGATCCCAAGATGGATGGGATCAATGTAAGAAAAGTAGAAGCGTGCAGACTATTTCTTAGAAAGTGTGACTCGACAGAACTGCTCGAGAAATTTCAGTTACTACGAAAACGTGGTATATATATATACATATATAATATTGAGAATATGGTACAATAAAATGTACTGGAGTGATATACATAGTAATCTTAAAAAGAAAATTCCAATTTCCTTTGAGATAAAAATATTCTCAAATGCAACGACGATATGAGATCTATGTTTATAAACAATGATTAATTCGACAATACTCTCGATATAATTTCGAGTAAACTTCGAGAATATTCCAACTCTAGTGACGCATAATGTTTTCGTTTTCCTCGAATACTGAGCAAGCCTTAAACGGTAGCATACCCTTAAACAACTAGAACCGGACACTTGGAACACAGAACTTGGTAACAACAGGAGTCGCCCTTAGGCCAAGACAGCCAGTCAAAACTTGGGTACCGCTGATTAGATAGTTCCCGCTAGTTCCTTGTCCCGCCGGTGCTTTTCGAGCGGTTCTCTTCCTGCTCAACCTATTCTCCGACGGATTATTAAACGTTTCCATAGCATCGAATCCAGTAGATCGACGTAAGCACCGGCGTTCAAGAAGAGATTCCGCGTCGATCCCGAACAAGCCGAGCTCCATCGGTACACGATTTTCAATCGAGGACAAATTGCTTCTGGTAAATTGTTCGAGATTCCCTGTAACTGTAAGATTCCAGATCCTACGGTAAAGAAGATGGTGTCGAAGAAATAGAAATAGAAATAGAAACGGTTAAATCTTGACGTAACAATACAACTAACCAGAGTTATTGTTCTCGGTCTCGTTTTTCCCCTAGCCTATAAAGGAATCTTGAAACTGACGACATCGATCGAACTCAAGTAATTACCGTGCAAGGTGCACGAGAGTTAATTCCGGGGTGGCAAGCTCTTTCTCTATCCATTTCCACGTCGTCCGCCTCGTCATTTTCTCTATCTTCGATCGCAACGCCGGTCCCCACCCTTTTTCAACATTTTCTCTCCCTTTCTCGTTCAGTATGGCCACCTCGACTGCCTTTCTAGCCGACAAATTGGATTCGATAATTGCGAATCACGATGGCAGAGACGACAGTCACGTCGTTGATCGTTGCCGGCCAGCTGGCAGGGGGAAATGTCTCCGTCTTTCGACCTACTTCGCGATGGTCTATCACTGTCGCGTGAAGCTTGACACCGAGGGGCATCGAGAAGAAATCGATTTCGTGGATATTGCTTTCCTCTGCGAGCGGGCGCCAATGAATCGCGGCTATCCACGGAAATTGATAACTGCGCCCGCTGCTCATCACATTGTAATTACGCCCCGTCTCTCTTCGCCTTCCGTTTTTACTTCGCGACGACACGCCCCGCGCACCCTCCAAAGCTGCCGCGAGACTGGACTGGCTACTCATTATCTGGATATTATCTTTTGTTGCACAGACAAAGCGAATAAAAGAGTATATTAACCGGAAGTTTCAGTTTTTTACTCTCGAGAAGTAGCATATTAGATTTGCTGGAGAGTGTTTCCCTAAGTACCTTCCACTATGATAATATTTCAATTTTGGAACTCATAAAAAATGTACGACATCGTGAATACGCTTCTCTCAGCCAGTACCATTAATTATGAAAGAAAATACGAGTAGCTGAAAACTTCTTGAATAGTTTTATAACATTCTACAGAGAAGAAGGTAATAAAAGTGGAGTGTGGTGGTTGTCAATGAAGTGTTCAGTGAAAAGCGTCGTTAAGCGGTACGGAGAAACATTAAGAACAATTCTGGAATAACTGTGTTTGTGACATTCTAAATTTTAACATGTCTGACCATACACGAACGTATCTACTAATTCCTATTGTCGATTCCATTTGCGTGAAACTCTTGATCTTTCTCGCGGGAAAGAAAAATGTGCATACACGTGACGAATCATTCGAAACAAAGAAATCACCAAAATTTCCAACGTTTTAGAATGGTAGCGCATGGGTAACAGTCGACTACATTATACGGCCATCTATGGATATAGCTGGTAAACCGCGGATGTCCGGCGCGGATCAACCGTGGTTAAAACTGTCCGCGTAAAAGGATCCATTTAAATCCACGAACTGGGCGAACACGCGCGGGAAATTTCTGCCACCGATGCACACTGGCAGCGGAGCTATTCATCTCCTCGTTAACGAACAATCAAAACCGCAGCCTGGTTGAATTTTTTCAATTAATGTCACAGAATTAAACGAATAAACGTCAAATTGTTGATTACCCCCGGTACTTCACTGACCGTAAAACGAACTGGAACGTCTGTGATTTAACCGTTAACCAAAGGTAAAGAGTTACGTGGTGAAAAAGGGTAGAAAGAAATAAAAGATGAAAAGAAGGGACGAACAAATTAAAATGAAGCAAAAAGGTAAAGGAGGAAAAAAATTAGTGAAAAATGGTGACAACGTCAGTACGTTGTTTGCCGGTTCTTCGTATTGTTTCCACCGCAATTGCTGCTCGCGCAACGCTAATTTCACGTGCAGGCAAAATTGCCGTCGACTCATTACGCGCACGAGATCGCCGTTGTCTTTATCGCGGTGGCTGTTTCGTGTCGGACCAATGCTAGGTGAAAAATAATTTCGCGACATTACAGTCTCTCACCCTTTTTCGAGTTAACACGCCCGCGGTTTACCGTGTCATATGAAAGCGATGTAACTCTTCCCTTTCGACTTTTTGACAACGCAACGTTGCGATTCGGCGGCTGTAAATAACAGATACGCCGAGATACGCCGCGATTCGATAACGAATAACGAGGCAACGAGTAAATCGACCAATCGACGAGAATGAACGAGTTTAATTGCCAGCTCACGATCTCAAGTTCCGTTCTTGTCCCTGCCATCGACGAAATTTACACCGAAAATACACCACACCATTACACAGATCGACTGAATTATAAAACAGAATTGCCCATCAATGTCGTTGTTCATTTAACTTTATCATTCTCCCTGGACGGACGTTATTTTCCTGCGCCATTGTATCGCCAATAATAAAAGATACAATCGTATTCTCCAAGTTGCATTCCGTCCAAATTGTCCAACTAGCTTATCCGCCATATTTACAGCTTCAGCCTGATTACAGTCGACTGTGGCGAGATACATTGGCGAAACACGTACAATTCTTGGTAGATTTTCGCGAGAGCCGAGCTTCACGACCATGTTTCCTAACAAATGATCCAGCCTGTCAAATATAACTGGAAAAACAGGAGCGAAGAGGCCGCTTAACAGCCTGACGAGATAAAAACTGATGGGTCGTCAGGGCCATTATTGTGCGGTGTGCGTAGAAACATGTCATTACCAAGGGGTGCATGGGGATTTTCTGTGAGGAACGGGCGTGCGAGAGGCTGGATGGAACAGGTTGGGGTCGGTCGACCATATATTTGTGCGTATCGTAGCTAGCAGTCTGGGAATTACAAGAAAGATTGATCGTACCTATTTGCTGAAACCAAATTACACTTCTGTTCATCCACTCTCACTATCTTAGGAGCCATTTTGCTTCCAATGGCTAGTCTCCTAGATCTTATTTACGACCGTTCGTATAAATAATTAGCCACCTTAATAACGTTCACGATACACGTCGATATATCGAACGATAGATTATTATTTATTTCGAGTAGAGAATAAAAGGGATAAACGCGTGATGCATAGCGCTGCGATACTAGTACCGCGATACTGGTTCAACGAGCACGAAAGTAAAACGGATAAGGAAAATGGAAAATTGTTTTCTATGATGTACGATGTTCGAGAGGGCCGTTTCTCCAGGCGTAATGAGATTTTTCCATCGTGCCGTTGTACAGAGGATTTAACGGGCTATATGAAAGACTAAATGAAACACTTACGCTGAATGGGACTAGCGAATTCTTCACACACGGGATCATCCATTGTTGGAACAGCGACATGACAACTTGCAAGCCGACCACCACCTCCAAGATTCGTTTAATTAGAAATCTGCACAGATAAGTAAAACGTGAATTACGTAATTAGAGACTCGTTCAACGCGGACCTAGTAAAACAAAAATATTGTCCCTTGTTTAAATATACTATTTCGCTTCGTAGAAAATGTACCGAGAGTTTATAGTCCTGTAAAAGCATGACCCATTTCCACCGTACGTTAGTCAAATAGAGTCAGCCACGTCTTTTTAGTCTACGTCACGACTTTTCTGCAAATAATACATTAGCCACGTTGGTTACATTTCTCTTATCATGCACACTCCGTGTACGTCGAAAATTCGCCACGCTCGCCGAGAAAATCCAAAAATATGACTCGACAAGAGGGAATCACGCGATATGACGTTTCTTTTCCCCATCGCAATTCGTCCCTGGGATTTTCGTGGGCCAACAACTGCCGGTGGCAAGAAACGTCGGCCAGCCACAGACTTCTCTTTCGCCGATGCACTCCATCCGACCGAATCGGCAGCGGCGGCGGCGGCGGCTGTATGCATCGTCGAAATACGTCTGTACAGACGGAGGAAAGTGTTCCACGAAAATCTCCGGGATTCCGGATACAATCGGAAGTACGAACCCGGAAGCACGAAAAGGAATACATCACCTTGCCTCCGGGCGAGTCCATCCAAACGTACCCTCTCTCTATTTTCCCAACAATAGCCCACTTAAATCTAATTTCGCGAACATTTCCGCTCTCCAACTTTGGCTTCTTCCCTTTCGTTTCTCCCTTCCAAAAGGAAGTGTGCACCACCGAAACCGAGAAAGAAGGGAAACTTTTTCGGCAAGTGCCGTGCAAACCTGGCCAAGATCTACCACACTTACGTAGAAAAATGTGTACGCTGCGGGGATTAGAACGGAAAGCAACTTCAGCTGCGCAATTTTCTCGTAAACTGCAGTTAAAAAATTTAGTGATTTTAACAACTTAACCGAACATACCTTTTTCAGAGCGATCGATGTCGATTATTTAAGATGACTAAGTAAAAAGTAGTTTCTTAAAAGCCGGATACTGGAACAGGTTTTACTTATTTTAAAACTAAATCTATATTTTCAAAAATAGAATATACGAGAGAAAAAAGGAGGCAATATTGGGCTGTTCTATGATGGATGTTTTATAGAACGTATATTCCAGGCGTAAAATATCCAATGATACCAGAGGTTCTAAAATATACCTCGAGTTTCTCTTCTCTTTATTTTAAAAATCTCTCCGACAATTTCACCGTGCGCGGAAAACTATAACGTTCGAATATTTCCTAAAATGTATTGATCAAACGGTTTATAAAAAAAAAAATCGACCTCTCGCTATTTACCTTTTCCGAATCCTTTGTGTTCTGGGGAAATTCAGTTCGTAGCAGAGGGTAGGCGCCAGGATGTAGTAGTAAAGATCACGGAGATTCAAGTTGTCCGGATATTGCACCAAGACCATGCCGTCTACTTTGTGCTTCGAGTCGTCGGCCAGGTCGCCGTTTTGCTTCGCGATGGAAGCTGCAACAACGAATCGTATCCGCGTTAGACTAAAGGGAGAAAAAACAGATTACAGCGATGAATCACACGCCACGGCTGGCAAGCAACAGGAATTTCGCGAACCCTTGGACAGCCTCTCGTGCTTGCAACCGGGCCAAAACAGGAGAAAAGCAAAAATCGACTAAATAAAAGGAAGGAAAGAAGAGAGGAAGAGAGAAAGAAAAGGAAAAAAGAAGAAAGTGAAAGCTTCAACGGGGAATTTGATGAAAAGGTATCCGGGAAGTTAGTTGCTCCGCCGTGCAGTGCTCGAGAATCATTCCGTGCATCCCCAAGGACCGGGAAGAGCCGGTGTAGTTTAATCTTTCCAAGAAAAACCAGCGAGTATTTAAACTTCGATCCCTCGTGCGACGTAAGTTCAAATTGCTACGCGACTGTTACGGTAGTCATCGTTATTACACGATTTCAATATAAAGGCGGTGGAACACGTTAAAGCGTGGTAGTGTATGCCACGACAAAATTTCGCCAGGATCGGCGGAAAGTTTTTCCTCGTTGGTTGACTCGAAACGCGACCGATTCTCATCTATGCGCCTAATCCCCTGCCAGCACGAATAGCTAACTGATAGAATCCCCTCATTTATCCAAATCCAACGGATAATCCAATCTGGAATTCAAATAAGCTCAGTTACGCGCCGGCTGTTACCCGGAAAGGGCCGTGGAACCGAGCGATCGGTCCGATTCGAGTCGTTGCGACACGCTCAACGTCCAAAACGCTGTTTGCAACCGGGAGGAAATCGACGTGACTGCCGCGAGTACCATCGTGCCGACGAGAGACGTTCGGAACGACGCCTAGCGACGTTCCATGGGCCTCGAGCCCTTGCCTCGGGTAATAAGTGCCCAAGAATTCGTCCAAATTAAATTCCTCCTGCCTCTTTTTCGTTCGTCTCACTTCCGTTTTTCTGCTCCGTTCTTGTCTCCTCTTTCTCGCTCTTATTCCACTGATCTCATAGCTGCTTCATTTATTCTCCGTCATGTTTTTTTCCCAGCACGGTGGCTGACTGCTTGGTACTCAATACCGAACAGCACGGAATTCCTTGTTTCGTCTGGTCGTTGTTCGAGTTAATACGATGCCGCGCGATGATCAACCGATGTGCGCGATAAACCGTGAGATATCGCGAGGATTCCATGCGAGCAATGCCATTGCAGAGATGCGATTGGAATTTTTAATACACGACCCTCGTGCCCGGTGCGATTGCTCCATCGTCGAAATTTGTTGATTGATTTGCAATAGGTGTTCCAATGAGTGAGAAATATATTAATCGAATTGAATTGCTATAACCGACCTCTTTGTCAAAATATCGAAAGACTGTTCGATGGCTTTGCTGACCAATATCGAATGTAATAACCAGAAGGAGTCGAAAAGTGTCGTTAAAGTCTCGGGAACTTTCGGAATTTATTACGGTCGATAACCGGTTTCTATGCGATACTTTGTTCCTCTAATTACCATACGAATCAGCGTGCAATAATTCGCGGGAACAACCACGTCGGGAAGTGGCTGGCAACTGTGACCCGGGTATTTTCGAAAGAAAATGTTCTGCAAACGACGTCCATGGATTGGAAACCGTCCGTTGGCTAATGAATCACGAACGTTTCGAGGATCCGCCTGAAAACACCTTCAGTTTATCGGGCAAATAAATTTCTAGAATTAGATCTCCATGTCGTCGGGAAATTGTGGCCAACTGGTATCGAGACAGCCGGGGTCTGTTAGGCTCGGTTCGCACTGTTCCAGGAAATTTACGGGTTCGCCGGATTGCCTTGTCGAAGATTGCAGCCAATCCTATCGGTCGGAAGCTTCGTCTCTTGTACCGCTCAAGCTTAATTTGTGAGATTTCTCGTTCGCTGTGCGATCCTTCCGTTCGATCGTTCGCCTTCCTTTTCCCTTTGTCGCTTTCTTCGACAACTTGCTGCTGGCTCTTTCACAGTTCCAACCGGTTCTATTTTATCGCGCCATGAGTTAGAATGTATCATAGATCGGCAGTACTCAAACAATGATATTATTGAGATATGTATAATTTTGCGTGCTAGATTAGATTGGCCGCGAAGTAGTGACACACATATGTGAATATGAGTGTGTGGAAGTATGTGTGTGCGCGGCGTCTCAAAAAACAGATGAATGTAACTGTTCCGTTGGCAGTGTGATATAGAAGATGGTGAGACAAAGAGAGTACTGAGACGCGTGCAAATGTGTATATCGACGAAGATCCTGGAAATCATTTATTAAATAAATCTAAAACTATTTTAATATGAATTCTAAGTGTAACCTTAGTGTTCCTTTGCTTTTATTTCGGCAATTAGGATCCACAATTCTCAACAGATATGCGTAAGCAATCGGCACGTGATTAATTCTATAAAAATTTTATCGTTCAAAGATTCATTTTCAACGTAATCGCGTGTAATTGTTGAAACTCAGAATAACTATGCTAAGTAACTGACCTCTACCGAAATCTTTCAATTTTGGATGAAAATATCGAATGCTCCGGATATAGATTTGGGCATTAGAACTCTTGTTACTTTAGGAACTTGTATCGATATACTATGCACAACACAAGTTCCTAAAATAACACAAATTCTAATCTCCCGAAGAAATTGGAAAAAAATAGAAATTGCTACCCTGAATGAAAGCCTGCACGATCTCGTAACATCCAGCTTGCTACTCCACGATGATAAGAACAGAGGGGTGCGAACTTGTTGGGTTCGTAGTTCTCGCGAGTGCTGCGAAGCCCGTGATACCGGCACGTAAGAAGATTTTAGACGCGTAGATGCTTCCATGAGCTCGCGGTATGAAAGGTTGGACGTCAACGGAGTAATAAATTAGAGGAAATTCGTCCGACAGTAGCATTAAACGACTCTCTTCTCCCGACACATGATATATGACGGCATATTTAACGTTGCGTAAGTATTTAAAACCGTAAGCGATAGAAATTTTGAAAACAGTGGCCTTGAAGAACCGGAAACTAAAAACTGTTGCAAAGATAAGGTCAATTGTACGATATTTAAAAAAAAACTAAATTTTTCATATTCTGAAAATTTTTTACAGAAAAAAAGTTTACATTTATTACGGAAGGATTTTAAGATACTATTGAACATCATTATTGGGTTACATGTGAGAATGATATCGAGTATCAGAAAGATATCAGTATAACGCACAATGGGTTTGAAATTTCATGCTACTACCATTAATACCAACAGCCGTGGTTTTAGTATGTTTTAATGAACGAATTGATCAGAATGTGGAACTATGTATAACATTGATATTATAAAACAAAATGTTCCCTACAGACGAATAATTATTTCCAGATTTTCGTATTGCTCATTACGTGAAAGTAAGGGATTATCACTAACTAGCCGATTTTTGCATCCATGAGAGACCTGAATTCACGAAAAATTTCCATCTCTGTGAAGCTTCCAAACAAGTTTTATGTTACTACATAAAATCGTTAGTGTAGATAATATAATTAAATAAATCCCCGTATTGAAAATTGAAAAATAAAATTTCATCCAACTATAGTCCATTTTCATATTCCTAAATAGCACGATACTTTAAATATTTTATCACGAATTCACTTACACAAGTTTGTCCAAAAATGACTACGACGATGAACAGGATATTAATTCTAAAAACTGCCAACATTTCAAAAAGGAACGTCACGCCACGATGTTAAAACCCCCCGAAAATGAATACCTTCTGCAAATTCCCTCGCCATTCATACATTATTAATCCCGCTTGCTGCAAAAATTTCCAAATTTCTCTGCAAACAACTATCACACGACAGCGCGGTCTTCCCTCGACAAAGCGATGAAAAAAAGGGGCTTCCTAAGAAAACTCTACGACATTCACCAGGAACTCGTTGGTCGGAATGGCGACGTGGCACGCGAAAGGATAGACACGAACCACGTTTGGCTCAAGACTGGACCGTTTCCGCTTTATTTTTACTCGACCGATCGGCAAGGTCCGTTTGTTCGTGTCTACGTTCCGAAAGGACTTTCTCGCTTTGCGCTGGCTAAGAGAGACATTAGAGAAGATTGCTTATTGAAAGTAACGCTCGGCGAGAAAGGCCATCGAACTCGTTTTAACCAATCGATTGGTACGAACATCACAGTGCGGCATGTAGTGAACAAATAATCACTGTTCGATTTTGATCTCATTATTTGACGATATCATCAGTTTGTAGGTAAGTAACATAAGTGTAAACAATAATTCCTCGCAAAATCGATAGAGGATTAGTAGAGCTCGTTTGTATATCAAAATCTAATCACTAAAAATTAGCTTACTCATTCGTTACACATTCCTGTTTGTTAATTCTTGTTACATAGCATTTGGTACGTCTCAGATATGAAAAATTTGAGCAAAGGTATATATAGTTTTAATTTTCCAATTAAAAAATTTCTTTCTTTCTTTAAGGAGCAATCTAAAAAGTGGTTCAAAGCATCCTGTAATATTTGTAATTGATATTGTTCTGTGTCAAGAAGGTATTGTATTGCATTGCTATGTAATCTTTTTCTGCTACAAACTGCTACACTCAATGTCATTTTTTTAGTGAAATCCTATTCGCAATCGCAACTTGGTTGAACAGTAGATATTCACCACACTTATTCCAAGAAAATTTTTAAAGTTACACAGAAACTCTGTTCTTTACTAAATGTCGGTACAATATACGATGAAACGGAAGAGAGAATAAATGACTTCTGCATGGCACTTACGTAAAAATGGAAAGATTGTTCCCGACATGGGCACAATTTTCTATATTAAAATACGCCAACGTGTGTAGTTGTACAAAGAGATCAATAATCAAGACATTTAATCTGAACCAGAGAGTAGGGGAAACCCTACAGACACTTTTACTCACATTGGATCGCTAATATCGAATATCAGGGAAATTGCACGTTATATGCATTTTTTTATCTGTGTCCTAAATCCTCATTTAAATGTCACAGATAAAAAGCATCCGCGAAAGTCGCGTACGAGCAGCAACGTAACGCTCGCAAAAGTCAACACCGTCATTATGCGACGCAATAATACGGCTTGCCTTGGCGTTCGCCCGATAGAGAGCAGAAAGGGTGCAGAGGACGAAAATTACACGGCACGAGGTACAGAGGGAGGATTATACACGCGCTCGTGGCTCCGCCGTAGCTAGGGTGCATTCGTCGATCGCGCCACTTCGATTCGATCAAGAGAATCGATCGTAGAAGCCGTGATGCGTGCTCTACTCGCCGCAACCCAGGCGTCCCATCGAATTTCGATAATTATATCAGCCCGTGGCGCTTTTCATACTTCGCTTGGTAACGTTATGTGTGATCGAACAGCAGAGCCGATCTAGCGAAGAATTAACAGTCGTCTAATTTTTCTTAGTCTGAAATTTTCGTTCTTGAGCCGATGAATAATCATGGCAATTGCGCATCTATGTCTGAAAGGAAACGGCGGTCGGCTATGGTCAAACGTTTTAACAACTACATTATCCTACTGCGCGATACTTAACGTTCGACCATTTCTCAACATCTGTACCACGTGTTTCCGGGAAAGGTATCAGTACCGCGACTCACCATTCACATGCATCCACCATTATGTCTTCCTCTCACATTATCTTGGCGTTGATTAACGAGCCTAGGCCGCGAACAGGAACTCAGGAAACGAGGAGAGAACCGGCTACCAAATGGACTCGAATCAAATTTGCAAACAGCAACGTCAGAGGTATGTCTCTTTATGTAAGCGTAACGGTACATCGTACTCATAGAACCAGGCATACAGACATCATTGTGAGATTCTCTTTTCCATGTTCTACTTGATTATTTGACTAACAATAAGTGGAGCAAATAATACCAACGAGAAACGTAAGAATGCAACGGTAAACATTGTCTTTGTAGGAGAGGAAAGAAAAGATTTCTCTTCTTTCCGAATCTCAACTTCTAAAAGTTTTAGTAATCGCTTATTTACCGAATAAAGATCGTTATTTGCGAAATCACGAATAAAAGGAGCAGAATCTCGACAACGATAATACCAGCATAAAAGAAATACAACGAGATTAAACGGACGAGTGTAGGTGAACGCGGCTTCATGGAACATAAAGCGAGTAATTTTTTCAGATTGATTTTTTCTAAGTGACTTCTACAGCCCTCGAAGTCTCCTTAAAGCGTCTCTATGGAACCGGAAGAGTTGTGTAACAGATTTCCACTGCACGAAAGAGGGTCATAACGCGTCACAATGATACACGAGGTCTTTGCAGTACTACCAATCTCCCGTACAGGGAGAAACAGAGGGAAGGCGAAACGAAAGGAGACCGTAGCGTTGGAGAAGGGTTAATATTCCATGCGGTGAGTTTATTGGGGAAAGGTCGCTCGTATAATTTGACTTTGCCGGGCTGAATAATCGATATACCACCACCTAACCGGCCAATACCCGGAAACAGAGGCGAGGCTGATCGAGAGTTTAAATTGGGTGGAAATTATTCGCCTCTTCCACTACGGCTCTCTGTGTGCGTACCAAGCTGGGATGTGCACACGCGTCGTGACCAAGCAGGACATTCTGTATGCAACTTCAGGAGCGAACAAATACCAACAACGTGGAGGACTGTATTGCGACGTTCAAAAGACGCGCGTGTAGGCTGTAATGTATGCATATCAGAGTCTATTACGCGTCACGAATATTTGCAGTTTACATCGGCTGGCTTTCAGGATAAATTCATCGCGCACTTTGAACTCACGAATGCATCGTAGAGTAGAAGAAGAAACAGAGTCAGTCGGATATCGATCTCAAGAGAAACATATATAAAACTGATATCCAGAAATAAATCAGAATAGAGGCAACAAATTCTGCACGCTGTTCTGCTTTTTTACTCGTCGCGTTCCTTTAATTAATTTCGCTTAGAATAGAAACCAAGTCCGGCTGGTTGCGAAACGTGTATAACCGTTGCACACGGGATTTAACCAGTCGTCCAAAAACTTGTAACAAGCATTTTCGTGTGAGCCCCGTCACAGAGGCGGCCGACCAAAAATCCACGCGCACACGCTGTACACGCCCGATGGTCGACGTTTTTCGGGCGGTATTCGCGTAAAATTAGAGGGTGTTACGCGAAAGCACGAAACAATGTAAAGGGAATGCGTAATAGTTGTTATCGAAAATGCCGGGATGCGCGTACCATGCATTCCGAAATAACGTTTGCCGTTTCGTTCGACGCGATAAATTGATATCGTTGATAGAAATAAACGTCGCGCCGTCGAGTTATTATGCAACCGCAAATTGATACAAAAGTCTCGTGAATATAAAACGTCGAGAATAGGAAGGAAGTGGAAAATACGGTGTCAAAGCGAAATTACGCGAGCATTGTCTACTTACACTGTAGATTATCGCACGACAAAGATTTCCGTCGCATTCTGCCCTGGCTCTTTGCCTTTCTTCGGCTGCCTAGACGACACCACATGTTCACTTGCACGTACGACCATAGCTTCAGGAACAGGATGGCGTACAGCATACATACATACATGGCACCGACTGAAACAACCGACAAAATTAATTGTATGTATAATATCGCAAATTATCGTAGCAGCTTGTCATCGACCGCAATTTTGTTTCGTATACCACGGGCTGGAAAATTCAAAAGATAATATTCGCGGCAATCTTGGTGAAATCGTTACTTCTCGACGTGGTTTCTCGTCTACATTTTGAAACAAAGAAGTTACAAGTACGTCGATCGTCTACGCTATTAAAGTCAAATATACGAGGAGATATTAATACAATTTTTCGTTTCCTTTTAGTACCCTTACTGTCGAGTAAAAGTTAATTAATTCACCCTCTTGCCATCTGTAAAAACTGATTACTCGGAGAGCGGCTGTCGATATGTACATTGGATTCTCAAACAAAGTAAAAACGGAACAATAGCCTCGAGCTTACCGATCTTTAATCAAGAAGAACGAATAAGGAGAGACGAAGCAAAATTTACTTTCCGAGAATTTCATTAAACAAATTCTGAAAAATCCACGGCATTCGTTATCCCCGGCGCGTACTACGTTCCTTCCAAATTCAAAAAAAAAAAAAAAAAGAACAAGTTAGAAGGACAAAGAGACGCACCGTTACGAAAAAAAGATGAATATTGAGATGAAAAAAAGACGAAAGAAAGAGAGAAGGGAAAACGGTGTGGTGACATGTGCAAGCTGGTGCACGACGTGCAAGTACATTTTAATCATCGCAATTTTACGCGCCTCCGGGAACGTGACAGCGGATACGTCTGCGTGAATAAAGCATACGCTGTTACACCGGATGTACGTGTCCGAATGTGGCAATTAAAGGGTTTATAAAGCACGGCATTACGCATTCACGGTCGGCAATTTCGTCCACGCTGAATTTATCCTTCTTTTTTCTGCCTACTCTTTCTTTTTTATACTTCCTCTTTTACACTGAACGTCCAACAAAGCCTGTGACTGAACGAACGTGTAATGACTAAAGGCTCAGAAGCATTTCTCGCGATTTTTCCATCCGTTGACCGGAACATCGGGACGCGAACACATTTTCTTTTCCAACGCCTCGGCCGTGACTCCGTCCGACATAGTCCGCGTTTAATTATAGCCAACGGTATTTGCATCGCGATTTTAAGAATGTCAGTTATTATTATGCGGTGGCAGTAAGGGCTGCTACAGCTAATGGCGCGGAATTATAGACGATGACGAAGCCCGAAGCTCATATTTTCCGATATTTCCATCGATCCTGGCCACCTCCTTCGTCCCGGATTGTTCGTATCTTAATTAAATCGCGTTTGCTACCTGGTTATCCAGGTGTGCTGAGATTCCGTACATTAATGGGACGTGCTCTTCAAGGGGCACGAGTAAAATGTTCGTTTCTTTATTTTTTACGTTTTTCCTTTTTTTTCGTTTTTAGTAGTTTGCTGTTCCTATGTTTATCGTGAAACTTTTTCCCAGGCCAGGGCTGACCCGTGCCTATCATCAAAGGCAAAACAGTTTTAATAAATATTTATTCGGATTAAGATTTTATTTGCATGTAAATAACGTTGGAAACAGCATTGCGTTCACGCGGATGAAATAAGACCGGCAGCAAAACTTCGATCTCGAATAAACGTTTAATTGCTGGATTCATAACTTTAGCCGCGGCTAGGCGGTCACTTGCTTCTTTAACTCTTCAGTACCACACCACATCGTGACGAACGTTATTCTGTTCTCGATTACTCAACGAATTAAACGAGCGAGTCGTCGAGCAGAATATCGAACTCTCGTATCGAAGATGAGAACTAAGCAGCTAGAATAAAGTAGCCATGAAATATGATCTCGTTAAGACAAAACGGTGAAATAAACCGTTTTTTATTTCTCCCCCGAATCACGTCGCTAGATTTTATTAAAATTTGCAACTTGTCAGTCCAAGAATGATAATGGCGAATGAGGACACACTATGGAGCAAACGTAATATCAATCAGAACAAATGCTTCTTGTATTTCGTGTTGATCTTACTTAGCCTACGGTTTTAGAGGAAGTGGAGGTACAACAACTTGCGTGTTCCTTCGAATCATCTGCCACTACTCGAGCGAAAATTAAAAACGTATCATCAGTATCCGGCTCGTCCGTAACGTTTACAATTTCTACTAAGTCTTCCTCCTACAAAAAAATTTCTGTTTCAACAACTTTTTGATCAACTTGCTGCTTGTTTCTCGTTTCGACATAAATTTTTGTTCCAATCTGTATGACGATAAACACTGAGTATTCCCGCAGCGCATTAAACGACCCGTTGTTTAAATTATTCGAAAGAATGATAATTAATGCATCGAAATCGCCTGACTAGTGTGAGTCAGACAGCGAGATGAAGCTACGATAATGAGAAAGCGAGAAAGCTTGTAACAAGCATAATCGGCCGATACTATCGTTCGTTAATGGCCACGATATACAACGATGCCACGAAGGGCTAGGCTACGTTATTTCCAGGAAATATGCACAAATGCATGGATTTGCCGCTATATTCCTTCAGAGCTGTACGCGAGCTTCCGGAATAACCACGGGAATGTCCTTTACCCGGTTAAAGCGTATACTAATATATTCAACCGTGATGTTCCCTTTGGCCCCGTGTTTTTCTCGTTCTTCGCGCGAGAAATATTTTCTTTGCCACGGTGACACCTGAAAACCCAGCTACAGTGCTAATTAGGAGGATTTTCAGATTCCTATGTGGACGCGTTTAAGTGCTCACCGTTATACCGTCGACGATGTTACGACGCGACTTCTTTGACGAGAAAGCGGCTCTTGTCAGGCCTTGTTAATAACATCGAAGGAGTTTTACCTCGAAAGCATTAAGGGGCAAGATAGGAAGCATTTGATTCATCTCTTCCCTCGAGCGTAATTTCCCCGATAACTGTCGCAAATGGACGAAACTTTTCAACAGATTCCGTGTTTACCCGCTTTGGGATTCAACCGTGAGTTTCTTCGTTTGACTTCGTTAAAAAGCTATCAAAACGATATAAATATTAATTTCCCGGCTCGAGTTACCATTGTCACGCCCCTGACAAATCAATCTTCGCTACGGGATAGCATGGGAAAAGGGGATCTGTCCCTACCGTATATCAAACGAAGATTTAAAACTCACGACCCCGAGTAACTTTGAAGGATCGATCGAGCGTGAAGTGGAATCAACGAGGAAATTCCTAAAGAAACTGGTAAAGAGCACGCGTTACAGGATTGCGTGGCAGTTATCGCAAAACGAAGGAAGTACATCTGCGTCCCTGTTTGTCGCTTATACTCGCTCCGAGATTATCGCTCGCACGAAAGTTCGCGCGACTAACGCCGGAATATAATACATGTACGCTGTATACCTGTACGAGGCAAGATAATTGCCAAATGCCGTGACGCAGGTACACGCTTAGTATAGTTTGACACCGAGTACGTTGAAACGAATCTATCTTGCTGAGCGGCGCGCTGCGTCACTTCCAATACATTATGCGTGTGCACGCCTCTTATGCGATTTTGACACGATCGAGTGAATTGCCTTGGATCGACGTCATGGTAAATACGAGACGACGGAATATCTCTAAAATTCCTCGGATCAAGGAAGAAACTTTGTCATTCGAATCTAACTGTTCATGTATTTTTATTTTACTTCCATTGTTATTACTAAAACTACCAAACCTAGGAAAATAACAAATCTCTAATTTTTCAAAATCTATAATTATTACAAAAAATGATTTTGACGATATAGTTCATTTCTCTTGAAATGGAAATATTCTTTTCATTATAGTCGTCTATATGCAGATCAGTAGGCCCAGTATTAATCCCTTTCTTTTTGTTTCTTAAATATACCCTTGAACCTTCCTCCCTCGAAAATTATTACATGTCCAGCAATTTTTCAGCGGTCAAGCAACTTAATGCCTTAATTGTTCTATAACCATAGAAAACATATCTGGCGAGGTTTAAGATATATAGTACACTCGAGTTACGTCGATTGAAATCACCGTTCTTGCACGAGACATTACGCCGGAGACACACGCCGGTACGTTTTTCGTGTCCGGTCGCAATATACGAGCACGCCGCAATTGAGTCGCGACAATTTGTCCCTATGTTGGACCGTAAGGCGCACTGTCACGGAAGATTTATACGAAACGATACGCTGTCCGGTAGACTTTTCATCGATGGTATTACGTGACGGTAAATTTTCGAGCGACGATATTACGACATTATAAAACACTGTTGGATAATCTAAATCGCCCAACAACGGAAACGGGATTCTTCCTATTACACAATATTTTTTCCAATTCGCCGATACCGAACTATCGACAGTCGTACAATGGACAGTTATAAAGCGCCGCAACGCCAAAGACAGCGAATGAGTAAGACTATTTATATGCAAACACGTTCTTTCACATACTCGAATACGTATCGATGATTTTATTACTCCGCTCTCGATTCAGCTGTCCGCGGGAGAGATAAACCCCCGAAGATATATCGTTCGGTGGCAAACAATTTTCCAAAATTTTTCAAGACACCGTCATATTTCATCTCCGACAATAGCGTCGACGTGTAGAAAAGAGGAACTATAAAAAAGAGATCGCAAAAAAAGAAAGGACGAAAAAAAAAAAAACAAAAATCACGCCCTCGGTTAACGTATAGAATTATTCTACTGATTTTGCTGCAACGAACACGCCGTTCAACGATGAAGAGACCAAGGGGATTGTTGCATTGTGCAGCCCGCGTGCAACAATAGCGAAAGTTCCACCACTGAAAATAGTTTCTCCATTTTCTTCGGCCGCTCGTCGAGCTGAGGAATTGCCAGTTTTCACCTCGGACCCCATTGTCGCCCGGTATACTTCAAGATCCGCAACTCCCGATCTTCGCCATCCCATTTCGACCCGCTACTTCTCCTCTCGATTTCAACCAGCCTCCCCTTCCACCTTCTCACCTTATCCCAGGCTCGTAGTACGACGATTCCTCCTTCCTCTTCTGTCAACTGACACAGTCGTTCTCGTCTATCTTTACGCCACCGTTTTCTCCCTCTTTTTTTCGATCGTACTGATGCCAGAAAAAGCAGACTGATGCATTTTGATCAGGATCCATTTCCGCGTGCCGACTCGAACGGAAGAGACTCCAGGGCTCTTTCACCCTCGCCTAGGAAACGTGTCATCGAGAACGTCCTCTCTTTGAAACACGCTCATACCATGGGTCGACTTAGTTTCTTCATCTTTTATAGGTTCGATCCCCTTTCATCATCCCCGCATCCGCGGCGATTCTGCTCCACGGAATAAACGCCACGATTGCTTCCAGCCGCTTTACAACGAAGCTCTGTGATGTATTGTGAGTCAACAGGTTTTTATGATTATGCAAAGATTCTTTGCAGTTATTAATTGGAAAGTAAAAATGTAATAATAGAAAGAATAAAGTAGATAGTTTTTACCTTGAACAATTCGAATTTGCTATAAATCTTCCTTTATAATTAATAGCCTTTTATATGAAACATGAAACGATATTTCATTGGATATTTAATTTTCTCCTGAATTTCATATCAATGTATTTAATTTCATTTTTCATCTCTGTTCAGGTAATTCGTTAGAAAAGCGGTGCTTTGAAAGATGTAAATATAAATTCATTAAGGCTCCTAATGGAACCAAGAATCGTGGCGAACGCATGAGAAATTATGACAGACGTAGAATACAGTGACATCTCTCGGCTCGCTGGCAGTAGTATTGTCCCGCCATTACACAGACAGCGCGATCGCCAGACAAGGGAACAACGTTTCAATATTTTCATAGATACGACGTTACCTATATATATCCGGATAAAAATCGAACGAAATTACTTCGATATTTTTGTAATTGATGCTGTCTGTAATTTAGATGAAAGGAATTTACGAGGATTGTTTTTCCTTCGTTTTTTATTCCATGAAATTCGAGGACTCATGCATATGGAATTGATACGTAGTAACGAACAGTTGGCGAATAATTAATTAAAATACAAATTTGAGGCTCAATCTCATATCCTAAATATTTGATCGCTTAAAATGTATGCTCGAGTTGACGTTCGTTTCTCTTTCTTTGCCGTTCGACAAATTGCCATACGCGCGATGCGTGAACTTGAAAAAAAAAAATATTAATGAACGCGAAATATCGGTACAATGAATCGAAAATCCTTAATTGAGCGCGATGTAGTACCTGGTCTCCCTGTCGACGATTAATCGTTTCATCGAAGCTATTAGAAGGTAACTGCGAGTTCGCGGAACAATGTCGCACCTACGTCGAACGTGGTCTGCAATTTTGTTCCGCCTAGCGTGTTCGTTGCATTTAGCGTGACAACGCGGATGCGTGTAGGCGACACACCTGAGCTACTCTAACGTATAAATCGAGAATACTGAATAAAATAATCAAAGAAAAAAGAAGGAAGGGGAAAAGAAGAATGAAAGACCCAAGAAAGAAACATCAAAAGAGAAAAGAAAGAGAATAAAAAGCAAAAAACGGAAAGCGGAATCCGAAAAGAGCAGCGGGAGGTCGACGATACAAGCCTGATGGTATATTCTCGATTCGCGATCGTAATCAGAAACGGCGACTGCGCTCCAATTCCACGTATTCGCCTACCTACTATCCCGCCAGAATTCGTGAGTAAGACGACGCTCATCGTTATCGTCGTTAAAATTTCTGCAATACGTATCCGCTGAATTTCGATGAACCACGGCCGATCGAGTTTACTCCAACGACTATATTCCCCTGGATTCATAATTGTGCAACATTACTTTAAAAGAAAAATAAAATATATATACATAATGAATATATAACGAATGGTGTATACAGAATGAAACGTAAAAAAAGGTAGTATATAAATATGCGTGTGCAATATTAAAATAACTCAATTTAGGAAAAACGTGGTTGATAAAAAAACGTAAAAAAGCGTAGCTGGAAATAGATATTTCGATTATATTTTTATTCCCACCACTTTCTTACTCCACCCGTCGAGTCTGGAATTTATTCTTTCAACGTGTTTTACGCAGAAACTTTTATTCAAGCGTGCATACGCGACTGAATCGAATAAACCTTCGAAATTACGATTTCATAAAAATCCGTAATGTTCGGAATAAAAATGTCAAAGGTGTTTCACGGATGAAAGACGCGCGACACAACGCCATCGTGAATATGCACGTCAGGGAGAATTGTTTCCTTTTATTTTTCCCGGGGAACAAAGAACGACAACCGAAACGTTATTTTTTAAATGGTTGCATGTCACGGTCGTTCTTTCTATTAGAGCATGAAATGTGATTCGCTGTTACGATTGTCTTCACGATCGACTGGTTCGATGACCAGTTAAACTATATTATTAAACGATCTAACAGTTCCAACTATCCCAGATGTTCCACTAATTAACACGAGAATTCAACGTTATTAATTAACAAGATCCGAGTCCCAGTTCGATTCTATATGAATTCAGTAAAATAGGAGATACACGGGAATTATAAGCAAATTTCGGCGAACCGAGGGAATTACCAAACGATAGTTAGGAATTAGACGAGTTCCCAAAATTCGACTGGCTGAAACAAAACGTCCAAAGTTTTCGTTAATTAGCTCGAAGAATAATTATCTGGTGGAACGATGCTATATTTCGTGCAATTGTGAGGCGATGTGAGTGCCTCGTGTCAATATCACCGCTCCAATGCGCCCAGATGGAATATATGTATGTACTACGAGTAGTGTGACAATAACACGATCAGTTATACCGATTCCGCAATATCGGCGCCCTCGATCGCTGGTATCGAGTTTCCTCCAACGAAACCGCTGTCCGTATCGTAATTGGGGAACTTGTGAAATGCTGTTCCCATTAATTTTAAGAGATTATTATTTGATGCATCGATGCATACAGACAATTAAGAGATCGCGTTGTTAGCTTCGCTAATATTTCTGTCAACGGAAGTATTCAAAAGGTCACGAGACATTTTCTTGAATAATAAAATTCCTTAAACGTGCTTTTCAATTTTTGAATCGTTTTAAATATTTTTATTACCGACCTACGTTTATTCGGTAAGACCTAATTAATTCTTTAGGAAATAGGATTTCGACATTTTTAATCTTTATCAATTTTTGATACAGCAGGACAGGAATTCATGAGCAGAATTCTAAACGGGGCACTAATACTAAAAGCCAATACTTTAAAACAAGCCTTGGAAAGTCTTCAGAAGTTACATCAAAGATCGAATATCCATCGAATTAATACAACATCCTTTCAAACCCGATCTTCGTCTGGTTGATACAAAGTGAACACCAGTCAATCTGACGTTGATCAAACGGAATAAACCAAGAATCTCTCTGCGACCTTCCGGTATTCGCTAACAACAAAATCAATAAGAATCTTCTTCAGGCCAGAATACCTGCGAAGCAAAAACGAGGCTGTCTTTATTTTTCGACGATGTTCGTCGATAAATTCACCCGGAGACTTCGCTTCCGGAAGTCGTGTCTTTTGCACGGACGTGCTTGGTGATCGATCGCCCAGCCGTAATTCATCTGGCACGCGTAATTCCATACTTATGTCCTGACGATTCCTCTGCTCGTATCTTCGATTTCCACAGTCTGTTCCCGCCCCACTCCAGAGGAACATCTATGATCCTGGCACGATATCCAGTTGGCTCGAGCTTGTAATCACCTCGCGAAGTTACCGTGCGTGAAGCCGGAACTTGGCAAGCTGCGTGCATTCGTTTCACGCACGACTATGCTGATCGCGTGGCTCTGTGTGTACGTTTGTTTTCACGCGTTTATGGGGTGGATAGGATGATACAGTTGGAAGGACGTCGTTTCTGCTTTTTTCAATTGAATCAATAGGCGAGCAAAACGCATATCCGAGGGATTTTCCTTTCACGAAAAATAGCGTTTTCTCTTCCATTGGTACGTTCGTAAACTGGTACAACATTTCCATATCGGTTTTTTTCTTTCACTCTTTCTCTCTCTCTCTCTCTCTCTCTCTCTCTCTCTCTCTCTCTCTAACTACAGTGGTGGGGTGTGCAAAATCCAACACGTTTGTTTCCACGCTACAAAGATACTTCCTTCCAATAGGTGTTCTTCTAACATAGGCAATCATTTCTCTCCCTCTCCAACTTAAAAAGATTCCAAACTTTTCTTTCCAATTTTTGTTTCCGATAGTTGTTTTCCCTATACATCTCCCTAAGGTTCTGCTTCTTCTTACTCGTTTAAGGAACGCGTCAGCGATCGGCGCCGTATTCTCTGAAACGAAATTCGCCCGGATAGACTCGAATTAAATTTCAAGTATCTTTCCTCGCGACTTGACCGGCGCTCCTGCGCTTTCTCTTTCAGCGTTCGCGCAATCTCCTAACGCAAAGTTCAATCGTCGTATCGCTCTCGAGAGAATCGATTTCGTCTTACATTCCACGCCGTGACTTCGCAGAGAACTAAACATCTTAACGTGTTGTTGCAACGAAGCTGATTCCCCGAGCACCAAAGAGGCACAAAGCGACCGCTTCCTCTCAAGTTTGTTTCCAGACGCGGAACACAGCGCGCGAACTTCGTATTTCGATGAATCTTTCAGGCGTATCCTCGACCGAGGTCAGACACAGGTTAAAAATGCACCGGATTAAATCGGCGTGGAGAACGACGATCAAAGCGAGACGTGCATTCACAACGGTCTTAAACGTGACCGCATTAACGTGTGGCTCTTGCTTTGTACATCCTTCCTATGAGTTTAACCTCGATCCAGCCACTCCCTACGGAGTCGAGAAACAGCTAGAACGCCACGTTCCTGGCTAGCCGAATCCCTTTGGAAATTCAGGATATCCTCTTGCGAGACACTTGCGCTGCCATCTCTATGCGACTACCTCGAACGTTTGCGGGAAGAAAGCCTCCTGCCAGAGAATCCAACTGTATGTTTGATATTCCAAGTGTCCAACTTGCTTTGTACTATTCTTGGTTACAAATTAGTATGAGAAAGCCTTTTGGTATTATGTTGATAGACATACAAGAATACTTTTGGCCAAAAATATTTTCTACTGCGATATACTAAAGTATTATTTTCTGAAAATCATATCAAGTAATTCTACGTTTTAAACGGTGCTGAATGGTGTCTAAATCAAGTTTAGGAGTTACTCCATGGGAAAATGCATCGAGAATGGTAAACCAAAGCCGACGTTCAACGCGAATCGTCACCGGACGAAGGGTGTCGCGACGACGTTAATATTTCAGTAGCTCAGCCTCGTAACGTTGCAAAGTGACTCTCCGCGTAACGTTGTTATATCTTTACAAGTATATTGCCGGCAGTTAGAGGCAGTCTGACCGGACCTGCCAGCCAGTTGAAGAGGCCCCTCTATCTGGCATCCACAAAGGCTAGCAGCCGGGTATCGAGTCAGGCGCTTGCGACGTGTAACTCGCGACATCCCCCAGCGATGCTGCTCAGAACCGTGACTTCGTTCGCATTATTCGCGCGGTAACCAATTTACCATCCTAATTTCGCGTGGATTATCTGGTGTAAACGGCACACCGACGGTTGCCTTTGTGCATTCGACTGCCACGAGCTAGTTAGCCTAACACCGGCTGGCTAGACTCCAGACGTTTCTATCTCAAACCCCTGCGCGCCTGTATCGCTGCTTGCCGGCGAGGATATGTATGGAATTCTTGCACCCCTGGATCGCCATTACGCGCGGCGTGAAAGCGAATCGAGCACGCACACGAGGATGCGTCTCGTTCTCTGCTCGAATGCTCGACCATCCGCGTCTTCTTTAGCCTGGCTCGGCCGTGTTTCACGCTACGTCGAACGCCGTGCTCGTTTGAAGTCAACGAAATTGGCTGCTTATAAGGGCTGACGGTTTCGGAGTGTGAGTGCTGAATTCATCGCTTCTTCGTCGTTCCGCTTCTCTTTTTTCTTCTTCTTCGTTTTCTTCCTTCGTTTCTACTTTCCTCTTCTTTTTCTCTCCACCTGCTCTCTGATTATTTAAGTCAGTTCATCCTCGTTCCATCTTAGATCGTTTTCTCTTTCTTTTCTCCGTTCCTCGTTCAATCCTATCGACCATTTCGTACTGGCCGTGTTCTTGGAATTACAAATTATGCAGCGAACGGTTCGACTACCGCGGCATGAGTTCCTCAGGAATTACAAATCACACGTCCAGACATCGTCCTCTCAGTCTACAAGAGAGATTCGCTTCGGAGAGCGAGAGGCGAGCTACTGTTGGTTTAGGCAGGAACGAATAGGGTAGAGGTTGGAACAAAGGAAACGCTGGATCAGATTTAGGATCTCGGCGAGTCTCGCGCCAGAACGGTCGAGGCTGCAGACGTGGTACATCGTGGAACGTAAGAGGCAATCAGTGTGTTTGTACGTTCACATGGAGAGGAAGAGAAGATGGAGATTCGTCTGTAAATAACGGCCGAAGAAACGGAACTTGGCATAATTTTCCTAACATAGCCCTGGACTCTTCTCGTTAACGAACTGTTAAATCACGTGATTCCTTAATTAACGAGTTCCAAGTTTCAATATTTATCATCAACATCTTTGGTTACTGACCGTCGTTGGCCTTCGAGATTATCCAGTTTCCAGCAATTCATATTTACCTAACAAGGCATTTACGCGCTTTGAATCATAAATGTTTCTCCATCGAGGCCAGGTTCTGCACTAAAACGTTTACAGGCTTACACCGGAGGTAGAGAAGCTTTGGGCGAAACGGAAATTACGTTCGAACGCAGCCGGATATGTGGCCAGATGGGCGCCTTTCCGCGAATTTTGAATAACAAATCGTGGACCGCCGACTAATTCGTGCAGCCGTTCAACCACTCCGTCCCTTTCGCTGTGACGAAAGGGAGAGAACCAGCCGGAATAACTACTTCGTTATCATGCTGTAATCCACTAGGATCTAGTTGAGCAAACGAGAACATCTATCGTGAATGGGGAAGCGTTTAGGTCGCGCCATTTTCCTGGAATCTGTGTCACCAGTTACCGACGCCCACGTCATGAGGTAAAACGACTCACCTCAGGACCTCGTGGAACCTAAAGATTATAAGATTCATTTAAACTTTATCGCTTCGACCAACTTGAACTTTGCCGTGTCAAGCGATTTTAATTTTCATTCGTTCTTACGGTGGCTAAACTTCGCTGATATCTGCCAGTAGGTTAAGATGTAGGTTTAAGGACGTGAGTGAAATTTGTGAGAGGTAATTTAGTTCGGACCAAAGTGGTTTGCACCAAAATGTGATTTTAATTTTGTAACTACGTACTTAATTTTAAGGAAACTATTTCAAGTCGGCAATAATTTTATACTGGGTGAACCTTCTTCAGGATTTTCGTAAATATCATTAATTAGAAAATTATTTTAACGAAAGACTTATGCGATAAAAAATTCGAAACCTATATCAGAATTTCTTCAACATCATCTCCAAGAGAATCATTTACGTTTGCTACGCACAGAATTTTCTCTGCGCCAAATATTATCTCCTGCGAAAGTTTCAAACTTACTTCGCATGAAACTATCTTTCCTTTTACACTATTTTTACACATCAACAAACTTTCGTTATCGTCCATTTAATCAAATCTTCGAGTCATCGTCCACTAGTCTTCTCTTGAAATGATTTCACAAAAGTTTCCTCTAGTTCCAAAAGCACGCCTACGTTATTCGCATCCAATATCCATCCTGTTGCAGCTGCATTTTTCACCTAGAGAACGTAGATAATGATACTATAACGGCGTTGTACAGCGACAGAGAGACGAACAAAAGAGTGGCTAAGCTAAACGGAAAAAGAGAACGCCTTATTCTCGGCACGATCTTGAAATATGTCGCCTGGCGGTTTGCTTTCTCCGCCCCGTCTTTAACGCTAACGTGTCACGCGCGTACACGACGTTGGATGACGACAACGACGACGACGTTAGATGACGACGACGAGGACGACGACGACGATTGAATTTTCCAGGCAGACACAACGATATCGTCAGCTCGATTCGTAAAGGCTCGCCTCTTTGTTTCGTCCGACGCGTTATTACGTTCCCATCTGACGTTATGCGTTCGGATTTTATGGTTGGAGGGTAGTCGCGTGCTCGTTACGACTTTATGCCGGGTGTATGGCATATCGAGACGTAGGGTGCGTGCAAAGTGCATGCTTCGGTTCGGATTTATAGGTCGACGGCAAAATCAAAAGACGCCGAGAATTATTAGAACGCGGATGCAGGCACAGTATGTGCGAGTCACACGAGCTTGAGATTTCCACGCGTTCGTTCACTGCCAGTGACAGGGTAAGAATTCGCGAATTATGAAATTCTAAGTGACGTCCGGAGTGACAGGGTTCGTTATTATGCCGAGATATCGACTATTGTGCGCTGCACGTATAGCACGTTGTAAAATGCTTCTATAGTTGTAAGATATCAGACAGGAAATAAATAAAAACATGTTTCGCGTAATATCATCGTTTCCACGGAAGCGAATTTTCCACGAATTTACCACGGCAGTTGTTGTTTTTTGCCAAAGTGAAAAAACTTGACGATATTTAATCGCGTAATTGATTGAATGCAAACAAACTGATGAGAAAAGAAGGCTTTTAAATGAGTATTTATATATCGGCAAACTCAAGCATTTGTTGTATCCTCCAATAATTCTCCGCAATTAAATCGGACTTGCATTAAAAACGCAGCGGCCGATATTCGTTCCCGCGATAATACGATCATAAAACCAGCAAGAGCGTTTTTACAGTGACAGTGAAACATTTGACGCTGCTCGCGTGTCTCGTTCGACGGACGCGTTTCTCTCGCTGCCCTAATTAATCCCGATGAAGTCGCAATTAATTACGAAACATGGATGCGTATTTGTTACCTTTTTCTATTCGATCCAACACTCATTCGATTCGTTTCTCCTCGCTGTCTGTCTGTTTCCCTTTTTCCTTTTATGTCAGCCATCGAACAAGAAGTCACAAAAATTCCAGCGGACCGTCGAGTATCGTACGTCACGGGCTACGCGCGCGTCCGCGAAGACGAGAATACTTGTCCTGCCACAATATGATACCGAGTGCCACTTAACAGTGCGAGTAAACCCTCGACGCCTTTTATTGCATTTGCGGGCGGCAGCTATGCGAATGGCAGGGAGACGCTGAGAGCAACAAAGACGAGAGGTGAACATGGTGCCGCGAGAGATACCGAAAAGGGGAATAAATGGGAGGTCAAAAGCGAGGAGAGAGAAAGAATGGAGGAAAGACAAGAGAGAAGGCAGCGAGAGAAAGAGAGGCGAAGGGCGAAGGGCGCAGGCGGAGGTCGATAGCTCCATGTTTCTACTGGGTGTCGCGTTTCGTAATGACAAAAAGGGAAGCATTATATAGGGGAATATCGAAACTGAGTGGAATTCCACGATATTTCCCCGGCCTCGTAATTACGACGGATCTCTTTCGTTTTGACTCTTCGCCAAAATCCAACGATTTTCGCCGTGTTGTGTCGCGTACCTTTTACGTCTCCGCTTCATCATCATCGCCAAACGAGGCGCGCGATTCGGCAAGTACGCGAGCGCAAAAATTAAATCGTCGATCCGGGCTGCCATTTCCCAACGGCTGCCGGGGCTTTCTAGCGTTCTGTGATCGCTGAAAGGAATCGCCCGTAGCAAGGGATGCGGCGTAAAAGCGGTAATTATCGAAGGAGACAAACGATTGGACAATTCGTTCACTGAAAAACTCGATACGAACGGGACCAGCGTTCAATATGCGACGCGATCGAATCTTCCTCCCCTCGACCAGTCGCATACCCTCTGTTTCTGACTTTAATGGTACGCTGCATCTCCAAAGAGCGGTACGAGAATCACATGCCACCAGACAATTCTCTCTGGCGCATAATATCAACGTGTCCTCGAGATCCTTGGGCTTTATCGTTTATTCAATTGCTCGCTATTTGGAGGCAAATTATATTCCCAGCGTGATCGCACGCGTTAAATGCCGTTTATGATTGTACATAATGGAAGTTCAGTTAATTTCGAATAAAGATGACGAAACAGAGGGTTAAGAATATTTCTATTTATTATGTTCGTACGGACGGGCGATATACGTGAAACACGACTTTCATAAAAAATAAATTTCCATCTGTCTCGCAAGGATCATTAACGAGATCGATTCGAACTTTCCTTTATTCTACGATAGCGAATTGTCGCGAGTTATTCTGTCGGTGTCAGAAGAAAAATCACTCGAACCTTTATGTAATTTCAGGTCGGCACTGACGACAAATGGAAGCTTCGTTTCATTAAATTTACAATCGACTGAAAGGCTGTCCGCGCCTTTTTCCCGAGAGGCGACGCTAAGTGGCAAGCATTGGCGTCTTTAATTCCGGGGGCCGGCAAAGAGAGAGCTCGAATAAAACCGCTCGTCGATAATTACGCAGGCTCAGGGTTGCTTTGCGTCCTTTCATGCCGGCAATCGAAAGACAAAACTGCTTTGAAATGCGGCGCGCGCCAGTCTCGCGCAAAGACCTCGAGGTTCTCGACGAGCTCGTGTCTGCGCTAGTCGGATACACGCTCCTTTTTTTCTGTCTCTCTCCCTCTCTCTCTCTCTCTCTTCTTTTTCGAGTGCACACTGCACACCCTCTCACGCGTACGTGAGTCGTCTCGCGTGTCAAGCCGGTGGTCGAGGACCTCGACGAATCCGTGGAAAAGAAGCCGAGAAGGGAAAAGAACGAAGAAACGACGAGAACGAAGGAGGTGGAACGTGAAGAAGAAAAGAAGGCCGGCCCTTGTTCTCCTGCACAGCCACTTCAATCGTACTACTTTTAGGCTACAGGCGCACTCACGTCAGACTTCAGAACTTTTAAGAAGCGCTTACACAACCGGATGTACCGACTAGTTGACGTATGAATCTCTATGTGGCTCACGTGTCACGGCCCGAAGACTTTTCTCGCCAGTGTTCACGGATTTGTCCCGCTCGCTCCATCGTCGACTTATCTCTATCCTTTCTGCTATCTTTTTTCAACTTCCTTGTCGCGCCTGGAAAATGTCGGGCAGGTAGTTATAGAGAAAGATGCTATAGCTTGGAAGTGGTATGATTCGTCTAAATGACGAATGACTAGAGAACAAGTTCCTATATGTTCGTACTAGAGACTCGAGAATTGCAAATTCAAAGAGTTTGTGCGCGTCTAAGATCCCTGAAAACGCGGAATGATCGAGAACAAGGGAAGTCATACAAGACTCGTGGGCAAGAATCATTTGTAAATTGGCACGGTCTTAAGTTAGGAAAGATACAGTTTTTCAAAGAATCGAGAATTGTTTTAAGAATTATTATTATTGTATCGTTTAATTATTATTGCACATTGTCGTCATTCTATACACGTTATTCTATACGGAAAGTTGTTTGCAGCTCAACATTCCTATATTGGTATATGCAATTGTACAGAATAAACGGTCTTTCAATTTCCTCTTAAAATGCAAATACTAGAACGAAAACCAATGTTATCTAAATAAAGCCACTTTATTATTACCATAGGTCTTTCTAGCAGAAGATAAAACGTTTAAATCCGGCAAATAATCAAACTTTTTTGATATATTGTTATGCAACAGCATGAAGGAAGAATTGCTACAGTTTTCTGCTCAAGATAGAAGATTCGCAATAAACTTGGATGTCTCAGTCAAGGAAGAATAACTCGGAAGACATCATAAAACCCTGCAACGAACACAAATCGCTGTAACATCGTGTACAAAAGAAAGAAGAAGGAAATTCCCCAACGAAAGCATCTGCTCCGGTGGAGTAACTTTCTTATTATACGCGCCTCTTGTTAGTTTCTTTAATCCGGTATTCTTTAATCAACGCGAAACATCTGTCTCGCTTGTTTCCACCCTGTGAAACTTTAAGCGGCCGTTTATGATAATGCGTCAAGAAATTCGGGATCGAGTTTCGTTTGAAGAATTGCTAGCCGCTTGCACCGATAGCAGATGGAAATATCAGGGAACGTGTTTGTGGTTGAAGATGTTTTAACTCGAAATCCTTTAATTAGAGTGCCGTCTTCCTCGTATTCCTAGATGTGCTTACTCTTTAATTGCTTTTCTGCGATCGTTCTCAGAGCGCTTCGCGCGGTTTCCGGCGATCTCGAAAGACGTTCCAATAAAATGTCTTTTAATTGAGATTCGTAGCTGCAGCCCCCTTTGCGATCAACTAGATCGGCGAGAAACTTTTTTACCGACTCTCGCCGTTCCGACTTTAATTATTTGTTTGGGCTTCATTCACCTACAGCTGGATATATGTACACGGGCCAACTGGTAAACGGTGTAAATTTGATCATTCGAGAACGAAGCAACGCGATCTACTGAATGATTTGCACGTTTAAGAAACATCACTGAAAGTATTTCATAAATAAGAATACCTGTTTTAATGAGAAATTATTTTTAAAGAACGTTACGCAGAATTCGATGGAATATAAAATAAATACTGAAATATATGAAATATTATGATTGAACTGTATCCTACAAATAACGAAATTTTGTTTCCGTGGTAATTCAAGTTTCAAAGTCCACTGGCAGGTCGGCGTAATCGAACGATCGATCGAGTCGTAGATCAATCGGTGCATCGTGTAATTGCATTCGTGTGGACGATGACACTCGACCATCGAATCTCACGGATCACCGTGCGTATTGCATTTAAATAGAATTTTTGATACGGCGCTACAACGATGTCCGGCATGTTCCCCGTAACGAGAATTCAAGCACCGTCACGCGACGTCGAGCCGGTCAGAAACGACTAATCAAAATCGGTTGAAAATTGAAAATTTGCGCTAATGACGAGCGTAAATCAATCATATCTCATTAATCAACGCAATATTGGCGATCGGCATGAGCGTGGCAGTGGTAAACAGCGGCGAGGCAACGACTCGGTTTACCTTGGTCCGGGTAATTAAAATAAGAAAGAAGGAAATAAAGACGATTCAAAAAAAAGCTGGCTGCGATTCGATTTTAACAATATTCTGCTTTGCAATGGCGACGTATTAAACGGCACTGCGTAATATTGGCGTCGTGCACGATACGGTTTCGTTAATTAAACAGCTTAGCGGACACCAATATCGCGCGAGAAGTGACGCGATGTTCGCAATTCACGGAATGCTATAAAGGTTTTACGGCAGCTGAAAATTTCGATTCGACATTCCTTTCTTTGTTCGTCGCCGACTTCGTAAGCTTTCGCATTTTTGAAGTCCGGCCCGACGGAATAATTCAAAATTATTCGACCGTAACCGCACGTAGTGTGCACTCGTAAATGGACTTAGAAGCTTTTCACACGTGGTTGGAAGTAAGATTCGCAGTGAAAACTCGCGCTATTCTCTTTTACGTTGAGTCGTGGATTCCGTAAAACCATCGGTAATACTATACTTTGTTATAAAGGTTTATAAAATATGCTTGTGTGATGAAGAAAATTTAAACGTCTTTCGATCCACGCGATAAGCAAAATCGTCTTAGGAAAAGGAAATATTTTCCAACGTTCCCCTGAAGTGCTTCAGTTACTGGCGCTATATACAGCAGCTCGCGAAAGCATTCGAATACTTATAGAAACGTATCATTTTACGAATATTACGGATATTATGTACGTTATACGAACGATTTTAAAACAAATCTGCAAACCAATGTGATCATGAATCATGACAATTGAGTCTCACAACATTGCTGAAATTTCGAAATGTTTTATATATAATATACACGTGGAATACATATACAAAAATTTTCTACATTAAGCGTTCAAATATTCTAGCGAGCTACCGTACATGACGCGAATAATAAACTCTTTAAAATATCACGACTCTCATAATATAGTATTAAACGTAGAATTAAAATTTATAGCTCGGCAATGAATTGTCAGCTTAAGCGGTCTCTATATCAACGTCTATGGAAGCCGAGATGTCGTTACGCCACGCAAAGACACTGCCACAACACTATTTTCCTACTTCCTATATTTCATTTCGATGGGTGGTCGTCGTACACGAGCGGCGTCGTCCGTACGAGACCGAGAATCACGTTGAACGAAATGATACGTAAAATGGCGCTTACACAGGCTGAATCCGGAATCCTTCACGTGGATGACCACCATCGGCACCAGTACCATCACGATGAGGTTTACGACGTGGAACACCATTCCTGGCCCGTGAGCTATGATATCCTGCGGCACAAAATAGAGAGGTACAAGTTACGAGCGGAAGTTGCTTGCAGAGAGCGCGTGGCACATGAAACGGTACGGAATAGAAGGAGGAGAGACAGATAGAAAGCGAAGAGGAGGGTTGAACGGGAAACGCGGCATCCTCGTTCTCAGCGTGGATAGACGCGCGAGGGTGGTGGTGACCGGAGAACGGTGAGCTTCTCAAAATACGAAGGCTGAAATGCAGTCCGTTGAACTACCGAAAGTCGTTTATTATCCATGCAGAGGCCCCGTATCCGGCCGTGTCTGTTGCGGAATCCACTGCAAAATGAAACGTTCTTGTTCCTGCTACGAGGGTTGCTTATTTAAATATAGCGCGACAGGAGTTCGAGGACCTTCTATTCGCTAGCTACATTCAAAGGACATTCGTTTGATGCCGTTACATTCTTACATTGGTGATATATTAGATACATTGGTGTTATATTAGATACGATGGATTCATCGATCGATTCTACTTTTACTAGTGTAGTATCGTGGATAAAAGGCCTAAGAGATATCGGGTGAATCATAAACAGTTTCGCGAGAGTGCCGAGGCGCCGCCAGGTCCATCAATGTGTCGCCGGTCCTTCAATTGAATAGTTTCGTAGAAAAGACCTACGTGGCTCTGGCTACGAGCAGATGCGGAACACGTGCGTGGTGGGCCTAGGAAAAGACAAAGGCATGCTAAGGGAGAAAGACGAATTAACAGTCGGTGTCAGTGGAGAAGCCAGAGAGTGCGAATCGAGAAGTCAAAGAGTGCGAGTTGCGTTGTCGATATAGTGTTGCTAGTGTTGTCGAGAGAGTGTGGCCCGCGTGAGAGAGAGTGTTGGATCCGTGGTGGCAAATTAACTATTGAGTTGTCTAAATTATAGTACGTTATTGTATTTAGCTCCCGCTAAACAACCATCGTTTCCTGTTTAATCAACATCTGTACAATCCATTCATTGTAAATTAATCGTAATAGTTTACGATACTACACTAGCTTCATTCGATTTGATTCTTTTGCATTACGTAGCAGACAATCCGAAATAGTTATACACCGATGTACGCGAAGACAGCGGAGTGAAATTACACAGTTGGGCTAGCATTTAAACCATTGGCTACGAGATACGAGCTGTTCAACGCCTATAGCACGATGAAAAATTAAACGATATTCAGAGCAGGGTTAGTTGTTTAAAGGCGTCGTACCGCTGCTTTTAATACGGTACCTCGCCTGCGAGATTACGCGTTGAAAATACACGATACGCGGTGGTAAAGCCAAACAGCATGCTGGCGATGAAACATTTTCATCTGATATAAAATATTCCTAGGCACGTTTCCGCGTTATATTTCCCACTGTCGGCCTTACCGTGTGCGTTGCGCTGTTTGTTCGCCGTTGGACCGCTCGAGAGGAAGATAAAAAAGGTACAAACGAGAAAAATAAGGACAGCCGTTCATTACACATTCCGTATTTACGAGCTACGAGACTCTTAAGGTAGACAGTGATGCGAATTTTTCACGAACGTTACAACGTTCGCGAATGAAAACACGTTACAGCACGCCGCGCCGGTTGCCTTTCTTCGAGACCAACCTTCTCGCTGCCGGCCAGGCCGATCTTTCAAGTTTTATGAACCGACCAGAGCCCGGATAATCGACGAAGTCGTACATCAGCCGGACTAAACTGAAAGGGTATTTGTCCAATCCGCAACTAAACCGACGGCGACCGGTACGTCAGAGCAAATATTTACGAAGCGCTTGACCCAATTACGTGGGACAAAAGAATACCATGAATTTCAAGGGAGGTCCGGCAAATTGCACAACTGAAACATTTACGCGCGTGCAGCGGACCACGGATGGAGCACACGCGGCAACCTCCGTTCGTCTTCGCGGGCACAAAGAGAGAAAACGCACGAGGGCGGAACGAACCTGGCATAATAATTCCGTTGTAACAGTGGTAGAGACCTCTTTGACTGCGACGAAACGATCACGGTGACAGAAAGGTATTAACAGGAAATGGAATTCCGCTTGATCGAATTAACAGGACATGTTAATCGAGACAAATGGATCTATCGGGATAATCAGGCGAGCTAAAAGCCACGCTAATACTCGTCCCGTAAAACCGTGACATTACTTACGACGCGTCCTCCACTCTCGACGTTAATAAAACGCGGCCATTTGCATTTTAATTAGTAGCACGCTTCAATCTTCCGCGTTTTTTTTAATCTATTCTCTTTTCCCCCTTTCCTTTCCACCTATTCTTCTTTTTTCCTCTTCCCACTTTTATTTTATTTCCCTTTTTAACGTCATGTCTTCTCATATATATTACGCGCGATACGTTTTACGAGCTCGATAGAGAAACTGATCCCAGGAAAATTGATAGGAGACGCGAAACAGGGTTGAAAATTGCACCGCGCGGATTCCCGTTAGTTTTCGGGATTAATTTGTCATGTATTATTCATACATAGGGTGATTATTCGTGTCGTCAAATTATTCATAGTAGGTTGTTGCCGTGCGATCGTCATTAGTCGAATTATTACTCGATTAGCGGCCGACGATTAATCAGGCTATGGTAATTATCAAGTTCAGCAGGCCGGTACTGCCATTGGTACTATTTGTTACAGACAGGAAATTAGCTCCCAGAAGAATGTAATTTCGACCGCTGACTCCGAGCGATATACTGATTATACGTTAAAATATATCGTTTGCAAGCGAATCATGTATATACATGTGTTTGACAAAATTTAATTAAACCACACACGTTTCATATAAAACGTAAATATAATTACCCGTTTTGTTGAGGGGGCGAACGTGGGAGAAACAGGTAGAACTTTCTATATGATGACTGTCCCTGTGATTGTCCTGATGATAAACAATCGTCATCCGATCAGTTTGTAATTTATCAACGTGTTACAATTAGCTAGATCTTTTTAATCGTTAATGAATCTCATCTGATTAAAAGTTGCACGCGTCGAATTACCGAAATTGAGGTATCAGATATATGTAGATATGCAAACACGTATACGGATATTGAACTTGAACAGAAAGCACGGGAATCCATTCTAATTAGCGACGCAGGAATTGGAATGCCACTCTGCTCCAGGCGACAGCTGAATTGCGACTGATTTTAAAACAAATTTAACCCGAAAAGGAGTACGCTAGGCGACAAGGACGGTAAATATTTCGTCTCCTTTACGTACCTGGAATAGGCACGAGCGATCCGAAAACGTAAATATTTACACGATACGTTTATATTTCAGAATACGCAGAAAACTCATAATAAAAACAACCCATCCATCTGGATGAAATTTCAGTTTCTAAATATATGTAAAATTCACTTCGTAAACCTATTAATCAACGCGAATTTAACAAAATTTCTGTTCTTCCTTCTACAAACAATGAAGCCTAACGACGAGGCAGGCTCTCCGGTCAGATTTTTAAAATTCGTGCAAAATTTAGATTTACGAGGATGGATTTCTGCTGTACATTGATCGATGTACAAGGTAGTCCCTGAGCGGAGTCAGCACGAGCAATGTTTACGCTGACACGATACTAGACGTGTATTTGCGTCATCGCCAAGGGGAATATACGATATAAGGTATATAGACGTTAGCCAGAGCATCGCTAATTCGCCTCGGCGTAGGTAGAAGGGATAAGAGAGAGAGAGAGAGAGAGAGAGGAAGATGAGAGTCACGGTTTGCAACGTGGTCCTTACGCTAGGCCGATCATCAAAACTGCGGTGTGCATTTCATAGCCTAGTCTGACAATCTTTACTGCTTCGAGATAAGAAAATAAACTCTTTAAATTTTATGTTAAACTCGCTATTATCGCGTTTGATAAAACTTCAGCCTTCACGACATTGTCCCAACCTCCCTGCTCGATCCATGGAAATAAGTATCACCGCTGTGGTTCGTAGCTGAAACTGTCGATCGAATCGATTCGAACCAGTGAAAACTTCCACTTTTGGTTAGCTAGGTTCATAATCCGTTACATTAACAGGTTACGAATTTCCAGCGGTTTGTAAAAGAGAGAAACAAATTGAAATGGAATCGGGGAAATGTTTCTTTCGGCGTTAGCTTACGTGCTTCTCCGACATAGCATGTCGACTTAATATCCCGCAAACTGCACCTGCATATCAACAAGCTTTCACTTAATAAACTTCGTTTAATCCGCGAGTTCTGTCTATGTGCAATTTATGCTGATCCAGCTGCGAGCAAGGTTTCTACGAGTTAGTTCGATTTCCAGACTGATTTGATTAGAACTGGAGCTTCTACTTGGTCAGAAGAACCGTACGCTTTAGCCATAAAATTCTCGTGATTTTTACGGAACTGACGTGACTCGCATATCTTGAAACGTACTATAGAAGAGATTTTAGTATGAGACAAGGGTTGTTTCAAATATGAAGAAATTTTTTGTACAGCGGTCTAATTGGCGAAAAATTATTTCCGGCAGAAATAGAATTACCGGTGGGGTTGATAGCGGCGTGATTATGTGACACGTACAGAAAATCCGTATATTCTTTAAGAACGGTCTGCGCCGGAGTCATAAACTCATAAAGTTTCAAAATTACTGACCAGGAAATTGCTTTCGTGCCGTTGAGGAACTATAAACGAAAAAATGTAATTTCCAAAACGTAAGTAGCCGCGTCCGAGTTGACTTTACGACTCGAGCTGGTTCGCGGTGCAATCGTTTCTGCAAACGTTTCCGCGGAAAAGAAGAGAAATTAGAAATTAGATTTCTGTTTGTGAGGTACCGGCGCGATAATTATCGATCCACGGGGTCGTTTGAAACGCGATTTCGCGCCGTATCGCGAGCAACCGAACCTCGTTCGATTATTCTATGGAAAAATAAAAGGAAACGACGGGCGTTAACGCTTCCCGATAGATTCACAGGGATGAGAATCGACAGTTTAGCAATGCAGGCTGTAAAAGGCGTTCCCGAATCAGAAGCAACATGGTCGGCTTTAATACGAGAAAAATGCAACGATCCGCAGCAGCTCGTCCCTTCTACACGTCTGCCATTTTTGCTTCACGAACGTGTAAAGTTTCCGGCAGCGACGCCATATGCTCCAGATATTATTATTAGTTTAGTTTAGCAACGTGCTTCTTGCCAAAAGGGGGGAGGGGAGAGGAATAGAGGAGGAAAAAAAGCAGCCGCAAAACAGGTGAAAAATATTTTTCCAACTTTCGTCTATTTCTCTCTTAACCAGCCGGCACGCGTTCGTCTCTCCCTTTTCAACGCTATACTCGGCCGATTCACTTTTTGTACTGTTCTGTATGTGCCACGAAAAAATGTATAAATTTTCCTGCACGCTCACGCGTAAGAGAAAGTTTTTTAATATCACCGCGCATCCTGTGTCGTTCGTATTAGCACAAGGAAGTACGTTTACCGCGGTTCGTTTTAAAAAAGTGGTTAGGTTACCGGCGATATTAAAAGGGTTACTCACCACTGACAGGCCCTTTTCGATCAACAAGCAGAGGCCTATGGGCACCGTAGAATCTGCAACAGGCCAAAAAAAAAAGATATATTGAAACAAATAATTCAATGATGCCGACTGACGAGTGAGAGGAAGAACGAACGAATTCCGGACAATCCATTCGCCTGGCGAGTGGCCCCCGTTCGTTCGTTCATTCGTTCGTTCGTTGCCTGCTTTTTCGAAACGACAAACTTTCAAAAGGTCAGCAACCCGGTTTCCAGTCCTCTGCAATTGACTGCAGACAGCAAGTGACGAGGGTCTGTCACACGATGTGACGTTCCAGAGGCAATCGAAAGGATAGCGAAAAGGGAGCAAAATAGAGAAAGAGAAAGGGATGACAGGAGAAACAGTAGCGCACGAGGTGAAGGCTGAGCATCGAGGATAAACGTTACTAGTGATCGAGCGCCTCGTTGGTTGGTTGGCTGCAAGGGATAACACACAGGGCACACACGTATACGATCATACACGAACAACCCTGTGAAAAAAAGGGGGAAAAACCGATATCGAGCTAACAGAGACGAAAGTAACTCACCAATAAATCAGCTAAAACAGCGCAAGCTACGAAACGAAAACCTGATCAAAAGTCGTGTTCCTACAAGGTAACAAAAACGGATCGTATCTTCTTTGGTATAAGAAACAACAGGTATGGTGGTTTTGATAAATATACCTTCGAAAACGTAAATCTTGCAATTACGGTCTTTACGGAATTTGTAGATCTTGAAAATATTCTCGAAATATTTGGAAAATGGGTGTAAAACCTAACAAATTCGTGCGTTAAAGTTTCAAAATCTGGAAATAGCCATCAAAATCTGTTAATTTCAAAATGATAGTTATAGCCTGAATATTTCAAAGCGCCCACTAAACTTCGAATATCTAAAAGCGATTGATATTTATAAAAGTTTAAAGACGACCGTTTGAATTTAAAATGCTAAAAGTAAATATCTACCATTATATAAAAAAAAGAAATTTCATTTTACGCTATAAAGAGTCAGTGTAAACTTAAACCTGAGAAAAATAGGCGGGGATTATGTAGAGTATTATGCGAGATATATTGTTCGCCACGGTTTTGTAGCCAGTAATGAGCCGTGACTACTGATTTTTTAGACGCTTCTCGTTTCAGTTGCCACTCAAAGCGTTACATAATTTCTAACATTTAAATTTCTTTCCTCCGCTATTTTTTGCTTTTATTCAGCCTGCTTTTATACGCTTCGTTCCATCCTTCATCATGCAATCTTACTTTTATTATGTTATAAGCTTTTTATAGCAAAATAAAAGAGTGAAAGGATATGGTTATCGAAATAAGTAGAACTCTGTTTAATATTAGCAACGTATCATAATCAACTCTTTTATGGATAAAAACCAATCGGAAATCAAATAAAGGAAATATTGGAAAGTTGGAAAACTTTCAAAAAATACGAACCCACAAATGAGTTGCAATAGAAACGTTCATAAAATACGAAGTTCATTCCCCGTTCTTTTCTTTTATCATTCTTTAAGCAATTTCTAGGATTTGCCGAGTCAAAACACTTTGGTAGATTATGCAGGATTCAACGCAAACCAGCATCATAGCACAGGTACGTTCGTACGATTTCATTTCGAGTGGTTCGTCCTCATTCTTCGAAGTATCGTCCGTCCCAGCGGATAAAATATGACGAAACTTAAATAAGTTTAAGAGATGCAACCGTACGATAGGCACACCCGCAAAATTGAGAGCCGCAAGGTCCTTGCGGAAGCAGGTCACGGATCTCAAACACTCCGACATTTGCAAATGAAAATGTTCTTTGCGTTAGGAATATCGACGTGAATTAAACCGCGACGTTTTAATTATGATAAAAAGGTATTGTGACTTTTTGTCGTACTTTACCGACGCGATTATCCATCTTAATACTTAACCAACGACGTTAAGTCCAATAATTATATACTATACGATATTACTACAGGATAAAGGCGTAAAAAAAAGAAAAAGGGAAAAGCTTCGATTACACGAACGTCGAATCAATTTTATTTCAGCTGCTTTCGATAGAAGAGTACAGCGTATGGCACGTACGGCACTTGGGGACATAAAACGGATAATTAAAAAGGAATTAACGACAATTACAGGCTATCGCTGGCAAAATGAAAACAGTTGCTGTCCGATGAATTCTTTGCTATTTTACAAACAAGTCGATATCAACGTACTATCTCATCTGCGATCGTATTCACACCAGGGCCGGATAACAAACGTCAAAGAAGCGACGTTCGAAAATTGAAAAAGCGTATCACGAACGAGGGTGAATGATGGATAATATCTCTTGCTAAACTTTCGCCAATTTCCGATTAGTCACCAACGCGTAGATCGAAATCAATCCTCCAGCTCTTCCTCTCTATTTTATTTCATTATTAACGGGGCCGGCTAGAACACATATCGATGAGCCTGTCCGGCAAATACTTCGTTAAATATTTTTTTGAACAAACAATCGCTCGATCTCGTTGTAGGCCGGCTTTTGTTTGATTAAAATATTTGCGCGTGTGGTTACCTTGATCGCACAGCGTTAATTTTTCAAATCAACTGTACGATTTCGAATTGATTCCAACGGCTGAAAGGAATGCATTGTGAAATCCGATTTACAGAAAATCGAACAGCCAAGCTGGAAAATATAGTCGTCTGGCCGTACGCGTAATGCCTAATTCTTTTCACCGACAATATTTAATTTAGTTGGTTACATTTCGAACGCACTGTGTCACCGAGATACCAACCACCGCCAACTCGATACCATCGCGCGTTGAACATTTTCGTTGACAGACGCGATATCCTCGCGTTTTTCGGTTGAAAAAAGAAATTCAAGTCCAGCCTGGCTCGAACCTCACAAAAGCGGCAAATAAAAAAAGAAGAGAGTAGGAAAAGTGGCAAAGGGAGAGGCGACGATTGTTTTTTCATGACCGACACGTGTTCCCCGTCGACTAATTACGAGTTCTTTGAATTCGTACGCGTTTTACGAGTTTCCAGCATTTTTCTGGCCCGTACCACAGCTATTCGTGCACGCGTATTCACTGTGTGCTGAATTACGCGCACGTGCGGCCGCCTGTACCAAGGAAGACAAATAGACTTGATCGACGAATCAAATGCGTTGCATTAAGCAAGGGAAACGTGAAAAAGTCGGTTAATTATAGAAAAGACAATTAATAGAATAAATAGCGTTCGCGTGTTTCACTATATTTTATCGGACAACATGCAAAGCACACGAATACACAGTAGAGGAAATAAATTTCTTCTGAAGTGGCGTTCAATAAATTCACTGAAATTATTACGAGTGCGCCTCGACTGGAAAAAATTTGTCATTATTTCCGAAAGAGGTACGCGAAGCTTTTGTGGTTTGTATAAAATGTAATTTTCAAAAAATCAAATCACACAAGATATTCTGTTTCAATTTTCCTTTTACACGCTCGGATTTTTCTATGTTCGTTCATCCGATATTCCGTTATTCAATCGCAATAATAATTTTAATCGAACTAAACTATTAACAAAGGAATTCAATGTTTCGAGTTTATTATTCGAAATGAGAAAAGGCACGTCCTTTATCGCATTACCATTTAAGAAGACGTTTTGCGAAAGCAGTTTTACGGGAACACGTATGAAAATTTTACCGATTTCAGCAAAGTGGGTGTATCGATAATTCAAGAACCGTATCGGTTCAGCGTGACACTAACATATCGCCACTTCAATCCTCCCCCGTTATTTAATGAGAACAAACGATTCCTCATATTTGAAGGTACAACCGAATCCCTTGTTCCTTCAGCTGGGACCCTCTTTACTCTCGATTCTTTTCCCTATGGAAACGACGCCGCGGGAAAGGGAGAAAGAACAAATTCAAGTGACGTTGAGTACGGCTTACTAATAGATATTAATGGAACCCCTTTTGCCGTGGAAATACGACCGTTTTTCCATGCGAACGAACAGCCGGGCATCTTCGTTGCTTCGTATCGAGTGTGAATAAAAGAAGAAACGGGAACTAAAAATACGGGTAAAGATACTAAAGAATATAAAAGGAACGTGTTCATATCGACGCTGGAGAAAAATATCCGGAAAAATTAGACGACAGGAATAACCATCGGAACGTGTTATAAAAGAACAATAGAGTATACGCAAAGTATTATACACAATAGAAGCATGCGACTTGAGTTTCACGATCTCAATGCATTTACATAACATCTAGTTATCGAATTTACGTCGCGTTTCGCATAATTGAATCGTCGCACGTATACGTCCATTTCTTTGATCTCGTCGATGAATTTATTGTATCACGATGGAAAGAAACTTGAAGGGAGACAGTTTGTTTGCACGACAAACGCATCGAATATGTCGATGATACACAGCTACGGCTACGAAGCCGATTAAATGTTGCGAGACTAACAGGAAATTGGTTACATATATCCCGATACCATGTTTACGGCTACAATTTAAACGAGAACGTCCTGGTTCCTCGCGACAGTTTTGTTTTCACGGCATAACGATCATGATAAAATCAAATTTTATGTCCTGCTAAAAATCTGCTAGCATAACAGGCCGACATGTTATTTTAATGAATAATTGTGTTCGACGATAAATACGCAGGACGACAATGAATAGCTGCGTGTATCATTTTATCCAAGGCTGATTAAACAAAATTACACTATACGCGGAACAATAATCCACTACAGATCGATTATTAGTGCTTACAAATAGAATATCATATTACTAGTTTGCATAAATTGTTCATAATCGTCGATTAGCGAATATCATTCGGAGAAGGAACTAAATAAAAAGTACGGTGATCCTAAATCCTGCGCGTATTAACGTGTCCGCAATTGTGGTAAACGCCAGACGCAAACTTTCGAGTTTCTCTGGCGCCGAAATTCTTCCGCGAATTTCCTAATGAGCCACGGCAGGCTGCTCCCTAACGAGTCAGCCGTCGTATTAACGGAATCAAATTTTTCAGGGAATTCATCGGGAAGGTAGCGAGTACGAGTGAAAAAATTTTTTCTTTCTCTTGTTCCTTTTTTTTCTAGCAAGAGGAAAAGACAGAGACGAGATGAGCAGTGGTATCTGGGGCCTCGAGGGTAATCGACCTCCACTCTTGAGCACCTCTCGGATCTCAGCCGCTAATTAAGACTTTTACTTTTTCCTTGGTAAGTCTCTTCTATCTTCTCGAGTGTCCGGAGGGTGGTAGAAGGAGGACACGACGACAACCGGTGTTGGTTGCGGACGTGGGTTCGTGAAAAACCGTGGAGCGAGATGGCGCGAGTGCACAGCTGTCGGGAACGGGACTAAGAGGATGGCCGACGAGATAAGATCAAATCCGAGCAGGCAAATTTTAATTATATCCCGACATCGAGTTGGCAACATTCCGTCGTTTTTAATAAAACTTTCGTAAAAAAAAAAGAAACAGACTGGAGAATGGCGGAGGATGAGAGGAAAGCCGAAGGGTTTTTCATTCGTTGATCTCCTTTGCCGTGCAATTCGCCAACTGCATTTTATAATTTATGTGAAAACGATTTGCACCGTGATTAAATGTTGAAAACGGAATGAAATAGACGTGAATAGAGAAGTTGGCAAAAAACGTTACGAGAGAAGCTGTTTGTAGCTATTTAATTTAATTAGTATTCCGGCGCAAGAAAATTTGAATCGGCCCGTCGAAATTTCCAAAATATCGTTAATAATATCTGGCGTATTTAATCACCGGTTCGAAGGGAATGAATCACGTGGAGGCGCAACGGGGTCTCTATCAATTCGAACGCAATTTATCATTCCGCGGTTCGTGATAAATTACAAAAGGGCTGCAGATTTTGAAATGGGGGAATTACGTTGCTACCCTCGGCGAGGTCCCATCGTGTCGAATAATGGTAACTAGAGATCCGAGTAACCTGCTCTTCGCGTGGATCGTCAAGGGTACCTACGGTTTCGATATCGGAGTCGAGATTCTAAATTGCGCGCATAAATCTCCGATGGTGAACGATTCGCAAAAGCGAGGTCGGGAAAGCAGAGGGTTAAAGTCGCATGAGCCCGCGAAAGCCTTCGTTCGAATAGTGCGAGCTCGATTCAGGATCAAGGATATATGAAGAGAAATAGCATGGAAAAACAGGCCTGACTAAAGAGAACGAAATACTTTGAAGGTTGAAGACGAGAGAGAGAGAGAGAGAGAGAGCAAAAGAAAGACAAAGGGTGCGCTCGAGATATAAATACTCGCTTGGACTCGAGAGATGAGGAGTGAAAGCAATGATTTTCAGTCGGTAATTTCTTTTTCTCTTTTTTTCATTCTCACGTCTTCTTCCCCTTTTCCTTCTTTTGGTCCGCGTTTCCCCTTCTCTCTATTTCTTTCTTTTTCTCCATTGCGAGCAGCGGCGTCATCATCAACCAGAAGAGCTTCACAAGTACCCTAAACCACGGGGTGCCGAGTGCTAATTACGAATAATTATGAGTACTAATTAAGGCTTCCCTTTGCAGCGGCGCACGAATTACGAGCAAAGCCGTACGTATAATATACCCGTGCTTTAACGGCGCTATTAAACGCATGCTAACACCATAGAAATGATCAGCTTTGAAGACACGCAATGTACCCGCAAACACGAAACTTTCGATGGGTTCTCACGTGCACCGGGGACAAACTCTGTCCCTCTCGTTTACGTGGAATTATGTAAATCGAGCGAGATTTAATCATTGCTTTACACGCTGTTACTTCCATGTTTTTCAATTTTCTCTGCTACTTTTGCAATAAGCGCTGGATTAACATGTAAAAATGGTTTAATGAACGATGAGATATTGACGAAAATTTCGACAGGATGAAACAAATTGTCATTATCGAAAATATATCCGTAACAAAATTGTCCGCGATGCGCTTTACCAATGCATAAAAGGCTATCGAACATTGAAAAGATTTTAGCCTACTCTCTTTATCAATGAAAATTCTGTCTTTCGGATGACCGAACGTTTATAGATCGTGTTTTAAGCAAAACAGAAAAGTGTACTAACTTTTAACTAACTAACTAACTAACGGACTATTAACTAACGGATCGTGAAAAATATCGTCAAAGAATTTATCAGTCAAAACTCCATTGAGTTTCCATGAATCCTCCGAGTCTCTTTCTTTTAAATCGAACGTATTACCCCTTAATAAAAACATAAAGGGTCTAACGAAACACCCTTTGCTTCGAGTTCGTGGTAAAAGATGAAACATTCTTTGGGTAATTCCCTTCACGAAACCCGTTGAATTGCAAATATGTTTCTTGCGTGGGTAATTGGAATTCGATTTCCATGCCCGGATGAATAGCCAGCCGACTGCACAACGCAAAGTCGACAAATGTATCTGATAAGCACGGCATTTAACCGACTGCGTCGGCAACGATACGACATTAAGCCGAATACGCGGATGGTGGATGCGCGAAAGGCTTTTTGCAGACGCAATCTCGCATATAATTCGATTATTATAGCCTGGTCCGTGTATAGGCAGTGGATTAAGTAATTCATACGTTGATTCGTGCGCGTCTCTATCGTTTCCAAAGGCTGTGTCTCTAACGCGACTAGACTACGGTTCCCACAAATTTCCTTGGTGCTACGTGAAAATCAGTTTCCACGATTTTGCCACCGCTACGAGCGCACAGGAACGATGTACACACGACGCACAGTCGAACCGACGACGCTCTATGGTCGCCGCGGAGAAATAAAATCAGCCGCAGAATGAATTAGGGTCGCCGCTATTGGCGTTGCGGTTTTTTTTGTTCTCTCCCTTTTCCAATGAAATTTTATTACACCTTTTCGTTCGAATTACCTCCGACCAAAGTCGAGAAATTTTTCATATCCACGTCAATTACCAGTGTTGGAGAAAGTTTAACATTCCTCGTAGCCCAAGAATAGCTAGTGATACCTGCCAGCTGTTTCTCTCCTTTATTTCTTTTCTTCTCTCTTCTCCATCCTCGTTCCTTCTGCGCAACTACATCAATGGGAAAAGTTACCGGAGCCGTAATTCGATTTGAAAGCGATTCCTTCAACCGAATCGGTACATCGCGCAAAATGGAGCCGAACTTTGCCGGACCGTCGATTGTTTCATAGGCCGGCCATCGTTGAAACGACGGTTATGACCGTTAACGAGGCCATGGAAAAAAGCGCCGAATTATTTCTTTCAATGGCCGCTTTGCAGCTACCACTTTCCACTGGCTAATAACGTTCTCGCGGTTTTCAACTTCGGGATATTTTTTCCATCGCTGTTCCTCTATCCTCTGCCGAAAATAAATTTCAATGACTGGTATTCCAGGATGCGAGTGCATCGATCCTATTAATTCCTCTCTGTTGCAGCAGAAATCTGCTTCAAGTGGCTGATATCGGTGATAATTACTTGGATTTTTCGCGCACGAGTTGCTCACGATAACGCCACTCGATTTGTGTCGCTCCTATACAGGCGAGCTATGCACCAATGGATCCAAATACTGGAAGAATTATTGATTTCATATATCAATTTGTCCTTGTTCCGGTTACCGTCACTTGCAGCTTAATTTAAATCGCGCTCGGTCTTCCGAGTTTCCCTGATTTCTGTTCTTCCATTCCTTCATAATGTTTCATCCATTAGCGTGGACGGCGGAACGATCGAATGTATGCAAGAATCTTGAAACGTTTAAGGAATTGATTGGAGTTTACTCAAGACAGATTGATTTAAGGTTGTCGGTAAAAGAAGTACGAGTTTCCTTTCGCCAAGTCGAATCTGAAATCTTACTTCGAAAGATCGGGTTTCTTTAAATAAGAAGGAAAAGGTAGAGGTTTGTAAGATTTAATATTTCCACGGGCAACGGTTACTTTGATTTCAAGCAGTTTACTCTTGACTATTTTTTAAGGATATTTTTCTAGCAAAGTTAAGGGGATTTAGTTACGTCCTGCGCAACGTTACAAAGACTGCAAAGCGAGATCACAGCAAGTCTAACGCTATCTGTTTATTGCACCCTTTCGCATTTGCTCTTCACTCGTTATGTCACTTGAGAACCGTGCGCATTGAGTTACAGTTAACTTTAAGTTTCTCGAAACTTGGCGACCCAAAACTTCTGCGAAACCATCAAACGGACGCTTGCTATAGGTGGTCCAGGAGGAGCATTTCCCTCGAAAGAAACGCAAGGGCTGAAAGTGCGTCTATTCTCTTCCCCTCTGATCCACTTTTTCTTCCACCTCCAATTCCGGTGACTCGAAGTTGTGCAGTTTCTTCAACCGGAATATGTGGATTCGAGAGAAAGGAACGTACAAATGCGGACGTTTTTATCGCGTACGAGTTTTTTTCATGCAATTCAATTATACTCTTAATGCAAGGTCTGTGTTTCGTTTCTCTGTCGACGCCAGGATGCTTTCGAATTTCCGAAAAAGAAAAACAACGCGGGCGTGTTGTACAATGTACGATTGTTTGACGACCGGATTCTCCGGCGCGAAGAAAAGCAGATTTCGAGTATTCCCGGTGAAACTTGAACAATAATGTCATAACGCATCCCTTAACCCGATGACCCTCACGACATCAATTCCCGTGGCCGAGTGCTGTGGCGAAATTGCATCGCGCCGTCGCCACCGCGGGCGCGCGCCCCTGTAAAGTATGCAATTAACGCTTGGCGTGCGCGTATGAAAAATACATTTCCCCGTGGCCTATCAGATGGCAGTCATTCTGTCGGATCAACGAAACAATTCCGTTAAAAATGATATCAGAATGCGAGTGGCGACCAAGCGCCAACGGCACGTTAAGCAATGAAAATTCACCGGGTCTCGTAAAGCTGTCAACCTCTTTGGTCCTCTATTATTCAAACTTCGAAAAGATTAATTAAAACTGGCGAAAAAACAGCTAGCAACCTGACAGGAGAAGTGTGTCGGACGGCTAATCAACGTAGAAACCGAGAATAAATCACGGAGGTCAGCCGTTTAAACGGTATAATTCGCGCTTCATGACGTCCATGGAATAATTAATCCCCTAATCGCGAAAGAGCGAGCCGCGAACTCAGGGAGGTCCTGCCAGGGCGCCGTTTAAAAAGCAATCTCGGCAGCCAGGCCGTACAGAAGCCGTGAAAATTATTATGCGAGACCCACGGCCACCGGATAGAGGAGGCAACACGCCGGAGGGCTGTATTCGCTTCAACGAACGAGCCAGACTATAAAAAGAGGAAGAAGGAAAAAGAAGGGAAAGGATGTTAAGGCTCTGCAGTAAGGAAAGAAGGGCTGCTACGACGAAAATTCTAAAATATGAGAGCTATTAACCGTAGTTCCCTATGAGCATTACCTTCCCTCATGTGTAAATAATGCAAGCTACCTCCCCCGGATCTCCGCTTCTTCCCTCTTCCCCTTCCTCTTCCCCCGTTGTTACCTTGCAGCCTCTCTAACCCCGTACCTGTGACCCTGTACGTGTAATCTGCAGGCTTGCACGCGGCCGTACAACCCGCCGGCGCAGCTGCGGAACGAGAGTTTAAACGCATATTCACGAGGTGTTTCCGAAGCATCCAGGCCCCCTTCTCCAAAATCAGACGCCGGAGGTTCTTTGTAAAAGCGTTACACAGAGGGAAAGTTTCCCAGGGAGAAATTAATTTCGCTATCTAATCGCGAGGATAATTAGCCTTGAGAGTTGCGCAGTATCGACAAATTGATGCAACTCAAGAGGCCGGTTTTAGTAGGTCACTTCGTTGCGTTGGCTACTTGTTGTGTTAGCCCTGATATTCTAGGCGTAGCTAACTCTGTAACTGGCCGAATATTTGAAACATTGTACCCGTTAATCGAGTGAGTCGACACGCCGTGCAAATTCCACGTGACCGACTGTTGTGCAACGCGAGAATTAATGACAACGTACAGGTTGTTAATAAATTACCAAGCTGAACCCACGAGCAACATCCGACAGGGGTGAAAATGTTTAAGAACAAATCACTCGGAGCATTTTGTAAATATCAGATCGTCATTTAAAACAATTACTTTCGAACGCTACGTCAGAAGAGAAATTTGTCGGTATCTTACAAAAAATGTTCCTCGCGTGTTCTTAACGTCGTACGTCGTGAAAATTCGCCTCTTCGCGCGTAGATTCAGCCGGGTTAGCCGGACACTCCGCAGCCCAACCAAAGGTAGAAACCAAACATTCACGAGTCCATGTACTCGCACTGGGAGCGAATGTCGTGGTTCCAGTTGAAAACGTGGATAACCGACTGCATCGCACGGTAGTAAAAGGACAATGCGCAGGCAGCGGTTGGCAATTCCAAAAGCGGGCTTGGTAGAGCATCGAAATTTACGCGTACCGCCACTTTGCCGCGCTAAATTTCGTGCCTTTTAAGTCAAGCTTTAAACGACGATATAAAGGGTCGTCCTTTCAGTGATAAATTTGAATTCAGCCAGGATCACTGCCTCGGATGGCCAGTTTGTCTACGAACCAGACCCTCGTGGCCACCTTGGCTTTCGGCTGACGCGTTACGATAAACGCGGGACGCGTTGAAACATGCTTTTGAAAATTATAGTCAAGCAGGTCTTTGAAATTTGCTAGGCAATTGTGCGAGTTCATAGCAGACATATTATCGTACGAAACCGATTGTTTACCGGTTGTTACATCGATTCAGTTTGGTTTGAACTTTGTTTGAAGTTTAGTTTGAACTTTTGATTCTAGTTTAAGTTTGGTCTTGGTACGAGTTTGATTTTGGAACAACAGAATGTAGAACCGTAATCTCAGTTGAAATTGTCCAGAATCCTTTTTACTTACAATAAATATGGTATCGTTTCAATTCTTTGTAAACGTTTCGGTCAAAATTCTTATACAACAGTTATTTTTGTTATCTTCTCAACCCGCATGTCCAACGTAGATCCGCACGGACGAGTCACACGCTAATTACTTTTACATTTAAATTAGCAGTTTTTGCTCGCGTTCCCGACACATATTATCTTTTTACACCGCCTCACTTTTACGTAATACGTTTCTATTTTCGCGCTTTCGAGAAAAGTCGAGTAAAATATGACGGCAGAAATACGAGGAATTTCCCTGAGCGCGTACATTGCAATTTTTGCGTGTCTGATAATTGCATATAATATGTAGTCTAATATTTCCTGTTTGATCTTTATCTATAAAGGTACAAGCATCTCGCGTGCTTCGTAATTTTCTGTTTCAAGAATTTCACCGTTAGAGATCATCGATCGACTTACAAATGATGAGTAGAATCGACGGATGCTCTTCGCCACCTTCGTATTTACCGCTGAAGAACAGGAACCATTCCCACGGATCCACTCTGAGCCCATACCTACGGTAAGACAAAAGAAAACAGTATGTAAACACTTCGGGAAGAAGAAAAATGAAGGAACGCACTGTTCGTTATTATCATCCCCCTGTCACCCTTGTAGTTTTATCTACGAAGTCACGTGACGCGAGTGTCTACATCGCGATACGGGTCGAGGGGCAAAGGCGTCGTTATTAACGTCCGTTTTCGGTGCGATGCTCCTCACGGGTCCTTGAAGAAAGAAGATTCGAGACACGAAAAAGGGAAGAGCGAGGAGTAAGCGAAATAAAAAGTCACAGGCCCCTTGATCCCTTTGTTCTTCGGGCAAATAATAAACGACGCCCTGCGCTCGCTTCTAAAATTTAAAAGAGGGCGATGGACACGGAGGGAGCAGAAATGGAAAACGATCCTCTTCCTCTCTATTCCAACCCTATTCCATCCCTTGTCGTGTAGCAATCTCGCGGATAAATAAATCGATGTCAGCGAGATTCGATTATGGAAAAACTAGCTGATTCCTCTTTCGATGCGTGTAAATCCTGTAAATCGTCGTTCCACTGTCTATTAAACATACTTTCATCCGAAAGAGAAACGACTCGCCAGTTCACAGTACATCGAGCTCCGCCCCGTGACCAATTTTTATAGCTCTATATCGACGAGATTTATCGTGCGCCATCGTATCAATCCGAGCCATCAGAAACGTTTGTTGCACACGACCGCCGGCGATCATGGAAGACAAACGAACTACATTCGTGGTCGGCTAGCGAAGGAGAAAAAAAAAATTGAGCCGAAAGGTTAACCGACACTAATGGCTTCAGGTCGAACGCGTCGGCTAACGATGATGAACGAGGCTTATAGGTGAAGTAATTAAAGTATTTGAAGTGGGCGCGGTTCGACATGGGGCCACGATATTTATTGGGACGCGATCGCTGGCCTATTTCGTTCTTTTTTTCTCCATGTACGTCCACAACCACTCCTTTTCCACACCCCTCCGTCATGCCGCTTTTTGTCAGCACAAACGCAATCAGTCACGTTGACGCAGGCAACTATAATTGAAGAGCGAGCTGGAAAAATCAAACGTTTATAATTGATAGCTACTGTGTGTACTCCATGTACGGTGGCGAGCCGAAAGTGATTCGAAAGGGAACGTCAATCCTCTTATATTACCATCCGGTAAATCACTGGTCGGATAGAATGCCGCGTGTATCTTTGTGCAGTTTCACCGATTGAATTGTTAAACACTTTGCTGGACCGCGAAAAAAATCGATACACGTCACCGTCTATCTAGGATTGACCGTGGTAATACGAGTTAATTCCTATCGGCGATGTGAATGAAACATACAAAGCCGTGAAGGCAACGAGACATCGAAAAGCGCTTTACCGATGCTGCGAGAGAAAGGATGACGCGACATGGAAACGAGGTATTTTGTTTTTCGAAACCAATGGACAACATGTAATATAAATATCTTGATTTCAATCGTAATATTTTCCCGCCGCTTTTTTGACGAGATATGGAGTCGTATGAAAATTGTATGAATTATTCAAACGTTAATCTCCGATGCTTTATTGGAGACTGGTTTGCGGAAATTGTAAAATAAACTTGCCGCAAGTTATAACGAAAGTATCCGCTTTCATGCTATGGAAGATAGTTACGATAAAACACGAAGGTTGTCATTAGGGATACATTCACGTGCTAGGAAAAGGGCACGGTTAAAAGAGCGTTACGATAACTCTCATTTTCATCAGTCTTCATTCACCACGGTTTCTAAATTACCTATCAATTTCTTCAAGCACATTCTTTACTTGGGGAGTGGGACTAGCTTCTAATACGTGTGTTTGTTGTTACAGGAAAATGTAATTTGCGTTGCGTTGCGCCTCAATTATTTATCATATCAATATCATCAATATACGCAATAGACACTGAAAAGAAACATAGTCAGACAAAAATAAGCTCACTCTATATATAAATATGCCATTTTTATTGGGCAAGTCATGCTCGATAAAAAACAATCGATAACTCTGGCAATCAAAACTAATACAAATTTATGAGAAAATCGTTGAACGATAGCTCTATCTCCTATCTGATAAAGGCTAGCCATCTCCGCTCGCGTTCATCCCTCGTCGTTACAACACAAACGTAAAACTGACAGTACGTACAAAAATTCCAATCGACTGTCTCGGCTTTAGAGGCGTGGAAGAGTACGTTTCCGGCTTAAAAGTTTATTGGATTTATCAAAAATACGATGATCGGTGGTTGTTTACTCCAGATAAGCCTGATAAAGTAACCGAAACAACATGAACTCGAGGAGATATCCGAACCATCGAAATTCATCGATCTAAGGCGTGAGTAGGAACGATATTAAATTTCTTTTGCCGAACGAGAATAGCCGTTCTGATCTGGGCGAACCCGTTAAATCCGCGCCCGTTCTTTGCTCGTCGAAGTTCGTTAATACAGCGTCACGATAAAATCCCCAATTCCACGTCGATCCAGAAGAAGAACGGAGATGGATAAAGAAGGTGATCGAGAAAAGAGTCCTACACTCGTGTCGAGCTACACAGAGGTAGGTAGGAGGAAAGGTAGAAGAGAAAGAGGTTGATGGCTGGAGAAGTTTAGATTGAAAGAGTTACGACGTCAATATGAAACGTTTTGGTGTAAAAACGCGACCGCGAATGGTTCGCGTTAAATATTAATAAATGCGGTCAGGGATGAGGATGTGGTTTATCTTACACCGGCAGCCGGTGAGCACGTTTACGTTGTTACCTTTTATCGTTGGTCTAAAGAGAGTGGCCGCCTGCCACGACACGGCTCGGTGATTTGATAGTTTACGCGATCGAGCTATAAATGAGCAGAGGCGCATTGACACACATTAACCAACACGTTAGCGTCCCTATATAAACCGGGGCAAGCAATATTTTTCTCTCCTATCGAAACAGTCGAGACTCCGGTGTGCGTTCCGGTGTAATGGAACGACATGTAAAAAAAGCCTTGGCTGTCTCTCTAGAGAGGCCACTAGCTAGAAAGATCAGTGACCTGTATGGTCGGCCGTGCCATCATTGATACGATTTAAAACCTCGTTTAGGGGTGTAATCCGGTGACCTGGATTTTGTCCGGCAGCGCATGATCATCTAATGGAATTTCAAGTTCATAGTGTAATTGGCGCGATCCGATTACGAGTACAAAGGTTTACCGTGCAATCTGTCAGATTAAATCACTTTCCGTGGGTCGTTAATCGGATTAAAGTGCTGGCGAAATGTGCATGCAACTCGGCGTAAACATCCAACAGTAGTATCCTCAATTAGACTCAAAAGCACGCCGACGACTAGCGATCGACTTGTCAACGATATTGCGTTCACAATTATTTGAAACGCGCATAGAAATTGATATAATCAAATAAAACGACGGTCCTATTGTAATTAAATTCGACACGAAACACAGGGACAAGCACGAGGATGTAGAACCGTAATCTTTACAGCGCGTAAGTGTTCATTTTTCAAGTTAGTTTGCAGGAACTCTCCGTCATACAACGCGTACTCAACTTTCACTTAAACGCGTGCTTATTCGTGCATACACATTCACACGGACACACGTCAACACATAAGCGTGTCCATAAACCTGAATAAATCCTCTTAAAACAGACCTAAAGCTACGGACACTTTAGGCCAAACTCTAAAGTAAACTTATTTCTGCAGGATAACGCACTTTGAGCCTTCCTAGTGAGAATGTCGTTCTAAGCTACTTGGAAATAAATCTCATGACGGCAGCGCCGCGACCTCCGTTCCCAAAGGATACAGTTGTGGAATCTCTAGGCTCCGATGATTGATTTATGGCGCGGGAATATCGATATACAGAAATTGAGAACGAAGATAGCCGAACGATACGGAAACAGTGCGAAACGGAAGCTATCGCGATGCCGGAAACGACTAATGCCATTTTTTCGCGCTCGGTAATACCGGGCAACGGTACAGTTCCGAGGATTCTCCGACTATAGCTCGAGTAATCCGGATGAACGGTGGACGAGTTTTATTTCTCGGTATGACGTGAATCCTTGCGAAAATCGCGGACAAAATAGAACGACGGAGATGTGAGCGTGACACGATGAATCCGACTGTCTCTCCACGACGAACCCGATATCGAATCGTCGAAAATTTCCAAAGCCGGACATTGTAATCGTTCCTACGAATATGAAACTCGCCAACGAAGCTTCAAAAAATAATGGCTGAAACTTTATCGTGACTCTATACGCTTTCACGGTTGTTGTTCAAGGGTATTTGTTATCGGCCGACACATCAATGTATTTTTGCTCTTTGCGTTCGTTCTTTCTCGATTTCACGCAGTACTTTTAACCGATACGACGGAGATTTAAAAAATCACAGGGAAATAGCGCGCGTTCGTTATTCGACAGACGGAGAAGAAGAGCTTTCGCTCGTTTATTCTTCCCTTCAGATAATTTTATAACAAGTTCCGCGGTTTTTATTCCATATTTGCTTTGATCTTTCGTGAATCCATGAATTTCCGCGAGGAATGTTAAACACAGAAGGACGTTCGTCTTATTTCGCCGTTTGATTCCATCTTCACGGTTTCACGAATCGCGTCCTCGTAAACTCGACCCATTAAGAATTGCACGAAGCTTCGTACAGTTCTAGTTTAAGTGCATAAATTATGAGCAGATCGTGGACCTTTCAAAAAGTTTCTCGGACGCCGCTACGAGAAAAGACAAGGGGAGGGATAGAAACTTCGATACCTCTGTCTTTCTATCTCCATGCCTTTCCACGGACTTTTATCGATAGAACCGGAGTCCTTCGCCGAGAGTCTCGATTAATTGAGTTTTCTTCCTACTTTTTTCACTTCGCAGAGAAACGTCCTCCCACTTTCTTACTGTCGTGTCTCTTTCAAGCTCCATCCACCTCCACCCACGTTTCTCCGCGTCGATTAATCTCGATCGCCGTGAAATCGCGTTGCTTGCTTCGCCCTATTCTAGTGACTCGACAAACGAACGCTTTTTCTTGTATCCGTTCCAGGCTTCAACAGATTTCTTACGAATTCAATTATCATGGAACAAGTGGAATTTAAGGAGGCACGGAAAATTTATCGAATATAGGCGAATGTATTATATCTATCGGCTGAAATGTATTTGAAATAGTCTATGACATAGGTTCGTACTAACGATAACAACTATTACTTGATATTTTTTAATTTTTTCTTTTTTTTTCTCGCGGAAGTAAATAAGAAAAATATCTTGTCTTGAGCCTATCACGATATAGAAGGCCAGCCAGAAGGCTAGCATATTTTGAGTCGAATAAACTACTTCAAACTATTTCAACACTTCCTAGGCAAGTCACTCTTCCTCGAGAAAGTTGCTCAGACGTCTAGATAGATGGTAATTCGTGAAAGAGGATCACGCAACAACTTTCTAGCTCAATTACTTCCTCTTTTTACGTCGCTACATGTTCAAACGCAATGTTAAATGTGTTCGTTATAAGAATCTTCGCACCCACACCCTTTGTAATCGAAACCTCCCTTTAAAAAGACATCAAAAGTGTCTAGAAAGACGCTGTTGGTGATTCAAGAAATAAGGCGGTAGTATCAAAGCACATCGAAACTTCCTAGAAATTCTACGATCGGAGAATAATTTGCTAAATCGTGTCGACTATCTCGAGAACAATTGTCGCTGCTAGTCACGCGTGGAATCATTTCCTGTGTTTGTTCGGAAAGTCTTCAAGTGACCTGCAGCAGCGTTTGTTTTAGAAAACGCTTCGAGACTAGCCCGAGCAATTACGTCGCGAAAGTTTCTTTCGAAAGTTTTTCTGCGCTTAACGAGCGTGATAAATTTCTGTTACGCGCTCCCAGGAGCTAGCGGACCCGAGGCCGAGAGTTTACAACGGCGATAAAAATCTCGTTGAAATTATTCATGGGCCGGGCTTGTACTTCGCCCTTCTCCATTCAACGGCCAGAAAATTGGTAAAGGAGGAGCAGGGGGAGGTAGGTTGTGTCTCTCGCGCGGCGAAATCTTTCGTTCGAGATCAGACTCGCGACACGCTGTTAATTTTAATCAACCCGGCAACGAAAGAATCTCTTTTACGCTGTTCATAAATTAATTAAATTTTAGACAGAACTGTCCTCGCGGCAACTATCTACATTTCGCAAGATACATCCAGATATAGCGAGTTTAGCGAAAATCGATCCGATAATTCAATCGAGATTCAACCAGCTCGTAAATACATAGATTCTGTGAAATATAGAAATGCATTTATTGGCAATGTTATTGACATATTAGCGTGGCTGAATTATATTCGCCTTTTCACGTGTTAATTAATGCGCCCATACGTGTATCTCTGGTAATAATCTTTATAACGTCGCAAAGATTTTATCGGGACCATCGATAATGATGTAGTTATCGAAATAGGTTAGACTGCCACGAAGACTTTGATTTTCGACAAGAATGACATCCAGCCAGAAATTCTACATTGTGTCCGAATGACAAGGGAAATCTCATTTTTCACTATTGACTTGATTGATCCCTTTTTTGTTTCTACCATACCGGACGAATTTCAGGTGAAAAAAAAGCTTGGGAAAATCCTTCCAACGTATCTCAAGCTTTACTTCATCAGTTCGCTGATTAACTAAAATTTATCCGTCGTTCAAAGCTGCCATGCTGTTTAATTAAAATTTAATTTGATATTTTTTCTTTCGTAATTTATTTTTCGTCCTTGTCTTTTTCCCTGGTCTCCGTGACAGCTTGATGAAGTTGTCGCTCCCAGGGATATTTCCCCCTTTATGGTATTATTCGAGGCTCGAGCGAAACCTTTCGCATTTAGGGGCTTTCCTTCGTGTTTTTCACGCCCCATCCCTTGACCAGTGGTGTGATCGAGAGGTCTACGCTTCGATAATCCATCTCGCACGTACATTCGAAAAAATACCCCGGGGACATATCGAACGCTCAAGCTTCGGATATCTTTGCAACGGATAAAGACATCAGTGTCACGAAATGACACTGGTTTCTTTGATAAATTACGCTCGCGACTACGCGCCACGTAAATTGCTACAAATAATTGAACGTCGAGATTTTCGAGAATCTTCCGCATTCTTCTTGCTCTTTTTATCCATCGTAAATCCTATAAATTACTGCCTCTATGATATTACAGGGCAGTACTGCGTCCGGTGTAGTATGAAGTCTAAAATTCTCAACGAATCCGATCACGTGTCGTCCACGATACATTTGATAAGCTAGTAGTTTTATCAAGATTCTCGGTATACACTCACTTTATGAAATTTTCGAGAAGCAATCGGATTCCGCCGATGCCCAACAACAGGAAGCCCCAGTTGACGAATCCCGTGAAGTTGCCGAAGCCCGAGCTCCAGGAGAACAGACTGTCTCTGGGACGATGACATCTGTAAGGAAAAAGAACGGTCCAAGTTAAAAGAAATTCTCATTTCAAATCGATATCATACTGCTCTGGTCCGCGATATAAAGAAGGAGAGGCATCATAGATACATCACTAGAATAAGAATGGAACAATAAAGCCGCTTCCATACCCGTACAGTTATATGCATTTCCATTTCAATTTACGAAGAGGTACACGATTTATGCAACATATTGAAAACATTTGCTCAAGCTTTTCCTATTTCCTTCTATCTTTCCTATCCACTCGGTTACTCCATCTTTCTTTTTTTTCTCCCTTCATCCTTTCCTCTCGGCAAATATATACGATTCGTGATCCATACCACCTGAAACGAACGCTGGTAGAAACGAACAGGCCATGTCAGACAAGCGTATTAAGGACAGTTCTATTTCTGCATCTTCGAAGGAATATCGCTACCGTATCTACGCTGTATAATATGGAAGAAATGCTCGGCACATTCGAGATTCCTTCTCACCTACGACATGGAACTTCTATGGCTATTAAGTGGACAATGTTAACAATACACCAGTTCTCCATCTCATGGAATTTCAATGGCATATACAACATCGCGATGAGTGGCAAATACAAAAGCCCGTCATCGCCTTAGGTATCTCTCACGCAGATAATACACAGGGTGAACCTGAGTAATCGGCTTCCACGGACTACTGATATCATCCCTTCGTGACTGCGAGCGCGACAAGGGCTGACAAGGACCATCATGTAAACTTTTCAAAAGCGTTTTGTCTCGAAGCATAAAGCGTTCGGGGAGACACTTGTTCTTCCTCCGGATAAGACGTGCTTCCCTGAGTGTGAGAATTTAGGGAGACGAAACAAAGCACGAAGAGTTCACAGCGTTGGTTAAAAGTGGAATACATAAGTCTACTCTAACCTATGCCTTAGATAGAAATCATTCGCGAATTTTTCTCAGCCATCAAAAAATAGACTGCTACTCGGTATTTAAACTTCGACCTTCTTACTGTCCGTCTACCAAGTTCTAACTGGTTTTTACATTAGGACATGATTAAGGTTGAAACTACAACGGCTTCTAAGCCGCCATCGCAGGAAGCCACGAGTCTTAAGTATTTACAAGGGAAGATCCTACGAGCAACTCGATCGGAGAGTTCAATCCCCTTGACGTTAAGTCTACCAAATCTCAAAGGAACAATACGATACTGGATAAAACAAAATGAAAAAGTGGCACAGTGGCGTAGAAGTTGCACCGTGAACGTAATACCGCGATTAAGCCACGAAAGATTAAAGACAGCGAAAGGAAGTCTTTCCTGAAATACTGCGCCGTTTGTCCCTCGTAATTACCTGACAGAAGTCCCTTATTTCCAGCAACTATGTGCATTTAATGTGATCGTTTAACCTGGCCGCTGTCTCGAGTAAATCCTAACTATTACTCTGAATTTATGGCAGATCGTGGTAATTAATAGAGCCGCGATAAAGCCAACAGAGTCGGCCGGAGAGCCGCACAGGAAGAGCTATCTCACACTTCTGATACTGGCCACGGCCTGCATGGCAGGATGCAGACGTGTCACCGAGAACTTCCATATGCATGAGTGCTACTGTACTGGGTGTTCAAAGTGTCGCGACCAACTTGCCCTGAACAATAGGGCCAGAGCAATAAAAGCGTAAACGGTCTTTCGAGTACTTGCATATGGTTAAGGTGTACCACAGGGACCTGTATGCGTTCGCGTGAGTTGAGATCTTAAGTGGTCTAACAACTGTTACAACGTCTTTTCATTCTGACGAAATAATTCAGTGTAAACACGGCGTGATTACGATCGTGTTTAATATTTATGAAGGTTGCTCGTTTCTTCGTGAGATATCTTTTAATAAACTTGGAAAGAAGTCATCTCATATCCTTTAGAGAAGAATAGTTTGCAACTCGCTGTTTCGAAAGAATCTCTTTGCTCGGAGAATTCCTTTAGAATTGAAATAATCGCAAACCTTTGTTTTATAAAATTCCACTGCCGACTGACGAAAGGAAGGGCAATGTTTTTGAGCACGGAGTCGTGATATCAGTTAGAAATAATGTATTTCCGCGAGGCTGAAGACGATCCACCCAATGACCCCTGACAAGAAGGCACAAGTTACCGTCTACTTTTCAAAGTTTTCGGGTACTCGGCATACTGCTTTTGGACCGGCATCTCTGTTTCTTACTGCTAAAAGGGAGGGGACTTCTTTCCTGTAGATGCGAAAAAACGGTCGCTCCCATGGTGAGAAAGTTCGCGACACGGCAGTTTTCAACACGACTCGTCGATGGCGCGTGTTATAAGCCCCTCGATTATTGATGTCGTAAAACGAGGCGGCAAACTTTTTGCCCGTAGGCATTCGATAACAAGAGACACCCCTCGTTCGCTGTAACGCAAAAACATGGTTTAATTTTCGTGAAGATACTCTTGGTAGACTCGTTTACGAGAAAACGTAACAACAATTGTTCCCCCCCCTCGCCGTATATAAATCAAGTTCGCAGAATAATGTCATTAAAATTCATTTGTGTCCGATTTAGTTTTTTGTTGAAAAATTGCGGGCTATATGGATGTATCTTTCGATATCGAAATTATCGAAAAATACCTTATATGGCAGCGAATATTTTAGTTTTCACTTTTTATCGACAAATCTGAAATATTTTATGCGATACTAAAAATTACTGCGCTGCTTAATGTATTAATTTAAAAGTTCACTGTATCACAAAATAATCCTACTTATTTTCACGTCACGAAACATGTAAATGGAAGCGTATAAAAATCGCGTTACCAGGCTCGACGTTATTGTGACCGCTAATTAAAAAATGTGGCCGATCGTTGTTTCCCACGTTAGACAAGTCGTCGCGGGAACAATCTTCCATCCACCAGATACGCTGCATGCGAGCGTGAAAACGTGAATGGAAAGAGAAGGGAATAATCGGCGCATACCAGTAGCACGAAACAGAATAAAGAACGGTAACGTATTTTTGCATGGTGCACCGAAACGAAATAGCGAACGATGTTTTGGTATAATTACCCAACCGTGCGATCGAACCGAGTAATATGGTTTAGTCTGGAAGAGTTTTTGTAAACTGGGCGATCTACGTGGACTGTCCAAAAATCCGGATCATTCCAACTACTCTCGATTTTCCATTTGTTCATTTCAGTTCGTTAATTTTCATTTGTTCGCGGTAAACTCCCTCAAAAACACGTGAATATCGATATTTAAAAACGCGTAAAACTCTATTAACTCTCTGGCTTGTTCGAAACTAACCGTATTTCGTCTCTAAACAGACAAAGTCTAATTCGAAAACCTCCTGACCTATGAACGGGCGTATCGTTAGTTAATTACACGCTCATTAAAATTATCGATACTGATAACGAAGCGCGACGTGCTCCGTGGTCCCGCAGTGCCAACCTGAGTAATTGTAGTTCTATTCACGTAATTAATATTCGGAACGGCGTATACCGGTAACATTTTATTGCTCGGTGAATTATGCGTACGTTTCGCACGCACCAAAATCCATATTTGACGCACGGCGAATCGTAAAGTTAATACGAACGTCTGACGCAACTAAAGTGCCATTATATCGGGGGATAGGCGTCGTCACGATCCAAGTCATGCTTATCCGGCCGCTCATAATTCGTTTCACGATAACGGACAAGGTCCAACGGCCATTATCTAAACCGCACAAGTCCATGAAAAGTATATTACACGCTGTCAACATTCGTAGTCGTTTCTATTATACGACCGGAATTGAAAGGCTGCCAGTAGATTGTCGGTCGGTTATAGGGCAATTTCGAAATTAATAATTCGATAAGAAGATCTTTCCAAATCTCTGGAAATGATACTCACTGTTTTAAAGCATCATTTTCGCTTAATCAACTAAACAAGATACAGGCTACAGATACGAACTTGAAAATAATTTTGAAATTCCAAACTTTTCATTTTCATTTTTATCGCAATTTACAAATTCTATTAACTTTATCGGGAAGCTTGAAGTTATCAGTTCGTTATAGGTATCGTCCTCAAATAGCTGTTCGGTACCCATAAAAGATGTTTCGATCGAGCCTATTCTTCAACTCTAGTTCAATAAGGTTTCTATATTTTTATCTCGAGAACTATGAATGAACCAGCATCGATACAGCTACTACGTCTCGCAAGAAACCGGTAGGTAACACTTGACGCGATCCCGAAATGCGAGAGACGAGGGGAAAGACGAGCACCCACAAAAGGGAGCACGGCACTCGCGTTTCTCTTTCATCCCCTTAGCTGTTCCTCGAATCTGAAGTCAGTCTCATCGGATACGGAAGCGGGGAAGCCGTTGTACATACAAGAGCGGACACGAAGATGAGAGGAGGATGGGTAAAAAAGGACGGAGACGAAAGGGCGTAGAATGGCAGAAAGGGGCAGCAGGTTCATAGGATTCCCGTATCTGCCTTGCGAATCTTCCTGACACCGGAACCCTCGTGAATATTTAAACGATAGACGGATATACATATATTACCCGTGTAATGAGGGAGGAAAACTTGCCGCTCAGCCAGCCGCCACCGGCGAATCGGGAGCAAACGAAAGAGAACGGGCAGTAGCAGGAACAGTAGAGGGTAGAAGAATACTCTAAATGATTCATGAAGGAAAATTAAATGGCGCCTTAAACAGATCTTCTTCCTAGCCCGATTTTCGTTCACCTCGTCTTCCTTCCGTTCGTCGTCCTATTCTCCTTCCAAGTTGGAAGCACACCGGAATCGATTACCAGGAGCCACGGTATTCCGTCTTTCTCGTCCCCTGTCTGTCTGTCGGTTCCGTCCGCATGTCTGTCTGCCTGTTTTATTGTCCCCCATCCTTTCACCGCGACATCCCTAACTTTCGCCGTTGCATTCCTTCCGTTCACGATCCCCGAGGTTCATCAGGGTTGCCCCCTCGCCTGTTGTAAGAAGACAGCCTCGTTGTTGGAAATATAAATCCTTGTTCGACAAGGGTAAAGTCGGAGTTAGGAACGTTTAGACTTTGAAGAGAATTCTCTCTCTTGGCTACTTGGATTGAATTTTTCTACACTCCACTATTTTTATTACGGTAATGTCAATAAATTTTCGCTGGAAAATTTAGATACGGCTTTTAACTGGATGTATTTCAATACTACGATATTTCCTGCCTAACATTTGGAGAGCAGCGAAATACCATTTTAATTCTAGTTAAAGCGATTCGTTTATTTTAGCCGTTTTCAATAATCGATTTTGGCAAGTAGATTCCGTGAATGAATGAATTCCAGGGACGAATGAATCGCGGCCGGTGATGTGGATCGTGCGGGGCAACACCGAATCCAACCTCAAAAACCGCAATCGTCTTCGTGCCTAATCCACCAACGCTCGTTCAGTCCCTTTCTGTCGACGTAATCGCTTTCCATTGTTCTTCCGGCTGATTTCACGCGCGAGATTCGACACCAACGCCGCAATCTTCCGCGAAGAAAAGAGCCGTACGATGAAAAGGGAGGAAACAAGAGGAAACTAGAAAGCGACGGACGGATTGACAGCACAATACCGTTAATCCTCATTCGTTTCGAAGTCGTGTCAGCCGAAACGGTGGCGCGTCGTCCAGTCCGTCCGATGACGAAGATTAAAAAGTTTTTGCCTGACTAGACGAATCTCCAAAAAGAAAAAAAAGAAGGAATCAAACGTCGAAACAACTGGTAGATAACAAATAACGCATTTTCTGGGAAAGAAATAAGACAGCGAGGAAAACTTCGAAAATAACGAGACCCAAGTATCGCTAGGTGCTGGTACTTTTTCAACACCCGACGCTGCGAGCTACGAAAAGGAGGTGTTAGTTCGAACACGAAGGCTTGTGATAATGATACGAAGCCTGGGGATGGTGATGATGAATGTGCATGAGCGGCAAATTAAAATCCTCGAGGAAAATCTTGCGCATTCCCTTCGCGAGTCGTTCAATACTGTAACACCGAATGATTATTTCCATGTACATACACATGCACATATCGAGAAGAGAGAACGCAAAAGAATGTTCGCGAAATGATCACCGATCTGCTCTCCTTCTGCTTCCTCGTAGTTGTTATCGATTCGAATATCGAGCCCAGAGACTGGATAAGAGCAGTCCAGCAGTTGGAAATACTGCAGAAATATTAGCAAATAGTAGGTGAGAACGTATTGATAACACCCGAGAAGGGGCCGCGATATATGCGAGAGAAAGATGGGGAGGAAAATAGCTGGGATATCATTGTTATCCGCCTCTCATTCGACTATACATTAACGAATGATTATTGCCCTTCAGCAATAGCATGTCATTTCAGAGCACAGACAGACATATTGGAAAATGTTCATACTGGACGTTAATGACATTCTTCGCCGTCTAACTATATAACGTGTAATTACAGTCCGTGTCACTGCGAGAATAACAAACTTTTTTGCTTTGAAATGGACGTTGTTGGGTGAATATTTTACGGATAGGCACTGGCTCTACCATCAGAGCGGAAGTCATCGGGGATTAAATTCAATTTACGGGTAAACACATGCGAGCAGGATGTTCGCATCGAAGGATCGTGCAAACGGAAACTTTAAAATCAATCTGGAATTGAAAGATCGTGCAAGCCAGACATAGCTTTCCGTGTGAATTCCTTCGACCAAAGGGTTTGATCATTCGATATTCACCGCGTCCAACGAACCCAAACGCGCTCGCGCCTAATTGCAAAGTTGGCGAAAACAAGAAGTATCTGGCAAACACGGAACGGGTAAATACAGTAGGGCTCGTTTGTTTAAGAGACGGAGGAGTGGTGTGCCATCTCTGATTCTCCGGCATAATGGACGATCTCGGGCAAGAAAGCGAGAAGCGGGGGAGGAGGTGGAGGAGGAGTGCGAAGATGGGGAGAAGAAACAACTAAAGGTAGAAAGGTGCTCCTTCGCGGAGAGCAAAAGTAAGAGAGAAAAAAAGAAAGGAGACTTGTTTGCAGGTCATTATAGCTTGTCAAAGGGGCAAGAGAAGATTTCACTGTGTTTTCGGTAGCTGACCTCTCGCTAATAAAACAGAACTTGCCGGAAGGATGTGTTCTGAAATAAAGCGCCCCTGGCATCATCATCGCCAGGGTTCGTCTCGTCTCGCTAATTAACGTCCGCTTGCACGAGATGATAACTCCATCTAAAGTGACTACGTTTATTTCTTTTGGTCTCCTACCACTTCTTTTTCCTTTCTTTTTTTATTTTTTTTTTCTTTTTTTTTTAGCGGAGCCTTGTTGGCAACATTTTTCCCGCCAGTCTCATCGCGTCTCTAAAATCCAAACAGAAAGCCTCATGAATTTTCTTTTAGTCTTAACGCTCCTCCAGATTTAATCCTGTTTTTAACGCATTAATTTTTGATCGTGCGCTCGATTAGACCGTGGACTTGATTAAATTTTTTTCCACGGCGGATAGATATTAAAGCCACACGCGCGCGTGAAACTTCATAAATCTGAACAAATGGAATTTGCCCACTGCTCTGGCTTCTCCAGCCGCCGACCATCCTCCCTTTTTGTTTACGGAGAAATATTAACGCGAGTTACAGCTTTCCCTCGGTACTTTCACGGACGCTCGAGGATTCTTTGATTAGCGATTCTGATTGCAGGAACGCGGCAGGTCGCGGAATCTACGTTTTGAATTGGGTACGCCGTAAACCGATCATGAATTTATGATACTTCATTGCTCGCGGGAACGCGTACGAATTCACGAAAGTATTTCCGCGATATATCCCGGTTATCCTGCACTCCTCGTCTACCGCCGCCTCTTTTCCCTATCACAATATGCTTTTGCCTCGTCACTGAAATTAACATTTTAATTAAGAGCATGCTAGAGCAAACGCGCTGCCAACCATTCTATAGTAGATATTAACCTCGTCAGCTATTTTAGAAGACGTTACGAAAAAGCTTGGGAGGCAAAAGTTCAATTTAATATATACGTTACGATTCTCATTGAAACAAGATATGCCATATCTTGATTAGCTTTATTCAAAGATTAATTCCTTCAGCCTTGAATTATAAAGCTCGCGTTACGTAACTAACTCGCAGTTTAAACGACTCATTGTCGCTCGTATAAATAGCGTTCGATGGAGAAGCAAGAAAAAGGGAATAATTAATTACGGCAGGCTTATCGCGTAAAAAAAGTGGACAGGAGATTGTTAATTACTGTGAACAGAAGTGTGCGGTTTGTTCCAAGCGCACCTATGGGAATTATTCCGTAATTCGTACAAAGAGAATTCACAGCACTCTGTTGTTTCGATTCGCATTACCCAATGTGCACAGCGATACTGTGTGACCCAACCGGACGCGGTTTTTGAGCGTTTGATTTGTTAATTAATAGAAACCGTTTGCGACTGCATTCTACTACAAGCAACATAACATTCGGTATCGAACGAGACTGCATTTCCGTTTTAATTACGTGTCAATAATCTCTTTTTGATGCTTATTAAAACAATTTAGAATTTTATTTGAAAACTTGTAACATATTTTTACGATCATAAAATAAGATTATAAAATGTTTGCAGCCTTGAAATTATGATACTAGAGAATTGTGTAAATTAACATACTTTATCCTGTATGTACAATTTTATTTTGTAATTTGTAATTTATACAATATGTTAAGTACATTTGTATTTAAACGTAATTTATTGTATGAATATTATCTTGATTAGTATTGATTTTTTAAGCGTATCTATTATCATAATTAATTCCAACGAATAGAACAGGAAATGTAGCAGTAAAATTTACGCGTGTATGTTAATACTGCGCTTTGCTATAAAATACCATCAAGTCCGCACACGAACAACTTTCTGTTTGTGTAACCGAAGCGAGCCACGATTAAGCCTGATATATTGCTATTTATATATCAGCAAAGTCTAATCTAATAGCGTGCAAATATATCTTAAGACAATTCAGTGCATAAACCAACAACGTTATCGGCTAAACATGATAGAATTCCGTGTACATACAATCTTCTGAGAGAAGAAAAGCAAGCATTATTTCAGGATTATTAACGACTTTAAGCCGCCATCAGAATATTCTGCGTTTTTCTTGCAATCTACGACATGTAGGATGATTTGCAATCGTATATTGAAATCTCGAGAATTGCCTTAATTACTTTACATTCGTTCTAAACAATCACGTGAGTATCGAATGAATTATCATAACTTAACAGATATCGAATAATATATTCGTATCGTTCAATACTGCCGTATTAAATCATAAAACGGTATTGAACGATCAAATGACTAAACGTCACTGCGATATTTTCTTCAATTCGTTAAAACTCGGGAGGCAAACGCCTGAAGTATTGACACGCAATTAAGATTCGTTCGGCATAAAACGGACAAGGCTTGATTTATTACAAAATGCAAGAAACGAGGAAAAAATATGTAGTCGGATTAGAATTGGTCGATCAACACGTTCCGGAACCCGTTCATTACTTATTTCAGACGTCTAGCGAGATCTTATTGATCGTAAAGTTAGGACAGTTAATTGTCATTCACTTTGCTTGAACTTTAAATGAAGCTTCAGCCGAGGTTCCCATTGTTTTCGAGCATGAAGCTCGAGTATCACTGTCGGTTATCGCGAACCTGGCATCGAGATAAGTTTCCCTGTTGCAAAGGAATGGGGACTGACGCATAAGCGTGGGGAGAGCGAAACTCAATAATTATGCCATAGCTAGAGAACGAATTATCTAGCTGTGTTTTCTTGACGTACAGTTCCATTAGAAGAGGCGAACGGCTCGTTAAGAAAGTTTTCATTTCCACGACGTGCACTCAAGACTGCATTCGATTGTCTGTCCTCGTGTTCGTTCTACTGAATGAACTTTAAACAGCTTATTCCCACCTCCAACTTTGTTTCTGAAATCATCCACGTCACTGCAAATATTGACTATCGCGTTATTCGCTTTCCTAAAACCAGTCCCTAATTTGTCGATGTTTAAACTGGTAACTTTGGAAACGAGATTTGTCTCCGATTTCTACACTACGTAATCCAAGATATTCCATATTTCTGTGGAGACATTCTTCGATAATAATAACGTCTGTAATACGATCCAGACGTTACGGCGTTGGTCGCTACTTCTACTTTCTATCGAATTAGATGCATGAATGCAATCAGACAATTAAACACCAATTACTTGCCAACGTAAGTGTATACTACAGCTAAGACGTTGCGTGAACCTTAACCCTGTTCCAAATGATAAAACTTTATCTTATCATCTCTTCAATAGTAGTGAAATATAGAGTTTACATCAAGAAAATTTTGTACGATTTAAGCTACAAATGTAATGTTTAAATAGCGAAACCTAATTTTCAATTGATATAACACTTGCCTTAAAAGGATATAATATTTTTATCAATTCCAAAAAGGTATGTAATGAATCTTTTTCATCTCATTAGCCCTAATTTAAGTTCATTACTTCATATCGGAAAATCTAAAAACCGCTCGGTTCTGCCATAAGCGTAAATAAAGCCTGATCGCAATCGGATAGAAGAGAGGTGTTTTATCGTTAGCCTGAGTCATCTAAGATCACCTATAGAACAGATTAATTAACTAAAGACGTGGAAGGTGTTATGAAACGAACTATAGGACATTTATGCGCACTACACTACCGACTGACCTACGCATCGATTATGATGTGCGACAGAACGGCGTGGAGGAACGTATGTTAAAACGAGAAAAGGAATGCAGCGTTCGAAGGAGGGGATCGTGAATTCACAGTTGTGCTCGATCAGAAACGAAACGCGCATGCGTGTTGTTTCGTAAAGTTGTCTGTTACGTTGGAGCAACTCGAGAGAATCAGAAAATTTTGTGTAACCGTGTTCTCGTCGACGTCGATCATCGTCTTCTCAGCGATACTCCTTTACCGACAGTTTCAAACGATCATCGGAAAAAACGACAAAGTGTTTACGTGAACCGTAACAGAAATTGACTTCTAGTTCGTTTACACTCGAGACTGTTTACAGTCGTATATAACAAAAATGTAAGACTCACGGTTTGTCAGGCTGTGATTTACGTGCCAACATTTCCGCTTTTTGGATCTCCTCGGCCCGTGTCACGCTTTTCGTCCTCCTTAACCTCACCTTCGTGTCGTTTTCATGCTCTATCGTCATGTTGGCACTCTGCGACGAGGGACAAGCACCACGCGCGCTCTACGCTATGCAGGGATTCACACACAATCGTATACAAACTCACACGTGCGCAATTAACTCGGTGAGCCGACTCACACTTCACGTTTACACTAAGAGAAAAGAAAGCGAAACCGAACAAAAACTGATCGAAATAAAACGTTTACTTTCACTGATGACGCGATAGACCTGATGGGGATTTACAGATCGAACTGTAAGATCCTATAGCTCCACCTGGTCTGTTTCACCTGCAAAGTGTCGATATAGCTAGACCGGTATACTTAATCTCTGGCGTTTTTATATAGTCAGACCACACACGCGATCGTGTTTACGAATAGACAGTCACGGTGATACTACCGGCTTTCATTGGCCTTCTCGGTCCGTTGTGTATTTATCTTTGTCTTCTATAGATAACAAGTAGTAGTAACTACGCTTTTTCATAGGACCATTTCTCGATCACGTTCTCTAACTTGAATGTATTTTTTAATATAGAGGGCATGAGTGTTTTGCTTTTTTTGGCGGGTTATGCAAGCTCCTTTCAATTTGTTTTCTCTTGGTGGGTTATGCAAGTTTTTCACAATTTGTATTACCTGTATTAGGGAAAAATAAAAGACGAATATTTTGAGTAAAGAAAAAAATAAATAATATGCAGACATGTTTTCCGGCCTTGGCTGATTATTATCGTGTAGCTTGGTAGAGGGAAGGTATTAAATAAACAATACGATTAACTAAGATGAATTTGAAGTGACTAACAGGAAAAGTAAATATACCATGAAATGACGCAGTATAAATTCTTTTTACATGACTAACCAGTTATAGTGTGATACTTCGTAGTGTCTGTAATGTCTCCTACATAAAAGGCTGGATAGCCGAGGAGCGTTCTAGTATTTAGAGCGTGTGCAACTCGAAAATTATATTCGCAAATCACTCTGCCACGATCTGTCGTTCTTAAAAAATTAATGTCTGTTTTTAAAAACGGACTACACCATAAATGGACCGTGCTGAACGTATTTATATTTTAGCTAGCTTGCAACAATTAGATGGTCCAGATCATCCTTCTCAAAAGCTAGACAGTTTATACAAAATGCTTTGCCAGTTTTTGCTTTATCAGATTGCCGTAGCTGCTTTGTCACGAACAATTACCTCGTTGTCAGTTGTAGCACGATTCATTAAACATACTGTGTAATTGTGTCCTGACTGCGCTATGTAATTTAACTTCTTCAAGGTTGTAACTTTAAACGCAAACGCGCTCAAGCAGCTTCACAAATGTTCCCCTTTCTCCGGTTCTCGCCGGTGAAAGAAGCTGCTCTTACCGGCTCATGACATTTAAGACGCGAACTTGACGCGAATAATTAGGTAATTACTTATAATCTTTAGAGAAAATCTCGAGGGCTTAAACGTCAGATGAACGCGCGCACGCTCTGGACGCGTCCATTTTTGCAGTCGTTTGGATAACAGCGAATATAGTCCGCAATTAAAATGGATAATTACCGTGTATCGTAATCCGGCTTTACGGGTTGAAACTTCGTATTTTGCAGTGGTAGTTACAATTTGATGGCATTTTTGTTCCTCTGTTTTTCGTAATAAAACATAATTCCCTCACCTGTGTTTTCACAATCGAATAAGGAAACCAATGATGTATCGTTCGTTGCTTCCTTTGAATATTCTGAAATTGAGTATTTTAAATGAGAAAAGATATATATACAATATGTACAAAGCGAATAATTGAGGGAGAGGGATTTTATATTAAATATGCTCGGTCAGAAACGCGATGGCTTAATTACAATTCGATTTAGATTCGTTAATACATATACATATTTTCAAATTATCAAAGAAAATTATAATTGTTGATAAAATAACATTTATTTTTGCTCGTACTCGCTCACTGCTGTCTCTCCACGAATATCATTTCCAGGAATATAATATCACCATGGAAAATCGTTAAAAATGATTTAATGAAATTCATTCGTGTTCACGCGGTAATTATCTTGACAAAATATCCATTAAGACTTAAGATATCGCAAGCTTTGCTTTTTGAGTTTGCCAATTGGGAGAAACCCCCTCTCGCTTCGTCTGCATCTCCGTGCCGTGGAAACCCGGGAACTCCAATAAACGGTCGAAAGTTTCGGAGTAAATAAACTGGTGGCCAAACACGTGAGACAATTTCGCGTGTCAATTACGCGACTCTTCGAATCCTTGACTTAGCTGAAGGATCATCGAACTCTGAAAAGACGAGGATAGACACCAGTTGGAAGAAAAGCTAATTAAAGTGGCGTATTCGAGGGCGGAAACCCGCAGATCCACGACAAACGCACAGGAAATCCGTCCCTTTAAACATCCCTAATGCCACGATGCATCCACTTCTGAGGATTCACAATTAAGCGCGTCTCTTGACGAGCATCGTCGTGAAACGCTATCAAGCTCGTTACTAATTATCTTCAGCCACGATGTATCAGAGCTCGCGAAGCGGAATGTTGCCAAATGTAACCACCTCACGTCGCCAACTGTAACAACACTTTCACGTTACATAATACATTCGTTTCAAACAAATTCAATAGTCTGACGTAAGGTAGTTAGAGGCAGTCGATTCATTTTTCAAGCTTAATTATGAGCAGTTCAATTTTAGATTTGCAACTCAGGGAATGATAAGTATAGGAGTTGCTAAAAAGATAAGGAGGATAACATTTTTAAAGAATGAATCACGAACTTTCTCTTTTCTGTTGTTTATTTTTTTACATTCTTAACCATAATAGAAACAGTAAATTAATAAACACCTATACACAATATGAATAAATTACGAGCATGGTGGCGACGAACAAGTAATCATTAAATACTTCCTTTCATTCTTACAATCAAGGAATAATGTGAGAGATACACCGAATTCATAGGAATTACTTATGAATGACGAGAGATTGGGACCGAAGCGGATATTTATACTGGAATATCAGGAACGAATGAGAAGCAATTCAGAGAATACATGTGGAGATTTGACATGCATAGTGTTACGTGCGCTTTTGGCAGCACGTGGTAAGAATGTGTGCTGTGCAAGTGGAATTTTTAGGAATGCGATATGATCCAGAAGCGAGGGAGAGTTCTGCATAAATGATTACAGAGTAGAGGAAATTGAGAACTATCGTTATTAATTCGCCAATAAATACAGTTGCCGTTATTTCATTTTATATTTTCTAATAAAAGTCTACCAGCAATTCAACGTTCCTACAGTAACAAGCGCGTTCCGTAAAGTTAGAGCTCAATTAAATTCGGCTGCACTCTATCAAAACACATTCTCCTTGGTTTCGTTTATCACGCGAATGAAATACAAGCTAGCCAATGAATACAATGAGCCGATCGTGTGTTTGCTGTACCTAACCGCAGCGAATTTAACCTGCACTTTAGGCTGAAAGGGAACAGCTTAGCCGCGAAAGCTAGCGCGAATATATTGGCACGTACGAACAGTAAGCAAAGTCTATATTCATTCTCCGTTTCGCCTCGTTTTCCACCCGTACGCCGACATGTACATTTCGAATAGCCGTTTCCATGTAGGGAGAGCGAGATACAGGCTGGAAGGAGGAAAGCCGTACCAGTCGTTTACGAACTCCCTTTATGGCCAACCACGGATATTACTGAGCACGGTGGCAAGCACGTTACTCTACATACGTAGTTACACGTCGACAGGATCTCCACAGACATCTGCCGACCCGACGGTAGAGCGGGTTTCCAGGATTCGGCGGCAGCGCTTATACTCGACAGGGCCCTTTTACTGGCCACTTTGCACCGACCGCGGTATCTAATATCCTCGGGACAGTGTCCTCGATTTTAAAAAACCCTGTCACGCAACGACCGTAATAAAAGGGACACAGGAGTGGGAAATGGGGAAATTCTGAAAATTGTGCGGAGGGCAAAAAGCGGGGAAAAAGCGTCGTTACCGGGATGTTGGTGAACGTGCAGCCTCTGTGAAACCATGGACAAGTCGATTAAACGATACCTAGCGCGGTCGAGTCCCCACGGGAGATCTTCTCTGGCGACGCGTTTTAAAATTGCACTACGCGCTTCTCCCGTCTCGCTGAACCGCCAGAAAAAATAAGCTACGGTTTATCTTTCGCAAGAATAGCACGTTTCGCGCAGGTTCCTCGACAGAAAAAAGGGAAAAAGGAATTTACCAGTACAGAAGTGTGATTTTTATCGAATGATCGTTCGATGCTGGAAAACGTCATTGAAGGTGCTCCGAAGGGTGTAATTCTCGGCGCCAACCCACGACGGCTACAAAGAAACTAGCCTTGTAACGTTTCATGTGACGTGATCCCGTTATCTGGCTACTAAGCGGTTCGTTAAACGTCTTTCACGAGCGTCTCGAGTAGATCGTCTTCGAGAACGACCGTACCTATCGTCGCGGTCGTTTACAACCGATTACGTGCCCAATGATCTCGCGTGATTAAACGTCACACGCGAAACTCTTGTAAAGAGGAATAAAAGCAGCGAATAGTAAGTTGAACAGCATTGATACGATCTGCCCGTGTTCATACACAGTTCGATCGTAATAATCGAACGATAGCGGTCAAAGTCCCGATCACGCGGAAAAATGTTGCGACTAAAATATCCTCTACGTCGTAGCATCATACAGCATCGATCAAACAAACGTTTCGTTTATAGCGGAAAGTCGTGTAAATTTCCAGTCTATGATCATTTAAATTTCGAATGGTAAAACAAGAAAAGTTGCAAAATCGTATTAACGATTATCATCCTCGCGTGTACAGGAAATTGCAGAAGTTGCCCGTACAGTCTCGCAAACATCTGTCAACGTCGAAACGTGTCTGGATTCCATCGAGCATCAAGTGGCATTCCTTCTTTCCTTTCTATTCATACGTCAGTCGCTCCAAAGAAAAGGAGGATCGGCGGAACTTCAACGGACCAAGAGCCCGTGTACGAAAACTTTCGCAATATTGGTCGAAACATTCCCATCCTTGTATTATTGCCTTCTTGTTCTGTAAACCAGCACCAAAATAGATTCGGTGACCGACTGTATGCGAGATTCGCGCTTTGTATTCAGAAACGGTGTCGTGCAACGTGGCATCCGGCCGCGCTCCTTACCACGTTGTCGAAATACTCTCGATACCTAAACTTGTCCCTTGATGTATCGTTATTGACCTCGTGGAATTGCAAATGATCGTACCTATTCGTCGTTCGCCTACTCTTTCGCGAATTTCACGTCCAAACTAAATGAAAGAAAAAAGAAAAAACGAGAGAGGAAAGAGAAAAACGATTCCGGTGGAGCGTTTTGCGGTGGAGTTCACCGGCGGGTTGGAATTTATTTTTCTGGGATCGAATTCCCTCGAATGGAGCGAGACAGCGTTAGCGGACAGTTGTTTCTTCGCGAAATTAATTCGAGCCCATGGGATCGTGGTAAAGGGCCGAACAAGCCCGCAGGACGACTATATTTCAAAGCGCTGAAAAGCTGCCGATACAATGGCACAGACGACGTCCAGCCACACCAGTACTTGTCTCTCCTTTGGGCTACTAAATAAATTAGACTCAGTCACGCCCAATTGGAGTTTCGTGTACGATTTTTCATGGAAGCCGTGCTACCGCTTAGCGGGATTCATACACGCTACACACTCACATCGGCTCCAATCGATGTATTTTTACATGGAGCTACACGTTTCAGTTTTCACGATTTTACACAACTACCGTTCACATAATTGTGTATATATACGATCTTGGGATCGTATCAAATAAATGGATGTCTAGTTGGTATCTTCGTATTTCTGAGTATTCGTAATACGTATATGTACATATGTATACAGATACGTATACGCGCGTATTTACCACGCGAGCGAACGATATCCGAGGAACGAAAGGAAATGGTCCTACTATCCGCGAGGGATTTGAGAAATACGCGAACGCATACAGAGCGAACTGTTACCGCAAATCCACCGATTGAGCTTTCGCTGAAAGTCTGCTTATGGGGAAGAAGCACAGACAGCCCTCCGTTGACTGAACTATAACGGGAGAAATCTCCTTCGGACTGTTTCACCTCGGGGGCGAATGTAAATTTCGCGTAAACCCTACGGTAACAGGTTCATTTGTACGAGAAACGCCGGACGAGAATAAGCGAATAACCGCGCGAATGAAAATCTTTGCTGCATCTCCGGTGAGAATTTATTACATTGAATGCGCCGCTTCTTTATGCGAATGAAAATGAAAATTAGACTGCATGCCGGTTTAATCAAGCTGTGACTAATTCAGGAGTCATTGGTATCTCTCGCTTTCATGTTGTTTCTTAATAAATACAAACTCTACGAATCCAATTCTTAACTTGCATTTTTATACATATGCCTCTCGTACGTGTAATCGAAATAAAGATTTATCGTTTTCTCTAGATAGCCACCAAGTCCATGTAATCTACGAACAGAATCCGAGTAACAACCTAATTTAAGTCGTTTAAGACCAGGTCGTTCGGTATGTCGTTGGAAAGAAAGATAGGTAAGAATGTGGAATCCAATCAATCATTATCGTTAATCCATCGTCTACGTTCGAGAAGGAGATCGGTTGTTTGCAGGCCTGGCGTGGCTTAAGGATTGCACTAAGGGCTGAGGATGTGCGGTCTGAGTCTTAGAGCAATGGAGGGTGCGGCTGCCTGTAGCATGATCCTCCCTAAGCCGAGGCTAAGAGGCTATTAGTTAGCTCTGCGAGCAGCGACGTAACCCCAAAGACTAACACGGTACTTACACCTTCCTGCTTCGTAGAGATCGCAAGATATTCAACCAACTAGTTCCCATAGTATGTTTGCACATGGAAGGTGAAACTGGCGATATTCGGAGAATAGCGTCGCCGCGCAAGATCAACGATAAGAAATTAATATTATAACAAACTTCACGAGCATCGGTTCCAGTGTTCGCCGCCAAGCAATTAGAGATACAATCAACTGTTCCCGGATTACATGTAAATGAAGTCTCAACGGAAGTACTTGGTCGGATTAAATAAATTAATTCAAAGAGAAAACAAAAAAAAAGAGAGAAAGAAAATCGGAATAGTGATTCGGCGTAATTTTCTTCACAATTTTCTTTTTTCGTATCAGGTTCTAAGAAGTCAACGGATTTTGAAGAAGAAGAGAGTAATCGGATAAAGTTACAGGAATTATTCACACGATTTAGCAAAGAATTTCGCATTTTATTCGTGTTAGGTATAAATTACATGAAAATGGAATGTATTTTGATGGGATGAACATTATTATTAGTGGACAAATTATCGAGGAGCTACGCATTATGCACAGACCCCGTAGAAGTCCATCGTAAGCATCTAATCTTGCCCTTTGACCCTCCTCCCCGTAGCGTTTAGCCCATACACCCCTTCGTACATCAGGAAATCTCCGCAAAGCCGATTAGTAGTCAGAGCACGTCCGTTATTAGCCATTCGGCCGGATGTGGTCTAAAACTACTAAAATCTGAATCGATCTCAACGATCTAGAACGACCCTCCTTGCTAATTTATAGAGCGTCACAAGCTATGTAACAGACTGAAACTTTTTCCTCGGGCAGCTTACCAAATTTTAATGGAATTTTACAAACTAATTAAAGATTCAATTATAAAATAATTAGAAAATTACACGTGTCGTTAAAAAAGTGTCTAGTATCATTTCATCATTAAAAAATTATTATCGCATTATCTTCCTTTGAACCCTGAAATGGCATAATGCCACAAAGGTGAGACAAGAAAAAGAAGAGTAGAGAAAACGATGAAAATACGAACGAGGCTAGAATCTAGATTGGATAAACAAATTTCCCATTATACACATATTCTAGACAATCATAGTAGGCTCGGGTTATGTAAAAAATAAAGTACAAATGGCACAAAATAAATGCCGAAATGGCTAGCTCGCGTGCGACTGCAAATGGATCTGAATTAATTAAATTAATGTTCAACTGTAGCCGGTAGCAATGCCGGGTCATTGGAACCACGATCAAACCCATACACCGTACGAAATGGTATGGTACTCTGGGGATGCGTAGCTACCTCTTTGTTATCCAATTTTATTCTTTTAATCTTTTTCACGGTGCAATTATTTTGTCTCTACCAAAAAATACAGAAGAAAATCTCTCCAATTTTAAATATTTTATGCGTCGTTTTATCGATATTTGGGACAATGTAAAACCATAAAAACTATTCAATGAACTTCTTTGCCATTGGATGAGTTTGGTTTGTAACGAGGAACAAAAACGAGCGTGAACGAAATCAATAGTTGTTGCTGATTTTCAGCACGTACGACAACAAATTTTCGAACTTCCCCCCCCCCCTTTCGCTGCCGATGTTGCGAATATTTGCAAAAGCACGTTTAGCAAGAATACCAGCGTTGCACCGAGAAACGATGATAAGGGGTGAAAACCGGAGGACGTTAAGTTTAGAAACAAGCACGATCGTAAAAGTTGCAAACTTGAAGCTGCGCTGGTCGACGAAGCGAAAAGCGGACGAGACTGGTACTAAATATGAATCATAAAAGAAGCATAAAGATAATTGTATGCTAATAGGCAGAGCGTATGCGCCACGTCGCCCAGAACAGCTCAACATCTCCCGTTATTACCTACGTAGCTGCGTTATACCACCTACACACACGAATCTTCAATGTTTCTCGCCGTACAATTTCTGTGATACGACGTTGACACGAGCTAATTTCATGTGATCAAGTTTTGCGAAAGGAGCCATGCGGAAAAAAGAACATATAACCTGTTATACCTTGTCCCCATTTCATTTAAGAACCATTCTTTCATCTTTTTATTTTATATTTGCTTTCATCTTCTTCTATAATACTTTTGATGTTGATGATCAAATTCCTTTATGATACACTATTTTTTCTTGCTACTTTCAACTGTATTAAACTTCGTTTTAAGCTGATTGAACGATCATTAATAGAATAATAGAGAAGGTACTAAAAATAAATCGAGCAAACTGATTTTAATCCAATTTAATTCAATTGTTCATTCAAATTATTCGAACGATCAATTTCGCTGAAAAGGTCATTCTCGAAATTGTAGAAAATTTCGATGGAACCGTGCAAACTTCCAAACGAGTTCTCGAATTAATATATCGAAAAAAAGAATCAAGAATTGAATTTATTATTCCGAACAAAATTCTCAACTACCAACGAATAATTTGCTGTCGTCTCTTAAAGTCAGGAGAACAATGAAAAAGTTGAGAATAGAAAGGAATGGATAAACGAGGCAGTGACCGGGAATGTGTGGAGTGTGGTTTTTCACGAGCTCGTGAATTGAGAACCGGAAAATCAAGAAGGATCTTCTTGACCGTGTCGCCGACTTTTACAGTCGATCGTCCCGAGAGCTTTTACGAGCCTTGACGAGAAAGTACCGTCACGATGTGTAAACCATGAGCCTTTTCGACAGCCGCTCGAGCCTTTGAAGCTCTCCTTTTCTTTCGGCGTTGAACCTAAAGGAATGGAAAATGGAGCAGCCAAGGACAGCCTTGACAATATTCCTTTCAAAGCTCGAGAGTAGCTTTTAAACAAGCTAACTCGAATATTTTCAAGCGGTTGAATATCAGCCTCCAAGATTTATTTGGTAATACTGTTGTAATAAAATGAAAAAGTACTGAACGAATAAGTGATATTATTCGTTAGTCAGAATTTAACGATGCAAGTTTAGAATGAATTTGATAAAAATACTAAGCACTTATACAGAGTACAAGAACAATAACAGTTAGATAACAAGCGACCCTTTGTCTCGCCGCAAACGATCCAGAATAAGGAAGGTACCTAATCGAATTTTGCAAAACTTGTTATGAACTGATTTGCCACGGTGCTTCCTTTGAAGGTGCACTCGCTTGCAAAATACCGAAGTGAGAACCGCACAGACAATTAAAGATGAACAATGCAACGCGGTACAGTCATTGATGTGCTCGAAGCTATGCCCGGGCTGAAGGTTCGGTCACCTGTACTTCCTCTCCGATTCACTGGCCGGAGAACCCTTCAAATTCCCGGGCTTAAGTTTCCGGCTGCAATTTTGTGTTCCGGCCGGAGTGGCACGAAGACAGGCACGACCGACTATAATAAAAGTAAGGTAAAGGGAAAACTGCCACTTTGTCCTCAAAGCGTGGTGCGCGACGTCACGTGCAACCAATAGCCACAGGCAAGCTTTATAGGAACAAACGAGGCCACTTTAATTTACGAAACTTGCTCGACATGCACGTCCAGGGGACATTGATTTACTAACGTACCAGAGACTAAGCGAAGTGATTCGACAGGAAAACCGAACAGACATCGGAGGATCGTGTGCGTGAGCTACCTACAAAGGATACTAGCGGCTCTGTGATCGGAAGCTGTCAATATTTGTCTATGTCCGGTAACCGAGTAGCGAGCGATGAACCGTAACGTCATCAATTATCTCTTACATACCACTGGTCAAGCCTGATGTCAAATTTCGTCTGTTTCCTGCCCCATGCACGATGCCACGATTGCAGACCTCACGTGCCACTATCCACCCTCTTTCCCTTCCCTCATTCTCTTTCTCTCTATCCCACCTATTCGCTCTCCATTGTCCCTCTTTCTACTTACCTAGAGAGTTGGCCAGCCAGATTTGAGTAAACCGATGGAAATTGTCTCTAGACCACCGAGAACAATAATGACCCGGTCGAAATTCCGCTTCGCTGGAAATTGCTCGGGCGGAATGTCGAGACCAGTCCTCCATCGTTGAATCGATACTTGGCCCGTATTATACGAGTGTGTTTCGTTCTCGACGCGTGGTAGCACTCGCTGACTCGCGCGAATATTCCCTCAGGGAAATCGGAGGAGGACAGGGACGTCGAGTAGAGATATCAGGTATTTCGTGGTGTACGATTTCAAATGATACGAGTATCGACGAACCACCTGGGACAACGTTTTCCGAAGATGGACCTGGATTTTCTTATTTCTTTCCGTAACGCGAGTGACCGCTACAAACTGGCTAAAACAGAGACAGCTTATGTGTTCTTATAGTCATTTACTGTTGAATTTGTTCATCATTATTATAGTTGAATTTATTCATTATTGTAATAATAAATTGTAACAACGATAGGAAGCAATATAATATATCTGTTGCTTTGAAAATAGATATATATATATTTCAGCTTTTATGGTCTCCAATTCAACTATCAGAGTAGACGAACTTAAGCTCTGCTTTAGATCCTGATCAATTGACATGAATTATCTGTGCACTAAATGTTACGCAATGTATCTAGTTTGTTGCGTCTTCTTATAATTTATGTTGCGCTTTATTTACTAAATTAACTACTACTGCAATTGCACAAGCCTCACATTTATACAAATGATTAATCACATTGATATGCTCTTTTTTAGCAACTATAGGAAAGATATGTCGCTGATACTACGATTTAATACGACAAGATTAAGTTTGAACACGTATAAGGTTGAAGACACGTTTAAAGGCACCACTGCCTCAGACAACGTTTGACATCGTTTTAAAGAATTCTGTGGGGTTAATACTCAAACAAATATAAAGCTAAAAAAATAAGCGTTTGGTGAAATGTTCAATCAGTCTCATAGACAACACGTACATAAGACATACCTGCTGTCTATAAAATACGTTACTGTTATATTTTCAATGACTTTCTCGTTAGCAAGTTGCTTTCCACAGAATTTCTGCAAAGACGAATCCTTTTAATATTGAATCGTGATATTGTCAGTTATCTCTTTTTCATTAACTACCGCAGCCACATCTCTTTTACTAAAGCGACTTCTGCGGAACGATTGACGGTAAAAAATGTTTCTTTTTTATTTCTATATAAATTAGTAAACTAACGTTATTTTGTACTTTCACCGATAACCTTGTTTGTAACACCTCTATTTCTTCATTCAAAAATTATCAAGTCTTTCTCTGAGCTCTAAAAGATATATTATATCCATATGAAAAATCCATTTATATAATTTGGTATTTATACGTTTGATAAAATAGTCTTCTAACTGATAACAGTGCAATAGATTAACTCATCAATCTTATTGGCTGTACAGTTATTGGGCAACAATATAAAAATTGTTAATTCCGTCCCTCCCGTGTATACTTTTGGAAATGGCACCGAAACTATAGTGAAGGAAATTGTTTCTCATCGAATCGTTTTATTTCATTTACAATCGTTCCATCGAAGATCTACATGACGTTAGTTAAAGAGATTGAAGCTAGCGTGATATATTAGCTATAACTTTGGTATCGACTGTGACGGAGGTGGCACTGTCAAATTTTGAAACTCATCGAACGACTTCTTCGCTACGTTTTGAATATCTTCCATGCCCTGTTTCGTAATATTCGTGATGTCATCGAATTGCCGACGCGTTTGATTGAGTAAGTCGTCTGTCGATTTTGCGGCAGTGGACGCGATATCTTTCACTTCTGATTGGAGTTTCTCGATGACCCATTCCACTGCTTGTCGTCCCTGAAACGGAATCAGGCGAAGACACATCGTTACCGTGCGAAAATCAAGCAATTTGCACCTGTGTATCGCAACTTCAGCATAATTAGCAAACTCTTACGAAATCTTTGCACATGAAGAGACCTGTAAGTATCTATCGAATAAATCATTGATTCGTTCTAAATTTAAAGTGCGTAAAGATTCTATAAAGAGCTCGAACTTGTATTGTCGTTCAAACAAAACTAAATTTATATACTGCGTGATACTTTGTTAAACAATTAAATTCAAAGCTACTAAAAGATAGAAGTATTAACCTTATTCGCGTTTTGTTCGATCGTTAGTGTCAGTAACCTTTCTAGATGGTCTATGAGCGGCACCCCTTGGATAGAAATTACTGCCTGTTGTGTTAAAAGCGTTGTCTCCGGATTCTCTGGATGTGGTGAATACGTGACTACTTCACCGACCGAAACGTGCTTCCCCAAGCTTATCTGCAAGCAAAAGAAAATAATGCAAACTGCACATAGAACAATTTCTCGCAATTCTTGTCATTAGATGCTGAAAGTCTCTTATTTCAGTTACGTGTTCTTGTATCCATCGCGTGTTGTACAACTCGCGGGGTTAGCAACCTTCAGATAGATGGTTAGCCAACATTATCGAGATAAAAGGTTTCCACGAAAGTGACGCGGTGCCATGAATAATCGATGCCACGAAATAAAGGCTGGCAACGGGTTCGTGATGGCCCTTGTGACTGAACAAAATCGATGTTCCGTTGACCATTTAACCGACGTTGCATTTCGAAGTCTTTTAAAGATTCGTTATCCCGTTCACTGATCGTTAAATAAAACATTCGTGCGCGTTTTAGAATTATTCAAAAGACATCGGGTTCTCCATTCTTTCCTTTCACGTTGCAAACGTAATGGCACGTACACATGTACAAATGATAGTACAGATGTAAAATAAATGGTCACGATTTCACGGTACCCGTGTGTATCGTTTAACAGCATATATGGGGGATGTAACTATATCACGGGGTTTCTACGAAACCGATAAAGAACCAAAGTACAAACGTCTAATGGTCTGCTTTTACATTGGAAAAATTGTTATTACTTATGCTCTATTATGTTATTACATATGAAAAGAGCCTGCAAAAACTTCCATACTAAGTAATCATAATGTTCGAATACGAGAGTCAAAACAAGAGTACGTCTGGCAAAGAATCGTAATCAAAGACGAGCCCAATGAGATATTCGCGTGTTCTACGTTCCTCGAGTTCACGAGTACGTGCCGACAATGAACACGTCTGAACGGTAACGACAATGATACGCCCACCACTTCGAAAATTACATCATTATGAGCTCCATACGACTCGTTCGCAGCAGTGCAGCTTGAAGCACTGTGGCCGCGGAGCTGGAACAATTGAATCGCGGGGGTGCAATACGTTTCACGGGGGAATTAACGCCCGCGGCACATTGTGGATCCACGCTGATCGAGATAGAGAGACGCGGTTCTCTATACCCTCCGCCATATTGGCAATCAGTGAAGTCGACTGTGTTACATCGCGCCCAACTATCCAGCCACCGTACGCTTCGTAGTCTCTCCAGCCCCCAATCTTGCGCTGCCATCGCCCCTGTACAATTGCAAGAGGTCAAAAAATTAACGCCCCGCTTCAACTAGCGTTTCATCAATTACGCGGATCGAGGTTTAGGGAAAATGCGAATGGCTTAATTCGTCAGCCATCGGGGAATCGTTATTGAGACGCGTTCAACGCTGTCGAATACAGTTCTTTGTTCTCGCCATCGATAGAACCTCTATTGACGTTACACGAGTGTTATACACATCTACTTCTATCTCTCTTGTTTTGCTCTCTTTTTATCCTGCTCGTTATTTACTCGAAAATACGGACGATTGTATAATAAAAGAAGTAAATATCGAGAACGATTTTTCCCTTTAATCCTGATAAAAGTTACTTGGCAGAAGCTCGGTTCACTCGAGGGAATTTTTCCAAGTCTTGCACGCGGAGCTGCGATTTTTATGCAGGTTGAGAGTAATTTTCTCGCGGAAACTACGAGAACGGTGTAAATAGAATTCTTTTCAGTGGAGATAATTAGCACTTCGCGTCTCTCTTATTATTTAAACGTTTCAAGAACATTGGTTCGGAGATTCTGCTCGGTGTATGGGAAATAAAGAAAGACGAAGAAAAAGAAGACGAGGAGACTATAATTGGAAGGACGGATGGTTTCATTGTAGCTTCCGTAACAAGCGACTCTGAACGTGATAAAGGCGTGTTTTTGAGCGCGGTAACGAGAGCATGCTTCCTACCTTTACGCGAACTGAAATCATCGTGATTAGACGTCAAATAAAAAATCTTTTGTTTCCCTTATTTGCTCATTCGAGATCCAAGATCTCAACGTACTTGCATAACCTAACGCGCATAATAAATTTATAATCTTCATCGAAATCGTGTAGTAGCTTCTTCGTAATCGTACCCTTAATAAGTTCCATTTGAAATATAAATTTCTGAGAAAAATGAAAATCCACTTTGAGCTCAACCTACTCTCGGGAGTACCTTCGAAACATCGACTCTTTCTTCAACGTCACAACAAATCCCTTTTCCATGGGGAGACATCGCAAGAAGAACTTTGCCAGAGAGATATTCACCCCTCTCTTCTGCCACAGCGTAATCATCTTTCGTTGTGTATCATCAGTGGCCCAACGAAAAGCATCAGAAGAGTGATGCGTTAGTATCGTCGCGAAAAAAATAGAAATAAAAATAAAGAAAAAAAGAACACGTGGAAAAGGTAAACGCCTGGCGCGCAATTTAATCCTATCAAGCGGACGATCGATCCCTCTTCCGGTCCTGGCGTCAACGACGAAGTAATTAATTTTCACTTTTTTTCGGCTAGGCTGTAGAGAGTACGAAAAGCGTACATCGTCGATCCTGTCTCCCCTACCCCGCGTCCGATCTAGTGCATCGGTTAATTGAAATTTTTTTCATCAGCCGCGCGTCGAAACCGATGTTTGCCAATCCCTCGGTCTCCGCAGCAAGCACGGCGTTTGCTTTTCATTTACCGCAGCGTTGCGGTATGGTCACGTTTAGTAGCGCAGTTAGGGTGAAAGTCGTTAACTAAAATCAAGACCGCGGTAAAAGAAAGGAATACACATCCGAGGCACGTGAAGCCGCAAAATTTAACGTAATCCTAATCACACCGAGCCTCCTATCTTCTTATTAAATAACTTTTTTAAGTCTCTTCAGATGCTTGAATCCTTTTAACCTAGAATCGGAAGAAACAGGGTAACGCCTCTCCAGGAAAAGTAAAGATTTCGCGAAAGAAGTAAACTCATACAGGATGTTAGATGAATTGAAAAAGTTCCAAGCCTATCAATCTTCTATTCCTTTTCTGATTTTCACTGAGATTACCAATTCGTACAAAGTAGCAGAATTAAACTTTCTTAATAAGGAAAATGTGTGGAACTTTTGTGAAAAGATCTAATCGCGGTTATAGAAGAAGAGTGTAAACTATCGTACAAACGCGTCCAATCAAGAATTCCCGTGATTCCGTTTCATCCTTCGTCGATATAACGAGGAGAGAACGAAACGGTAGACCAAGCTCTGTGAAGGGTCGTTGTGCGGGCTAAAGGACGTTCTTCAATGCGCACTCGCGAGTAATTAGCATCGCCGCATAATTGAGAGGACTTTACGGATCTAGCTGCAAGCAGCATTATTCGAGCCATGGTATGCTCCCAATTCGACCGTACCATTCGATGCCTCGAGAGGGTGCCATGGCCGGAAGCTCAAATCTAGCAGGACACAACGTCGGAAACTGAATCGACCTCCAATAGAGTTTGGGCCTCGGGCTTTCTCTTGCGCACGATAATCGCAGATTTCAGCGGATTTTGGGGAGATTCGGAATCGTGTGCTGACAAATCCGTATTAGATCGTGTAAACGGGAGCTTCCAGTCATCTGCTTCTGCAGTCGAATGGATACGCGTGGTTTCCTTGCACATTCGATTCAATTACTTGTTTCCACGTATATGTACATTTCTGAACAAATAGAGCTGCATTCCTAATCCGAATCGATACTCTCTGTGGCCATTTTGATTCATACTCGTGAAATATTCGAAAAGGCATGGGCGCAGACACGTATGTATCTTCCAGTGAGATTTTTACGCGTGACAAACTACCCGTGAAAATGCGTACGCAATACGCAACCAAACATTTTCACCCTCAACGTTAGCGCATCTGCTGTCGCGAGATCATTAATATCCATTCTGTGAAACTTTCCCAACAAGTCTGGTGGATCAGCTCGGCGGGAAACATTTCGATGGGAGCGTCGCGTGACAACACACAGTCGACAAGGGTTCAGAGGGATCAACGGGGTTTCAACCCGAAGCATGTACACGAGCATCGTACAACGCGCGAATCCCGCTAGTCTGAAGTTACCATTTTTCATTAAACTGGCCCACCGTCTCCGTGACTCCATATTTCAATCGATTCAAAAAATGCTGCCGCTGCCTGCTGCTATGTCCGTATATAAAAATACGTAAATGCCATGGCGGCGGACTAGTACGCGTTCTAGGAACACGTACCCTTCACGGCGCACATTCAGCCACGTACAATTTGTTGTTTTTATGATTTAGAGAGCCGCGAGTATAATAATTCAGTCGGTGGCACATTCAGTCAGCATCGTGCACCACCACCCAAATGCAACCCCCTCGAGATCTCCATCAGCAGAGTCCACGGGGAGTCCCCGAACACGACTAGGATACATCACCGATATACGCGTCCGTTATTAATTCTCGTCCAATGCCATCCCCTTCAGTCCCTAGTACCTAGCTATATACTTCTATCTCTACCGTGTCTTGGGTTTTCGCAGTCACACGCACGGAAATTCGTGGCAGGACGAAGGAAGGATCGTTAGAGAAAATACACGAGTCGTCGCTGATAAAACATTGTTCCGATTTACTTTGTGTCTGGCAACGTATTGCGGTAGACGCGCGGGGACGGAAATTCGATTGATCTATTGCCGTTTACTTTTCTACGATTTCGAATATGTAGAATCTATCGGGTCGTTTGTAAGGCTTTCGCGAATCCACTCAAACATTTTTTCCTTCCAGAGGTATCATTATGTTTTGATCGACTTCTACCGGTTCAATTTCCCGTATATCTCTTTTGACTAGCGATTCAAGGAAATCGTGCCACATAAAAAATACGATATATATGAATCGATAGAGTTTGTCATACCTAAACTTTCTAAAAAGTTAATCAGCTACGCAGGGATAATTGGAAGAACTCTCTTTAAAAAAATTGTTAGTGCAGGTTTATAATGAAGCTAACGCACGAACGAAGTATGTATATACACATTTTATTATTACCGTTTTTTTAATATATTATAATTATTATTATTATTATTTATTATTATTATTGTATATTTATATTACGCTTTGATTAAGATTTGCCGTGCGACACGAGTCCAATAAAAAATATTACTACCAGCATCCCCGTTGGATACATCAATGCACACAACAGCTGCAAAACATTTACGCAGACGTCATCGAGGTTGAAAGTCAGGCGCGCCATGCAACACGTTTTAAATAATAACACGATTAACTTAACGCGATCAAGCGTCATATGTTGCACGGATGCACTGTGTCCGTTTGATAATCTGATAATATCATCCATCCACCTGCACCACCGGGAGAATGTTTCATCGTTTTTTCTGCCGATCGGTTGTATTCATTGCAACGTGATTCCCCAGACGCTAACGCAGGCATTGTTTTAGATTAACGGTACGCGACTCTACAACGTCACAATATTTACAGTTCCGCTACTTCACGATCCCCACCAGAGTATCGAAACAACAAACCCCACCAAAGTATCGGAACAACAATCCCCACCAGAGTATCGGAACAACGATCCGACATCCAGTATCTCTTCAGGAGATCCATCTCTCTGCATATATCCCTGAATCCATGATCAACTCCAAAATATGCAACGACCGACCAGTAGTCTGACCAGTACATACCAGCAACACTAGAGAGACTCAAGCCCATTATGTTCAGCTTGAACTCGATGCATATGCGCCAGATGCATTTAGGTTCAACGATACGATGCCGCATTACGTTCCAAACGGCGGCACGATACGTATGCATCTCGTGTAACGTATGCAGCACGGCCTGCTGAGAGGGGGTAAATTGCTAAAAGATATCTCCCCCTTGGGATTCGACGGGGATAGGTTATAACCTGGCCCGGACTCTGCTCGAGCTTATGTGGAATACATTGCCTCTGGTACGCTTCTCTACAATGTTCGTTTGTCCGCGTGGTGCGTACGCCCTTCAATATTAGAGAGAACGTGGCTTGGTACGCGTGCGAGGATGCGAGCGTATCAACAGCGTGCTCGCACTTATACTCACCAAACAGGCCGAGCATAGAGAAAGCGTTGACATCCCGCCGGGAATTGTTCAATTTTAGTTAAAGTTCATCTCTAGCCCTCAGCGTGCAGAAAACGCGGAAACGCGTCCCCGTAGATTACGCAAGCGTGGGACGATCAGCGAGGAAATATCACACGACGCTTCCTACTGCTGTCTCACCTTAATTAGAAAGACGACAGCGGGAAAGAGGACGTCAAGGGTTGTGAACGTGGATGCCCGCGTCCTGCGTACTGTGTACAAGACGAACGACCCGCGTGACGAAGAAATTCCACGTTTGTATCGTTACTGGCAGCGCTATTTCACTGTGCATTGATGTATCGCACTAATCCATAAGTTCGTGTACATTTCCTTTAGTAACAGTACAGTCAAAAATTAACCAGCATGCACTCGAATGTGTCGGATCACGAATGGGTCGTTCTACTTCCCAGGATACGTCCATGTTTTTTATATACTCTTGCACGGTTTCTTGTTACACTTTTATATTCGTTTGTATGATGTTTAACAGTGGCATATTTTATCCGGAATCTCTACAATTACTTCTGGGAATTCATTGCAGCGGTACTGCATAATATAAGCTCCATTTTTTTTTTTAATTTATTACCTCCGGTCACTATACAGTAACGCTTCGAAATGTGTTCTGTTCTTAAATAATTAACCGTATTAAAGAAACCAGGCAACGCATAATGTATCCAAACATGCTATTTAGGCAATGAGCACGTATTGTGAGATCCGTGTTGTATCTCGTTTCACGATAGCTCCGTTTACGCTTTATACTTGATGTATAACGGCAAACAGTAGAGTTACATATAAAACAGCTGATAAATGGACAGCTAGTAGCTGCGCTCAGTGTTTCGCTGTTAATATTTACGTAACAAGTCAGCCGCGAATTTGCACATGCTTCAGTTCATATTTTAGTAAAATTTTCTAACGCAGATATTACCGAATTCAAAATGCTTTTTGCCGCATACGCTTCTTTCCAAAGAGAATCCCGATACTTCACGCATGGAAAACAAACACGCTTTTTTGCGCGCCAGTAAAAGCATCTCCGTGTACAAATTTGTGCACGTCTAAATACCCGATACTAAGGCTTGTTCGTGTATCAAGACTCGATAAGTAAAAACGATCGACACGACGGCAACTCCTTGTAGATGGAAAGGTTGCACTTTTTGTACAGAGCCATCTGCGGATCGTTCATCATACCTGTAATGCATCTAGCCGCCCAGTTTCTCCTTTTTTCCTTTTTTTTTGACCGAGGATCGAGCGAGGAAGCGAGCGAACGATCTTCGACGCGTAGCAAGAGAGCAATGCTTCGGTTCCCTTTCCTTCGCCGTTTTCCGCCCTGTCTTCCTAAAACCCTCCTGGCACGTCCCTCCGAAGAGACCACGAAGCTATGCAACTCCCGGTAATGCGCGCATCAATAACCTATCATATCCAACCTTCTAGATGCGATGCGATGCTATACGCCCAGACTCTACGATGTGCCGATCTTTTCGTGCTTGTAACTCGAGTAAATGTATCTACTACTCGAGCTACAAGCTCTACGCGTCCATAATTTTCACCGCGGTAAATATTTCCGTGAGAAAGAACAGGAAGACCGATGGTGACACTTTTGTTTGTAGTTATTTTTCAAAATATAAAATTACTCACGTATGTCAACATGTTTTTCAATTATACCGTGTATTACAAGTATACACGATGAGCATGGGTCGTCGAAAAAAACGGAGTGTAATGCTACAGATGAAATTCCACCAACCTATTTTCCAATTATTCTTGCTGATCTCGACTCGAATGGAATTGAGAATATATTGATTGTTCGATTACACGGGCACACGAGCAGCACGTGTGTATGCATTGCACTTTGTTCATCAAATTTATTTTCACTGCTCAAATGAATTGCTAATGCAAGTACGAAAAAGGAGTAACCATATCGATGGTGTGAAACATTAAAATGCTCGAATACCAACGTGTGCATGTTTAATATTAAAGAAGCATCCGTTCTTTCGCAGGCTTTATCGTCGAATTATTCGTTTCAATTAGATCGATACGAATATAATACGATTCAACGATCCGATACGAAGCAACATTTGCACCTTCGATATCGATTTATTCATCCTCCATTTATCTCGTTTCACGAAGATAAATTACAAATGCGGTCAGAGCACTTTGTCGAGTAATATGTGAGTAATAAAGAGCAAATGTAATGAAATCTCCGTAAAAGCATGCTTCATAGGAGTTCTCATTCGACTGATTAAACATTATACACGATATTTCGATTAACAATATGAATTAAGTGGAAACGAGCCGTGGAACTATTTCTGCATATCGGGGTAACTTGTTAACGGAGCGTTAATGTGAAGTATCGTCCTAATGTAATCGTGAATTTCTCAAAGTATTTCACTAATTGAAAAATTGTTTGACAATTGACGTTACATTAAAGTAATCTAAATAAATAATACAGAATTATTAATCAACTTACGTTTACCGTTCGGACTACCATTTCTTTAGATTCTGGATTTACTTCGCTCCATTCGCTGGCATAGTATGGACCTTGATGACCGAAGAACTGCAACAAGAACAAACAAAATTCTTTTTCACAAAGATTCATTCAAAGAGTACAAACTGCAAGCGATAATAATATCAATATACATGGAGCATTTGCTAATTCAATTATCTATAAAATGAGAGGAATTTCTGTCGAAAGTGCAGCATGTTCGTATAACAACAAGATATGAATTTGTTAAATCTTTCAATGTTATATAATATATAACAAAGATACGACAAATTAGAGTAATTTAATTTTATCAATAAAAGTACAACATCTACGTCACTATACATTTACATTTATATCAAAGCATATTAAATTAATTTAAAAGCAAGTTCATAAGTCTACCTGTGTTTATGACTTACTGTTCGCTTCTAATTAATTATGTTCCTCTGATTAATTATACTTTAATTGCGCGACCCAGTCAATTATTACAACGTCCACAAAGTCATTCCCGCATCGGTTAATGTTCGAATATACAACGAAACTTGTTGTTTGAGTACATCTGTTAATTAGTCAAAAATTTTCGTCGATGCAGCAGCAGGCTCGACGAATTCGTTCTGCTGGTGGAAGAGAAAGAGAAAAACTAAAAGAAAAACAGGGAGGAGGTAGCTAACTCAAGTTGAAACGAGGCTTTGCACTTTCCCTTCCGTCAAGTAATTTCAAGAGTGCCTAAACGTGAAGGCGATACCTTTCTCCCTCTTTTCTATCTTTTCTTTCCACCTACTATGCATTCGTTATATACAAAACTGTGATTCGAGGCATTCGAGCGAGAGCGCCAGCACAACAGGATGGCTTTGCGAAATGGCCAAGCTTATAGAAAATCCTGCGAAAGGAAGCAATTCGCCGAGCCGAAAAGGATTCGAAGCTGAGATCTCCCGTTGGCTGAAGAAGAAACAGGGCTGAGAGGAGAGGTTCTAAGGGAGGCCAGTCTATATTCCAAAACGCAGGCGCCTAGCTGGATGATTGCCAAAGAGCGTAACATTGGTGGAAGCGCTCATTATGAAAGTTGATACGGTGTCGTTGTTTTGTAATTCCCTCTAGTCTCGAACCCGAGTCCACCCCGCATCTTCTTCTTGCTCGACGTTGTCGAAAGTTTCGAATTTCCTGCTAGCTACTGCCGCTGTTTGTATAGATTGCTTGGTCAAACGGCAGGAAACTGTTTTGTCTATAAACTGTTATCCGACAAAGAAGGAATGCATAACACCCCGTGTAGATTGATTTCTTACGATATCCAAACTTTGTGATAAACTCCACTGTTGGGTACATGTACATGATATTTTAGGCTTAGTCTAGAGTAAGACTGTAATGTATGAAAAGTACTTACTGAACAAGTGAATATAGAATAGGAGAAGAACGATTATAATTATCTATCTAGCATTTTGCATGCTCTATGTCTAATACATTGATATAATGTATTAATTTAATATTACGGTTTGCCAATATGTTCATAAGCTATATAATTTCTGTGAAAAGGATTAGTCTGGCATTAACTTGGACGCTTCTGGTACGTCAAGATCACTGTTACTAAGCCAATTATGTAGCAGATATATGTTATCTAATTGAGGGTTAACCGATGTCTGATTATAGAAACGCATAATCTATTTAGAAAGTAGGAACAACGTAACGACGACCTTGCACGCGCCAAATGTAAATCTATGTTACATTTAAGTAAGGAAAATCATTGATTACGTAAGTATAAACGTATCTTGCTAACTTACACTGAGAGGCATTTTGCCAATCCTTCTGACGTATTACGAACGTAATTACTCGTATCGATGTATTCATACTATATCGTAAATGCAATTATAAATAAATCTCTTTGATATTTATAATTTCCAAAATAAGTTAACACGATAAGTTCGCGGCTGAGACAGGAAGAGAGATGAAAAGGTCGATTTCGATAAACATCAACGATGCATGAATAATTTGTATATAACATATCTATGACGACGCTCGCTGCTGAAAATCGATAAGCTAAGCCGTTTCTAAATTTTCCTCAGCCAGAAAATTAACTGAAACATGAACAATCTTAATCGACGCTAGCGCTAACGTGGTAACTGTAAGAATCAAAACTGACATAATGGAAGATTTCAGAACCTTGAGGCAAATGAAATTTTGCAGAAACGATTAGCTAGATATGCATCACAAGTAAAGTAATTATACTTCCTGATACAGAATAATTGAAACAAACAAACATTCTCTAACACATGAATTACTGTCATGCATTGCAAGATGAGAATTTAAACTTTAAACTATTCAAAAACCTCTATCTTTTTATGTGAAATAATACTCAGTATTTCAAAATAAAATGATAGCAAATAAAAGTAAAAGATCTTTTCGATGGTATAATATAATATAAACTAAAATAATTTAATAATATAACACATTGTAATACGTTGTAATAATATGATTATCTCTAACTTGAAATATTCATGAATCTAAGGATTTAATACTTAAAGAAAGAAGAAAGCTTATAAATAACCTCTGTACTTCTATTACTAATATATAAATTGTATTATATAGTCCATACTATAGCATTCTAATTACATATAATCATATGATTAAACTTCAATGACAATATGTTAAAGGCATACACATATTTATAAATCTGTACATTATTTAACGAATTCTGTTCAGTTACATCCATTAAATTAAATTCTATATGGTTGCAAAACATGAGTTCATTAGAGAGGTTATGTTCAATACTACATGAAATGAATAACTTCAATAACTATAATTTACAATACTTACTGGTGATAGCCATTTAGGAAAACGCCATTGAGTGGTGACCAATCTATGAGAATAGAGAACACCATCCTTGACTTCTCTATCGATGACATCTGTCCCCAAAACTGATGGATTTAAAGGATTTGGATACTTTCTGCATGCTGCTTTCACAACGGTGTCCCATGGATGGCTACAATCATAAAGCAGATTGAAATCTTCTGTCAAATAATTTTTTTTTCTGATAAGAGCATATCATAAAGCATTTCTATATTCTACTTCTGACAGTTAGAAATGAGAAAATATTTACAAAGAAAACTTACTCAAAAGTATGATGTGATGTCCACAACTTCATGTTTATAGAATTTTTCAATATAACGTATGGTTAAGACTATAATTTAAATTGTTAATAATCACACGAAAACATTACTCTATAGTACTACAAGATTCGTCTACCAATTCCAAAACCTGATGTAATATAAAAGACAGGACGAAAGATCTCCACTTCCAATCTTTTATTGTATATTGATCCACCAAGAGTTGGTATACCTGCTTCTAGCAACCAATGAGCTTGTCTCCAGTTCAATCTGATTGGTCTATCACAGCGCGCTGCCTTCTATTAATTCAAAAATATTAACTAATCAAATCACGTTTAATTTAGTCATAAAAAGTTTCCTTTAGTAATTTTAGTTAAACAATTGAAGTGGTTCGGAATTTTAATATTTATTTGCATTTTGTATAAATAGATCGTGTAAGCATTTAACCAATCAAAGGAAGACGGTGAGTGGCATTATTGCAGAATATAATTTGAGAAGAACAACAGTTAATATATGTACTTTTTTCAAAAGAATAACAACTGAAAAATGTAATATTACTTGCAATATTTTCACAACCAATGAGGTTTTCCCTAATTCAATCTGATTGGCTATTCTTCTTGCAAATTTTTCAATTGAATCTGATTGGTCTATCGTTAGGCGGTACTTTCTATTAATTCGAAAACGTTCGGACGAGGAAGTCACGTCGAATTACATCCGAAAATCTTCTCGTTAAAACAGTGAATTATAACTTTTTATATTGTCAAGATTTTTATTTCTGTTTACGTTTTACTTATTTGTTACTTCAAGTCAGTAAACAATTTCAATAGCTTTTTGGTTTTAATATTTAATTGTACTTTCTCATATAATCATTTCGTAATGTTGGCGTTGGCAGCGAGGTAAGTCGTAACTCTTCTTCATTGTTATTAATTGTTATTCAAATTTTAATAGTAGTTCATGCGATTTTGTAATTTCAGTAAAATATGTTCGACTTATCAATAAATTAGACTTATATAACTTTATTTTCTTTATTTCAATATGTATGAAGTAGAACTTGTTTTGTGTAGCTAAAACAAGTTGAAAATTGTTTTTTAGAAAAAAATATGTTGGGCGATATAAAGAATTTATCAACTTTCGGAGAAGAAATCAACATGCTGTAAGCTAAATGGTAGGTAAGTTTGAACGTCTTTTTCTTTACGCAACAAATTTTCTTCTTGGCAACCTATAAATAATAATAAGAGAAAATGATAAAATTTTATGTTAAATATTTAATATCTTACCAAAAATAGCATAATGTTTTTCTTGTCCCGTACTATCTCTGATATGTACTGGTACTGCAGGTTGTGGATCTTTGTGGTTTATAATTATATTTTTAACAGATTTTAGAGCATTATGCACAAGTTGAGATTTTGGTGCTCTAGTTAAATATATGACACATTGTGCTAAAATCACATCACATTCTGGCATTCCGATCATTTGACATCCATGCATAGTATGAACAGCTATGCCTAGAATTTAAAATTAATCTCTTATGTTACTGTGCTATTCATTACAATATTAAGTCACTTATCAATATATTTCAATATATTTCACCCAAAAAGATCAATGTGCACCTTATAAAAATGTCATTTTAATTAGAATAAAATATTATAAAGTTTTACTTCAAAGTGCATTCTGTTTCAAGACAACTGCAAGCTCTTTCATTTTCCTGCGTTAATAAATAAACTGTTATTAATCATATATACCTAAAGCATCAGGGTCTGCTAAACCAATATCTTCACTTGATATTCTTACTAATCTTCTTGCTACATCCACTGGATCTTCTTTAACTGCCATAATCCGTGCTAACCAATATAAAGATGCGTTTTCTTTGCCAGCTTTTATTGATTTGTGTAAAGCAGAATATAAATGATGAGTATTATTATGTTTATCAGATAATGTATGTGCTTGTTTAAGACTTTCTTTAACATCATCAAGAGTTATTGAAACAAGATGAGAAGGACTTAGTTCGTTTGACACTTTACTTTTAACTGCCAGTTCTAAACTATTTAATGCAACACGTGCATCTCCATCACATACCTCTGCTAGCCAATCAATTACCATCTGATTAATGGAGAAACATGGTTTAGAACTACAGCTTAAACTATACTTTAAATTAGTCAATAAAGTTTTTTGTGGAAAACTATATATTTCTCCGTTAATAGATGAAATGGCTTTACAAAGAATATCTACAATATTTGATACCGTTAACTTATTTAAAACAAATACACGGCATCTACTTAGCAGAGCAGAATTTAAACTATAAGATGGATTCTCTGTAGTTGTACCAATTAGAGTAAATGTGCCTGCCTCGATATGTGGTAAAAAAATATCTTGTTGCAATTTATTAAAGCGATGTATTTTATCCATAAATACAATAGCTTGATTGTTCAATTTTAATTTAGTTTTTGTTGTGTTAACAATATTTCTGATATTACTCACACCGGAGGATGTTGCAGAAAGATTTATAATATGTACTTTTTCTCCATGTATTTCTTTAATTAGTTTTGATATAACACTAGTTAAAGATGTCTGAAAAATATTTCAAGAAATAAGTATCAATAATTAGAAAGTGATACAAATTTATAAATATCTTACCTTTCCACATCCTGGTGGACCCCAAAATATCATGCTAGGAATATGTCCTTTTATTAGCAATTGTTTTAGTATTGTGTGAGATCCAATAACTTTTTCCTGCCCTATGTAATCATCAATGCATGTAGGCCTCATTCTTTCAGAAAGAGAAATGAATTCTTTATTTGGTAATGATTTCTGTTGATTCATATTTGTTATATTAATCACTGTATTGGCTTTGTGTTTCTTTAGTGGATTTGTTTGATTAATATCTTCATATGAAAGAGATCTCTTTGTTGTTGATGTTTCCATTAAAATTGTATCAATTGAAGCAAAGCATTAACCAATATGATTTCTACATCATCTATAGAGTAATCTTTTCTGCATACTGGACACAACATAGTACTCAGATTTTTCTGTACATTGTTCCATACACTGCATCAGTTGTGTTGTAGTTTGGATTTTTTATTGTTTATTCTCAATCAATTTATAATATTCAAATATATTTATCATTAAAATCTGATTATTTCTAACAGAATTGAGCGTGAAGAAAATGCGTTCCTTAGTTGAAACGGTTTAAATTAGGTTTTTGACATTAAGATAAATCGTAGCGTCATCTATCGCTTATTGTATACGTTTCAGTTATTATAGAGATACATATTATCTGTCAAACAAAACGAGGCAGTAAAGTAAACAAAATTTGATTATTGTGGCTGCAACTATTGGCTACTGACTAGTATCATTCGAGTGTCACTAGTCGGCAGCCAATAGTTGCAGCCACAGTAATCAAATTTTGTTTACGTTTACTGCCTCGTCTCATTGAACAGACCATACATATAAAAATAGAGTGCGTCAGTGAGCTGAAAAAGCAATAGAGTAGAAAGAGAACGAATCATGGAGGTCCCTTGTCCCCTTGATCTCTTATCTAATAATGCACGCACATTCACGCAATAAATTATAAATGTAACGTGTAACACTGATCAATGAGGGGTATAAGTGAGCATGTCTGTTTTGGCAAGGACAGAAGCGACCTCTATGCAGCGTTCTCTTTCTATTCCTTTCTACCATTCACTTACACGGCAATATTTGACTTTCGCACTCTGTCTATGTCTCTATAGACATTGTCATTAACTTAAAATACTGATCGACTTGAGTTATTTGTAACTGCAGTTTGCATAAAATGTAATATTTTGAGGTAGATATTCAGATAATGTTCTTCCAAGTACGTTGGGATTTTCGTAGTATTCTGTATTACCAATAAATATTGTTTCTTTACAGATTTTTTGACAGGACAAATAATTATTCGTTGCATAAATATGTCAAATACATGGAATAGAAATATCTATCGCCAAGAACAAGAAGCATTTGTTTCTGGTCATGGTGGGACAACCTCCAGAGAGGTCATATATGCACTCATGCCAAATATTTGTAGTATTCTTTTAACTAAAACTGCAATGGGTCTTTTAGAACGGGTTATTCATAAAAATATTAGGGTTATAATAGAATTTGCGTTAATTGTAATGCCATCTATTTTATGTTGTACTGTATTGTCTGATTATGTTGTTACAGTATGTTGTGCCATGATTATAATATCTATTATTAATATTTTATTATTAGGAATTAATTCTGATGTTACATCAATGTACAATACGAGACCGGCTAATGGCAAAAGGCCCTTCATTACAAATTTTAGAGCATTCACTAACTTAATAACAGCAATATGTATATTAGCCATAGATTTTCACATTTTTCCTCGTAAATTTGCCAAAACTGAATTGTTTGGGTATAGTTTAATGGATACTGGTGTCGGGTTATTTATATTTGCTAATGCTTTAGTGGCTCCAGAAGCCAAAGACTTTGCTCTTAAACCTAGAATAGGTTTTTTCCATACTATATCAAAAAATATAAAGCATTCAGCAAGAAGTTGTATCCCACTTTTAATATTAGGCTTTGGCAGGTCTGTTGCCATTGAAGTTTTAGGTTATCAGAAGCATGTTACTGAATATGGTATTCATTGGAATTTTTTTATTACTCTTGCCTTTGTTAAATTATTTACTAGTTCTATAACAAGTACTATCAATTCAAAGTACTCACTGTTATCAGGAATTTGGATTTTAGGAATGCATGAATATGTTTTGAGTACTAAGGGGTTGAAGGAATGGGTTTTGAGTAATAGACCAAGGAATGATTTTATATCTGCTAATCGGGAAGGCGTGGTATCTGTACCTGGATATGTTGGGCTTTATCTAATAGGTGTAGCAGTTGGTAGGTTAATACATTCTACTTATCAGAATTCACATGCACAAGATTCGTTACTACATAGGTATAAAACATTTCATATTAAATTATTTGGATATGAATTTGATGCGCACTATAATCAGTCTATGATTTTATGCATTAAATTGTCCTTGATATCAGCGCAAACGTGCGCAGCTACTTTATTTTGCGATGCATATTTTGGAGTATCTAGACGATTAGCAAATGCAGGTTATTGTATGTGGATTCTTACTTTAGGTGTTATGGTACTTACGTTATTACTATTGATAGAAATAATATGTGATATATTAATTCATGCAACCATAGATTCGAAACTTAACCAGAAGAAGACAAAAACATGTAAAATGAATGTAAAAAGTAAGCGAGATAGTGTGCCTGATAAATGCGAGAAAGATACGAATAAAAATATAATTGAAATACTCGAAGCTGTAAATTACAATGGTCTATTTTTCTTTTTATTGTCAAACTTAATGACTGGCGCGATTAATATGTTAGTACGTACGTTATATTTAAGTCACTTAAAAGCTTTGCTAATATTGATTGCATACATGGCTGTAAATATATTATCGGTTTTATTATTGTATAGAAAACAGGTACAAATTAAATTATAAATACAAATGTACAATTCGTTGTACTGATTGTAGAGTATGCACTTTTCTACATCGTATAATGAAATAACGAATCAGCGTGAACAATTAGTAACTTCGAAATATTTACACTGCCACTGCGTAGACATGTCAAATTGTATTCCATATTTATTGCTCCTCTTTTTTTATTAAAATAGGTATATACATATATTTGTATAAAAATAAGTAAAAAGTTTAGTTGGTAACAAGTCGTTTCTTTCACTCGATATTAATACTAATAATCGTGAGCCTATTATTCAGAGGTTTCGTTGTCATCGAAACACATTACCTAAAATATTTATCATAACTCATCTTTGGATTGAATGTCAGATTTCAAGTCGGTTACTTTCTTCGACTTCGGAGTTGCATTTACATCACTTGTTGTTCTAGTCTGATTTTTCGTCCCTGTTCTCTTATGTTGTAATCGTCCCCCGATAAATCTTTTGAACAAATCATGATTTTTCACATAATCCGTAGCTTGTGAAACTATACGTAAAAATTCTTTGACATCAAAACTGTAGTTAGTGAATTTTGCGTGTGCTCCTCCATCAGGATGTGTACCCTGTGCAGAATTTCAATTAGTCTTGCAATAAATGTTGAGAAAATTTTTTTTTTATTTGGAATACAATCGCTTACAGGATCTTGTTGCACTAGCATTGAGGCATTTTCCCACGTAAAGTACTTCACACCGCGTAAACGGGCGAGATCTTTATAACATCCTGGATCTTCGCAATTATATCTGCACAGTAATTATGTATGAGATACATTTCCGTGGGAAATCATGTCTGTTATACTTACATCTCAAATACTGCAGCCCAATCTGGCAAAAACATAAGATGCGTTAATCCAGCTCCATGTATTCCAATAAAAATGTCAGAGTTCCTTGTAATTTCTAATTGTTTTTTGAATGATATTTTTTTATTGTATACTACCTGAGAAGGAAAACATGTTTTAAATATATTGTAATTATATTTATTTAACACCTTAATTAATTTCTTATGCCATATTATTAGAACCTCTCTACCTTTCGCACTTTATACTCCGGATTTTCCTTCAAAGCCTTTGTTAATTCATCCTCGTTCAAAATTCTTCGATATTGAGTATCTCTGCTAAGTAAAGTAACTCGTATCCTTTGGTTCTTTCTTTCGTGATGAGGTATACGTAATCTATGTAATACGTGGTCGCCGAAAGCTTTAAACAATCCACTCTTTTCACAGCCATAAATCTAAAAGCGTATCCATTGATACAAAAAATGCTTTGACCTTATGATCATGATCTCAAGAAACAAAAAGTGAGTAATCGTACAAGAGGTGTATTATAGTAAAGACCAAAAATCATTCGTGGTAATAGAGGAAACACGAGATTCTTGAAGCAGACGGTTTCTCCGCGGAACGTATGTAAATCCCAGAGCGGATTTCTCGTGAAAGCCTGGAAGGCGTCTTGGAATGCAGAACGGTAGCTGAAAGTAAGAGAGAACTCATGGTATCTAGTATCTCGTAATTTTCGTATTGCACCGGTGTCAGTTACCTGTAGCTTTCCCAGATCATTATATGATTATCAGTGCTGAATGCAGCGGGGTGCGAGAGGTTTACGTGTAATGACGCGTATAAGTTGAAAAAGTCGCAAAAATGATGATACATATTTACTACTGAAACAGAATGACTTGCGTGTTCGACGAATTTTGCATCACAGTCATTAATCGGGAGAATCATTTTTTACGACTTACTAGCGTCTATTTTCATTATGTACGTTGGCTTTTCGATCACGATATCACAGTCGTGGTTGACAATCGGCGGTCGAGGTAATTTCCGGAAATTTCGCAATTCAGGTCCCCAAGATTGCAACGGGCTAATATGGTCCGCGTTTTCTTGCAATCTTTTCTCATTTAATCTGGATGACCGAGATAATATGAATACTAAGCGAGATAAAAGTAATTGATTAACGCGTTGCTTTAATTACGTGCAATATCCTCCAATTTGACCCTCTTTCAGAACATCCATCTTGTATCGTATAGGTTCCTTTCTTTGAATTAAATCCGTGAAATTGATCATTATGTTCCTTGCTCGACAAAATCTCATGTGCTCCGAACATTCTAGCGATGAGTCGTCCTATGATCGAAAGTATGAAATAAGAAATAAAAGAAAGCATATATTTCTTTTAATTTAGTGAAACTTACCACAAACAATGGTTTGCAAAATATCGACATTTCTTTCCTTTGGTCGCGTACGTAGCCAAAATCGCCTTGAGCGTAAAATGTTTCTACCTGTGCTTTTTTCGTTGTTACCCATCCTCTGTGATCACCTGGACATTGAGGAACGGAAAAAGAATTTTCGGCTTTGCAATCCGGCTCGTAACCCCAACAAGCTTTGGTATCAAGGCTATCCTAAGTTTTTCCAAGAAAAATTCTTCGTTAATATCTTTCGTAAGCTCGAATTTTATACAAGTGTTTGCGCGTGTATCCAATGCTTCCACGACTATCGTATTACGCTTTCGTGCAAATAATGAAAACGAAATAACAATGAGAAATACACCGGGCATATAATTTCTCCTTTAATCAATAAATCCTAACAGAATCACGTTATTAACAAACCGCGTATTACCTTGTATGGACAGGCGGTATTATTACGGCACTCTTCGGCCACCGTGGGAAAAGAGTTGAAGTAATACTTGATGTGATCAGGCGGCAGATCAATTTCCGTGTAATTACTGTATGTTTGTGTGACTGCGAACACCAGTACGATCGTCACTGAGTATTTAATACTTAACGCGTTATATGTCATCCTAGCGAGATGCACTAATGAAAATTAAATCGAGATTCCCTGAGAGATGGTGTCGTACACTCGCTTTACAGAGTGACTGCACGGCGTGAATGGAGGAGGAACCACCTGTACGAGCGAATGGGTATATGACCTCACCTACTGTGCGTAGGCTCTGTCACACAAACACCAACGTTCATGTACACCCACATGAACGCGTATCTTCTTAAAAAAATCGGTGAAAGTCAATGTTAGAGGTAGACACGCGGTAACTTACATCATTTATGGCGCACTAATGTGACTATCACAGATAAGGTGTAGGATAGATTCAACACCTTATGGGATTTCGTGTTATATTTCCTGAAATACCGATCGTGCAAAAAATCAATGGGTTTGTTTGTGCCCTCTATGGTTTCGAGTGCTGAATGTAAGAATCTAGAGATTATATACATATATACATTGAATTCAATCACCAAAGTTGGTAGAATCAGCAGAAATAATAATGCCTATAAATAATAATAATATGATTAAAATTGTCAAAACATAAATTAAAAATTATGTTGGTATCTTTTCTTATAGCGTAAAAATATTATAATGACGGTCTTATGGAAAGAAGCTTGGGAGAACAGACATTTGATTTCACTTTCAGGTCAATTAACTGCGTCGATAATCGACGTTTAATATACATAAATACATACATAGATATTTTTATTTTTAAATTCCTGATATGTACCATAAATGGATGTTATGTTTTCTATGTTAACAATACTTGTTAATAAAATTTCTTCATAATCAAGTATCGGGAAAAGTGTATTTGCCTGTTGTAATAAATGTCACTACCAGTGTTATCGATTCAAGATAAATTCAGATTATAACACAGGTGAGGTACAGAAAGGAATTGCAACATTGATTAATTCTGTACCTCGCCTTCTTTTTTCCTACTTTATTGTAATTTAATTTTAATATTGTAATTATTATTATTATTGTAATTATTATTAATTAGAAAGTACAATTCTATTATAAATTTGGGAAGTATTTTATTTCAAGTTTAAAGATTTGTTTTTCATGTTCTTAAACTTCTTAAATAATGAACCTTATATTTTTAAAAAGAAATTATAATATACCACGCATTGTAACAGGTAGATTTTTTACGTCCTCCGTTTCCACCATGGACTTCGATGGTTCCTGCTTGATGACCATCTTCATGATAATTTTCTCCGGGCTAGTGCATCACCGATGGTAACGTTCATCGCATCTAATCGTGAGTCATATACATTTTTGTTTCTCTGATCACTCGATCATGTCGTAACATGAAAGGTCCGAGTCGGCACGGGTGACTGGTTGTATTAAGTAGAATTTTTGGCGAACATAATGATCGCGAATACTTATTGTACTCGTGAATAGTAACATTACTCTTTCTGTGTTATATTTATTTGTTCAGGCTAGGTCTTCTTGCACATGGAGATTTTAATAATTAGTTTGAAAATATATGTTTAAAAATATGTTCATGGTAATTATTTATAAGTCCATATACTATATTATAGTATAAAGAATTCAATATAAATACTTGAAAAATATCCATACAAGTATGATTACATACATGAATTAATGTAATACATATAAATTTGAATAAAAATAACAGACATAGAAGTGATTTCATTTGACAATTTTGAACTAGTATTGAAGTCGAATAACCTCCGACTTCGTTGCTATAAAAGCAGTAACTCTTATGCAACGATAATGGCGACGTAATTTCATTTCTTCCTGCATGATAATACTGAACCTTTTACATGACCGTCATGTGATAAACTTTAGTACAATATGAATTATAAAGCTCAATGTTTTCCGTATGAGAACGTATTAAATTTTACGTGCAAGAAGATACCTTGCTACAGGTGGATTTTTTAGTCAAAGCAATAAATTGAAACACTGCCTCAATGCTTTTGAAAATATGCTTTGATAAAGGATTCGCCTGGTATCATTTCTACCAATATTAAAACAGAGTCAATTATTTCATTTCATCGAGTTTTACTAACGAATACTTATTATAAAGTTAATAAAGTATATTTTTTCGATAAATATATCTTTTATTTATTATCAATTTCTTCAGTCAATAGTTTCAACAAAAATTAGAATTTCAATAATTTGTGAAATTAATAAGGTAGAGCCATTATCACCTAAAATAAAGAAAGAAAATACGAAATTAAGAAATGTGAATTCGTTAGATACAAAATGGATAAATTAATCTTTTTTCTAATCCAGGATTTTTAAATCCTACAGATTTAAACTTCTCCGTGTTAATAGTCAGGACCTCACTCACGTGCCAAGGTGCTACTTGGGTGGGAGAAAGGTCATAAGCACGATGACTTTATAACTCAACAATTTTTCAGCGACTGACAACGTGTTAGCGTATCATGCACGACGTATTTTTCACATTGTATGTGCGTGTGGTTAGGCTGTTGAATTACGTTGATTTTTCTTTTACTGTATTCAGAATAATTTTAAATATACATATGAGAAACACATATATACATACATACATATATATATATATATATATATATATATATATATATATATATATATATATATATATATATATATATATATATAATTGGATTGCTATTTGCAGGAATCATTCCGTATTCTTAGTATATCTTCTTAATATATCTTATATCCTATATATATATATATATATATATATAAAGGTATATATATATATATATATATATATCCAATCCAATTACAAAGTACAACATTTTTCCAAAAAAAAAATGATGTAATTCTTTTGGAAGACAAACATAATCTTCTTTTTTTTCTTTTTGTTTAGAGAATTTCGAGTCTAGAGGTAAGTTTCAACGAAGTTTCAGTAAAAGCCACGAAGCGAACAGGCCCGGCACAATTTTGTCGTAGAAAAGGGCAACTATTAATGACTCCCCATCTTCTGGATGACTGGATCACCCAGAGTCATTCTCGTTACTATTTTGTCATTATGTTTGCATTTAGTAGTATTTTGTTTTTTTGCCGATGTACAGCTCGGTACATCATCATGTTTAGCAAATGGTAAATTTTTATTAGTGTTGCGAATGATAAATGTCAATTTGAGTATTGCAAAATAGTTCAAATTTTGAGATATAAGTCAGAATTGCGAATGAATATTCATTTCGGTTTGAGTTAAAATATCGAGAACATTCCAAATTCGGTTTGATATTGTGTTGCGATCTGTTCGCAATTGTTTTAATTACTTTCCTATTTAACGTTATATGGATGAATTATATTCCTTTGAATAATTTTTACTGAAGTTTGTATCGAATTCTTTATGAGATATATTTCACACCTCAATCTATTTTGTTTTTAAAAATAATAGATTATTGTATATTTTGGAAATAAAAGAGTAAAGTATTAATATATACATATATACATATAAAGTAGAGTTTTATACAAGTATAGAGTCACATAAATGTTAGAATTGAATTTCATCTTTAGGTATCAAATCTACTATGCCACGTCGGTTTTTTGGTGAAATCTGAACAATCAGTATTATTTCATATACAATTACTAATTGCATTATTATACGTATAGCTTACAATAATACAAGCTTATAATAATAAGGCAAAGACTCAACACAATAATAATGATGGTAATAAATAAATAATAGTTAATAGATACAATTGTGAATAATACGATTAAAAATTATATAGAAAATAATATGAGCTAATTGGTTGCGGCTAGTAATTTCATAATTCAATTTAGTTGTAATTCCAACCACTACTAATGTTGCATTCTTATTCTGTGCTGAATCGGCAAAGTTGGAAATGATATTGTAGTGGTAAGCAAGCTGTAGTTAGAGTCTTTGAGTATGGAATTAAAGAAATGCAATTTACTACTTTCATCTTATTTTGTATGTACTCGTCATTGAATATTTGGTGCACAAAGTATAATTTATTTATTTTTCTCTATTATTTTACGTAGATGTTCACGTCATTCTTCTACTAGAAATCTCTTTTACCAACTAAAGCTACATTAGAGTATCGCAGAAAATTACATAAATTAGTTCTCTTTGCAATTGGTTTTATACTTTTTGAAACGTCAATTTAAATTTTCCTAAATATTTTTTACACGAATCGATCGCATTTATCACATATGCCATTTAGCTAAATAATTCCCAATAGCTAAAAAGTCATAGGAAATACAAGAATCATTACTTCACAAGTATCGTCAACTTTTGCAAGAAATTTGAAATTTGTATTTTCCAGATTTTAACCTGAGAAGTTTGTATTCTTCGGAATCAGTTTCACAGATATATCTACGTACATGGCGTACCTTGTTCTCGTAAAAGGCATGACTGTATAGTGGTAAGTCTAACGTTACTATTGTCCAATGTCAGTACAGAGTGATGGGTTTCGTTATTCAGCATGTTTGCACGCAAAATAAACGCTGTATTGACTCTCGATAAGCCCACGAGACGCACCTTATGCTAATTCCTCGTGGATACGTCAAAAACCGTTTCGATGTATACGGTAGAGACAGTTCGATCTTCTCTCGAGGCGTGGCCGATGTAGATCGTATCTTCGCAGTTTATACGATTTTGTTCGTCGAAGAGAGATTTGAATCTAAGGGTCTCGATGTGTACTGCTTGAAATACACCGAGTCCCACACTCGGTTAGGCATGAATCGTTACGTAATCTGGAAGACTCGGATAGCTGCAGTTCTCGTTGCTCGCAGGTGTCTTTATCTGTTCGCCAGAAATCCTTTCTATGCAATTAAAGCCAGGTTTGGTACAGTTAGACATTGTGGTCAACAAAAGGTACGTGTACGTCGGGCTAAGAAAGTTATTTATTTGGTACAACGATTCCTTTCTAATTTCAATTTCGTATATATTCTATGCAGAGACTCGTGGCGAATTGGATAAACATTTAATGTTACGTGGGAATACAATGGACGTGAAACTACAGTGAAAACTTTGTTTCGAAACACTCATGCTACAAAAGCGTAACTCCGCTTTCTTCTGTAACCCCAACTTCTACTTTAGTAGTAGGAATAGTTCGAGATAGATACAGAATTCTAATCGGGACAACATCGATCGGTGTTGGACAGTTTCACATGGTTATACGCGATCTGTGGGAATTAACATGGATACACTTCGATTCTTCTTTGAGTTCCGTATTTATCGATAATTCACAAATCAATGCTAATCGATGCCAGAGAACCGAGATATCGGATAGGAGACACAATAGCGTACCTCTGGCGTCAACCTGCCATGGCGTGACCCGGAAACAGATCGCTTCGTACAAGCCGGTATATATGTATGTACAAATACACGTATATATCGGTGGAGACATACCGGACTAGCCGGCATGGATCGCCGCGGATAGATGGAGGAAATGATCTACATCGATCACGATCACGGCACCCTCACCCTGATCCGCAACAGGCACGGTGCAGCTACAACGGTACCTCTTCGTTGTCCATTATCGACGAAATCGCCATCATCTTTCTTTCTGATAATTTTATCAGTCTGAATCGGCTTTTGTAAGTTTGCGGTACGATCTGATCGGGGAGCGTTATTGATCGAGTCTCCGGATGAAAAATGCCGTTGCGCCGGGAATTACTGAATCGAACCAGCTCTCTCGACCCACGCTTCGAAGAATGGAATAATGGCCGGTAACGGAGCATTTGTATGATCAATTTCGCGACAGGATTGCGTAACGGTTTGATAAACGGGCTTCACGTGGAACTGTAACACGTAGAAATGTGGCGTGCAAGTTGTAAAACGAGCGCGTGGCATCGGTATAACGCGGATTGTCCCGCCACGGTGGCGCCACGCTTCGCGGGCGACACGATGCAGCCTACGCGAAATTCAGCGCTATAATGTTTTCTTCATAGAGCTCTTAGGGGTCCTCTCGTGGTAACATGGAGAAAATCGTGGGGGCGGCGCGTCACCAGTCGCGATTGCAACGGATGTCTTGCGAAACCAGAACATGAGGCACCCACGCGGAGCGTGAAAAAATTTCGCGGATACAAATTTCCCCGGATGCACGTACTTTTCGTTACATTTCTCGTGCAACGCTCTTCCAGAAAAAGTTGCCGTTTCCATGGCCGGATCCGAATAGTTGCGTCTATCAACCTGTGCGAAGCGTGCAACGCGTCGTATATTATCGTGAATCTACCTGCGTCTTTTCTCTTTGCCACCCACGCATCCCATTTGAATACGTATACAGACATAAAGTGTAACGATTGCCGGTCCTTCTAGCCACGTAGAATCGTTCGGTTATCGGTAGACAATGCTTTGTAGATCCTTGGAACAACAATCGTAAGTGTACGGGTTACTGCCTGTAAAATAATCGACGTAAATCCTGATTTTTCCGATGAAACAATTCGTGGAATGGGCGACTCGGCCCTTTGCTTTGGAGAATCATTGCAATGATCGGAGATACTTTGTTCTAGAATTAAAGCGTATATTCGATTCGCAAGATAGATATTCGACGACGTTTTTATTCTCGTACGATACGTTTACACCTAGTCGTTTCTTCGATTCGATAGAAAAAACTTGCTTCATTATCCCATGATAATTTCGAATGCAACAAAGAGCCCGATCTTTCGAAATATCCGATTTATGGTGCGAAGTACCATGTAACAGATCGCGCGGTAATTGAGAAACCGAGATTTAATCTATCCACATTTATAATGAACCAAATTAGAATCCGATTATCTCGATTGCTTCGAACCGGCGTACGTTAAACAGAAATTGCCCGGCGGCATTAGACGCACGGCAGAGAAATTCCATCACACGCTAGCTTCTCGTTAGTGCCGGACTAATCGCTTAATTAATAGATGATAAATGTTTGTAATTCCGTTGGCGAGCCTCCCGGCCCTCTACACGTACTTCGTTACTGTGGCCAATTAATTATCTAGAGGAAACGATTAAATGGAGACCTGCATCCAACTTAGGGGACAGGAAAGTCATCTTTTTATCAACCATAAGGGCCCTCGAATTTTCTTCACAGTCTTCACAAACGATATATCCTCCTGCGCCATCACGAGGTCACGGGGTTATGGTTCCTGATGTCGCGCGAATGAAAAAAACGCGCGAATCTTAAAATATCGCATGGGGGCTGGTGAAGTGAGTTTAAGGTTTCCTCCGTGCATGAAGTATCTTTAAATTTAAGACGCGATTCTTTCGAAAACCGTACGACTCGGCATCGAATAATTCTCGAATCGCGACAAGCATAAAACCCTCCTCCATTGAAATTAATATCAATTGCTGTACCGATCTTTGTTCGCGAAGTTAACGGTGCAGATCAGAGCTATATAATGAACTGTATACGTGTATGTATATAGCATCTATATAGAACGACAAATGAGTGGACTTTTTTCAACACGAACGAGAAAATGTTGGCTACCCTGATGCAACAATGATGAACAATTCCTCATAATTACGTTACTGATTGAAAAGTATGGGAAACAGGGATCAAGATGATAAATAATGTTCGGTAGTTGTTGAATCGACTTTCCTTTCTATCACCCTATACTTACGGTTGACACCGATTCCACATTGTAAACAGCCATAAACACACGTTATACTTCTAATCACAGGCATAAATCGCGTGTAGTAATGGAATACTCGAGCGATACGGCAAACATCGTAATCTCGTATAATTCATGATAGCGCATTACGTCGTTGTAAAACGAAAATGTTAACGATAGTCGTCTTATTACAATAAATTCAATAAATAAATGGGAATGCGATCTATCATTGACGATGACAAACTCGCAGTTCGTTATACAATATGTACTCACACTCGAGAGTCTCTGGATCGTAAATGGGAGACAGTAATTGAAATATTAATGAGATATCAGACAACACGGCAGCTATGATACGTTATTATGTTGGTATGAAAGTTGTAAACGGAAGAAGGCTTGGTCGCATTAATATGGGTTCGAACGACAATGTGTACGGCTACGAATAACACGAGGACTCTAACGAATTATTATCACTCCACAGGTCGATTGCGATGGAACCATAAATCAAAGCTTTGTCACATCATCCATCTTAAATGTGTCTTAATCTTCCGAGGGACACGGCTATCACATTAACCGTAGAGCCGAAAATCTTCTGCGATTCAAAAATCCTAGCACGATCGTTTAAGCGTGGCATCGTCTAACTTGCTCGTCGTTTCTACAAGGCAATTGCTCCTCTAACTGTTCATATCCGGAAAATAAATTGGCGAAGGAAGACGAAACGTCTTGACGAATGTTGACCAGTACGAGTGTTTGCTTCTAAGATGGACGCGCGCCAGAGGTGAAGCAGAAATAGAGGATGTTTTTGCTAACGTGAACGACAACTTGTCCCGCGGTGTTCACGATTCGACCTGGGCTACGACCTCGGAGTCGTAAATTTTGCGTCATAGCGGTTGTCACCGGCTCACCTTTTTACGAGCGTACCACGACTCGTATTCACGGTTCGTTCTCCAGATATATCCACTGCACCGAGCCCTTGGTTCGGTCAGCAGTTGTTAAGAGGATCTCCTGGTTGGTAATCTCTGACAACGACTTTGGTGTCCCTTTCAAGATGCTTCTCTTCTTACGTTTTCAAGAGTGTGACCACGGTATGAATCAAGCGGATAGTCAAAGGACACGGATTTTTTTAAACCGTGAGATGTTACTTAGAAAAGGTTGTGTTTTCTTTTAGCTCAGAATCTTTTCTAAAGTAGTACACAGTTGGTTCGAAGATACGGACTCCTTAGTTGATAGTTTCAGAAGGTTGTTTTACGTTCTTTCTTCAACGCCCACTATGAGCAATGCGTCAAGGCACAGAGTCTCGTTCGATTTCTTTATGGCCATCTTTACGCGTGCCTAACGCTATACACTCCCATAATCCAGCTCGGTATTGACCTCACATGTTGGGTTTATGTATTTTGTTCATGACCCCATGATTTATAATGGAAGCAAATTATTTTAATTATCATCATGACACGTGGAACTTTCACGGGAGAAGATAATCTCGAAGCGGAAATACCGGATGTCGCATAACCCCCCGCAGTTGGTAGCCGACAGTGCCGCAACGTTGCGCGGTTGCATTGTGCCAGGCGCAACGGCGGCAACTTCGAAATCATTAGAGAACCCATTTAAGACGCTTATGGTTTTTAAATTGAAAGTAAATGGAGATGAATTGGACGTTTATCATCTGATAAGCACGCAAGCTTTCTGCATACGATTCGTTGGTCGGCGTACGGTTCACCTAAACGTAATCAGGTGTGCACGGTTCCACAATGCAAGCGCACTTACACGAACGGAACCTAATCATGGACAGTGATATTGCATGTAAGGAATAGGAATCGTGCAGGTGCGGTCTGACTCGTGAACCGTACGAGAATTCACGTTCCCTCTCTCTTTCTTCTCGGCACCTTTCTCTCTTCGCTACCACCACGGAACCACGGGACGCGAGGAACCGATTCGCACACTTCTCGCGTTTCCATAAAGAGACGAAGAAAGTGCCATGCATTCCTGGACCGGTGTGGTCTACATGGGAGCGCGAAACAGCGTTCGATCGTGGTGGTGAATGCACGGCAAAAAGAAACGGAAGGACACACCTGCGCTCGTCCTGTCGGCGAGTGGGTGTTTCGCGATAGAAAATGTCATCGAGCCATATTCTTCGATTATCGGACTCTTTTCGCGATTTGATTCGCGTTCAGTACTAACACGTATCGACTATGCAGCCAGTTTGTACTACAATTATCATCGAACCGTTCTTTGGTTCCTTTATGTGCATAATTCAGATCTCAGGAGTATTCTTATTCGAATTGTTCTGTCTGTTGGAGAACAGCTTGCGGAATTTATTTTCCGTCGGAAAGTCGTTTGTCCTACAGATCACAGGGTTAAGAGCCGAAAAATCGGTGGCGCAGCGGGTTGTCCAGCGGCAGTACGCACCACATTCCGGGTCGAGGCAGATTGGCTCGACATCGAAAACTGTTCTGGCCGAAAACTGCTCCACGAATCCCTATATCAAGTGCCCCGGTTATCGGGCCAGATCGAGAGAACAAGGACAGCTACGGCTATAATCGTGGATCAACTTCTGGCTACGGACCTGTCCTCTACAGGTACGAACACTCTGTACCACCGGCTCCGCCTATTTATCCTCCATCGTAGCGTACATTCTCATATAGTACTCATATAGTAAGACAATATTGGATTTTCACTTTACGATTCTACAAAAATAAAGGAAAAGACTCGGAAGGTCCTATTCGATCGAAATGAAAGTTAATCGTATTCGAATAACATTTAACTCATCGTTGAACGCTTTTTCATGACGAGCTAGACTCTAGGGGAACTGGTTAAACAAGAATTACTAGTTGTAACGAAGCTCGCGAATACTAGTCCTGCAATTGCCGCTTCTCAACGCGATTGCGTTTTTCGTTGATCCTTAACTATTACTTGGGCAAATTGAATACGCGTCGGTATATGCCGCCCTGGCTGCGTATCTGTCAGTGATATGGCTCGTTTTATAGCGTGTTAAAACATAGAATTCTAAACACTGAATCGCATTACAGTCTTATTTGGTATATTAATGTCATCGATAATTAGACAGAATGATGTTACAGCCTGTTATCGTAAATATCTTCCGTTATGGATAAGCGTACATTTGATGTTGCCTTTAATGACCATCAGAATGTAGGGATTATATCGCTTAATTAGCTCTACCCTCGGCTGCTATCTCTTTTATGAAATCGTTAAGCATCCTTTGCGTGTGCTCCTTATCGGATGTTTTAAGCCACCGGGTCTCGATGTGTTCTCCCGTGTTATCTCGTGCCTACTGTTAGCTACTTAAACCGACTTCCACCAGCGTGATCGTACTTTTTGTCAGTGTTATTAAAAGATCTCGACTATTAATCCGTTGAAATTCGTGATGTCTATCATATTGATCAATTCATTCGATTATTCGAGAAACAGGCTTAATACGAGAACGATTGATCGAATGTTCAGAATATGTGGAATTTACTTTTGAACGAAAGTCAAGGAAGACGTCGACGAGCTACGATCTACGTATTTTCTAAACTAAACCTCGTCCGTTATTTCACAGTGCCAATCTTGGATTTGCGTAATCACAGCGACAAAGCGCGAATAGAACATTGTCATTGTTACATTGACATCGCTGGTTAACATGTTGCAAGTGTACACTTTCGCAGCCTTGATATTTCTGTCGATGCCCCAAGATGACCAAGCCGATTTTCGCGTCACTTCGTGCAATCCAGCGTCCCAGTACGTCTCTTTACATGTTGGGAGTGCCGTGACAAATTTCAAACTTGCGAATTCTCCTTTCGTCAAACAGGCATCTAATATCTGACAAGATATTATTCTTTATAAGAGAGAGAGAGAGAGAGAGAGAGAGAGAGAGAGAGAGAGAGAGAGAGAGAGAATAATAACAGCAATTAACACCGAATACCAAAAGTCTTTATTACCGATTATACCCAATCGTAACGTTGAATTTCAGGTTTCGTTTAGATCTGGTTTACTAGATAATCACCATTCCTTTCGATGTAAGAATCCTACGCTCGCGCGAGCTATCACGAAGCATAGCTTATCGAAGTAACTATTTATTTCTCTGGAATGTCGAAAAGATCGTGGATGCAAAGAGAATGGAAGTGATCGATCGCATACTAACGACGAACGCGAATAAACGTTTCGTATATCGTGAAGACCTATATTTTTGCGTTGAACGTGAACGAACCCAGCGTGATCCAAGAGAAGCAGGTAGATTCTTACCGCGGTACTCAACCGAGCTGTATCTACACCCGCGTGTAGCTCCTTTCTGGCCAGTCTATGAATCACATAGGAGTAAGAAAGGGAGATACAAAGTACAAAGGGGGTAAGCAGGAAACACATGCAGAAGGAAGGGGACGGAGAGACAGGCGGAGGTCGGTGCACCACGAAGGAAAGCAAAGGAAAGACAGCACAGGGCAACCCGAGCAAACCGGGGTGGTCTCGACTTCACCGTTGACTAACTGCGACACGACAAGCTGCCATACCCGGTTAAACTCTCCAGAGACTCGATTGCATTCGACGGGGAACAAATTAATGTTTGCTCGCCACATCTGGGTCGTTCGGAGTTTCTGAGGACACGTATTCGCGCGTCCCAAGTAACCAAGTCGCCCGTATATGCGAGTATCGGTCGAACTTATCGATGACAAGGCGATGAAACGTATCGAAATACCTGGCACGAAGACGCGTTCAATGGATATTTGATATACAAGCTTCGACCAAAGGATACTGGCATTCAAATGACGGCAGGTGAAGTCAGCACCTTCGAGCGTCGAACGACTCCACGCGTGATCCACGGTTTAATAACCTTGTCAGGGGAATCGGACACATCTCGTGACACCGAAAAATTAGATTTATATCCGAATATTAAATCTGATAGAAGAGCGCCGGCCATTAATCCGCATAATCGTCTAAAACTATTTTGACAGAGAATTACACAAGGTGCGTATCGTAGAAGCGAGACGATTAATCGTGACAATTTGTTTCATCCATTTTAATGTATGTATGCATAATCGCTGTCATTTGTTCCTCTCTCCGAGACAGCCGCACCCGAATTCGGCCTTCTGTTCTCCTACGAGTATAGAACTCGATCTACTCGAGGATCTAAGAGCCCGGTCCAAGTTATCCAATAAAGGTAGACATTCGTTAAACCGTGGTTGCCGCAATAATTACGATCTAACGATTTCCAGGATGGTTCGATAAGATCCGGCGCATGGATCGCGCAGAGACATAATCTATAATTACATCGGCGCGCTTATACACCGATACGAAATCGCAAGTTCGATGCACGCATTTGCACTATCCACGAACCATTGCAACGCTATTCTCCGAATGCCGTGATGCAACAAGTATCTAAACGAAGAACGAAACAGGAACGATTCGCTTTATCGCATCTGGTTAAAACCTGGTATTATTACCAGTGTTATTTTCTAGCGGTCGGAGGACGGTAGCTGCGGGATCGTCTTACTAGTTTTCGAGATGGGTACGTTTCATTTACGGAGCTGTCCGAAGGATTCTGGCCTAATCAAGTTGATCCGACGAATGGCAGCGGCTCGGATAAGCACCGGGACACGATGAACATTTGCAGGCGGCTTCTCCAAAGAGAAGCGCCCGTACTTACGTCGTTTAGATAAGAGGCACGATGGCCGATATGCATAATATGTTGGCCCATATTGGGACAACCAAGCACCGCAGGTTCGAGCTGCGAGACGCCGGAGAGCACGAGGAACAGTGGAAGAGAAAGGGCGCCGACAACGCGTGGAACATCACGCCAGGGATCGGCCTGTTATTTGGCTGTCAGTAATTCAGTAGCCTCTCTGGAACCTCTGAAGATCCACTGATGCCGCCCCTGAGGAACCGGTAACCTGTCTACCAAATCGATCAACCTGTATCTCGTGCACTTACCCCTTCCTTCCCGCCTTGTCTTCCTTTCGCGATCGCGTTCGTGGCGGTCTACCTGCACCATGGACGAGACCACGCTTCTCAACGTATATTAATCATCGTTCGACCAGATTTACATATCCTCCTGTTTAGTCGTACGATCGTCCGCGTAATTATTAGGGAATTTATTAAGGAATGACAAGAAATTACCGTAGCAGCGTCTCCGATAACTTACGCTATACGAGACAACGTGTCCGTTCTCTCACATGCCGTACACACATCAGACGCGCATATTTCCCTTCCATGTTCTTATCTCGGCAGTAGCAAACGATACCGTGCGAGCAACCGTAAACTAACCACGATAATTATTTGCATTCAACCGGTGTGTATCCATAGAGTAAGATGTAGCCATACATTCGCCAGGAGTTTCCATCGCCTGCAGGATTTCCCATGTAACCGCCGTAGTCCGCGGATCCTCGTATATACGTATATACATATATATACATACAATATACCTCCTAACGACACCAGGAATTCGTTTCTCCTTCTTCGTTTCCTCTGGACGATGTAGCGTACGATCGTCGGCATACATTCGCGTACCGCCAGGTGCAAATTCTTCTGACATCATCGTCGATGTACGTGATGCACACGTTGCACTTGCACGGCCGGCCAGCGCTGCCGTTGAGTGCACTATACCACCGCGTGTATACGTGCAACCTTCTTTAACCGCACACGTGAGTGTGGGAGGGAGTGCGTGGCGCCACTATGGCGGCGTCCAGCGGAGTTCCACCGAGAAAGATCGTGTAAGTGAGATGGAGGAACTGGAAGAAAGGTGGAAATAACATTCAGAAAGGACGTAGAACGGAGAGCACTGATATTGGAGACATTCTCCTCGGCGTGCACACACTGCGTCCACTTATTAAATCACTGTTAAATCGTATTACGACTACTCCGTTCGCGGAACGCATCGTTGTAATTTCTAAACAATAGTCCCAGCCTTCCCCGCTTCGTTCTGTCTCTCACGAAATTTTTGTGATAGACACACGTCGCGCTGGGTTACACTAGCTTATTCCGCGACCGTATTAGCCAGACCCACGTCGCGGTATATCACTCAGATATAAATTATTACCGAACGTGGAACTCCGTTGTTACGAGACAGTAATTACCGCGATGCTAGTACTCGCGATTGTTGCTGCCTGTCCTCGTCCAAGGATTCTAGGGAATAACGACTCGCGTGTAATTCATTCGTGAAATTGTTGCGGGTGTCGCCGAGCAATAAAATCCTCAGGGCTTGTTGTTGACTCAACGAAAGTCGTTTGCTCTGAACGTGTATGCCTACTGTAAGGTATATCGCCAATTTTCTCGGTGCACGCAAAACCGCTTTTGAAACGACATTTTTCTTCGCCATCTTCGGGCGATCCGTAACGTATAACAGTCATACATTTTTGCACGGTCTCGCCCTTTGCTCACTGGCGATAATTCAGGATATCGATTTGGTCGACCAGTAACTTATATTTTGTACGACCCGGATTATTTCTTCCTCGCGAAAGCGCAGCCTATTTTTTTCATCGTTCTTTTCTTTCTCTTTTAACGCACGCAATCGAGCAAACCAAGCATAAGAATTATGTCGACGGCTCGTCGGCTTTTACCTTCTGTCTACCGCGATATAGCTCTGTGTAAGAAAGAAGCAAGGAGATTGATATAGTGGAACGGTTTTATGGTACACGTTCTAAGCCCGTGCCATCGGTCTGGCCTCCGTACACGTCAACACCGGCAACAAGTTCAGCCTGGTCCAACGCGATGTATCGTGATTGCGAAGTCGTTCCAAATTGGAGAAACGTTTGCATTCGTCGTTGCGTACCGGTCCTGTCGGATTACCCAATTCTTTATGCAATCGCTTGTCAAGCGTTCGCGACAGCTCCGATCGAGCTGCTCTCGATTAAATTTGATCGAAGGATCCTGCGAACACCGTTACACTCCATCGCCTCGTTACAGAGGTTACACGAGATACAGCTTCCCCGAAGACGGCTTTAAATTTATCCATTCGGATTATAACAGAACTTCGTTCTATATTCGGCAGGTTCCTGTTCGATTCTACCATATTATAATCTTCTAGATTGAGTCGCGGTTTGCGAGAAACTTCACATCGAAAGATACGAATTTGATATGTCGATTCGATCGTTTGATTGGTTGAGTCGCGTCTCGATTAGCGTTCGGAAGGGTTTTTCCGTGACTCGATCTGCAAACAAACGGCACTCTGTCGCTAGTTTTACGAGGCTCTCTTCTCGCATCACAACATCTAAGCGACCCTATACGAGTTTGTCAATGATCCGAGCCACACTCGCTGATTTTATTGACGTACGAGCGGTCATGGCGCGTGCTCCGCATCTTGGCCGAAGGAGCTGAAATCGTTTTACCTTGCGTAGCCGCGAAAAGATTTCACTTCTGTTTTATCGCTATGTATCCACGGAATATTTTCCAACCCACATGCCGCGTTTAGCTCAAGTTCGATCCAATTGCGTCAAGCGTCTCGTGAAAATAATGTTATCCGTTTCATTGCATAGACCTCGTTGTTCGTTGCTTAATTTCACCCGTACGATTTCATCGAACGATCCTATTTCTCGCCAACGATTAAGAACGCGCCTGGGCGTAGTCTGCAAGTCTATGTAAGAGGCTTGAGGAGGTTCTGTCGATATTTATCAAACACCGAAAACGAGCGAAATCCACGGGAATATCTTTATAATGCACACTGATACCAACTTACTAACCACCGTTTTACTATCTCGACCGCGACCGAGATCGCTGAACGATCGTGGCTCGAGAACAAATATCGCGTCGGTGTATTAATAGTTGCAGTGATTACCATGCCATTACTGTACAACGTCATTATGCTGAACAGTACACGAAGCAACATATTCACCGGGACGCGGCACTATATCAATCCGCGGTAATATCGTTCGTGCAACAGGTTGAAGCAGATACACCTTATCGCTAATATCTCTCCGCGAGCGCGCACCTACAATCCTCTCGACGATCGGTAGGTTTCTCGAGCATCACTAAATTACATCAGTCTACGCCGCAAGAGAATTTACATTTCTCATTTGACCGCCTGATATCGCGTGTACGTTCTACGCTTCGTGAGAGGAGAACTATTTAACGTCCGCGCTTGTCGAGAATTTGTCTTCGACCTGTCGCGATAAGACGAAACCTCTAATAATACGAGCACAGGGAAGCAGCGATCTTTCGACCGTTTTATTCCCTTATCTTTTCCTGTTCATTTCGACGCAACATATCGTGCGCGATGTCTTTGGCAAACATAAATACCCCTTTATTACAATTGTATTCTTCTTACTTATCACCCTGTCGATTTCATTCACAATCGCTTCTGATGAAAATTCTGCATTATACTAGTCGAAACAAGTTCGAGTAACTTTTACGTTCTTGGAACTCTATTCTTTGAATTCGTCGATTATCAACACCTGTTGGAGATTTGTTTGCTTCAAGTCGTAACAAGAGCGTGTCTCCGACAAAAAGTCGACGCAAAGAGCAAGTACCCCGAAAGGGGTTAAGCGTTACGAGTCAACCTGGACAGGGAGTGCTGATCGAGCGAGATCGGAAGGCGGTATCGTAAATCATGTAACCCAATTCAATAAAGCACTATGCCCTTTCCCTCTAACCAGTGCCAGCAGGTACAACCTGAAGAAATCCCGAATGTGTCCATAACTCAGCGGGTCTCTCCACCGACTCTCCGGATCTACCTTCTCGATCCTCTTGCGATCGTACGTGTAAGACGTACGCGTTCGCTCCTCTTTTTTCTTTTTTTCTTTCGTTCTTTCCTTTTTCTCCTATCTTTTCCCTCTTCCGTTTCGACTGGAGCCGACGTGAACAGGAACGTGCGGCCGCGCGGCCGCACCTGAACACATTCTACGCGTGCGTGCTGTCTGATTTGTAGAACAATATTATCCTCGAATGCACACGTGTCTACCGCGATAGCATAAATTCGAAGGAGAATCAGTGAATCGAAGGAGTCGAAACAGGATTTTCGGTGGTGCTCGTGCGATGGGAAGTGTTTGTACGAAACATCGTAGGTGGAAGTATCTTTGGGACAATAAGGATCTCGACTGTTGGAACGTAGACCAATATACTCGTATAAATTATGACACAGAGTGGAGCACGCGTACGTGACTCTTGTGTCAGTGGGCATGTTTCGAAAGAGTCGTAATTCATGAACATAAGTAATGGAAAAAAGCGAAAAGAGTCGATAAGGAAGAGCAAAGGGAAGAGGGAACAGGGTGCAGTCCGCGTAGAAGTGGGAACGGCGTTGTGTTGCGGCTGACAGCAGGAGTCTCGGGTTAGGGACTTAAATCATCGTGTAACAACGACGGTATCGACGACGGTGACGATCGACGAGACCATAGTCTCGGATCTGCGCATCGATCACTCGTGAGAAGAGATCGATACACGGACGGCACAGGGATATAGGGGAGTCGACGTTCGTTGTCGGAAAATATATGGCCATGTGGTGCAGTGACACGAGAGGAACACAACCGACGCGTTTGCGTTGCGATTTTTCACCGAGCTACGGATGAAACGTGCCGATCGATGCATGTCTTCTCTGTTTGGATGGCGAAAGATCGCGAACAAACTTGAATAAAACGAATCATAAGGAGAAGTGAGAAGGCAGGAAGAAGGGAGATTCGGCGAAGGATGGAACGCTACGGTACGCGACGACCCATGGCGATCACGATCAGCGTCAATAAATAAACGACGGGGTGGAAGGTGGGCAATTAAGGAAGACATCAGGCGACTAATGAGGTTACGCCGTGCCGCGACGAGTACTTCTCCTCGGCAACAGCGTCGGCGTGGCATGGCGTGGCATCGAACGATGAAGGAGACAGTACTCGCTTGAGGTGAATAAAGAAGAAAAGAGAGGGAGGACTCGGTCACGCGTAGAACCAGCTCGCCGGTTCGAGGCACTGGAACAACGATACCGAATCACGATATCGAGAGCGAGTGATTCGAACAGAGGTGGAAGAAGCAACGAGAAAAGAGGAAGGGATATATAAACGACGGATGGATTTGAACGGTCGAAGCTATACGACCGCTGCTGTGGGGCAGAAGACAATGCGGCATAAATCACGAACGGCAGCAGGACGCCAGCCGCCGTGCCGATCGGTCGATACACTCCGATACACGCTCGACGAACTAATTGCCCGTTGTGTCTATGGGAGGGTAGAAATCGCGGTCTGATTGCCACGAGAATTGAGGAAGGAAGTCGTGTGCCTCTAGTCTGACGATCCTCCGAGAACGGATAATCATCTGGCACGGAGGTGCGGCTACCCGCTCGTACAAGGTTCATCTTTGTAACAACCACGGGTAGGAAGCCGAGTACGTGGCCGATCGATCGAGGGATATTGCTTAATTCCATTCGTTGTCTATTGCGTTACATTTCTAGCAGGACCGAATCGCTTCTCCGCGACCAATCTTTTCGTATTTCTATGTTAGTAGGATATTCCGATATGTGTTACAGGATAAAATTATTCGTCGATGTATTAAATGTTTGTCCAAGTCCAAACATTAGAAATAGTTTTCAGATATAAATACCTTAAATTTTTCTACACTTCCGTCATCTTAAATCGAAGCAAGCTTTGAAAACGGCGCGGTAATGTCCAAAATTCAATATTCTCTGCTTAATGTGTTTCTCTCGTAACCATCTCGTCGATACGAGAAGAGTGCATTCCGCCTCGGAGCAAAGAAACCATAAAACCCCTATGAGTGATCGTAACCGGAAAACGAAGAGGCGACCGAAGAAGGCAGCAGCGCCTTACCCTAGGATCGAGCGCGCGAGAGCCCGATAGAAACCCGTTTCCGGGTAGAAGGATCCACCGGTGCGGTTAGCACGATGCCCCAAAGCGGGTTGACCTCGAGAGACCGTAGACTCCGTAGGTCCAGGACGGTCGGAGCTGAGACCATCGTCCCTCTAATCTCGCCCGTTCCTTTCTATGTATGCTATTACACGGACTCTCTGTGCTATGAAGAAGAACGTCTCGGCCACGGCTGTACGAAGTTCGACTGCCACAGCTCCGAGTGGTACCGGCAGAAGGAACGAGAGAAAGAAAGGAGACGGAAGAAGAAAAAGGAGAGGGGAGGAATAAAACAGGACCAAGAGGAGCGAGCATCTAGATCGCGGCGGAACGTCGCGTCCGCTTCACTTGGACGAAGACTCGAAAAATGGCCTCGGGTCGGTTTCCGGGTCACGCGTCCGTCGAGACGCTGGAGTATCAGGTGTCATTACCATTGCCTCGAACTCCGGGTTCCCTCGATATGCTGCAGGGATGTTTCTACTCGAAGCGGGATTCGCTGCTGAGAAAACGACGAGTACCGTATGGTCTCTACGGCCACTAGGGCACGAAGCGAATCCTAGATGTGGAACGTCCAAGTGTTCCCAGTCACGCCCTCGCACGATTTTGCGTCTCTTCTAGAACGTGCCTCCTCTCTTCGTTGAAACAAAGTATCCATCGTGTCTGCAAACGTAGTGGGAACGTATCCGTGTCTCGGTTAACAGCCAGGATTTTCTTCGATGCTTTTTTATATCGCGAAGTATTTAGAGGACCTTTATTCGCACGAACGAAACGATTTGATTCTAGACGACTCGGAGTGTCACGGACGTGAAAGAGAACAATGACCAATCGATCGAAGAATCCTTGAGGTTAAGTCTGATCGTCCGATGACCGATCAGGGGTCACGTCATTCCGTGAAGATCGAAGAGATGTCATTGGCTGGACCGTTACTTTCGAATATACCGGCAACTGCCCCTCACGATTGAAACACCACCTGCGAAAACCCAATATCTCGCGATCTTCGACTGTTAACCTTTTAGTTTTTTGCAAGCCACGATCCTTCGATAAACCACGAGACAGAAAAACACATTGTCGCTTAATGCGTTCTTTTCGTTCCCGATCTATATTTGTCCGAGAAAATTGAGGCAGGTTCGTTCGATAAGATATCTTATAGGTAAGAATTTCATTTCTAATGGGACACATAAGTGGAAGCGTTACTACCGATTTGATCTCGGTCTCCCTGTCAACTCTATTGACTGATCAACATCATTAGGTGGATTCCCTTCTCTCCGTAGCAAACACGGATCAATGGGATTCTGATCGAAGGTAGAATCTCGGTAGTCGTGGACACGGTGCTTTAAATGTTAATGGGGCCTGTCTAATGATATTCGGTAGCGCGAACGAGCCAAATAACTCGTTTCTCCGAGACCTGTACCGTGTATCGTACCGTTTTATTCCTTCTTTTCTCTCTCTCTCTCTCTCCCTCTCCTCCCCATCTCTATCTTGGCACTTAATGTTGTCCTCGTGCTTACGATAAGAGTCCGCGATCGTTGACAAGAGTTAAGCTGATTTCGTGGAATAATACGGACGAGATGGAAACGACGAAATGCGACTTTCACTTCTGACATCGGCCGGAGCGAGAGTCCATTACCGCTTTGTCGTGTTCACATCACTCAAAAGCCGGCAGAGACCTCCATTCTCTGCAACTTAGTGAAAATTGTTCCCGTTTTATGCCCGTTTGCCGTTGTTCACACGATGCCTTCTTCGATCTCTCACGACCCGACTCGACGGTGACATAGGAAATTGGAAAATCCCAGCCGCATTGTAGCAGCGGTTCACGTGACACTCATTCGTTGAGATCATAAAAGGTCACTTTACAAGTTCCACCCACTTTATGAAATCCTTTGTGCCAGGGAGATTTAGCCGGCACGCTCGACTGCTCGAGCACGAAAACAGGACCGGGATCCAAGATTTATAGGAAAGAGAATCTCGGGACACGGTCTCGCGCGTATAATAAAATCTACGCGCGTGATCTTTTTCCCTGATTCACCTTATTTAACCAGAAACGTTGCCTTTAGTTTCTCAACATCCCCTATCGAAAGATCTCCGATGTATTTAACTTTTTAACGATTCGACGAACGAACGGTTCATACATTTTAAAAACGTAGCTCCTCCACTTTCTGTCGCTTATGGCTGTGCCCATACAATACCCGAAAATGTACCATTAAAAATTAATGGATCCTCGAAGCTATAGCTTCGCCTTGCACGCTACATTACGTACTTGAACGATGAAAGAATGCGAGGAAGAAGTCGTGAGCGCGGAGGAAGGTGGGAGGAGAAGGTGTCCAGGTAACGCGGGTTAGGTTTAAGGTACTTTTGAAATTCCATAATATAATCCGGCTTTGGCGGTGGGTCGCATACAACCTGCATTCGCAACCTGCAGCCATAAGAAGCGAATAATAGTCTCATTCATCCACCTAACGAAAATCTTTGAAGGACCGGTATCGTTTCTGATAGGAATAAGTTGGTCTATTCACCTTTGAAAAGCACTGTATCGATCTCAATAACCTGACATAGGAAACTGCATTCCATTCTCTATTAATCTATCACAGAACGTCGATCGCGTTATGTGATCGAAAACCAAAAACGTGTGTCTAAATTTCTCTTTCAGTTCAGATCAAATTTTTTCGATTTATAAAGCAATAGTTCAAAAAATGCCATTTTTGGCATACCCATTTTTATTTTACGTCTGGTTACAAAACCGAGGGGACGATCGAATCGACGACTGTTAACATCCTGCATCTCGTCCCGAGTCTCGTTTCTCGTTACCAGAACATAACTCATGAACAATGGCCACGCGAATCTCTCGAACCGAATGAATAGCATTCCGCCCGCAGGCGGACTTGGACGTTCGTATTTTGAGTCCCGCTAGCCGTACGCACGTCTGCGCTCTCGCACGCCGCTCACGAACACCGCGAATTAACGAATTACGATTTATGAATGTTCACGGTATCGGTAATTGGCAGCGGGTATAGAGACGCTGCAGGCCGTGTGGGCGTCGACTTCGTCCACCGTCGTCATCGACTTCGTCCTTCGACTTGTTTCGAGCCAACCGACCAACGTCGATGAGCTCGGCCAAGACTGACTCCATAAATCACTCTGGATTCCACGCATTCCCGGCATTGTGGGTCGGTACACTTGTTCCAGCCTTTCCATTCTTTCGTCCATTCATGCTCGCGCGACAATACATTGCACCTTACGTTTCCATAGAGCCTGGATGTACCCCATACATAGGTATACATCGGTCTGTACACACGGGTCGAACGTTCCATTCATTGTAAAAACGTCGGTGAATAGAAAAGAATCCTTCGTTTCGTGCTTTTTAGTTCCTCTCGATCGTGTCGTCACGGTATCGAGAATTATCTGACTCTCCTTGCGCCTCTGTTCCGCGGTCTTCGTGTTCCTTGTTGATTTTATCGTGTTTACGTTTCAGGGAACGTCTTTTTCTTCTCGAACTAGACCTGTCCGTTCGTCTTTCTTCCTTTCCATACGTATTTATTTCTTACTCCTATTCTTACGAAAGAACGCCCCCACACTGTGCATCGACGCACCACGGATCTCTTTCGTCGACGGTTCCCTCGTTTCTTTCAGCGAATCGAATAATAGACACCGCCGTCCTTTTTCCTTCGATGAACCTGCGCTTACAATTCTATGAAAAAGACAAAAAAATATCGAGTCCTCGGACGAAACTTGGCGTATCGCAACGCTACGCCTGATCGATACGATCTTCATTTTAATTCTTCCAATTTTCCAAACTTCTCGTCGAAGAGGATACATCTTAAAGAAACCTTCACAGTAGCTACAGAAATGCTTCGTGGATATTTCACGTAGCACGAGTCGTGCGTCTCCGGATTCTTTATCCTTTCGCCGGCTAAATTTGTAAAGTAAATAGCCGGCATGTTCGCGTTTTTATCGTATTAGAGCAAATTTGTACGAGGCAACGGATGGACGCTGGCGTTCGAGGCAGAAACGTCTCGCATTCCTGGCAACGAGTTCCCCGGGAACCGGGCATTATTCAGTCGGTGGACTGGCTTTTTTACCAGCCGGGCATCGCTGCTAATCTCTCGTCTGCGACTCGAGGAGGGCATCTCTCTCTCCACCTCTTTGCTCCTTTCGTTCTTCCGTACAATGCACTTTTTCTCTCCGTCTCTCGTTGTTGACAAGTTTTTTTCTCGACCGCGTCGCGCCGAGCGCATCGCGAAATACGCGCCATGAGCGACGAAGGTTTCACCTCATCCTCTTCTTCTGTCCCTTTTACCAGCACCTTCCTTTCGAGTTGCGCTTCGCCCCCGTTTCTACCCGCGTTAGTCTCTCTGAAGTTTTACCGCCGCGTTGTCTATCCGACAAGAGGAGTTCGCTTTTACGCGGATTCGGGTCCTTTGTCGCTCGAGCCTGTCGTTGGCAACGCGACGACACCTATGCAGAAGACCCAAAGGGACCGACCACACCTGATTCTCGAAGCCTTCTTAAGCCCCTAGGAATTCGAAATTGCGCGGCTGTTGGACTTGAGTTAGGCGAAACGCCGCCTCCTTAATATTGCAAAACAAAAAGTTCGAAATCCGCTGAAAAGGTTTCATTATTCATTTATTTATTTACTTATGGATAGACAACCCTTTGGTATACGTATAAATAGCATCAGAAATATAATAAAATACTTTAATTACGTTTAAAAGCGATGCAAAATTAATTAATTTATAGAAATTATGTGATAATACAATTTATACAAATTAATTGTTACATAATATATGTAACTTTTGATATAGGTGGTAGCGATGCTTTGCAGCAGGTATAGATACGTTTAATTGAAAGAGATTGCGGATTTCATGGGGTATTACGTTCGAAAAAGTTGGTAGTTTTGTTTCCATGGTAAATTTTGTCAAGTGGAAAGTTTCTTTTTTTTTTTTGGAAAATCAATCTTGAAAGAAGATGATAGGACAGAGTAAAATGAAATGAGAGACCTTTTCTAATTTGGTGAATTAATCCCTTCCTCGAACAGTTCTGCGTCCCTCCATTTTGAAGCAGTCTGTGCTTGAATTTCCATTGTCCTGACGAATAATACTAGAGCACCGCAGGACACCGGTACGACGTTCATTCATTCCTTTCCCACAGAATTGCCCGAATCTTGGAAACCGTCCTCTATTCTCCGTGTTTTTTCCGCCCTTCCCCTTCCTGTAGAAGAGAACTTTCTGCATGGGAATGGAGCTCGAACCAGGCAGAAAGACGCTTTCCCCGTGTATACCTTCTTTATTCGTACAAACTCACGGAGATCATCTTTGATGCTTGGACGTTGTCAACCCGAAGGCTTCGCAATCCTTTCAGATTTTCACGTAAGATTCCACGCCTTTCTTTCACACTCCAGCTCTTCCGTGTAAAACGTTTTACAGCTGATCAAACGAATCTTCAATTTTTTTTTCTTTAATCTCTGATCTTTACAATCTGCTGCCATGAGAGAAGTAAGAAGCTTAGAGAGCAATCTTAGGAATGGGTTTACTTTTGGGATATTTCTTCGTTTCTATGATCGTACTTTTGTTCTTAAGTGCATTTAACAATAAATACTGCTTTGTGTGCCGATTGCTTCAGAAAAAACAAACGACTGTTTATTCGGTTGATAACCTTTATTTGTTTGCATCACCCATTGAAATTCGTACGAATACCGAGTTAAGATGTAAATACGGATAAAAGAAGAAACATAGAAACTAGAATTTGACGATCTTTCGATTCTACAAATCTTTCATTGCGCATCCTTTGCAAAAAGAAGACATTCTTCTTAATTGTATTCTCTGCGACCAAAGTTAACAAAACTATTGAATTTTACAAGCGTTGTATAGGATTCCTTCTCGAATACCAGCAACTATGGTGGTTTTCTTCGTAAAAGAAGAAGACATTCTCGAGGGTGCACTCGAGTCTGTGTTCTTAACCACTTAGTTATCTAGCGCGACCCTCGAGAATGGAAGAGGACCAAAAGAGGGTGCCGAAGAGCCATATGGCACCTCCGGGTCGCGTGGCATAAAGAGAGTCGGCGCCGTTTTTAATTGCACCATGTGGCCATCCGAGGAAACTCAACGAACATGGAGGCTCAGACTCATTTGTAGTCGCAACTGTCAGGTCTATACTCAGCCGTGTGTTCTTTATTTGATTTTTACCGACGACACGGTCACCGAATCGATATTTTAGGTAAATGTCAGCTGCTGTCGCTTCCATGTTGCGACATCACGATGATGTTGCTCCTTTGTAAACTGTGGTTTATTACAGGTTTCTATTCTTTGACCACTTCCTTTCTACGTTTTCGTAAATGTTAAGAATTGAAGAAAAAGGAAGATACAGTCAATCGAAATTCCAACGAATTCTGACAGATACTTCCCAACAGGGATAATATTTTATCTATTTTTGTTTTCCTAATTCTTTCGGTGACGCCCACGATGAATTGTGCATGATTTTTCACATGAATTTCTGACGCACCCCTGCAATATATCATAGCAAGTTCAGCTTCCACATGGCGCGTGTCTGGTGCTATATATGGACCCACTAGGGTCTACGAAACGAGCTATCCGCCACCTTGCCAATAATAAATCGATCCTTGTGTCGGGAAAAACGGTCGAGCTTATCCACCCCCATGGGCTCGACCACCTTGCTCGTACGTGGCCTTCTCGATCATTGACGTGGGTCCATGAAGAGGATCTTTCTTTCTGGACTTCGTGGCCCACCTGTTGCGAAGTCCAATTGACCCAATGTTTCCGTAATAGCTGGAAAACATTCGGTCCTTTCTAATGGACGTCTAACTTCAGGTTAGACATATTGTGGGTAATGTCTTTGTTTTTTAAGGAGCCTTCTAAATGATCTTTTAGATAATTAAACAAAGAACCATCGTATCCGCGAGGATAAGTTTCCAGTCTCACAACGAATACCTGTGGTAAAATTTAATTTCTTAATCAGACACGTAACGTAAAACAATAGAAACATAATGCTAAAAGTTATGCGATAGCAATACAATTCCTATGAGATGAAACGAAATGAAGTAAGTGACATAGGCAATGTGATATTATACAGCTGCGTTATTATAATATACTTCTTGCTGGTAGAACGTTGAAGTGTGTTATTTAATTTTATAGCGCAGCAGTCACGCGTGAATATGTAGGTTTAACTGTATCTTATATAAATAAATGTGTTTGTTCGACGCATAGGAGACCAATAGCCTCGATCTACTTTCACATAACAGAAGTCACGAGTATGCAGCCACGCCTAAGAAGCATCATGTTTCGAATTCATCGTCGTTGTCTTCTCGAGATCTTGATTTCTTGGGGCAGTGTTCTCGTTGCGATGGGTTGCGTGGGATTGCGAATACGATGAATTTCGTGGAGCAGCAACGACACGTTCACGCAGGCCACACACGTCGTTGTACAGGTTATCCTGACGAAGGATTTGCCATGAAACGAGCGAGATTGTAAGCACGGCGTACAATGAAACGCGCATGAGAGAACTCGGGGATTTACAGCCTTTTCTTCAGGGTTCTCTATGCGTACTATGGCCACGCACAATAGCACGTGTTATGCGACTGCTAGCGCTTATACCACTTGTTTCGCATTGTGGACGTGTACGGGAAACCAATGTCTCAGCAGTTCGCCTTTGATTACGCGATATGAACCACCCGGACATTGTTGCATATACTACACCGCTTCGTGAGCATTGAGCTATTGAGGCACCAGCAGTTTCACACGAGTCCGCTTTGAATTTCATGCGGTGACCAGGGTTGGAAGATACGCGGCTCTGAACATGCTATGACGCATTGTGGCCCCGTAGAAAACATTCGTTGGTTGTTTCGATAGCCTCTTTCGTCTCGTACTCCATGTAGAGTTCAGCGTTAATCAGCATCAATTATCGTTACAGACACGAGCTAAGTAACTTAACTTTGTTGCATCGCTCTATCGTCTCGCGTCCGATTGAGAATTATTCTTAGAGAGGTGAGTAACCTCCTGGCTAGCTAGAGAACATGATTCCTTTAACTGCTCGTCGTTCCATCATCATTGTGATACAGTCGTTCTGTGACTGTCAGAAGCAAGGTTAAAGTCCCGGGTAAAAGGATCCGTGGCTAAGTGATCTTTGAATGTATAACTTGAAGACAGGACGCGAGAGATACCCTTTAAAAATGATTCAAGGGAACGCGGACGAAAGAAGGAGAGATAGACGTCACCTCCGGTCGGTGTCATGTCGGAGGTGTCCGACTTTTTTGTCAGATCATAGACTTTGCCCCCGTATAGTCTTCGTCCTCCTGCACACAATGGCAGGTCCACGATGCAGTCGGACGATGCTGAATGCGAATAAATGACCTCCATTCATGGTAGATCGCCCACCATTCCATTGAAGAAACGACCCCGGCTGTGTGCCCACTCCACGTTTCGACTGTTAAACCGAGGTGTAGGTGCATGACCAGAGAGTGACTCGTCGAGTAACGAGCGACTTCGGGCCTTTATTATTATAATGCATCGAGAAAACGGTCCTTTGTTTCCCGTCATCCGCCAGTTCGCTTGACTTTCTACATTTCTCTATCCCCCTGCGCCTTTTGTATTCTCTGATATACAGCTTCGCGTGTACCTGCCTGTTCCAACGAACGTATTTTCGTTCGTCGAACAATAGTCGAGCTCTCCGATCAGCCAGTAAAAATTCTTCCTTTAACCAACCGAGGATAAACAATCTTCCCGTTTTAATGAACAAGTGTAGCAGCCGCTTTACCGCAAAGGATCTTTTGCTGCCGATCCGCCACGCGGTAGCCAGTGCAACGATGCATAGCGTTGCTATGGACGAAGGTTGGCCGAAGGCTGTCCTCGTCTCCTGTCTTGTACCTGACGCGCGGCGACAGCCTGAAAACTGTTAAATAGCTCGGCCGCGGATAGTTTGTGTTAGAGACGAAAGGTACCGCCGTTTCTTTGCGCTTCCAACAGTTGCTGCACCACCCCCTCTTACCTTGCATTGCTGGCCGAAGTCGAACGTTCGAACAACGTTTCGTTTCGTTTCGTTAATTAACGTTGAGCCGTGCCCCTCTGATCGGCTCTAATGTTAATTGCGGCAGGCGGTTGGCCAACCTGCGCCGCCTTGTCGGTAGGCGTGCCTCACCACGTGTCGTTAATGTCTCGTTCCGTATATTCGCTGCACGAATTATTCTAGATCTTCAGGAGCTTTTTTGCCTCGTACACCATATTTCCTGATTACTTGACGCGTTCCGTGTCCAATCAATTTCTGGCAACAATTTCTGAGCATTACACTTGCACCGATTTATACTTCCTCTTGCAAGGGATAGCAATAATAGAATTTCAAATATAAACTCCAACCATTGCACTGTATTCGCATCAATCGTTTCGAATCTTTCCAGTTCATCCCCGGTGGATCGCGATCTTTTATCTCCATCTTTCCTTAGTGTTCTATCAGAGAGTCACAATCGGGCAAGATATTTCCACGATAAAATCCTCGTGGCAAACGCTAATTAGACGCGATAAAACGAGGCTCGTGATACGAGAATTTGACGAGGAAAAGGTTCGCATGGAATAAGTCAAGGGATAAGGAAAGCAAGCAAACCTTTCTGGCATAAATAGAGCATACGGGTGGTCCTCAAACGTCCCGTTATAATTGGTTACGGTTTATCCTGGAACCTTGTTAAACGAATGACTTTTCTTGACCCGGGTCCACGTGGACTCGATGAAAATCAAGGATCACGTACGTTTTTTCTCGGTGATCAGCGTCGAGCGTGTGTGCACACTCGCTTGGCTCCAGGACGAAGGGCATCGACGAGGTTGCCTTACTGTATACCAACCACGGCCGATCGGCTATCTGCGACTAATTAACACGGCCCGTTAATGAAGCCCACGTATGAGCTGCGCACGTACCTAGTCGCTCTCGCTCTCCCTCGTCTCTTCCGTCACCCTTTCTCCCGTTCTCTTTCTCACTCTCGACGTACGAGACATCGCTTAGCTATAATCACGGCGCCCGATATATACCGACACGGTATTCGCGCGCGGCGCCTAATTAGCGGTTCTCGTCTCCCTCGCGCTCCCTTCCTTCTCCTCTCTGCTCTACCCCCTTTTCTTTCTGCCTCCTTCTTCTCTTCTTTCCTTTTTTCTTTCTCTCTCTCTTTCTTTCTTTCTCCTTCTTTCTCGGTTTCTCCTCAGGTTTATATGAAGTTAACCGGGCGTACGCCTCACTTCGCACTCCTCGAGACGGGACACGCGGTTCCGCCCAAATTCAAACTAATTGCGCAATTAGCGGCAGCTGGTAACTCGTTAGGAACACGAGCGAAATTATGCGCGTGGAATATTCGATGAGGTTGATTCCTTATTCGCGACGGAGAAATATGAAAGTGTTTTCAATGGCGAAGAGGCGTGCACGTATATTACCCTTCATAAATTAAGGATCGTTACGTTATATCTCGCTCCATCACGAGGTACTTAGGATCCCATAAAGTGGGATCAGCTTGTACGTTGATCCTCCAGAATCTGGATCGAGTAATTCTTCGGAAGCCGGACGACTTCCCGGATGATCCTTGGCTCCGTAAAAAATCTGCTCCGTTAATCTGTAGCTTTTCACAGAAAATCGGAGCAACGATCAGGTATATGGTAGCCATAGTGCGTTGTTTGCGGCATTTGGCGAAGCCATGACGAAACTGCGGGGCCACTATGTTGCCCTCGATCTAGAATGGTCTTAATCCAATTCCAGAAGTATTCAGAACAAGCCGTTTCCTGTCCATTCGCACCGTACCGACAAAATAGAAGGTGTACATTCATACTGTTACCCACACACATGTGCACGCGTACGCGTGCACGTTGCGTCCAGGGTTTCATAAACTGGATTACGCTTACGAAGCGTCCGCCCAAGACGAGAGAGCATCCGGCTCTCCGAAAGGAGACAGGGCATTCAAAACGACTCTCTTCGCCCTTTTCCTCCCTTCGTCGACCAACTCTACTCTATCCGCTTCCCTTCCATCTCTACCCTTCTTGTTTCTCTTCTTCCTCGTCTCCACCTCCTCCGACATCCTCCTCACACGATCTTGTTTCTTTCGCGGAGACAGGATACGGAGACTGACGGACGGGAATCACGATCCCCTTTGTCCGTCCCGCGGGCTCCGACGTGGCCGATTTCAAGCCGGCATTCCTCTCACGTTTCGAATGTTCAGGTAAAACACCGCGTCTCTACGGAATGACGCACTATCATCGGTATCGTTATCCCGCGCCGCGTGTAATTTCGTACCTCGATTCGTATTTTGTTGCCGTGCTTGGGTACTTTGAAGACGACAAAATACTTTCAATTAATCATAGAGACACGCACACGTGATGCTGCAAAAGAGAATTTTCAAATGCAGTAGAGTACAAACGTACTTTTATTAAATTGCTTCTAATCGTACGATATCCACAATTGGATGAGATTTTTAGTAGACTGATACATCGGGCTTTCCAGAAAATTCATCTACGAAACCATTGAATGTTATCTCTCACCCGAGTCAAGTAAATTATTGAACCTGCTTTCTTTTTCATAGCGCCAAGTATTTATCTTGATATATTGGAAGATTCCGATTTTTCGGATTTCTTCCTTCTTTTTGTTCCTCTTTAAATTAGAGAAGTAGTTGAAAAATACATCCATAAGGGAGTCAAGAGAAGCACGTAATTCTACTCCATGACTGTAAAATGCCAATTAGCTAGGAGTTCCTGGAAGTTCGAAATTGGGAAGGACTGGAGGCAGCAGAGAAGGCGCACAGTGAATGCGTCAAGACGACCGGTTCGATTGCTTCGTTTTGTCTCGTTAGGATACACGATGGGGGGACACGCGTCGCGACCTGTTCTCGATCGATGTGGCTGACACCTCGAGGCTGTAGGTACGCGTACAAGGTAGACGAAGGTAACGTGTTCGGTGACACTGCGCCTTAATAAATGCGATTGGTCCGCACGCGCGTACGACGTGTTCGATGGAGGGCTTCTCTTCCCGGGTGAAGAGTAAAAGGAAAAAGGAAGAAAGATTAAATAAAACGAGAGAGAGAGAGAGAGAGTGAGGGAGAGAGGGAGAGAGAAGAAAGGTGGTATAAAGAAGAAGGAGAGGATTCTTCCTGATCGAAGAAGGATATCGTTGTTTTGACACTTCATTGAGTGACGTTCACAGATGTCACGTGACAGTTTCTCGTGTCCCCTGACTCGCATCTGGGATCTCGTTCTTGACGTTCCACGGACCGTCCCTTTGCTGTCACTCTCCCTCTTGGTTTCCTCGGCGGAGGAGGACCAGGAAAAAGAGGATGACGGCGTGGAAGAATAAGAAGAAGACGAGGAAGAAGGTGGATCCATCATTGATGCCACGTCGTACGGGCCATGGGTGGAATTTTAAGCAGCGACATCTTGTCGAGCTCAGGATATCGGCCCTTTTTTGCTCGATACGGCCCTAATTTCGCGCGTTGGGTGGCGTGTCGGCTTGTCAAAGAGTTTCCACGGTAGTAGGTAACGTTCTACGCACGGTTCCTTTCACAAAGAGTGACCGGAACCCCGAGCTCGCGCTCCGGCTATTACATTGAACCCCGGGTCGTGTCCTCGAACCGCTGCCAATCGATCTAAACGTCAAGAATGAACTTTCTTCGCGATACAAAGCCGCGAGATCTTTATCGTAGTTTAGCCGACAAAACGTTTAACGAACAAAAGAGACTTCATAAAAAGTGACATTTCTGTTATTTTCCTTTCTTCCTTTTTCGTTTCTTTCTGATTTTAGTATCACAGTGGTACAAGTTGAAAGTATATACGACGAAAGCATATACGTTTCGTGTGCGTCGTAAGGGAGTCACCTTCCCTGGCTCTTTCATTCTCGTTCTTTCCTCCTTCTTCTTCGTCTCCTCCCTCTACTGCTTCTTTTCGGAGCGAGCAAGAAGATTCGTGAAGATAGCTCGGCACGGTAGCTCGTCAGAGGGCTGCGATGAACCTTCCGTGCGCCGTAGCACGTGCGTGTTTCAGCGATAGCATCGGTCGTAACTCGATATTGTTTCACTCAAACAAATTAGGGGAATCCTGGACCCAGGGTAGAGACCGCGGCTTTCCAGGGTTCAAGTCCACTCGGCTTTCTTCTTGGAACAGAAGGTAGCCACATTCTTGGGCCGGTTGCTCACTATAGAGAGAGAGTTACGTGGCAAGTTACAGGTACCGCGGACTCGTTTATCCTTTCTTTAAACTCTTCATCTCTTCTCGGTCTTTCGTCTTCGTTGTAATTTCACCGCGCGTTCGAGCAAAGGAACTTAAACAGCAAACAGATCACCACGAATCCGTGCTGATTGCGAATTATAACCTGTCTTCGCTATCATAACACCTTGTACGAACCGTGTCTACGCATGTTTACGATAATGTTTCACGCGACAGTCAACTTGACTTTAGTTACCCGCTCGTGAACCAAGCCCTACCCTAAATTCTCTCGTCGTCTCGGACCGAAAGAATACTTCCAGGAAGCGTTTCTGTGTTTCAAGAACAACGTCGGTGTGTGGTACCTGGTGAGCCAGGCTAAAGAGACGACCGAAGGTTGCAAAGTTTCACAAACTCCCCTTGTAAATCACGCCTAGCCGGCGGCGGTATAATTGTCGGCGTTAATAAACCCGCGACGTCGACACGCTCGTGTTTATGCACCTTTATGAACGGACCACGAGGCCAGTTCTGACGGCATTCTCGGCGGCATGTTAACGCGAAACTCTGCGTTAACTTGCCGCCATTGTAGCTGCCAGTCGTTAAGTTAATTGATCTGTAAGCCGAGACGGATTTTCAACCATACGCTGTTGTATATTGGAGCAGAGAATCGCGTGGAATGAGATATCCATATCCATGCGCTAGGAATCTTCATGGATTCGTGGATGTCTACGAGCGTCATGAAAATTGATTGGTTTCTCCTTTGTCGACCAGCACGGTGGATCGTTCGTTAGCCAATCTTTAAATCGTCTCGGTTACGGAACGAAGAGTGGTTTCTTTTAATAGGATAGTAGACGAGCGAGCTTCGTGTGATACGTCAACCGCGTGCAGTTCATTAAACGACGTTTTGTTAAACGTACTCGTAAAAGGCTGGTACTCGCGCAACAAGCTTGTCGGTTCATCTTTTCTGATCGGTTGAGCGAAACGGGTTCAACACCCAGCATCACTAGGGTGATGAGATTCGAAACGTGTCCGCCACCCAAGTTGTCGGAGCTCGGTGCCCCTATATTCGACGAACACGCCTTTTGACAAGTTTGCACTGCAAACATACGCGGCGCGGTGCATTAGTCTCGCGGGATATACACATATCCTCCCGCGAGGACCGTGTATCATCGTGTTCGCAATGAGACGTCGATCAGAAAACGGTGAATGCCGCTAATCTACATACGTGTAAATAGATAATCGAGTAATCCTGTCTCAAGAGTGAATGGAAAATGTGCAGACTTTCATTAAAAAAAATAACGGGCTGAACAAAATTTTCACAGTTTACTCGAGAAACGAATAGATATCAGCAGGAAGGAAGTGTAGCGGCACTCGATAGCCAACTACGGTCGGACGACGGCAGCGCAGTGGTTAGCGCCTTAGGTTACGAACGTTCGGGACCCGGGTTCGAATTCCGGCGACCGGAGTCCGATTTTTCTTCCACGCATCTAAATTAGAAGAAAAACAGCAGTACCCCAGCAGCAACATCTACACCAGCAACTATCCCCAGGCCTCTACACACCAGCGGAGTTACACACACAGCCAGCAGTAGCGCATTATCACAAGTATACATTATCTCCACCTCAGAAGGTTTAGCGATAGAAAATGCAATTTAGTTAGTTCAGAGCGTGTAAACATTTTTAATTTGTAAGAGCTTTTGCGATGCCGCACGAGCAACGTAATCCCGCGAGTAATTATTTTACATCATCTGGGAGCATTGATTCTCGAGCGTAATAATCTCGATCGGCGAGCTTTTCATTGGCTGCATTAACATATCTGTAGGTTCTCGTTTCCCTCGCAGCGAGACGCATAAATAATCGGTGTTACTTTAGTACGATCTGGAAAATTTTACGAGGGAAATTACGAACTGCTAAATGACAAATTGCTACAGGATTCTTGCCCATTGATCGTCCGCGAATGTTACAACGACTCTAATTAGCGACGTTCGAATAACGAGGCGCTATAAGTCGAGTATTCGTTTTCTTGGTTCTAGCAGGCAAACGAACAGTGGAAGCAATCGAATCTCTTATACGTAGTCGATAAATTCATGCTCTGATTGCGAGTAAAATCTGCAATTACCAGTAGCTATCATGCGTGAAGATAGCACGTTGAATTACACCCCGTTAAGTCGATTTTCCCCGCACTGATGCGAATAGTCCTTTAGATCGACAAAAAAATCGCTTCTCCCGCGTCGTCGTGGTGTAACAGCGTTGGAGATTACGCGCGCATACCTGCTTCGAACGTAACGCCATCCGATGATCTTATCAAGAAACGAGTTTGATCGTAGGAAAGTCACGTCGAAAGGTTAGTCGCGGACTAACGCGTATCCAGCAGAGCTCGTGTTGACTTAACGAGATTTCGTCCCGAACGCCCATAATTATGCGATACCGGTGCGCGCGTATCACATTTACAATTTTAAAATTATTCCACGAACCGCTTGTAAATTATCGACATTCCTTCGCCGATTCAATCTTATCGATCGAACGTTATTCGTGGAACGTTTTCGTTTTCGAAGCAAAAGGATAATGTATTCGTCTATCGTGTTAAGATAAGTCGGGCGAATAATATAAATAGGAGGAACCGATCGATTAGTTGGTTATACGTGGATGCGATTTTCAAAGAGGTCAACCACCGACACACTCCGTGAACGCCTACAGATCTCAGGGAGGCGCGAACGGAAAAGGGTGAGACGATCGACTCGAGGGGCGATCGCGATAATGGTGACGGTGATCGCCGACAGGAAGGCAGTTTGATTGGACGTGCACCGATCGCGTAATTAGACACGCCTCATATCTCGTCGATGGCATTGGGCAGTCACGGCGGAAGACGAAGGCGAGGGACGATCGAGGCAAGGAGAAGCTCGATCGGAACGAGGATCCAACGAGAGTAAGGTACGATGTAACCACACGCGCGAAAGATCGCCACGTCGCGAATACGTACGTCGATATCCACCCGCGTACACGTAGGTGTTCGAACGTGTTGTCCGTGTGTGTCTTCATTACGGACAGCCGTGAGAGCATTTAGATGATATCGTAATGGCAATTACCCGGCTGATCCCTTGGCTCGGTGCTCGTTCGCCAACTCCTTTGCCGGACGGTGGCCACACCGACTAATATTGGTTCTGCTCATTATACCGATCTCTTGCCGATCGTACCTGCACCACCGTCGCCGTGGTAGTTGTCGTAATAGCCCTTGTCGTTCTCCACGTCGTCGTGGGTGTGTGACCACCGGCTGAGCCCACTTCGACCAAGTCCTTCCGGCACCCCGTAAACTCCTCTTTCGTCTAACGAACGGCCATGAATTTCTGCGTTCGTCGAGGTTTTCTCGGTGCATGGAATCGTAATAATATTCTTCTTAGCTTTAAGCTGAAAATTATACACTTGGGAGGTCTGCAGCGAAATTGGAAGTAGAGGAAAAGTACTACGATTGAATTTGTGGAACGCGTGCTTTTATTTATCTTCGTTACAAATCATTGCAGAGTCAATTACATATGTAAATTTGCATTTAAGTTTATGACGCGACCGTGGAATTTATTTCGAGGATGAATCCGCGAAGGGTGGCGCGGCGCGAAGAAAAGGTGGCGACAGAGCGCAAGGTGTCCGACGTCAGGTTGATAATCCTCTATCCTCTTCCCGTCCATAAACGCGAGTAGGGAGGTTTTATCGGTAGAACGCGATGGAAGGAGAGGAACCTAATTGAGTGTCCTCGCGCTGGGTGTCCGATGTTGTCCGGCGTTGTCGCCGCTACCTGAGGGCGTGGGCGCCCTGATATGAGTTACGAGTCTGTCGTATTACACGGGAGAGACCACGGAGCGGTCATGGTGGTCCTGCTCGTCCCGAGATTACGGACCATTTATACACAGGTATAGCATCGGTCCAAGAGAGTATACGGCGCCTGCCACCATTTTATTTACTTTATACACGTTCGATCGAGGATTATCAGCGTCCTAGAAGCAACCAGACATTTCTCGCTGCACGATACCGTCGTTTTAGTCCCGATTCGAGAATACGGTCGGTTCTGTCCAATAGACCGATGAAAATTACAACGGTTTGCGAAGATAAAATTAAAATAACAGTTGTAAGGTGCTTAAATTACTCATGATTGCGATAGTCATTCGGTAGTCGGGCGTGTAACAGGCATAGATAGTACCAATGTGAATCGTTCAACATAACAAGTCCGCGCGATAAAAAGGAAGCAATGTAACGAAACGACCTCGCGATGGAAAAGTATGGTCGCGCACTTAATAACCGATAATTTATTAATACTGCGCGTTCAGCATTAGCCCGGTGAGTAAATCAAGGCATCCTTGTTTTACGGCTTGCATTCATTACCGGGCAGGTTGCATTCGCTCGTATATCTCGCGAGTTCCGGGGTAAAAGAGAGAGAGGAGGATATATCGTTGAAAAAAGTCGAAGACGGAGAGAAGTAGCCGGGGGAGAAAAGTCTCTCGACCGAGTCTCATCCAGAGACTTCTCGTTCCTGCTATACAGTATATACATTGTTAGAGGACAGTTTACGAGGCACGTTTTAAGCTCTTTACGCTCGCGTTTACGTTCCTTACGCCCTTACGTTTACGGTCGTTACGGATGCCCCTCGCAGCCTTTCTGCGACAACTCTCGACATCCTCCTCCGCTGACACCGGGATCAACAAGCTCCACGGACAGGGTTGAGAAACAGGCCCCACCACCTAACCCTTTTCCTCTCCCCTGGACCGTTCTGCTGTATCTCTAAATCCTCGTTATCCCCGGGTGGACCTCCTCGGAAATTTATCGTCCTGCGTCGACGACATCCGAGATCCGACGCAGCTTGGGAGCCTAATGACCTCTCGCGTCACGCGGGATACACCGGCCTCCTTGGTAGGAAGATCGATCTAGCTGCCTTCTCGGTAACGTGGCTTGCTTTACGCACTCCTCCTACCTAGTTGAAACACGCTCTCTCTATTTCACTCGTTAAAAGATACAACGCCGTTCGAGATACTCGAAGAATTCGCTCCACCTGTGACTGTGCGCTTGGTTGGATATCATCGAATTCCAGAAAACAGGTTGTTCGACCTGGGCTGAAAAAGCGGAACAACACCACGGAACAAAAGGGTCGAAAGGAACGTACCTCTCTCCCGGGTTTCTTCCTGCTCTGTGTCGTTATCGTATCTGGTTGTATCGTGTGTGTAACAACCACCCCGGAAGTCGATTCTTCTCCCGTTATCGCCGATCTAGCCAGCACCTGCGAGCGAATCGAGAGCACCGGTAATCGTCTCACGCTCGTTTTCCGTGCTGGCCCGTTTCTCGTTTGCGCTTCATTGTGTCCTTTGCTCGGTTCGTTCGCGTATTATACGTACCCATGCCGGTGCTCAAGCTGGAGTAAAACGGGACGTATGAGAGATCGGACCGGTACCGCCTTTGGCGCAAGCGCGCATAATGAGAGTGATATAATAACGACGGACACCAGCGGCTGGTACTCGGCGACACAACTCATCCCGACAAAAGGATACCGCTCTCTCGCTGATGCTGGAAGAGAAGAGAATGGAAGGTCGAGGAACGGGGCTCCGACGAAGAAGAGCATCTTCAGGAATGGACGAAGGGATGCGGAGGAAGTGCACACGGAATGTCCACGAGAGAAGGAACGATGTAACCAGTCGAGTTAATTAAGAGGATCCAACCTTGACGGACGTGGCCATTGTGCACGCGCACGGCAAGGCCTCCTTCCACCTTTTCCTCCGTTCCCGCGCGTGATGCGTTCCTAAACGTATCCACATACGTACACGTCGTCGAGACACCGTCGCCCTTCGTCCTTGTCGTACGCCATTTATGGAGGGTATCTTGTAGTTCTCTTTATCGTTGCTAGTCCCATCTACCCTCCCTATGCGCCGGCATCCACGGCAATTGTTTGTCTTTTGATTTGCATGAAAAATCTGAAAGGTCGTTGCATCTAATAGGCACGCTAAAGGTTGTCGGAATGGTAGCGTACCATTTCTATGCTATCGTTTAAAAGTATCTTCGAGAAGAGTAAATAGTTTCCAAGTATGCACGCCATCTGGACATAAAAATATACGATCGAGTTTCCTCGATCGCCTAGAATCGTTAGACTCTTTATTAGGATTTTATGGACACCGGAGAATCGCATAATTCGAGCTTAACTTGCGCGTATTTCATGCGAAGAAGGAACCTTGGTGAAGACATCAGGCTTAAATTACAAACAGAAAAGTGAATTATCGGGCAGAGTTGTACGGTGTCATCCACGAGTTTAGAAGCGTCCTGAGTCGTCATGCTCGTAGATAGGCGACTATAAAGCGTTCTGGTCTCGCGACGGCTCGCAGTTCATTCGGAGCCATTACGTGTTCCTTTTCCCTGCGACGAGTATACCGACGAAATAAACTTTGCAACTGATAGTGCATTACAAGCGGCGCATAAAAGGTGGCGCAACGCAGTCGTGCACGCGCGTATAAAACTGTGGGGGCGTCTTGGTGACAATTAACAGACCCGCTCGGTCACAAATCACTAGGCGGCACGGTCTAATCACAGCTCAGATAATTTTTCTCTTCTTCGCGTTATACCTCGCTGTCTTTCGCTTTAACCCGAGTTCTCTGCTTTTGCTCTCCTTCTCGTCTCTTTCGACGAAGTGCCTCCCATTTCCTCTCGTGAATGCTATATAGTTATATCGACCTTTTGAAGTTGCGTTAAAAGACACCGCCTCCACCGCTCGAAGGTGTTGATACACGCAAAAGCAGTCAAGTCGATTCGCAGCGAACCACACTTTTTCTAACCCACTTTCGAAACTTATTACCCCACGAAGGTGTTTCTGCGTCTGTCCCGGAGTTCACGGTTGCCGGCGTGAAACGCAGCCGGCGCACGTCCAGCCGATATAAATCCAACCGGTGGAAAATTTTCGCATCGCCTCGTAAATTATCGTCGAAACGCGGAAGCGTAGTGGGGCGAGATCTAAACGGCGGTAAAGGGTTATACACAGACGACGTGAAATCGGTGTTCGATCGGGGATCGATAATCGAAACAGCTGTCGTTATCGTAGCCCCGTCCCGGCCAGATCTCGCGCGAAATCTCGTCCCCCTAATGAGAAGTAATAAACAGACGTCGACCGATTTTTGTTTAACACAATTCAGAATACATGGTCCGCTCTAGAAAATTATGGAGTCACGCATGAGTTACGGCGTGTACCAGGGTCTGGTATAGAGGGACCGCCATATTACGAGACCGATTAGTAGATCGAGAACCGATATAGTTTGGAGAAGAAACGAAAGCTATCTCGGTTACGCGCGTTCGTATTGGATGCGTCATGGTTCGGCCGAGTTTAAGCCTCGAATACTGAAGTGAAGGCTGGACACACGTATAGCTGCGCAGCCAGATTGCTATGCTAATTCCGTTAATGTCGCATGAGTTATGACCCTTACGGACGTACACGCACACGCGCGTACACGTGCTGGAACTGCCTGATTCTTTTGGCCGTGGTAGCGCGCGGAAGACTCCGGCTAGCGAACGATCCTTTACGGAGGCGGAAGAGACGACGCCTCTCCTGTAAGTAGCTGCGGTCGCCGCCACTGCCACGAAGAAATGATATTCCAGCACGCCTCGGCGCTGGCCGCATATCTTAAGGCCCGATAAATTGAAACCGCGCGAGCGGAACCCGAGCGAGAGGGACATACAGATGTTGCACGATCGATGGAAGAGAACGAGAGAGTAGGTGGTACTCTCCCCTACTCTTCCAGTCATAAGCACCTTATCGTACCGTGGAGCCGTGGGTAGGCTTCGGTTACTAGTACCGGTAGCAGGTGAAAAAAGCTTCGTAATCTTCAGTAATTGAGATTCGATACCAATTGAAATCGAACCAGACGCGGGTCAATAGCGCCGCTAAACGAACCAAGTGTTAAAATCGTCGGCGGGGAATTTCTTTCCTATCTCATACGTGTCGTTGAATCGCCAAGATAGCCAAAATGTTCAACGAATGCGCGCGTATCGTACTCTCTTTTTTCTCTCTCGGCTCATTTCTCGATTACGCCGCAATCGTTTTTGCTAAATAAATTGGCGAAAATAACGCGACGTTCGATTACTTTTTTCTCGATGGTTTTAACGATAATGCCTCGAGTCACCTTTTGCACCGTGAAATTTATATCGTGAAATTTGCATGCGACGCGAAAATTAACATTGACGCCAGCCACCTCGACGACGTTGGTACTTTTTTATTCGATTTCATCGTTGACCCTGAGGTGCACCTCGTTCGTAGGCGGTCGAAGATGAAAGGATACATTGTTACAACTATCGTGCATAAATTTTAGATATATACTTCGGATCACACCACTGCTACGATGCACGGATTATCGCAGGCATTCATTATTGTCCAAATATTGTACGTCGAATTTAAGAGTCGAACAACGTGTGTGATTAAACGTCTCCGAAAATCGCAGTTACCTTAACGACTATGTTAAATTCGACACCTCGTTGAGTACATTTGGAGAAGTAAAAAACTTGTTAAAAAAGTTATATATGCATATCGTGTAATTTATTACGACAGACAATACGTATAATATTCACCGTTTCCATCGCGTTCCGCGTTATTAAACATCGTTACCGTGGCCCGTTTTCCTTTGGCCGTTTAATTCGCACCCACGCCCGATCATTAGTATCGCGGTCGGGCCTGCTCCAACACCTTGTATTATGCACTCTCAATCATGATACGTGTTCAGAGTAGTCTCGTTGCTCGAGGCAACTCGTAGCTTCTTTCCCTTTTTGCCGATACGCATCCACATATCAGTGACGTTTTTCATGAGCTATAAATAACGGTGATCATTGGTAATTGTATTAGATGAGGCCCTGTCACCTGTTTCATGCACGATCATTCTCGATGAGTTAGAAACGAGGAAGAAATAGAAGTAAGGGAAAACATCGTGGGGTAAGATGACGACGAGGCAGAGGAAACGCGGAGAAGACCAAACGGGTGATAAATCAACCGTGTGGGCATCACTCGAGGGTTGATTCCACTTGGATCGCTAGCTACAAGTGGGAAACTCGAAGAAAAAGGGTGATCGAAGATGACGGAGAACGCGAGGGGTTAAATCATCGATGATTGTGATGTCAGTCTTTTCCTTTTATTCGCGGAGGACCACTTTTTTTTATTTTCTATCTTCACCCCGGGGCATCGTTGCGTTTCTACGAGATACATGTGCGTACCTTCTTACCTATTTCGGTTCTAAAGATATAGAATTTCGTTTCGTCAGACCTCCGATGTAGACGTAAAGGTTTACGTTCCAGTTTGTTGCTGAAGGGTATCGTTGGAGGGTTTCACGCGAGACTTCTCTGATAATTGGATAAAAATACAAAATACTGGTTCGGTTCGTAGCGAAACCGATAAGGACATTATTTAGTGTCGATAGCCGATAGCGACGTATTAATTACGATTTCTCTCCTATCAGCGACCTTTCATAATCGACGATGGCTGCATTACGTCGATCGATAAATTCATTAATAAACTCGAATATATCGTTCGTAATTCGTTGCGAACGAGTCGAGAGATGTAACTTACGTAACTTTTACGTATCCTCGTACATGGTGACGGAGCAGGGCCGATCGAAAAAACAGGGGAACGCGATCTATGGAGGAAGTTCATTCCTCCGTTCTAATCGTTCGGTCTGAAACAGACGACTGTAATTTATTTCTTCTCTCTGGTCTCGATAAGATGAATCTCGCATGCTTATGGGCTCGACCGAGTACCGGCTCGATCCACCTAGGAATCTATTTATAATAAGGCGATGCTGCGACGCTACCGATCGCCGGCACTGCTACCGACTCCGCTACTTACGACGAAGGGGACGCGACCACGTCGTCTCATCACCGTAGATCCATTAGTCAGCGGTTGACACGCTGACGGCTACCGTATGGCACTACCGTTCCCTTGACAGACCGAAGATTCTCTCTTACCATAGTGGCTGCTAGGTCGGCTGCGATCGCCTCTTCTGTGAATGCTCTGGCAAGTCGCGCGCGAGCAACGACCAGTTAATGCTATGCCTCCTCGTGTCGGTGACACTAGCGGAGAAAAGCGTGCATTATCGTCGCGGGGGAGAAGAAGGGAGGAAGACAGAGGGCCCACTATAAACTACCGAGGTCCACGCTCGAGATCGAGCACGCAAGATGACCGTGACACACGAGCATTTATTACGAAGCGCCGCTTCAGCCCCGTGCTATACGCCTGACGCTACGTGGTCGCTTTCGTAGAGGCGATTATCGATTACACGCGTACACCATTAACGCCCGATGTAAATTACGATAATTTAAGCATATTTGGCTCGCGCCGGTATCGCTCGTAAACTTAAACCTAGGCAAGGCCAACGATTTTAACGAGCAACGTGAAACACGCTGTCCGAACCTGGCCGCCTTCGTCGATGATGTTTTAGAGACTCGGAAGATTTAATCTTCGTTCTATAGTCATGGTATAAAATGGGTTGCAGCGAGCGAAACGATGCAGTAGATCGTCTCCGAAGAACACCTTCAACACCTTCAGCTAATTCTTACGGTGGGACCGCTGGTCAACTTGGAACAAGGAGTCGAGGGACAGCTAGACGAAGACGAGGTTTTTCATGGGGTGCGTAGGTGAAGCTAAGCGCGTTAAAGCGCACACACGCGTCTTCCAGGCGCCATTACGGTGCCTCCGGGCGACCAAAGAAGAAGAAAGAAGAAGAAGGCCGAGAAGTTATGTTTGCAAGCGTGCGCTGCGGTATTTATAATGGCATGCTTAATTGTTGTCCGTAGATCAAACGTGTATCGTAACTTCTCCGGAAACTCGGGGCGCCCACGTGAAACGCGCCACGTTACGTCGCATAATTTCTACGATTGCCAAGAGACGGTGAGATTTTTCGAAAATCCGTACGGAATTTCCACCTTCCTGTTCCACGTTCGCCTGTTGTATTAACGTTTGTATGGGATATTCACCCTGTACCTGCACGCTGAATTACTTCCTGTCTAACTGTACCTGGGTATAACATTCGGTTAAGTCACTATGAAATTGTGAGTCGTACGATCCAACTCCCCATAAATGGTAAATTCATGTTTTTTTTCGGTGAATTTTCTGCATGTTCGCCGAAGGAACGTGTAACTTGCTTTAACCACACTTTAACAGTCACGGGGTTAAGAAGCACGACACAATTCTACTTGGCGAGTACGCGTCGTTGCGTACATTGTCGTAATCGTGAGCGTGTGTCGAGCATTCTTAAGCAGTATTCGTTAAATAGAATTAATTAACACGCCGGTGCGGCACCGTGAATATTAAGCAGAAAGGCAAATTCCAGCAGGGCCGCGATCGGTCTAGGTGGTAAATCTTTCTGTCCCACTTGCGTTTTTCAACATTTTCCAATCTCTCGTTTACGGGGAAATTCCGATACAACGATCTACATTTCGCTGGGAAATTATTTTACACGTTAAGCCGTTGCTTTTTCCTTTGTTCTCACCACCAACTTTCCTTTGAAAATTTTATCTCTCTATAAATTCCTACGACTTTATCCTACGGTCGTCATCCGTGACAGGAGGCACGTCGATAATAATCTTACAGCATCTGTCATGACTTTATTTAAACGGATTCAGCCTGCAGCACGGTAGTACATAAATCTGCCAGGTTTACGAGAAACTTCGAACATTAGTGCGTCCCTGGTTGGCGAGAGGTTATAGGTGGCTACCGCGGCTGCGTGTTGGGAGGAACCTTAACCTTCGAGCGAAGACAACCACCGAGTGGACATCGTTCTTACGTTCCGTATTCTTGCGCCTCCCGACCGGATATATATCCCCTAAGTGTGGTTCTATGTACCAGCCACCGGCTCGCTGGATGCGAACTTATGTCGCGCGTCAATTGCTTCCCCGAATGCGCGCCAAAGAAAACGGACGCAAGGGTGAAGGAGGCTGAGGTCGATTTCAGTTTTAAGTAACGAAAAGACGCGTACCATCACCATGAATACATACACACACGTAATCTTTCTCCTTCTCCTTCTATTTCTCCCTCTCCTTCTATTTCTCCCTCTGTATAATCTAGCGAAGGTAGCTCTATAAATTTCATTACGTAATTCCGTTTGACCGGAGGGAGATGGAGGGGAGATTGTCCACGAAGCTTCTAACTAACTCTCTGCTGTCCCTGCACCTTGTGGTCGTAATTCCAGCGGTCCCTTTTAGCCGCCCGATGATTCGTTTTATATGGAACACAAAGGATCCGCCCCTGTGCATAAACGCGCGCCCGCAACCTGTGCACACGATGCACTTAGCGCGACGCCCGCAGCTAGCGAACGCGCACACGCGTACGCTTCGCGGCTTCGAACCACTCTCGGACCCTGTGCTTGTTTTCGACACCCGCACGCCGCGCGTGGAATTCACTTAAGCCGAGAATGCGACCCCCTGCTCTGTATCCCCCTCGCTTTTGCTCTCCGTTCTCTTCCTCAACCTGACCGATCCCCAGTCGAATTCCGATCTCGCGCAGGTGCGATCGAGAAATCTGCGAGATAAAAGCCGCGCGACACTGGTTGCTGTCCACGCACCATCTCTCGTCTGACCGAAGGTGGTCTTCTAGTAGAAAATTTTTTTTCCTCTCTGAACGATAACAGTAAATATCGGTTTTTCCATTGGCGATTGGCTACGGAATTGGGGCGGAATAAATGAGTTCCTTTTGAAACGTATGTACGAGTAGATCAGATTGAGTTCTCGATGCATTTGTAGCGTGTGCACGGCAATGATAAGTTGATAAATATGCTAATTTTATCAGGTGTGGTTGCGAAAATATCTAAAGGTAATAATCAGTTTAATTCCTCATTCGTAAACAAATTTACCTCGCTGTCTATTGATAAACTTTTTGACGTAGCTCGTGCCGACAAAGACCTTCGAAAAATGGAAAAAATCGATTCCGACGATTACGCCAGGCAAGAAAGTCACAATTAGTCGGCCACGTAGTCGCGTTGGAACTAAGCTGGTCGATTATCATTGGCTCGTGTGGAGGGAAAAAGTTAATTGTTAGCCTAACCGACCGGTCGGTCGGTAGATTTTGATCTGACATCGTGAAAGTACAATGCTCGTTCTGCGATACAGTTACACGAGTTCGTTCGGTTTCCAGCACGTGGGTTAGTTAAGTAACTTTGAAGGAGTCGAATCGAGTACCCGCTTGTGGAATATCTCCTCGCCACTCTCTCAGATTGGCTCGCTCGCTTTCTTTCCTTCTTTCGTTGTTCTTTTCTTTCATTTGGCTCGGTCAAAAGTAGCGGCACGAGTTCGCCACTGACGCTCGGGATCGATCTTGCCACCGTTGCTCGCCAACTGATATCAACGTGGAAAGTAGATAGCGGTTTCCTTATTGAGCGGCGGATTAGAGGCGAGCAAAACGACGTTTCAACGGCCGGTGTATCAACGTTGGTACACGAGTACTGCATTACTCGGTTCGGTAAGAAGCTACTGAATCACGAGATACGCTCTCGCCACGGTTCCTTTCATTTCTCCTCTCGTCGCGGTGACGGCCGATTCTCCTATCGGCTGTACACGTACGCCGATAACTAACGAGAACGAACGCGCTTCACGGCCAGCCGCGACTAATCGACCGTGGCCCCCTCTTAATTTACCTGGACGATATTGGCGTCTGCAGCGGGACGGGTTACTCGAAATCTCCGGATATTAAAGGGTGTAGTACGATATTTCGAGGTCTTAAATTAAAGCGTCAAACAGCGGCACCGATTGATCATGCGAAGTAGCGTGTGTAGCGATGGGTTTATAATCAATAAGGATTTCGATACTCGTATACCTTATTAAAGAATCGACTCGAACACGAAGATACCGCGAAAAATTTGCTGGTAACCAGCTGCTGTTCCTGGTTAGCATCTCTTGTCGAGATTCACGACAGGTACCGTATATATTTTATGGAGCTTTGAATCAGTTCCCGAACCTTCGGCTTTTTATACGAACACCAAAGTATTTAAAGTTGCTGTGCATTATCTACCCCTTGGTCGAGTTTTACCGCTATCGTTTGGGTGTCGTCCATTCTGTAGGCCAAAAGTAGAGTCACATTAACGGTTGGACATCTCTCTCAAAAAATTTCTTCCTTTCTGGTTCCGACTATTTCAGCGAGAAACGTCCGTCCCAAATTAGTAAAAGGAAGAAGTTCCAGCTGCAGAAAAGTAGCACAAAGACATAAAAAAGAAGTACCAACAATAAAAAGAAATGTCATAAGGATACCTAAAAGGAAAGGAGTTGTAACAATAAAAAGAGTGACGCGATGATACTAAAAAAAGAAATCTTGTATAATAAAAGAGACAAGAGTGCAACGACAAAAAATAAAATACGACAGATATTATGGAATAAAAACAGAAACAATTTGTAATAATTTTTATCAATTTGGCCATTCAAATACCTAAACTATATAAGCTACTCTCGTATTGTGTCTGTGGATTCAAGCGATTATTGATCCATCGAGTTACAAAACGAGACAAATTATCAAATTTACGATAATTCACTAAATATGTTGCAGAAGTAGAGAGACTCCATTTCACTGTATCGCCTTTTTCTTTTATTCCGAGTTTCTGGCCCGTCCTTCGTGTTCTCCACGTGTCTAGCTTCTTTTTCTTCCTTTCTGGCGTCGGTACGCGCAAACAGGATAATGGTCGAATGAAATGGCCTGCACCCACAGAGTCACTGCTGCCCCCCTCGTTCCACGCTGCACTTGTTTTCTCCGTATGGAACCGCTATCAGCCGCTGCGGGACAGAAAGTGCAATTATAAATACGGAGCGGCGGTTGCACTCCGGTCCGGATATCGCAACCTGGCGATTCGTAGACGCGTTTTCTTTTCTTTCTCTCCTCGTACACGCGAGACCCTGACACGCATGTACGACCGATGCCTGAATATAATACGCACTGCAGGCAAACGGAGCGTTTCTAACGACACGCGCTAGCAGGTGTGCGCACGTGAACAACCGGAGCAATAATATCTATCATTAATTTTTCGTGATCCCCTTATCGCGTAATTTATCATCATATCTAATTCGTTTCTCTCGCGATTCGTGCCCCCCTTTAACAGCCAAGGAGAACCGCCGTCTACGTTCTTTCTATTTTTTCCATCCCGCGAAGGACAATCGCCTGGACCGTCAATCGTGAGCTTCAGGGATGAAGCTGAGACGGACGAAGAGAAAGGAGGGAGAAAAAGTCGAAGAAAAGCAAAGAAGTCGTAGGCGTTCCGAGCATACAGGTGCGACGGCACCGAGAACCGCGGATAACATCGCTTAATCACACGTGACTCAAGCATATGCGCTCCACCCACATCTCGTTTCGTATCTCTGGCGGATTATCTATGCAAAAATAAATAAGCTACTAAGTAACGACCGCGCTCGGTCGCGTCTACGCGTTGGAAGAGGAGGAAGAAGAGAAAGACGAAGCAGCAGAAAAAAAGGTTTAGGAGAAGTATCGTTCGGTGTTACTCCTGGCTAACGAAATGTTTGGTACAGTCTCGACGATACCTCTGGTATTTTACCTGATGGTGCTATCGGCAACGCGAGAGGAGGTGGCTCCGCGGTATGTATCGTTTATTGATTTACAGTTGCAGATATCTTGGTTCCCGATTAAAATCGCCGTTCTATATTGCGCGAGGCCATGACCACTTCTATCCCCTATTACGCCTCGCTTTGCAGCCTTCAGATACGATCTTCCATCCCCTAGACTGATTAATCGTCGCAAATTAAATGGTACGTAGGGCTGCGCTAGCTTTTTACCAATCAAAGTGTTTCTATCGTGTGGTCGTATCTTCCATGCGTCGCGTCTCTTATACGTTTGGTTATTTATACACGCGATTTCGTCGCCACGCACAGAGATCCTCAGAAAAAACATCCCTCGTCGTTTTAAGCATCGAGAGAAATGTAAGAAGGTAGCAATGTGTGTCTTTTCTATTCGCTTTGATGCCAGCCCCACAGCACGTCCAATGTATTTCGCCCCGCGGAGGAATATCCCGACGTTGTCTCGTAGTTTTTGCTTATCTGTCACCGAGACTAATGATGATAGGATCGGCTGCATTGTGGGGGGTGGTGACACCCATGACGGCCATGACACAACCGACTCGAATACACCATAGATGGGTATACCACGGCAGCGTGTGCTCTCTTGGTATTATGGAGGCTTAAATCAGCTCGAAGGAATCTCGAAAGACATGGGTGTTCAATTACCTGGCCGTAAACCTTTACTAGCCCACGTCCATAGGCGACGGACGACGAGCTGGTTCGCGCGCGGTGTACGCGGCTCCGCGCGATCCGCCTCGTACGATTCCTCATGGACACCGTGACGATCCAATAGAGCTTTACTTTACGATCTCGTAGAATCCCTCCACCTTGTCTCGTGAGTGTTAAAGATCGTGCCGGTGAGAAAATACCGGTACATTTTATCGTATTTCATACATTTTACCATTCGGCGATAAAACGGCCAGGGAAGTTTTGCGACTTACTCCGACCACTTTCCCCGGTGGTTTCTGACCGTGTAAGTAGGCAGACTGGCGCCAGAATGTACAACGTTATAGCTGAATACGCGAGAGTGACGAGTACTCCTTAAAAGAATGTATTTATTCCGCCCAGTTCCTTGAATCGCTTTATTCAGCTTGTATTTACCCGCGTGGTATTATCCCTTCGCTTTAGAATATTTCTAGTAACTAATTAAGCAGCTGTTAGCTATTCTTCAATTTGATCTTCAAATCTTGAGAAATTAATACTAAAGTTATAGTTAAATCTAAGCTTTCTTATAAATCTTTAGTTCTATCTAGTTTTTTAAAATTGTAACCAGAATTCGTGAAGAGCACGAGTGTCGTTTGTATAATAAGAATTGCAAGAAAGCGAAGTATTCGTTTCTATTGGATTCTCTTGATCCAACAAGTTCCTGAATATATTACAATGTTAATTTTTGATCGGTTGATTGTCAGGAATCTTTACGAAACATCCGAAACAATTTCACCTCGTTCCACTAGCCACGTAGAAAGCGTTTCACCATACAAGGGTTGAACATACTAACGGCTCGTAAATTCCAATTGGCGCCTGTTAAGATCTAAACCGTGTCTAAGAAACGTGACACATTTCTTCCATAATCTTGACACGTTTATTACCTATCGTGTTACCTGTCACCGTGACGCCAGACCGAAATTTTCTCGAACGCCTCTCTCTTAATCGCTGCACGCTTCGCGTTGAAATCTAGTCGCTTTATAGCCAACTGGAGCCGTGTCGTAAAGATACATTAAGCGCAACGAGAACTCCGTATCCGCGACGAAAACCGTGTACTCTCTTCTATTTTGTACCCGAGGAACAATCGCGTAACTCGCAATCGTCGTTCTGGCAAATCACGTGAAATGAAGAAATCAAAATCTATCAGTTGCTGTATTAGCAACACGAAATTTCAAACTCGATTCATAGGTGTAGTATACGGGCTTGCATGAATCATCTCACCAGTTCCCATTACACCTGTTTACGCGGCGAACACACGAGCCACCCACGGTCTTCGACAATCTCTGGAACCGATGAAAGCGCGAAACGGAAAAGGAAGGACGATGAAAAGAAAATGACAGACGGGGACAGAGAGGTAGGCGACAGATCGATGAAAATAGAAAGAAGAAAGACATATAAAAAGGTAAAAAGGAAAAAGTTAAGAAGGAAAGAGAGACAGGCTCGGTCGTTTAACGGGCAAGTCGAAGCGGCAGCTTCGTGTGAGGTAACGACATAAAATCCCGAGATCTTACTTATACACGCGCGAGGTCTCGCGCGGTAATCTCGAGGTCCCTCTTATTTAAGCGCCACATTTCTTTCCGGCGCTTCGGTGCGCCGGTGTTCCACGTGGGGAAAGTGGCCACCTAACTGTCGCCGGAACGAGCTCGTACGGCGTCGCCACGCCGACGTTTATTGCGTTTCCGAGCCGGCGGATTTGTTTAGCCGTGTGTATCGAACGGAAAGCAAACGGCTGTTGTGACCAGGGCGAAGCGGCAGCTCGGCTGGACCCCACGTGCGCCTCCGCCGAGCTTCTACGATCGATCGAAAATTCCATAGCGCCGGTATCCGGCCATGGTGTTCGCCGTCCGCGCACACAGCCGGATAACGAGGTAAATTTGTATGTCAAAGAGAGGGACGAAGGAAGAGGGGAGGAATATAATATAAGTCGTCGCGATGCGGCGGGTCCGCTTGGTCGGTGTAAGTCGAAATAAATTTTTTATCGCGGTATTTCCTTGCCGGTCGACTCGCCGGCCCTCCTCTCATTTGCATGTTGGGTAATAAGTGTTAATTTAATTTTGGAGCGTATCGTATGTTTACTCCGTCGCTCGACAGACCAGTGCGTATGTCTTTTTTTGTGTGATTTTTTCTTTTATTTTACGGATCTCTTTTTAAACGACGATTTGTCCAGTGGATAATTAAATAACTTCGATGTTAAGGTTTAAAGAGAGAAAGCGTCTCACGGAATATGTAGGTATTTTTTGTTTCTCGGTAATTTCTTGACAATATTCTTTGAAATACATCGATGATATTTCCAGAGAAGTCTCTCTTTTACGATTCCATATCGAAATGGTGTTCCTTGCACTCCGTTCGATAATATCCTCTGAAACGTTTTTTTCAACGGTGCCAATAGTTTCTCAGAGGTGGTCCAGGCTTATCGAGCCTAAGCCTGGCTGCCGTGGTGTTACCAACTGCTTCTCAAGCCGCGATTCTCGAGATCTCTTGTGGCCGGTTGGTTCACGGCGAATTATCATACGCGGCATAGTATTTGAATGGCGAGCTTACAAACGACGCTGCACTTCCCATCTTTCAGTGTGCTGGCTGGAAAGTTGAAAAGCCTTGTACACCTTAAGAACGACCGGCGAACCTTATTTGCGATCTCGATCACATCGCCAAGTCTTTCCACCTTGACGCAAAATATATGCCGAAGATACTCCAGAAATCTTATTACCGCGTGCGTCATTAATACATCGTAAATTTCTTTACGCGGCGGATCTACATCGATGTTTCGGTCAACTGACGCTGCTGGCGTCTTCGAATATCTCAGCGAGACGAAGGATAGAGGAAAAAATGGATCGTAGACAATACATGGTATAACTCTCGTTTCGCCCACGTGGCCGACGTCGCTGGGAGGCGTGGGTTTCTACTTCTACCGGTGAGCTCGACCGAATTTTACGAGATGTCTCTTTTTCAACGGCCTACCAGAACTCTAACTTCCACCCTACACGGAATCGCGTTCTTTCGTTTGATAAACCACGAGTCCTACCGTTCCGATCGACACTATGAACTAAAAAAAAAAAAGAGAAAGGAAGAAAATGGTAATCGTGGTATCATGGAGTATTCAATGGGTGCTGACGAAGTGGGAGGTCAAACTTTGAATATCCGTAGGGATATCGCTTGCCCTCGACTCTCAGGGCCTGACATCGCAACGTTGCGTACGTACAAGCTTCCCTACGAGATACCGTGTTTGTTTAATCGAATAGAATACATTAGCCCACGCCACGAAAGGCGAACCGCGGAGAAAACACCGCGCAGCCCGCGTACGACACGAACAAGGAAAGCGTATTGTCCGCCAGGTAGTAACAGACAGCCGAGAAAGAGGGCAGGGAATAAAGTTGTCTCGAAAAGTAGCTCTTTCGAAATCCGTCCAAACCTTTCTCGACGTACGTCGATTCGTACACCCGGTTTCGTTGTCGTTGGTCGGCAAAATGACGCAGCACATGATCGTATACATCACGGTAACAACGATATAATATCACTTCTTGCGATTTTGGAACGGCCTGAGAGATAATAGAGCTCTGTTGGCATAAATACATGGGAATACAAGAAGGTTCTTGTCTCTGTAATAAAGCAATGACAATGAATCTAAGCTTAAAAGACAAAAAGAATAGTCTCGCTTTGTTGCAGATTGCACGACGACTTTATTAATTTAATCTTCGTTTTTGCAACGAAATTTATCGACGATTAAATATCATCGCACGATACCCTATAAATTTCCTTCTCTATTTGGTACCAGTTTAGAAATTCTAGCGAGTCAAACGGGTCGCTGTACCGCGATCCTAATGAGTATAACTGTTATAGTTGAATTATATTCTCACATTAGTCGGTCGCATTCCTTCGGATTCAATATGGGTTCGTGAATGTGTACATCGACGCGAAGGTTCATCTTCCGCGTGGCAGGAGCAATTTTAATGGGAGAAATCCGTGGCCGAAGACCTTTAATCGACTTATCGAGTCGATGGCCGCCGGTTTTCACTGTTGATCGGCACTATTTCGCGGGCATTACATCGCAAGCGGGAAGAAAGGCGTAAGAGGATGCGTCCACCATTTATCTCGTCACCGTCTCCGATCCGTTGCCGGTGACATCGATAAATCAGCGCTATCGGGGCCTTCCATCAGCATTAATCACTATAATGATCCCCTCGCGTACTCCCGACAAGGATCCAAATACCGCCGTGAGGCCTCGACTCGAGATGTTCAGAGTCGTTTGGTTATCTTCCAAGACCTTGGGTCAGCATAGTCATTATCAAGTTGTTATCTCTCTACGAAAAGTTCTGGACACACCAAAGTCCACCGTCACCTCATCGTTTTCTTCCTCGCGTGTTCCTGTTTCTACAGATACGAGAAACGTGTCACTCGAGAGGTAAACGATGGTCGATGAACGCTGCTTTCAACCTGCTTATTTCCACCTGATTCTCTTCACTGAAACTAACAATCTGTCTCTAATATTGTTTCTTTTTGACCTAGGCTTTTCATAATAGTCCGCTCGCGTGTTTCAAATGAATTTTTTTGGCAATAATGTTGATAGCAATAATTGAAATAATAGGTAGACATAGGTAGAAGATATAGTAAGTCACATTTCCCACTTTTCGTAGATGAACAACTTTAAAACTGAATATATTTTACAAGAACAATTTCCAAGAGGTGTAAATACAGTAAAAATTACTAAGATGGCAAACGAAATGAATGAACGACTACTTTTGTTGGATCACAGAAGAACGTAAGTCACACGAAGAACTTCATCGATGATACTTGGAAAAGAATGAAACTTAAGTTTAAATGATCCATTGAAGGAAACTCACTCTAGCGTACCCTCCAATTACGTTCCTCCCAGCAATCTATCTTCCCTCGAATTAAGATCTTTCGAGGCAACCATTCTTGGGATCAATTCCCCGTGGAAGAGGGGATCGTAGCGAAAGGGCAAATCTGCAAGCTGCCAACCCTTTATCGGCCGCGTGCTGTACACGGTCGGCGTTCGTTCCATTTACGTGAAACTTCCCTAACAGAACCAGCTAGACGAAAAGAGCGAGATAAGCAAGTTGGAGCGCGTTGCGGCGAGTATCTGCTTCCGAGCGGGATTGCCCCGTTCCAGCATCGTTCTCTCTTTCCATTCCATGCATCCTCGTTTCCCCTCGGCGTCGTTTTTCTCTCTCAGTTCTTGCCCGAGTCCAGCTACAAGTCCTCGCGAGCCGAACGTGCGTCGTACGGCAATCTGTCTCTTGCCGTGTGATAAATCAATCCTCCTCGCGGACGTGCGAGACACGATCAACGGCCCTCGCGCGTTTACCGCGTGCACACACTTACCACCGTGACACACACACATACACACACACACTCGCTTATAAGTTCTCTCGCAGCCACTGTCAGCTACGCGAATACAGAGGACGAGAGGTAGAAGAGAAGGGAAAAACATACATCACGGTATCCTCGCGTGGTGATCTAATAGGATGACCCGGAAGACCGATGGCTGCTCATTGTTGCAGATAACTGGCCATTTACGGGCAATTTAATATCGATAAGCGGCGAACCGCGCCGCTGTGTCGTGTCCATGGGCGTCGCAGACGTATGGACACTTCCGGACCGTGCCACTAAGCCTTTCGTCTGCCTTCTGCTATAAAGATGTTAGGAACAAAGCCCCACCCACGCGTAGATATCGAGACGGCAGACCCGTTTCTCCGGTAAGCGACGTGAAATTCTAGATTTTATGGACTGACCGCCACCAATCGCCGGTGACGATGGATACGCGCGTGAAATATGTCCCTGCCGGGATAATATATCGGGACATTAGACGATAGCACGGTTAATTCACGGACCTAGCTCCGTCCAGGGAAATTGGCCCTTTTCAGGTGGTACGTATCGCCAACTGTCTTTCGTAAAAGCCTGCTTCAATGGAGAAATATCTTATTCTTACGCAACTAACGATCGTAGCTCGAACCGTTGCCACTTATCTCGATCCAATTTCGATGCTACCTGCTTCGTTTCTATGGTACGAGCCTCGCTAACCAGCCAACAGATAGAATACACGAGTCGAAACAAATGTACCTCCGTGTAGTATCTACGAATGATTTCGATCAATAACCACCGTTAGGGGGGCAATCAGTCAGAGCTACCGTCCGCAAAACATCAATGCCGGGTGAACGAAGCAGCGACCACACACGTTCGCAGAAGAACGAATCGTCGACGATGATCGGAGGCTCACGATCGTGGTTCTATCGTCTCAGCAACGAGCCAATGATCGCTCAATCATGCGTGTTAGGTGCCGACGATAATTCGTGCTTCGATGGATGCAATCGAGCGCGAGGTCGCGAAGGTGGTTCGAACAGGTTGCGCAAGACTACCGTTGTCGTGTACACGCTCGATTGAGGAGTCGATAAGTGGTACCGGGAGTCCGCCAGTATGGAGCATTTTGTCGGTAGTCGGAGAGACCGCGGTCGATCGTCGGTATAATCACCGCGGGATATCCCCCCCGAGTATCGATCCATCGAATGGCATCTCCGATTCTCGGTTCCACGCTCGTGTCTTTACTCGTTTTGCTTCTCATTACAGCCTTTCCATTCGTTCCATCGGAGAAACTCTCACGATAGCGAGTTTGCAATCACGTCGGAGTTTCTCGGCTTTATAGGGATGTTGGTTCGGGTATTATGTGTCGGTCGTCATAGCGCAACAGCGTGTACTCGACGCAGAAAAGAAGTCTGAAGTATCGAGTTGCTGGTCCCGGGAGCGAAAGGCGTTAACGATCGGAATCTGTGTTCGCGCGTGCACGAACAGGGACGAGCCACGGAGCGCAAAGATGAATTCATCGCGATTAAGAAGATTGCCGGCCGCGCTCGACCGGAGGACAACTTGTTCCCCTTGTACCCTTTGGTAAATTAATTTACAGCCAAGGCTCGAAGCAGTTCGAACTGTGTTCGACTCGGCTTGCTCCGTGGCAGCGCACGGTGCGTGCACGCGGTTTTGAAGCTCCGGCTAAAGCAGGTTTCGCGATATGCACCATTGATTCGGCTGCAAGGATCATTGCCTCGACAACGTCTAAAATATATCATTAGGTCGGCAGAGTTTTTCTTTTGCATGTCGGAGAATTCCGCGAGAATATAATTAATATATCGACTGAAAAAATGGGGAAAGAAAACACGCCTCGGTAGGTATTATTTTCACTGAAATATACTCGTACGAACGGCTCGATAACTCCTGTGACCTTTCAATCGCGCTGGTAGTCGCCGCCATTATCTTGCAAATTAGTTCGTACTCCCGTTTGATATAACGCGGGTCAACTCGTACTTTATGTACCGGTTCCACGTGCACCGTGTTGTTGCACGTCGCCGCCAGTTTCGAGAATCGCGATGCCAGCGCAAGAACGCGTTCTCCACTCGTGATACCCGGCTGATACCTAACCCGAGACCAGGTCTGCGGGTTGCGCCAGGACCGTTCTCTTATCGGCACGGTGCAAATTATAGAAGCTATAAGCCAAGCTCCATATCGCGACGCACGCAACCTGGCCCTCGCGATGCATATTCAACGGACCCCCTGGGCCAGTCGCCTCGATGCGACAACAATCAGCGAAACAAACCCACTTATGATCAACAAGGGTATACGTCACCCGTTAGAGCCGCGAGCGTCTCGCGAGCAACTTGTCCGCTGAATATTCATGAGCCTCCACCATGTGCTTCGTTCGATGGCGCGAGTGAAACGGACGATCGTGTAAAGTGCAGCGAAGGGAGAGAGCGAGAGAGAAAGAAATACGTCGATTCCATTGATCTGTCCCTTGAGTCGTACGGTGCATCGATGGAAATGTGTTTTGATGTTGTTCGACTGGAATCGAGGAGCTTGTAGCTTGTACTCGTTGATGATAGAGACGACAGAGAGCTACGGATCGATAGAAATTCGCCTTTGAATGCTTACAGCGAGCCCACATTTGTAGCTTTATTTGTTTGTCGTTACTAGATCGCGGATTATTACGCAGACTTATATTTTTATAAACAGAACCGAAGAAATAGAAATAAAATAGGAATTTGTTTTGCTTGCTAACAATTATGACAAATATTTTACTGTAGGTGTATATATATTTATGCACATTATATACACGCTGTACATTTTTGCATCTTCAAATTTTTCATAAATGCATAAAAATCCGCAGTCTAGCCATTGCTGCGATGGTCAGCTAAAATGGATGGGATTTTCTACTCATTTTGGGTAAATCAGAAATCGATATGGAGTTGATATTCTCTCTTAAGAGGAATTCCGACTAATTGGGAGGCCTATTCTAGTCAAATCCACTCACCTCACATTCACGCGGTGCTGACTGAGATCCCTGAGGTTTGCCCGGGATGCGAAAGAGTGAATGGTACAGGAACTCTACATCGATGAAAGGATTAGTCCGAATTCAGCCTAGGCAGCAATTTTTCTTACAGCTACAAGAGTCAGAAACGAACCGGTTAAAAAGCAAACAATTTATAATTAATAGCATACGTGGTAAACCTTGGTAAACAGATAGATTCAGCTTAAACGAATGATAAATGTCTCGGATCTTGCATCTTTTAAACGATCATGTTTTCTCTTTTTTCTTTTTACTGTTTCTCGTCGATTTAACCAGATTTACAATTTGTCAATTCGTGCAAATTAATTAGAATAGCTAGAATAGTTACAAGGTTTCGCGGAAAAATGATTAAACCTCGAGATTGGATTTCCTTTTAGACTACATCGTAAAGTGTAACCACGGTGCGTAGAAGTGCAAATAGATCATAAATCAGGGGCGAACACTTTTCTCTGTCAACTAATTATGTATAGGGATATGTATAAGGATACGACTTTGATCGTATAAATATCGCGTTGATTAGTTCTTCGTTTATGTTCGCAGTTTTGAACGAGATTTCCCAGTTTCGAGAGATTTCCGTAACGCTTCTACGACATAATCACGATCAGCTAATCGAGCTGAATCTCCCGTGGATTCCCGCGGACTCGCACTGAATGCCACTGATTTATAACGTGGTAGCCGCTATCGTGCGCTGCTATAATCGAGGGTCATTGATAACGCGGTTTGTATCGGGGAACGATCGCGTAAAACCGGCACTGGAATGGTTCGCCATCTGCAGCTCGAAACTTGCCGCTAATCGCCATGGAATCGCTTCTCTTTACAGCGTTCAGATAATACGGAAAATTATATTGTTATATTTCTACAACTCTGCTTTTGAGGGAAAAAGAGTCATACTTATTTAAATTCTTTTTCATCGTTTTCTAAAAGATCGGAAGCTAACATTTTCCAAACATTGTTTATGTAAACAAGAAGGTAGGAAGGAAAGAAAAGAAGATGCGGAAGGGAGAAAGAAAAAAGGAGAAAAAGGAATGAGAAAAGGTAGAGAAGATTTCGAAGACTGAAGATGAATGAGTTGGAACTGGGAAGTTACTTTATAACGTCAATCTTTCTTTATTGATATGGTCGAAGATTTCCTATAAGGATAGTGATTATTGCAAATATTGTTCGCATTTTGTCTAGATCTTTTCAGTGATTCAACAATCCAACAATCAAGAAACAAACAATATATACGATACGACATCTATTAATTATGTCTACGTTCTAATGAAGTTAAAAGAGTAAACAGCCTTGTACGCAAGGAGAACGATCTTATTATGAGAAAGGAGACAAAGAGTTTACAATACGCGAATGAAAGTGCGACGTGTTGTGCATCTTACGAAGGCGCGGCTGAGTTCATAAAATTCCGAATATAAGCAACCTGCTCGCAATGGGCGAGTTTTCTCGTATGCGTATACGCGTGCACGCGTGATCATGAGCCTTACAATTAGTCTCGACGTAGGAATGGAGCGTATCTGGCGGCCATTCTCGCCATTCTATAGAATAAGAAATTTCTTTTATGCGCATTACTAATGACACAAAGATTTAAAGATTAAACAATTCTAGATGTGTTTGCCTCTATTGATTCGTAGTTAGGTGCGTTTTACATTCCATTTGATTTCAGTTTTCTTGTTAAAATTAACATAGAACTTTGTTTTCAAAAACTCTATTCATATTCTCTCGTAATCGTAATTGATCTTGCGAACGTCCATTAAAAAATTTGAAATAGGTTTCGATATTACGCAAGTTCATCTCGTAATCTGCAATTGCCGCATCACTCAGAAATGAAGTCGAAATTTGGTGTGTCGAATTTTTGATCTGTTGCCTAGGGTCTGACAAATTGATCGAGCTAAGCGATTCGTGAATTGAAACAATCAGCAGGAACCCATGGCCCGGATCACGAACGCAGAGGCGCGATGTATGACCGCCGGTCACGCCAACCTATCACTCTTCAGTCTTCAGTACTTAATTACCCCCGGCCGATGAAGTCAGGGTGGTCCGCGATCTCTTACCATGGATACCGATCATTCGATCCGTTTCTTGATTATATTGATCTCGCTGCGTGATATCTGTCGGTTGATCGATTAAATCAACCTTCATCCACGAGCGATTCCTCGACAGATCGTGGAATACTATCTCATAGATGTTTATCGATGCTTAGAAAGATTATTTTGAAAGGTTCTCAGGACTCTGGTCTGTATGTATTTATTTTATTATTCTACAAACATTTACCAACGTTTAAAGAAATTATCTTGCCACTCTCAGAATTCTATTCTCTTTATTTGCTTTAAATTAACTCTTATATATAAGTTTACCTGGGAAAATTGTTTCAACTCGTGGTTCTTTTTTTAAATCTTTCACGATTCTCGAAATTATCTGGAATATAGTCAGCTACTTCTTAGTGCACTCTCATTTTGGTATATCATCGTCGAAACGATTCCAGGAGGGCAGATTGCAGGCGAAGATCTGTGTCGCATGCCCTCCGTGTACTATCACGTTCGCAAACTATTTCACGGGGACGTCGTAAAGATGTTACACATGGGAGAGCTCGTGTGCGTCCACGGTGTGCAATTAAGATCCTCGTAATCTTCCTCTTTGTCACGGAATTTACAGCCTACACGTGTCCCTGTATACCACGAATCTTCTCTGAGAAACATCTTCCAAATGTATGTCAATAGGACTTTCGTAATACACCCTCTGCGACTTCTTCGAACATTCTGCGATCTTCTTACGAATTTTACGTTAAGAAACCAGAGGATCCCCTATACCAAAGATTCTGAAGGAGCCATAGAGGATTAATAACCGCCGTAAAACCCATTATTCTTGCCAACATATTCTGTTGCGCATAACAGTACTCGAAACAATGCCGCGGTATATGCCCTGTTCGCGGAGCGTATCCGGTGGATCGTTTCCACGCTCGTGGTCGCCATGCATGCTCGTAGATGGCAAGAAGCGACAGCGGGTCGACCGGATCTCGCCCTTTCCGGCTCGTGTGTATACGCTTTTCGTGCCACCCTGAAGAAAAACGATGGAGCGAAGCAAGGAATCGACGACGACGACGACAACGACAACAACGACGACGACGATATGGAGAAGAAAGAAGAATCCAGCGGAAAGGAAGCGCGGCACAAACGTATGTAACCGTGACTAATCTTTCACGGTGAGGAGTCCCGCGCGTGTCCCAGTATCGTGAAGTTGTTGAATTATTGCCCTGTTATCTTGGCTGGTTGCACAGCGTGGGAGGGGCGACGGCCCCCTTCAGATCCAGTTTCATGAAAGGCACCGACCGAAGGCACCGACTCTCACGGGAAGAGACCCGGCGCGTACCCGTTTCTAGTTCTAATCTGTCGGCCATTTGTTAGATGGTTATGACGTCCACCGTGAGGGTGGATGTACGGCACCCAAAGGAACGGCGCACAGGGTGCGTGGAAGGGGTATACGATGCGAAGCACGTTGCCCGTGTCGCCCGCTTGTCCTATGCTCAGTGCTCAGCCATCGAGACCACCCTGCAAGTCGGCAGCACGTTTGCCACGGATCCGGAGCAACCTGCGCGAAACGCGCGTCATTCAAACTTTCGACAATATTTTTCCTTCTTTCTAATTATGCATTAGAGACGCTGAAATCTAGAAATCACAGTTTCGCTGGAATTTTTTGAGGAATGTTATGAGAAATATCGAATATTCAGATTCCTGTCCACTTGTCACGTTTGGATCGCGGACACTTGCTTTTTTTGGAGAACATCATTATTAGGACGTAGATACGAAAATTTGATTAAATGTCAAAAGAATGCGCACATTCGATTTCTGCAATTAGAGTTAGATAACCCATTGTTTTAGCTTTGGGGCTTCAGAATTATTTGGGGAATCTTTCAAAACAAATATCTCAAGAGAAGTTTCGTTATTACGCAGAACTAAGAATGAGGTTGCGAAGATGCAGTTGTTCGTTCTCCGTCATTGGCATATAATTTTAGCAATATAATTTTTAAATCGTCCGTCTCTTAATTTGACTAAGTATCGGATGACTCATGGGTGAGAGTGTACTTCATCGAGAAACACAGCTACAGTTTACTGAAACTATGCCCAGAATATTCGTTTTATGGTTTTGCGTGCATCAATCAACACCCAGGACTTCCGCGGACAAACTTCCTAGATGAGTCAGAGCGACAATCTATCTGAAATATTAAAACAGCGGGACCAGTAATCACAACATAACGGTATCAAGATCTCCGGAACGTTTCAGAAACCTTCGCCTGACAGCTAAACGATTCTGCAAACTTCCCGGACTAGCTGGATCGCTCGTTCCTACCGTGGGCTCGCTAATCAGATCGATTCATCAGTGGGGGAGAACGCGTTTTAAGGAAAAGTTACATAAATTTCCGTGCCGCGTACGCATTTGTATTCAAGCATGGAACATTTGTCAAACCGGACAATGCTTTTATAAATGATACCGACGAGTTCGCGCCTCGTAGATCTCGATGCCGGTACAATGGCGAAGTATCAGTCAATCGAGGGCGCGCCAGGAAATTCGATATTCGCTCGTGCATCGTCGACGTGATGGCGATTAATGATCCCTCGTAGTCGAAGAAATTTCAGCCCCCGTACGAAGCACGCGTGTCCATACACTCGACGACTTGAATATCGAGCTGCGTCTTATAACTTGTCTATCAACCGGATATGCTACATGTTAATTAAAGATCATTAGATATCCTTCCAATCTTGAATTCAATCTGCCAGCCTGCCCTATCGTATATTTATTACACACCGATTTCCTCGATACACGGAAACTAATTGTCGTTTCTCTGTACGAACGTTTCGAGAACAATTGAGTTGTGATTGAACTTGTATGCTGTAAGAACGATTTTATTAAGCCTGATGTACACTGAATTACGAATTCAATTTGCCTGTCCTATCACGTGCAACAGAACGTCGATTAATAGAACGATATGCATTATTGGAATACAGATTAAATGGAAAGTTAATGGTTCTTTGTAAGAAATAAAGAGTAGAAACTTAAAGAAATTATTACATTTTTTTAATATTCATAAAATAGTTAAAGATATTTCCTCTTGTATGAAAGTAAAATTATTTGGTTAACCAAAAATTCGCATTATCCAGATGCATATCATAATTAGGTCAAATAAAATTCTACCGTATTCGTTGTACATTGATTTCCTGGTTACCACTAATTGACGTTCCCCTATACGATGTTCCGGGAACAATTAGGCTGTGATTAAACTTGTACGCCGTAAGAACGATTTTATTACACCTGGTACACACCAGACACCAGCGCGTTTCTCGTTATATCCGCGATCGTACGATGCCGATGGGTCGCGGCGCTGGATGCGCCGCCATAAAATACGAATCCGAACGAAACTAATTGCTTGTACCTGTTCGACAAAAGGAAACTCGTTGGGCCCGTGCCAATAAACACGTCCCTTATTCCCTCTTCTTGTTGCCCAGGTTCTCTCGTTCCTTCTTCAGCCTTCAGTGACGCAAGGTGGAACAGTTTGGAGCTACCTCAGAGGAGAGGCAGGGGGCCTCGGTTATTTATCCGCGGAAGGGTCTATTAATTTTGAGCCAATAATAACTCGGACTCCTCGTACTAATTAATATATGAGCGCCATCGGCCGGCAAAGAGGCGAGCAGGTTCGTCTCGCGGGACGATCTTAAAGACTCGCTTACCGTCCTCTTCCTCTTTCCTCTTTCGTACTTTCGTCTCTGTTCGGACTCATCTCGTCCCTCTCCTTCTTTCTTGTTCTCGCACAGTCCGCTCGTATCGGCAAAACGATGATGAAGAACCGGCCCTGCCGACAAAGATGCCGCGACATGAGCCATGCCCTCTCGTTGCGCTCACCGCTTTACTCTCGATACCTTGCTCGATACCTCTCGATATCTGACGGACTGCTCCGTTTCAATCTTATAGATGTGTCATCATGGGTATAATAGAAGCGTTCGATCATGATGCAGGCTTCCTCCGAATCTAAATTAGAAAGTAAAGCAATCGCATGAATTGTACTTTCTTTAGGAGCGTTTAATTAATATTTATATATTTTAAACGTTATTTTTAAATTGGTAGGATATAAATTAAGCATTATTTCCCTGGTTGACGTACTACTGTCATTATAGTAGATAATGGATTTTCAGAATTTGTATTAATTCGAGATGTTCGAAAGGTAAAATGCTGCTAAGCGACGTGAATTATAATCTTGCCTACTATCGTTCGCTTGCAAACGAACGACAGAGCCGACAGAAACGGCAGAAACGAACGGCTTGATCAAGCCACCCGTGGTTCGCTGCCTGACCTCGTGGTCAGTCGAGTTTCATGGAGGAAGCTCGCTGAATATGCAGGCAGGTATTTCCTTCGTAGGTGTGCCCCGATGTCATGGACTCGTGGCACGAGCGCGAAGTAGCGCGAAGTTAACACGATAGGTGCACCGGATGCCCTTTTTACATCGTTGCATAGGTGTTCAGAGGTCGTGGAGACACGGAACACATGTACGTCACCGCGAAGCTCATGATCCGTAGTGTCCGCGCAAATAAAACACACATTGACATACGCAAACCGTTCACGTGACGCCAGTTAACCGACAAAACTGATTCTTAGGCGTAGTCTTGGCCATTGTCCCGTGACAGACGCTCGATTGTCCCTATTAATATGAAGGGGAGAGGGGAATCTCCGTGATATCCTCGAGTGCCCTCGTTTCCTGACTTGCCCACGTACCGTACGTGTACGTACAAGACACCTACTTACAGTATCCTCGTTCGAGCGTTGACGATCATCGTTCGTCTCTTCCTGCGGCCTCCTTCCTGCGAATAACTACACACACCGGAAAGGTGCGGAGATGTTGAAAGAAAAAGTCACGGACAGACGGTGAAAATGAACGGTTCGTTTGCCACGGGCCTTAATCACGCCCACGTAACGCAGTAAACAGTTCGTGCGAGCATTATTTTAACCGCCGCGTATCTTCTTGGCGAACGTCTCGCTGCGAACGAGACGCGATTTTTCTTCGTCGGCGAAGCAAGTATGCCGTACGCTTTCGTTTCGGTTTCTTCATCGAACGACCGAATCGTCCGTTTGATAATCGATAAAACTCGAACACAGTAATTTGTCCGCTGTTTTTATTAGACCGTAAAACGCGCCTGAAGAAGATCAAGCGAGAGGAACTCTTATTTTCGAAGGCCGGCATCGACAGACTTGTTTCGAAAATCTTCTCCCGGGCCACTGAAAATCACTTTATACGCGCGATATATTATAATGCCGCGGTATACGTTCCTGGTGTTTGGCCGACGATACGACGACGACAACGTTGCTGCACGGCGAACCTGGCTACGACCGCCTACGTTTTGCTTCGTAACAAAGAGACGCGCGTTTCTTTCTCGTCCTCCCACGTCGTGACATAAAAATACCCGGTGCAGGTGGTAGCGAACCAAACACAGCACGCGCGACGTTTTCGCAAGATTTCACCGGATTTCGCTTTCATTCTTAAAAATCGTCGCTTCGATCGTAAATAAACCGGCGCGGCGTGCTATTATCAACGCTATCCTCTCTTCTGGTCGAACTTTTTGACACTAATCGTTCACTCTGATTTACGCTGCTAAATCATTCGCTTTGATTTTAACAAACTTCGCTCTGTAAAGCTATAACGTGTAACTATATATACCTATGTAGTTTTTACGAGCTATACCGTTGATGCGATTTACGAAACGACGCATGACCATCAGTGGTCTCCATGCTGCTTGTAAATTCAAATTGAACTTCGAGCTTCTTCGATTAAGGATGGTAATCCTTTATCGAGTGCCTTATCGACGACGTACTTTGCATCAACCTGGCTTTTCATCTCTTCTTTCGTTTCATGTTCCACATTGCCAAACTGGATCTTCCGCCTGCAGACTCTTGTGTATCACGACGAAAAGGATGTCGACGAACGGTAGGACAAGTATATACAAAGTTACGGATAATTGCATTGCAATTTTACCAGAAAGGTCAGTGCAACATTGCTGGTTGAGTTATCTCGATGCATGAAGTCGCGAGGTATCGAGAGGAGAACGAACGAGGGAAGTCGCCCTTCTGTTTTGCATTCGCGATGATATCTGTATGGAGTTCAGAGTGGGCTTAACGGGCTGTCGCTCTATATGGGCGCGGTCGCCTCTTCGGGGTTACGACTTCGTCGTCCTCGCCGCTACAAATCGTGCTCTTCTTCTTGCCTCTCTCTGCCCACGTACGACAAACAGGTGCTTTTTTCGAACACCTCGTTGCTTTCAGAGGAAATTGACCCTGGGCGTTCATCCACTTTTCGTTTCAACATAAGCGTCAGATGTTTATTTTACCACATATTTTAAATATTTTTATTCCACAATAGCATCCAAAAGGGAAGCTTTAAAAATAATTTGACCGTACCGTCACATCGAAAAAGAACTCTGGGATTGAAACGCGAGCTCCGATCTTACCATTTGTCTAAGTAGCATCTAAACGATTACTATTTCACGTCGTTGTTCTCGTACGTGCAAGTGGTTTCTACCCAGGAGATTAGACCTTCACCCCGCGAGGTATCCTTTTCCCGAGATACAGTTGCTCGATAACGCGACAAAAACACAAGATTCGTGAACCCTGTTACATTTTAGAGCGAGATGCAATGTATCACGAGCACCGTTGTCATTGCGAGACTGCGCCGCGAATGTCTCAGGAATGACTCGGTCGTTTTCTTTCGCTTCGAAAACCAGCGAACACTATCGTGTTTCATACGATCCTTCGGCAAGAAGTTTAATTAAAAGAGAAACGTAGTTGCAAGTCATCGAATACAACAGCGTTGCAAGTAATGTAATCTATTCGAATGTTTTCCTTTTATATTAAGAAATGCGAAAGAATACGATTTACTACATCCTTCTAATTTCATCTAACCTAGAAAGGTTTCATAATTTTACAAGATTCATCGTCGATTAAACGCAAAAACGTGAGACTCGGTAATTAATTGTCGAGATTAAACGACGCCGCGGCACCGCCATCGTGCCTTGAAGCCCGGGGCGCGTCAAGCAACGATATACTTATTCAAATTCTATTCTACCGTCACGTTCAGCCACGGCGTCCTGTATAATATCTACGATCGCCAGCAGTGAATAGCAGCTCGGTAAGAAGAGAGGTCCTCTCCGTGGCGAGGCTTACAGCCGCGTTCTATAGGATGATCGAACGAGTCAGATAAGGAGGAGGCTTTCGCGGGGGTCAATCGTTAATTTCTGCGGAATTCCACGTGCTGACAATACGGGGAATACAGGTGGACGGTAGATGTGAGATAGGAGAGCGTGGCCGGCTTGCACACGAGCTCCTGACGACGTGAACGACGACACGACTCGAAACGAGGAACAAACGAGAGCACCTTGACTGCTCTCCCGAAGCGAAGCGAAACGAAACGAGGCAACTTGGACACACGTGGTGCAACAGCGGCCATCCCCTTCTGTCTTCTCGTGGTTCGTGTTCCACGGGCAACAGTTCCATACTGCTTTCGTCCTTTCTTTTAACTCTGCTTCTCGTTCTCCTTCCATTCGGGATCCACGCCATCCCGTGGACCCTGAATCGAGTCCAGCTAGGCCGATCGTGGCATACGGGACAGGGGGACGGTCTCTACGAGTCCAGGACGTGATATCCTCGGTTCTCGGAATGAGTGGAAGAGTCGCTGCACCCGCTGAAACCGGCGCCGCTGAACTCTCTCGTGCACCTCTATCCACACGGAGAGAATGGTGGCACGCGTGTGTATGTGTGACCAGCTCGTGCTGCGCATCGTGCTGAACACGAGGAATAATTTGTGGACAGGCCACGACGACGATTGGAACATTTACTCCACACGCTATGCCCGGTGTAGCTTTATACACGATGGGATCTTGGACAGCGACGCCATACAGGCCACCGCGTGAGTGTCAGGGCCAGGTCTTCCAGACTGACGCTACTTCGTGATGGAAACATCATGCGAAACTTCACAGAAAACCTCGTTACGTTCATTCATATCCTACTGCATTTGTTTATATGCATCTTCGTTGACCAGTCTGTGCGAAGCTTTACTAATCCATCGTTAATTTATCACGCTATCACGTATAACTGGCGTGTTCCTAGAAACCGCGCTTTTTCATGGCTAAAAGTCGTTGGTACGTTTCAAGAATCTCAGATAGTCCTCTAACTCGTATAATCAAACGTTTCGGTGGAGAACATCGATCGTTTAAGCTTCAAGTATTGACGCTAATCAAAATATCGGCGTTCCTCTGAAGCAGAGATGAACATCGCCTCTGGAATTACTCTTAACAAATCTGCATGGTCAGTTTGTTTAAGATTTTTCTAATTCATCGCTAATTCACTTTGCTGTAATTTGTAATATATCGTAATCATCGTGTTCTTAGAAACTGTTCTGATATTCCTTTCTACAGGCAGAAGCTATTACTGGTATTTCACGAATTCCATTTTATTTTTTTCTGTTTATTGGGAGTCGCATAATTAAGATATTTCAGTAGAGAAAACTGATACCATACGATCGCTTATGTCTTGTACACCAGTGCTACTAAAAATATCGGCATCCCTCCGAAACACAGGTACACGATCTCTTTTGGGATCGCTCGAACAGGTCATTATGTATCCAGATACACTTGTGTACCAGGTAGGAAGGTGAAATCCGCCAGTCCTCGGTTTTCTTTGTGGCCGACGTGTCTCATACGTCGTCCTCGCGGGACGCCTATCGACAGCCGATGGCGTCGATTTAATTTCCGCGATTTATCGGCCGTTTCCACCAACGCGAAACAACCTGTCCCATTTGCGGCTCGACCGCGGCCCACGGGGCAATAATTCCGACACCCCAAGGTAATACGTATTCCATGAGGCGAGCCGCACCACGTGCGTGTCTGCCAACCTCCTCTTTCCTCTTCTTCCGTCTGTATTCCTCCCTTCCTTTCTGTTTCTTTTGTATGTCTCTTTATTTCTCCTTCCATCCGTGTTCTCCGCCTTTCTCGCGCTATATAACGGGCGTGCATATAATCTCGTGCAACGACGTTTCTAGTACGCCCACCCTCTGCGTCTCGAGATCTTAAAAGCCGCCGCCATCGCGGTCGCGGCGGCGGTACGCGGACGTATTGTACGTCATTCTCAATTATCGCCGCCGACAAAATCGTCGCGGTTGTATCCTGTCCCTGGTCGATGTAGTTTACTGTGAAATTTCGTCCTTTCTGAATACTCATTACAGAAGAAGAGAGAAAGCGTTTAAACCGGATCCTTTCCTTGGCTGATGTTTGAAATCTTAAAGATGAAGAGATTGCGAGAGGATATTTGAAGTTTCCTGGGATAAAGATATTGACAATTTTAGAATATGGCGCTACTCAGAGGTAGAAAGAAGATTAGCCCAATGGCACGAGAACACCCCCGTTCAATACCGAGTAAATTAATAAATAATTTGTAGATACTGTCTAATAATACGCTACAGTTTAAAATTACGTTAATTGTATCAGAACTAATCGGATCAGTAGTCTTTTTACTTGTCATTTTTCCAGTGCTATACGATGCTTTTGAGTCGTCTGAAAATGATAATTTTGTTAGAAAAATTCTATGTGCGTCAAGGACTTTAGTTTCCGAAACTTTTATACCCTTAGCCATAGTTAAAGTTAGTAAAATCGAAGTAAAGAAGGCTAAAAGTTTTCGTTTGATATCTCCCTAGCGTCTAACATAACGAATGGCCGATCGCGACAAGCAGAAATTAACCCTACTTTCAAACGGGGCATTCGTTGACACTAAGGTAACGAGCAATCGCGTATTCCGTCACATGTGCCCTTTTCCTCGGTGGCACGTGCTCGATGTCGGGGGGATCGACTGCAGGGGTGTGCCTGCTGGTGGCAAGAGGGTAGATAAGCATCGAGAGTCATCTGGCCTAGACGTGGCGCATCATTAAAATGTTACATGGCGAGCCAGGCGGCTAGGTGGGGGACTGATTCACTCATTGAATTAATTGGACATGTACGGGCGAGGGTCGTTCTGATGGAACACATTGGGCATCAGGTTTCTTCGGTTTCAATATAGTTAATGACGTGACTAACTCCTTGAACTCATTACATCCTCTCTGAAAGTAAAAATTTTAGAATCCACAATTTTTATTTAACATTGTCCTGTATATCTCTAACACCAATGCCATTATAAGTCGATCGTTTAACTCTCAATAACGACGCTAATTGTTAATGGCACTAAAGCTAATTAATCGTAATCAGCTATAGCCAATAAAAAGATGGCAAAATTAAGATAAACCTCGAATGGTAGTTGCTCTTTCCGTACACCTTCCCCTAATCTCGTTTCGTTAATTTTCATGGACTGGTTCTTGTTAAGTGACTCATCTATCTGGTTTACATCATCACAAATGACTACTACTGGTGGCAAAAGCTGTCACACACTGTTCGATATTCATTTCCACTGAACGATATACGGCAAGGTAGACAGACGGAAACATGTTCCGCCGGAAGGTCGGTCCAAGTGTCATCTGGCGAGACAAGGGGTCAGGTAGACGATGGCGAGAAGATAAGGTCTCGTCACGTTTACATGGAAGGAGCTGGTCCGCTGGTAGCCGATGTCTAACGCACAACACGCGTCTCTTAATGACGCCGGAGGATGGTAAAGCTGGAATTATGGTAGCCCTGACCCCCTGTCGCGAACGATCGAGCAGGTAGACAAGATGGTTCGTGGCTAGGCTGACGAGTCTCCGCACTCTTCGCTACACGCTATTCGCGCGTTGCACGAAAACGATACCATGCAACGAACCATTTCACGAACGGTATCCTGGTGGTTCTACGTGACGAAAAGTGGGTGGCCGTGGCTGGTCCTGAAGTTAATTGGCCCGTCTAAACGAAAAATATAATCTATATTTAGTTCGGCCGACCGGCTAGGACGAAGGAGACGTTAAATCGGCGTACAAAGTAACCGTTTGTAAAAACTCACCGGCGTCGGTGTATCTCATAAACGCGTAAATACGGCTCGTTTTACGAGTATATAAAATCAGTGCCACGCCGGCACTCGGGGGACGACCTCGAGCTTGTTCCGCGAGGCCGTTCCATATTTTTCGAGTGATCCAGGATACGGGAACGAGGAAGATAAGCGCAAGGATCGAGAGACGGGGAACCGTTAATCCGAGCAGAGGGTAATAAAAAAGTCCCCAGCGAAGTCGCTCGTCCGATATTTTACGCGCTGTAAGCCGGATTCGCATGGTGACCCAGGCCGAAATTGCATCACCGTGCAAATATTCTCCCCCTTTTCTCGCCATTCTCTGTCTCGATCGCAGGATAATCGTAACTCGCTTATACACACCCACCTCTTTGTATACCAAATAAACTGTCTTCGCTGGTAGCCTCGTACCTGTCCGTGATTCTTGCCTTCCGGTGCTTTGACAGAACGTCGGAATTTAGCAGCTAAGAGGGCGAAAGGAAAAGCTGTGTACGCAAGGTGAAAGAGACGGGAAAACACAGAGGAGTTTGGCAACAGCGTTTAAAAGGACCAGGGATTCATTCTGGGACTCTTATTGTGGACTGTATGGGCATTCTCTATGGCTCAACGCCTACAATAATCTCGTTACGATTGGAATCAGGGGGCCAGCGTGGCCCTCGGGCTTTGACAGCAACACAATGCAAGGTGCTTTGTCCAGAATCGTTGTGTGGACCAACACCAATCACAGGTATAATGTCTCTCGTGCATCTCGAACTGTGGGATTTTTCTCGCATCCCGAGGGCAACCATCGCAAGAGGAATTCTCCTTTCTCCGTTCGAGCTGTCGGTGATGCAACTTCGCGTTCTATTCTTGTCTCGTTGCTTGTTCGAAAGTGTTTCGGAGGCTGTTCGGGAAAATATGGAGATGTCTCGCAGGCTTTCCTCGGGAATTTTTCACGAAACACCAATGGAACTTCCACAGCTGGAATGTCAGCATCCAGTATGCTATTCTTCGTCTCGTTTCACCTCTCTTGCCCCGTGAGAGATCCCGCTTAACGTTGGATCCGCCGCGGGGCGAAATTCTAATGGAGGACTCAATCACGGAAGAAAAGAGTCCTTCGTAGAAAGGCAGATCGCGATTGATTTCTGTGAATTGTTCCTCGAGGCGAGGTTCTTCTCGCGAAGAACCTAACCTAGCGATCTACGTCGCGTCGTGGAAATAGGAAATCCACGGTTACTCAGCTCGCTACGATGTTCTCTGTTTGAAATTTCAAATTAACCAGTCGCGTTGTTTCAGCATTTGTTCCACTAATTTCAATTTTAATGTTATGCGCCTACACAGACGGCCGACCCCTTTCGTAGGTGATAATTCAACTATATACAAAAGGATGACCGACGTCGGTTTCCTGCTCAACCGTGGCATACGTGATCGCCCCGTTTTTAACGAACAGAAGCGTACTGTCATCACTATGCATCGCGGTTTCAGTTGCAGCATGTTGCGTTCTACCAACTGACACGAGAAACGCTCCTATGCCGTGCTCGACCCGTCTAATACGGTAATTGTAGGCCGATTAATTTGACAAAAACAAGTAGCAGCCGGTCGGCCGAGCCTACCATATTGGGCATGAAATTGATACTAATGAATCGACCCCATTCATTACCTCATCCGATGTCGTTCGTCGATGACGATGCGTGGTCAATCGATGTATCAACTGGTTCCTCTTGTACCTCGTTTGCTACAAAAATTCCTTTCGTTCAATTAACGAAGATATACTCCGTAATAGACGTCCACGTAACAAACCTATTCCCCAAATTGATCGTTTTTTTCTAATCAACCACATGTTTGTTAAAAAATTACGGTGGCTTCCTAACGAACACGTGTAACAATTACCTAAAATCCATACGCTAACGAGCTTCAACCCCTTATCTCCCAGTTACAATAAGCTTCACCGGTGAACGACTCGATTTTCCACCGTAATCACGATAACACCCCGTCAATTGCAGGTTCTCGTTACGCAAAAATTCCCGTGGCGTTGGCCAGCGGCAGGCGATCCCGCGCACAAGAATCCCCGCGAGTTAATATCTAACCCCCATGATTGTAGTCAATTGAAGAGGCCGACCTTATCAGATCTTGGGCGCGTGCCCATATGCCGTCTCCCACCACATGGCGGTGTTCGTCGTTGCCTTCGTGGCGTACTATGGCCACCACGAGCGGAACAGAGACGAGCATGGTCCCCTCGAGGTTATGGTGTAGCGTAGCGTGCCACGGTGCGGTGTGGTGTCGTGTGGTGTGGCGTAGTGGTACGGTGATCGCGTCGCTTCACCGTACAGTACGCCACCGCGCCTGTATCATGGCGATCTACAAATATATTACGTGCATTATGCGTACGCTTCTATTTATGCGTTCCATGGCCATGTCCACCGGCGCAAACGTGGTAGTCCCTGGCTGGTTCTAGGTAGTCGCCAGCATATGTCGCGCGGCACGATAACCGCTATGCAAATTCCAGCGCGCAGCATCCACCACCGTTCATCGTCCGCCGCACGCTTGACGAACGCCGCGCGTTACTTTCCGCTCGGGTACAACGAAATCGCCGGTCCCACCGATGGCACGCGTGTCATTAATTATTTTGCCGCGATGAATCGGCCACAGTGAGACCATGTGCCGCTGGAAACGGCCGCCTGGCTACTTTGGCATGCCCGATTATTTATCAAACGATAACGCTTGGATCGTTGCTAGGATAGAAGGAGCGGAAGCAGTCTGAAACCTTGTTGTTCCCTCCGCTTTTGTATACCGTTTAATACCCGCCTGCGTTTTCCTGGAAAATTCCACCGCGATGTGTAACCCAGCGGGTACGTGTACGAGACCGTGGCGCAATAATTTGTGCACGACTAAATCTGGTAACTCGAAGAGTTACGAGAGTTTACGGTGGTAAAGGTAGAAGTGTCTCTAGTAATGTATGGTAGAGTTGAGCGTTAGGATGCAAAAAGCATGAGGTCTCTTGGTGAAGTATCGGGAAGGAATATCGACGCTAGGAACCACACGTACCTGACACTCGAACGCGGTCGAAGAGGTCTGGGGGATAAAGGTAGCCTCCACGAAGAATTCCGCGGCTCCCACGTGAAGCTATCAAATGTCTGACGAATGGGCAAGAATGCCGTGCTATCAAAGGATCTGGCCTCGTCCTCTCTTCCTCTTCACGTAAATACGCGTGTGCAGGGAAAAAGAAGGAAGACCTGGGCAGAGGGGCAGATGTGGAAGAGGAGCGAGCGAGGAAGGGAGCAGGCGATGTCTTAAGACAGGTAGCGGACACAAAGGGAACCGGACACTCGCCTACGCCTGGCTATTTTATTCCATGCCTCGTGTACTTAAACCCCTCTCGCCTTCCATACGGATCACCTTGAGAGGATACCTCCTCACAGGTGCATCCGAATGCCTACTAAATATCCTGTAATTATATGCCCTGCACTGACAGGTTTCATCTACCTGCACCAATCTCGGATATCCAAACGATGCAACGAGTGTTTGTAGAGCGATACTTGTGAAGATGAGCCTCCAATGTGGTCTTCTTCGAAAGAAATATTGGCCGTATGAGCTAGAGGTACTAGGCTTTCGGCAATGAAGATTTTATCCTTAAAATATTTTATTCCTATCTATTAAGGCATCGAGCAATTGCAACAAATAAACTGCAGATATTTATGTCTTTCAGGAAAATTTGAACGTATAAAATTAATTTTTCAATTTATGAAGACAGCGAGCAATTACATATCAGCAACTAGAAAAGAAATTATAAAATATATAAAAATTTGAAAAGATTTCAATTCGTAATAGAACGAATCTATAGCACCGAGTTCGTTAATCTCGAAAAATCTGCAAAGTTTCAACGTAATATCTTTCTATAATCCAAGCAAATACTACGTGTCATTCAAAATCCACCCCTATAGCTGTCGAATATTCTTCGAAAGAGCATAACACGATCGTTGGCGCGAATCGCCAGAGGTGATCGCGAACTGCCCTCGATCCGTTTCTCCTGCAGCATGAACGCGGCGAAACGCCTAGCGCGGACGGCACTTAGGCGAGAAAAAGGCGAGTGTAAGTGCAGCTCGTGGCCGCGGTTACGTGTCCGCTTCGGCGTTTACTACTTACCGGGCGAGTAGGCCACCCACGGCGCCATCTTATCCGGGATCTCTCTCTGGGCAGCGGCGAAGAGGAGATACGTGCGAGTGTTATGAGTCGGTACTCATCCTCTACATCTCGCGCACCGACCGTTTAACCGACCGTCTTCCAACCGACTTCTCAAGTTCCATATCCTGTTCGAAAAGTCCGAGAATCCCTGGCGCATTGTTTATCTTCGTTGAAGGGGTGGAGATGCGCCGGGAAGAAGGCAGTGTACGCGGGTTGATACGAGCTGGACCGTTTTAAGTGTTGCGCAATAACGTCTCGTGGCATCGCGGCCGCTCCTAAGATCGTCGTTTTATGCCGGCAGTAAGGTTCCGTGATCGTCGATGCGCATGCCTTTTACCGAGGGTATCTATGGGCGCAGGTAGGTTTCACGTACACCGAGGGAAACTTTAAACAAAGAGGGGAAACCTTTGGCCCTAGATCCCAAACGAAATCGTTCGTTTCGTTATCTGGTGCTGGAGAACGTTGTCGTGAAACGAGGTTCCGGACTCCCGAGCAGTTTGTCACATGCAAATATATAGTTTACCCTGATCGAGGAACGAGGAGAAAAAAGAACGTTTTATTACATGCATGGTAACGACGCATATAAATACGTAATCAGCGACGTGTCGAACCTGAGGAAATCGGTCGGCCGAGATCAGAATTAGTTGATAGGGGGCATAGCTTGTATTCAGCAATGTGGAAAAATGGATACGCGGCGGGGATTGTACTCGTTCTAGGCAACCTTCGGGTGAGAAGGTTGGGAATAGAAAATAGAAACAGTCTTCGACCTCGATTATCGGACCGTGTGGTACGCGACACACGGTTGCTCGGCATGTGCCGTCTCCACGGTATCCTTTTATCAGCTATGGAATTTACGAGAAACCACGCCTCGTTCTCGCCGCGAAGGATCGTAATTTGGTCCGGCCGGTTGGCTGGTACCGACACGGCGGATGAGTTAGCGCAGACGAGGCGAGAGAACGAGGCGTTTCCATCCACGGGGAATTAAAATATTTCGACGCGCCGACAGAAGGGGTTATCTCTCGGTGAGGCGAGGTCTTACGGCGCACGCCGATGGCTAATGGAACGAGCCCCGTGAACGTACCGCCGCGCGTTGGTTCAGGTGGTTACAGGACCGTGTACGTGCGCCGGTGGTCTCGCCGGAAAGAGATCTCTATCGCACCTGCTTCAGGCAGAGACTGCTTCTAGCTCCGTCGTAAAAATGCGTAATTACGATGAAAGTTACGAGGCGAACGGAACAACCGCTGATGATCCGCTTGGCTCGTGCGCACCGGACACGGCGAATATTGTTAATACCTTGTCGCGAGAGGTCATGCTTGTTTTATAGTAAATCATACGATAGAAGCTGTGTGTTGGATGAAAGTATTTTATGGGAGATCTTGACTTTCTACCACGATAATTTACTGGCTAATAACGTTAGTGAATTGACAGTGTTTACAGTTTTACGTCAAATAGAATAATCAGGTGCCTCGTAATTTCTAAAATTTGTTCATAGTTTTATTATAAAACTTGTATATTGTATATGTTCGAACATATAAAATTTCGCTAACTGATATTGGTTTTGTAGAAGAAAGTTGCGATAATCCTAGAAGATACGTGTTCTCCAGTTTGACTGGACAATATGGTGTTTTTACTTAGTTCCTAATTCGTAGTTAATCTTCTAGTATTTTCCTAAGACGAGAGAAGGCCCTTCAAAACAGTCTCTAGGAGGATCATCGTAATCACATGTACAAATATCCGTGTTGTACACGTGGCTGTATATCATCTGCTGCATTTTTCTTGTAGACACGTTCCGAAATTTTGGTAATCCCTTGGAAAACACCATGTGGGCTCCGATTACCGCGCTAGGCTATTTAGGCTAGGCTATTAGGTAGAGAAGAACAGGCCTCGGACCATCGGCCATAGACCGAGCGTAAATTAATGGCTAATTTTTTGGTAAACCGTGAAATGCAGACCACGTGCCTCGCTTCTTTTTGGGCCGCGTAAGAGGTGCGATCGAGACCCAACAGACGGTCCACGCGCTGTAACATGAGCGTAGAACCAATCCATTAACACCGTATCCAACATTTAGCCAGTGTTCTCTATTCCCGAGTAACCCGTAATAATTCGAAGTCGATCATCGTCGAAAACCATCGTCGTCTAGCCTCGTGAGAATGATTTTTAGTTTCCTAAAAATCGTTCTCACCCGAGGCTAGCAGGTAAATTTCCTTAGAGCGTTTTCACGAATAGAATCTGTTTACTTTTCAATGCTGAAATCCAGTTTCGTCTCTATGCTTCGTCCAAATTCGGCGAGAAATAAGCGGAGATTCAAACGATATTTGTACGAGGAAAATTTCACGGGAAGTTCTCTTTCGTAGCGTATCTTCTTTCCTTCCGTAACACTGAAAGAGCTACACCTTCGACAATGTGTCGTCGATCTTGCCTCCTGACTAGGTACAACTAAACTCTATTTAGAATCTCGTTGTGCTACGTTCCTAGGACGGTACCGCCCACAGAATTGGACAATGGTCAATGGAGCATCCGGTTCGCTGACACAGGTGGCCCTATGCACACTATTGCGCGTTGTTTCCTTTCCTGTTTGCTTTTTTCATTCTCGAGAGCGCCAATTTTCGCCAAACGTATCTGCAGCTACCGTGCGACGCGACATTCTTCGAGCCTTGCTATTATTGTTCCTCCTCTCTCAGATGTAACACAGTACGTCGGAACGGTGCGATTGAATGAACGGAATACGTAATCGATCGTCTCGATTGTTCGTCCGACTCGCCTCTGGCTTGAGAGGCAACGATAGTTGCGTTTCGATCTTAGCGATCTCGCGGAGACGTATGGACGCGAAATGGGTGCCACGAGCGAGAGAGTTGGTAAGGCCGAGGCCACTCTCCGTGGTTGTCATGAAAGGCAGCGGTAAGTGCGCGAGAGTGTTAAACCAAGTTTTCACGCCGAGTTGATAGGCAGATCGCTCTAGGATAGTGCGTGGACGCGTGGGCGTCTGGTGGTAAAGATACCGGTTTACGATGCCACTAAAGTTGCACTCGCCGCGTAATCTGCAACCTTTTTTATCCGACACGCCTTTCTGCGTCCGAGGGGTCGACCGGCCAGCAGACGATGCTCTGAGGTCCAATCGAATCGAGGGCAACGATTTTTTTCGCCGTGCCCCTCCACCCCACGCGAGAACGTTTCCCTCTATCTCGTCGAACCCGAAGGCTGAACGTCGTAAAACGGGGCCCGATCAAGGTTCAGATACACGCGACAAATGATGTCTTTCTTCTTATTTAATCACCTGCCGTGGCTTTACAACTACCGGGGCCGACGCGATATTTACGATCCACGAGGACACTCAATGCCTGGTTTAAGTAGTAGTTCCATCTTGCCGGGATCGAATCCAGCTTTCCGTATCTGCCTCGTGTTCGCGGTATACCACTCCTCTTCGTTCTTCCTCTTGCTCTTTCTCTTTCTCCCTCGTTAGTCGGGTTCGAAAGTTAATTGATTCGAAATCGATGCTACAGATCCATTCGTGGTTCGCGTACAAGCGAGGCGAAAAGTGCTCTCGTAATTTTTCTCGAGAATTATCTGGCCTCGTGGCTCGAGTTCCGCGTGCACGATGCACCGGTGCAACGTTACAGGTACTACAGGTACCTGGAAACGGCGGAACAAGCCAGAGCCCCGAGGTTGCCCACGTTAGAGTCGTACCTTAACCAAAGATATCTTTATCGGGACGAAGCATCCGCGTAGCCGCGTTACGGCTTGATCGCAGCCTGCTCTTCGGCCACGTTTCGCTACGTTTCGATAACCCTGCAGGCGCGTTCTAAAGCCGCTGCACGAGGATCGGCAGAAAGAGGAGCAAAGAGAAAGAGAGAGAACGATAGAACGAGAGAACCGATAGAATACCGGGTGGAGCACTCTAGGCAAATACTCACCTGCGTGCAACGTTGGTGCTACGCGTACGCACGCACTCGTGTAAGTAAAGGATCCGATAGACGTTAAGGGAGGATAGGCAGTCCGTGGAAAGGAGAACCAGAGTGGCCAGTGATGGAGGAAAGGGGAAGGAAAGCGAGACGTACCGGGCGTGCATTACCTTCTGAAGAAGGCGCGACTCCCAACGACTCTATATAACTGCTTTAGATAAGGATTGAGTAGACACCACTACGTGGAATGCCGTTTTACATAAACCTCCTTATACTGTTGCGTTCGCGCCTTCGTGCTTTTCTTTTGCTTCGTTCTTCTTCAGCTTTCGTCTTCTTCCCCCTTGCTCGTTCCATCCGTTCCTCTTTCCGCTTCCTTTAACTCGCTGGCTTCATCCTTCGACCACCATTGAGATGTACATGCACGAGAACCTTTATCGAATCACCTACGCTTCGAAGGCACGTGCTCGTAAGTGCAGCGCGTTAAGACTCCAAGTGCTCACCGACACCACGAGCGTAACCATTCTCAGGACTATCCTCCAACAGCTCAGGGGGATATCCGTGAAATCTTAGTGGGAGGTTGGAACAATTTCGCCGAGGGAAATCGTTGAATTAGTCTAAAGTCTAAAGGTTGCTCTCGGAAGTCGTTCTCCTTGCCTGTCATCGTCACTTCCTTTCGTTTCAACTTACACGTGTGTGAAATATGCACTTACAACGTAACACGTAATGTACATAACACACGTGTACACACGTGACACGTAACGGATCGGTGCATCTACGAATTCTTGAAGCTACAACGCTATCGAGCTAACGTATCTATGTTGTAGACTGGTTTCGAAGATTTCGTTTACGACCAATCAATCTATCGTAAAATCCTAAGCAAGTCGTTAGGTCGGCTTGCATCACTTGGTCGCTGCTTCTTGTACATGGAGGAGAGAGAGCAATTAAAAAAAATAACAGATATCTCTTCCTAGTTTCCCAAGACCCAACCGCGACGGGCGGGTCAAACGAGGGAGGAGACTTTACATTTAAGATTAAGTTTAGGATCGAGTATACACGACGATCCGATCGTAATCGTCCTTGCGATCGGGTCGGTAGATCTCTCAGGATCACGACAGCCCTCTAATTGCTGCATTATAATTACAAATGGACGGTTATGTGCGGCGTGGAGCAATAATCGTGGCCACGGCCGTCGCGTAATTTATTTGCATTTCCACTTAGGTGTCTTCCGTGACCTTTCCAGCTTCCGTGCTCTAGACATTGTCAAATCAACGGAGAGGATGGGCGCGACACGTGATTCGAGCTGATACGATCTCCACGCCCAAACGACAGCCAGACTAGAAAACAATGAGGCTGTAGAGAGCTACGAGTGAAACCCCCGACGCTCCCAGGAGATCGCTCTATTTTGAACATTGATAGCTCCTCACAGTCGTCGTTTAGCTTTCAGTTTATCTCTGGCTACTGAATTCGAGAATCTACTTCCTTGCTGTTTGCTATAATAGTTACACGAAATTTTAAGATGGGAAAGTGAATACGCGTTGATCTTCAGGTTGCAAGAGTCTTTCAGACACTTCGTAGTTTTCAATACGAACGAGGATATCACGAAATCTCAGTTTCAACTTCCCAAAGCTTTCAAACCTGAAGTAGATCCATAATTCGGGAGTGGAAATGTTAGACAATGTAAATGCTAAAAATTTATTTTACCAGTTAAATCGTTTTCGGCCAATTTTCAACAAATGCTAAATGAAGGATTCCAACGTCTTTACTAATTTTTCTATCGCTTTTCCGATTGCACGAATCAGATTCCGGCCAAGAAAACGGATATACTTACACGGTGACAAGGGAACCGCTACGCAGAATCGTTGGAGCTGTTCCCTTTCTTGTACTTGGAACCTTGCGTCGTGTTTTACGGGACAAACTGTGGAATTCTCGTTCTTGGCCGATTCTGTTGTTTCATCGCCGCCGTTGTAACGGCGGAATGGTGAGATTTCGGGGCAACAATATCATTTGGCGGGTTCGGGGTGATGAAGAGGATCGGGAATTCTGGGCGTGGGCTCGCGACATGCGCCAGGATTCACGTCGACCGGATGGAACATCGCGCTCATTTGTGCTGGCACGGTGCTGCGTGTTCCTCTGAACCCGGCGGCAGCTCCTAAAGCGACTTCAGAGAAAGGGTAACCCGGTTGACGTTATCATTTACTTGGACCTGTCTTCGTTGCTCGAAATTGCTCCTCATCGAAGCATTTCAACTAGAAGTGAATTGATAATTCTCTTACTATTAAAATACAAGCGCATCTTAGGATACGAAAAATGATTTGGAATAAATTAGAATACGAAGAACTTTTGATATCTTTTGAAAATAAATGAAATATATATTTATTGCTTTCACGTTGTAACGAAGATTTCTGCATTAAAATTCAGCAGATATGTATTTGGTTCTGAGCAACATAGTTGAAAACTTGTGTACAATTGATTTGAAGCGCAAATGGAAATATGGTTGTAGCTGGTAATCGGTATTTATAGAATCCTCCGTTCGGTGCATCAGATGCAGTTTCGTCTGCTTGCTTCCTAATACATAAATCTTATTTCTCCCCACGACTTTTCGGATCCATTGCGACTACTGTGGCTGGCAAGACACGTGTCGTATCGGGAAGTGCATGTCAGGAAACAGCAGACTTCCGTATATAACGTCTAAATCCTACTCAAGAGGGTGTTTCCATGCGATAGCGCGTGCCACGGGGTGATTCCCATTGGCGTCTCTCTTTCCTTATTCTTATTCCGTACATCGACATGCAAGTGAATTTCCAAAAAAATCAGAACCTTCTAATCTATCTTTGAAAGATCAAAGAACTTTTCTAACTATCGTATAATTCGCATAACATTTGTATGTCATAAAAAATTTTAACATATCACACTGACATCAAACTGACAATTAAAAAGTAATAAAAAAAGTTCGTCGATAAATCGCGATTGCGTGCGATTTTTCCTCAAATTTCTATCGGTCGTCCCCTCTGAACGACGGTTCGTGCTCGTCGAGTTCGAAGAAGGCGAATCTTCTTTCGAAACTCTCGATCCTCCCTCGCAACGGTTCGGCTAGTCCGTGGCGAAGCAGAAGGAACGAACTGATTTACATACTGGCTACGCCACTGCTCTCTGGCTTTGGTGCGGGGGAGAAAACACATGTGTGCGCGGCGGCGCGGTGAGCCGAACGTGTGCACGAGTGTTCACCGATGTGTAGGTGTGGGTCCCTGGTCGTACCCGGAAGGCGCGGCTCCAAAGGTTCAAGGACTCAACGCCAGGTGCCGCTGGAGGGAACTTAAACCGAAACATGTGCGAGCAGGTCCTTGTACGAGCCCGCGATCCCGAAGGAGCTCTGTTCCCTTCGATTTTCCACCGTTCGATTCGTGTCGGCGCCTTTGAATCGCCAATAGCGGCCGCTCAATAGACTGGAAACGCCTTTAGAGTTTAGGAGGCCTCTTAATTGCTCGGCCTGCGTAGCGCGGAGAGGCCGAGGCTTGATTTATCGGCCGATTCAATGAAGATCGAATTTGGATGAATCGGCTGTATTCGCGAAATGAGACGTTAATCTTGAGGCAACGCGAGATAAACGCTTAAAGCGGTTGTTTGCTCGAGGCTTGTTCTTCGTCGACGTTTCGTATTCCATGAATCCGGCGATAATCTTGTCGTAGGCGCATTAGAGTGTTGATAACAATGCAGATATCGGAGCCGTATTTGACTCGATTGTTGACGCGATCGTTGGAAACCGGCAGCAAGGCGAGTCCTTGCGAGATTATACGAGCTGCTTTCACGTGTATACGCTAACTTTCTCCGTAGCGCGACGTAAGAGGAGAGAACGACGAGGGTTTCGGAGGAAAAATGTGCAGTCGATCCTCCTTCGCCTGGTCGTCGCACCCACACACTTCCACGTCGAGCGCGTATCAAGCACAGATCTTGGTAATCTCCCGGCATCGACACACGGTTATATACTTATCCGGCTCCTTTTGCCGACGAGGATGATTCATCCAGAGGCGGTATAAATCACTCTCCGGGTCCCAATTCACCGCGGAACACGCCGACGGCTTATCGAAAATAAGGATTTCTCTCGTTTCGGCTCGCGCTAACGAAACCTTTTTTTCCAGAGCTTCTCAATTTTCCTTCGAGTGATGTGGAACAGTGAATTACGGTGTTTCTTTGATCTTTCGAATAAGTGACCAACACTGCCAGAATGTTAAGGGAACCTCGTTCCATTTTGCTTCAATTTTTAAACCTTTTCTTGAATAAAAATATAGTAAGATAAAGTTCGAATTTTTAACATTTCATCGTTCCGGTAATTGAATTTCTCAATTTCTTCTTCTCACCATCTCATATTCTCACAATCAGAGACTCAGAAACAATAAATCTCTCACAAGCGAACATTTTCTATTTCTTTCCTTCCGGGTACTGGAAAACCTTGATGATTTAGCTCAAGACACCCCACGATCGTCTGCGTGCATCAGAATCTGCTCCAGGATGACGAACAAAAATAGTCAGACGCCTGTGCTTGGCACGCTTTCGTGCTTCGGGAAACAATCTGTCAGTGGGACAGATGCAAAGATAAGTCGTGAAGTGCGTCGAGCATGGGTCGTCCCCTTCATTCTTTTTGCTTCTGGTGTCGTACGTTACTCTGAAAACCACGTAGCCCATTTTCTGAAAAAAAAAAAGGAGGCGAAGGATAAACGAAACACCTGACTTTGCTTTCGATCTATCAGAGAGACGACTGATCGACGACTAAAAGGGAAGAGGCATAGTGGCGATTTTTCATCTGTCGTCGGAGACGCGTTAAAAAATGCGTCGAAAATTCCATCGGTCGCTCGTCATCGCGTCGTTTCAGGAAATCGTAATCACCATAGCCATTTGTATCTTTCGTTCGTATCGGTGGCCACGCTGTTGCAAGAACGTTTTGTAATAATCCTGGTACTGTTCGTTATCGTGTTTCTCATTTAACAATCCGTTTCAATTAGCCGTCAATTAGATACCCACCACCGGACTATCCTAGCTGATTAACGACTGGAACCGGTCAAATCGTTAAGTCGACATCGGAGCTCGGGTCTCGAAGGTTGACCTATCCGAACCCCGCATGGCAGTTTCAACTCGCGTATATTTCCCCGTGTACGTGGCACGTGCGTGTATTTTACCAGGAGACGCCTTTGCGATCGTCAAGATCCTGCTTGTAGAAGAAAATTTTCAATAGTGATTCCGGAGAGCTATTATCGCGTTCCAACGACTCAGTTTCCATAACTCCTTGCTCGCTGCTTTTTCACTAGTTACCTAATTATGACGCGTTCCCACACCAAGCCGTGGCACGATCGATAAGCATGCATATCTGTCCGTTTCTCTTCGTTTCTCTTTTCGTCTTGCCGCATGTTTTCTCTCACGGAACCGTGTGGCGGGATCACGAGCTGTACAAGGGGATCGGCTCGCGATTTAATTTAGAGCTTGCCCAAGTCCGTCGGATCGCCGCCGTTACTATCTAATTACACCCTCTACCAGTTGTGAATTAAAATTCAGCATGAACCATAGCCTCCGGCTAAGGTAATCGGGACGCGTGCAGACAGCCGCGATTGAGCTATGCAACGATCGATTACAGCGTGCCATCGTTTCGCTACGATCTCGATCGGATTCGAGATACATTCGGTATCTATAGTCTCGACAAAGAGGCTGCTGTTCGACGTTGCTCGTGTTTCTTACAGAGACGCAGACCTTCGGAGACGGTGGACGTTACGAAAGCAATTAGGGCAGTAAAAGGATAATTGCGTTTATGTAAAATTGCCAGGGCCGGCCATGGCTTGGTTATTGTCTCCGGTCGGCACGCGAAACGCTTTTTCGACGGCAGAAATTATAGATTTGTTTTTATATCTGGCGCGAACGTATCGTTAAGCCTGTACGCCAATCGATATTCGGCCTTTTCGCCGTTGCCCGTTTGCAACGTTACAATCGCTAATAGCAGTAATTTCTGTTCGCATTACTGGGTAGCGACTGTCGACAACCGTTGCTCCCTTCGTGCACAGGCTAATAAAAAAGTTCTTTATGGCACGAGCGTTCCGTCTGCTCGGATAAACGTCACTCGGTTGGACGTCGTCACCTTCCTCACTTTTCGAACCTTCATTTTTCTCATCTCTGTCATTTCCGTCATAAAATAAATCTTCCATCGAACGGTACTGTCTTTGAAAAATGTCTTATTCAAATAAAAATGAAAAGGTCTTGTCGTTAATAGCCCTGTATATTTTTAAAAATTCTTGTCCGTCGACGTGTGTACATATTTTATGAATTCTCCTTTGATGAGCTGTGGGAAACGCTGGTTTCCAATGAAATTCCGATCGACGTCTCCTGCTTCCCCGTATATTCATGCAAGGTCTGGAGGAAGCCGCAGGCAGCGGCGCGGTTTCTGTTCTAAACTTCGTTTCGTGACCGGCTTCGGTGTCCTACAAGACGTTTCACTCGAACGCCAGTACGCGTTGACAGCGAAACTATTGTCTGATTCGCGAGTTGCGACTGGATCCATGAGCCCAGACAATAATTACGCGTTGACACAACCGGTATCCTTTCACATGTGAAACGGTCTGCTCCAGATTCTGAAAGATCAGTCGCGGGAGGGGTCAGCCTGGTAATGATACACCCATGCAGTCTCCATCTGACCCAACCCCCTTTAACCTTCCACGGTCCCTTCCACCATTCCTTGTGAAATATATTCAGCACGATTTCGCGAATCTCTGTCGTCGATATCCTTGCAAGCCATTGAAACTTTCGTGTCGTACACAATAATTTAATTAAGATGTAGTTAATCAGAGGGTAAACAATTTTTTTATTTCATTGAGAAATTCTATTCCTGAAATTTGTATCGTTTACATTTAGAGTTAAATATGAATTGCAGGTTCATTTTACTTTTGTATATTATTTACTTTATTTAGTTTGCTTTCTTTATAATTTTAAATTTTAAATAATTTAATTTTTTACAATAAGTAGAATATTCAGTGAGTCGAATGTTATATTCATTTGACATTTAATATTTTTACATTATAGCAGAGTTTTTCACGTATTTCTTGTGGTTATGGAATATAGTTGCTCACTGTCAATGAATGTTAGAAATAATAAATCACAAATATTCAAAAGAACGTTGGAAGCTAAAATCTGTTAGGTTTAGAGAACATGTGTTAGCTTCTTAGAAGATCGAACGTCACCCACGGTTCTGCGATTAGACACGACGACGATATCCAATTCTCCCGGTCATTTATCGCCGGTTTATTTTGAGAAACGTGTACGACAGGTTTCCAACGAAAAGTCGGTCCTCGCGTAAGTGGATTCCTGCTTACTTGCTGGCTGGTACAAATCGATCCCATTATGCGGCACGATCGAGTCTTATTTTAATGGCTCGATGTAAAAGCGATCGTTTCGCCACCTGTGCCTCAAACAGCCACTTTCACGCACGTTCTCAAATAGCGTTAATCTTCCGCGGTTTGTCTACCCTGATTTTCGTAACCATGTTTTATCGCCAATTCTCTTTGTCGATGTACGTCGATCTCCTGATAATTTCCATGTATCTCCTCGATGAAGTCTCGCAGATTTTTGTCTCGTATTTATTAATAATTTTAAAAATGGTTTTACTTTTGTCGAGCAAAATGGCTAGTCTTTCGTTTATTGGTATTTATCAAGTTTCTCTTCTACGTTGAAACACCGTTTAATATCGGAGAATACAGAATTTTCTGAAACTTTCTAACATACCAATTCAAGTTACCAGTTTTAAACACCAATGCATGATGCAATTGAATATAACACTGAATCAATATTCGAGGAGGATAAATCAAATTGGCCATTAATATTATCACGCAGAAGGGGGACGGGGAGAAACAGGAAAAAAGGGGAAGTCTGGATGAAGAGGTTTTAATGCGAGTAACAATATATCGGCTCGAGGTGTAGCCATGATACAAACCGTGATCCATCGATCTTCCTGAAAAAGAATATCGATGATCGGCCACGGATCGGAACACCTGCGGAGAAATCGGCGCCGGTGATCGGTGACCAGCGGTAGGACGATCGATCGAAAGATTTCTTGTGTCTCTGCGATCGAATATAAAATAAAATTGATCCGGTAGCGTCGAAATTGAACGCACATACGTTTCAATTTCTTCTCTGTTCTAGAGCAAACGGATCTTTCGAATCGATTCTTAAATAGATCCTATCTGAAATCGTATTGCAATCGTTTGTTGTAAAAACATTTAAATTATAAACGAAATTGCGTGTTAAGTTAATGAAAAATTTTTTTGAAAGAATGCATATGTAGATTTATATTCCAAAATTGACGTATGTGCTGTACAAAGATAATATCTACTGCAAACAGAAACGCTACGTTGCTTTTGCCTGACCGCGTTAAACTGATTCAATTATAACGGCTTGAAAGGCAGGTCGCGATCCGAGCAGCCGCATATTTGACATAGGAGCGAATAATCAATGGTAGATACCGGCTAACGCGGCAGAACACGAATCTTTGGCGCGTTTCGAATACTGATCTGTAATTACCTGGCTAAAAGGGGCCGGCCGATGCACGTAATAACAAGCACGTTAGCAGAAATCGCGGGCTAATTGCTGGAAATATTTAAAGCGAGAAACGTATAGCGGGAAGAATTATGATTAAGGTTACGATCTATCGCCTGTATATGTTAACGATCGCGAAAAATCGCAATCTTTCTCTTTCTCTCTCTCTCTCTCTCTTTCTCTCTCTCCTTCTTTGCTTTATTCTCGGGACGAAGAACACCACGAACGAAGGAAACGAAAGGAGATCGAGATTGTGGCAGGTTACCGGGGGAAGGGTTTAGGCTCACCGAGACGAAACGATCGGGGCCAGTTTGTTGACGTAATCGACGAAAACGCCTCCCATAGCGAGGCAGGCGAATCGGTTGAGTGGTCGAGTGGCAGGCCGGTGGTTATCTTCAATTTTTCCATTAAGGCACAGGTTGGTCGCCTAATGGTTGCTACTTGCTCCTCCGGGTATTTCGACAGTGGATCTCACTCCTGACGAGGTAACGCCTCCGCGTTGCCAAACAACCAACACGAAAAGCCTGTTCGTAAATCCTCTCTTATGTGTCGACGTTGGAAACTTTTTTATTCTAATTGATGAATTTCTGGTGGATGTTATGAAAGGTGGTACATAAGATGTCTATTTTGTGGGACGAACGCTGAAATCGGTCGATAGGATTTCGTGGTACGCGCGGCACCCGCGCTCACGCTGCATCTTCGCCTTCGAGACGATGGCACATAGGAAGAAACAGGTTTGACAACCTGGAGGTGGGCTCACCGGGGCCACGTGCTGCGGCGCATTACTTATAATCCCATCAGCGTCTCTCTTTCTCTCTCTGTTCCGTTCCTCTTCGTCTCCTCTTCCTACTTGGTCTGCTCTTTTTCCTTTCTTTCCTCCGCCTCCACCGCCTTCCTAACCATTTTATTTCTCCTCCTCCTCCTTCTCCTCCTCTTCCTCTTCTTCCTCCTCCTCCTCTTCTTCTTCTTCTTCTTCATATCTGACTTCTTCCCTCCTCCCCCACATTCTGGAGTCCCTTTCTGGAGTCTCTCTGCGTGTCTTGTCCACCCTACCGGCCGTATTCGCCTCGCAATAAACGGTGAACTAAATGCTCGACATTCTTATCTTCGATTTAACCCTCGGAATGGAGCCCAGCGACTTAGGTCGTGTTCGAGAGTAAAAGAGAAAAAGAGTATCACGTAATAATGCTATTTATTTCCCAGATTTAATAACCACGTTTTATTGACCATTAGAAACACCTTAAAAACAACATCCTGCATCTCTCGGTACGTTTTATCGTCGTCTAACTGAATCGATACGATTTATACAAGAGGAATTATTCGACCGTACCAACTTGGCCAGGCGTCGATATTACATTTCAAACGTGCAATTTAAGCTCGTTAAAACACAAAATACAGACATTCGCCGGCACGATCGGGATTACATTACGTACATCGCCTCTAAACAAGGTGCTAACCGATCCGCGTGAACTTCTAACGCGCGCCAGTCGTTAATTTAACGTGTCTCGTCGCTGGAAAAATCGAGTGAAAGTGCGAACCTAGTATGTCTCGGATGTGTCCTTGTGCAGCATGGAAAACGTCAAACCTGTTTGCTCTCGCGGCCCACAACGAGGCAACCGTTTCTAATTCGTTCGCCGTTTAGCACGCCGCTAATTCTTTATTGATCATCCGATCAGTGGAGACGAGCGTGCACAAATTCTTCACGCTCGATTCGCGCCGACGTATTAATCTATTTTCGTGTCAGGTGAAAAGAGAAGGGGAAAGAAAAAAGGAAAAATGAGCTGCATGTTGCGAACGGGCAAGATCATCTTGGGTCATCTTCTGGCTAGATGGCCTTGCGTGTATTGACTTTGCCGTTGACGAAAAGCGAACGTGGAACCTGTTTCACCGGCTAGCCCGTCTAACGCGATATTTTTGGACATGTCCTCTCTTGCTTTCGATTTTCCACCGGAAATCTTCCATCTTCTGCTCCGCCGAGAGACGAGCGCTTTAACTTTCGCAAAAATTTTTAGTACTTAATTTTATTCCGAGTTTGAACGGTTATTGTATCTATAATCGATAGATTTAATGTTTTGGTGTGAAATATTCCAAGTTTGTGGTACTTTTTTAGTTGCTTCGTTTCGTAGAATTTTCACTGAAAATTTTAGAGCTTCATTCTCTTTTCGATAGCAGTTTTGATATTTTTTTTTCAACAAGAAGCAGTGAAAAATGTCGATTTAGTATCTTTTGTTATCGTAAGCTCATAATTTCCAGCTTGGTTCGTGCAACGTATGAGTAATTCGTTCCTCTCGTTATCGCCTCGATACTCGATGACTTAAATCGCGGCGAAGGAGGCAACGCGACGGGCAATTAAGAGAAATAAATAATCCCGCGGTCAGCAGGTAGTGGCGGAGGCCTGTGTTTACCGAGCGGCATGTAAGGAGCACCGTGCCACTGGTAATAATTAGAAGAAGAGAGGGTTACCAAGGCCGTGGCAAGAAAACGAGGAAGGTGGAATCGAGCCGCAGGATCCGGGACTTAAATAATTAAAGCGTTCACATGGCATCGCGGTTACCGTTTTCTTGCGCAATACGGTCTACTCGCGCGTGTTTCCATCTAAACTGCCCTTTCTTTCCTCCTCGTTGCTCGCTATCTTTACTTGCTATGTAATACAATTTTCAACGTTCTACCTAATTCTTTCGTAAAGATCGAATAACAGGTGACTCGAAGAACAAAAGTTACCGGTCCAAGAAATGGATTTAAAAAATGAACAGAAGTTGTGCACGTTTGTTTTGAGCAGTACGTCGTTAGCTTTCGCTCAGTTTGCACTTCTGACCGCGAGTAGGTCGATACACCGTTAACGCAGCTCCCTCCCGCCCCCCGCTTCCCCCGTGAAAAGAAATCGAACGAAATAAAACGAGACGAGAGGGCACACAAAGAGGTGGCCCGTGCTTCGTCCTCTTTCGCCATCCCTGGTGGAAGGAACAAAAGGATTTATTGCTCCCCGCTGGCAAATGTAGCGTTAATACACGTGTCCGGCTGCCGAAATTTACATAGTTGCGTTTATCTCGAAACCAGTTCCTCGGATCGCGTCTTCTTCGTTGATCAAACACGCGCTAGCCGTTTTAGTCGAAATGATCGCGCGAAGACCGACAGGGCAGCCTTCTAGACGCGAAGAAAAGAACGGAACGGAAACGATCATTCCCCCGCCCGCAATTAGCGAGATTACATAATTAACCACTTCGAAGCGAGGCGCGAGACTCGGCTAGGAATCAACTATTACTCACTTGTCTCTATTACAACGCGTCTACTTGGCAATAACTCTCGCCTAACTCGAGCCTCATGAAAGGAACGTTTGTTCGCTTTTCTTGAACGCTGCTCGATACTCCTTTCTCTAACGCCGGCGGAAGTGGCGTATCGGCCGCCTCTAAAGACGAGGGAGTAGCTTCTTTTGACTGTCATGTAGCTATTCTTTCACTCCCGCCGGCCATTACAATCGCTCGGTGGACGGTAATAATATACTCTTGATAGAGGTAAACACGTTTCAACATTATACCCGTTTCCATATTAGCGTACCATCATGGTTATCCTTGGACGTATAATGCATCTTTTTCTTACTGCTTCAGCTTGTTTTCTTCTGAAAAATTGCGACAAACGATGAGTTATGCCTTTATCGTTCCATAGTACAAGTATATTGTCTCTTATCGTTTCACCGTATCCGAGAAAACTAACGGGATCCAGAGTTTTAGTAAATTTAAATCTCGTGTAACGTTCGTGTAACGTAGAAAATAATATCCTTTTTTAATAACATTGAAATTATATTTTCTTTGGACGTAAAATATAGTGTAAAATGTCCTAGTCCTCGTCGGAAACTTGAACGCGCGCACAGGCACGCGCGGCACGCCACGGCGCCGCGCCGGTCAAAGTTCTACCCTCGCTTAGCAATAATTCAGTCGAGTTCGATTTATCCTGGCTTCTCGAGTCCTCTGCCTCCGTGCGGCTTCGTTCTCCACAATTCTTCCGTCGCTCTTCTTTTCTCCCTTTTTGCCGGCCCGTCTCTTTTCTCTTCTTTCTTGTCCTCTGTCTTCTCTCCTCATCCCCCGGAGGAGTAGTTACGTACACGTTCGTAACACAACGTGCCAATATCGATAAGTCAGTCGGAACAAAAACAAGCGAGGGATCGGTTCGACTCTGCTCCGTTGCCGCGGTACACCCGGTTACCAGTCTTCCCATACGTCTCCCGTTCGGCACGCCGCGTCGCGAACTCGTTACACGCGCGCGTACACAGCGAGATCGCAAGAGGAAAGGACGAGAAACCGCTCACGATGGGGATAGGAGGCTACCCTCCTTTCTATCATGCCCGCCGTTCAAGTTTATGCACCTCTTGCGAACCGTAAAATTGCTCACTCTTGTATAGATCAATGGAAATGGGAATTGTCGTGTTGGCTGATCGATCCGCAGATGTATTCGTTGAGTATCGAGAATTGGAGGTTCGATACGACGATAGGAGGTTTCATGCGATCAAAAATAACCAATCAACGTCGTATTCCTTTGCCTAACCATCTTTTCACCCTAATGCATACACTGACGAAAAATAGTCGTCATTGCATATATATCGAACGATAGATGGTCGAAACAAGGAGCAATTACGTACATACAAATTGTGTATCCTAAATCGAAACGTGGAACATCCAAAAGAAAAAATAAACGAGAAGAGTGCACAGAGAGAGTTAAGGAACGCGCTATCTTCGTCAAACACGATCAGGGACCCTGCATGGTTCGAAGGAACTGGCGAAAGTCGTATGACCCTGGGTGATCGTGGTACAAGATCGGCAACGAAGAAGAGAAGAAGGAGGAAACGCTACCGGCTGTTGAGTTACGTGGTCGCACGAGTGTTTGCCAATTATCTCGAACGGCTAGTCGACTCTAATTGGACTTTACGCTAGTGGGTGGGATCTCGGATACTGTCTGCTTCGAAAGAAAAAATGATGCCGGGAGTACCGAGCCTCTGTGGTTGCGCGCAGGTACAGTAGCAAGGGATACATGCGAGAAAGAGGCGGATAATTGGTCGAAAGCAGGGGAACAATTTGCTCTATTAAACCCAGCGGCTAGCTTCTCTGAAGAGGCAGAAATCCAGGTTGTTTCGAGGTGTTCACGTACGGCTACGACGATCGTATCGCTTTGTTACACACCTCCGGCACCGATCGCTATAATAGAACGATCACATCGATTCCCGAACGCCTCTTTATGGTCTTTACCTGGAAGCTATATTAGCGGCGGTCCCGTAACTTTTCACACGTGTCTCAATTTCACAAACGGAGAACATTAAATGTCTTTATCACCACGCTGATGAATATTACATTTTCGACGTTTCAATGAACCTAAATGGTTGATGGATACGCGTAAAATTTTAAAATTTTATGCAAGATTCACGACAATTTAACTAACGTTACAACAATCGACATTTTTGACATACTCAGAAAGTGGAAGAAACCTAAAATCAAATGAAAACAGAATATCGTTAAAATGGAATTGTGAATACTCTAGATTCTAAAATTGCTTTCCTGTAACGGATAAAAAACATAACTTGTCTTATATTTCCTTTATGTTGTTCATAAAGCTTTCTTTCTCAAACGAATTAAACTTTACAATCTTCAATTGGTTGGAATCGAGGACGAGGCGGTGGAACAACTTTTCCGAACGTTTCAAGGAAACGAGGCGGACGACAAAAAGCAAGACGGAGTCAATAACATCCGCGTAAACACCCACACGCGCGGCAGCCCGTATGGGCTCCTCTTCACAGCGATTGAGCCACGGCCCGGTTGTATGTCTTGCACGAGCATAAACCAATCCTGAAAACAGAACGCGATGCAATGGGATATCCATTTCACGAGCGATGGAGACATCGGGGGTACCACGTTCGATTCCAACCATATGCTAATTCTCTTCTGAACCGGCGCGTTCGCCGCGTCGTGTATCGCGGCGGCCCGAACGGAAATAGGAGGAGATCCTCGAGGACACGTCCTCGAGCACCGCCACGTTAAATCTTGCGCCATTCCGTTTTCGCGATCCGTTCCGAAATCGCTGTTCCGTTTTCAAGCGAGATGAACTGCGACCAGATATCTATCCAAGTTCTTTAAGCTGCATTTCATTTGCTCGCTTTACGTTCGCACATCTTTGGAGGCTGACGAACTCCGAAGCTTGTCACCTGCGCCTTCGGAAGCCCGCATCTTAGACTCGTTATCTACTTAGAAACGAAACAGTTACCTATCTTGTATTCTGCGGTGCAGAGGAAGAATTACTAGTTTCTTCGATAGCAGTTACTTTATAAATACAATGAAATTTTATTTTCGCAACAAAGAATTGTATGATTCTGTAGATTGACTGGTAAAAGCGACTATCGATAGCCTTTCTATGTTTCGGTATCCAAACGTATTCAACGAGGATCCTGAAGATTTCTTTAAAAGGAAGCCACGTAGAATTTTCATGGATTTTCCAGCGCATCTATCAGCCATCGAAATCCACCTGGTAGTGGGTTCGCGTGGTGACTAGGTATACGTGCACTCGCACACATAGGACCTCCCGCGGAGGACTCGAGCGACAACTGATAAAAATGTTCTTACTCGATCCTTCCTCCCCCGGCTCTAACTCTTTCTCCGTTCCTCCGTCCTCCTGTTTCCCTGTGCGTCTTTATCCTCGTCTTATTTGGAATGAACGAAGCACGAGGGACATGCGAGATTACCGCAGCGCTGCCCGTTGAGACGCGCCTGTCGAGACGAGACGAGACGAGACGAGCAGAGCCATGCGGTAGGTACCCCGCAAGACTCCGCGGGATGATAAAACGACGGGGATGAGATCGGACCTCATGCGACGCGTAGACACTGTCTTCCTCTCGTTCGCGAAACCTGTGGCCTCCTCGCATCTCGTCCAATCGCCAACAGCTTCGGTTTCGAGAAATCCAGAGAATATTTTTCGATTCCTCCTTTTTTCTCCATTAACGTCGCTGAGATTATTCAAGTTTATTTAAAGCTTTGTTAAACTTTAATTGTATGTAATACAATTCGACTTGGGTAGATCAGCTGTGGATACTTATTCTCTAATTTGATGGCGAGATAAATTATCTTTGCATGAATTTTTTCGACGTTCCATGGGGCTTAAAGGTCCAACAAGGCGCATAAAAATCACAGTCCGCCACCCTTCGCCAGGCGTGTCTCTCCTTCCCGGCGATTTTTTCGTCACAGTCGTCGTCGTCGTAACGCTAAGGATAATTTATGTAATTCATTCGGCTAATATCGGCGAACCGTGTCGTAAAGCGTCCGCATAACCAATTTGGCACTAAAGACCCCGCCACGAGGGCCCTTTAAAGCACCCCCCTCGCGGTGGGCAGTGCCATAACATTACGGGTTACGAGTCTCTCTCTTCAGGAACTCTCTCGTTCACCGTGGTCATCCTCCTCGTCATCTTTGCCGGGGTTTCTTCGCTTGTTCGTTTTCTTCCTTCTCGCTTTTTTCATTTTCTTCACGCTTACCTGGCCGCCTTTTTCCAACCTTCTCAAGTCTCTTTTTCTCCGCTCGTACCAGAGTCCGGTCGAGTCAGGTGGAAGAGCTGGACTCTACGTTTGAACGTGGATGATATTAACATGGTAACTGGGAGTCTCAGCGGGCGTCTTATTAAATTTGTACCATAAGCAATATCACGATGCGGACCAAGCTCGTTTCAATTTGTTAGTTTGGAAATTTAAGGCTCGTCCGGGAACCCTGCACACATCTTATCGGTGCTACTACGTCCCACCTTCGCGTTAAACCGCACTTTTGTCTACTTGGGTGATTAAAGGCAAGTGGAAATAAAATTGTGGCACTGATCGTGTTACACATTTAGATGCTACGTTTATAAAGTTTGGAATAGGTAGATTCAAAGATTATCTAATCGTAATTAAATTCTCGGAGTGCATAATATTTTACAATGAAAATTTATCAAGCAAACTCTTCCTAAATATTTCTATATTACAAAGTACGTTTTCATTGATTTTTGGGTTTTAATGTCATTTGATAACTAACGGGTAATACTTTAATATGAAAATAGCCTGTTAGATCCAGAAATAAAGTTGATATTTTGTACTAGCTGAAGATATAATCGCCAAGACAAATAATATTTTGACATTATTACTTTCAAAACTCGGAAGAGGATGAAAAAGTTCATGTTTGACTCTACAATCGAACAAAAGGACGTGCGATTGATTCAAATCATATTGAATTTTAAAACAGTTTCTCCGTAATGGATGAAAAATGTGACTTATATGAATACATTCTTCCTTTGTAGTTTTCAATTGGAGTAAACTTACTATACTAACATCCTTTAATGCGTTTTAATATTAAATCGCCACTGCCAGTAGTTAGATTCCAAGCAGCGTGCATTAACAATCTTCTAATCCCTGTAAATAGGAAGATCGCGTGAAATTCGTGGGAAAATGTAACTTCTAGTCGTTGTGTCCGTGATTCTTTTAATTACACCATGGCTAGCTATATGGAGCACGTAAATTAGAGAAATCTGAGGGGGGTCGCGATGCTAATTTCATACTCGCGCCCGTGGCCCGTGGATCCACATATTAGCGGGTTTATCGCATTCCGGGAATTAAATATCTCTCTGTAGTTACTATACTGTAAGCTACTTTACTACCGTGCGAGCTGTGCTTCTAACACGCGAGCCGTGTGGTTGCAGCATCCTCGGAATTACCGCTAACTCGGCCGCGATATTACAAGATGATCGGTGTTTTCGTGTGTTTATCCACGAACACGATAATTACAGTGCCGGTCGTGATTTCTGAAAGCAATTGCGTTAAACTGGGTTAATCGCCGCTCCATTTAGCACGCTGCGCGAAACTAGAAGCGTGTCAGGATATTTATCACCGATGTTCTATCCTTAGAATTAGGAGAAAATGAGAAATTGCGATTTAAGTGAGCTTAGATAAAATATTATTTGTGCTTGAAATCCTCTATTAGCGATTATTAAGGTTCCATTTCTCTTTACTTTAATTAGGGAATCTTTATCCAGCCCCCTTCTATATTTTTATATTTCAAGCTTTTTGGAATATTCATTTAATCATATTTATTATCTTTTAATCTGTTTTTCTTCTTTGATAAACATCAAAATATACATTTTAAAAATACATTTTAATTAATTGGTGTTTTAGTGTTCAGTATAATTTGTGTATGCGTTTTACGAATAAAACATTCGAAGAAAAGAAGACATTTGACGAGATACAAATACTTGGAAAAGGTAGAAACAACAGCAGAGTTCAAAATTGAGTCAAATATCGAGGAATATCATAACGCAAAAAGTATAAGTTAGTTATATCGTCAATGAACGTTCCTTGCAGGTAGCTTAAAGGGAAGAGGTTAATTAAACGTAGGTGAAAATGCTTTGTTCGCATGATAGGATTCTCGCGCAGGTCAGGTTGATACCACCCTTGGCTACGATCTTTGAACGCTTCTTTGCGCTTAGGTTCATCATCGACAATAGCAAATATACGTGTGCCTACACACCGCGACCAAATCCTGGAGAGAAGAAAGAAGGAGATGGAGAAACGTGGGTAGACAGAAAGCAAACGGACGAAATGAAATGACATAATAAGATACTTGTGCCAACGGCACCATGGTGCTAATGATTACAAATGGCCGGGCCGATGTACTTGCGCCGACCAAAAGGACAAGTCGAGTGATCGATCGCTTCCCCCAATATCGCTTAATTCGATTTAGGAACCATTCGTGGCGCAGTCGAATTCTTGGGCAACTTTCGATCGGAGGAGCGCTTCGATTCGATATTTTAGAACCTAACCTACAGCGACCGAGGTAAAAATGTCGCGCGATACTTGGATGCATTTTATTAAAAGTTTCGATAGAGAATACGCTGGGAAATTGAACGATTACGCGTGATTGAAATGAAATAAAAGTATCGTTGTAATAAAATGATATTCCGGATAAATAGTTGGAAGAAGATACACGGTAATCTGACAGCACGATTTTCACACACAGGCCTCAAAATGTCGAGAGATGCGGGGTTGATTACATTGAAGAAAAATTACAGAGTGCACGTTTCGAAAGACATGTGTATAGTGAAGAGTTGGTACGTACTGAGACCTTTCGTTGTCGAGCACATTGCTGGATCAGGATACGTGGCCATTCCCTACTTCCTCGATACGAAAGCCTATCAGATTGGCCATATCTTCGTGCAAGAATCTTCTAATGTAAATCTGACGAAAACACGCGTGATCGATCAAGACGAATTCGTTTAATGATTTCGTGATACGTTATAGGTGCAATGCTTCTGTGCCGCCCCGCAGTTGAAAGTGCTTGGTCCTATTCACGACTTTCTTGTACACGAGAAAAGTAACGCTAAATGGTTGGATAAGAATCTTCCAGTAATTAAGACTACCGACGATAACAGAGATTTTCGAGTAATTGAACCTCATTCTCTTCGAAAGAGAACAAATTGCTAGATTCTATACGTTATATTACGATTATCCAAGGTAAACCTGTACCATGGTAAACACAAAATGGATTTCAAAGCTATCGACTGCTATTTCTTGGACAAAGCACCGGACTTGTTGATCGAGGGGGAGATGACCATAGATCGGTCGACTCACGAAGGTATGGATAACAGTATCCTCGTAAGAATAAGATAAACTCGGATCGAACTTTCTCCGAACTAACGAAATTATAGATAATGGCGGTATACGATCACGAGCGTCGCTAACACGGTGAAAAGGGATTTAGTTGCATTTAGATGCACGTTTCTATATTTCAGACCTCGCAACGGCGGATTGGTTCGGTCTGATTACCGGAGTGCTCGTTACCAACGAGTCCGCCATTCGCTTGAGGAGAAATTACCGCGAAAGAACGTTTTATATTGGCGAAAGGCCGCACACTATACTTTTTAAGTACGAGATTTGCAAGATGGACAAGAACGGAAGCGTATTCGAAACCGTTAGTTTAGTTGAATAACGTAGCAACGCTTGTCAACGTTGATGAAATTTACGATTCTTTCAATTCAGTCGACCGCGGAAATGGACTGGAAGTGGTTGCCGGTGGAAGAAAGGGACATGAATGCGTTACCTGTCACCGAATTCGTAAGCCAGTCGACGAGAGTTAAGTCCTGAATAAATTTTCCCTTCGAGCACGTGCTACAAAATATCGCTTCTTTCGTGCGTCTTCCATCCGTTCCTTCGTGTAACATCGTTACAAATATTACAAAGAAACGTATAGAGCTGTTATCAAAATCTCTCCATGTAATCCTGAATATCTTTCTCATTATTCGAATATACAACGTTCATTGTGATCCTTGAGGAACATACGAATTGCATATCGCGTTCCAACTTGCTTCTTCGTACAATACATCAATTTCTCAAAATTTTTCAAATATATAGCCACCACGTATTACGCACGAAATTGCTGCTTTTCCAAAAGCTTCTCGTTTCTCTCATAACGTCTGCGATCTGTGTAGACTCGAAGCAGAAGGAGATAAGCGTAAAAGGCTAAGGACGCGTCGCGACGAGCGGCAAGGAAGGGACCATGACGCCGACGACACCGATGCGAACGCAGTCGCATGATTTATACTTATTTCCGCGGAGGGAGTCGAAGTAGGCGCGCGCGTTTGTGTGTAAGAGAGCACCACGCTGCGGCACACTTCGCTGTGGTTCACCCAAGGCAGATCGTGTGCCGCGATACGAGGCGGGTTCGAGCGGGCGCGCGCTCGCTCGCGACTCTCCACCAGCGCGTCGCGCATGAATTATTGCGATATCGGCGAACCGCGCGAAATTCAATAAAGTTATTTCTTCCATCGTGTACTCACCAGCCTACGAAAATAGAGAAAGAAAGAGAAAGAGAGGAAGAGAAGTCGGGGGCGGCGCACAATCGCGGTAGGATTGAATTATCGGCGTTAAACTTCGCGTTTTACGCGCGCGACTGGCCAGCCTTGTCAACGACGCCCAATGGAGACATTATAAATGTTAATTGCACGAATTGCACAGTTATCGCGCGTCTCGTTTCTCTTCCACCCTCGGCTGTTCCGTTCCTCAGGTTTTTTCACTCGCCTCCCTGAGCATTCCTCGTCGTTTCGTTCGCGGCGGAGCTTCCAACGGCGTAACTTCGGTCGAGCGGCTGGCTGTTCTCTTTCTCTCGTAAACTTTCTCCCTCCTCTGTAGCTCTTTTGCTCGATCACCGGTGCTGAACGAAGAAAGCCGCGAGAAAGAGAGGGACGTTGCATTTGCATCTCAATCTCGCCGTTGATTTAGCAGTCGTCCGGGGCCATCACTCTTGCCGCGGGAAAGGTCGACTTTAGTATTTTTAGATTAGCCAGCCGCGATATACAGCTCCGCGTCGGGTACTTTTTCAAGGTGGCCAACGATCCCCGAGGAGGATGGGGTCCCGAGGAGGTAGGTGAGAAGTCGGACGAAGCAAAAAGCGAACGAGCTTGGAGGAGGTGGCTGGGTTTTCTGTGAAAGAAAAGAAGGTCGTGGCTGTCGTACCGTGGTTTTCGAGTGGCTTTAAATTAAGCTGGCGCATGGGAGAGATGGCCCACCAGCATCAGGAACCAGGAAAAGACCCCGAAGGAGGTCGACTTTTGTCCTTGAAACGTACGACCAAACGTACGTACTTATGTACGGGGTGGCTGCGTCTTAGGTCATCGAACCTTTTTCGTAATATAGCCGCGCCACGATATATACCTTTTACCGCTTGCGAGCGTTTTACGCCGCGCTGATCGAGGACGAATCTTCCGTCGTAAATACGTCCGAACCGCTGCCGAGAGGGGCAATATTGTATTGGCTTGCTGCGAGTATTCCGCTGTATCTTTACGCGCGACTTCTTCCTCTTCGTTAAGCTTTCGCGTGGCTTTTAAAATAATTGACGATGATCTTTACGATTTTTGTATATTTCAAAATACCAAAAGGTTTCTGGTTATTTTTATTCGATATTTTCTTTTTTTTTTAATTAAGCGTGATCAGATAGTAATCTCGATCACAATTGCAAAGGAGAATAGCAAGCATTTGCCTGCGATTTAGAATTCTATTACTGTTTCTACTTCATTGTAGACCACGTGTAGTAGTTTTAAACCGATCTCGTAAATCCGTAGCACATTATGTGGGATAGGTAACGACCGAAGTCGTCCGATTTCCCGTTAATTTCTCGCGTAAACAAGAAAGAGTTAACCGATCGGTGGTCGCGACGATAAAACGACGATCATTATGGCACTGCTCCCACATTGCTGGAGCATCGATACAGCACTATATCATGTAACGAGTTAACTTTTACGTCGACCCACCTGCCATCTTGGAATACGTAAATAAACGCTATCTTGATCTTCATGGATCCGCGTACGAGTGCGCTGGGCCTGGCGAAGGCACGCCGAACGATTGTTACTATTATCGTGTCAAAAGCAAGAGAGATGCTTATTCGCAGATGGATATCATTGGTGACGCTGTAAATCTCGGGCTATGAAATATGATTCACTGAAACGTGTGATTTCCTAGGGCCTTTGAGGTGAAACACGGGAAGCCGGTGGAAGAAACTGAAAAGTCGTGGAATTATGTAAAATGTGCGGACTCGTATGTTTTTTTAATGTGTGCTTTTGTTAAATTGAGTGGACGTGACCAGTATCGATACGAAGGCGTCACAGAAAACTTTTATACACGAAATGAAATGGAATTCAACATCGAATACCATCAAGAATTATATAATGAAATTTTTTTTGGGAAAAGCAGAGAAATACATATGTTTTTTTAATCCAAATTTTTATTACCAAAAAACAATTACTTTTTTAGAAAATTAATTAACAAAGATTCGAATTTTAATAGAAACTATCGTTCCATCTACGTTATCATTAAATGTATCTCACGTTTCGACGTCAAAATTTGTTGCTTATTTGCAGAAACGATTTTATAATGTTAAATAGTTAGAAAATTATAGGCTGGCGGTTACGTGCGAAAAGTAATGTACGAACATATAAATGATAGTAGTCTATCATTTATACGCATACATCATATAAAGTCGATATTTACCTCGCACTTAACGTACTCGTGTAAAGGCGGGTGCATCTAGAATGCAGGTTGCAGTTGCTCGTTCCGGGCACAGTCTGACTTCCGGTACGAGGGGCGGAAATTGTCATTGCCCGACGCGTGCCAGCCACGCGACCAGTTTTGTAGCTGCGTCGCAAAGAATACTCGTTACCTGTGACAATTGACGTTAATGAAACGATCGAGTCACACCGTGTAATTGCACGATCAATGCCAACGCCTTTAGATGACAACGGTCGTCGCTTAACTAGGTCGATGACGAATAAAATTGCTTGACTAGTCATGGATAAAATTATCTTTCTGGTTCTAACAAACTTGTTTGCCTTTCGTTATAACTAATGAACATGTAACAAACTAATCAGAAATACTTGTACAAAATATCCCAGGAATCACTTATGTATTTATGCAAATCCTCTAAATGAGAAAATTTCAAAGTAGAACAACTTGTAAGCTGATCGCTTTGAAGAGATATTACATCAGATATCTGAATTTCTAATCCGAACTGCTTATTACTCGTCGCAAAAGACTCGATCTTCGATCTCGAATTCCACCCTTCGATAATACTAAGAGACGAACGCTCCTGAGCAAGGTGTAAATAACAAGTTCTCGGTAACACGTTAGATAGTAGATCTGAGAGCAACGCGCAGCAGCCGATGATTTATAACATTCTGCAGCCACTGGGGCTAAAAATAACCGAAAACTGGTGGGCGTAACCCCGTTTGTATATCGCGCTGCAGACCGCACATAAAAATGCGTATCTGCTTAGGGCAGGATAATTACGAGAGTCACCCGTTATCTTAGAAATCGTGCGGGTAGTGGGTTGCGGTGCAACGATGCAGCTAGAAGGCACCTGCAGGCCGCGCGTGCCGACGCATGCACGCGTCCAGCACAAGCCGATTGCCGTGACAACGCGTTGCACGCGAGCGAATGTAACGTCGTCTCAGCGTGTCTGTTTCGTTGTTTTAAACGACAGTTGCCATGGCGAACAAACTGAAAGGGTGCGTTTCATTATCGCGACATCTGATTTCAATCGCCTTCCTATGGTTTCTTCCAAGAAGCCTGTGACAGCTTGAGGATCTTGTGACACTCGGAAAAACTGAACTTAGAAGATAGAATTCGAAATTTTTATAAAAGCTAGGAAATCTGAGCTCGAGAAATTTCTGTATCTAAAGCATTTAGAAAGAGCGTTGTGCTTTCGTGGCGATTTTTATTCAGAATATTCGGAAATATAATTTCCCTGCTCTTTGTGAAAGTAAACTTTTCGAAGTCTTCTGTATGAAGTTAAAAGTAGAAAATAATTTGGCTGAAATTGGTGGATTTTTTTAGCAAATACCAACTACGATCTATATTTGAACCAAAAGTTATTTATATATCTCACGAATTTTCTGCAATTTATTAAAGTCTGTAGAGTATCCTATTAATTTCCAAATTACTCGAGTCATAAATACAGGAGAAAAACGTAGTTCTCGCGGGGAGGGCCAAGCGTAATTAAACGTATTATGTCACATAAGTTACGTCATGAAATTAGTATCCGTACCTGTGGGTCTCGATCACGTCCCCTTCGATTTAAACGAGCGGATGCACACGGCAAGAATTAATTTTACTGTTTGACCCGAGCCGACCCCGTTAACTTCTGTGTGCCTATCCCACGGGTTTTGTCTGTTTAAGCTTCTTCCTGTTACCTACCGGTGCATCGACGTGTCGCGTTACGTTTTCGTTTCTTTCCCCGCGTTTTTTCCATTCTTCCTTTTTTAACTTCCTGCCGATACGGGTACCCATTATCGTTCCTTCTTGAATACGTTATAGAACACTTCCGCCTGGGGTCAAAGAAACATGGCTTTATCCATAAAAATCCACATCGATTTCCATTAAACAGTCTATTAAGTCAAACCGTTCATTGAATGCCAGCCATAAAATATATTATCTATGATCTATCATGTTTTTTGTATTTATTTTGGTTTCAAACTGCAGAGTTACACTGCACTATAGTTATATTTATCTAGAACCTTGTAAGACGAAACACAATAAAAAGTAATCATAATCATATTCGCTTATAAACCAGCTTCAAATAACAACGATATAATAACAGCGATATGGTGCATATATTTATATTTAGCGACAAAGTAAACACGTTTAAAAAATTCAAAATTTAGTTCGGGAGTATTGTACGGAGCAGTAAAATGAGAGGGTTATTTTTCATCTAACTAGACACAAGCCTTTTATAAATCGACATATTTCATGTTCACTATGGTGGCAAGAAAACGGTTTCTGGAAACCTGCTGCGAACAAGGTGGCGGTTTAAGGTGCACCACCACCTGCGGCCGAATGTCTTCGTGGTACCTGCGGGGTGGCGAGCCAACCCATTCGAGCATGATTCCTTCACATATGTTCCACCTTCGTTGTTGCAACACCAGCGTACGAAAAGCGCGTGCCAGGAGAACCCATTGAGTCGGGTTCTTCGTGGAGGACCTGCCAGAACTTGGAATCACGCAACCATGAATCCGCCAAAGGAGGTATTGCTGCACCTGCAACCCCCAAGACAGGGTGCTCCTACCCAAGGAGCAGTCGTGCGTGATTCCTTGGCACATGACGCCTTGCATTCCGCCACTCTAAGCAGCCACCTAAATTTTTAATACACGCTTGGGGGCATCACGAAACGAAAATTTGGGCAAATGTTAAATCGCTAAGTCTATTACATCCTGTCATGAAATTTTATTTTCCCATTATCGTTATTTTGTGTTTTATATTTTATTAGTTTCGTTATTCTTATTTCTAACTTTATTCTTACTTTCTAATTATTCTACAAAATTTTACTGTTACTTTCCAAGTACCAAGTGCCCCATAAATTTCATTTATGGCAGTGTTTTTATTTTTATATATAACCTACATTAGCTAAACATCGTTACCATTCGTTCACCAAGTGTTACAACTACTAAATAATACCGCCTTCTTAATTACACTATATATCTCGAAACAAATTCGACTTAATTACTGGAACCAAACGTCACGCTCTCCAACGACGAATAAATTCTCCGCGAAACACTTCGAATTAATATTGCCCCGGAGGGGAGCGAATAGTTTCGGTCTCCAGCAGCAGGTCTTGGCGATCAGTCGGCCATGTCTCCTCCTCGTGGAGGGTGCCCAGGGAAAGTAGCGTGCACTCACGAAACCGTAGCGGACAGGTGACACGCGACTGCCACGCGCGCACGTTACGCCACGCCAACGTGTGTCCACGAGCAGTTGTGGAAAAATGGACAAACATTGGCGAGCCACTTATCCTTTGACACTTTTTCCTGCTCCTGTCAATTACGTCTATCAACGATTTCCCTTTCGAACTTACGATCTGAATTTTCTTATTTACAGCGCCACGTGAAAGGGAACGTTCATTGGAGAATAAATTGCGCACTGGATGCCAATGACTATTTATACCGCGTCTTTTCACAGCGAGAGCTCGTTGGATTATTATCGACCAGCCAGTATCGTAAAATTCTAACCCTACGATTATGAGACAATCGCGTTTTCCGCGCTGTAAAATCGCATCGAAACACGCTCGCCATTAAAAGATAAAATAATTATAAGTGGAAGCGAGAGCAAAGCGGCGTTTTTCCTTTTCGAAGAAGATCCTTTAGAGAACGAGTCGAGGGAAGGGAGAAAAGTGGAAGAGAGACCACTTTATAGTAATTCACGAACAGGTTTACACACTTTTATCGTGTAATCGTAGACGAGCGAATCTCGGCGTGATCGAGGGCGGGATTACGCCCTCGAGCAAACGGAAGTATCAAGATCGAGCCCGATAACGCACGACGCTCTATATCGGTCCTCGATAGCGGTTCCAAGCTGTGGCCGGTTTATCCGGATCGCAGATAATCGACCGATATGCCGGCCCCATTGGACAGGTGACTTATCTTTCGTATTCGAAATATGCCTCGGCCCTGGCTCCCTAGCCTCTGTGTGCGATTGATGAATTGTGGCATTAAGTGCGTTTCGCGTTGTGCACGGTAACGCGATATCTGCTTTCTAAAGAAGTAACGAGCTTTCATATTTTTCTTCTTCTTTTTCTTCGACCAATGCCGATTTCAATCCCGGTGAAAAGTCGCCGCATCGAACGCGATAACGATACCAGTTGCCGGAACGTTTAGGATGCGGTTTAATATTGTAGCTATAAAGGTAATTTGATTTATCTAAACGATTCGCCAACTTTCACGCGTTTCATGTCACGTGGTCTGTCGATATGCGATAATTGGCAAAAATAAAGCACCCATTGTTCTACTCGAGTAAGTTATACCATTGCGTGTTTTACACAAGTAGCAAGGAAATATTCCAATGCAATTCTAATATCGTCAAAGTGTATGCTTTTCTCTAAGCTCCGCGAGAATCGTATTCTTAGGGATATTTAAGCGAATCCAAATTTTGTACGAACAGAACCGAACAATTTTCTTCTCCCATTGAATATTATTAAAGGTTTCAGATATTTTGTATATCTTTATATATTACGAGCATCCTGTTATCTTTAAATTTTTTACGGATACCATGTATATATATTTTCTTTTTTTTTTTTTTTTTAACTATACGTCGAATCAGATTCATATCGCGCACAGTGGACATGTAAATCGCAACCCAGTTACAAGTTTCGAAATATTTCGGTAGAGAATGAAACAGGGCTAACAATGATCGAGACTAAAGTCATTCCACCGTGAATCGTGGATTAGAAGTAGACGATAGGTATCGTTGTTCTCCAATCTCGTTCAAAGGCGGACCACTGATTCCGTCGAGTCATCCGAGTGAATAATTGACCACGAATCGTAACTTCGAAACGGGCTGGAAGATGCGACAGTCCGCCAGAAAAGTATCGATCATCGTCGGTTCAAGGCTAAAGTGGCGGTACGATATCTCGATGACCCTACCGGGAAACTCCAATATTGCCGGGGCCATTGTTCCATTCGAGTAATCTGTCTCGCGGATAGGCAAGCAACTTCTATCCACGGTGTACATAATTCAAAATGCGCCAGCGTATCGTCGTGGATCTGGCCATAGAACGCGAACTTCCATGAAATAGTATCCCCAAACAATACGAAATTCCGCTTTCTCGAGCGTCCAATATTCTCCTTCTCCCCCGCGTGTTCCTCGAGAGGGTTCACACTCTGGGGGATAAACATATTCGCTTCTCGCGTATATCGGTGAGACGTGTACGGTTAACAGCGGATAAAGCACGACGTCGGACTCGCGGCCGTATAAACCTCGGTAGTAGGTACGCGGCTGGATATCCATAAATCTATTTGATAGTAGAAAGTCCTTCCATTATTCTCTCCAGTCCGTGGACTTATCCGTTTCAGAGCCGACACGCGGCCTGAGCTTGATACGTAACTCCCGCCGGGCAATAAAGGTACCTGGATCATGCTATCGCTCGTAGATTGGAGGTTCCACCTTTAATTTTTGCCTATTCCCATTCCGTGTACCGTTCTTTCATGCTTTCATACAAAAGCGTTTTATAGAAACATCGTGGCTTCGAATTTGCGAGAGTCAATCGTCTAATTCTATTAGCTCGGGTGATTGTTTTACCCAGGGTTAGCGAGTTGGAGCCGGCGATAAATCTTGGACGAATATTACGGGGAACCGGAGTCGACTTCACTCGAAAACTGAAAACCGAGCACAGAGAGGAGAAAGTAACGATCCGACAATAAGCGAGGCACGTCTGTTGCGTGACAACGTGGCCGTTGCTGAACCGACATTACACGAACCAGCGAAGAAGCGAATGATCGTCCTGTGTGGCTGGCCGCGTCTCTCCTCGCTGCCAACATAAAACCACGCCATTTATGGGATTGGTACCACCATAACTCACAACATTGTCCGTCCGCGTTATTTACAACTGGCTTCGTTACGTGGCAAAAGAGGACTCGTTCTGTTCGTCCACCTCCAGTGTGTGTCTTTCTTTACCCTGTGTGTCTTCCGCTTGGGCTTCGCTTGACCCCCTCCAGCAGCGGAGACCTTCTTTCGTCCAAAAGATCTGAAAGCTGAGGGTTCACGATTTTCCGTGAAAGCTCGTGACTCTTGTAGGAACTAGGAACCGGGTGGAACTCGACGAAGGCGAAAAGGGGAAGAGGAAAGTCGGGCGTATACCCTGGCACAGAGAGAGGCACACACAACACGATGCAGGAAATATCGAATTTCCTGCACGGCTGCTTGGCGGCACACGACGTGTTTGTTAGACGTCGAACAATGCGGAATGACACCGCTGGCGCAACGATCGTTAAGAGACCGCCGGTGATCAACGTAATTTAGGACCAGCCCGATGTAGACATTACAAACTGTGAAAGGCTTCCACTTGGACCATAAACGACCGGCAGAGACCTGGCGGAGACTCGTGGTCGCGACTCGAAAAAGATGTATCGTCGGTTAACGGCGCGTGCTAGATCCGAGAGCGATTTTTATCGAACGTTAAGAACGTCTCTCGTTCGCTTTGATGTCGTCATTGGATCCGGATGCCCACGCGTTGTTGTTCGAGTCCCGTAAATTGAGAGGTCGTGTCGTGGAACGACGTGAAACCAGAGTTTCTTCGGCATCGAATAATTGATTAGATATCGGGCCGAAAAGTGGAAATCTTTTACGCGTGAAAAATAAACACGTACAAAATTAGGTTCTATTAATTACTTACATCGTCTCTAATTTGTACTTGTCCGAGAACGAATGAATATTAATGGAAAATATGAATATCTCTAAAAAATTCAAACTTTAGGAACAAAGAAATTTAGAAGACCTGTGGCGAATTAAAGAAATTCTTGTAGAAAGATTTGTAAAGACGAAGAACCTTTCGACTCTCTTAAAAAATGCTTGACGTGCTTTAGCCCATAAATGTCTCTCTAATATTACTTGGATTCCCCGGGTCGAAGGCACCTTCCATCACGACATCGAACCGTGAAATTGGACCAAGGAACGGAGCCGCAAAAGAGACGAAAACGCGGGAAAATAATGGGAAGCATAAATCGTCGGCACGGCGGTGACGTATCGCCGCGATCAGCTACTAGATTAGTAGATTCACGTCGCGCGTACACGCGAAGAGTAATTTTCGCTAAACTGCAAGAGCGATGCAGTTGGCCGGTTGCGGAAGACCCACGCAGCAAGGCGCGTGATTGGTCACATCGGCGATATCGCGGCAAACGCAGCTGCGAGAAGTCGGCTGGCTGATGTAGCTGCAACCAGAGGACATTCTCGCGTGCTCTCGTTTTTTCTTCCGTTGATCTAGTCCGATCCGGTCTCGTAGGGCAGCTCGAGGGCGTCCAGGAGTCATCGATGGAGACTTAATGCGAATTATGAACGGTGACAGGGCTACAAGGCGAGGAACACGGGATAGAACGGTTCATCGTTGGGTAGCGTTGGATAAATAACGCGAATTACAGAAATAAATAGAGCCGTCGAACGGGCGGGTTCGACGGGCGACTCGAGGCAAGAAGAAACGGTGGCGGGAACGAAACACACGGAGAAGAGGGATGGTCAGGAGAGCTGGACAAGGAGGCTAGAGGTGGAGAAGAGAGAGCGTGGAGAGCGCACAGAGAGCAGCGGAGAGGTCTCTGGTACTCGCGTGGGCGAGGGATCGAATGTCATACAAATCGCAGGTAACCTAAGCCAAAAGCAGCTTGGTTGTGCGCGCGCGAAAGACCGCCGGCTCATCAATAACCAGCCCCTGCGTCGGTATCGGGGATCGAACGTTCTTAAACAATCGGTCCCGGCGCGCACGGCCTGTCGGCAAAAAGTCTGCGACGAGCCTTTTGCAGAGGAAAAAATTTTCGCGTTGGAACATTACACCGTGGCTGGTTCAGATGGTGCGCGACTACTTGATCGTATATCAGCTTCGTCGATACAGGCTGCATCGTTGGCCCGCCGAGCTGACTAATAATATTGTTCCGATTATTAATGCGACCGCTCCGCTTACGACTCGCGCCAATCTCGACGGTCCGGTCTTTTACCCTGCGCCTTTCTTCAAATTTCCGGTTCGCGAAGAATAGTATTGACACGATGGGGCTCGAGGGGAGAGGCTTTCGAGAGACTTTTTAAGTAGGGGCTAATAATAAAAGAAAGAACCGTTGGTAATATCCCCTCGGAAGTCGACATAAGCCTATATACAAATTTCTTTCAACCTTGCTATTCTAAAAGATTAGGAGCAGCAACTTTCCGTTTCGTGCGATCTAGCCACCCAGTTTAATCAAGTTTATTTCATTTCCGAGCAATGTAAGACACGGAGAATTACTGGCACGCAGCCCTCGAGATCGTGAACGACAGTAATCGCGGGTTTGCTGGCGTTTAGTGGTTAAATAATTATCAACATCGGTAGCGACGTAACCCGTGATTTTCCCTCGGGATAGCCGACCTTTGCGTGTGCAGGGCGCCATGCACGTTCACACGCGACACCCACGAAGCATCGTCGTCGTTGTCGTCGTCGCGAGCGAGATACAGAAGGCTCGCGGGCTAGCTTATGCAAAACAAACATGCCGGGCGTGTCTAAGATTCAACGATGATTGAACGAAACGGGCAGTGCACGGTGCACCGGTTCGGCTGACCTCGTATTTCGTATTCATAGAATTGCCTGGGAACCTAACTGCACGCGGCAACAGTTCGCATTTTATCCGTTCCTCGCTTCTCTCGTTTACCTACGCGAGAGGCATCGGAATCCGTAGAGCCCCTGGGCCTTCCGACATCGACCCTGCTTCGTCTGCCTCCCTCCGTCGACCTTTGAACGGTCCATACTTTCCTGGATGATCATCTTCTCCCTTACCGATTTCTACGTACAGCGTATCATGCGAAGCGGACAGATTCTGGAAGATTAAAAGATAACCCTTGATTTCGTGCGCTTACACGATATTGGTGTTATCGAAAGACACGAGGGTAATATCATTCACAAGCGAAATTATCTGTAAAATACAGATTTAATAAACATTTGCTTGGTGTGAAATCTAATAGTAGCGATGGAAACTTTTTGTGTCTTCACAGACCTAGATGTACGATGAAATCTATTTGCTCGTGTTCTAAGGAGTTTGGAGGAGGATTAACAGTGTATATGCAGATTCAGTATCTACTTTTTATTTTTTTGCTTCAATTACGACCTAGGTTTCGAATTGGTTCCAGACGTGAGCGCTATTGTACGCGTTCATAAATAACGTGTTATATCTTTAAAGCTCTCAAATCTTAAGACTAGAAATGCAAAATCATCGAAAAAATGTTTCGCAGTGAAAGCGGATCGATTAAGCACGTTCGATCGAAACGATCGAGAGTCACGATGAAAGAAACCAGATGGCCAAGTAGTGGGTAATCAGGTCGGAATTCGCTGCGTTTCTTCCCTATTAACCCGGACAGACGTTACGAAACGGCACGAATAACCGGGGATATTTCTCTAGAATCGCTGGCAAGAAGGTAGAGCGCGTGTGCGCGGCCAGTCAGGTGTGACGGTGCGCATACTAACGGGGGGCATAGGCTAACGACTACTGCCTCTTGTAATTGTTCGTCGAGATCGAACGAGAATCACGACGGATACTCCTATGGTATAAATGGAAACTGTGGAATAACTTAGCCTTCATTTTCTTTCGTCTGAGTCGATCCGTTTCCGTGATTTCTATGAAATTTGTAATACTTCACACGGTACATATCGTTCTCGATGTTATCTACCGATTCTTCCATGAGAATCGAGACCAATACAGCACTCGAGCAGAACGTCGAACCTGTTTATCGATCGACAGGTAAACTCGTGAAAAAATTCGAGGCTTCAGCGGAGTAGTCAGAGTTGGATTTAAAGACACGTTGTTCCACCATCGATCTCATTGATTCAGTGGTTAGTTCTCATGGAGTGGCACGCAACCAGAAGTCGAACGGGCAACGTGCTAACACGGCGTTTCCATTATCCGGTTCCGCGGATTAAAGTAACAGGGTTGCTGCCTCGAAAGCAAAGTCAGAATTGTCGGTGGCCCCTGTTAGACGAGATTACAGGCCGGGACAGCACCTCATCTGGCCAGGGTCATAAGTCCCGTACCTGGCCGGAAACGCATTTTCCTGGCCATGGTGGTTCGCGGACCCTTGACTCCTCCTTTTGCGTTTGTACGAACAGGCCAGCCTATCGTTTGCGCATTAGCTGCGATATTAGCTCCGCGAGCTAGTTACCGAGCTGGCGCCACTCATCTACCAAATCTACGTAGTAATCACTGGCATACCGTTACGGTAAACGAAGCAACAATCAACGGGGGATAATACGAAAGTTCGTTGAATGACTGGTATACGTGGACTCATTAACTCTTGCGAGCTATGTCGCTCTGTATAGCAGATTCGTTGAATCTCAGTTCCCTACATCGTTTAGAAAAATATTGGAATTATTTAGACTCATGTGGTGCATTGGAAGGATTAAAAAATCTTATTGTTTCTATGATCCAAATTGTCACTTGCAACCTTTCAAACTTTAAATAAAATAATGATATTCAAAGACACGAAAGATCTTAGAAGAGTTAGAAAGTAGCAGTAGTAGGATTACGCAGGTCAGTAAAATATTTTAATCGAGTTACATAAGCGATTTACCTCGTAATTATCAAATTCGATTACGAGCAAATTGTGAGCGATCCGTAGTTGAAAGCGGACTGTTTGGCTCGTTTCATTCTTAGTGGCGTTTCTGCTTATACAATATTCTCACAGTCTTATTAAATATTTATGCACAACACGGAAACTCGTAAAATTGAACACGCACATCGCCACGTCTCAATATCCCATACCTGCAACGCAAGCACGATGCTCAAGAACGATGCTCGTGCTCGAGGCAGAGAGACGGTACTTACCTAATAGTCGCCATTATTCTGACGCCTGCTGGACGGACGGTTAACCCCGTGAGGGCAGGAGGCGTTATAAAGCCACCGGGGCATTTCTCACCATTCGTGGAAACAATATTGGTAGTACGTGAACGCGCGAGGCGAGATGCAGCGTCTCTCTGGTGTAACGTTAGCCGTGATCTATGGCTGCGGCTCCCCTCGCGATAGAGTATTGAGCCATTAAGCGCATATACGCGCCGGCTAGAATGCCGTCGGGATAATGAATAGACAACATACCGAGCGGTTAGGGGCCAGGTTGCGTGTGTATTGCATATTATCGATAATAAGCGGTTGCCGGGTTTTGCGCCCGTTAACGGAATTCGGCCTTCATGACGGGCTACAAAGTACCGCACCGCGAGAGATTGAATTTTCGTGGTGGGGTGGATGATGATCAAGTTTGAATAACTGCGGCGAATCAATCGTAGATGCATCACCAGGCAAACGGGTACAATCTTCGACGAGGTATCCCGCGGATCAACGCTTTTAGACCATTTTGCAGCGTTATGTGTGTCGGTGATTAGGACAGGAGGATATTAGCATGTCGGATCAAGTGGATCGAATGAGGAACGATTTATGGAAGAATTAATGTTTACTGCTGCGATGCGTGAATCGCGGTGCTATTATAGTTCATCTTCATTAGCAATAATTCCCGTTTTTCTATTTAAAAACAGTCAGAGTATTATACTTTCTTAAAGCGAGTGTCTTGTGATCCGCGCCAACTGCATGGAAGTTTTACTTTTAGTAACTTATTAACAAATATAAGCGGAATCCTTCATCACATGATTATTCTATCGAGAGCCACCGAGATTCTGCTTTTCTTTGTCCCAAATCAAGTACCACGATTTCTAACCGTAAAATCCGAAAGCTAGTAGATGCAGGTGATGCGATAGCAAGTGATTCGACGATCTCGTTCCACGACGAAGCTTAACGGAGCGAAAAAAAAGTACGTTAGCTTGTAAAACTATTCCCGTACGCACGGGGGTAAGAAGTCACGTGGGAAACGGGGCTTAATTAAGACTGGATAGAAGGTATACCCCACTGGTCGAGCACAAATCACGACACTTGACTATTGTTGGCCCTCCTTTTTACTACCGCCGCTATTTTTTCCCCCGCCTTAAACCATCCTACGGGGTCTGTGCGCGCCTTCCACGAGCATTTCTAGGCCTGTGACCGTTGAGATGTTATCGTGTCTCGTACGATTTCCATCGACATTATGCGCGCCAGGGGTAGATTCAGGGAATAACGATCGAAAAAAGGGGTGCTTCGGAATAGACTCATTACGCTTGTTCGTCTTGACTGCTTGGCTTGAATCTCGACTACGATTTAATCGGCCCGACAATATAATGGCCCGTGTCGCACGAGTCCTTGCATGAAATGTATGTTTCTGTCGTTCAACGGATGTCTTTGTCGCGGCATTGGAACATGCTCGAACAAAGAGTCTCGTCCCCTTGAATATTTCATGGTATTCAGCCTCGCGAACGATGTGCTCCTCCTCCCCTCTTTGCCCTTCACCATCTCGGTTAGGATACAGTCTGTGAAAACTACTTCATTGACGATGTACAAATTACAGTTTCATCTATTTGCACAGGGAGTCCCTACGGTTGGTGGTGTAATAAATCTCGGGCGAGGGATAAGTTACCGATGCGGGCGCTCTTTATTAAATAACATCCTGTTGCTATCGAATCTCAGTTCTTAGAAATGTTCATATTTATGCTTCTCCAAATATTTAATTACCAGTTGTCAATCTCCTCCGCGGAATTAAAAGTTTCTTCAAACCTATGGAATTGCAAAGGAAATTTAAATTGAGACTATCTAAATATTTAATAATCAATCGTATAACTTCATCCTATTTTCTTCGCACAATTAAATTTCTAAAACTTGTGACATTCAAAGGAAAATTGGATTTGAAAAAAAAATTGAATTTTCTAAATATATAATGAGCGATTATGTAACTTCGTTCCCTGTATTTCATCCAATTAAAAACCTTTCTCAAACTTATTGAATACGAAAAGAGGAGTAACTTTATTCCACGCGTTTGATCTACGTTCTCGTAACGAATTGGCAACGCTACTATCCCGTAGACCTCAATCGCATTATCGTGGATTTTGCCAGGTGGCTGGAGCCGCGGTGGAGCCGAATCAAGATGCGTTGTTGAGTGGCAATTAGATGGCCGTTGACGTTTCTTGTACTATGAGGTTTCCGTGGGGTGGCACGCAGCAGGGGGATGCGAGCCACTTGTCCGGCAAATGTACTTTCCGCTCCTTCAGCTCCCTTTGATCCGCGATGCATGTTGCTGCGTAATGTGGCGTAGAAACACCGTCCCGTACGACCACCCTAAAGTTCTCAAGCCGATCGCGATCTTTGCGCGCACGTCCGGAACCAGAATATAATGAACCCGCATTAAGGGTTGCGTAGCTCGTGGATAGCAGCACAAAAGAATAAAATCTGGGCGAGAGGGGGAGATCGAGCTGGGGGGAAAGGAGGGTTGGAGATGCAGAGGCTTCGTGGTCGAGCATTGTAAGTCAAGGAGTTAAGTGGCGCAGTTTGAAAAAGAGGTAACCGGCAAGGAATTCTTCGTTGACGAACGCTAGACGAGATCTTTTCTGGTTCAGAGTCTAGTGGGACGCGAAATGATGGTATAATGAGGATTAAAGTTGTGCAAGGGTTGTTGAGTGTTCGTATGAGAATGTAAGTGTAAAATCAGTTGCGGTGTATATTAAATATTGCATCCACGATTAACGAAGAATATAATAAATAAACAAATTCATGTGATAAAAAGAAACAGAAATTGAGTATATTGCCATTTCTTTTTATAGTAATAGCTAACAATTTTCCCACAAAAGACGTTCCATTTTATCTTGATAATGGTCTATTCTACTTAATTTCAAAGTTATTATAAAAACTTTTCCACCATTGAAATCAAGGAATACCGTAATCCACGAAATATCGTTTTTCAACATAGTGTACCACCTTGCCAGAGCGTGTGACGAGCAACATGGGGTTCTGAATGGACAAAGCGGAACACAAAGAGAAGCCCAATAAACATTTATGTATGCAAAGGTGTATCCGGGATTGACACCACCCTTCCCATATGATAGCGCGCGAACCTGTCGTCGGAGGCATCGTAGACACAGCATGCAGAAAGGAAACATAGTCCATAGGAGAAGACGACGAAGAAGAAGCAGAAGAAGAGATGCGACAAAAGCGACGTCGTTCCTTTCATCCCCTCGGCGGACTTTTTCATATGTTAAAGCGTCTTGTGCCCTGTGAAAGGGGGCCGTGAAGACTCTCGCGAGCGAGGCGTGATACTGAATCAAACGACTCGTAATAAAGGATGCTGCGATCTGAAAGGACCGTGGGATCATTTCAGTGTGTTCTCAATTCGTGTTCTCCAGTGTCAAAGAGGAAAGAAAATTCAGAAAGACTCGGAAGAATGACCAAAAGAAAGCAAAGAAACAAGAGCTGCCACGAACACAATCGATACTCACAGAATTGAAAATAGCGTTCTAGTTGTATTTCGTTGGTTCCCAAGAACGACGTGGGATAACCGTCTACAAATTACGAGCGAATAGTTCATCGATATCGGTGATTCGTGCGCCACGGTTAGGCGCGAAAACTATGGTACCAAACACCGGGAGAGAAGGAAACACGGAGATTAGTCAACGTCCCGGTGTGTTTCAGTATCGTGCATTTCCTATAAGAACGGTCCGCTCGGTTCTCCCGAACACCATGTTCGGAAGACAAGCAATCCCCTGCAGTAGAGCGAGGTTTTAACTTAACAAGGTACAAAGGCTCGATTTGGTGCTCGAGTAACTTAACCCGCATAGTACAAAGCGCGTGCTGACCTCGTATACCGACCTAAAACAGGGCCTCGGTCTCTCTCGGTTGTGGTGTCTAGTGTACCAGCGTGTACCTACCACGGGAACCCAGCCTACTTGCTGCTCTCTAAGAATGCCTTTCGCTTAGTTTAACAGCGGTAGCAACGAAAAACTGGCAGCGGCTTCTTCAAAGGGTCCACGTGTAAATAGACAAGGAGCCACGGGAAGACAATGGGACACTGAAACGGATAGTACCGCAAAGGATCGTCCTGGATCGTCTTGATAGAAGAAAGACGGACCCGGGGTAACTGTGTATAGATAGCTTTGGGAGATTCTCCTGGCTCGCGGTTCGTTTCATTCGACCAGATGATCCGACGATTCGGTTTTTCGCTTGTTTTCACCCGCTTTTCAACAAAACCGACCGCATCCCCCTATGCTTAGCTTGAAGAATTATCGTTATTCCAAAGATAGACTTTTTCCCTTTCCTCCACTCATACGCGGAAGAGTTTGTGGAAGACTATCCTAGCGGTGTGCTGGCTGGAAGATTTTTTTATGATACTTTAAGCGAGGAATTTTGAATTCTACGTTATTTTATAGAATAATAAGAACCGAAATTCATATCAATTAGAATTTTAATCCGTCACCATTAATTAATTTTAGAAAGATCGAAGGGACTCTAGTCTGAAGAAATAATACGGTTTTCATCGATAAACGCTCAGAACACAAGTTCTTCGCGATCTGTACTAAAGAATGCCTCGTAATTACCGTTAGCGTACGGTACTATTCCCAGCGTCGACCTCGTATTACGTGATCGCGTAAAAAAATCTTTCGTAATTGTAACGTTCGGCTATATCAACGTTTTATTACGTTCACCCTCGTCAAACGCGGGATGGAAATCTCGCGGTAACATTATCTACCTGCGCGCACGAGCCATCAAGCAGCGCGTTCGCCACGTTCCCGACAAAAGTTCATACTTTGTAAGCGGTGTCTTACACGTATATCGTAAGGGGCATGGTCTCCCAGCATGCGATTGGTTGCAATTTATTCTACTCGCGAGGCGTTTAGGACCTTCAAGGAGTCACGAATCCGCTCGTGTGAACGACCAGCGCCTCCGCAGGGTAGCTTGCCTCTTCGTTTTCGTCATCTCGCACCATCCGCCCGTGGAACATCCATTGCGTGCAATCGTACGAGTTCGCCTTTAACTCGCTTTAGCGTGGACATTACAATTAACGTTTATTTTTGTCGATGCCACGGCGGTTGGTTTATCGACCGTATAAACAGTCGGACGAGATGTAAACTTTCGTTTCATTATTCTCGGAACGGCGTTTAACCGCGACAGGAGCGCGTGCACCATGAGAGTCAGCATTGCTCAAACGATTTCTTTACGAAAAGGAACACAGCGTACGGGAAAAAGGCAAAACGAGACGTTGAATCGATGGCGGAAGGGAAGAACGACGGTCAGGACACTATTTTCGAATTAATCGGTCGTTTATGCAGCGACTGGAGGAAACCGTGGCCACGTATAATCTACGTTACGACGAGCATTACCAGTAAATCTCGCGAGATGGCCACAAACGGCGATAGGAACTTTGATCGCCTGATCCAGAGATTAACCTGTTTCACGTGCTCCGTCCGACACCTGAACACCCGAAGCACTCTGAGTTCACCTGCAGGGATCATTATTTTTGCTCGTATGGGACACACATCAATGAGACGAGTGTTAAACGACGTTATTTTACGGTATTCCTTTCATGTTCATCGCGACTGAGAATTTAATGTTATTATCTTCGTTTCATGTGAAGCTCCGAGAAGGGAACAAGTTTATAGAAATTTAATCGCGTGACGATGCTCGCTGGTAGAACAGAAGGCAGAATTTTTATGATACGATCTTTAGAGACAATATATTCGTTAAGCATATTCATCGAGGAGCAAATTGATATTATCGGATGGGTTGAAAGTAATAACCAGCCGCGAGGGAGGAAGAAGAAACGAGCGTCGCTGTTTCAGGCCGGAACCTCATTAAGACAAAGCTGCTTAGCCGGTCTTAACCCCGTTCTCGGGTAAAATAGCTAGCTCGGCTTCAGGCGATAAGCTAATCCGAAAAATTAATTCCCTTCTGGAGAATGCCAGGTGTCGAAGCTCCTGCCAAGGATGTGGTTGATCTACGTGTGTTCGTGGGTGTGTTACGTGATCACGGACGAGAAGGACCGGGGCATCGTGGCCTGCTCACGTAATTAAAACAAGCGTGACGAGGCCTAAACGCTTCCGGTGCCACGCGAAGGGTTCCCGAGCCGGAAGCTGGGTAAAAAGTGGCCGGCCCATCAGTGGCGAACTTACCATACGATGGTGTCTGTTCAAGGTCGATAACCTTCTTTTTGTGCCGCTCGCCTGGAATTTTTATTCGGGAAATTAACACGAACCCGAATTCCGTGTTTTTTATACGATGTCGTTGCAATATCATCGTGCAAGGTGTTGAATAAGTTCTTGTAGATTTTAATTCCTTAAGTACGGGTATACTTTCATAAATGGTTACCTTTAAATGGAAAGTAATGACGGAGTAAAAACTGCAATAATAATAATAAATATGTCGCCGTTGATCGACGATAGTCGATTTCCACGAAATTCTTTCTCCGTCGTCTATCGATGATAGCCGTATTAGTTTTGAGTACTTACATAAGAGGATAAAATTATATTTTGCACTTCAAGGAATCTAGTATAGAATAGAAAATTTATTCTACGGAGCACGTCACCGTATTTCGCTTCAATAATTAATTATTTCTGACATATAACAGCAATTCTCCGCTTTCGAAATGCCATCGAGTCCCGCAATTCCATCCAACGATAAAAATACCATTAAATTAGTTGCTTAGGAATAAACGAAGAATATCTGACAATAGAATTGCCTTAACGCGACAAAAAGTTGGAAAGCTGCAATTTATCTGTCGCCATTTTCCAAGAATCTCTCCCGACCATTAGAATAGCGAGGAAGAAACGAAGAGAGCGCGGATCGCGCGGATGCCAATGGAATAAATAAGACGAAGGTGCTTCTGTCTAGCCGCGGCAGCATTCCGGTCTGTTTCAACCTTCCATATCACCTATCGTAATGGGCTTTCTCACGAATCTCGTTCCATTAAAAAAATTCGTTTACGACTTGTTGCGCGCGAATACTGGCCCCACTGGCTAACCGGTACAAGAGACACCGATCGCCGGAGTACTATCAATTAGAATGAAATTGCGCGTTCTTCGTCGCCAACTAGCCACGCGTAGGTGGGAAGAGAGTGCCAGACGGTATCCATGGAGAAGAATACAAGACCAGAGAGGGATCGAGAAGGAAATCTATTATCCTCCATGGCGGTAATCATCCGCGATTGTCTTCGTGTCAAATGCTATCAAGAGGTAGCCTTCTGAGTATTCAGATTTTATTAGGCGGACTCCGAATACGCGGCCTGCCCGCTCACTCAGACGAGTCTTCGTCGATTTTCACAACAATGACGGCATTATTTCAGCCGCATGACGTTGAAAGTGATAAGTGTGCCTCTCGTTGAATACGAGTCTTAATCCTCGTGGTATTTATACGGTTTTTATACTCGGCGAGGAATGCGGGGAATGTACTCCGGGGACGGTGATTTTGCAAGATGATCGGAGAAAAATTATCACTGACAAAGCGATGGAAATAATTTGACGGAGTCGTGAATCTTCCAATTATAAAATATCAACGATACACAAGGTCAAATCTATTTTACCTGTAGAAAAATTCACGTTGTACATCAACTTAACGATATGCATTATTTTCTCTAGAGCTGGAGTATCAGAAGCAATAAATTCGGTACTATATTGTTAAATTTTAAAGAATTTGGCAGGTTGTGCAATTATTTCCTAATCTTCCATTCTGATCAATAGTTATTAAAAATTTTCCATTAATTTCAATATTATTGGACGTATATCTGCATGAATTTGTATTTTTTTTTTTTTTTTTTTTACTATAGTCAGTCAAAGAAATATCAGATCAACGAATGTAATAAACATAGGAATAGTTTTGGAAAATAGTCGAATACTGGGCCAATCTTTTCGATGAAGAATTACGTATATGTCGATGGCAGGCTTTCCCTCGCTCATGGACAAACTTTTCCGCTTCCGTGGGAAGTACAGGTTGCACTTTCCCATCGAACAGTGTCGAATAGATGCAGCTTTACCAGGCGACAGGTCTTGCACGACCCGGGCCAAGGTTCCCCTTTGAGAGATTTCACCTTTCATACACGTCGAAGGTACCTTCGTTCCCGCGTGCACAGGTGAACATCGATTATTTCTCTGGGTCGTGCGAAAGTGATTTCGACGCGGCGGCTGCATCGACCGATTGTATGCAGCCGTGTCATTAAAGGGCCGTGAAATCGGTAATTACGACTAACTACGCTTGCCTGTGTGCGCTTACGAATTTAGGTTCTTTTTAATTCGAAAATCGGCTATTATATTCGTCGAGAGTGTTTTAGAAACTGAATGACTAATTAATGAGATCTCGAGGTTTCGTCACCGATGAAGTGAAATGAGTCATAGAGTATCTATAGTTATATCACATTATACTTTGTTAGGAAGAAAGAGTCCATGCTCGATTATGAAAAGACCATCGTTGAAAAGAAGATTTTCAACTTGTCTCAGGATATCAATAAAATTTGCGAATATAATTTTGTTCTTGTAAAAAACAAAGAAAAAAAAGAAGAAATGAGAACAAGAAGGATATTCGTTCTTGATCTTGGAACGGATCTCGATCACCAGAGACGAAAGTTCACGAGGTGGCTGTTCTCGACACTCCATCAGCCGCGTCTACGAGCGATCTTCGGGAAGGAAGACGAATCAGGGCGGAGGGAAGAAAGCGAGCGGTGAGAAAGAGAAAAAGAGAAAGAGGAGAAACGCTTTCTCGTAACCCCGTGAGAACTAGAGACAGCGGCGGCACAGCCTCCTGTTGCCATTGCCGAGCCGCTGTTCTGTCGTGTCGTGGCCCTGTCGGACGGATCTCTATAGCTCTTGCGCTCCGTTCGCTCGATACGCTCCAATTTACTCACACACCTTCGTAGACACTGATTAATTTCATTCGCAATCGTAGTCTCTGATAAAACGAACAACGGCGGCACCATTACTCTACCATTTCTAAAAACAATTTCCTCTATCGATGTTTCTACTCTTACAAATTGGAACCGTTTTGTAATCAATTAAAGATCTATTAATCAGGCGAGACAAGACAGGATAATTTAAGAAAATCAAACAAAGCGTAAAACGTACAAAGAAAAGATGTTGAAAGTCGTTGTATTTTATCGTCGCATTTATTTCGTGGAAGAATATGCTTTTTTAAAATATACACAGAGAATTCGATTCCCCAGCTGCTCCTGTTAATAGTATGGTTTCACATGAGACCGCTAAGTCGTCTAACGAAACGTGCTGCGTCGGTGACACGTGAGAAAGGAGATCGAGACGTCGCGTCGTCTCACCGCGGCGTCCGCAGCAATTATAGACCCAACATAGGATGAACGTTTCTGAGTCTGTAGGATCAACTGTGGCGGTATCCACCATAGTAAGTAGTAGCACACGAGTTGATGCCGTAACGCTTCACGTGGGAACCGTGGAAAAGGATTGATCGACGGATAGCTACTCCAATTATCGTAGAGGGAACACGAATTAATTAGCTGGATGTTATCGATCGATGTGTACCAAGGCCCAGAGTGAAATCTTCCCGCCTTTTTTTCCAACGCGTTCCCCTTCCTGGTAAAGTCACAGCACGGTAGCAGTTTAGACGATCAATCGGGGAGTAAGGAGAAGTTTTCAGCGGGGCGGTGACCGTGAGCAGGTGCTGGTTGCGTTCACGGGACCCCATGGGAGCCTCGTTTGGACCGAGATCCCGACCAAAGGGGACTGAGAAACTCGATGGACCACCTTGCGGTCACTCCATGGGAAATGCAACCCCATGGACCCATTATAGGAACGATGCTGCCTCGAATATCGGATTCATTTCCTATCGGACCCCCTGTGACTTCTTTAGCCGCGATTTCTTTGGTTTTCTTAGAGACGCAGTCGGTTAACGATGGATTTCTAATGACCTCGTTTCAGAACGCGAAGTGTATTCAAGCGAATCGATATCGAGAAGTTCATGCTGGAATAGGAAACAAATATTTAATACCTTAAAAGATATCAGATACTGCCACAGTGCACGATATATTGATTGGCATTGGAATAGATTTTGATAGAAGCTTCCTCGCTAAGTCAACGTAAAGTTTAATATATAACATTACCAATCGAAACTTTCCGAGTGAGTAAAGCAATGCTATATAATGGTGTGAGTTAAATTTTCCGACTACGCCAATACAAAATTTGGTTTAGACATTTTTGCTAGAAGTTTTCTAATCCAATCTGTAAGATGAAAATTTTCTCTCGAAACATTTCGTATGACCCGAATAATATTACAAAGTATAATTTAATGAAAACCGTTGCAAGCGGAACTTCTCGAACAAGCCAACACGATGCCCTAAGTATGAAATATCACGAAGAAGTTCTAATACAGGCCTGAAGATTTCCCAATCGAATCTATAGAAGCCAAGTTTCAAATACATAACATCGCGGAAGAAGGAAGCTGGATTTTGACGACAGAGAACTCATAGACTCCTGGGAAAAATCTTCTTCCTGTTCCAGTCTCCCAGGATCGATGAGAACGATGGAGAGGGAAGAAGAAGAGAAGGTGAATCACAGGTGATGCAGAGATTTTCTGTAGCTTGGGTTCACTTGTTCCGGTGGGAAAGATATTTGGCTGTCGGAGACTTTTGCATATATTAATCTATTTCAAGGGGGCATCCTTTCCTTCTGTGTCGAACGAGTCCCTTTCACGGATTTCTTGATGGGTATTGACGAACGAAACACCAAGGACTCCTACCTGTCTCTCAATGGAAACAGGATACCTACCTGTTACTTTTTGTGGGAAGATTTCCTCGGATGCTGATCCTGTCGCGTTCATGAGAGCCAGGCGTGTAGTAAGATGCAGGAGTCCCGGATGCGTAGCTTGCGAGGGTGGCTGTTGTGTATCGTGTTTCAAAAGAAAATTGATCCATTTTTCGATAGTTATCCACCTCGATACGAAAATAACATTTGGCTACCTCTACCGTGTTGTTTCGAGTTTCAATTTAATTCTATAATAATAATCATGATGATGAGAGTGACGAAGGTGGAATATAAAGAAGATTGGACGATAGATTGTAAAGATCGGCGAGGAAAAATATGGAAAAGAAACGGAGCGTGTTATAATTAACGTAATAACACGACGAAATCGAATCTCGGATCTTATCTTCGAGACACGCGGAAGATTTACCATCCGTAGGAACGCGTTACGCAGGTGAACAGCTCAAAGCAGATGATTCGTTGAGTTAATGCAAGAGTAACGTAGAATTATGGGGCTGATGCCTCGGAGCGGTCAGTACCTCGTGTCTAGAACTGCCTTCCGAGGATCGTGATAAAAAGGCGAGCCACTTGTTCAAGCGGAAAGATCGGAACATCGTGGCTGAGATTGCCACAAATTTGTAGAAATATGTGTGACATTTGCGAATAAATATGTCCGTGATATTTGGAACGAAAAAAGAGGCATGAAAAGATTCCTGTAAAAAATGACACGATTAAATTGTGAAATAATGTTGCAGACATAGTATAAATTCATAATTAATATAGGCTTGGCATTTTATAATTTTATGATAAAACTGAACTAATTGTTATATTAAACAGATATAACGATAGAAAAATAGTATCTTGACTTTCGCAGTAAATGAAATTTAGGTAGTTAATGGAATAGCTCATTAATCTGAAAAAGAGATGCTTCGTCCAGTTAAAAAACATACTAAAGGACAGAAAAAAGTAGCAAGATAAAAGCGGTATAGAGAAGAAGGAGATCTCAAGTTTCTTCACAGAGATTGATGGAACTTGAAAAGAGTGAAAAAAGATGAACCTGAGTAAAAACAGCTTCGGTATTTAAAGAAGAAAAAGGTGTCCGCTTTGAATAATCGATAAATCATTCTACTGTACAATACACTCACGACATTATTCGGAGATAAGAGATCTAATTAACCCAATTTTCAGAATCTACAGAAAAAAAAGGGAATCTCGTATTCAATCAAGCATATGTACCTAACCGCGGTTAAATCCGCCCTTGGCAGCACCTGCTGCACGCTCTCTCCTCTCTCGTTGTTAGCCACTCTCTTACTCGCTGGTCGCCACGGCGAGTTCTCTCCACCCGATCGTATCTCCACTGTGCCTTCCACCGCAGATTATAAAGCGCCGGGATTTATGTCGATTCCTGGAATCGAGGCCCGAAAGGAAGCGAGAGAAACGAACGAAAGAAGGGAGTACTGTCGGACGTTCTTCTTCTTTCGCCTCTGTTCTCGCTCCTTTCTTTCTTTTCCTTTCTTTTTTCTTCTCTTTTTTCTTCGCGCCCCACGGTACGGCACACTGTGGCTCGGTTGGGTTATCGCGAGAACCCGATAAATCAAGTTCGCGCGGGCGCCCACGAGATGGATATCTTCGCGAGCGAGCGAGTGAGCGAGCCGAGTCGAGTCGATGCGAGGCGTAACGTTACTCGCGCGTGTAGCAGCGCGACGACGTGCGTGTGAGCACGCGGCTGAGCGCTTTATGCGACGCGAGTACTTTATCCCCACGGCAATTGAAACGACGCCCGGATGATCGGTTGCAAATGGGCAGCGGAAAAATGGCGACGGGAGACCGATCGGAGGCGGCACGATTTATTATGATTACGCCGAAAGAATTTACGAGCGGGCGACCGACCAGAGCCGAATTCTGCGACCACTGGCTGCTGGGTGGCCGCGAGACGCGCCGTTGTTCTTCCTTTTCTCCGCGTTCCCTCTCTGCCCGCCATTCCCTCGTCGCGTCCTCTCGTGACTTGCAACTTGCAACTTCGAATTTCTTTTTCCTGATGCTTCGCTGAAATATTGCGCGCCAGTATAGCCTTTCGATTTAATCGTAATTGGATTTTAAGTGATAGAGAGGGATTTACTGGACAGCCAGGAGTTATGGTGGATTGAAGTATCATCGAATGATTGGTGTTGGCTTGGTGGATCAGGTTGAGATACTTCCAGAATGTACGCGAAGGGTATTATGTAAAGGAGGGTGGAAGACAGATCGCGTTGAATTATCGGTCGGATAAAAGCCGTTCGATTTAACGGTTCAGCTCTTCTTTATGCCGCCGGTAAATAATTTATTCTTTACATTAAACGAAACATAATTATATATAACTACCATATTTCCTCGTTCCAATCGGAGTAACAAGAAATGAGGTTTAAAAGAACCTTGCAGAAAAACTTACGATCCAATTTGAAATACCCTTATCGATCTTCCTTCTTCCTCTACCATCGCGCAAAGGAGACAGCCAGTGCTATAGCGTCAAATGCGATTCACTGCGTTGCAGTGTGCAAGTGCCTCAACGACACCGTTCACGGTTCTCTAACATTCAGGAATTTCCCTTAGAGGGTAAATTGAACGAACCGCGACACAACGCGCAGCAGAATTTCCTCGCATGAACCTGGTCTAACGTAGCTTGTATCTCGAAGACATCAGGAGCAGCAACGTGGTCGTCGAGGCTGGCAGAGCCGAAACCGGCCGCTGCTTTATTTTATGGTTTTTCGAGACAATGTTCTCGCCGGCCGTTTCTGTTGGCGAAAGGGCCTCCCATATGGGCCATACGCGTACACAGGGCCCCATTGTCTTCCACGAGCGTGGTCGCTGCGCCGCAGCCCGCGACCCCATCGACCCGGACGCTACTTTATTCCCGCATTAAAACGGGCCCCGGCGGAAATTTCGTTCCGAAATTCATTACGCAGTCATGCACGGTGCCATGGCCCCGTAGTAAGTCCCTGAGGAATATCGCGGGACCAAAAGACGCTCCATCGTCCCGCTGTGCTCTCTTGCGCGCTTACTCGCGGCCTGTTCGCCTTTTTATCGCTAAACTCGCGCGTTTTATTGTGACAAAGCCGAAGCGCGCGCTCGTTCAGTCGATGAACATGCACCTGTGTGTCCCTCGCTTGTTCTAAAATTCCTCAGACTTTGTTAGGTTTCTGTTGCATTCTTCTTATGACTAGCCTTGGGGATAATCATCGGAATGATTAGAATGCTTCTAACGAAGAGGCTTCACGTGGGAATGCTTCGGAAGCGAAATTGATTTGAAAAGTATACGCATTTGACAGAGTTTGATTAATTTTTATTTCTACTCCTGTATAGAAAAATCTCTTACTTTGATTTACTGAATATATACATTACCTCAAATCTTTCATTGACAATTTTTATTAACAATATCTATCTATTTTTTGGGGACGATGCTTAGCAGAGTGATTGTCATCGAGTTTGAAGAACCAATTATTACCTCGTACTTCTACAAACCTGACTGTAGGTCTACTAATTTTATTCATAAATGTATCTAATTTAAATCTAATGAAATTAGTCTCAGTTCCTTTTTCGGTATAGAGATACGAGTATGGATGACTTTAAGATACTTGGAAATTGCACGTTCTAGGTTCTTTTTACAGAACGTTCAGATTTCTTTCCTTTTCTACCGGTTTTTTTCCGTGAAAAGGCGTTAAAACGGCACTTCGTTACCTCGTGTCCGCGATTTGATTAACATTGAATCAGATAAAAGAGGCGAGCATCCTGCATATGTAGATTCGAGCGTGACGCGAAAGAAATACGCTCGGAATCTGCAAAGCGGACACGAGCCGTTCGGCATTCGCCAGATAAGATCTAGCGTTAGTTTATGAGCTGCGGGTGATTTTTTATGGCACGCAGCCTCCGCGCAACACCCTCACCCCCTTGATCCACGGATTTTTTAGTCATTCTTCTCGTTTTTGTCGCTGGGCTGCACGCGTTCAGAGAGTCGAACTTCCACGTGCTCAGAACGCGATGCGACCGACGACGTGCCGCGAAATTCCACGCGCCACGCCGGTAAGCGATACGATTCCCAAGCGAACGACACGGGAGGATTTCCGTGAACCTACTCGTGTGTCGTATCAGCTTGCCTTCTTCTACCTCTGTTTTATTTCGTCGGTATGGAAAAAATGTTGAAATGAATAACGTGTCTCGTTAAATAGTCGAGACAAATTTAAAAACTAGAACTATAAATTTATAACGTTTATATCTGAATTTACAGCACCATTCAAATTTTTAAAAACTATGATTGGTTCTATCGCACGAATCAAGTGGATAGATGTGTAGAAATAGGCTGGGTATTGTAACAAAAATTAGGTTTAAGATAATTATTAAAATATACATACAGACGCATGAGGTAGATATAAAAGCCAAACTGATACCGTAGATGATATTCCATCGTTTGCATAAAATGATACAAACTTTATAAATACGTATAACATATGTAAAAAGCAACATTAATTTTGTCAAAATCATCTGCATACCTTCCGTATTTGAATTGAAACAAAAACTCATCATTTTATCAGGTTTGGCGGCTCTACTGATTTATGTTAGCGATAAAAGACGTAAAAAAATATTTGTCTGAACCTTTTACGTAGAGTGATTTTTATAAAATATTGTCTTGTTTTATTTAATTTGTTATTTCTTTAAAGAGAAAGTTATATTTCTGATTCGTTAAAGGATTTTAGATTTGAGTCTCGGTGTCAATGGCTGTCAGGCCATGTCAGAAAAATCGCACCGCTTACGTTCACCGCATCGCGCCGCGTAGGCGTGTGGATCGTAGGTGGAGTCGTATTCTGCGCACACGAGAACGCATTGTCCGCCGTTGTCCACCGAATCGAAGTGTCGTTACCGATCAGAGTATATGATGTAGATTTCATTAGACCTTACTTAGATTTTTTCTCGAAGCGTGGTATAAAAAGATTTCATTCTCCGAAACGTAATAAATTCATGACTCTGATAACGAGCAATTTCTCAGTTAACGTTTAGCAATTTCAGTTTGGCTTAGAATTTCATTGCCCAGGAATTGGAAACATAAATCTTGACGATTTATAGGGTGGTCAATTAGAAGTTGTTATACCTGAATAGACACAGTGCGTTAGAATGTACCAAATAAAATAGTTTACGTAAAGTAACGAGTTTTTCTAAAAAAAATATATAAGAGGATTGTGTAACTTTATGTCTTTCTGTGTCAACTTGAAACTACCAATCATTTACCTCTGGCACTATTATATTTGTCAACCCTCACCAACACCTTAAGCGTCTTTTCCATAGCGCATGTCGCGTATATTTCTTCCAATCCCCATTGACAAGGATGGCTTATATCCTCCCATAAGGAAGTCTCTGCTGTGACTACGCACCGAGCGGATGATCGCGAGTTGAGAGTATCAGAGGGCTGTTCGTTTCAATCAAACAGCCACAAATCTACAGGCAGCTGACTACTGTCTCCTGTTACGCCTCGAAAATGAACCTCGAGGACGCAGGTTTGTTTCTTTCTACTTTATTTTTGCAAAAACACGTTACATCTCAAAGACTCGAGTTACACAGCGACAGTAGATTTTTCCAGTCAGTGACAGACTTTGCTAATTATGGATCACATGATTATCAAAATTGAATCTGCCAAGTATAAGAAATGTCCTAGTCTTTTAACCATCGCAACCGTAAATAATCCTTCCGAAAGGATATAGTTTACACTTGGGATTGAAAGATTCTGAAAGTTACAAATACCTGAACAACCACGACTCCATGTTTCAAACTCCTAACATTCCTCCACAAACTCCTTACATTCGCTGATCTAAAATTCACCCAATTTGTCATCAAAACTTGCCTCCAGTCTATTCCGCCAACGTGTTTTCGTAATTAACATTCCAATTATTGTTTAATAGTAGCAGTTAACAAATTATATCGAATCTATCTCTGATATGTTATCTATCTCTGTCCGCTAAACTTTCTGACCAGCGGCAGTCAGTGTCGACGACCGTTAGCATCGTGTCTCGCGATGTCGCTGGACAAAGGAGAAGAGAAAGAAACCAGGAACGTGGACAAGGAAGCGATACGTTCTCGCGATCCAGGTCGCGCTCCACGGGTCCACCGTTAATTATTCCACGGCTGCGCGCGACCAAGGCGGCGCGATGTGGCTCGCTTCGATTTTTCTCTTCATCCTCTCCACGATGGAACCAGCGTTCTCCTGGTGAGCCCGTTCGCCGGACGATTGAGAGGTTATCGGAATCACTTAACAACTAGCTCACGACTTGGCGCCTCGCCTCCGCCCTCTCCGCTGTTCTCTTCGTTCCCTCTCTCTTGCTCGATAATTGCCGTTTTCTGGATCGCGCAGGATATCGTGCCAGACAATCGCTAGGGGGTCGTTAACGTGAACCGTCACGAGGTGTGTGGTATTCGGTCGCCACGCTGCAGTGTCAACGTTGTTAAGATTAGCCGGCTGATAGATAACTCAATCGCGCGCCCGCTTCAAACCGATGGGAACTATCGTCGAGCCGCCCGGGAATCGTGTTAGCTTCGATAGAACGTAGAACGTCGATCATATAGTAACCGCGGTTTCTTGCAACTTCGTTTTGCATAAGTTGATCGATTTATCTTCTTTCTGCCTCCTGACTCGAAGCGCGGATGGAAACATCGTCGAGCCGATAGCTTGTTCAGTTCTCAATTTTCTTTTTTCGAAAGACGAATGTAACTTTCTGTCTTATCCGCGTTTAAATCTCTCTTCATTGTCTTATCCTGTTAATTCAGTTGAAAGAATCGTGATCCGTAAACTCATTTTCATCGCCGTCTCGTGTCGAGCCATAAATACGTTTTCATAACGATACAATGGAATATGCAAATGGATTCTAGCGTAATAGAGCAAGAGGAAACACCCTTTTCCTTGAATAAAGAAGTTTTTTGTAACTTTCCACGTCAGCAGTTCAGGTTTTCCTTTGCTCGGCAAAACGTCGATATGTGCAATTTACGAATGACACGTGTCGCGGCCGAGAAACGAAGGACGATACGTATCGTGAGAGACAGAGAGCGTGTCTCGCTAGAGAATTTTTAATGCGGTGGCTCGCGAATCAAAGTCAAGGTAACTGTCACGTTCGATCTGAACACGAAGGATTCCTAGTGGCACAGAATAGCTGCTCGAACATCGTCTACAATACGGACGATGACTGAGAGGTCGGAGGAACTGACTGATACACACGTGCAAGTACATACTTTCTGATGCGAGCGATATCGTGTGCGCCGGTCTGCTCTAATGGATTCAAAGATGGATGATCGGAGCGGAGGAAGGAAGGACCGGTGCTGTGATTCGTTGCAGGAAAGTCTACCCCCCTGAAAAGAGTGGCAACTACCACCCGTATAACCATAATCACGAGAAAAACCGATCGTGCCAGTAAACCTAGACTCTGTTGCCAAGTATTATTTGCCGAGTATATTGCCTCTGCTTAGGGCACATGCAGAAAGTGAGGTTACGCCTCAGCAACGATTGGAAAACTACTTAAGAATTGTTATGTGATTTGAAAGATAGAGATTATAGGATCTGAACATAATCAGAAGTAATATATTTAAAATATAAAATATTATCTTTATGTAACATACAATTTCTTGACATTCACACGTACGCACGTATCAACTACCTTTCAAACGTTATTTTAATCAATTCTGGAAATCGTATTATTAATTTTTGTGTTGTGTGTGCTCTCGGTTAATTTTTAATTTCGATTAAGATTTTGTGAAAACTTCTCTGAATTTTCTGTGAAATAGATACAAAGTAGAAGCCAACTAATTCTCGTATCGTTATGTCACGTGAATGCAGAAATCATGATCGGTTAATTGCTTCCTTGATAATTTAAACCACTTGTCACATTTTATACGAAAATAGCAAGATGTCTTGAAACCTATAAACGACAGTGCATATCCTCGAAATAGATTAATATAAAATAGTGTATGGCTTGAAGCATTCTAAAATATCAGGGAGTCCTGTTTTCAGGCAGGTATCATTTACCATTGCTAATACAGATTACCTTGACGCAGTTTCGGCCAGAAATAAATTCGACCTCAATTACCTCGTATGCGATCTCAATTGCAAATGCTAAAACCAGCCATCCTAGACTCTGTATTTACTCTATCAGGTACACGTCAATTGCATCCACGAGTCTATCACGTTCCTTCGTCCTCGATTACAGATTCATAGCGCACGTGACCCGTCGCGTTTTTCGGCGCATCAAAAGAGATTCAATAATTCCCGGTCCCGATTCACGGAATAACAAGTACTTGTAATCGCACGATGAATTTCCTCGTGTCAGTGACCAACGATAAATCTCTCGCGGGCGCATTACCGTGTACATTTTTCAACGCCGTCGTTTTCGTCCTTTTTTGCTGCATCTCGTAGGATAGAGACTGAGAGACGGAAGGAGCGAGACGAAAGAAACCACGGCGAGGAGAGACACGGACAGAGGAGAAAGAGAAACGTCGGGCGCGGATACACGCGTACGCGTAGCAGTGGTCTCTTTAAGATTCAGCGTATCAGCCTCGTGGTCGAGTCTCGCGCAAGAAAACGCACGAGGACGGTAAATTTCGCGAGAGCCGGTGAGCACGTCACAATTCAAGATTAGCCAGGACGAAACGGAGAGCACCAGACGGGGCCAGTGTCGTATCAGTGGCGCGCGAGCGCCCCGGGCCACTCGAACCGCACCGCTATCTGTCGTTCTGTTCCGGTTGAAAGGGAACGAGAAAAAGAAGTCTAGCGACACTCGTCCAGAACGAATGTCCATGATAATACGACCAACACCACGAGGATAGCCAGCCATCTCGCGGTTTGCTCGTTTTCTGTGATAAGACCCTTGGCGATGTATGTCGCGTCGAGAAAAATAGAAACTGTCCCGGTCGAAGGGAAGAACGAATAGCCGTGGATAGATGGGAATTCTTCTTGATAAAATCAAATCTTATTTGTCGGATCGATAAGTCTCTTTGCTAGATTTGTGGATGCTTGATAGAGAAATTCAATCGTTCGTCGTTTATTTTAATGTTTGGCTACATTATAATTCGATGGATGTAGACTATGTAGTTCTTATGGTTAGATTGCGGATTTCTACGCATTTTTAGGAAATTCAGAGATGCAAAAGCGAACGTAATACACGAAAATGTAGAAAATTCTAAAAGTATATCTCTGAAAGTGAAACAAATCTCTTTTTAGATTCCACTTCTTTAATTGGAAGTGAAAAATATGAACTTGCATAAAACTAGTAGCTTTCAAACAGCAAAGGTGTCTACACAAAATACAAATTGAAATAATAGCTGCTCTGTAATATTTCTGTATCTACTAAGGCTCCAATTTTTACCTTACTAATCCAGCAAATTGATTTTCTTCGCAATAAAACCAATATACAGTGGGCAAGGTATCATAAAATTTGAATCACAAAGAGTTAAAAATCCATCCTTTTATATTAAAATTTTATTTCACCGTGTACACGTACACTGTCTCGGGTAATATATTCTTCGCATCGGCACTTGAGTAAAATGTTTGAAGCCGGACGATGCTCGCGTCGCCTTTCGTAATCGTGTAAAAACAATTAAAAAAAGAGAGGCCATTAAAAATGTGATTTCGGGACGCGACGAATCCTCTTAGGTCCGTTTCTCCACCCAAACCCGACAATCTCCCCCGGACGTTGTCTCTCCTTGGGCCAAATTGCAAGCGCCAGTGTTCTTCCACTTTGTATAGCTGCGCAGCATGCCGCCTTGTAACGACATTATCGAATTTACGAGAGGAATTCGACGACACGGCCGTTAGGCGTAAGAGGGCTTTAATTGTAATTAATTTTCAGTCGCGTTGCGGTCAATTCACCAGGCTAAAACGACGCTGAAAACGTGTTTTGCGACGCCAAATACGTCGGATAAATCACTCGCGAAACGCGGCAAACGTTAATTGGAAAGTATTAAATTATACTTCTCGACGATCCGATGTATCTTTTTTCTTCGCGCTTCGTTTCACGCGCTGACATATAGAGTTACAGAGCTGCTTCCGGTTCGCAGTTGCTTGGAGAATCTGTCGTAAAAGTAGAACATTGTGCTAAGAGACTATCTCGGCAATCGTGATCGATTACCTTTCAACCTGATTTATTTCAATTATTTTTTCATTTTTCTTGAATCACAAACGAGTCCATTTATGATTGATTTACGTTGTTTTGTTTATTTTTATTGGTAAAGAATTGAGTGATGTTTTATCATAAAGATATCATTCAATTATGATTGTTACAGGATTCCTTACAAGTAGTAAATGTTGCAGGCAGTACATTTTTCTTCTCTTTGTAGCCACGAATTTTTATTGATTAAGTACTGGATCGTATTTCACCATTATAAAGATACGAATTATAATTGCTGCGAGTTACAAGTACCAAAATGTTGCAAGCATTATTTCTTTTTCTTTTTTACGCTTGAGTTACACGATTACCATACCAGAACTTTCTCAATAAATATCTTTTTACTTTGTAATCGCCTTTCTCCTGAGCTTGATACCTTTAAAAAAGCACGCGCTTCCGAGAATTACTTGACTTTTACAAGCGAATGGACGAAAGTTACAACCGGGCCCGAATGGTTCTTTAACTTCACGCTGCTTTTATACGACGGTACGTCAAATGACGCTGGCTCGACTCACGAAACTAACGCACGACCGACAAAATTGAACGTGAAAAGTTTCTTTGACCTGATTTTCACTCGCACTCTTTATTTTCCATACAAACACTATTAGCCACCTTTCTTCTTCAAATTAAAATTAACGTAAATTCTGGACTTTGAAATTGACATTCGATTTCTCGAAACTATGTAGATTAATCCTTAATTAATCCATTGACTGCCCCGGATATCACCACAAACCGATATGATGTTATAATTAATTGTAATATTTGAACAACATGAAGAGAATTACATTTTTGAAATTTCCAATACTTTTACTATTTCCGTAACAATTTATTGCGTTGAAATACAAACCCAAAGAATTTTAGTGCTATGAATAAAATCTACAAAATTAGCTCAGCAGTAATATACCTGATCAAGATATTTACTAAGAGGAACGAATTAAAAACTATTCGTAACTAGAAATATTAACTTCATCCAGCTCCGTAAATCTCAAGTTTCGACAGTTTCTATTTTATCCGCTATCAAAAGAGGAGTAACCTGGTACAGTTCTCCTGATCCTGCCATCTTATGCTTACACAAACGAACCCACACCGATCCTCGTTCCAGTTTTAGTCATTGTTATTACCGTCGCAGCTTTCTCGAGATCCGTTCTTCTTGAACTCGTCGGGAACAATGTTTTACATACCCGGTTCCAGCGGTTAGCTGGAGGAAGCTGCGGGGAGGCCGCGGTCCACGGATTCCCGGTTGCACTCTGAACGTCGAGAGCGCCGGACCACACGAGCGTGTTTGGGTTCCAGAGCACGAAATCGAGAGTGGCCGGTGATCCGGTGGCATGTGCTGGAACGCCGTCTGGAATTCCAAGAAGCCGCGTGCTGCACTGATAAAGGGTAAAAAGGCGACCAAAAAGAGGAGAGAAGGCAAAGTGAAGAGAAGAAAAAAGAAGAAGAGCAACGAAAGAGAGGAATGGGAATGAGATTGCGCGAACAGAGGGGAAATAGAAGACGAACGGTTGAAAGAATAAGAAGACGTTCGTTTGTGATTCGCGCGATGGTGGTCTTCCTGCAACGTGGAGGACCAAGGGAAGCGTTTATTAACTGGAACGACGCGGCAGCGAATTCGTGGACAAACGTGGAAGAAAGAGAGGTCTGTGATTCGCGTGGCTGAAAACGAAGGCGACAGCGATGACGTAGTTGGACCCACCGCGTTTATGATACGCACAACTGCAAATTGTGCGCACTATTTCACCCGAACCGAGTGGTCCAGCACTTTATGATCGTACTCGCCATATTTGCGTTGAATAGGCCGATAAATACACGGTCCACGAGACAATAGACTTATAGTTATTGTCACCCGCGTACACGCAACCCGTTGTCTCTTTTCTAACCGGAAAAGAGAAAGAGAGACACACCAACGCGAACTGGTTCTACGGAGTACATTGTGGTCCACGAGCTTTTAATTTAATGCTCGAATTTGTATTTGGAAAAAAATTGTTACCGGTGAAGGCGGCCTCGTTATTCTAGAACCCGGCGCGTATCGTTCCGAATGGAAATCGTAAACGATCGCGATCAATAGGTTCTAGCTTGGTGACCTGGTTCCCGCGGACAGCCGCGTGTAATCGTAAAACTTTTTCCCCGCTTTTTTGCGAACGCACGCGTGCACACGGTGATTAATCGTGCCCGCACGCTAGATAACGCGAAATTAAGCGAGCGCCGCCTGCGGATTGCGCGATCTCGGTAAAGTCTCGAATTCTTTTTCGTTCGGTTCGCGAGGCAGATAAAATTTTATTCGATCGGCGCGGCCGCTTGTGCGGGGTAATGCAATGCCTGTGTTTATAATCCTCTGGTTTCGAAATACTGTTTGCGCCGTTTGAATCGCGCGATTTAACTCTCCAGTTAACTGGCGATTGACACGAGACGTTGGTGTTATAATGGAAACTTTATTTGGGAAAAATATATAACCAGATATCTCGTTTCTTTATACGCCATGGAAAATAGGACGAATGATAAATGCGGTTCAATTTGGTTCTTGAACGAACTATTCTATCAAAGTAATTTTAAAAGTCGCGTAATGAGTCGAAAATTCTTTACGTAATTTTTTCAATAACTTGAAAGACTATAAAAAAAGGTAGTACGAATTTTACGTGCTAAATTAGTTTTATAATAAAATTAACGTATCAAGAATTCCTTTTATAATTTTCTTACATACCAATAGTCTAACACAACTCGTTAACTTCATTTTAAAATTCTACGAAATCTCAATTTCCACGGTCTCTCGTTTCTACGATGCAACCTGTCCCTAACGTTCAACCTGTTCTACTCGCTTCTCTTCATTTTCTTTCAATAATCACCTTTGGAAGTTCTTTGGTAACACTTAGCATAATCTAGCTTCCGATACGATCGATGAAATCCCAACGCAACGGAGAGAAGCATTCTCGTGCCTTCATTTCCACGAAGATACGCGGGTTATCGACGAGTCGTTGAGCAACGGAACGATAATTAACTGCTAATTAATAGCCAGCGTAAAACGACGCCCACGTTTTCCCTTTCCCGTCTCTGGTTTCGTGGCTCCAAAACTCTTGGTTCGTCGGCTTTCAAAGTCGTTTCAGACTCGAACCGCTCGATAAGATCACCGCGACCGCGACGCGCTCGAGTTTCAGATCGACAGGACAGTTTTGTCGAATATCCAGATTCCAGATTCTTATCCCGACGATTTTGCCAGGCTACGAAGGTCCACCAGCCCGCCGTATAAGGTCATTTGTACGTGCCACGGTAGCTCGATGGCGTCATACAAGATTTGGTGGGAGTCTGATCCGTCTTATTTATGCACCTGTTTATATGTGGGACAAGAACTTCAGCATTTCTAATAAATTCCCCGTAATTGCATCAGAATCGGCTTTCGTCGGGAAAATAATACGAGATACTGTTCGATATGAATCGACCTGATCGCTTGATTACCTTGTGTTATACTTACCCGAGAGCAGAATAGTACTTTTAGACCTGTTTTATGATGTTGATCTACGTAGTGATCTGGTTTTCGTACGAGCCAGTCAATATAACAAGGTATCATAATAAATCAGTATATGATTGATTTTTCAGTCGGAAATTCTGAAAAATAAGAATTTAATGACTTGCGGTAATAAACTGTATTTATTGGAAGAGGAAAAATGGTATAGATTTTGTATTCGAAAGAGTAAAAAGTTTGCTGGTATAAATGTTAGCTGACTATAAATTTATAACATCATCAAGAAGTAATTTATTATGGCAGTTCCTTCAATTATGAAAATTCAGCAGTCTTTAAGATCTATTAAGATCGATTCGAGTCTAAAGATTGCTCGAATAGCTGCAGATGATTTGCAGGGAAAGAAACAAGATTTTCCATCGGATATCAAATTATCTTAAAAACATGTACATGGGTCTCGATAGCGGTTGGGTAATATATGCTCTAGCAAAACAGAGCGAGCAGGTATGAATTATCCATTCGTCTGGCCCACCCGCAGGCCAGCTTCTTTTCCCGACTTTAAAAACAGTATACACCGTCTGAAAAACTCTTATCAGCAGTATCGTAGACGGATACGGGCTACGGTATATTATTACGTTGCCAAAGATACGCGTTCGACACCGTATCGATATACCTCTCGAACTTTTTTCGAGGCTTCTCTGTAACCTGTTGAAGCGAGATGAACGATGACAGCTGAAGCCTCGAGACTCTTAATGACCGTGGAATACGTAATTACTCGCAAGAAGCCGTGACGCTTTCAACGCGAGATCTTATCTATAATATCGATCGTGACTTCACTGACCCGGCGCGATGAAACAACAAATTCGCTCTGCCATTAATTCAGAATGAATATCTTTTTAACAAAAAGAACAAAAAAAAAAGGTGACGATTATAATCACGATAGTTTTTACCAGTGAAGTTCGGATCGAAGAAATTCGAAGTTCTTGACGGAGGGAGCATCGCCGCGGGAATTTATGCCAATTTGTTTGGACTCGTCGCACGAGAGGCAGCCGGGGCTACACGCTCGGATCTCGCTTTTGATTTGTGCCCTCGTTATACGCGCGGCGTGCGTGGCTGCATCGCCTAATTTCGTATTCCCGGGCCACGAGCGCGTAATTCCACGTTAACGAATCTCGCGAACGGAGAGGGAGAGGGAGAGAGAGAGAGAGCAAATCAGAAAGGAGAAACAAAGAAAAGAAGAAGGAACCTGGGTAGGTAGCATCGACAACAACGGTATCAACGACTCGAAGAGCCAGCCACGGTTGAACAGCGGAGTGCAACGGAGGAACGAGAAGAAGGAAGAGAAAGGTAAAAGGAGCACGTAACAAGAAGCGAAGCAACGAAAGAAGAAAACGAGGAGAAAGAAGGATTAAGAAAAAGTCAAGACAAAAAGAGGCTGGCGGGCGGCGGGGGAGGAGAGGCGGTGGAGGAGGTAAAAGGAGCTTCCTGTTCGGGGGCTCGTTAAATCCCGTCCTGGGCATCCCGAGAGGCGAGCGTTAACTCTGGCCCAATTAGCATACACAGCGCAGGCTACATCGCGGAATACACCTGCTTCTTACCTCCTCTGCTCTCTTCTCCGTCTTCCTCGCGTCCATCGGCCGTTCTCCGTCCCGCTCGGACTCGCAGGTTGTGCCGTCGCGCCGCGGTCTCTGGCGCAGGTGCCCCACCTGTTTCGTCTTGGCGCGTATGCACCGCGATGGGCCAGCGATTTACGTCGTTCGACGAACAGAGAGGCCACCGTTCGCGGACGCGAACCGTCCCGCGGCTCCTACAACCTGTCATCATTATATGCAGATATCAAGAACTCGGGGAAAAAGTTTATGAAGTTGTCGGCACGACCTCGCAGCTGAAATTCTCTGATGGAGAAAGACGAAAGCGAACATACACGCAGAAGGTACCTATAGAAGGAGAGGCGAATCGAAGAACGCGTTCCTCGAACGTTGTCACGTGACTTCTTGGTTCTGTATGTAGAAGTTGCAGGTGAATATTACCAGCTGAAAAAGGAATTCCTCGGGTGGCTCGAATCGCAGGTGAATGCGAAGGTCAGCCGCGTATATAGGCCGAGTTAAATTGGAGCACTGGAGAAGCCAGATTGCAGGTTACCGTGGTTGCAGCAGGTGCTTCGACTGCGTTTCGCCGCGTGCCCCTGCTAACAGGATCCACAATTTTTACGTAATTGCCCGGAGAAAATCTTCGCGTCGGTGAAACAATCACGTGTCCGAGCTCTTTTTGTGAGAAATGAAAAAATGATTTCGCGTATTTCGGGACGATCGAAGAAAAGAAAGAAACGGATCAGTTTCATGGTAAAAGTATCGCGATGGGACAAGAACGTCGTCTATGATGGAAGGAAGGAAGAAGAGAAAGGGCTGAGATGCCCGAGCAGAGTAGAGTTGAACTCGCTTGACCTCGGTGTGTTCACCCACACCGACGGTGCTCCAGGCCTCGTGTCGACTTCTTCTTCTCTCGTCCCTCTTCCTTCTTTCTTTCTTTCTCAGCCTGTTGGGCCGTGTTGGCCAGAGTTCCTTCTTTGGCCCCCTCCTCGTTCCTATTTCTTTTTCTCGGCCGCGGTTTCAGACACGTTGCTTCGTTTGCTCGCTTTTCATCCGCCTCTAATTCTTCCTTTTCTTTTTCGCCTCTCCTTCCTATCCCTTTCGGTCACCGCGAGCACTACAGGTGTCTGCCGCGCCTACTAGCCGACGAAGAAAAGACGGAAAGAAGAGAAGAAGAGATAGGAACGGGTCGAGAGATCGGCGCTGGGGCCATACTGGGACGGTGAACGCGAGGGAGGTTGAAAAAACGGCGAAATAGAAGCAGAGAACCGGACTCTACCCACAAAGGGACCTAATAATGAATCATAATGAGCGCGCGACCACGGCCCCGTGGGTTTTGCACCGTCGCTACGGCGAGGGGCGTCACTTTCATATGCAAAACGCGTAGAGGTGAGGCGCGCGTCGCGCGTTAAGCTCATTACGTGATGAAGAAACTCGAGACGCGAATTTTAGTTTGCGGAGCTGCGTACTCACAACTAATGGAATTTGGCTTAAAATTTCAACTTTAAATGCGTTGGAATATCTTTCGAGAATACTAAACTAAATGTACATGGTGTCGCGTAATTGATAGCGTAACAAGGCATAAAGCGATCCTTCGTCAAAAGAATGAAGATTTTACTTACGCGCTTTTACTTTCAATGTTTGGCTGATCTAACTCCGTTTTTTACTTATTGAACATTCTAAGGAAGTTAAAAATATCGAGTTACATTCGAAACAAATGTGATAACTGACTTTCGAGAAAAAAGAAGTGTCACCGTAACACGCTCTGAAGTTTTCATAGGAATTGTCGTCGATGTGAAGAACAAAATTGTGCATTGAATATCGAAACAATTGTTAACATTCTTTTATTTCAACACTTATACGCATCGTATCTCATTATCAAACTTCGATATCAGAACGTAAAGTGATTGAATCTCCCTCGGAAGTCACGTTGCATCGCAAATTAACGTACAAGGTAGCATTCGATTTACGTATCCTCTTTCCGCTCGAATCTTCGACGACAAAAATCCGACAAGAATCCAACCATCACCGATAGCATCGTGAAATTGAGGGAGAAACGATTTCCTAGATCCTCGAACGCTGGAAGGACCGCCTCAGATAAGATCGACGAATTTATTTAATGTTTCCACGGTCGAGTTCTTCCTCTGAATCGGACGCACCGAGATACACGCGGCAGATTACATTCCTACCGATGTAATGAGCGGATTTAAAATCATCGTGTATCGTTTACGCGGCGTGTTTCGTGACAATCCGAGTTCGACCCAGCCGAAACTGCATGTCGATGATCGTTTCGGTTATTCCTTGGTAACGATAATGCCGACGATGCATGGTTTAATACATGCTGTGGGCGATTATCGATTGGCCACGCGTCTCGATACCGCCCTCGGACCGAACCGCCAGAAACAATTCGGCTGTGCGCCCATAAAAATTCAAAAAGGAAAATAAAACACTGGAAAATACATACGAGATCGTAAATCTACAGAATCTTATAAAATTATAGAACACGTTCCTTCCTTTCTCTTTTTTTTCCATTTCTTTTCTTCCTTTTTTTCTTTTTTTTTTTTTTATTATCACAAACTCTTTAACACCTTTATATCTGGTTTCGTCGTTTTCATTTTTCTTTTTTATCATTTTGTCACCATTGCATTGGTATTCTTTATATGCAATGTTATACACTGTCTTAGTATTTATATTCTAGTGGTAATTTTTTCCCGTATACAAAATCGGAGCGGATGAGAATGACAAAGATAAAGAAATGGAAGAAAGGGCGATAAATTGCAAGTAGAAGAAGAAGCAAATAATAAAGAAAGAAAAAGAACGTCGTTGCGCAAAACGCCCACGTCTCGGAGTTCCTACATTGGACCTGTCCGAAGGATAATCGGCCGGACTGTTTCACCTGTGCGTCGATCTAATTTGGAGCTATCCTTGAGCCCCTTTCATCCTCCCATCGCTCGTCCGGACAAAGTGACAGAATGGCGAGATACAAATTTTCTTGGTTGTAAAACTGGTACAGAAGGAGACAATACTGGAATCGGATTTATAATTGGAGCGATGCATCTCGTTCTGTAGAATCGTTATCTAAGTAGCTTCGAAGGTCGAAAACATCTGCTACCCCTATATTCGAGTTACACGATCATCAACGAGATTGTATAAGGACATTACGTACAGGTGATGGACGCACAAATGATATATTTCATTTACGGGAGCCTGTCTCTATTTGTCTGTATATCTACAAAAAAGTGTAGATCCGAACGAATGGGTTCAGTCATTATTTTAATGACTGAAATGATATAAATTACAACTTTCTTAAACGAATGAATCAGTCAATAGCATTAGCCAAAGCTTCGTCCATAGCAAATCATCTTTCTTTGGTAAGACATTAATCCTTTCGATATAAAAGAACAATAAGTTCTAAGATAATTTTTAGAAAGATTGCTAGATTATTATAATTTTTCTGGCATTACTGAAACTAATTAGGTTATATGATTCGGTCATAAATGAAACTACATTATATCCTATATTAAAAATTCTACTGATCATGTATTTTTCCAGATTTAAGTGGAATATAGTGTATATTATTACACGTAGACACTGTTAAAAGAAAAGGCCGTGTCGCAAGGTTTAAATTTGAGAACAGAAATCTTATCATCGCCATCGCAACGATGGAAATAAAATCGAACCAAAAGCCTGGCGAAAGAGAGCAGACCTTGTTAAACGATTATAGCGCAATCGAACGAAACAAGTTAGCGGTTAAAGATCAGGCTTTAAAACGGTAGCAGACAAGTCGGAATAACCTCGAAAATCGCATAGTCGTCCGCTTTCCCTGCGCGAAGCTGGTAATTGGGCCCGAGCCACGACGCGACGGTTCGTGGTGGCCGTGTGTTGGCTTGCACGCCGTGCCAAACTCTACCTTGGGGCCACACTTAGCACCTTATCCACTTAGCTGCTTCTCACGGGCTGTTCCTCCTCATCTCCTTGCGCTTCTCCACGGCGTGTCTCGTTTTATAAGGATTTTTGCTCCGGGCGACGTGACACTGTCATGCCTGGACGAGAAGAGTCTAGAGAGGAAGATAAAAGAGGAAAGGAATAGAGCTGTGACGAAAGTGAGAGAAAGAGAAGGGAGGAGAGCACGAGAGAGCCAGGAGGAAAGAGAAAAGGGTTCGACGAGAGATCCGTGATGGCCGGTGTGCTCTCTCGAGCGTCTCGAACGAGCAGCAAAACCAGGGAAAGAGGAGGCCGACAAAAATTTCTCGAATTAATTCTCTGCCCACTTTACTTCACTTACTTACCTTCAGCTCCGATGTCTTGACACCACCGCATCTCTTTTCTTTTTCTCTCTCCTGCTCGCCCTTTTGTTCGCCGCCTTTCCATATTTTCTGCGGTAGAAAATCCGAGGTAGAAACCTCCTTCGGGACACTGTCAGATGAACTGCCTCCGGGACAGCCCGTGCAATTTTATTTAATGTTTTAAGCATCGTGCACACCGAACGTTATTTAATTTAAACGAGCCACGAACCCTCGTCTTCTTACCATCCGCCAAAAACGTATGGGGCCGAAGAAAGGAACAACGAAATCGAGGCGCGAGCGTTGCTAACGAGTTGCAAAGTAGCCTCCACCGAGCCGGAGCCGACCTGTGCGAGCATACAGGAATCCATTACGCCGGTGGATCCCGCGGGAATAAATTTCCATAATATTTGGCAGGTTGACACGCCTCGCGAAGACTGACTGACCCCGCTTCGGGCAACGGGCGATCGTCCCACCTCTTTCACGAGGATCGAGGCGCACGGCTCACGATCACGACGCCTCGATGATCGTTATCGAGGAATCGCGGCCCCTCTTCCAAACGAATCTTTTCGTTACTCGTGTAACATAACCGCGTGAGTCGTAGTAGTTTCACATGCGAGATTCACCCGGTCCAGGGAATCTCGAGGCGCGGATAGAGAACGAGCGTATGATTACAGCCGGCCAGATATTCATAATCATGTTCCCAGGTAGTGAAGGCTGGAAGGGAAGATCGGCCAGGGGGTGAATTAATAAGCAGAAAAGAGAGCCGCGAGCGGCGTTTGACCGGTGTACCCCTAATTATCCGTGCAGCTCGGTCGCACGCGGGCTCTTAATGCGCGTTTCGTGGGCATACAAAGCGTGTAAGAGCGTGTTGGAGCTGGCGAGCGCGCGCGTGGGCCGGACGTGGCCGGCATACGACGACTCAAGGGCTCCGTCCCTTGTGTTCAGATGTTAATAATGTTAATGTGCCGGAGGTTAAGCTTATCTGTCATGCGGGACCTCAATAGAGAGACGAGCCGCGCGCGTTTTCTTCGAGAGCTGCTCGCTTGGTTCGTCCGCTCCGCGAACAACAGCCCGTGGTGGAAGGCCGATCCGAAACACCCGGTGGATGGTATTAATCTTGGTCGGCATTCGCGTGGACCACGAGCCCATTAAGTGGACACGAGTTTCGTGTTAGGGGTGTGTTTTTGTGTTGCTCGACCGGAAGATTAATAAGCGTGGTCTTTTTTCATCGGACGTTTGGATTCTGGCGCTCGGGGTGGCTCTCGTTGAGTAATCGATAAAATCCATGGGGATTTATTGGAAAATCGTTTGTGGGGTGAATCTCGTATGCATAGCAGCAGGTACAGATAACTGTTTCCCAAATAGACTTTAGTTTATTTATCGTTGCCTAGATCGATGATAGCGAAAGTTGGATATTTCATGAGATCTGCCAATGACACAAACATTTATACTAGTCGTCATCTTTTATTTTACTCGTTTTATGAATCACAAACATTTATACTAATCGTTATTTTCTATTTTACTCGTTTTATGATAATCTTTCGTACCACTTCCTTTCTCAATAAACGCATTTTATCGCCGATCTCTTTCTATGGTTTAATCACCGACGAAATCGTTTCTGGTATTAATTGCGATAAGATCGTACCGCTGTTCGAAATGCACAGCTGCGAGACCCGTTAACTGCTTAGCGAAACATCGATGTTTTCTTGGCGCGCCTGTGGCCGTCGTCGATCGTCGAGTTCCGGCGATTCGGCGATGGGCTCTTTGATCGTGCGTACTTCTCCGGACTGTTGGGCCCGGGGCGTCGTCGCAACCTCTGGGACCTCGTGGGCCCATCAACGACCAAGGCGAAAGGGTTGCGCGAACCGTTCGAATCGTTTCACGATGCACGATCACCCGGAATCTGCAACGATTGAAAAATCGTGTTTACGACCTTGCCTCGTGGCCGGGCGTGAATCGCGTCGCAGACAAATCGCCGACGACTCCTTTCAGCAGTTCGAGCACCGAGCACAAAGCTCGAAGATATATCAGTCTTTGCGTTCCAACGAGATCGCCTAATAGTGGTCATTATTTATATGCGGCCCGCGTTAATGTTATCCCGAATCGGCGTGACCGCGCTCGCGTGGACTCGCCGCGATCTCCACGCTGATGATTACGACTGACGCGTCCTCGACACTCGCGGATTAGTATCCAGTGTCGTCTCTCGTTATACCAGAAATATTTCGCGCAGAAAGCTGCGACTGGTCGTCTGCAATTAAGTTTCTTGAAATTAAAACGCAGATCTTTTAAACCGGAAGTACGATAAATAGATTTGAATTTTATAAACAGACAAGACTCTCAAAATTACAGTAATCTCTTTAGGACGAATTGTTGAGTTCTATGTATGTATAATTGAAAGAAATTATGAATTATTTATATTTATGATTCGAAATGCAGCAAGAAGAAAAGCGGTTCTCTCGACAGATGTAATTCTTTAAAAGAGATAAAAAATCGTGCGGTAGCTAACCAGTGCATTAGTCTCACATGTGTCTCGATACCATGTTACAGTTGCAGTGGTCGCGTATAATCGAGCGGTTGGCGCGAATCGAGTGCATAAATCGAACTAACGGTAGAGCGGCTGTTCTCAAAGCAGAAACGAGAAACACCTTTTACGTACCTCTATTCTTTTAAGCATTTCAAACTCACCGTGTCTCTAACTTAATAGCCCCATTTTCCAGAGTCTATATTTGGAATAAGTACATAAATATCCCACATGAAAATCCTTGCTACGACAAAAATATTTCCTCTTGTAGGATTTTATCCTGTATTTATGGTACGAAGTTTATCAACGAATCGAAGCATATATTCTTTTTCACTGTATAAATTTCTGCACTGTGCAAGATATCCACCTGCAGCCACCCTTCGTCTTCACAGACGAATCCTCCACGCTCGATTTGGTCCCCCATTCGAATTCTAATTAGACGCTTAGCGTCTCGCAGAGCTCTTCCCCGCGAAGCGGACCAGCTGTCCTTGGCGATAAATCAAACGTATTTCTCCCCCTCGAATCGACCACGAGTGGTTCGAGGCAAAGCAGGGACGCTGCACTTCCTTACCGACGGCAATCAGCACATGCTAATACGAATAATACTAAGCCGCACACTGGCAGGTAATTAGAATGGTGAGGGATGTCCACGAGCCATGTCTAGTCGTTAATCGCCGCTATGTAGCGGCTAGATCTCCTTCGTCCCTGGAACGTTGCATTCCTCGTATAATCCGATCCTTCGCAGCGTCGTGCCGCTGCGTGAACGTGATCCCAACCGGTGCATAAACGACGAGATGCAAGGCGTTTAAGAATCGCGTGTACAAAGGAATAAAAAAGGAGTGGTAGGAAGATGTTGAAGGCGGAGGAGGAACAACGCTAAAAACGCTGCTAAAAGGCTCGCCAGCTTGTACGAATTCATTCGGCAAATATATCTTTTGCAGAAGAACGCGTACGCGTACCTGTACGCCTTTTGGTCAGCCGGTGTGTCGAAAAGAGGGGATATTTTACACGTTTGGTAAAGGAAGATCATGCTAAACGCATTCCTTCGCTAGACATTCTTCCTCTCGCTTCGTTAGCGTTGCTTTACCTTTTTCAGGAAATATTTTAGACAAAATTCGTTAAATCTTTCATTCGCATTAAATTGACCATGTTAGATGTCGTCAGTAGGTTTACGACACGAAACGACAGAGAACTAACACTAACATTCTGTTTTCCTAATAGACATAGGGCAAGGTGGAGTTGCCTGAGTCAACTAAACTTTAACTTTCGAAGTTTGCACAGAAACTTATATGCCTATAATAAGACACTATTAACATATCAGCGATAAAATGAGAAGATATCTTGCAACTTCAGTAAGAAGAGATACTCGAATCTCAAATAACTCTATCTTATTCTAACATTCAACAATCTTCCTCCAATACAACCTTCGATCCAATATATCAAACGAATGAAACAAATACATTTTGTTGTTACGAATAAAAGTACGGAAGCGTTGAAACCGAAAACACGACGCATTCCTGAAAAACAAATGCAACACTGAGATTAACGTTTTATCAAAAAACATTATTTCCTCCTGGTTCATCCTTTCCTACCCCCAATGTAACTTGGGATATTTGTTTCGCGAAGGGACCTTAGGTGCGAACGTTCAGCGTCGTAGATCAAAGGCGACAGCTTAAAGGACATCCGCGACGATCGATTATCTTGGTGGGTCGCGCGCGACCATCTTCAAGCGGGAAGAGGAGAGAAAGAGGCGAAACACGGGGTTCCCGTGGCCGTCATCCGTGGAATGTATAATCAAGATTCCGCGCGGCAAAGCACACACTTGTTCCCCGGCTGCCTGTTTTGTCTCGTGCCCCGATGATTTTAAATTACGCCCGTATCGCCGGACGATCAGTGCCACGGCCACGGAGGTACCTGCTGGACCGAGCTAAGAAGCCGGGGCTACGGCTCTTTCCAGCCGGGATACCACGGCCCGCGATACCAGCGACGTGTTTAGACCCCACGGAGCCCCCCAGATGACGTATCTCGTTTGTCGCGCGCGGACTTTGATCGACCGTGCTGTCCGTCCACGAGAATCTTGAAACTCGCTGCTTCGGACACCGTGGATTTTCGAATACCTCGTTTGATCGATCGTCGAGGAACTAGCTGTTTCAAAGATGTTCGATTTTCTCCTTGTCTTCATAGGACAATCGCATATCTCGATTTTTTGGACACTTACGGTATTTGACAAGACATTTGCGATTTTAATTCTATGGGCGAAGCTTTACTTACGCTAGACACTCTATTGACATTGTATTTTAATTTTGAAAACTTAGGATCGGTGAAACATAAAATACATAAATTCTTATATTCTTCTATTCCTCTTTTTCTATTTTTGAAATTAATTTTGAGAGCTTGAGTTACCTTATAAACTCGCTGACATGTAGAGGTAGTTTGAGTTTAGCTATATTCCTTCCAAATTACCAAATTATAATCCACCTATGGGATCTTATGATTTTTTCTTTTATAATATACTTATGAAATCGTATTATTCTTTTTCAGAAATCTTCGTTATCATTTAATAATTTACTTCCTAAAAAGATCCATGGGCAGAAGGGTTGGTACGCTCCTGAAAAAGGATGCCTGGTACTCCCGGATCGCTGTGGTGGGGGGCGGGGGAGTCGCGAGTAAGAGAGGCGAGCGAGTTAGGTATGTTGTTTAAATAAGAGCAACGCGAATCGCCCAAGGGCGAAAGTTGTTGCAGCTTGGTCGGCTGGTGCACACCGCGTGGCACGTTCGTACGAGCCAGCAAATATAAATGCGGCTGCTATCGGGGACAAGTGCTGCGGAATTTTCGGCTTCGAAGGACGTTCCGTTGAAGGGAACATCGTGTACGAGATCTGCTCGAACGCATAGATAAACGTCGACCTCGTGTTACGAATACTTCAATGTCGACATCGCTCGAAAACAAATCATCCTGCAGAATGGACGTTCGATGCGTTTATTCATCGAGGTTTTATCAATTTCTTGCCACCGTGTGGTATCTCGATAGATAGATCGTTCGAATAGCCGACGTTGATTTCATGTGAAAATTAAATAAGAGAAGATATTAGCAAGTCATGATACTGGTACGTAACGAGTTTCGATATGTCAATAGCGGCTAATAAGTACGTAATTAGTGGTAGAAATTGGTTATGCCTCGTATGGAGGATTGGAAAACACGATCACCTTCGATCGACGCGATTACCATCGAGCAAAACCAGCTACGATTGTTAATCGTTTGATTACTCATGGTTTTCTCGTCTTAATCGTGTTTAATTAACTCGTGTTGTTCATGGATGTTGATGCCACCTGTTATCGAATCTTCGCTTCATGAGATACCACGTGTAGTATATATAAAGTTTGTTACCTCAAGACTGATAAATCAGCAACAGTGAACTGTCAGGACTATTATCTATTACGAATATAACTAGTAACCATTACAAGATTAAATCATCAGCATAATGCAGCACTCTGCTTATAAGTCGCAATACCAATCAAAATTAATATTCTGTAGTATAGGTGCTTCATCCTGCGTATAAAATGAAATCATCAGCGTAATCCCGCACTCTGCTTATAAATCCCAACACGAATCAAAAATAATATTCTGTAGTATCTGTGCTTCATCCTCAGACACTCATTGTCAGCATCTGAATTTTATACTTAAGCAAAACAGCTTGAACACACTCGCCTTGCAACATCGTCGAATTCAGCCGGCTGACCAGTCGGCTAATTAACGCTCGACGATATACAATCGTGGAGGGGCGGTAAAACACGCCAGGCCAGGACTTTCAGTAAGAAGTAAGATTTCATTATTCGTTATGCTCGGCGTAGCGCGAGTCGTGAGGCATTCGGGCCGTTTCCGTGCTTTGGCCGGGATGATAAAACATTATGACCGTTTTATAGTTGGCCATGACAGTACGGTAAATCATTGGTCGCGAGTACACGGGCAATGATCTTAACGACCGTGTCACACTCGCATCTTCGGTTCGTTCGTTACTTAAGAAAATCGGGCGGCTTATTACGGAATATTCGATGTCGATCGCGGATAGAAAAGATGCGGGTTCTCACGCTGCATCGTGGATATATGCGTACGTAGAGTGTGGGGACTGGTCAAGTAATTGCGGCAGGATCGGGGAGTGCATCAGCAACGAGGCAGCAACAAGGCAATTCTGGACATAACTATGTCCGAGAGCCGCGTAATAGAGTGGGTAGGCGCTCTCCGCTTTATCGGGCATACCGTGCGTGCCTGGATTATTATACGTCACGATGGGGACTCGAATTACCTCGTACGCATCGGATAATTAGCGTGCACGCTCGATCACCGACTGTCGTTCGAACGTACTAATGACTTTATCAATAAAACCGTGGACCCGCGTGTCGTCGCGTATCTTGGAAGCCACTCGTGTAATTACCCCGATGGAAATTCTTCGGGTGCCTCTAGACAGTGTAATATTGCTGCTTGAACTTTGCACTTGAACTTTAGAAAACAGGAAAAGAGTCAAGCAAGAAAGCACACGTGAAGTAAAGAATGTCAGAACCATACGATATAGTTCAATTGTCCGCGACTTTCAATTTCTACAAGTTTGTCACAAAAAAAAATTGTTTTCTTTTTAATATTCAAGAATCCCATCAAACATTTCATTTCCGATTTTTTAAAAACTAGAGAAGACGATTGAAAAAGGAAGCGAGCTAGGAGCAAGAGAAATATTGTCAAAATAACACGATATAATTTACTGGTCGGTCTCTCAGAACTTTCATAATTTCCTTACAAGAAAATTTTACTTTTTTTTTAGTATCGATGATTCATAAAAAAAGGTCTCGTAAAAGACAAGCGAAGCATGTCTACAACACTGCAAATTTCCCAGAGAGTCGTTTCGATTTATCGGTCCCTTGTCAAGCATCTTTATTGACCCACGAATCATTAAGCAGGGATTAGAGGATCGTCGCAGGACCTGCTCCTTTAAATGGACGTTCAGGTGTACATTATACTGGTTCGGCTCGCTATCAACAATATCACCTAACCGCATTCCCAATCGCTTTATCGCGCGATCCCAGCGGCCGATAAGGTGCCGCCGGGCAGTAGAACCATCGCGACGCTGTTAGTTAACCACGGGATAACTTACTTACTTCTACCTCCAATTACCTGTACGGGGAACGGCCCATTTTTGCATGACGTATCGATTCATTTCCCGCTCGAGCCTCCACACCGATACTCGCCAGAGGCTTTAGTATCTCCGGTTCTTACGAGTTTCCAACGAGCACGATTTCTCTCGGGTCACTATGGTCCCTGCCGCGGGAGGTAGTCGTTCAGATATTAAAATTAACCAGATAAAATCTGTAGATGGATAGAGTGGTTCAATTGGTCGGAGTGGTCTAATGGTTTTCTGAGCACCGGTTGCAGTTGCGACTCAATAAGGAACTTGCGAACGAGTCTCTGTTCTTGCTGGTGTCTCGTAGCCGGGAAACGAGGAAGGGCGTATTTGTCCGTAAATCTGGGAAAATTATGCGCGTTGTAATTAAAAGTTGAGTTTACGATCGAGGAAGAATTGTACGGTTTCTTCTTTGCTATTATTTGATACTGTAGAAGTGCAATCGAGTGCACTAAAATAAAATCGAGCAATAGTACGTTAGTACGTAAAATGTAAGCATTTATGTGAAGATTCTTGTTCACGTAATTCATGGATGAACTGAAAACCTAGTATCAGAACACCGAGATAATAATGAAAAGATATTTTGTATTTATTTTATTCAGCATTCTGATTTAACTGCATGTATCACATAAAATTAAAGATCAAATCTGTAAGACAATAGAAGAGAAGATAATTTAATTTAATGTACCTAGCATACCGATCTTATATCATAAATCAACCAAAACTTAAAATCTGGCCATTAAAATCAATCAAATGCACCGAATAATGGTAGTATCTTCCGCTCAGTTTATCCAGCATTCTCATCTAAATACATGGCCCGACGTAATTCTGATAACACCAATATCAAATTCTAATTTAATAATGCAAAAATCTATCTCCACTTGATTTACACGACTAACTGCGTAACTGGGAACCAATCTTGGGGGTATTTAACCAGAGAAACGAAGGAAGAGCAAAGTGAAGAAGTCGAAGACGCTTTGGTCGCCTCCACTTCTTATTCTTCTCTTGTTCAACGTTTCCTCCTCCCTTTCCCCTCAGTTGTGACTCCCTTCTCGCGGTTATGATCGGACCGCAGACCACGACCATTGTTCGAAAGGCAGCCGGGGTCGGTTCGTCTCGTTATATGAGTGCAATGCTGGCATAGTCGAGAGATAAACAGCGCTATGGGGGCTCCGCGACTATATGGGGAGAGGAGCGAAGATATCCATATAGCGGGCCGTGAGAGGTGCATCTAATGGGGCGACAATCGCATATCGTTAGGGATACAGTCCTTGGCAAAATCCTTGCCACGGCCACGTCGGAGGTCCGATAGGATACGCGGCGTGAACCGCTGATTTCCATCTGGTCAATCATCCCTTCTTTCTGCACGTTGCTCTTTCCCGAGCTGGAACTGTTTCGATTTTCGATAAACTATTTTTGTGGCTCTTACAATGTAATGCACTTGTGGGTACTTCTTTATGTTCGTTTTGTTTGGCTCAAAGATCAAGCTGCTTTTGCAATAGTATGATGTTCGACCCTTGGTCGAAGTCAACGGTTGATGGTAATAATCTGTAGCTTCGAAATTGCAGAATTGTAGAAATTTCTATTGTAGAAACATCATTTCGTAATACCTTTCAGAATGTGGTTATATTAGATTGTCCGAAAAGTTTCTGTCGTTTTATGAGGAAATAATAGACGCACAACGTTTTTTGTTTTATATTATTTTGTCGAATTACGATCCATTTTATTCTGTTGAGATAAATATCGCGACAATTCACAGACTTGGTTTCACGTTTGTATGAAACTGCACTGTTGTAAAAACACGTTTACGAAAGAAAGACACTTTTCGGACAACCTAGTACATTTAAGATTTTATTCACGATGTGAAAAAATTTCATTAAGAACAGAGTTCGAGGTTTTCGCTAATTATATATATATGCGCTGAACCTGAAACCTAATATTCAATTAATTCGCCTATCCTCGTGCCTCCATTATACCACGTACATTGTGTAAAAGTGGCGATTACATAATTATCTCGAGCGCGTTCTTACAGTCAAACTTGTTAGCGCGTGTACGCTACGTGGAAGAGTATTAGAAGGTCGTACGTTGTCCAGAATGGTGCCGATCGTGGTCCTTCGTTCCTCTCATTAAATCACATCTGCATCATCCACGGAGTTTACATAAGTCAGCCAAAGTGGCTCCGCTAACGATCCGGAAGAAGGACCGCATCAGCGAAATTGCAGTTAATGGCACGGTTCAACGCCCACCGCTGAGCTTTTTGCCCTGGCGAAGGTGAAAAAGACCGAAGAAATATGAGACTTTATTCCCCACCCTGGCAGTGTAACTTACGATTTAATGAACCTCTCACCGCGGAATAAAAGGCAACGTTACTTTAATAATAGGGGAAAATGCTAATGTTATTAAATCCACTTTCCGTGTATACGACGAATTTACAAGATAATTGATACGAGGATGGAACAGCAAGAAACGCTCTTCGAACGTAAGTTCTTCTCTTCTCGCGATTCGCAGAACGGGGGTGGCGGGGGTGTAAAGAGGAGAAGGTAGGAATCGTTTTATGAAAAAGAGAAAGAGGCAACGTGGGGAGAGGAAAGAAGAGGGGAAGGGGAAAAAAAGAAAGGAAACGAAACGAGTTACCGGGGGAACTTCGTCGAAATCACGGTGATCGTTAATCACGCTGCTTATCGATGCACACGTGTCGGCACAATAAGCGGCTATCGAGAACCTTTTCTCGATCTACCGATGCTTGCCAAGGTGGGAACAATGGTGTTGTCCAATTATTAAGAGAAACGGGGCCCCATCAACCGCAAAAACGCCGGCGGAGGTCGATCAAGTTTTGATAAACCGTGTAATTTCGCGGTATATCGCGCGAACAAAGACGTGCACTTATCGTTACCAACAAGGAAACTTGCACCTCCCGCGATTCCCTCTACCTGTTATCCACTAAATTTTTCTAACCACCTATCTCACAATACCGACCTAGTCGGCGCTTTCGTTTTACCGTAAAATCAACCCCCTAGCCAATTATCAAACAATACTACTATCTCCCAAATATCTAAACGAGAACACCAATAACAAACATAATTAATGGGAAAAATATCCAAAAATTTCATATCGTAAAATATCAAACGAATCTATCAATAAGCTCGAGAAATCTCAGCAGCCCCAAAGGGCATCCAAGAGCACCCAGAATACTTCAGCTATCCCAGAGCGCGAGTCACAGAACCAGAAGGAACACAAGCAGCTCGTATGGGCCCGTTTTGGCAGGGAATACGGTCCAAAAGCAGCTCTAATGACCGTCGTAATCGCGCATCCGTACAGGAAGCTCTCGCGGCTTGGCGCACACCTCTCGCCTCTCGACACTTTCTATTATCACATCGACAAATCCAGAGTAGAGCTCCGTTGGCAGGGGTTGCGGTAGCCGCGCGTGTAAACGTAACGCTAGATAAGTTACGAGCGGTGGTGCGCTGTGGTTCCGCGCGGCTCGCGCCGAGGATAGAGGCAAGCGTTCGCGCAACCGTCTTAAAGAGGCGGCACGGCCGCCATGTACGGAATATCTGTATGGCCGCCGGTTACGTTCTTCCTCGTTGGGAGAGTGGCCCCACGTGGGAAAAAATGTCACATTATTCTCCTATATGGTGATGCAGCACGCCGCTCACTTAGAAATTTATCCTCTTAGAGCGTGGCCCCGTGTGGGCTCGTCCAGTACCGCCTGCAAAAGAGGGGGACATCCGATGCTTATACGGTCTTGTGGGAGTTACGGGACCCATGGCTACCGACTGCTGCATGGACGGATCGTGGATATCGTCCAGAGATCGTTTCCCTCCACGGGACACGATATATTCGTTCGACTCGCGAGCAAACACGCTTCCTGACATCCGCAAGAGAAACGAGATTTCTTCTACGCAAATTCTGCTTCCAATGCCGCTCTGGACACGTTTCCTTGACATTTGTCGGGGGATTAAGCGTAGTAAAGTGGTTTCCTTTTTTTCGGCCGGCGAGGGATTTGCAAGAACTGCCAACGTAAATCGACCATTGTTCCTTTTTCGAAAGAGTAAATCCTTTGGCATTCGACCTTCTTCGAAGAGTTGAGAGCTTGAGAGTCTTTTGTCAGGCTGATGAAAAGTTGTAGCTTATTGGATTTTTATGCAATTATGTGAAACAATTTTCTACTTGGATCCAATTTTTTAAATTACACTCGTAAGAACATGAATCTGCATAAATATCCGCAGTCTATTTACGAGAAACGTCAGTGTAATGATATATTTTTCTTTATTAATTTTTATTACTTTCTTAATGTATTTGACATTTCTTCTGAATCGAATTTTGAATTTGATACGAGCGTGCAAAATAATGACGAATAGTTTCATAAGCAGGAACAATTTCTAGGAAGTGAAACGCGACGTGAAAGTCAACGCGAAAATAGTTTCGACTGTTCGTTGCTGCGATCGGGGAGTGACAGATCGGATCGAAGTCGTCCCATATCGTGTACGTCTTCCAAGATCGACACAGTCGAACGCACCCACGCGATGCGTATCGCGTTCGTGCATTCACCAACGTTCATTCTCTTCCGTGTATTCTTTTCCTATACTATGCTTCGACTATACATCTGCCATTGTATCGCGCAGAAAATTCACTTTGCATATGTTTCGATTCCACGATTTTTCTAACCGTTCTCCCTAACGTGTACCAATTACTTTATGACAAATGTCCTCGATATTCAGATTATACTTCTTACAACATTAATAGAAGCAGAAACAGACAACCTGTGCATCTTCGAGACTAATGATTCAATTACCGACGATTCCAACGAGTCCTTGAGTACCTTCACTCTTTAAGGCATCTCAAGGATCGCTACGCTAAAATGCAATTTACTCGCGGTCTATCGCTCGTTCTTCATCCACCGTAACAGGTCCTGTCTCGTTTGTAACAATAACAATCGCCAGTGGACAGACAGGCGATAAAAAGCGGGAATAATTTTCGCCAATACGATGACACCCGATCGACAAGTAATTAAAAGTCCGAGTCAGGGCGAACATGCCAATCCGATACAAATTCGATTGCGTCATTCCCTCGTTCGAGGGCGTCGTATCGGTCAGATCGATCGATCGATCTGACCCTCGTCCGCTCGATCCATCGTCCCTGCCGCCCTCGATTGCGTCACCTAAGCGAGGACGAAGAAATCATCGGCACCTTCTATCCGTGTGCTCTCGGACAGACAATCTGTTGGCACGATCGACGCGCTCGACAATTATCTCTCGTCCGTCCGTCTGTCGACAGAGGATCTCGACAGAGGGAACTGGCCAGCCTCGAAAGACTGTTCGGGATATTTATTCCCCGGGAGGATATCCTCGGATCGTATCTGTGAACCGAGGAGAAGTCTTGGCGCTGCTTGGCCAACTCCAAGATCGCATCGAACGGAGCGTTTCGTATCGCCGACAGGCGTTCGCGAAAAACGAACAGACTGGCCATTTGCTCGAATGCCTTTCGATACTTCGCAGTTGAGTGAAATTTAGTGGGCGTCGAGTGTTGCCAAATGATCCGTGAGATCTATTATTTTCCACAGTGACATTCGCGATAATCAGTATTTTACTTCTGTAAAGAATTATGTTACTTGTTGTCAGTTATACTGCTAGACGGACGTGAATTTTTTGACAAATCTTTTCCGAAAATATAGTGCGGTATAACGTAAAAAGATAATTTTAGAGCAGAGATATGTATATTCCTTAGTCTTAGTTCCTAAAAACGAACAAGCAGTTCGTCATATCTTTTACTTAATTACGTTTTCCTATCGTTAGAAAATTTCTCAAGTTTGAGAAACATGAAAAAGTTGTTACTGATATATGTGATCTATCGTTCTGATTGAATTCTTCAACCGATAAAAATTTTCTTAAAACAGTTTAATCCTTCTACTTGTTGAAATGAAAATGGAGTTGCGGAAGGGTACGATTTCGAAGAGTAGATTCGAAATGAGGGTAATTTTGAAATTCGTAACTTGATATCGCTATATGTAATTTAATCTATACAAGGTAATTAAAAAATTCGTGTCATATCTTGGAACGATCTAAAGAATTTCAACATCCTCGGCACTCGTACTTTCGATCGTCACGATATTAGCCCTTGGTTTTCTTCGATTACTAACAACCGGGGAGATACTGAAATATTAATCGCACGTTCGCGTCAACGAATCGAATGTATTAGCAGATTTGCATTATCGTGCCGATCGCTATAAATCTCGCTCGCTAATTGCGATTTCATTTCTCGAAGGCAACGATACACCGACGCTGGTGATTGCAATAATATCACTCAACAAACCGGAGGAGTTACGCTTGCGTATCCGCGAAATCGAAACGAGGACTTCACTGAATCACTATGTCGGCGTTGCCTACGAAACGATCAGATTTTTCAATAAAGAGAAGAGATATTGAAACAACGGTAACGTTGAGTTATTATGATCGATTCGTTGCTAAGGCGTAACGAGCTCCATGATAAATAGACGGAATATCGTAATAGACTCTGTACTTGTTGGAATTTTTAATCAGCTTGGAAAGGTAGAAAAGACTTCTTCATTTTCGATATAATACCGATCAATTTTATAGAATCGAATAATTATAGTTTGTTCAAACTTTTAAGTTATCACGTGTGAGTTTTTCAGAAACCAAATTATTCAATATTCTTTTTTCATAACTTCTTAATTCCGTTAGACGATATTAAGTGCGTTAATTAAATACACCATTAATATTAAATTTTTTGGAAACAAATATTTTCTTCTATAAGTTCATTTATTGCAAGTAGATGATATATAAATAATGGTAAATTCTAAAGTACATTTAAAAGACAGTGTCGATAATACCACCTTTCTTTTCAATTTATGGAGTTGATCGTTGTGGCTTCTGAGCTGCTCGTATCGAGTCTGTGTCAAAGAAAAATAAGGATTTTTAATAGAAAGGAAAATTTCTAATTTATCACGCGTGTATTATCAATGCCACTATGAATTCAAGTCAAGATCTTTCATATCAGTGGTCGAGGCGTCGATCTAAAGGCGGCGCAATTTTTCACCGATCAACGCGCAAGGTGCACTAAACCATCGAACAAACGTCAACGCTGAATTATTACGATAGATTCGATGGCGAGTGGCAACAAAGCGACGTAATAAATTGACAGGGGCACCGTGCCACTCTCGATCTGCCCCATGGTGGTCTACCGCTTCGATATATCGAACGATCTCGCGCATGTAGGCGCAGCGGTCGGCAGGCCAGCGCCGTTTTGCATAATACGAGCAGACGCCTGGCTCGTCGTCCCTTTACGCCGGCCGTGTTCACGGAACCGCCACCTTCACGACGTCTCACCACGCGAGTCGAATCGAAATATTCCGCGCGAACGTCGACGGAATCGCGGCAGATTCGCTCGTTACCGTGTAAATACAGGAATTACCTTGGAAGACGTGAGCTGCGTGCACCGCGTCTGGGTGCTCTCAGGAATAATATTTCTTTAAAGGAATGTGGGAAGATGTTGAAACTGCAATGCTTATCGTGAAAGCATCATTTTTCTCTTCTGTATAATTATTCCACGAAGAGATAGAGGTAGTAGAGGATCCATGATATTTTTATTTATTTATTTAGGTAGAATAATTTATACATTGGGAACGAGACAGGTGTGTAAAGATGTTGGAGATAAATTTTACATTTTCGGGAAAGATTGAGATATAAAAATACAGATTTTAAGCGAAGAATGCAATCCTAGTTTCTCCTTTATCTTTACGGATCATAGAATCACTTTACTCATATTGTACACTCCAAACTGTCACCAACAGCGGATCAAGCAGCCGATTTCCAAATACGAATCGCTCAAATACTACTCATAACTGAATTTGGCAAATTGCTTAGATCCATTCAAATAATTCTACCTTCCCTCATGCTTTTTACAAATTACAAGTTTCATCCACTTTTTATATTACACGATCCTTCTCTAGAAACTTCAAACGTCATTCAATCATCAGTTTACCAAAACTTGGAAGTGTGACTCGATCGTATAAATTTGACCCAGGAAACAGCAACGACATTAAAATCTATCAACTCTGTAACGAACAATGTACACGATAAAGTATACATGAACGAAGTAGGCCGAGCGATAGACGCAGTTGTACAACCATCGGCACCCACAGCAAGCCTATTACCACCCAGGGCGTCCTCACGTGTTAAGCCAGCGCGGATTCCTCGGTGCCACGTTGAAGTCTTATTTATTGTGGCGCGCGAACGGCCGGTATCGGAGCCAAGCAGCGTTTTTTTTCCTCCTTATTCTCGGCCGATTATCGCCGCGAGTTATTACGTCGGTTCTTTCAGCGGCGGTGAAAGGTCGCGCTCATGGCTCGATAAGGGTCACTCGCGATGCCGAGCGTACGGCGCGGCGCGCCAACCGAGATACGGCCGCAATATTTCAGATAACGCCGCGGCCTCTCTCGGATGCGCTGCTTCAAGATCACGGGCCACTCTCTAACACACACCGCCGGCTATGTAAAGTCACGGACTTGACACGGGCTTAACTCCCATCGACGAACGCGAGCCCAGAGACCGACGATGATTGCCCGGCCGTAGGTATACATGTATTGTATACGTTCTCTATTTATATTAAAGGCTCGATCTGGATGGAATGCGGCAGTGAGTGGACCTTTGTGCGCTTTCGATCACGGGGTTGCTCGCTATTTCGCGCTATGCAGATTTCTTGTGTTAGAAGAAAGTCCTGGATGAGGATTTTGGTTATGTAACTGTTTGCTGTTTGTGCAGTTGGAACGGTATGGAAGGAGCGTATAAATATCTGGTGATTATCTTCTATGCTTTATGTTATGATAGCAGTTAGAATGCAAATCTAACTGATTTACGAAAAATATTTGCACATATTTCAATGAGGCGATTTCACGGTATCAAAATTTTTATGGTTAGGTGAAAGAACTGCTTAACGATACAAAATTCAATATATTTGGAACGAATTAATTAGTGTGTAAATGTTACAATAAATACAATGGCGTATCAATATTTTTCGCAGCTACTGTATGACGGCAATGGAATCACTTTCCGTGTCATAGTCTTGAAAATTTCACGCGGTTTTTTATTACTATATAGTCCACATGTTTATATTTATTACGTCGTTCGAAAAGTTTCTTTCGTTTTATAAGCAAATAATGGATGCACAACATTTTTTGTTTTATGTTATTTTATCGAATTACGTATGATCCATTTTCTTCTATCAAGATAAAGATCACAACGTTTGTCAGATTAGGTTTCATGTTTGTATAAAGATGCATCGTTGTAAAAGACGTGTCTGTAAAAGGAAGACACTTTTCGGACAACCTAATATTTGTAACCAGCCATCTTTATCTACGTCGTAGGAAGAGTACGTCTGTTCTGCTTTTCTACCCCCATAGACAATTGTGTAACCACACACAGTGCTTGAGACAAGCCAAAGAAAGCTTGGAACATATATAAATTAGCGAAGAAGCTTTGTCATCGAGCTGCAGCTGACACGCAAAGTACTCCGTATTAAATCTGAAATTCTATTTATAGAGAGCAAAGAAATAAATCGTCTGTCCTATTTTTACTAAATTAAAATTTCATCGTTCATTTTGTAACACATTTCGCGGTCACGATCAAATTCGCGTTTTAATAAACGGGTTGGTCGTTAGAGCGATTGATAAGCTAGACCTAATGATAACCAATATTCAATAGCATCGAATCGCGTGTTCGTCGTTTACTGGCATCCACCGGCCGATTTCAACTTGTTCGAATAAAGATTTCCGTTGCCATTACCGTTAATATGATCTCGAGATTGCGGACGATTCTCGGACTGAACGATATTCCAAGCAAGGTGGAAGGGAAAAGGAAGAGAAGAAAGAGGGAAGAAAGGACGCCCTCGAGATGCGGATAGCTTTTGAATCGCGGCAGGAGGCTAGGTTTGCAGGACGTGTGCGTGATACTAGTTAGAGAAATCATAACGTACTTACCGAGCCAATACGAGCGTCATTAAAGTAAACCGAGCGAGGAATCGATTCCGGGGGCCTTTATCGACCGGCGATCGGCAGATGCCTTCGAAGACGCGGCGGAGGATACATCGTGTTAGTCTTCCACTGGTCAGGCCCCCGATTTTCTTTTCTCTCTTTTCGATCTCGTTGCAACTCTCGTCGATCGCATCCAAGATAGATAAATGCAGAAACGCCACGAAACATGATTATAATCGATTTCGATCCCAGTTCTGCGCTATCGAATTCTACCCGACTTCGTGATTGGAAAATTAGGTTTGTTTTCTATTTTATGTGTAGGACAGATTGGTTAATCGTAGTGGATGTGTTCTATCTACGACCATATTGATATATTTACGTGGAATTAAATTAGCTAAATTTTTAAACGGTTAAATTACCCCAATGATGAGGCGAATCATATTTGATGATACCTGGTGTAAGAGATCCTACTTATTATTCAAAGGGTGAATCCAAGACAAATTTGGTTGAAGTCAAACAAACGTCGAGCAGTGGATCGGACACGATTTCGTGCTTGTGTTTTATGTTACAAACTAGTGACTGCAGTTGAAATGTATTAGGTTGTCCGGAAAGTTTCTTTCGTTTCATAAGGTGATAAGAGATGGACGACAATTTCTGTTCTATATTATTTTATTGAATTAGGTGTGATCCATTTCGTTCTACTTCTATTATTATGTTCGTACATAATTCAATAAACTAATATAAAACAAAAAATATTGTGCGTCTATTATTTCTTTACAAAAGGAAAAAAACTTTTCGGACAACCTAATAAATGACGTCTGAACGAATTTAATGAAAGTTTGACTCGATGAATAATTATTTTTCTTCAAATAATAGTTTCCTAGTATTTGAACGAATCGTTTGATTACGCTAGTAGTAGCACTAGAAACTGAGTATGAGTACCAAAAAGGTTAGTCGAGATCCTTGTAATTCGACATATGTATATACAAATATTACTTGCAGCATTTTAATATTCTTTAACATTGTCTCCCTCTTCTGATTCATTGATGACACACGACATATAAGTTACAGGATCTCGCTATCCTAAAAGCTTGTCTCGATCAAAATATAGATTTATCAAAGACAGTATCTGTCATCTTGATCCAGTGAATTGATGATCGAAGCAATTCCAGAACCACGCGAAGAACGAGTCAATCGACTAGTAGTATATCTCCTAACCACGCACGGGACACGGTGGAAGACGAATAAAAATTGCTTTTGGTGTTCCTCTCTCCCCCTTTCGAATTTCTTTCTTTTTTTCTATGTTCCAATGAAAGTTTCGAAGGAAGGCGGCGGCACGATGACGGATAGCTGTCGCTTATAAGATCCCTTCTATAAGGCCCCCCATGGTCGTCGGGCCCATTACGATTCATTGCCGCGTGATAGATGTCCCTCGTTTTGCTCTCGATGGTTGATTGAGTCTAACCTGTGCCTCGCCCATGGGGAAAGATCGGTTTGATTTCGTGCGATCATATTTAACACGCCTATGGTGCCATTCACGTGTCTCGCGGTGTTCCCGCATAGCAAACTCGATGCAACTCGCAATTCGAAACGATTCGATACGATTTATGGCCCGTTTGTGGCAACTGTCACACTTGCGCAACTCCTCACTTGACATGAGTTTCTACGAAAGGTCACCGTGTTCCTTTTTTTAAAGAAATAAATCGCTTAATATCGATCGATGATTCGATATTTCGATGTGTTCGTGCTTGATACGTAAAGACTTTGCCATGGCTTCGAGATATCGAAGAAGTAAAATTTCTATCAATTTACTGTTTCTCAACTCGAAGATTGTTGTCCATAAATATATAGGAAACATTATGAAAAGAACATTTTAAAATTAGAACTTTTCCTCGAAAACTAGATTCGTTTTCTTTGCGAAGGCACCTCGAACCATAGAAAATAAAGATCAAAGTATTATAAGAAAAACTTCGAATATTTCAGAAATATTTTACGATAATATTAACCGTCGCATATCTGTAAAGAAACATTCTTCAAGTAATATTTCCTGCATCCTTCCTTCAGACAGACATAAATCAATCAACACCCCTTGAAAACCAAAAATTTATTCTCTGTAGGTAGGTACTAATACGAAAGATTCATCGAGTCCATAAAAGTCATCTATCCGAAATTTCTACCATAAATCCAACTTAAAAATCTTCTTTCCCTGCCAGTATTCGAACTTTAAACTCTATAAATAACGACCCTAGCAGCCATTAAAACATCGTTTCAAATTAATATTTGATTTGAACCAATCATCATCTCGTCAGTCCAAAAAATGTTCTACCTTCCTTGCGAGAAACAATGATCTAAAAATACTACAAGCCACTGAAACGCTTCAGAATCACCTGTGCCCAGCTTCGGACACCTAGCCGCGTCCAGAAGGTACATTTAGTCGGACACCTCTTGACTGACTGATGTTGGTCGCTTATCGAACCGACGTCTGAAACGGATTGAAATATGTCCATGTTCACATTGCTTGAGGTTATTGAACCCCGTTAGGCTCGCGGGCCGACCTCTCCTCTCGCCACTCAAATTCCTAATGTTCGGTTATGATAGCCAGGAGAAGTTACGGGGCCGGTCGCAGCGGGACGTCACGATGGGTGGAGAACAGTCGGCAGCAGCCATCATCGGGAATTAGTGCTGTTCCGAGAAGCTTGTCGAACTCGAACGACGTGTCAGTAACGTCCGTGGATTCCTGTCCCAACCCCCGTGACGATCGTGCACGTTTATATAGCAATTCCCCGCGGTCGATAACGTTCTCCACGGATCGCCTTTTATGGCCGGAGAACAATCGCTTCGTTAATGTCGCATCCGTTGCTCGAAAAAGCGGTTTCTTCTCGTCGGGTGTCTCTTCGAAACGCCTGATGGATTGGGGCGATGTTGCCGTTAATTGTATGGAAAAAGAGGCGTGAGCTTGTGCAATATTTCCTACTACTACATAATCTCCTTTCTCAAGTGCCTTTGATTTTCACAAAACTTTGTCGACTTTGTCTTTGAACTTATATCTAATAAGATTTGACAAGAGGTATCCACTTTCACTTTATATTAAAATGTTCATGTTTGGTTACAAGATGACATTGAAATTAAAATTTAAAAAAACAAAGCAGCTGTAGTTATCGTGATTTATAATTGAATAGTTCTCTAATTACAATTAAAATTAAAGTAACGCTATATAAAATATTCTTCGATACCACTGCATGTACTTACGCAAGATTGTGATACATTTCCTAAAAAGTTGAGGAAAGAATATTTAAAAATACGTACCTGCTGTTAAAAAAGCTACCGGAAAGACTAGAAGAAAGAAAAGGACGCAGTGAAGGCGCGAACCGGTCCGGGAGGAATGACAAGAACGCCCTTTCACGCCGGCACGAGAGATAGTTTATCGAAGGGCAGCTCGGTGGAGGGCGGCTGCTCGATATCTCATTCGAAACGCGATGGAACGGCGCGGGTTAATTTACGGATGGTCCCAGCGCGAGCTTTGGTCACCGAATGCAAATACAAGTGTGGCGAAACTGCAGGGGTCCTTACACTGCCGGGGACAAGTCCGCTGAAGATACAAATGGATCGTCCCCGAAAAACGCCGGGTCACTGGGCCCCGTTTCTTCTGTCGCGTACTCACTAAAAGCCCGACTTACCCGCGATAATACCTGCTGAAAAATCGTCTTATTATTCATCGTGCGTGCGTGCCCTAAGCCGCCGGGGTTAGACCACTTGGAAATCAATGGCCACTGGCTACAATGCACGATTACGTGCCGACGATTATCTTGCTCGCATTAAAGTCGAATATTTCTCTAGACACCCTTTACACACGTTGATGGAACAGTGGAATGATTATTCTTTCCTTTGGAGATTTCGTGCAACTTTTTTAATTTCATCGATAATTTTGGTAGACGATACTTTGGACATGTAGCGCGAAAGGATTTGAAAGGATAAGAATAGAATAGAAATACTTCTAGCACTCCTCTTTCTTAGAAAGATTGCTGGAATATCGTGATCTTTTTGACATCATTGAAATTTATTACAACGTTGAATTAAATTATAAATGGAATACGTATCTTATTTCAAGAATTATGTTGAACGTATTATATTAGGTCGTCCGAAAAGTTTCTTTCGTTTTATAAGGAAATAATGGATGCACAACATTTTCCGTTTTATGTTATTTTATCGAATTACGTATGATCCATTTTGTCCTATTAAGATAAAGATCATAACGTTTGATAGATTAGGTTTCATGTTTGTATAAAGATGCATCGTTGTAAAAGACGTGTCTGTAAAAGACACTTTCCGGACAACCTAATACAACGTTCATGCTATTATATATTCTTGCGTTTGTTGTTGGCAGAAAAATTCGTTCTGAAAGGGTTGATGGTAAGAATATCGTAGGTCTCTTTAATTTTTTTGAAGAAATAGATACGTGTGGAAATTCTTGAAATGACGTGATAGCAAATATGAAATGAAAATATTTCAGGCTATTATCTGAAAGATTAACGATCAGCTTAATTTGCCATACCTCTGGTAATTTAAGAGACATTACCCCCTGACTGCTTTAATACCATGAATGAATAAGAAACGCAACAAGATTCTCAGGAATATTAGCGAAGCTGGCAGAGAGAAGAGAAGACATAAGGAAGGGGAAAAGCGCGCTATCTACCCTGTCCACAAAGTGCTGAAACAAGTACATTCAGATACTGGTATTTCCATTAAAGCCACGGGTATCATGAACGGTTTTACGAATCGTCTAGCACATTATACGCTGCAACATACGATCTACCATCTCTTCCTCAGACATCCAGCGTACTGAATGTTCGTTCGCTAGGAAACCGAGGTTGTTTCCAAATACACCGACCTCAAAGTGCATCGAGAAGAATCATTAAAGAATAGTTTATAAGCATGTTCCAAATTTAACGACATAACCATGTGAAACTTTACCAATCGTAATTAAGTTTCGTATTTATACGTCGAGCACTTTGCGCGTAAGGTTCATTCTGGCTTCGCTAATATTGTCTTTAGAAGACAAACCAAACAACATTCGAAAGCCGCACACAGCTGTGTGTTTAAAACAATACTTAGAACATCCATGCACCTTTTAAGAATTTTTCCGCTTCCCGATCAGAAACGGGCTCGAAGGATACTGAAGAAATTAAAAAAGCAAATCGAACGAAACTCAAAATACCCACATAGCTTTTTAATTCTATCGAGGAACGCATAAAACCTCACAGAGGAATCCTTCCTTCTCCTGATGAAAACTACACTCGAAGAAGGAACCAAAGGATGCTCAAGACATAAAAAAAGCTGTTTCTTGAGAATCTTCTCTTCGTTTGATAAAGTATTGCTTCAAGAAAGGCATCAAAGGACAATCAAATAAAATTCAAAACGATTACACAGCTTCTTATCAAAGGCTACTGACGACATTACAAACAATAATCTTCTCGCCACCTAATCAAACGTAGTTTCAAAAGGATCAAAGGCTATTTAAAAAATCCAAACATTTTTCGTCGAGAAACAGCTGAACCAATGCGCAAAGTATTCTTCTATCTGCGAAGAATCCCTCAAAACGGTGGGAACAATCGCGTATTTTCCACGACGACACGCTATCGAAGAAGTCCAGTCAGAGTTAGCCCCGTGGTCGTCTCGGATTTTTTCCGCAGCTCCTTGTAGTCGGCGACGAAGATCCTGAGTCCTGTCGTGACCGGTGCCACGCGTGGTATCTGATGTCTACATGTGTACGACCGCTTGGCCGGTACTCACGCGATCCCAGTCCTCCTTTATACGTCCACAGCTTGGCAACCTTAACCACCTGTGCACCGAACCGTTCTCCACTGCTGCGTCCCCCTTTCGTTGTTTCATCGTTGATTCCCCTCGCCCCTGAGTTGTCGTCTCGTTCTCCGTTGCAACAGACCTGAACTGTTCACTGTGTCGTTTCCAAAGCGGGCAAGATCTATCGTGTGTTCACTGGTCTCAAAGGGATCACGAGGAATCGCATGTCCTAAACCATTTATCAGCGTGTCGAACCAAGAGTTTCGCCCTTCGCGACGATTCCTCTATCTCTTTCTCTTCGCTTCCTCGAGATAAGGTCTCGCGACTACGACATAATGAAGAGGTGATCATTTCTTAAAAACGATGCCGACGTTTCAGTTTCGAAATATCGATTAGTAGCTCTTTCACCATCGGTTACAAAGTTATCCCCGAGATTGCTCGTTTTAGAATTAGTATCCTCTGAAGAAGAGTAAAACCAACACAGCAAGATCAGAGAAATCGATCCTTTCCCCGTGATTGTGTTCCATTATGGCGAATCGAGACAAGACAAGCTCCTGTTAGATTTTTCATAGAAAATCTCGCGATTGATATTTTACGAGCACCGTGATACACGCAATCTCCGACGATAAAACGAATCGTGACACGGTTACTACGTCGATGGACTTTTTTCGTCGCGTGACGATAACGCGATGGCATGCGTGCAGCTTGCGCAACGTTCTAGGCTTCTGCCGCGCGTTTCTTACGCGGCGTTCTGAACGCAGCTGAGAGATATATTTTTCCGACTTTCTGGATCGCGCCGCTCCTAGAATCGATTCCTCGTGAAACGATTTCTTCGCTTGGTTATCCGTTCGGTCTCCCTTTCTTTCTCCGTGATTTTCTTGCGGCCTTAAATTCACAGCTTCCTTCGCTGATGCTTTCGAGTCGTCCAGAAGTCGACGTAAAAGGTACAATGGTATTCCCACCTTTCACCGTAAAGCAGGGACGCTCGAGCTTGGCCAGATAGCTGGTGCAAACCATTTACACCACTTAGCCACGGTGTTGCTTTAAAACCGGCGCGGCCAAAAAGGTCAATCGTTGCTTCGCTACCAGCCGACAATAGTCGCGTGATTTTGGCCTTTGATCGCACACCTGCTCGCTCCGAGCGCGGCCCTTTATCTCGCGGAATTGCCTCTATTTCTAGAGCGTAACGAGCCACGATTAATGCGACAACTCCAGCTGCCTGAAAGCTTTTGCAAGTAGGTGTTTGCAGAAACGTGGTTCGGCTCTTGTTGCTTGTTCGGGATTGGACATCCTTGGGTTGGTTAGGTGCCCTTTCACCCTTTCTCTTATATAATTGAATACTATTATAGTAACCTTCTATTGAAACTACTTGCTCAATAGCAAGTAGGAAAAAACGAGAGGAAGAAGTAGAAACGAAGATTTAGGGGGATATGAAAGGAACAGAATGAAGTAAATGAGAAAGCAAAGAAAGAAAGAATAGCTGAGGATCAGAATCGAGCAGAGACGACCTTATGTCTGAGTGGTATATGTGCTTTTTAGAAAGCAAACTGATCGACTCCACTTTTCAATAATTTAGCAATTTCATTACCCAAGTACGCGATTGTATACGAAGAAGATGACACAAAAGATAATCATAAAATCTGTTTGATCAAGTTAATCAAGATCTTTAACAATATCGTCTTCTCCAAGCATTTTGCATATTTATTTATAACATAATTAGGACATTTCATATAACTAATTAAACCATCTACGTCTAATAACTGTTACAAATATTTATGATCCTTGCAGTGGTAACCACTGATCTATCAGATATACAATGTATATACAAAAACAGTCATACTGCAAAGATTATCAACGAAGCCAAGCTGTTGTAAAATATACTAATACGGGGTCAAAGGACTACGACTGCTGCTAAAAGACGAGCCAGCCTTGGGCAACGTACGAAAGAAAACGATGATAGAAGAAAGATCATCCCACGGATTCGTGAGATCGTCCGAAAGCTGAGGAATCGTTAAGGTACTGCAGCTAGAGACTGGGACCACACCCGTGGAGATCGCGGCGGCAGAATGTCAGGTAACTCGCAATTTCACGTATCAGCGATTGGGACCTTTCCGACCTTTCCACGAGAGAACCGTCACGCATCGCGCCAATCATCGGCCCGTAAAACAACACCGAACGCGGCTTGGACATCCCGAATCGCACTCGCGACTCTGACTCTGGGAAATGCAACGATTATTCGATGCAAATGAGCGGCCAGTGCTCAGGATTACGTCAGAGTGCGGTGCACGGCGTAAAACAAATGCAATGGCGTCAAGACTGGAAGAAGAATCCTTTTGGAGGAATCCCTTTAAGGAATCGTATGAAATCGTTCCACGCGCTTAAATCAGCTGAAGAAATCGAACAGTTGAGACCGGGACGATTAAATTGCAACTTTCTTGTACCATCGAGCGTTGATCTACTTGCGTCACGTGTCATCTTCGTTGAATATTCACGGCGATCGTCTAGCCAACCTGAACAACTCATTGGCACAGACGTAAACGTGTCACGGGATTTTTATCTGCCGCATCCCTGATCACGTTGCGGTACTACGATGCTCTCGTTAACGGACTTGTACACATCATACTCCGTCGAGTCTCTGTATGGTGAATGCTTGGAGAAAACGCGTCAATGTAGTGGGTTTGAAACAGAAGAAAAGTACGCACCGCGGTGCAGTCTGATTATTAGATTGAAGTTAATTCGACTTGGAAACTTTCTAAACAAAGTCTAGAATTTTTTCATTACCCTCCGTGATGCTTTTACTCGGCTTTCGGATCTAATAAAACCACCGGATTATTAAAATTTAAAAAGCGGCATGTGCTACTTTGTAGTATAGATTAATGTCAGTGCTTAGACAGTTTCACTGCTAGGCGAACTTTTTTGTTTCGACGATCTGTATATACTCAATAGCGAACACTGAACAAATTTTTGTGTCCTCAGGTATTTTAGCCGCTCCATTTACTTTACTTACAAAGAACCTAGTACCTAATGTCCACACACAACGCAGCTTTTTAGTTTTTTGTCTTAATACCTAATCTTCCATTGCTCTAAATTATAAAATTCTCGAGTCGAATTCTTCTAGATTTTAACATCCTCGACCTAAATTCTATCTTCAAAAATATGTGTCGCAAGAACAATCAGTGCAGCAGAATATTCGTTGTCCAAATGCGAATGGTTACGTATAGAATATTCTCCATCTCGAGAATCGAAGCTATACGTTTCCCATCGACCAGACGTTTCCTCCATGTTCTCCACCCACATGATCTGACGCGTTACGTAATCTTGCTGGTTCGAAGGGAGTAGACTGAAAGGGGCGAGCTTCGAAGGGAGGCGAGCAAAAAGCTTGTCGATACTCGCGGAGAGTTCGCTGGCCGATTAGGACGCAAATCATTCAGGTGCCCCGCTGGTTAGGTAAGCCAAGACTTCGTCTCTGAGATGTGGGATGGGCCGCAGTCACGTGTAGCGACGTAGCTTCGCGTTAGGCTAGCGGAGACCACGAGGAGGCAGAACGGTGCTGACGTGGGGACAATCCAGCGGAGAGAACCAGCTCACCGGCTACGAGATCGCCGCGATTCAGCCAGCGAGAGGAACAGAGACCTACGACGAAAAATCACGCCGGTGCTACGCGGCCAGACGTCAGACGTCGCAACGCATTTGCGTTAGAATACGGTCTAGGGAACTCCGTCTTCGTCGACTGGTTATAGGGGATCGAAGCTGTGGATTTGCTAGAAAATGGTTTTTTGAAAAACGCGACTTCATCGTCTAGGATTCTTTGAATATCCTTAGACATCAAAGAGAGAAACTACGTTTCATTGTTTTACCGGGAACAAGAAAATTGAAATCTACGTGAATTATTATTAGAATTTACCTTTAGTTTGATATCTACAGACTTGCAACACTCTAAACCGGGAAATAATTCTGAACCCTGCTACGGTTCTCGAATTTTTGTGTACTAATCTAACTTTTGTCTTAACGAGCGCAGAGATCTTCAATATTTTTAAAAAGATTTCGCTACAAAATTACAACGAGAAACGATGCATATCAACGATGACATTGAGAAGCACGATTGTAACGACAAGGACGCAGCAGGATAAGATATTTAATTTTAGTTCCTGGTCAAGTTCGCCACTCGCTTGATCCGATTAAAACAAAATGAATACCTTAGAAAGGAAGTCTTCCCATCGTAACTCTTCCTAGTTAGCTTTATAGCTGGTACCTAGTGAAAGGTCCAAAATCGACACTTGCCGCAACACTGCGAACAACCTCGAGTACCAAGATCGATAAATTCTCTCGCGTCGAATCCCTGGCCTTCCATCGTCGACACTATGCGGCTCGCGGTCGTTTGTAAAAAAATGCAAACTCTTCGGAAAGCTAGATAGAGACGGGTAGACGACGAAGCAGGACACGAACAGAGGCGAGAAGAGCGAGAGGAGTAGGAGCCAGGGGCCTCTTTCCGGCCCATGAATCACGCCCACGCGACGCGCGCCCGCTCGATAATTAATGCTCATTTAATTCGGCGTTCATCATCCGCCTTGGAAATATTTACAAAAGTCCGGACAACGCGCGGCCGGTCCGTGCAGAAACGAAACCGGAGGACCTTACAACCGAAGGGAATACCTGTCCGTGATCAAGGAAGAGGAATGGCCGCCATGCGATTCGCCATTCATCCTGATTGTCACCGAACCTGGCGCGCTGCCTTTTAATGCTTCCCCCCTTTGCCTCTTGGCCTCGAATCAACGATGGCAACGATGATCTATGCGCCTTCGTAATGGCCGCTCATCGACAACGATCGCGGTAATACCTGGTAGCAAGCACCGGGACCGGTTCAACCGGGGTGGAGAAATCGGCTGCATTCCGCTTATCATCAAGATCTAAAGGATCCGACTCGTGTTTGTTGGAATTCCTTGGCGTTTCTGAAGGGATTCTAGGTCATCATGGGTGGCTTCGAACTTGAGAAAAATTGGTATTCTGCGGGTGTTTGTTGAGACGGTATTTTAAAACATTAGATGGAATTCTTACGAGAAGAGTGATGATTTTTCGGACGAGGAACATTTTTCTGAAATATTTTAGCTGAATTTTGAAAACGTTATTTGAATATTTTTCTTCTAACTACGTATGATGAAGCTTTAGATGAAATTAGAATTTGTCTAAAACTGGAAACAGTGTTTAAAGATTCTGTCAGTATCAATCTCGTTTGTCGTATTATATTTCACTTTTCAGACCTCATCTATGCTTCTAACGAATCCATACGTTCTTCCTACGTACAACTGTAAAGAACAGTGCTATTAACGTCATAAAATAACGAACACGAGACAAGATCACGTTCAACGAGACTTAAAGCCGCGTCATGTACTGAACGACGTGATGCAAGAAAACACCCCCATTACATCGATCAGAAGAACAAAATTCCGATTAGACCCCTACAACGAATCCTACATCCTTAGAATCGTTTTACTGCCAGGAATCACGTGGACGCGATACGAGTACGGTTCGCATGTAGGTCGATAATAAATTCCAGAAAACACTGGGTGCATTCCCGCACGCGTGATCGAGAAGGCGGGCGGGTGGCCGCGTCGCGGCGGCCGTGAAAATTCCACAGTATGATAACGAACGACGCCTTTTCCTGGTAGAACCAGCAGAAACATCGTCCTATTCTGCGTTCCAGAGCACGCTGGACGATGAACCTGCCGTGCGGAGATGACAAGTGGAGCACGCATTTACGATTCCGAGTGCGTCGCGTTCCAGAGTAGAATGCGTCTTTCAAGTTCCTTAGAGCTGTCTCTCGAAGTTGGCCGAGCTTGTATCAGAAGGGAAAAGATAGAACTGGTTCCCCTCCCCCTCCCCCTCCTTTGGATGAGGACGCCAATGAACGCTTTACCGCCGTCCGATAACAATGGCTCACTGTGCGTGAAACAGCCCGGTCAAACTGAAACCACTTCTGTTCTCGATGCATGCGCGATCATATTCACTACACTCTTCCTCGAACTCTCGAAGATTCGATCGTTATTGGTTCAAACGTATTCGTGAATGTATTTAGACAGGAGAGGGAAAAGAAGAAGGATAGACTATTAATCATTAGCGATGGTGACCTCCTGGCAGGAACGGTTTATCGGCCAAGGGGAGCATCGTTTTCCATGGGAATGGCGTGGCTTCTCTCGAATTTAAATTTATGATAAATCCGGGTAAATTCCTACGATGGACGCGTACGCGTGACAGCAGGGAATTAGCATAAGCGACGTTGAACGAGGCGACTGTAAACGCGTTTTATTCAACTCAAACCCGAGGAAAGATTCTGTTCGGCAACGGAACGGAAGCGGGTCTCGGTCCGGCGAGAAAAAGAGAGACGGAGAGACAACAGTCTTGGAGAAGTCGATCTCGTGCAAGCGCGAACCACGATTGGAGAGAGAGAATGCATTTATGCAGGCTGTTCGGTATGCGCTGCGTTCCGAACAGATTCCAGATAGGGTCCTTTGTCAACGTTCGGCGCTCGTTATCGGCGCCGATGAATTTCGATCTTTCCACCGGGTAAATGTCTTTCACGCAACGCGTATGATCCCGAGAAGCGAGAGGAATCGAACGCGGTCATTGAGCCCCCTCCGGCTTGGCCACGAATTAACATACTTTCCGATGCGTCATGCATCGGAAATAAATATGGAAATCGCGATAAAGGACGAAGATAGGATGGGAGGCGTCCACCAAATTGTCTAAATAGGATAATCCGTATCAGGATAGAGGTTCGTGATTCTAATTTTAATCAAATTCAATGGAATTTGGAATACTGAGAATTGAAGTGATAGTAGGGAGGTTTGTCTGTAATAGCATCTATGTGATTGCTGTGCGAGTATTACACGAGAGTGAATGTTGACTTCGTACAGATAAATCAGAGATCGTTCTAATATTTTCGAATTTTTGTCATTTATTGTACCTTGCCTACTTCGAAATTTAACACACTTCTTTTCCAAGTTCGGGACCGAAGAATTTTTTTGAAACATTTTCATGTGCAATCGAGTTATCAGAAAACGAGCTCTTTTTCGAACAAGAAAATAAAAAAACTCACAAATAATACAAAATATGTCAACTTCAACGTTTATTAGACTCAAAAAGGATTCATACAAAAATTCGATTAAATACAAAAATGAAACAACAATTGAATACACTTCATTCAAAGATGTTTCGTCGAGAAAAATTCTACAGAAACGCGGCTATCTAAAAGTATATCAAGGATAACAAAACATGTGTTCCGGGGAAGTGACGTGCAGGTTCACGCGCGTCGATCTTAGAAAGTGAGGGGCGATCGTGTGCCTATGAACCGTGATGGTTTTAGCGAGAGCGGCGCCGCGCTGAAATCAATGGATTGGGACCACCAGCCGTGAGAGAAGCGCGAGTTTTGCCGAGAGTCGACCTCGCGACCTCCTCGCCTTGACGTCCTGTCTTTCGATTACGTTTGCTTCGACCCTCGTTGCTCTACACATCTGGTCCCATGGACCACGTAACCAAGTCCGACCACGATTTTAAGCGTCTTTAAACGCTGTACGCAGATCATCGGCGAATCCTCCTTCATTTGTCAATGGCTCTCGTGATTAATTGCTAGCCTGCTTCGAAATTCAATTCTCCTTCTTCTACAATGCTTCAATGATGTGCTTTGGCGTCTTTGTGCGATCGTGGGCAAGTGAAAAATTTGTATTGAACGATTCTTTGAGTGTACGATAGTGGTATTTTGAAGAATTAGTATCCGATAAATGAGAAACTTGTATTTAAATTAGGAATTAGCTGCCTAAAAAATCGAACGAAATATCTTACTCGCACACGGTATAAATATAGTATTTTATTTTCAAAGTGTATAAATATTAATAATCACGTTGATTAAAAAGTAGCAGTCGTTATGTATAATCACATATTATACAGTATAATAATAATATTTTTAAATCGCTACTTTATAGAACCTTAGAGCATAAAGTTTATACCGGCGCCGGAATTCATTAGTAATTCCAAGTACACTTGCTCGATCGATGAAGTTTCCTGTCAAAGAACCTAACAGTCTATTAACCTCTCTGGAGGGTGGGAACGTGTCACGGAGGAACGGAAGTCGCGGGTGCAGCCGTTTCCGTACCGACAGATGCAATCTCGCACTTGGTCCTTGACTAGATCTCTCTGCCTACTGCATCGTCTGCCCCTTTTTAAAAGGGTACCACTGTCAACAGTAAGAAATTTCTGTTGATCGAACACACGGAAACGACGAAGGAAAAAACGCGATGGATGATGTCGCGCGACGGCACGGCACTGGGAAGATTAAAAGAATAAAAAAGTCAAAGAAAAACATACATAATAACCTCACCGGTGAATGGAAGCAGTAAAACGATTGGGATTGGACAATATTTGACCGAGTCTATGAATGGGATTTAGAAGTGCCCTGCTCCCGACTCGTAAAACAATATTTAAACAAACACCGCGGGAAAATTCAGCCGGTTGATCTTTCCTCGATGACGTCTGGTTACACTTTTTCGTCTACCTTTTTTCATTCACCCTTTGTGGGAAATCCTCCAGTCCATTACTTTGATTTATCTTTCCTGTGGTTTTTATAGACCCACCTATCTTCTTCAATCGCAATTTTTAACAAATTATAAGGTTCCTTTTTCATCTTCTACTGTTTTACATCCCGGTTAATTTTCTTTTCTATTATAGAGATGATGCACAATAAATTATACCTCTATAAATATATATAAAAAAAGGAAGCAAATCGTAATCATGCAAGCGTAATCTTGTTTTCATTTCGTCGGTTTTCATCGTTTTTATTCAGCTATTCGGCTTCTTCAATCACAATTCAACTATTTTTTATTCCCCATTATTCATCATTAAACTGTTAATAAGTCGCACCTCCTATCGCTCTTTCCTATAATTTCTGTGCATTTTGTCGACCCACAATTCCTATCAAATTTTTAGCTGTTATTTTCATTATACTCTTCTATATTCTCTATTCTTATTACAGAAAAAACTTCAGTAATATTTGGGACAATCTATACCTCTTCCTCCGAAATTCGAACAGAATCGGAGACGCGATTTGACCGCGTTCGGCAAACCAGGATCTCGTTCTCGCCTGTTAACGAGAGAGAAACGATAGCCGTGGCGAATTCACGACTTATCGATACTCTCCCATATGCTTATAACGGGCCACCTTGGCGCACACAGGCGCCGCTGGCCGCGTCGTCCGTGCGCCGAAGAGTGTTTGCGGAAGGGGGTCGGTTTTTTGTGGGGTGTCGTTTCCAAGTGGCCGACATAGACTGTGCACTGGGTGCAGCCAGCGAGAGCGGTTCCCACAGTTTCGTTCGTGTGAAAACGGCCGGGAAAGTGGACGCGACAAGTGCAGCAGCCGTCTCTACAGGATCTATCGGAAGTGCATCGTCCACGAAAAAGCCAGGATCCTTCAAGTATCGGAGGGGAGCAGGGATGGCGAAAGTCTTTAATACGCGCGGCGCGACGTGGTACGTAAGCTGGTTTAGCGCGATTACGCAAGCTGCTTAGTTTCCATCTCGCTGTGTTGTACGCTGTTTTATCTGAATCGTTTCGATGCACTTCACCAAGCGGTTCGTCGTGAATATAGCGCGGCTAGACCGGGACCGGCTATCATACTTAGCCCTGTCCACGCAGTAAATTCCGTAATAGAGGTCTGAACGTGCACCGTCTCGCCGCTCTCCATACGGTTTCTCTCTCTCACACACGCGGATACCAAGAGAAAATTATGGACATTCGGTTTTACACTTGGACAGCGTCTCGGATTATTAGGCATTACATTATCGATATCGGTTATATTGGGCAGGTATTTACTAGACGTTACGGGATCGTCGTTTCATGAATAATTCATTCGCGATTAATTGTAATTTAAAGAGGAATACACGGACCGCGTGAAATCGTCGTTGTTTCTAACTGTTTCGTTTATTATCGTTACGCGCTGCGTTCGATGTACTTGAGATCACAAATGATTACCTTATCCTCGGTATCGATATCTAACAAACTCGTCCGATATTTGTTGTTGGAAATGTTCCGTAGAAATGAAAGTATTACATCGATCCTACTGATAATAATCCTATGCAAAATCGAGTTCCGATACGTTTATAGATCTACGAGATATCGAGATACCAAATGTTTCTATTCTTTGCAAAAAATATCATTACGTTTAAGCATCAAAATGTATATTTGTCATTGCATCTCGCCCTTTATTGATCAATTCTGATAATAATTCTATGCGCGATCGACTCCCTGATAAGTTTATAAATCTGCAAAGTGTCGAGATACAAAGATGTCCGAGTATTTTCAAAGGACATCATTACACAAAGACATTAAGAAGTATGTATATTTGATATTACCTCCTGTCCTCTATCAGAAACTTATAAATTCTACCTAACATCTAATGACACTTGCACGCAGAGTGCACGAACGATTCTACCTGTTTTGCAACCCCTTGTCGAAAGGCCTTTCTCGTTCTTCCTTCGGTGAATTCTGGGCGCGAAAGATCGGCGTGGCTGAAACGCAAAGCCGAACATAAAACCGCAGATAAGAGCCACCGTGTGTAACGCGTGAAAGAGACTAAACAGCGAGAGATGGTGAATCGAAGGGAGAAGAAAAAGCGAGCGTGGATAGAGGGAAAGAAAGAGAGAAGGCCGCGGCAGGACTGAATTACGAGCGGCCGACGGGCATTAACATTTTTGCTGGACGCGCAACAAATTAAAGCAATCTGGTTCGCTCGTGTCCCTCGTCTCTTGTGCCCTCGGCTGCCTGACTGTCGTTTGTTCTTTCTCTTTGCTCGTTCCTCTCTTTTTTCCTTTTTATTTCGTTCCTTTTTTTTCGTTGTGCATCGTTCTTCTTTTGCATACGATTCATGCCCGCTGGTCCACCCTCGTCGTGCTCTTGATACACAACGAATAGAAGCCGTGTTACGAGCTTTCGCTTGCCTGCGAACTTCTTTGATTGCGAAACATCCATGTCTCCACATTTATTCTGTACCTGGTACTTTTTTGAACGTGCTTCGCGGACAAGACATTTTTAAAAAGCGCGGTTAAATCTAGGAAGAAATGTAAAATTTTGTTATAAATAGTGAGATGGTTTCAAGATTGGTAAATTCTGACGAGAAAAGATTGTAGATGATGGTAAGGAGAAAAATGGAATACAACAAATATCGAACAAATATGTTTAAAGTTTGTAAAATGATTTCAAATGGAATCCAACTATAGAAAATAGATTGCTGTAGGCATTTGATAATTCAATATAAATTAGTTCAAGGTGCTCTAGATAAAAGAAACATTTTAAGAACGTCGTAAAAATCGAAGGTTACTTCTTAAGAAATTACAATATTTGTTCTAATGTTCGAAGGAAAGGAATAAAATATGCCGTTAACAAGTCACAAGGAAAGAAGAACAAGTTTCTGAAACATCGATAGCTCAGATCAAAATCAATTTCTAAAAAATTGTGGATGAAGAATATTCCGACGACAGTAACGTTTAGCGTGCTAAAACGCGAATTATGTGGATAAATTATATATCGACAAGGATGAATAGCCAGTTTACTAAAGTGCATTTACATACCCGAGGTACATACGGGACGGCCACCGTAACAGAAGCAAGGGATCTCCTGTGGTGGAAAAAAGCGAAGGCGAAGCAAAGTAGAGCGAACCGAGGTAAAGCGAACGAGAAACCCATGGGGATAGGGATGTGGTATATCGGTCTGTCGCCTCTGTAAATCCTTGGTGCCCGGTAACGCCGCCACCGTCGTGCTGCAGCCTTATCATCGTCAGGGCCGCAGGACTAGCGAGAGATTCCTGGAAAGCACCTACGGTCCTGCACGCAGTTCTGCTTAATATTAACATAACATTTCTGATGCATCTTCGTTTACGGTGCGCGCATGTGCTTACACGCTGAAAGGAAATCAACCTTTTCGTTGTCGATTTTATTCAACACGTTCTTGGTACGTGAACGTCGAACAGAAAAAAGAGTAAAAGAGACAATTTTAATAAAAGATGCGTAGATATTTCTAGATTTAGTTGGAAAGCTCGGATTGAATATTATTATTATAAATATTATTTTAAGAAATGGGATAATACTTTCAGAAAATTAATTAAATATCTGTGCACGATGATTAAATTATAGGGGATGACTTTTACGTAGTAAATAGAATACGAAAGTTAGTTCGAAGATACAGATGGATTTCGATAGTTTTCAGGGTATTGTTTAAGAGAGAGTACATGCACGTAAGTTGCACGAAGAAAGAAGAACAGAGCGAGGATGCATCCCTGGTTGGCGGGAGTACAGTACCGGACCACGGCGGTCGTCTCCGTGTATCGTTTGATCTCGTTAATAGGACCGCATTGTCCTGAATCTACATACTCCCCTGCGTACCTTCTCCCCACTGTATGCACTTTGTCGTGGCTGTAAGAAAAAAAGAGAACGAAGACAGCGAGCCAACGAAACGAGAAGACAGCTACATGCACGCGTGTATATTTATCGAAAATGATCAAATAATTTCCACAAAAAAAAGTTAAGATTCACAAAATGTCGCAGGGTAAGACACAGCTAAAAATACTTCTTTTGAAGTATTCTAACTCTCTCTTCTGTTGCAAATATTAATTAGTTCCAAAACTTTAGAAGACAGTGTGACAACGACCATACCCAAATTCACGTCATTCCGTACTACCTGACAGCGAACCGTTAGGTTTTGACATGACCTTTTCACATGGCCCAACATTACACTTTCCCCATTACGTAGGGCAATTAGGATCCTCCCCTTGCCCCTCAACACTTACAAACGCAACATATAAAAACTGCAAGCATTCGACCACGAAACTAGTCTTGAGTCTTGAGTACAGTTTGGCCGTAATTTGAACAACTATTTTAACTTCGCTACTTCATTGTAGTATTATACTTAATCATTTTCGTGAATAAAAGCATACAAAATTATAAAAGCACAGTCAAGTTAAGTTATTGCTCAGCTACTCCTTTTTTATCATTAATTTTACGTGACAACAACTTCGAACCTCAAATTTCCATTGTTTACCATTCTTCTTCCGCAACATCAAGATCTCGCTGATCCTGTTATGGCAACGTGGGGGCATCGTTTCGAATTGAACATTCCAGCGTATGCCCGGCAAAGAAAATCCATATAAGAAAATCTATACGAGCTACTCCTTACCATACGCGCGCCTTTGTGCTCCCTCTCTTTCTTCTTTCTTTTTCTCCTTCTTGCTCTTTGTCCCCTTCGCAGCCTCCTTATCCACGATGCAACGTCTCGAGTCTGTTACAACTCACGGACTGCACTCATCATCCTATTGTTCTCTAATGAATCCGTAGATGCTGACGGAAGCACCCCTGCCCACAAGATGCATGGGACAGGTTGCGTCTCTTCGAGCTCTCTTCTTCTTTCTTTCTCTTCTTTCCTCGCCGTTTCCCTTAAATCTCTCCTGCCCGGTTCCCTGGCCAGGGAACGGGGGAGAGAGCATGTTCCACGGGTATAAACGACAAAAAAAATTATTTAGGCATAACGAGTCGGGACTCTAACTCTCCGGGCCTTTGTGAAATCACTCAGCCGCACTACATCACCTAGCCGAGAATTGTGGCTAAGAGAAACGACTGCTGCCCACTTTGCTTTCGTTAGAACGAAGAATGCCGGTATGACGATGATGAAGCACGATATTGCATCCCCGTCATCTATGCTTGTCAACGAGGAATGTTTTTCAAGACGCCAGGAAGACGTCCGGTTTGCGCCACGCTAAATTTAGCTTCGGAATCGATGAGATTTCTTTCTGAAAAGGGTACAACGTGAGTATCTACTTTGGAGACGCGAATTTATCCTGACAGAGATATGAAATGACGCAAGAATTCGTCGAACAGATCACCGGTTTTCTTAAGTACCTTTTCTCAAAAATTGAAAGGTTTAAACACTCTGCTAGGATGGATAAATTTTAGGATCACAGCTGTAAATTATGGTTGTCCTTTAAAGATCCAAGACTCGATCCTGTAGGACGTTACCTTTTAAGATTTCTGCAAGATTTCTTAATCTTTCATAATCCTTCAATCTGAGTAAAATTTCTTTCGCCAAGAATTCAAAGATCCAAATACATCGACCCCCATAATCTTCCCCTGTTTAGTCCCCAGAAAGGATCGTGTGGTTAACGGATCTACGTGTCACTATCCAGTTTCCTCTACTGTCGTATCCGTTCGAAACCATTATTTACACGGTCGATACGAATTTACCTACACACGAATGGAACTCGATCTTGATCCAAAGGCAGGGTTGAGGGATGGTACAGCGACCAATGCGGGACAATACCATATATCTCTCACGTTTTATGGAAATTCGATTCGGCAGTCTTGTCTCGATACAATGATCAGTGGTCTCGATACGATCGAGCGTAGCACCTGTGCCCTACGTGTCGTTTCGCTGCCACCTCCGCCATGTATGCGAGCTCAAGAAGGATCTGCGGGTCACTGGCCGCTCCTTTAAATATGGGAGAATCGGGGGAGATCACGATAAGGAGGGTCAGAAGCGGGTTACGAACCAGAATTTCGTTGTCATGCAAATTACTGTCTCTACGCGGTCTCCCCTTCTTCCCCTTTGCTCTCGCATCCCTTCGCTCTAACTAACCCGGAGAACACGGTGAATTCAATCTCCGTACACGATTGGAGAAACCTTCACGACGCCTTCGAACCTTCTCCTTTCTCGAGAATGCACCGTGAGATCGCCTCGATGCTGTATCAAATAATGATGTCTCCTCGTAACGAAGATATTGTTCGTTTCTAACAGGACGAATCTTCTTCTTTTTCTTGTATCCCGATCGAGGGTACCTGATTCAAAAGTGAATCGTCGACCGATCGGTGGCATGGTGATTAAATGTATTGATGGATGTAATCGGGGAACGATCAGTTTGGATAATTCGAAGGATGAAATAAATGACAGAATTGATGTTCGTTTAGACTTAATAAATTCATACTACTTAGATTTATGTCACGTGCTATAAGGAAGTATAAAAATGGAAGGAAAAATGACGATATCATCTAGTGCGTAAAAGTTGTGTCCATAAATTCATAGCGTTTAATGCGACTACGTGTCGAAGAATAAAACAGTTGAATAATACCGAAGAATGTGAAAGATGAAACAAACGATAGAATAATATAAGACAGCCGTATTTATTCATAAACTGCTGCCACTTAAATCCATCACGCGTCACATTTACCGCGAGGGAAGCCATTAAAAAATTGTTGGTACTTGAAATCCAACAATACCCGAGAACTTAAGATCTCGAAGAACGATCGACGATCACGACGATCAAGCGTATTTCACGGTCGCCCCCCACGAGAACCATAGAAACAATGAACGCATAGAAACAGTACGGGCCCGGTTACGAACGAATGGTTCCCCGTAAGATAAACAGCCTTGGCCGGTGAAACGAACGATCCTGGACCACCTTCGTGTCCCCATAAAGAGGCTGTTCGGCCGTGGCAGCAGGAAATAGAACGTCGATTTCCCTTTTAATCCAAAGGGGCCTGGTCGCGTGTGATAGCTCGCACGCGTCGCCTTGTCGTTCGAACACCATCGCGTCCCTATAAAACGCGCGTTTTGTGCCCGGCTTTCCGACCATAAAGGATCGTTTTGGTGGGCCGAGGCGTGGCTCGTGATCCGCCTAGGTGGCCCGGCAGTAACTTACGCACGGCCATCACCAGACCTATCCGAATAACGCCGCCGCTATCTTAAATATCCAGCAATTTATGCGTTTACACGGATTATCTCGCCGTGGCTTTACGACTGGTAGTCACTTAATCACGTTAGACACCGTTCACATACTTCACACCGTCTCACGTGTTTATACGGTTTTCTTCGAAGGGATTAAGCGGGAAAAATTCAGTTCGTAAAATGCCTGTTAAATTTGGCGGCTGAGGAATGGATTGAGTTTGTTGGATTTTATACAGAGAAGATATGATACATCGGATTTTTATGTACTTATGTACTTACTTTATTATCAAATAAATTATACGATTACAATAAACATAACAACCGAAGGCAATGAGTTTTGAGTCGCCTGGGTTTTGTATAACTCGTAGATGATGCATGATGGTTTACAAAAAATATAGTGCTTTCGATAATTATGGATTTTATTCTCGTACAAGCTTTATTGGATTTGAGGGAAAGAATGTAGAATACGCTAAGACTATATGTAATTCATTATGAAATAGGTTATATAATTAGAATTAACATAATGATAAGATGCAAATTGGATTTTAAGTCACGTAGACGATGATATATATTTTGATAACAATAATTTTTATCGTATAGCTGCACATGTTCTTTGACAGGTTTTAAGATAGCGGCTAGATGCAGGTAAATATTGTGTAATAATAATTATTTTTCAAAGAGTATGTTATGTGTGTATAGTTCAATCGAAGAAAGTTTCATTGCATTTGTAGCTGATCTGTGATTAGTCGTAGCCAGCCGATGAAGCTCTATCTATGCTATTCTACGCTCCAAAGAATTTCTTCCTTTCCATTACCTTGAGATCTTTTTACCGCGTTATTTTTACCACGATGCTGAATCTACTCGTCATAACTGTCTGATTTCTTCGCTGCATCGATCGGAAAGTAGATATTATACATCGACGAACCTCGGCAAAAAACCACTTAATCGAATACCAGGTACAATCAAGTTTTTCATCATCGATACAACACTTTATTTTACATGACAAAAGTCTCAATTTGCTCTTAAAGGAACACCTGATACTCTTCTAACCATACATGATATCTGAAACAATGTTAAAGAGGTATCCGACATTCTTCAAGAATCTTTAGTCTCGCGAAAAGAAGGAAACATTTCAAGAGAAACAACTTTATTTGGTAATCCGAAGAGGGAACCTCCTAAAAATTTCCAAAATCCTTAGAAAAAAATTTAATTTCCACCGAGCACAATGGTTTTATGGCGTCGTGAGAGGAATTCCCTCAAAAAAAAGGGGAGGGAAAAGAAAACACGAAGGAATTTCGGATGATGCGGCCGAAACGAGCTGTCCAGCCTCTCCCGGAGCGTAACGAGGCGGACAAGGGCCGAGTATATCACGCATCGCACGCTTCGGAGCGCGTGTGCGTACGACACGCGCGCGCATCCACGCGGTCGAACAAAGATACAGGTTGCCAGCCGCACCTGTAAACTCCGCTCCATGCGTGGGCGTCGGAAACCGCGGCCAGACAACGAGAAGCTGACGTGAAATTGTCAATTTCAGCTTATAACTTTCGTAACGTTTCAAGAGGATTCGATACGCGACGACATACGTCCTAACGTTCTTCAAAACGAAAGGAAAGTTGAAATGAGTGGAAAAAAAAGAAAAGGAAAGGTGTAAGAAGGATACAGCTGGTCGGTTCTACTAATCCACATAAATCCGAGGCAGTCAGTCGTACCTCGCCCGATTAAGGACACACGCGCATTTATCGGAAGAACGAACCGCGAAAAGCGCGCTTTCGCAAGCGAACGACGATGATTCAGCCGCGTTTCTCCGTTCTCGTAACGCGTATACGACCATTGCATTCCCCCACATCTCTTTAATGCGTTCATCTCGATACTCTCTGCAGGCTTGGCGAGAGAGTATCTTTGATTCTTCGTTAAAGAAGCCTTGGAATGTACCATAAATCGCTTGGAATAATGATGCCGGTAATGTACTCCAGGTATCGTTAAAATTGGGACTCGTTGATGTCCCTTATACGGAGTGAAAAAATTATTTTCTTCGATTCAAACATCTCTGTTACCTTTTTAAGGATATATGCAGATATTAGTTTATTTTTTTTTAACTTCTTATTATTAGAATTGCTATTGTTTAAATGATTAGATCTGTTTGTCTTCATTCTGAATTTCTCTTAATTTCTTAAATATTTTCTAAATTAATCGAATACTCTGTGATATTATGTGATCCTATATAATTCTTTCTGCCCATATCGAATAATTCGAAAGTTAAACACATAGAATTAGTGTACTAAAAAGTAAGCAGAATCTCGAACGAGAATTTTTAGCGCACTTGAACGAATTCCAAATTGCTCGATTGAATTTTGCACGAAATCTGTTGTATAAAGTTGTTTTTACGGATAGTGACCGATCTCTAATTGACCAAATGAGAAATACATCGATTGAGATGGTACAGTCGAAAATTTTTCAAGCTGAGAAACGTTCGAGTTACAAGTAACGGGGATAATGGTCGGCGTAAGTCAAGTTAAGGTAAAATTTCGACCGATACACGCGAAAACAGGTGAGTTACGAACGGAATTATGTGACTTAAGGCCAGCTACGTGCGTGTTGGTCCATCGCGACGAACGCCAATTTTATTGGCAATTTGTCCCGGACGATCGAATTTATCGCGTTTACCCTCTCTCTCTCTTTCTCTCTCTCCTGTCTTCCTTTTCCCTTTCGAGTTTTTCATGTTGTTCACGGGAATCTGTATTTCTCAATTAGCACCGTCCAACTTCCATTTGGCGCAATCTTGCTCGCGAGTATTTTAAGGATTCTTTGTGCGTTGCTTTTGCACACGATTGCCTCTTATGAGGGACGCACGCGAGGATACATTCGAAACTGCGTTCCTCCATAATCAAGGAGAAAATTTACAATTCGAGAAGACCGCAAGAGAAATCAATTTGGAATGCATTCAGTATTTTTCCATTTGTATATCCCTCGAATTGAACCGATGAAAAGAATAACAAACCATTAAAATGCAAAGAAACAACGTCAAATTTCTTATCTCGACTTAACGTTCTTCTTCGACGTTCCAAATGTTCAATTTTCAGTGTCCTAATGTAATTGTAAAAAAAAATGGTAGCTTTCAAAAATAAAATAACAAAGTAATAAAATGCTATATGCGCATATTTCGCATGTTTAAGAATAATCCTTAATTTGTAATACCTCGCTATAATTGTAAAACGTCAGCTTTCAAGTATAAAAATCTTCCAACGAACACTACCCTTACGTAACAGCAGGATCGACCCCCATCAAACCAATTAACCTCCTCGAACTACCCAAAAATTCCAGCTCCACCGAAGCTGGACACATTGAAGCTCATCAGTGTGTCAGAGTCTCTGGGTCCATTTCACCAAAATGGAACGAAGGCTGGCCATCGTGGAAGCTGGTTCATGCCACGTATATCTGTCTACCGTGCCACTCTCTTGGCCGATGCGTTTTACGCCCGCGTCTTTTTTTTGCTCCTTACCGAAATTACCAGATCCGAAGAGGGCTCGTGCTGGTTCGCGCGCGCGCATGTTTTGACGGCCGCGGTTCACGATGAGGTCAACGGGTCTCGCTTTCTCGCGAGAGGCCTGTGTCCCGCGGTGGATGAGACCTCGTCAGGGGAAAGGCGAGGGTCTTAAGTTCGTAATGACCCATCTCGGACAAATTACCACTCGAGTGGCATTGTGTGCAAGCATACCGAACGATCCTTCCCATCCTCGCGGACCCATTCACCCACATTGTCCGATTTTAAGTGTTCTATGCCGCCAATGCGTTCCCACGTGTCGTGAAATTATTAAGTTCAGCATTTTCGTTGTTACGGTGCCGGTAATTGATATGCGAGGTCGATGCAGGTTACGGTTTCGGATATCGATAATTTTTGGTAAATTACTTCAGTATGCTAAAGACCTTCTACAGTATTTTTGGTTGTCATTGGAGAATTCTATAGGAATTCGTAATTAAGAAAATCATCAGCTACCTTTCTATCCTCATAGAGTTTTTCTTACACTTCTTTTATGCTATTTTGACGCGGAATAAAAATGCGTCTTCATCATTTTTACTCGCATTTAACAAGCATTTAACCTTGCTACATTCTTCCAATTTTTATGACGTAGCTAATAGCCCTAATGTTGTTCTCGTTTCAAAGTACATTTCTAAAAATTTTGTAAATTAATAACTGATAGAAATACACGATTAGATAAAAAGTGATTCGAAATTAAAAATCCAATCCAACATGAGATTTTTAGAAATTTCGACGATCAGAAAAGACACTGTCTACCTTCGACCTACCGCTTATCCTTTAATAATTATATCATAACTATACTATATCTATTTTTACGATATTTTCCACCTTATACCTCGCCAGATTGCAAAATGTATCATCACATAACCAAACACCTAATCCTCTATCAATCTCTTACGATAGTACAGCACGAAGACTGGAAAGAATCGAACGGAAGCAAAGGGTGGAAGTGAGAATAGGAAGGTAAGCAGGTTTTTAAACTCGAGTAGAGGCCGATCGTTGGCGGCCAGTCGAGAATTATGACGCCGCGTGTCCCCCGTAATCCTGGTTTATATGCCTCGGTTGCGTCGAGATTCACCGATTCCCTAGCCTTTCGCCGCTTTTACGCGTTCGCCGTGAACGCGGAGCGGATTTGAAGCCGGTAGGCTCGACAGCCACGAGAAGCCTGTCGTCCTCGGAAGCCGACGTATTTGCTGGCGTACCGTAGAGACTCGTCAAGCCCCACCATGGAACGAGTTTCAGCAGGTTGAGACGCGGCCAGGCGGTTCGTGCGCCCACGCCGTGCAGGTATTGTGCAGGTACTCTTCGAGAGAGAATCAGGTACCCCTCTTACCACGGCCAGCCTCCATCCGAACCGTGATTTTACTCCGACAGCCTGGGCTTCATTGTTTCAACGCGATATCCTGTCATCTCGACGATACGCGCTCGATATCGTGGCTCGCCGTCTGTGCGGGTAAAACGGCCGAGTTTCGACGATGGCTTCTGTTTAGTGTGAGGTGTTTGAGATAAGTTGCACTAGGGGAAGGTAGAGCTATTTAAGTCAAGCTACGTAATTTGCTTTCGTAATTCGTCAAATTTGATATATATTATAAATCTAAGTTCGGGATTGAATTTTAATTTAAGATATGCAAGCTTATGTGGCTCAAAGAACTATATTTTATTGTATGGGCTTAAATGGGTTTGAAGCTAGAACTATTAGAATAGCTAAAGTGGATAATTCGTAATTTTTTAAAGATGTTTTACAAATTTATGAATAGATTGCGAATGTAAATATCAGTGGATAAATATCTGTAATTTATTTACAAGGGTGCATTGTTGGGGATTTGAATGATTTTTTATTAAGTATATGGCTATATGTTTGCCGTATATAATGTTTTCATTTCTTTGATATGAGCGTAATACTTTAGTTGTTGATTCTAGTATTAAAAACAAATTATGGAATTTTTAGTAGTGTTACTTTTGTATGAGTAATGAGTAATAGAAATTTTACGTCGAATAGGATATTTTCGTTGGTGATATGCTTAACATATAGGCCATCAGCGCTATCGCAGTGCAAATTAATCGTAGATTCGACGTAGGTCGACTAATCCTCCGCAAACACTGCATATTTTCTCGCAAACATACTTCATTCTCTTGATGAATCATTCCCCGTCCCAGTGAAATGGATAGCAACCGGATGGAAAACGATTTCGTAAATTGTACAAGCCATTTATTCAACGAGAGGCCATACGTCGATGATTCCCAAGGAAACGTCACCGACACGTCGGAAGAGTCAAGATTGATCAGCACTTTAGATATCGATCAAGCTGAACGGAGAAAAAAACGAAAATGTTTCCATCGCTTTACAATTCTCGATAATTACTCGTCTCATTATATTTTAATTAATACCAACTGATTCCTGGTTCATTAATGTTGTTTACGAGCCACTCATTAAATTTAAATATTATTGAATAATGCTCGTTAAAGGGAGACGAGCCGTCGCGATGCGTAATCGTATGCTTTACGTGCCCACGTGCACACACTGACGGTTCATCGATGCGTGTATATATGGAGAAAGGCTCGAGGGCAGCGAACGTGTATTTCAATGTGTGCGTCAGCTCTCGACACGACAGGTTGATGCAGACGTACGACGTAATGCGTTTTGACATTAATATATTTCCTCTAATAAGACAAATGCCGGGTCCACCTCCGCATGCTGAATCCTGCCACGATGGGAAAACTTTTCCCCACGTTTAGTCATCGTGAAAACTTTCTGTCCGACGTGAGATGTCTTCGTTCGGTCAGGTTCGAGGCGCCTCGAGTTGATAAACCACCTCGAGTTGATGAACGAAGGAGGCAGTGAAATTTATACGATGGAATTTCTGTCTGTGCTAACCATCGTACATGTTGTTTGATCCACTTTACTTGCTCGTTATTCATATTCATCGATCTTATGTATCATATACACGTATGTACAAGAATTTTCTTCCTTTATAAAATGTAGTGGAACTTAACATTCTCGATACGTCATGAGAAAATGATTGATTTCGATGGGATTTTAAGACAAAGATGGAAAAGATGAACACTCGGTTAATGAACCTTCTTACGTATTAATATAATATTCCTGTTTAAATAAAATCACGCCTTTGTTAATGAAAAATACTGAAGTCTTCTACGAAGAACGCAAAAGAGTCCGTAAAACTGTCACCTTTCTTACTCAAATAAAGCGTGACACTTCCACCGAACAAACAGCGCGTTCATCCGCATTTCTTCAAAAAGTTTCGACGATCATCCTGTCTCATTACATCAGCCACCTATGGGACCAAAGAATAATTCGCTTTAATTAGAATGATTACCGGTCGCAGCACGCCCTCGCGGGATACTTTTGCCACGGCGCAAGATTTACATTCGTGCTTTTTTGCTTATCCACGAATGCATCGTGGCCAATTACCGAAGCCGCCGGCTTCCAGCGTTGGCCGTGGTTCATTTAAGAAGATAATAAGTATTGCGAAAGGCAACGATGACTAACGCAAAAGGAACCGAGAGAACAAGCCACGGATAAGAGGAGACGGAACGAGGAGAAAGACACGAAACGAAGGTAGGACACGTGAACGAATCTCTTCTTCTCTTCCAACATTTCTCTCCTTCTTCTATGCCTTACCTGTCTCTGTTGATCGCTTACATTCCCTGTGACCCTCCCCGGGGATTCAACAGGTGGTGCGTTGCCTCGTGGTCGTTCTATGATGTCCCACACGTCCAAGCCCACGTAATCGCGTGCGTATGGGTGTACCCCATAGGCACCGCGTGTAGGAAGTACTCTGACCCCTCATCCGCTTCATGGTCTCTCCATATGCGCCGGTTCGTGATCTTCGGACCTGCAACGTTCCCGTAGGAACCTACTTTTTTGCTGGTTCATGCGGCTGCCGATAGAAGTCCAAATGTGGACGGAGAATGTGCTCGCTGTATTTGGAAAGGGACGATCGATGTTCCAGCGGCTGTCACCGGTTTTGATGGCAGAGTGGTTTTAATAACACGAAAATATTCGAAAACTGGGTGCCTGAAATGCTCTGTGGGGGATCTTGACCTTGCTACATTCTTTGGCTTACTTTATTCATAACAGCGTTATCCTTTGTTAAAGAATTTTTGAGTTTGACGAAGGCGCAAAAAGAATCGTTGTTCACGTAAATACACGATGTTTCTATCGGTTCTGTGCTAATGATTTTCGTAAAATATCACAAGTTCTCTTGCTCTTTGAAACACAAATGAGATTGGAATAGAAAAATTCGAGGATCGCAGCAGAAATAGATATATGTATTTATAGTAGAGCCTCTTACTAACGTTTTCAAATTCGAAACTCCGAAACTTTCATTAATTTGCATCACAGCTGATAACGTTAATGGCGTTGCTAGATATATTATTACTACAAATTTCTATTACTCACAACTGTCACGCAGAACTAACACTACTAAAAATGATTTTGGTAATATCGTAAATCACAAGTGAAAAAAGTTTCAATAATCTTCGTTTCCTGAGAATGCAAAGGACGTGAGAAATCTGATTCTAAATAACGATTTTGGGGAAGAATTCCTGGTTAAAAATAGAGATCTGTTTCCATTGTTACGATGTAGGAGGTAGAAAAATATGAAGAAACGCGAGAAAGAGGTAAAGGAATTCCCGCCGTGAGAAAGGAAACAAGAATGCTGGTTTCGTATCGAATTTGGCGTAAAACGACGCCCACCTCCCAGCGGCACCTGCCAACCATTCGAATTGCCCAACATCCGTTCTATTCTACGAATTCATCGCGCGCAATCTTTACCTACGCGCCTCAGGTTCACCTACACGACGACGAGCAGCCGATTCACGAACGTCATCGAGCACTTTTCGAACGAAAGTAGCGATCGTTCTCTCGAAGAGGATCCTCGATGGATTTACATACTCGATATTGTTGATCGTACGTTACCTGCCTTTTCTGTTATTCATTTTTCGCCCGCCACGAGCGAACGGTGGGCGTACGATGCATAAATATATTGGTGTTTCCAGGAACGTTTCGAGATACGATTCAATTAAAAACCTTAGAGGAATTTCCGTGTATCTTGTTCGACAAGTGTAGCAACATTTCACTGATGTATCAGTGACAGACCTGTAAGATAAATGGAACTTTATTGGTTTAAATTAGCATGTAACTGCTGAAACGTTTATATGGTGTTTGAGATAGTCAGACGACTGGTTAAGTAATTCTAGACTATTAAAAACGCACTACTTTCATTATTTTTTAAATATACGATTTTTATATTATCATTACACATTCCAATATACTTTAATTTTAATATATTCTAATGCGAATATAGCAGAATCGCGTTGTATACCCTTTTTTTTACATTTTTATGTAAAAGTTTTTATAAACGTTTTAGATACTAAAGCTTCAAACTTACAAATTTGTTAATAGTAACCGCAATATGTCGTTTAAATACAACTATTCAACAGTTAATAAAAAGTATTAGATAGATATAACACTTAAACACGTTTGAAATGAATATTTTTTAATATTTCGAGGATCTTTAATTTTCACTTGAATTCTATTTCTACTATCAAAAACTTTTAATGCTCCATTGAAAAAAATTCTTCCACGACAAAATTCGAAGATTTACGAGATAGCCGCACGTGTTTCACGCTTTAATAGCTCACGCACACGTGTTCACGAGTGAATGACAAGGGCTGCTCTTTTTCGTGGCCCATGGGTCGGCTTCCTCTTCCGGTGTTCGACGACAGGTCAGGTGTCGTTGATCTTAATCCCGATAGATGTCTATGTGGTACAGGATGCGATCTTTGGATACCTACAAGAACAATTCACTCGGAGCGCCTTAAGAAGATACATAATTCACAGTAACCTTACGCAAGAAACAGTTTCTGATCGAAATTCACAAAAATGTTTTATGCGTCTGAAAAAATCCTACTCCGAATGGATCGCCGTTCCTTTGTGTTAAATTCCTTTTGACAATGTAATGACCACGAAAAGTAATGAAAGAAGGCGATCGGATAGAGGACAGGTCTCATTGTGCGTGTGCGGAGGCGTTGTTTGGTGAGTCTTCGACAAAGCTATCTAGAAGAATCTATAATAATCTCTTGATATCTAAAAAAACCCAACAAAGCTATGGTGAAAGAGAGGATCAAGAAAAAGAAAAGGAATAATGATATTTTCGAGAGCTCTTCCGGCATTTCGGAGGCGTGATGTCTAACAGGAATGGAGGCTCCGTTTCCAAAAGGAATTCAAAGCGTCGATATAAATCGATTATCCGTAGATACCCGTGATGTATCGTGACTGAGCTTGGTTTGTGACAGGTGGGAGGACCGATTTCGAATTCTTCTTCTTGTCTCCCTGATATCTACGCTCACACCGCTTCAAATCAACGTACGTGAATCTACATATGCGAGCGAGCAAAGGACAGAAGAAAGAAAAGAGACAGAGAGAGAAAGAGAGAAAGAGAGGTGGTTCGACGAAAAGTCGCCCACGACAGATCGGGAACAGATCTCTGATTCGATTTGGAACGCCACGAATCCGGTCGACCGTGTATACGTTGAAACGACCTGGTAAGTTTCGTTGTTTCATTGACACGCGAGAGATACACGACCCCCGACAGGAATACCACAGGTGAAGCAAGAAAAAGATACGTAGCTAACGTCTTAGGACCGTTAGGATTCTCCAACGGGGTAATTAATAACTGACAGCAGATTCTCTTTTGTCGTTTACATCGGCTAATTAATTCGTCATCGTTTGTACTAATGACATATCGATTTGACGATACTTCAAATAACAATTCTAATTAATTGAATGTAGGGAGTTTGATTTGTACGTAGGTGCCATTTTATGGTACACATGTGACATTGTAAAGTGTGATTGAATAGAACGTATTATAGATCGTTTTATTTATGAAATAATTTTCAGGAAGCCACGATTTTATGAATATTTCAGAATTATTTTAGTTGTATTACCTTCGAAAAGTGAAAGAGGCGACGAAACCAGGAAGAATTCGATAATCTTCTCTTAATTGAAATTGAAACTCTCGAATCATCGACGTCATCCAACAAGGAAGCAAAGAACATCTAACTAATAAAGTCTAGCAATCTAATTTTCTCTTAGTTCCATCGAGGCGCAAGTTCAGATCGATTAGAAGCGGCGTGAATCGCGAATGATAATTTTTGCACCGACACCTTCCGTAGGCGCATCGACCCACGGCGGCTCTTCCTTCTTCCCCTCCTGTTCCCTCGCGACCGTTGAGCCGCCTAGACGGCCTCCTTTCTCCTCTTTTCTTTCATCCACCCCCACGACGAGCAGCGTAATAGCTCACTTCGTTCACTGTTACTGTTATGCAAGATATAATAGGGTAATAATGGCACGGTCTGGCCTCTCTCGGTCGGTAACGTAGGGTGGAGCCAGTCACGATCAGAAAACTGACGTAAGCATCTCGTTCGTTCCTCTTCTCGTTCCTCGTCTTCATTCTCGTTCCTCGTTCTCTCCTCTTCGACTCGTGATTGCCTCGGTACGAGCGGCGACGTGGCCCGTTCGAACGGAGAGCGACCCTGTGCCGAGGCTACGTTCGACTTCCGCGCTGATTACTTGGAAATTGTTGATAATATTTCGTGGCATGCAATAGGAAGCACCGGTTCGGGCAATTTGCAAAGCACGACTCGAAAGAGAGCCGGGACGCTCGCGTGGTGTACGATTCCTTTGGATGTTCGATTTTGCTAATTCGTTGCACGGGCAAGGGAGTTCGTTGCACTGTTTGCTTTAGGCAGAAAACTATCTGACTGGCAGGAACGAGGAGGAGGTTCTGGTATGCGGGTCTTCGCCGTAGTCGTGGTGTTTCTTGTTTGACGTGCGCAAGAGGTATGAGCCATCCCGACGTAGTCGGCCCTTCGTTGCGAATCCACGTGTTTCAGATTCGCGAAAATTCTACGGTTAGACTCACCTACGTTTTATAATTTTACGATACTATATCGTTAACGGTGGAGAATTCTATACTTCTAGAATTCCAAGAACTAATGACCTCGTGTATTATTATTCTATTTTACGATTTAAAAATTGTATAGTTTTGCCATTCCGTATGTACTTCGATTCTAAACTTTCACAATTTATTACATCACAATTCCACAATCGTACGATCATACTACGATTCTGCTAAATCTTGATACACAAAATTCGATTTTGGTTGCGTCTAATTCTGTCAGATTCTCAAGAAAAATATTGCTACACCGGACCAACCTTTATCGATATCCGTCGTTCGAAAGGCTAGAAAAAATCACGAACCTCCGTTTCGTTGTTTCTAGTCGACTGCGTAATCGAGCCAACGCTGTACCTGTAATTTAAAATGGGCGTAAACAGCTACTTCAGTCGACGGATAATTTCCAAACGTTGCGGTCGTTTCGTTCGGTAATATCGCGGGTAGGGTCGGTCACGATTTTCCGTTGACGCAAGACGAACGTTTTCGAAATTGATTCGTCCCATCGATCGCGAAAACCTTTAACTTTTAATTAGCCGTAAAGTTTACGTGCGTTTTGAATTTAACCATTTTACTTCGAAAAATAATTTTTTAATTTGAAGTTTCCCTTTCAAGATAATCCAAATGAGAACACTATTATGTATATAATTCTTTCTCTTATTTTCGTCTTATTTTCTCTAACATTCCTATAGGTATCTTTATTTGTTCAAATGTTTTACAGATAGTTCTGTTTATTGATAAAGTATGTCTTAAATGACTACCTTTGAACTGTTCAAAATTGATCATTGTCACCGTTGTAAAATGGAACGCGATTTGCCAATGAATCGTACTTATGCAAACGTATGTAAATATTCTGTCTGTGCTGATAAACAAAGAGAAGGTTTACGAAACAAAGGTTGTTCCGGCGTTGCAACGGTGAATAGATGGCAACAACTTCACGGTCACGGTGCAAAGGTAATTAAATAAGCTTAATTAAGGCGTGTGCACATTGTGTGCCGTGACTCAACACCTATTCAAACCTTAAGGCCATAAGGTGCGCGACAGTAGAATCGAACGGGCGCCTGCTGTCGTTCGAATGACACCACTTGATTGCCTCCAAACAGGATCGATTTCGTTTCCTTTTGTCGATCCTATGGGATTAATAGTCCCGCTTTCGATTGGTAGGATTCGTTTCGAGTGCACTCGTCGCGAGACGATGTCTCGAATACTTTTTTATGCCCGTGGGTGGCTCAACGATGATTCGACGATCTTTAGTACTTTCTCGTTGGCCCAAACACTCGACGATTTCCGCCGACACACGGCGACCTTCTAACACTCGTCTGTTTTCACAAATAACTCTTCACGATGTTTCATTTCGTTGTAATCGTTTCTTAATCGCTGTTGTATTTGGATTTATTTTTCAAACGAATGTTAAGGGAACATGACTCAAAAATCTTACTCCATATTGAATCAACTTTATATGTTTATTTCCCTTGTATTTACCATTACAATCTTATCGGCCAAAACGAAACGTGACCCTTAACACTTTCAGATTCAACAAAGATCGACTAACTCAACGTGTTCTTCGTGGAACACAATTACCCTAGCGAACTCTCACCCGGAACGATTAGTATAAACCACAACCAATGCTGTGTAGTTTGCACCGTGCCTGCCGGCTCGAGTACACCGAGCACACCGTGCTCTGCTAAATTCACCTTCCCTTTTACACCTACACCATCATCGATACCCCTCCGTTTGCAACGCTATGCGCACACGTAAAAAGATCCATCGCTGAAGATCTGCACTTTGTAGCAAAATAAAGGAACAAGGAATCGCAACGCGAGAAAGAAAGATCGGTAGATCGTATGAGAGCTAGAGTACTGACCTTGAGTGACCGCCTTGAGTTCGAGGCACAATGATGATGATGATGATGATGATGATGATGATAATGACGATCATAACCAGGCACCAGCTCTCGCACTCGCTTCTTCCTCTACCAGAGAGCTGGGCTCTCATTTGCCTCGGTAGCGAGCAAAGTGATGAGGCGTGGTCGATCACTTGGTAGCCACCGGGTTCAATCCGGTCCTCCGTGAGGGGTTACGACCCGCACGACCTTCGATCGTTCCTCGATAGAGCTATTTCGAAGGCGTAGAGAAGGTATCCGTGGATCGGCGTGCTGGCCTCTAAAGGCCTCCTTATTCGGGCTTCGATATAATTCACAAGCTTCCCGGTCTTGTTCACGCTATGCGGCAACGGTAGTTACCGACAGTATTTACGGAATGGATATTCGCGTCAAGTGAAACGATCGCCAGTTCGATGTTGCGGGAATATTATTTTCAATGTTTCTTTTGCCAATAGTTTTACAATCCGATCTTTCTCATCTTAAAGGGATCATTAAAGATTTATATGATACATCGATGAGGTTTTAAATCATTACCTTGCTATTAAATCAGTTGTTCGTCAATTATATTGATTTGTGAATAGGTACTCAACATTTAATAGTGTATTTGATTCATATGTATTAAATTATGAAAACGTAAATTAATTTCTATTAGTAGAAACTCATAGTCGATTAAATATTCCTTTTAAAATTTCTTTCGCATCGCCAATATTCTTCTTGGAAGAATGATAGCACGTGAATTGATAAATTTTGGTAGATTAACCTTCCAAAGAATCCACTGAATAGATGGCTGATTGTCACTCGTAAAATTTGGTCTTCTTCTTCTATAAATTTTCCTAAGTTTTTAGGGAAGCATCGAAAGCACTAACGATTGTCACGCCGAGGTAAAGATTCTAAAGATCCACTGATTCAAGAGAAACAGGAAAGAATGCAATTTTTTAATCTCTTCTCCTCGGCTCCGTGTAGGTATTTAAATATTTCGGAGCATAATGGAAATTTTCTGTCAGGAGCTCAGAACATTCTTTACCCTGATATTAATTACATGAGCTGAAATTTTATACTTGATTTTTATTTTGTTTCAATAAATCAATCGAAGTTGAACAAACATTCGATCTTTAACAGATTACAACGAAAAAATTAGTTAACTGATAATTAATCGCGGACTTTTCTTTATTTTCATTGCCTGAAGACCACCCACGAAGTCTCCATATATAACATACCCTGTGCACATTCCATTTTACAAAGTTTCATGCGAGAGGTAACAGGAGAATGCATCGTGAACGGATCTCGATGCGCATTTATCGAGAAGGTGTTTCTCTTTCTGCCCGGAACCGTTTCGCAAGCAGAGCACCGCGATTACGGACGGTTTCACCGCGTTTTTCCAATTACAGAACTCGAAACCCGTGTCCGAGGGATCGATAGTGGACTCTTATCAGACCGATTGCCGTGTTACCTACCGCTTCGTAAAACGATTCTTCTCGGCTTGTCCGGAACGATCCCTCGTAAATTCCACGGCAACGGAGAAAGTCCGGTTTCTCGCGCGATTATGCGGCAACTATAATATCGAATTTCTGACGTTTATCGTTCGACAGTTAGCCGACGATTAACCCGTTCTAATTAACGATTTTTCAAGACGATGACTCGTTGTATCCTTTCCGAATTTAATACGGCGGAACATGATAAATATTGTTTTACGAAACGTCTCTTTTCGTTTTGGAGGAAGGTGTAATTTAATATACAGAATAAATTTATATATTCTTTTTGCATTCATCGGTATATGTATATAGAAAAATATTATTATTCGAAATTAAATATTAAAGATTTGACTAACAAATCTTTCAGACACCGAATTTTTACGTGGATCTACAATCTTCTAATTTCCACATCGTTTATCCCCATATTATACTAAAAACTACATTAGAAATTAAAAAAGAAAGGAGCGATGTAGTCGAAGAATGTTCGCGCTGCCTACAAGTCGGTAATACGAAAGTTGAATTGTATTCAGTCCATGTTTCTTACTTCTAATAAAACAAACAATCTCTGGCAACTGTCTCGAACAACTTTTCCATCCGAAAGGCCATTAAACACGACCACGCGGTGCAAATCCATAGCGCGAAACGATCCAGCTGGTAAAAGTATCCGCGACAAGGAAAGTCGACACAACGGACAATCCTCGAATGAGAAACGATAATTGGTCGGTGGTACGAGCACGAGAGAGCCACGCTGGACGAATGCAAATCGTTCGGACAGGCTCGTAAATAAAATTACCATCAAAGATAATTCCGCGTGGCCACGAGCATGAAAAGAAGTCCGCGGCTTCCCTTTACGCCCGACCCCAATGGAAATTGACCGCGAGTCCCATAGCTTGAACCGGCGTAGATGAAGCTATTCTGTCGTAAGTTATACGGACCCGGGTGGAGAGTAACGAGGAAACCATTCGTTAAACGTCCGAGTGTCGCCTCCCCGAACCCTCGCGGATTACGATCTCGAGGATTCCGGCAGCGATCGAGCGCACACGCGCGATAAATTCTCGCCATAGCCGAGCCATTACTCGGTATTACGAAATAATTATTGCCGTTCGTATAAAATCATAAAAGACAAAGACTTCTCCTATGACGTTGGTCACCATTGCGCTATTACCTCGTCTGATTTGCGGCGGAGTTCTGAAAGGTGGGCGATCAGCAGACGCCTGATACACACTTAAAGTTCAAATAGATCTGCGATGATTTCCTGTTCCGAGGAAAGTCTAGAGAATCAACGGAGATTTAATGTTTCCTGTGTGGGTGACGTGAAGGGATTCTTATGTGCACTTTAATGACGGTGTTCAAGCTAAGGCAAGATAAGCTAAGGGTGAATGATTATGACGTTTGACGTATTTGAATGTATTTTAAAGGATGAATCTGTCCTTCTTTTGGTTCAGGAATAATGAAATCATAGCGTTATTAAATCGACACATATAGTGGTTACAAAAGATATTTACACATAGTTGTGCTTATCAGTAGTGCATTTCCTTGCCGCTAAAATTGCCACAAAAATTTGATGCTATGAAAATGAATAGTATAATATAAAAAACTTTCCTTGCAATTGCGAGTACCTGCTACATGAGATACTAGTCACTGTAGGTATTGTATAATTCCATTGGATCTTTTAAATAATTTCAAAAAACGATACAAATATTGAAATACATCATCATCTGAAGAGAATGCACGAATGTTGAAGCTACACATATTTCCACGTACTTACTCGCTGCAAAAATCTCTGTATCACAAACAAAACAGCCAATCAAATCCAAATTTCCACAAAACACACTCCAACAGCAATTTCAAAGAACCCCATCCGGAATCATTTGAAAAACCCAATTCTTCCTCTAGTCATACAGTAGCGAAATGAAGCGAAAGCACGTAGCGGCGCGGGCAAGAAAAGCAAGGCGGAATAAAACAATCAAGACCGTTGGTTCATGGCGGGACCGCGGAGAAGATTAGAGTTTCTCGTTTCATGCAGCGATTCCCTTGGGCCCTTGGAAGGGGATAGAGGGATAAATGGAGTACACAGCAGCCGGGCCCGGTAGCTCATCCGTGAGCCAGGGCACGCGCGAGCCGTTCCACACACACTATGCAACGTTCGCGTTCGCGGTGCACGCGCGTGTGGCCCTCTTAGCGTGTACGGGAGAGCAACCGCGGCGAGTAAGGGAGATTATATCATCAATGTCGTTACTGCATTACGCCTCTTTGCCCCCGGGGGCCGGGAGTCGCAGAAGAAACTCGCTAATGTCCCGCACGGCGACAACGCTCTTACCGGACACCGCACACAGGCCACACGTGTACACACGCGCTTACAACGGATTCATCCGAGCAGCCAGTCCATCTCGATGACTGGCGATCGTTTCTTTCACGGCGCCGCGGTCTTTCGATCCACCTAGTCGCGATGGACTTTCTTGTCCAACGAACGACGGGTGTCCGTCTATCCGCGGCCAGGGTACGTGCTTCGTGTAATTTCGAGGATGCCCTCCTTGCGATTCGCTCGCGCTAGCTGTGCAAACCTGGAATTAGCCGTGCAAGAGGTTCTGGGTTTCTGTAGAAATTCTGCTGATATGAAAATGTTGAGCAAATTTCGGATAGCGTGGAAGGTCCTCGATTGATACCCCAGGTTTTGCAACATGGTATCTTTGAACGAGATGTTTTGTGTTTAATACTGACACATTCGATACGGCGTTAATATACAGTGGCGACAAAAGTTATTGACATACTATTATATTTGCTTTAGCATTTATACTAATTTATTAGGTCCTAGTATGTTAAATTTTGTGTTACTTAGTGGAGTCTCATATCGCTGTAACAATTTGATACTGTAAAAATGGGACGTATAGAATCTGATAAAGAAACGTTTCAAGTACCAATACTTTTTGTAACCAGTATATACATTGAGGAAGAGGAAGCCTTTCAGTGACAATCACACATGTACCGACATCGTGCTGTTAATATTTTTCAACAATTCAGTATTGCGTAATCTATACATCTTGTAAATATAAACGAGTAGAAAATTTTGTGCAAATTCTCGCACTGAACGTGTTAATGAAAAGTCAGGAAAAGAATCTGACCGATAATGTTCCATTCCGTTGCAAGATACTTCGCCATTCAACAGGTGTATAAATAACTTCGGAAGCTTCAATATTTAAAACTTTAGCATAAATACTCAGGAAACTGAATTCAGAGCAGTTTCGTAATATTTTCGCTACGAAATAAAAGAATCAGAATTGGATACACAGATATCCAATTACCCACACCAGGATTAATACGAAACACCTAATGATCCGTAAGAACACAGTTTCACCAAAAGCTTCCGTCTTTCAATAAAACCGCTACATTTCCCTTGTCTTCCGAAAAAATGCAATAGAGAAATAAGAAATATCAACGTCTCAGACCCAATAAAAATATCCTTTCCAACGAACATATAAAACATCGATTTATTGAAATTGCAAAACACGCAAAGCAATCAGTGTGGTTTGTGGCACGATATACGACGTCGACGTGCATGGATATTAGTGATATCGGTGGCTCCCCACGCATTGACTCTACACCTGCTACAACTCGACGATCAAGGTGAGCCAAGGTCCGGTGACCTCACTTCCTTCCTACTCACCTAGGCCCCCAAGTCACTTCGGTTCAGTGTCGATTAAGTGCTGTCACCTGCGAATCGCCTGGCAACTTCCTTGCAGCCCTTTTTCCGGGGGCTGACCGGGGTTCGCCTATATACCCCCGTGATCGTGTATACTTCTTATCTGGCTGCCCCCACAGGCCACGTCACACCTCGATGGTTCGCGCCACTTCCAGAACAGGTGACGTCGTGGTTTTCGCCGCGGCGGAAACGGATGCGTGGATAGCCGACGTCACTCGACTGAACGCGCGGTGCCTCGTGGTTGGAAACGGGTGTTGTTTGACCGGTTTAAAATGACTCGAGTTTTATTTGCATTAATGGAAAGTGGAGGATGTCTCTTGTCGAAGTTTGGGTTATAGGGTTAACGAGAAAGTGAAAGATCGATTGAAACTTTTGCGTGAAGTAAAAAGAAATGTGACCAAGGATTTAGTCATTCTCGCTCGTAGCTTTTGTTTCGAGCCAGTATACAGTGGCTGCGAAAAATGTTTGCGTATCATCGTATTTATCTTACGTACTAATTGATTAGGTTCACGCGTATTAAATTTCGTTTTCATTCGTGCGATTACAAAGATTTTAGACCGTGAAAATATTACGTAGTATTTCATTAAAAAAGGAATCATAGGAAAATAAGGGCATGTGGAAATATTTTTTCTAGCCACTACGTAGAAAATGGAAATTGCATTGTTCTTACATTTTGCAGAACTGTATAGGACCTACAAAAGGTGCTCAAAAAATATTAACTTTGATTTCTAGTGTTTCTTTTCGTATCTTCGCTAATGCCCACACGTGTCACAGCATCTATAATGTGCCACCACTTTCTATGCATATTATAACATTTACATCAATAGGAAGAAGAATCGGGGTCACTGTATCCCAATCGCTTCCCACTTCAAACTACCTTTTAATGGCCCATTATAAATTCTCCTGACACGATTAGATAAATTAACGCGATTAACTTCGAACCATATCGAAACAAAATTACACATAGTGTAATTTAACGCTATTTTAGAATGAAAAAACTATATATATGTTCAATCATTAAAGGAGCTCATAAAACGCGCGTCGAACGCGCTAGCTTTTCAATTCGAAGAGTCGCGACAGCCGCGGTAATCCGCTGCGAATCAGCATGAAATATCGCATTGGCTCGGTCGTTTTATCAGGTGACGCGTCCGTTTGGAACTGTGGCAGGTTGCGGTTACCTTAGGTTACCAGTTTTTATACCGAATATGTGGGCCATGCACCTGCCACATACAGCAGCGCGGAGAAGCTCACAGTGTGCGGAAGCCGGGACCGTGTGTCACTCAGGTTTCATGGATCTGGTTTTTAGCCTTGGACCGCGCTTCTTCCCGTTTTCACAGAAACGATATTGAGCGGAAAGAAAAGAATAGCCAAAGGAGGCACGGGGATGTTTCCGTATTTGGCGAACGAAAATTTTATTTAGGCAGAAAATTTGTAATTGTAAGGAAAAAATTATCTCTGTCTGCGATATATGTCAATATAGCACATTATATATGTCTGGAATATTGAGAGTGGAAGTTGCTAATCTTCGAAGTGAGTGACTATTGATAGATTTTACGCATTCGGCTTTTATATATCACTTGAGTGATCATAAGATTGATTATAGATCAGATACCGTGGATTTTGAATCTCCTATATTTTGCATAGCGCGTGATTTGAAAGTTTGTGACGCGATACGCTCCTATGCGCGCCATTTATGATACGCTTGCACAGTTTTAAGTAAACTTAAATAAATTTCCCTATATATGTGGTGAACTTTCTCCACTTTTATATCACAGAACTATGTTATTAATCTCACCGAACTCTCTGTATCTATTATATTAGAGATAATTTGAATATCCTACATAATTCGTCCTTTTCAATTACTAACAGTCGCTGAAAAAGGAATTCCTTCAAACATAAAATTTTCCTCCAACAGCATAGTATTGTATTTCCTGCCAAAAATTAGCCTCTCTCTCGTCCACTCCGCCTTAAAGGTAAAAAATATGACGTATCGAGCCTTTAAATTATTCCACAATCATACAGAAACTCCTCCTATGTGGGAATATACGAACGAAAAGTAGGGAGATTAAAAAGAGCAGAGGACGCGGAAAGAGGAGCGATTGGATCGACGCAGCTGCTGGAACCGGTGGAATGTTTACGACGACGCGTTAAACCGCTCAATTAAAAGGACGTCGGACACGAAACGCGAAGCCAGAGGCTTCTTCGCTCGTTCCGCTTACGAGGCTACGATCCAGCTTCGACGAGCAACAGCCGCAGAAAAGAAGCTTCGAACGGGCGTGAGAGGCGAACGATCGTAACTTACACGCTTATTTCAGCGAGTACATCTTCTGTATGTACAAAGGGGAGTAGGTACGCGCGTTACCTGTCCCGAATATTAGCCACGATATAGGGGACGTTAAGATGGTACTTTACGAGTTGCCGAAACGAAAATCTTTCTTATTAACGACCGTTTTATTCTCGGTGGATTATAAATCAAGAAAGGGAGCCTCGCAGCACTGCGTCGATCGTTTCCAGGAAAACCGCCGCGAGACAAACGTTTTTCATCGAATTTATGTACGATGATTTTAAGCACTCGTTCATTAACAATTAAGAAGCATCCCGACGTGTGATCCTATCGATGCTAATTAAATTTAACGAGTTAAACGCGGCCTCGGATAACGAGGACGAATTTTCTGAGTTACGACGAGACGATTCGCAAGCGATGTCGTTGCTTGAGATATGAAATCCCTGGATGAGTTTTATTGAGGTGTAAATCTGTCGAGCACTTCCGCAAAACGCCCTCGGATAAACGCCACAGGATATTATAGGACTGGATGACAGAACTTTCTTGCAAGGCATAACTTGTTTCTTACTACAAAGTAACAAATAATAATTATCATACGCATGTAGGAAATGTTTCCATTAATCTGTTCTTAATTCCCATTTTATATCGTCTCATGAAATTTTAGGTTCATATTAATTCATTTTCTTTTTTTTCTTTTTAGTAATGTAGAATCGAATACTTTGCGTATAAGTTCTTTCGTTTGCATCGCTACTGATAAAAATAATGACACTTGAATATATCTTTATATCTATATAGTTTTACTATATAATATAAATCTTATTGCGATCCAAATGCAAATCCGGATTAATCCATAGAAGCAACCGAACAATCAACTTTTTCCCAACGTAAAGAAGAAAGCTTGAAATATAGAAAAGAATTGAAATATTCTGAAATATTACAGAGAAAGAATCCTCTCCTTAATTAAAAGTTTCTTTACCATCTACCACTAATTTTCTAAGCACAATTTAATTTAATACACGTAAAAAATTCCTTCTTCCTCTTTTTCCACTCATGATTTATCATCTACCTCTGGGGCACCCTGTAGCGGAGGCTTCTCTTTATGAAAGTGTCTCACTCCACCTACCCTACCGTTCAGCCTAGCATCGTAATTTCCCGGTTACGTACGGGTCATGAGGCGGAACTTTCCAACATCTTTCATCGGCGCGTAGCAGCGAGTTGACGACAAATTACATCGGCGTGGTACGTCGTCCGCGGTTGGTGTCCTCGGACGACGTATCGGGGATACGATATGGTCGTCCTTTCGCGGCCTCTCGTTTCCGGGACGAGACAAGGAGGGGACCTCGCGTCCTCGCCCCGAATCTCACCCGCATCTTGGCCTCAGCCGACGTAAAAACGAGCACGGCGATCATTTAGAGAGCGAGACAGGGACAGAGAAAAAGAACGGAGGAAAGAGATCTCCTCGCGACCCCGGTCGCACTTTCTTTCGCTGCTGGCGCCAGGCGTAGGCGCCGTTTCTTTACGCATACATACGCACACAACCGTTTCATGGACGGATGTAGGAAACCAGAGATGGAGGAAGACGCTTGGATAATTCGGAGAGATCGACGCGAATGGAGGAGGATCGATATTACTTGTGTCACGGGTCCGGTACCGCTACGCGACCGAAATCCGCCGCGAAGGTCGTCGTGAAGAAAGGAATAGTAAAAGCGCTGATAACGACACGGCCCAGCCTGTCGAATTCTTTCGAAGCCCGGCTTCGTGAAGGAATCGGGTATCTCTTGATAGAATTCGATAGTCGATTCGTAATCTCAACAGGTTCGTATTTAGACGTCCATAAATTTTGTATATGAATTACAGCTGCGGACATATTTATTAAAAAGAAAGTTTTGATATCTGTAAGCATATTTCGCATCGTTCTTTGTGTATTTTATTGCTTTTAGGAATTTGTTCATATTTATGTTATTTATTGGAATGGAGGTTTTAATTGTACTTGTAGAAAAAATTTATGAATAATGTAGATATTTTAGTAAGAAGCAGATTGTATATTTCCTGGCTTTTTTTTTTTAGTAAAACACATTTAAATCTCATCATTTTAAATCATCATTTGAACGAGTCAAACGTCTATGCCAGACTCTTCCTCGAATATTTGTACTACAGTATATTCCTACATGTTTTATATTTGATTTCACTATTTAAATTGGACTAAAAAGCTGATATGGTACACCTTCAAACATTTCCTCTTTAATATACTTGCGGTAGAAAAATCTTATCCAATGCTGTGCAGTATTCTTGCTCTTCAAATCAAACTAAAAACCTTCTGAAAAGACCGCAACGCTAATAATACTGGTGCAAAGAACAATATCAGGATCAAACCACCTCAAGCAACATCGAACTTCTCTCAAAGCACCTCGATCGCCGTAAACCGTTCGGCTTTATCACCGGGCGATCGCGGCGGGTAAAAAGATGGCAGATCGAGGCGGGTTGTTTTCGCGTTTCTTGCCTGAAGGTGCTCCCCTCGTTTGCAGCGAATAGACGTCGGCATCGCTCGTGTAATTTCTCCCGTTTGCTGGCGATGCTCCTTTGCCAGAGGCCGATGTATCCTGTTTACCTTACGTAGAATCGAGTCGCGCGATCTGTGACGCCGCGTGGCGCCACGATCACCTCGAGAGATTTATGGAGCGAAGGAGCACCGAGGCCGTGTCGTTGGATAGCCCCGCTACGGATTTTGGTGAAACGGACGCGCGAGATCGATGTACGTCCTGGATTTCAAGGAAAGAGAGCTCGTACTGCGAGGCGAAACCATCGCTCGCTTTACGGAAAACCTGCGACGTCGAATCGCAGCGGGAATACGAGAAAGTCGTCCCCGCTATCGGACCGATCTCACTTTCGTCGATTCGATGTAAACACGGGATTTTCGGATAATCTGATATTAGAAACGGGCGTGTACAGATGATAATTTCCGAATGATGAATTTGATAAAAGATCTACTGTGAAATGATACTTTGAACGGGAGGAGATGAATATCAAGCGTGTAATAATCTAAATTCTACACAGTAGACGCTTTTACGTATTTAGCAATCATTTGATTAAAAAATGTGACATATGGACGGGCTTGTGAGAGTATTTCAACACTCGAGGAAAGTTATTTTGAATATATTTTATATGGCATACGACATAATGCAATTATTATAATCACATTGATAAAACGTGAAACAAATTCGAAAATATATACACTTCACAAAAAACGTAATATTATTTAAACGATCGATTATCCGTTATATCGATAGGCCTCAATGTGTAACGGAACCACTTTTATCATTAATTATAACTATTATTATAGTATACAGAATGGTTGGTAACTGGTGGTACAAGCAGAAAGGGGGTGATTCTACGCGAAAAATAAGTCGAAAATATAGAATAAAAAAAATTTTTTTTTTTTTAATTTTTCCATCGAGACAACGATCTACAGTGATCCGTTATAACGAGACGTGATAAAGTGCACGCGTACCGAGCGAAAATTCAAAGTCGATTTTCTCGAAAACAAAGCCTCAAACGAAAAATTTGTATTCTATATTTTCAACTTCTTTTTTCGCATAGAATCACCCCCTTTCCGCTTGTACCACCAGTTACCAACCACCCTGTATATGCTGTATTACTAGTTTTTTTACCAAGTACGTGTTACCAATAAACGCCTTGTAACTTGTATACATATTTTAAAAGAGCAATTGGTAAAGAATGAGGAGGTGATCAAGAAACGTGAGATTCTTCATGAAATTCTCTATGATTGAAAAAATATTTTATCCTTTATCACGCAATTTTAACAAACGATCCGAACAAGAAAAAAAACAGTATAAAATAACAAAAAAAACGGATATCCACTACTAGCTGACCCTAACCCTGGTCACCCAAAGAGACCCCTCACAGAAACCTATCGAACCGAACGATCCATAGGCGTCCCGATAATGGCGTTTCGATAGGAATTTGCGATAGGTAGAATTTATTATCAGACTGATAAGCTCATCGCAGTACTTCCTAGCTGTACGGAAAATGGTTGTCGTTGGACGACGAACAATGGATAGAGTAAGCATCGTAGGGCTTCGTGGGTGAAGGTAAGCTGACAGGTAGCCGTAACATTCCCATCGTGGCCTCGTGCAAAACTCACCTGCTACCGGTTAGCTCGGCCTTTCTGTCACCATATGCCGGCTGCCAATCCCGACTTTCCCAAGCCGCCTCTCATGGGGCTGTTTCCAGGCGTCGTTTGCCTGCCAGGTATTGTCACTACGGCAAACATTTATAGAGAACTAAGTAGTTGTTGAAGAGTGTTGCGCATATGGACGGACTGGTCGATGGAAGTTTCTTAGACACGTTGAAAGTATTCTACCAAATGTCCAAATCGGACAAATTGTGAATGTGAACAACTAAATAAAAAAAAAAAAAAAAAAAACGTTGAAAGCAGATTGAAAGTAACCGTATTATCTCATTTGACCTCTTGTCCGAGGAAATGTCACCAGCAATTTCGTAGAAACAATTTTTATTAGAACCAGCGTTACGATATAATAAACGCTCATAAAATGGGGACAACGAATTAACAATAAAACAGATTGCTCTGGTACGCGACTAGATTACGTGACTTTTCCTACATTCTTCGGCCAGCTAACTAAAACATGCTACACTCAGCTCCCTCAGCGATTTCTACTTTTTATAGCACCATCAATCGATTATGGTAACAAGGGAGTTGCTTTTGCCTGGCTGTTTACTCACTCGCAAATGTATAGTACACATTTCTTATTGTGAAACATAATCTTTGGAATTTTCTTTTGCTAGTAATGTGTTTGATTAATCACGTCCAAATAGAACTTAAAATGAAAAAAAATAAAAATAAAAGAAAAACGAGAGGCAAACATAAAAATTCACAGGAATAAACTTCCTTTTACCAAACACACTATTAAATAAATTTTCTCATTGAACAGATTCGGGTCTGGATGTAAAACAGAGCTTAAAGGACTGTTGAAAGTAATTGGGACTTTGAAACTAAACAAGAAGGCAAACCTGATCGACACTTATTGCAAAATTTCGAAGGACCTGCTGCTCGGGTTTTAAGGATTCTGGAGGTTCGACCTTGTGTGCCACATGGCATGGGTCGTGAAAAAATTCAGTAATGGTCAACGAGAGCCGAGTTTCGCCTGAGAACTGAAACAATTGGCAGGGAAACACTCAAGCAAGTCACAATCGAAACATAAGGTGCAAACCTGTCCCCAAGGCACGTTCTAAACGGAATACGTGGGTCGACTTTACTGGTGGTGTATTCAAAATGTTTTTACAGCATAGCTTTACCGGTGTACTTTATTCGAATTCTTCTGTCAGTGTCACATGCTGGTGGCTGTACTGTCCGTTAATCCTGCAGTACATCCAAACTTACCTGGGAATTCCAATTACAAACGTGTCTGGTGGTAATAACAATCGACAAATCCTATCAGGTCTGGACTTTCCCACAACCAGCTTTGAAAAACATTTCTATTCTAAACAGTCCCAATATTAAATATTGGGTGCTCATTGAATGGGTACTCGTTCAGCTAGTTCTTAGTCGCTGGAACACGTGGAATTGAAACAAAAGAATGAAATTTCTTAGTAATTCACAATAATGAAATATTGCTTTGCCAACTAAGGATATAGTCACAGTTATACTGCTAAGTTTTGTGCATTTACAGCAAGAATACTAAAATGCACATAATATACAAGAAAACAGGTATCTGCTGAGATCCCATCATTTCAACATTATTCGTAAGCCGATTCGTTATACTATAGCAAAAGGTATAAGTACAGTAAGATTACAATTTATGCAGTAAATATTTTTTTCACGGTACATATGCAATGATTTGATTCTTGTACAAACGTTAGAATCCATGAACAACTATTAGTAACTAAAGTAAAAAAACAACAATACGATGTCATCCATATTCTATAAATTGTAATATATAATTTGTCAATGAAAATTACATCCTACAAAGATCAATCTACTGTAATAACCCCCTCTCCGCATGCATATTTATTTCTGTTTCGTTCTCTCTTAAAAATATCTTCCACAAAAAGTCCACGTATACGACTCACGACCGTTGCACGCGACAAAGGGAGTCGGTTCGACTTTCACAAAAAGACAGCAACGAATCCGCTTGTCGAGGCCTCGAAATCAGGCGCGCGCGAGTCGGGTGGCTTTAAACGCATTTTAATTCAATCGTTCGGCCGCGAGTCGCGGCAGGGTCACCGTACAGGGTCAATCGTATGCTAATTGCCAGCCAAAAGACGAGCTCGCGCGACTCGAAACAGGAAGAGGAGGTTGCGCTGCGTGGAGGACGCGGTCGCGATCGAGGTGTAGCCGGTCGCGCGCGCGGAGGTCTTTGAACCTACGCCGTTGGCCCCGTAATGCACCGTTGTCGTTGAATTGTTCTGCATAAATTGATGATGAGCGAACGTGAGACGTGCGAATACACGCACCGTGGGACGAAGACGAATCGTCTTGGAGATGCAGTGAGCCCCCGGGGGCCACGCCTCCAGTCCACGTTAATTATCGCCGATTCGAGCGGCGAGTCTCCTCAACTCGAACGCAAACCTCTCGATCGCAAACGCTCGATTTATAGCCGTGAACTTATAACTAGAGACTACTCTGTCTTAATAGTACATAATATTGTATGCGTGTTCGCGTATCGTTTTTATAACACGTCTTTTAGCCTGAGATCCATAATAGTAGATAGCTTCAGATAACTTGATTAAGAACCAGTTTGGAATACTTGGACGTTTTTCTGTCTTTTTTTTTCATTTACATATTTAACACGCTTGCTGCGCCCCGATTATATTAGTTGTTCGTAATAACGTAATTTTTCCAATTGGAATTTTTCATAACGCATGTGTTAAAGAGGATACATAAGAAATTTATAGATTTTTGGAAGAGTTTGTAACTTTGTATTACTATCTTGTTAAGAGAAATTTCGGCTACAACGTACAATTATTCGAGGGAGTTAATAATAGAGAAAAGTCTCTTGCTGAATTCGAAGAATCGAAGTTGTGAAAATTATAGCAAGAAGGCGGCATACTTTCTAGGTATACGTTACAGCTATATTATACGCCTTGATGTGTGTACATTAATTCCGTCGTGAGAGAAAATTAACGATCGAAACCAAAACACAACAAGCTATCTCGACGCTTTATCCTATTGGATAGTATTCAATCAGATCACAAGTAGTGTTACTGGATCACTGGTAGTATGGCAAAATAAAATCAGAGAGTTCGATTAAAATGTTTAACCGTGAAACGATATCTGTGGTATCGAATGTTATCTATGTGACAGGTGAGAAATCTATATATACAATACGTAAGATATAGAGTACAAAGAATATACAGATAAGAAGAAGCACATTGACCAAATACAAAGATACGAGAAACGTATGTAAATGAAATAACATTGATAATAGCTTGTGGCATTGATCTTCTTTGAGTTGGCAAATTGCAGATTGCCAATGATCCCCGTAATCTTAAATATGCTACCAAAAAACTTAACGTCCAATTTATCTAGAATCCTCGGTTCAATTAAAAGTCTGGGAAACGATGCAATAACCTCGGCGCGATCGACGCGATAAAAAGGGCCAGTCGAATGATATCGAAACAAGGTGGACGTGTAGTCGCGCGAGGCCGCTTATAGCTTATAACCACGCCGTTATCCACCTCCTCGATTTCCTTCTTTCCTTTTTTATTTTGTCTTCCTTCTTTTACTTTTTCCAACGAGTTTGTGGCTCTCGACATGTGCAGCACGATCACCTTCCGCGCGTCCTTGGTGGTACGTGCCCGAACACAAATCCTGCACCGAGTCTCGGAGGCTGGCCGTCACATGTTTTCGGGCCCTTACCTGTTCGCCTGTAATACCTGCGACACACATGGCGTGCACACCGTCGAATCTCCGAAGCGTGAGTACACGTTACGTTCCTGCACCTGCATTAATGAACCAGACGAGCATTAATAAACCGCGGTGCCGGCGACTCGCACGTGGACCGCATATGCGTCCCCGTGACGATTTGCTTTGCCATCCTGTACCAACGAAACCGACTGGCCTGCTTGCGAAACTCCAGCTTCGACAGGCTTTCTTCTTTTTTTGGGTTTCGTCAAGATTTATGGTGAACGCTGCTGTTTCCCATTAAGATTGCGGTAGTTAAGAGACGCAGTTTCGAAGATTTATTAATGATTAATCATTCGTTTATTTAGTCAACGAATTTATTAATAATAGTATTTCTTTAGAAGAATAATTGGCAGTTTTATTAAAAGTAGGCTTTTACATCTTTTTGTCGGACGGGAGAATATTTGATTTTGTTGAATGTTATATTCCTTCGAATATATTCGAAAATATGTAGTGCAATTTTTGACGAATGAAAGGTCTGATTTATACTTTCGCTGAAAAAGAGTGTCAGAGATTTGTTAAATTTGAATGTATTGTTCAATTTTGACAGAGAAGAATTTTTATGTTTTCGAAGAAATACCGACGAGTTCTCAAACAAAAAGATATTTGTTCGTCGTACTTTGGAAATCTTGAAGATATTCACTCTCCTCTCCGCGAAAAAGCGAGTCGACTTTGCACGTCGATTTCTACGTTCCTTGGCTATCGCTTCCGCGAGAGTGCTTTCTAAAAAACAAGGAAAGAAATCGATCCAGATTCTCGGTCTCGTTAGAGCCGTGAGATATCTCAGTCCATAAATACGTTTTACAATGCCGGTTATCGGGTTATCCATGACGCTTCGATATCTCCGTCCTTTACGATTCATTTTACCTATCGTATCGTGTGACTCGAAACTTTCTATAAGACGGTGGAGGTTGCATTTTCGCCACGAAGACGCAACGACCGATGATTCACACACGAAGGCAATGCGTTCGCTAACCGGATCGTTGACTTATTACTCATCGATCGTGGCAATTATCAATCAACACCATATTTCTTCCTCTCGACCGTTCATTCAGGCGAAACGAGAAAAGAAAAAAGGAAGAAACCAACCACCGAAGATCGATCGAGAATTTCGCCGATGCAAATGAAATCGAATTATTCATCTGTGTGTAGACGTGCGTGTACATTGGGAGAGTTGCACCTGTGTGTTCTACGAAACCCGTGGACGACCACGAAGGACACGCAGGTCTGAAACCGGTACGAAGTTTACGTTTGTAGACACGTTCCACGCGACGAAATCGCGGCGTCTGCGGTTCGAGGAAGCCCACCGATTTCAAATACATTGGCTGAATGGTATTGACTCAGGAAATGAGGTCATCGCATGTGATTTCATTGCACTGCGATGGTGCATCGGTCGCTGATAGCGTTACAAAGACGTGAGCCACGGCCACGGCTAGCGAACGCCTTTCAAATTCCGCGTACGCGTCGTTAAACGTTGATACATTGTAGCACGTGTACCCGGTGACGACGTGCTAGTATTGGGTTGCAAGCAAGTGTATTTTGTGATAGAGTTTTCGTATGGGATAAACCGACGTGTTTTGAGTACGATTGCTTTTCTACGAAGAAATCGAATGTTTTAGGTTTTCATTGTTAGTATAAGATTTGTATCGTGTATAAATATACTGTACGATGTTATGTCTAACTTTAAATATCGAGATAGTTGTTAATTTTTTTTTATATAACAGCGCTTATTTATTAGCATGAGGATAAAATTACATAAATTGTGGCAACCGCAAATTTCTAAATTGATTATTCTATATACAGTATAATTTAGCAAGTTTTCATGCTTTCGCCAATTTCTCAATTTCATTTTTATACTATAATGAATATATAATATACTATAATACTATGATAAAATAAATTTTATATACAATGATTTACGATAAAACTGCTAATAGTCGATCCATCCGAAAATGGTAACGTCGATGATAACACGAAATAATAATGAAGCATTACGCAATCTAGTCGAAGAATGAAATAGTGAATATTAATCAACCTCGACGGTAACGTCACAGAAATGGCTACGAGTTAACTTCACAGTAGCATCATCTAGCAAGCAACCCTTCACCGAACACGAGAGTAAACGAACCTTCCGCTGGGAACCGTTCACGTCAAACACCCTGGAACGCGTCTTATTCACTTCTCATCAGAGAACTCGCGTGCAACGGCAATTACGCGGCATCCAGCGACGATTTACGGCCGCGTGAATCGGCCTTTACGAGAATAATAAAATCAGTCCCATCATAATTCAACCGAGCGTGTCTCTATTCGATCTATCAGATCTCTCCACACCGTATACATCGATATTTCGCCCTGAGATATGCCACGATGCAAACGTTCCGATACTCATCGCTCAAAATCGCTGATTTTTACGAATTTATATTGAATTGGAAAGTGCAAAAATCCAGAGGATGCATATATTATAGAAATGTATATGAAATATTCAAAGTGAAATACTCGTTATAACCTTTTTCATAAGTTTACCGAATGAGATAAATTACTATGTATATTCCATTTGTTTAGTTCTCTTGATAAAAATATGAAATTGAATAAAAATCCGCAATCTACTCATCATTCGGGCGAGGTTGTTTTATCCGACCTTCAACCCACTAAAATTCCCTCATGGTATCGCCTTAAAACTCCCTTTTCCTGTTATCGAGCGTGTTCTCCGTGTTAATATTATTCGAGTATCTTAATAGCTGGTACCAGCGAAGGTTTGAGAGCAGAAGGCTCTGCATTCGGCTTTGGTTCGATTGGAACACACCTTGTAAGCATGTAATTTATAAACAGCAAAATATGTACTAGAATCGGCGAAGCTGCATTTAAGATGCGAGTTCCTGGCCGCTGTTGAGGATTCCCGATGAGAGAGTCCTGTTTGTAGAAACTCTGCTTAATGTAGACATTGTTTGAGACTCGCGTACCGTAGTGGAACCGAGGGTGCTCAACCTTTGCTCTAAGCTTTTGTAAATTCATCGAAAATCTCGTAGACTAATAAAGGTGAATCAAAAATAATCAGAATTCATGTAGCATTTATATTTGTATTTGCATATCTGTGCAGTTGTGGATGCTCCTTTAAAAATCGTTTATAATCTCTTGAAAAAATTAATTCTTAACGATGTTATCAAAGTGCTAAAGGAAGTTTTAATTTCAAAATTTGGAAGAAAGAATCAACTTTTTATCCTTCAGAATAATTTCCAATTTAATCATTTTCAAATTTCTATTAATATACATGAAGATTGTCAGCCTCCTTGGTCACTAAACGTACTTTGAACTTTGAAGAATGTTATGAAAAGTATGCTCCATAACAATGATGCGATTTACCGGAAATTAGGCAGAACGTGGGTCGGATTTGGGTGGAATGGAAACGAGACGGAGAGAAAGTACATTGGACGAGTTCTTTCGGTTTTGTCTCTCCCACGTATGGCTTATGCGCATCTCGAGTTCGTAAGCCACAATTCATCGATTCACTGGTTTCGTAACGTTGCCGGATTGTTTTCACCTCGTCCATGGCGGCGTCGTATAACCGTGGGGAACCTAATGAGATGTAAAGTCGTTAAAATTAACAGTTGAACTCTGAAGTCTTTGAATTCCCGAAGGATGTCCATCATATGTCTTCAAACTTTATTACTCCCACGATTCTCTCCATTTCGATCTAATCCCCGTAAAGCCTACGTCCCAAAATAAATAAAAGATCGTTGCATAATTATGACTCCCCTTCAAATATTTCTTAATCGATCGATTCTCTGCTTGGTATCTAATAATTTCACAGTTCAACGAGATAAAAATATCTTTAAAATTTGTAGGAGTCGTATTTGAGACATAATGAGCACCACTCAATGCATATCAGAAATTAAAACTCACGTTGTATAGTCTAAATGAATTATCAACAAAATATTCTTTTTATTCAGCATTGCTAGAATTACAGTTGTTGGAAAACACATTAACCTCGAAGATTACTTAAAGATCGTACAACGATCTTGCTCGACGATTTTTGTTCATTCTTATAGGCCTTCTCGATGAAGAGGAAATTGGCGTGAGCACCTCTGATTCCGCGCTGAATCGAGCGAGACCGTGTACGCGGGTGGGCCCAATGGGCCACGAGTCCCACGCGGGTCCGCGTTCTCGCACCACACACGCACCGGCATTAACACCTGACCTTACGCTATCTACGGAGTGTAGATTCATTATCGGGCATAAATTACGCCGGAAAAACCTCTGGAGAACTCGATACGCTGCCAGCTCTCGGTTTCGCGTTTTATTGAGCGTTCGACTTCTTGTTCAGCCCCTCGAGCATTCGCTATTAGACGCCACTCGAAACCTCGTACCAACCATTTCTTCTCGCTTTCTACAGCTAAATATGTTTATTGTTATAAGTAATCCTGGAAAAATCATTGCAGGAAGATATCTTGTATTATGGATTCATGAAAGGTGTAAGGATTATTGTAATGGATGTAATTCCACTCCTTATACCGTGTTTTTCGTTTTTCTTATTTCATTTTGGACATAATTTGTTGTTGGATCCAGATTTACATCAGATCCAGGTAATTTCATTCTATAGATCAGAATATATCGTGCACTTCCATTGAAATTCTACCAAATGTCCAAATCGGACAAATTGTGAATGTAAACAACTAAATAAAAAAAAAAGAAAACTTCCATTGCAAGAAACCTTTAAAATTATCGGTTATTAACTGTAATTTTATTAACCTGCTAATTACGACGGACCAGTTTACTCGCCACAGGGATTACAAACATTTTTAATGTTTTATATTTTGTAACATTTTTAATCCTTTATTTTCTCTGGAATCTTTAGCTCTTTCATACATCATTATATTCGCAGAAAATTAATTCTTTTTTTATAACCTATTAATTTGCTGTCTGAAAGAACTTCTGTCACAAAACGAGGCTTGTTTGAAAATCAACATTAGCAACTTTAATTTATATCATATACTTTTTCTAAAAAAACAAAACTCTCACAGATCGATATTCAACAGAAATTCATACCTTTACCAAATCCACGGTTGTCAACAGATATTTAAAAAAGATATTTAAAAAATTCCAGCGGTAAAAACGTGATAGTACAGTGAGAAAATTCTTCTTCGTACAACGATTCGATCGTTGAACCCGAAGCCACGCAATTAGAACATCTTTATCTAGCAATAAATAAGACCTCGGAAACGTTTAACACTCTTGCAAAATCGATCGTAATATACGCGCATAACGAAAGAAATCTACCACGCGAATAAACGTAAAGTTCGATCGGTTGTGCTCGTGAAAACATGGAAATTATGCGAGCCACTAAACAATCCGACGTATCACGCGGAGCGGTCTTTAATGTCAGCCGGAAAGGAACAACTTAATCTCGAAGGAGATATCGCCGCGTCGTTCCTCCCCCATGGTCGTGGATCACGATCGTTTTCACGATCCTCCTTCTTCGCCTTTCTTCTTCTTCTCGCTGGAGAAAAGAGATCAAAGTCGTTTCCAGAATTCCACCGTGGCCAGTGATCGAAATTCGACCATAAACGAAAATGATCTTGCCTTGTAGAGGCGAACGGATGGTCGTTCGTTCCACGTGAAACGGCACCCATCCAGAGCAATAAAACTGACACGGCATAAACACCCACGTCCTTACTCAGACAAAGCCATCTCTTTTCCACCAGGAGGCCACCATGTGGATTTTCGAGAAAAGTCTGAAATTACTGGGATTTCCAGTTGCAACTGCAACATGTGCGATTTTCCCAGTCGAAGGAACCTTACTTATCGTCTCACTACCTTTCCATAGGCTACCTATTCTATCTCATATTTTTATTTGTCTTATATATGTTCTACCAAATGTCCAAATCGGACAAATTGTGAATGTAAACAACTAAATAAAAAAAAAAAATGTCATATATATATTTTTCTGGAATGTTTGTGACTTGGTCGAAATTTTACTTGAAAATTTTTTCTACATTTTCTATTATATCTTTCCTGAGAAATTTTTCGAGCGTAATTAAAAAATTGATCATGTATGACATTGTAATAACTATTCCAGAATTTTTTCCGATTTCTTAAAAGTATAAAATAGCAGGAAACTTCGGCGTAGACATAAGCGAACCAGCTTGTGAAAATATGTTTGCCCACCGACCGTTAAGTATTCTTACCGTAAAGGAGAAAGGTTTAACAGAATTATGTAGAATGCTTACTCTAAAATTTAAATACTATGGGAAATTGTTTGATGGGCGAATATAGGAAATGTAAAATACTCGATAATTTCATATGCAGCATATATTATAAAATGACATCAATTCGATAGTTTGAGAATTCCCACTAGTCTCAGTAATAACATACCAATTCTATTTCCCTCTGCACGATTCCAAAATCGTAAATGCCTATACTGTTACATTTTATCGCCTCCAAAGTTCTTAACGCCATTGAATATGATTTATAGACCAGATCAATTAATGCAGGAAAGTCGTGTAGTCGGTTAGGTAACCAGGAACAGGTAGCGAGGGTTATTAGCCTGTAGAATAATGAAGACATCCGACACGAATCAATCAATTCGCCTGTCAACACCTACTCGCGACTCTCTTTTGCCATACCGAAGCAATCTTCTACGTGTAACCGACAATTTCTCTTCTTCCGAAAGCTCGTAAGAAAATACTCGACTGTATTGGCAGAGCTCCCGTCTCGTAAAAAAATCGTTTTTCGTTCTTGGAAGAGACGGTCGTTCCTCGCGTCGCGTTTTGGTCGCGGGTCACAGCCTTTCGTAAAATCTTGCGAGCAGTAAATCCTCGCGTGTAAATCACCTGTCGGACGTTAAGAGGGAGACGAAGTGGCGGAGTAAGAAGAAGAAAAGAAGGCTGGCGAGGATGAAGCTGGTGAAATCGTAGATGCGTGACGACTTGACCATCGTCGAGGACGCCCGTTTCGAAAGTTGTCCCAGGCAAAAATCGCACCTTATGAGCAACGTATGGCGAACAGTCGCGGTATACCTTTGAGGAAAACTGACAGCTTTCCCACTGAACCTCGACATTACACGTAAATCCCATTATTCCACTATGTATCTGAAGAACACATGTTCCCAGTCCTAGACCATAAAACCATAGGTCCAGAATTCTGCGTGTCCCTTCCACTTTTGTTTGTTCTTCGGTAAACATAACGGTTTCAGCTAGGTTTCTGTAATAATTTAATGAAGCGTTTACTTAGTGTGATATCAAATATTTCGGCGATAATTTCAATACTTGTTGGTTTCTAATACAATAAATGAGTTAAACAAACGAATAATATAAGAACAAAGGAAGTTTGAAATCGTGTTTGCTGTTTATTGAAACAATCTCTTTCGTTTCTCTGTTTCATAATTAATCGTTTGTTAATAGCAAAAATTCAGTTGAAAGAATATACGATGTCAAAAATGTTCAGTTTAAAGAGTTGAGTTTGGACAAACGTTCGAAATCTGCGTGGACCGACCAATCAAGAAATATGTAAAACCAAAAAGAGAAGCGACATACGATGATACATGATTGCATCGGTGTGACACAGGAAAGCAGAAGCTGTCGACAACATTTTACAACTCGATATGATCTCGGCTTTTAGCATAAATTTGTGTTTGACGTGGGCGTCAATTAACATAGTACGTAACGCGAGCGTTTTAAGGACATCAGCGACCCTCTTCTCCTTTGGGTATCGATAAAAGCCACCGATCGAGTTCATGTCGCGCCTTTTTCTCGTTGGTCAACGATTTGACGAAAATACGACTTGGCATCGGTTACTAACCCAAGTGTGGATCGTCTCGATTACCAGCCGCGACTTAATCGAGCGAACCGATTAACTTTACAATCCGCCGCGGAATCAAGACATTCCGCTACAAGGATTGGCCGCTAACGTCCGCGCTGAATTAATGCGCCCGAAGATCCGGCCTGCCGATAACGCGGAACATGTCCCGACTCTGAGACCCGCGGTGATTCCTCTCGGCGCATCCTCGTGATCACTAGCTCGCGTCGATAGCATATGGGTTGAAAAGTTTATGCGACGCAGTTTCGGAAGCAAACGTATTTGAAAATAATGGAATGTTGCGTATAATGGTCTTTCGAAATTATGAGGTTTCGAGAGTGATGGGACTTGCAATTTTTCAGAATTGGTGGCTTTTTGGAAATGATGGAATTTTTTAAATTATTGAGAACTTTAGTTTATAGGATCCTAGAAGCATTGAAATATTATGGCTAACAAAGTTTCAGGAGTAAAGTAATTTTTATATCTACATTGATTTTGCAATTTTGTAGAAATAATGATGTATTACAGCTGATAAAATTTTGGAAGAAAACGTAATTGTATGAGCTAGATGCATTTCAAACTTATAGTAATGGGCTTTTAAATATAGTAATGCCCTAAAATTCCAGTATAATGTCAACAGGATTGCATACAGGTGCACCTATTATAGGGACCCATAAAGAATACCTATAAGCTATCAATTTGCCTATAAGGATCACATAGCTCGAGGTGGAACTTAGATCGACATTTACTGTCAAAACGGCCTGCTATTTCGTGGAAAATTGGTGTAATAATTATCATTATTTATTGCACCCTGCAAAGATTGTTAAAGTTCACATCGAACAGGAAATGTGTTTTTACGATTCAACATCGATATTCCCATACAATACCATGACGATATGTACATACACACGTTGCGTTTGAGAATGGTATGGGAATCGACGTTATATATCTAGAACAGGTGACACGAATCCATTTTTTCAAACATACTGTTGCGTGAGTACGATTATGGTATTTTTGTCAGCAGGTGTAACATTAGTCTGTGTGACAATTTGCCAGTTTACCGTATACAAAAATTACGTGCCTGTGGAAAGAATCCGTTATAAATATTCTTTCGAGTACGTAACTAATCGTAAAATGTCAGAAAAGAAAAAATGAAATTACAAAATTAGGCAGGATTTTTAATATTTTTCTGCGATCGAGCATGAGACTGAGTATGTATGGAGTAATTAGCGAGCGTGAAGTCGGACAGAGACGATGTGGTCGATCTTGACTGTCCTATGCAAGCGACTGCGGTCGCGGCGCGTCACAATTGTTAGTCTTTAACCACCAACCGCGGCTGCATCAGGGACGGTTTCAGTAATCGAAATATTTTTCCCTAGCTTCATTTTTAACCGACGATTTCTATAATATCGTACCATTATACAAATTCTTATATGGATCATAGTCTGTCTTATTAAAGTTATGTAACTTTATATAGAAAATATACGATGATGGAAAGCGATGTTATAAAAATTCGAACGTAACCTTTGTTCTTTTAAACACTTAAGATTTTCTTACAAAACTCTTCAAGTCGCTTCTTCGATTCATCATCCACTTACGAACGAAACATGAATTTTTGTTTGTTATACAATTCGTCTATTTAACGCAACGATATCCTAATTGCAAATCCGAGAACCAACTAATCGCGTGCAATCGCGACCTCACATAGTGCGTGGACATGTGAAGAATTCCTGGAAAGAACCACGACCTCCCACCCTTCGAAGCATACCTTTGGCTAATTCAATTCTCGCAAGGTGGCCACCTTGCATGCATCCCTGAAACCGCGAAGAAACGTCCGGAGTCGGAGGGTACCGTAAACTCTAATCCTCGGGGACGTTGACTGATTTACGCCGGCGACACATTCCCGGTGCATGCACGGTTCTTCCCCGGCGAAGGATGAAAAAAAGGTTTACTCGCGCCCTTCGCTTGGTCTCGACGAGGCGCGAAGAGGTTAGCCGAGAGAGCGTTCTCCTCGTCTGGGTGTTCGCGTGTAAAAAACAGACACTCGTCCCCTTGTATTCGCGTTTAAAACGACGTCCGTGGCGAGAGGTGGAGAAACGTAATGTCGAGGAAACGAGAAGAGAGGAGGGTGCACCGGTGGAACGTTGAAAGTATATAGAGAGAGGGAGGATGAAAGAAAAAAAAAAGGAAATCACGCGGTAAATCACCCCGTTTTTGCCTGGCCGGCCCGAGACGGACAGACGGATTTAACGTGGACGTGTAACGGACGAACGAAACGTAACCGAGATCCAGCTTGTCGTTAAACGTCCACGAGGACGACGAGAACGCGGCTGATGGTGGTGGTGGTTACGCGGGCCCGAAACCGCAGAACGAGAAGGGGTCTGGTTAATTTTTATTGAGCATAAATTTGCTAAAATATTTGAGCGTGACGTGGATGGCCCGTAACTCTCGAGAATGTCCCTTCTCCCTTTTCTCTTCTTATCTCTTTCCCTCTCACTGGACCTTCCTTTCGTCCTTTCGGTGTCCTGATCGTTTCTTCCTTCTCTCGCACCTTTTCGGTGTCTTGCGTTCCACTCGTGCTTCTGTCTGGCGCACGCTGCAGACCGCTTCTTATATCTTCTCGACCAGCCGATATATATTAAACATCGTTCAATTCCTGGAATATCGCGTGGAATTCGCCGTGAATGACCATGGTGCTCGCCACCTTCGACCCTACTTTCCGTCCCGAAACGCCTCGTCGATTGGTCGCCTCTGACCTCTCAGGGTGACACTCGCATCGTGCCAAATGAAAAAGCTCGTTTCGAGAGACTCTCAAAGCATCACCGACCCGAGTATCAGATGATTAAGTTGTAACGCGTCACTTTATATCGACCGGATGCAATTAAGGTCTTATCGAGCTGCGAGTTTTGTTCTATTTTAATTGAGAAAGCTGTTAGGGTTAATTGAAACGCCATAGGTAATCTATTATCGACATTCGTTAAATATACCTTTCTAATTTACGACTTCTTGGTTAAGGTTAATTGAAGACTATGATCTTACTGTGATAATTCTCAGTCATGATCTTGCTCTACGACTGAACGTTTTGAAGCTTAGATGAGAATTCAGCGTCGATTAAATTTGAAATCCTTCTACATGTAATGCTTCGTTTATAAAATTTGTTCAATCCCATAAGCCCGGTCGATGCTTCGAATTGCGCTGAATATTCGTTGGTTAAATCCACAGCAACCCCAGTACCCACCCCCGCGACGTTCTCTCGCCACATCGGCGGATGGTAGGTGGTAAAATATGAAAATCAATAAACATAAAAATTAACACGCCCCTAACACCTATAATTTTAGCGTCGGGAACGTAACCGCGCCGTTAATACCAACATTATTACCGTTGCCAGCACTGTGGCCGCATTATGGGTGGCCGGGCACTGTAATTTGGCAGCAGTATAACCCCCACCGGTTTTCGAACCACAGCCAACGAGCGTGTCTCTTTCGTATGCTCCGTTCGAGTACATCGGTAACATACATAAGACGAAGATTCGTTCGTTCGCCTCGCGTTGTCGCGTGTGCGTGGATACGCGTGTAATAATGCCACGAGATACTTACCACGGATATTTATGCTCTTCGTGATTCTGCCCCCTTACGGCTGCCTTCCCGACGAATGTTGGCCCGAGCCTTACAAAGATTTTTTGGTGATAACAAGGTTTCGACGTAATCTCCAGAGAATAAAAGCCAAAGGGGGTAGTTCTAATTCCCGACTGCTAAATAACAAGAAATATGCTAAAGAATTCTGTATGTTCTCTGTATAATATATATAATAATTTCTTGTATAATACATATTTTGTATATTTCTTGTTTGTTGAGTCTTGGATTGTTAAAAGAAAAGAGAATTTTTTATCAAGTAATAAAAAGTGGAATCGATCGGATCGACTTCTGAGAAACAGAAATGTATTGTTTGTTATTATTTGAGACTGAGAGTTCTTAAGTTACCAAATCCCTTAAAATTTTGCAACTTTAGAATTTAAAAACAAATCTACAGCCAGAAGCAATCCCCCGTTTTATTCCTCTAACCGAATGTTACTCTCGTAACTACCCTTTTCTACGAGGCATTTGCGAACGCGTATAAACAGTCGAAACGACTTTTCTGGGAGCCGACGTGCACCCGTCTGCCAAATTACACGGCTAAACGTTCCAGATTTATGCGTGCATTTTACAGCCACGATTCGCGCTGCCGTGAAGATGCGACAAACATGGCACCGTGAACAGCACCGCGGTGACGTCAAAGAGACAACAAGCCTCGTTGCTGGTTACTTCGGAACTTTACGGGCGGCCTTAATTGCGAGCATTATCATCCCCTGGAATGGTAACTGCGTCGCGAACGACCGTAGGTGTCTACAAGCCGCTTCGACGGCCGCATAAAACGCGTCCTCCTTTTTCGAGGGTGCTAAACACGAAAAAAATCGTTCGCACGTTGTAATTTCTGACCAGCAGCCCGGTCATCTTTATTCTTCTTCCGTGAAAACCAATACAGTCTACCGTGAGATTATGAGTTCTCGAAAGATACATGAAATTTTTCAAATGATCGCAAAAAGACCGGTTAAATAATATTTTGATATACATATACTTATAAAGCAGTTGTACTTTTTTAATAATTTTCTTCTTGTGTGTTTTCATCATCATTAGACAAATTGGTAGCTAGAAAGCGTTAGAAAGTCGTCTATCTGTTGGAAGTGTATCAGTACAAGCAATTACTATCTGATGTTTTCGATCAAATGTAGTAATAGTAAACGCTATTATTAATAAGGACTCAAATTATAATCGAATAATACATATTACATGCTACAGAAGAGACAGAATATAGATCTATATCTCTTGCAGTACAAAATTCTAATAAAACAAGTACATTCATCAAGTATCTATGGTATTCAACGATTTCTTTGAAATGCTTTGAATTAATCGTTCAAAGCAGAAAACGATACGGATAAAGGAGGTAGGATATTTAAAGCATCTAAATATCCTTTAATATCCTTAATTATCCTCGTCCTAAACGTATTATAAGGTTTCTTAAGTAAGTTTGTTCGTGCCTAAGTTAAAAACCTAAATCTTTCCAGCAGCTTTTTAAGAATGCTAACCCAAGGATAGACGAATGAAACGGCGCAAACGGAGTTTAATGCGCGTTTTCAGCGAAATACCTACCACCGCGTTGTCAGAGTTACCGCGAAAACCGAGTGCCTGCTCGTAAAGCGTATTTTATTCGTAAAATTGACGTCCGCAGGGTTAATCGACAGTGAAACGTCGCTATCGAGTCCTTTGTTCCCTTTTGCTTAGTCCCCGGACCGAATGGAAAATCTAAACGGGCTATAAACTATACAAAGTACATAACTGTTAGGGTCTCGCGGAATTAAGATAAGCGTCTCGTGACTCGGCCGTATCGTCTGCCACTTTTTGGACGTAAAGACGGAGAAAACGGAGGAGCACGAGGTCCGCGGAGATCTGGCGAAAAAGAAGAGAGCTTGGTTACGTAGAGAGGTCTTAGCAAGGCTCGTAAAATACGTATCGTTACAACCGACGCGTTGGGCCTTGTACGCGGAACGGAGCTTGTCGTTTCGTACTTTCCAGCAACGACAACCGCGCGTGTTCCCTTTCTACTCGTTGTGCTTCGAGAAGGTGGAAGAAAGAAAGAATGGAAGGAAAAAGGAAAAAAGGAGACGAATTCTTGCTGCGAGTCGACAGCGTGTAATAGCAAAAACGTTGTTCTTGTTGGTTAGCACGCGGTGTGCCATTATCCTGCCATTTCATCATTTTATCTTCGTGCCCAATGGCCGGCCTGATGAGCCAATAAAGCTGAAGATATGACCGGCCTGGCAAAAATGTCGCTCGGCTAACTTGGCTGCTTTCCAGGCCACCGAATAATTCTCCAGAGCGTACCGCGGTTGTCGTCGTCTCGAAGAGAACGAAGATAATCGCCGGTCTCTGTGGTAGACTAGAGTAGCTCGTAAGGGTACCTGTTTCCACCGGCTACTTTTCCGGTGGAACCGCGATTATGGGTCTATAATAGACAATTCGAAGATTCATGATGGCAAATTACTTTGGTTGCTGAAATATTGGTGATTTATTTGTTACCAAGTGGTTGGGTGGTATTTCTTGAGGTTCGAGGCTGTCAAACGCGTGTACGTTCGGATAGAAATTTGTTTGCGCTGAGAGCGCAGAATCTACTTCAGAAATGCGAATTTTCCACATTTTCAACTCGAAGATTAGAAAGATCCTAATCGACATGTGATACAAAGCCATAATCTTTAAAATGGATAACAAATTTGTCTGGCTAAAAGGTTATACACATCATTGTATATTAGTTGCTACAAACTTGAAGATTGCACGACAACAACGAAGTTATATCGACATTTTCCACAAAAATGGTATAAAACGAAAAAATCTAATTATCAATTTTACGGTCAACTATACACACTGGAAACCTCCGGCTTAGATAAGAGAAACATCCATCTGAGAATCAGGTCATTACAAAAAGCCATAAAAGATAATATAACGAGAATGCAAGGCGATCCTTGTAGGATTAGTAGGAACCTAGCACTCATCAAAGAGCTCGAGCAAAGTGTACCGTGGCAACCGTTGCGACCAGAGTACTCGCTATCGTCCGGATAATATATACGTATTACGTATACAATGTGCAGTATCTTATCAACTAATCGAACAGGAACGAAGAGAGGCGCGTCGATTCGCACAAGAAAGATGGAGAGTGTGAGGAATCTGCTGTTGGTCCTTGCGCGACCGCATCCAAGTTACCGTTGCGATCGCATTAAAACGAACGTGCACCAGGGTGAGATGTATGTACGACCCAACGATCCTGCCGCCGCAGGCACCGTTGATCTACATCGGTAGTGATCTACCGATCTTGTGTATAACTCGCGCTTGAATCGTGATCAGCCTTTGGGCATCAGAAGTGCAATCGTCCGGAATAGCCGTAGCCGGTGCTCGTTCCACCGGCAGAATATACCGTTTTCTCCGTGTACCGCGCGCGGCTGGTCTGCTCTATTCCGCGGATGGAAACTAGAGGGAGATCCACGATCCATATTCCCACAGAATCGAGTTCGTCTGTTCGGGACGAACGAGATCGTTGCCACTGGACGATTAGCTTTTTCGAGCGAATAGACCCCATCGCCTTCCTGGATTTTACACCAGAGATAGGTTAGAGTAAAGCTGGTTGAATTGGTCGGTTTAGAAACGATAAAGTGTTAAGTAGAGAAATTTCTACGGGGATTACTATGATCACGCAGCATCGATGCATGCAGGGTGCATGAGGGTAATTGGAATCCGTGAATCATCAGGCACATGTGTGTGCTCTGAGTTGAAGAATGACTTTTGAGAATCAGTGTGTTATCTCGGTGGATATGGAGGAGTTACAGGTTATAGCTATAGCGTTAGATTAAGGAGTGGTGATTTTTATTTCGTTTTTCATTCTTTTCAGTTTCCACATATATTTTCTAGGTTTTATCTCTTATGATAAGGCATTTGCTTCTAACTGAGTTTACTATTGCTATTATATTTTATTATTTTTCTATCTATTTCTAATCCCTCACCTCGAGGTAATCTTCAGCGATAGAAATTACTTGATTTAAAAATCTTAACGCTTCTATTAATTCAATGTTTGAAGTCTTTTTTCCAGCTCCTGCTATTCTCATCTTCTTCGATCCGCATCTTAGCGTATACCTTCAAGGTTGCCCGACGCTTTCGAGTGATTTAACGACGCTATCGATCGATCGATCGCGGCGTACTGGTTGACGTGTAACAAATCGCTGGTAGAAGCGGCGCCATCGAGACCAAGGGGGGATACCAAAAAATAAGGACCCTCGAGGGACAATTAACCGCGGCGTCCACGGTCTCGAGCTTTTCTGTGGCGCAACGTCGGTGGCTGCGAGCGTCTTCTTTAAGGAGGAAGTCGAAGTGATGAGAGAATCGACTGGAAGAGAGGGAAAAAAGGAAGGAACGGCCGATAGTAACAAATGACACTCATCAATTAGGAATTAGCGGGCTTACTGGCGGAGCAGCAGGTCACAGAACGTTCGTTCGTTTATGGGAAGCACGCCACTCGAGCTATCGACGAATCAGCGTGTGATTGTTTGAAACAAATGGCCACGTATCCGATCTCGACGTTCTAACGAGGATACACGCGAGAATTCAAGGTCGAAGTACTTGGTCGAGCTTGGAACGACGCCCATTTGCGACCCAGTTCCTAACCACACGCGACCAATTAATTTAGTCCTCGTTGATGGCTCTCTGGTTGAGTAATTGGTTCCGCCAGGTGTCGACCGTTTATTTTTGCTTGGTAATTTTTTCTAATTCTGCAACACGAATACTTTCCCCTTCTACGCTCTCTCGATTAATTTCCACCGCTAGATTGATTTTTACGATAATTTTAATTCGTCAGTGTGTTCTATCATATTTATTACGAATGTAGAAAATTATACGCTCGCTGGAGGTTGCTCCATTAATCAATGGAGCGTCCCATGACGGCAGAAGTGCCACAGAAACGGTTGTTCCAGGCAGACACAGCGTCTGGAAGAAAGACGACACCAAGTGCTATAAACATAACGATGTAAAACAGACAGACAAAGAGGGAGAGGGAGAGAGAGAAAGAAAGAGGGAGCTGTTTTCCAGAAGCGAGCGTATAAAATAACACTATGTCATTTTAAAGTAGAATCTTCGAGACACGTCCCGCGGTCTGACCACAATGGCCAGCTAAAAGAAGATCCGAAAGTAACACTAGAAAATTACTTGTCTGCCCTTGAATAGTCGCATTCTTCGCGTTCTTCCCTCGCCTCGTCTTTTCTCCTCTTTTTTTTCCAGCCTGTCTATGACTCTGGTTCCAACCTGATGCACGAGCATCGTGATTTTTAGCTTGTTCCTCCGGCTTTCTTTTTTTTTTATTTCTTATTACCTCTATTCAATGGGAGCCCCATTAAGGCGTTGGTAACGCGGCATTAATTCCCGCGGGACCACCATCGTGACCAGGGAACAGCTATAGTACGAGGTGGTAATCTCTTTCACCGTGAATGCGCCTCACCATGGATAATCAAACGTCGCTCGATTCTGGCTCGGGCCCACGCCTCGACCAATTCGACTGGCGACCCGTGCCAGTCTGTCGACTTTCGACGGTCTGTCTTTTTCACAAGCGCTTGGGTTTAATGAAGTGATACGGGACACGGAAGCTTTTTATGTATCATGGCTCCTGGCTGACGGAACGTTACTGGTATTATCCGAGTCTATGGAATAATAAGTTTGGATTCTGTGGGAGGGCGTGTGGGAAGGAAAAATTTAATTCGTTGGAAGAACCTTTTTGAGCAAGTCGCTGAAGTTTGATTTACAGGCTTTTGCTGTTGAATCGATAGATGTTTTACTTTGTTTCAACAGAGAATGTTAATTTCTAAGTTTACTCATGGAAACGATTTTAAGAACTGTATTATTAATTAGATAAGACATTACACAGCCGCTATAAGTCGCCGACCCATTCGACACTTTCGTTACCCTGACCCGAACGATCCACGAAGTCGCAATTCGCGATTTTCCTCGCGACGCTGCCCACTCGATATGAAGAGGCCGCCTCGAGTGTCTTCCACGGACATTAGTCCTCCCCCGGTGCATGTAAATTGTGCATGTGCATCGCACGCCACTCGAGGGCTCGTCTTACGGAAGGTTGGCCGAGGTGAGTTTGCCCGCGAGGTGCAAAATAATTCATTACCGCGTGACCTTCGATCCCAGAGCGCGAGCCGCTCATTATGGTACACTTTGATGATCCCAAGTAGGATGTCCCATTCTCTGGATAAGGCAGTCGTTCGTGCTTGGTTCGAAAAGAACGCGAATGCTCGGAAACGCGTCGACTATCGAATTTGGCAAATTCATTAGAAAATTACATTTTAATTTTAGATTTTATATAGCACAAGTACCTTCCACGATATTAGGAAGTTCGATCAAGGATGTATGTAATTACTGGAAGGAGTGTTCTTTCGATAAGATCGATTAATCAGTACAGCAGAAACGGTAGAAGCCTGCTTTCTACAAGAGTGCTTACCAGCCAGGCATTGAAATCACCGAATGAGACGGCCGAGGTTTCCACTTGCTCGCTCTTCCAACCAATTTATCTCGGGAACGGAAGTGTCCATCGTTTAACAACGCATCGAAGGCAGAAGACACAACAATGAACGATGAGCCAGAAGTTAATTATCTTGCGAGAAGGCTGATAATTATGTGAAATAAATCACGCGACCAACGGAGCAGAGGCGGCTGCCATTGGTACGAAAAGTGACTGCACGCAGGTAAGTAAGTTCGATTCCTCGAAATATATAATGCACCGAGGAAGGTGGGAGGTCGCCTGATCCTGCTGCTTCTTACCTATATACAACGAGCGTGATAACGGTACCGACTCTTAAACGCCACGTTATTCCGTCAAATGAAATCCTCGTGACCCTTTGGCTCCTGCATTCTTTATCCTTCGTTCGGGTCTCCCATCTCTTCTCTGTCCTTCACCTACCTTCGTTGCGACGTGTTCTCCACCCCATCGCCTTGTTTCCCTTCTCCCTTTCTCCCAGCTGTTTCATCCAATGGTACCTTATAACATTACAATTGCTAATTCCCCCGTTGCGGTTGCTCTCGACCGCAGTAAAGTTCGGCCGTCGTAAAAGCAAGGGCGATTCTCCTCGCGCTGACACGAATGCACGTGATTACGCGTTCTTGTCACTGCTGGAACACCGGCCCTTGGCACCCTGTTCTCTTCCGATATAAGAGTCGTACACTTTTAACACTCGCGATACTTTCGGAAAAATAATTCGGCAGATTAACGAGGATTTAATATCTTTATAGTATGGAGATTGTTGAAAGGTAGATTTAAAAGCATACTTTTGTTCACGTCATACGTAGAACCGTCAGAGTAGTCAAACTAAGCGATTCGTAATTTTTCATACGTATTTCATAAATTTTCTATGGTACATGTTTGAAGATTCAAATGATTTTGTATAAAATAGATGCAATTAGGTATATTTTTTCATCTGTAGTGGTTACAGAAAGTATTTCTATACGTATACGTTTATTTTCCAATGTAGCATTTTTTATCAAGTCCCACGTTTCATTTTCAATTATCTAATTTTTGTATCTATATGAAAGTGCTACTAAACCATAGGAAATCTAATATACTTTTATTTATTTTATTAGTATGTAAATGCTGTAATAACTACAACGGTATGCTAAATACCTTTGTTGCTTTTTTATCGATTTCATTGATGCAAATCTTACGTTTCTGTCGTCGTTAGTCCTAACACCAAAAAATCGAAATTTGCAAGCTAAAAATCTCATACCTTTCATCTGGGGTTCGATAGTTGTTAATATTCAATATGCAAAATTGCATATAAATTTTTCAATTACCTCGAAAATCAAGGTAAAAGGTGCAAAGACCACACACGAGAGAAACTCGAGATTCCGTATCAGCCGTGGCATCAACTCGCATTTATACAACGATCACAATGAAGTTCTTATCACGAGGACCACCGTAACAGAGTGAAATAAAACCGTCGGCAAAACGCACGATTCCAATTTAATATCCTGCGAGGATGGGCATCAAGAGAGGAATTTCTTTCACGATTTAATTTCAAGACGTCTCTGCCTCGTTATTCGGCACTGTTGTTTATGCGCAAGAACACGCGCGTGCACGAGAGAGCGCGCACCAGCTTCGACGCGCACCCACGTGCACATTATTTCATACGGCGAGGACACGTACGTTTTCAGAGGACGTGTGGACGGGACTTTTAAACGAGCGTGGCTCTTCCTGGTGCACCGATAGTAGGTCAAGTTAATATGCCGCATTGTGATTTTTAATATCGTCCCGCTGTCGGTCGTACCCTCCGCCTTCCTGCCCCCTTTCGTTTCCTCCACCTCCTGTTCCGCGTCCAATTCCGACTGGTACTCCTCCTCCGCAAAAAAGGAACGAAAGAATTCAAGTACCGGTGGAACGACTCGTTTCGTGGCGAGGGCCAGACGGCGAAAAAAGCATTGTTGGGATTACAATCGAGTCGCTTAATATAGAAACAAACGCCACTCGTTTTTGCCTTCTTCCTCTTCGCTGTGTTACCTACTATCCTCGTGGAATTCTTTCCTCGAAATGCTGTTTGACTGGTCTCATTCGTATTTTCATATTAAATCATCGTTTTGGGAATTAACTTATCTAGTGGCATTGGTGTAGAGTAGTGATTTTCAACCGGTATATCGTAAGAATGTTTAAAACACGCAATACTCGACTAGTTAGTCTTTTTTCCTTTAGATCGTCGAACGAGTGGCTTATTTGCCAAACCGGTTAACTCCACGAAACGAAAAGTGGAGAAAAATAATAAAATTATATAAGATAAGCAGTAATTTGACCTGCGAATGGTTCAAGTAAGAACGACGATAGATGTTCAGTGTGAATGCCCTGTTTTATATCAGATATCATACATTCTTTCATGTACGAGAATTTTAATAATTAGTTCGTTATAAGCTATAAGCTGGAAAAGATTGAAAATTGTTGGTTCAGAGTGATTATAAAACGAGGAAAGAGAAGGTTTGTTGATATTATTTTATTAATCCCCTTTTTAATAAATGGTTAATGTAGTTTTTAACCGGTAAAATATTCCGCTAAAAATCCAGGCACCTTTTGCAAGTGAAACCTCGAGACGCCTGACTCTTCAGACTGTTCAAACACACTCCAAGTGGAGTTCGAGTCGAGGACGAGTGCGGTCGCAGACATGGAAACCGAGACAGGGTCCTCTCAGCGGGGGAACTGATAAACTTGTGTTCTGAAAATTCAGTCCGTCAACATTAAATTCTCTTGAAATCGTGATTGAAACTTGACTTTTAATATTCTAAAAAAAAAAAAAAAAATATACATCTACGTACACCAACTTTTTAACCTTCAAGGAGAAAGACAGAAAAACAACTCTTTCTATTTCCATCTTGATTCGTGATTCTCTTCAACCGAAGAGTACGAAACATTTTTTCAAATTAATCCAATAATTTAAATCGCAATATGATCGGTCTTGCAATATTTCAAGATGCAGTATGGCCGATACTTGGAGTACTCTTAATCTGTATATCAAAGAAACATGATCGATCGTGATCGACGGAACGAACCCATCAGGGATTTCTCAAGCAATCCAGGCTGACCTGGAAGACACGTCGCATCTCGACAGGTACTTACGCTGAAGGAAGCTTATTAGACGGCACGGTTGCATAACCAGGGGCGTTTAAGTGGACCTATCAGAGTCGACTGTTAACCTGGCAAGGGCCCACCGCTTCGTGGGACCCTGCTCGTGACCCAACCTGTCCGATCTACGAGGTCTGAGGCGATCTTCGCCGACCGTGCCATATTTCGCGCTCCGAGATCGCGATCGTTAAACACTTCCGTGCTCTGTGTCTTGTCCGACGGCAGGGACGACTTTTTTCGATCGCAACCTGGGATGCGATCCAACGTACACGAGCTACTGATTGCATCCTGGTCAAAGTTTCTTGTTTTGGTCGAATAAAACGGGATTTCTGGGATGCTAACGTCAGATAGGAACTCGATAGGAAGATGAGTCTTATATATACGTAGTTAGGTTATAGTTTGGTTTTGTTGAATTTCATTAAGTCGATAGGAAAAGAAATTATTCTTAATGATAAAGGAAACTTTGCTTCGTGTTACGATTTCGTCGATTTTAATATCGGTTGGAGTTGGATATCTAGCAGTCGATCCATCAATTTCCAAGCGAGGAACACAGAAGTGAAAATAAATTGAGAAACTAATTTAATGCCGATCTCGCTGTTCACGGTTCAAATATTCCACTTCTTGTATTTCAAATATCCAACTTGTGGAATCATTCTAAATCTTCTCTGGAGAATTTATTGCTTCTAATCCTACCTGTGTTCGGGTGCGATACATTGTTTCCCATTCAATCTCATAAATCAGTACAGCTCCCGCGCGCGATTTATCAGCGGCTAGCGAACCAACTCGCCTTACCTCCTTCTCGAAACACACAATCACCGTGACTAGTGGTCGTCGGAAGTCGAAGTTATTCCACGATAAAGAAATTCTCTTTTAATTTCACCGAGGTCGTGGCACTGTCTGCTTATGCAAATCCATATGATTAGGCGGACTTGTCCTTTCCAATGCGCTTTCTACCGGGTACTGAAGCTAATCCATATTCGTTATATATTGTTAAAGCCCTGAGCCGCGTCCTCCGTGGAAACGGTAGCGCGGTTACGTGGGTGCAGCATTAGCGGGCCTGTCAGGTCAATGAATCATTAGAGGCACGGACAGGTCGCCAAGGCGCCTATCGACGACGTGAATAAATGTTGACCGCCATAATTCTCCGTCGTGAGTCGTGCAACCGTACGCGGCCTGTCCAATCACCGGCACACGGCGTCGCCCTTGCGAACCAGGCGCCTCGATTCATGCACTTTTCAAGGCGTCCCGTGACGCGAATAAGTGGGACGTCCCCCGTACAATGAGGCTGCATCGCATAAATCAGCGATCACGATGAGTCCTACCATGACGCTGGTTTGCAGCTTCTGGAAAAATTCGAGGCTCGTGGGTTCTATTGTCGCGACTATGCACGCTGGTAACCACGATTATACAGGCTAAGTTTAGTAACTGAGTTAGACTATAAGTGTGTTCCGTTTGCAGATAGAAAAATATTGTACAGGAAAGCTTTGCGTTGTTTTCACTAAGTGCAACTGCACCGAAGAACTTTCGAAAGAAAGCACTGACTAAGCTCGATAGACAATGTAAAAGTTTCATTTATAATCCTTTTCTATTTATGGCAGGAGCAGAGCTATAGTCTAACTATAGATATAATCTTTTCTTTTCCTTTCTCGAGCATGAAACTCAAAGTCGTATTTAACACGGTCGTTTCTTGGATCTACTCCATTGCGACTCGTTAAGCATGTGGATTCGATCGGAAATAGCCCACGATTAGTGGGAGCAAGGGCCAGGTACGGGTTACAACCTTCTACTCAGTTGGTCGTGTATCAATTTTCTGATAGTCGCGCCATTATTGGTGATTTATCGGCCGGAAACGTCATTGACTCTGTTGGAGGTATCGAATCGAGGGTGACAAGTAATTGTGGGATCGTGGGTGGAACAAATACTATTGAGCGATGGAGATAGAGGGGGTGGCTTGGGGGCGGAAGGCAAGAAGAATCGATTTAAAAACAACGCTCGTGGGAAGTACGGTACTTTAGAAAGGAAAGCTCGATCTTTATGTGAAGTTTCAAACGTCGAGTTCGGATGACCGTTTACCTGCTCGTTCCTGTAATAAATTGTACCGTAATTGCAACTACCTGCCAGCCATTGAAGTCGTTGCTCTTTCATTGACGAAACATGATCCTATACAAAAGATATATTCGCTAATTAAGATAAAATTGTACGTTTGACATCGGTCATTCTTCGAAACACTACTACATATCTGTACATAACATAAATCAATAAATATTATCATCTCTGTCACATTATAATAAGTTATCTTACGATTCCAACTGCTCCTACCTTCTACGCTTCCTATATAGAATCATCATTGTTTTAAGTTTCAAAGTTTCCGTCGAAATACACCCACAAATAAGACATTAATCACCCTCCTAGTCGTCCTACGCGTTCTATATTTGTCCGTGTCGATCGAAAATCGTGCATAAATTGTTAAAAATCTTAGAGAAATAGTCTCGGAAGATGGCGTGGAAGAGAATCGAGACACAGGTAACGGAATTAAGAGGAATTCGCGCGTATGGGCGGACGCACAAGCCGCGTAATTGTCCGTGTTAACCCACTTGGGCGTCTCCGCACGCGCATCGAGTGCGCGCGCGCGCGACACACGCACGTTACAGCATCTACACAAGACGACCAGTGGTGGTACGAACCAATCGTGTGCCGTCCTTTCGTCCTACGGCAACCACACCGCAAATATCCCGGAGAGGGGAATGGTGAACGTCGCTCGTTGGAGACCAACATGCACCAGAGACCACGTGCACCAGCCTACCCGTAAAAATTCACGCTTTTTACCGCGAATTCTCCGGTTTACGGCGCCTTTCGATGAACTAGGTTGTTAGAATCCGACGAGAATGAGTCATTTTAGATGCAAGTGGAATATCTGTTGCACTCTGCGTCATGCTTGAGAAATTGTAGTGTTGTAATACAAATTAGGGGTGATTCTGCTACCTTCTTTGGATGGATGTTACCATATTTGTGCTCGTGACCGATGCAAATTGATCTATGAGATCTTGAGATCGTTGTTTTGTTGAAGAAAAACGATTGACTTTTATACAAATACAATAAATTCCTATTGTAAAGATTTAACGGTGTGTTTTCTATTTTACATTCGCTGAAATGATAAATTAAGTGTTGCAATGCTATAATGTTACAGTGTTAGGATATCCAGGTACTCAAAAACAGATTCATATTTCTCCAGAATATTCACGTACAATTAGTCATTTGTACCCCTGCAATTATTGAATTTGAGGGTTCGTTTAAATTTCCATTTATATGACAACGAATTGCTATTGGGATTTGTTAAGGACGCTGCGAAATGGAATAAATCACAGAATTACAATCGAGTGTACGATCTCGAGCTTCGACAAAAATTCACTTTGTTCACCACGAACGGTTCAAATCTTTTTATCGTATCTGCGAGCTAATTAACCAACTAGCACGCAAGCAAATCATCAAACCTCTCATCAAACGGAAACCGTTCACCGTCAAAAATCTAGTCCGTCGTCCCGATCGGTGATCGATTATCGTTTTACGGACCGGTGAGCGTCCCAGATTTCGAGTAAATCACGTTAGATCGATCGATCTACGAGCGGCAGGCGCAGCGAAAAATTCGCCACGATTTCTGCTTATCGCGATGGTCTGCATTCGCGTCACGCAACCCGTCGAGGCAACAGGTGTTCCCGTGACTATTGCCCCGATTACAACACGCAGGGTGGCACCAGCCGTTGTTCCTTAAGAAACTTTTCAATCGTTTGCTATTCACCGTGCTCGCCGTTTATCGATCGAATCGATCGATCCGATCGATAGATTCCGCGGCAGTCGGCTCGACAAACGTGCGGAAAACTCGTGTCAACCTGACGGAGAACGCGATCGATGCCGTGGAAAAATCAGCGCGTATAACTCGAGTATTAGATCGCGATAAATTATGAAGGTTTGCGTCCCGTTCAGTCACACGAGCACGGTGGATCGTTATTCGATCGGCAATTAGCGGGCCACGCGTTGATCGATGACTGTAACCCTGAGAATTCTCATTACCTCGATTCTTCTCACGTTCGCCACGGCGTTCTTCGCGGGCGGCGATAATTAATCACATTACAATGGTCCGAAAAGCCGGGGTGTTTCTTGATCTGTCTGAACCAAGAGAGCATCCTAAGTTCCGCCCTGATAAATGGGAGGAAGTAAGGAAGGACGATGGAAGATGGAAGATTCTATTTAAAATTCAGTTTGGATTCGCGGTTCGTGCACTGTGAACCTTTGAAGCCAATTAATCATATCTAATCGACGTTTCCGCTTTCATTTTGTCGATTCAAGGCTCCTCCATCTATAGTACGATAAATAATTTTGTATTCTATTTCGAGTATTCTAACTTCAATCAAATAATCTTGCAGTAGGTAGTGGCGTACTTAAAAAATACGTAGATTTAAAATCTCTACCGTAAAGAATAATATGCTTCATCTGAATGTAGAACTGTTTCGTCGTCAAAGGAAAGAGCAGAAAAATAACACTGATCTAACGCTGATTTCAAAGCTTAAGATATTTCTCTTTGTCAGTTACATTATGTTCTCTGGTTCAATTGTGTAGTCAATTAATCTCTAAACGAACGAAGACTTCATCAGATATTGTTCCTTCATCTTTATCATTATTCCCATCAAATGGAAAAATGCTGTTTTGTTACAAACACAGTCTTCGAATGTTTGCAAAATGCCAATAAGACGAGTGGATAACTTGAAATTATCGCTATTAATGCCCGTACTTGAAGAGGTGAATACACGTCGAAATAAGTGGAAGAATGATCCATTACTCGAGAACCCAGGTATGTAAACCACAAGTTTATAAGCCTTCTTTTACTTATTTCAATGTGTATACACTCCCCGTTGTATGGACAGACATTTATGACTCACTTTGTATATCGATATATAATTTGCAGTCAATGCACAATGAACGTATAACTTACTAATTGTCAGCAAACTTCGCAGTGTGTCCGCTCAAAGAAATATAATATAAAAAAGTTTCTCGTCAGACCAATTACTACCATTCAGAGGTTAACTACCCGTCGATTAATTATAATAATCCTTCCTCGATCGCCAACCCGATACACCTCGACTGCCATAACTCCTTAGGCAAAGCTCGTTGCGCATCGCAGGTGCAAAATCCTTGCCAATGGCATTGCACCGAAGGTCAAACAAGAAGCTGCACCATCGAGACAACGGCAGCCCCTCTGGCTTCGATCAGACGAGATATCGTAGGAGATTACGAGAGCATTATCTTAATTGCCGGGCAGGAAGCTGCAGCGAGTCGAAGAGGGCGCGAAGCAAACGAAGGGGAACAAGAGGAAGGAATCGAGAGAGCCGATAGATCGAACGTCCAGCTCGATTCGATCGATGACAAGATCAGCCACGAACAATCACCGTGACTCGCTTTAATTACCGACGGCATGGTCCATGATCTCCCATAGAGAAACGACGTGGCAGCCGCGCGGACCACCGGCCTCACAGTATGCCAACTATGCCGCGGTTCAAGCTATGCGATCCTCGGACTCGATGACGATGCCTCGTTAGCAGATGAAACGTCGCCCGGTGACACGATCGAAACGGCGTCCTCGATAATTAAAACCGCAATCGGTCGATTTGGATGGTCGATTGGCGCGTCTCGGAATTGGTTGTTGTTGCGTAACTTCGTAAGGTGTCATGATGGTGTTACGGTTCGGTTAGAGCAGCTTCGTGCTCGTTCACAGTGACTCGACCGTTTTTACATACGAAGATACTGACTAGGTATTGTGAAAATTGGGGAAATGTGACTTAATAGGCAATTTAGGGATTTTTTGTGTCTCTATGGAAGGGGGGCGTTAATAGACTGCACATAGGAAGATGGAGGGAGGATGAAATTGATCGTGGGAATGGGAATTATTGTTTGGAGAAACAGTTTGCTATGACGTGGAAATGAAGATATTGTATTGACTGGGGTGAAATTATTGTCATGGGACCGAATATTTCATGGGGGTGAAGTCTGTTTGACTTTGATCCGAGACACGCAGAACGTCAGCTAAATAAAGTATATTTGATCGTTTTAAGGAATTAATTAATATGTTTATTAAAAATGGATGGAAAAGTTGAAAGAAAAAATGGAAGAATATATTGAATTTTGTTGCGCATATATGCAGATCGCAAGGGAACAACTTTAGTCACGTTTCTTTATCCCACAATTTCCACTTACGTATTACTAAAATTGGCTTTTTATCCATACAAGGTTCTCTTGCAAGATATTTACATTCAAAATATTGAATATGCATGCTGTTAGTTTCTCCACGAAATTTCACACATTTGTCATCTGCTATTAAACAGGTTAAGTCTCTTTACCATATAGATTGTTCCTCTTTTTAACTACATTATATCAAAGTACACTTTTTTAGCCGCTAAATAAGATCAACAACAGAAAATCTTCGTATAGAGGCGAGACATTTACTTCTCTACGTTTCTCACTGGGTGAGATTTTAATCACTGCTATAGAATATTTTTCTATTCTAACGATCGATCGAAAAGAGTTTAAACAAGGAACCCAAGCGGATAAATCAAAGGTTAATCGTTGGAGTGTAGTCGGAACAGGAGGAAAGTTGGAGAGCCCGTGGCGCGAGAAATTAATGTTCGTAACACCTACACGCGATCGGTGTCGTGGTACGATGTTCCGTGGCATTGTGACACTCTTAATCGATGTCTATCGAATAGTAAGGTCGTTAGAAGCTTGTTACACAGTATACGTCTAAATCTTCCTAGGGACGGTGAAAATCGGTTCAGAGAATAGTTAATTAATTCGAGAATGCCACGATTCTTTCCTGTTACATTAAGATATCGATTTCTAAGACTGGTATAAAACAGAAATTCTGGCTGGTCGAAGTGTTTCGTGGAATTTCTGTCTGCACGAGGCGGATGTCACGGGATTCAGAATGCGTGGAATGCACGGGAAATGGATGGCGTAGCGTAACACTTGTACGTAGCCATGTGCTGCTCGAAATACTCGTGTCGGAGACGAAGGGCGTGAAAGAAACACTCTCCAGGTTGCCCACGAGCAGAGTGCCTGCTTTAATTGCCACTCTTCCGTGTTTCGTGATAACGAACCATGGATTCTTGTCGTTTATGTGCTCCTAAGAGAGAGGACAATAACGAGGTAGATGGCTTAACTGCTACTGGAAAGTAGTTTCGACAGAGTTGGAGACAATTTCTTGCCGAGGATGGAGGAAAACAGAACGAATGGGACTTTGTGTTTCAAATAATAACGTTCTCTGGAATGTTCAGTTTTATGTTTTTTTGAAAAACAGATTGGTCGATCATCTTTTCGTTGAATCTTTATAAATTTGTCATTTCTCTAGCTTTCTAAAGAAGTTTTTTAATAACTTTTGAATAAAGGAAATAGTTAAGGTTAGAAAAAAAAGAACTATAGAAGATGCAATATCTTTTTTGTTTTTTAAATTTTTATCATTTTTTTTTTTCTTCCTTTTTCTTTTAAGGAACTGTTTAATGATGTTTGGGCAAAGGAAAGAGTGACGATTAGAGATCGAAAGGATAGAAGCTGGGTTTATTTCAGAAAAGAAAGAAACGCGATTCTGCGTGAGCGACCAATCCAATGGTTCGCAGTCGTTATTATGCTAACCAGTCATCAAATGGAGTCAGCGAATTCGAGTAATTCGCCGCGCGTCATTATCCAAGGTGTGGCGACGTCCGGGCTCATAGCTGGGTGGTCCACTGATTGCAAACCACTGCGTGTGAATCATGGTTTCGTTGACGAATCCACCAACCCCTTCATCACACTCATAAAACCATATAGAACCTGAAGAAATCGCAGCAACAAAGTCTTCCTTCTCATCTCAAAACCACAATTAGAAAATTTCAATTCTAATTTTACTAAAATTTCAATCTTTCTGGACTCTCTGAATTTTCTATATTCGTTTTTTAGAGATCGATTATTAAATAAAACAGATTGCTTAATTATATGAAATTCGTTCGTTTCAACGTAATGGAAGAATTCAGAGTAAATTACACGTTACAAGTGAAATACAAAATTAGCCTGGTGGATAGGTCAAAAGCTTCCGAAGCATTCGAACGGTAGCCATCTGACGCGTTCAGAAAGATAGGACAAGCGTTACTGATACGAAAAAGACAGACCTCGAAAGGGTGAGTCTGTTACCTGTCGTTAAAAAAAGTGGCTAACAAAGCGTGCGTTAGTCATCAGAGTGAATCCTCTAAGAAACCAACAATTTTCACAGATCAATCAGAGTCCGAATTAATTATTTTCCTGTTACTTGAAACATGCCTCGTTTTAACATGATGGATATTTGGACATTTATATAAAATATGGTGTGCACGTTTCTAATTCGTCCGATTCTCCCACATAATTTAACTTCGCACTAGAAACGACGTAAAATCCACTTTACTTCTCATAGCGATTATTATTCAATTTATTTATTCCAATGATTAATTTTCTTTCAATTGTGACATATCTGATGTATTTGTTTATTCATCAAGCACATACCACTGCCAGAAAGAATTCCAAATATTCTAAAACCCATGAAAGCAACAATTCCCGTTTAATTCGCATCTCTTAAAAACCCTGTCTTAAAATTAAGAAATCCCTAAAACCGTAAAAAGAAAGCTCTTAAAAATCGTCTGGATCTCTCAAACACTCCAACGCCCATTAAGAGGTCATCGAGATAATACAAAAATCGCCCTGCCATCATCCATGACCGAAACTAATTTCCAACCTTCGTTGTACTCGACTCAAGTTCACGAGGAAAGAATCTAGCGAATCTGGTCGAAAGGTTTGCGCGGCAGGTGTAATCTGCAGGGTCGGGCCGCGGACCATCTGTTGTGCACGCTACCTTAAAGAGTGGACGAAGGGCCGGGTAACAGGTTGCTCGTAGCCCTCGCAGCCGAGATTGTCTTGTATCGAACCGCTTAAAGATCGTCCACGGACTAATGAGCCATTCTCCTTCGATATTGGAACGGACCAGTGAACCCGCGTGTTCCATTCATGTCCGTCACACCATGATCCAAAAGCTTGATCGCGTGTCTTCTTCTTTTTTGATCCTTGAGCGCGTCCGATGACTCGTCGATTTCTCAAATTAAGCACCGACAGGCGTGTTGATCTCGAACTGGTTCGTCACCTCGATGCAAGGACGGGTAATTCGGTGCATCGTGATCATCGGGTTATCACGAAGGATCGGCGGGTCCGGAATGAAGCAGATATCGGCTGGTGCGCAGCTGGTTCGAATGAAAGATCGTGGATATGGTGGACGTTGGCACAATAGGACACGTAGCACCACGGAGTAAAGGGTTGCAAGAAGACGAGAGTCTTCCGGGAAGCGATGAAAGACCCTCGATCCTCGATGGTCAGGTGTGCCGGTCTCCGGGGGACCAGTTTTGTGCTCCGAGCCGATGTGGCCTATGGCTTTTTTGCCCGTTCTTTATGCTGCGATCGTCATTCAGCTCGAAACTCACGATAAAACCAACTCGAGCGCGGTAATTAGGCGTGGAATGAGATTGGAATGCGTTAACAGGTATATCGCGATCGTAATACTTTCTTCCGAATTTTAATTTCAATCCGAAATTCTACCTACTGTAACTCAATTCGTCAAATTTCCTAAAAAAAAAGTGCTATTCGATAGAACGATTGATCTTCTTCTATTTCGCTTTTTAATCCCACGAATAGGGATTCCTTTTCATTTCCTAAATCTTCGGGTTATTTCCTAAATTATTCCCCCTAAACGTAAAAAAATGACGGAGCTAAATGCAACATCAGATGGAGCGCTTAATAAGCGATTCTTGTGTCTCAAACTCAATTAAAATTTGAATGCTCATTGGAAGTCGTTACTCGCGAAATTTTCGTTTCGTCGTCGGTCGCATTTAAAGGGACTTGAAGAAATATCGATTTCTATAAGAAGAGTCTATGAAAAAGCCATCGCTTACACAAAGATCACTTTCAAGTTTCCTTTAAAACTTCTTCTATAGCATTCTATGCTTCATATAGAACTGTCCGAAACATAAATCATCCCCAACATCAAAAAAATGCAAAATTCTGCACATAGAATCGAAAGTTTCCATGCGAGCGTGCATCGAAAACGTAATCGACACCATTGCAGTGAAAGTCCAGAGCGCCCAAAAATAGTTTGAAAGGCAAGTCGTCGACCTGTGCCTCTTCCAAGAGGCAACGGAGAAATATTCTGGAAGGAAGGTCGGTCAGAACGACCCCGTTCCCTTTGTTACGAAAAAGCTCTCCCTCGTTCTTCCGTCCACGAAATCTGCGACGTTACGACCTTTTGTCGTGGCGGACAGCTTCGCATTACACCGACCGCGCGTTCGCTTTTCTTCGGGACTCTTTGCACGCCATATTCCCGGCTATACACACCAGCGTGCAATAATGGAACCTCTTACCTGAGTATATACACGCTGCGTCGGGGCACCTGTTCGATCGGACCAGTCGCCATAAAAGCCCAGGGGCCAAGGTAGCTTTTGCTTCCACACTTTCTTGCGCGGCCACGTATACACACTCGTGTGTACGAGCCGTACGAAGGGCCGTACTTGAGAGTAACGACCACCTGTCCGGCCGAACGAGAAATTTCCTGTCGATTCGGGCCCCGTCATCCGGCGGACATTCGCCACGACCAGATTTGTACGGAAGGATCCACCCTGATTTTTTGATCGTTTACTGAAGGAAGTTGGAATTTGCTTATGATTGGCGCTTTTTTTACTCGATTTCGTTACTTTCACGTATAGTAGAGTTTCATTTACCGGGACGATATTTTTAGTTGATGATTAACTGAATTTTTGCCAGATAAATTCGCTTACCTAAACGTGAACTCTTATTATATAAACGAAAAATAATAGGTGGCGTGCAATATCGGTGAACTTGCATTATATGAACTCCAATTATATAAGATGCTTGTCCTTTGACAAGTTTATCTAAATGGACTTCTACTATATTTTAGCAGCTGTATTTCAAAAGTTAGAAGAATTTAGTTTTAGAAGAACACGAGAACCGTCATCTTTTTGTAAGCTACCGTAATGATTTTATTAATTTCCAAGAATTTTGTACTTTTCTGGAAAAGTTTGTTTAAATTGTGTCGTTTTTGGAATTACGTGTGTCTTAGCGATTGATAAAGATGGGATGAACGAGATAAGGATTAACTACAATATTAGACAAATTGTAGAATTATAGTTCTCTCAATCATTGAAAATCTCAGATGCGATGTACAAGCTTTTATATTGAGATGTATACGAGGCGAGATACATAAGATCATAATCTTATCGATGGATCTGGAAATTAAAATTCTTTGACAGCAGAAAGCTGACATCGTTTTGCAATTAACACGTGCCTGGAAATACTTGATATATTCAGATCAAAGAATATGTAGGATGCATGTGACCACGAACAAACACGTTTTCAAAAAAGAGAGAAATGAAAAAATGAATATCGCATTCGACATCGAACAACATTTCATCAATTTTAACGATCTGTCACGCGGTTCTTAATAAATTCCGGATCAAAGGATCCGCAAAATTGTGCCGCCTTCAAACGTGGATACTATATATTATTATGTGTCTAATTTTTAGCGTGGTTGCGAATCGAGCGCGCGACAAGTCGCTTCCGCCCACCTTTGACTTTCACCGCCGTGTATGGCGCCTCGTGAATCCGTCCAAATAATAATTTTGTCTCGAGGAATTAGAGTCAAACTACTACTTCAACTCGAACTTGGATTCAGATACCCTAAAATTTCTCCTTCTTTTCTTCCTTTTCTCTTCTTTTTTTTTTTTTTTTTTATAAGAGCAGCTTATTAAAATTATTTTACATTAAAACGTCAGATTACAACTTACAGGTCGATGCGATGCGATTGAAAATTAATTTGCCTATCTTTCCTTCATTTGGGATCAAAATTGAATGTAAATAATTAAATACAGCGAGAGCAAATGAAGGAAAACTACATTGAAAAACGAGTATGCGTACATTGTACACTGCAAGGATAGAATATTTGTCAGAATGACCGAGTGGCATCCGGCAAGGATATGCCAAGTGGAAGAATTCTATATAAAAGAGTGTAAGATAATGGATGAGTTTATAAGTAGACCCTTGTAATTTGTGGTAGGGTCATTCCTTTTCGTGACGACAAACGGGCGAATAGACTGTGTACACAGACCGTATTCAAAAATTATCTGAACGTCTTAAGATAGCGTGAGTGAAGCGTAATGCTAATCGTACATACGAAATATAGACTTTGTTAAAAATAAATTTTACGCAAACGAGATTCGTACGATACTCACCTATCTATGATTTTTACTGTTAATTTATATATTTCATTTATATTTATTTATATAATTTATAATTTCAATATAATATAATATACGAGACCTAGTGGCAGCCGGAGATAGGTTCTGCTGCGGGTGTAGGTATCGCTGCTGAGGTACTGTTGCATTTTCTTCTCATTTAAAAATCATGGAAAGAAAAATCGGACCACGGGTGCCGAGATTTGAAGCCGGGTCCCGAACGTTCGTAACCTAAGGCGCTAACCACTGCGCTGCCGTTGTCCGACCTAGTTACAATATAATATAACAATTTATATTTATATTTCATAGTTTATATGTCTTCAAACAGGTTTCAATTCATGCAACATGTGTATAAGAGGTTTTGAATAAATTTCATGCCTTCATGGTGTATATACGGTGTACACTCGTTTTTATTTTTCACTGTACACGTATATTTATGATTCATTATTTCTCCACAAAAATGTCTTTCTTTCATAGGAATTTGAAATAATAAAAGTCCTATAAAGATCGTAAAATAAAATTGAAACCTTTGCAGTCGTTCTTTCGTCGATCCAATCGACCAATTTCTAATATCAACGATCGGTAGAGCAACAGGCCTAAACGAAAGTTTAATAAGTAGTCTTTAGAAATAAGTGTTTAACGACGCGACACAGTGTGACTAAGGGGAATCAGAAAATCGTTGTGTGATTTAGCACACCCATATGGGCAAGACTCTCGGACAAAAAGCTGGATCAGAGGCAGGCAACGGTGATTCAATTGCTGGTACGTGGCAAAAGCGCGTGGGATTTAATACGCGGGGCAGGTAGCCCGTTGCTTGCCAATGAATTGAACGCGTTTGGAACACGCGTTTGCTCGCCATATGTTGTTTGCTTCGCTAAAAGACTTTTGTACGCTCTGCTAACGCGTATGAATGAACGCGTGAATGACCCAAAGGAAGAAGCTGATAGCTCGTGCCGCTCGTGAAAGCCTTTCCTCGTTTACTTACAGCAGCGGTAAATGGACGTGCATCCTGACTAAAATCATTCATTTATTTTGTTTGAGCATCGTTAAGATGAATTTTGTGAATCGATATTGCATTGCGAACAAAAGTTTCATTTTCTACAGGTTTCATAACTCGTTTCAGCTGAAACTTTTAGCATCGATCCTAAAATGAAAATTATTTACGAATACCTTTGTAAGAAATTAATTTTATTTCAGTTACTCTAACGAGAAGATTGCTTCCCCGTGTATTACAAATTTGCAAATAAAGCAAGTGCAAATTCTTTTATCGTCGCAGATATATCATTCTTCTCGTCAGAAATATTCCACTTTTTGTTCAGAAATCGTGAAATCTAAAACACTAAGTGAATTTTACGGAATTAATCTACCTTATTCATAAACAGCATGGATTCCCAGATAGACCATAAAATTCGATAAAAATCCCAGTAAAAAGACTCGACGTTCCAAGGATTTCACAACATAAGCACAAATATGTCGAAGTTTTTCGTGAAAACCACAGAGGCACGAGTAGTTATTTCGTTTGAACCTGACATTTCCAGCGAGAAACGTTTAAAAAGAACGGCTTTCGAGTATCACGGCTGGTGGCCAGGCACGTTGAACAGCAGAAAAAGTCGGCTACGCTAACTGGATAGATTTATCTATCGTTAACGCGGCAAATCTGTCGCCTGGCGGAATGTAATTACTTCGTAGGTTCGCCGTGCCGGTACGCTGGATATTTAGCTGTGGCTGGCTTCGGTTGTCCGTCGGATCTTACCTCGAATCGAATCGAATCGATTCGTCTCGAAGCCAGGACTGGCTAGCAACAATTACTTTTATCAGAGCCACAAGGGACCCCGAGGCTCTGCTTATACTTCGACGAGCAGCAACGACCGATCGGGACCCGATCGTAGTACGGATGGAGAGATAAAGCAAGCCGCGTGGTCGTTGTTTGTCGAAAGACAAAGCGCATTATTATGCACGTCGACGAAAGTTATGCGTCGTTCGGCGAGCGCTCGCGCTGATAACGAGCTCGTTGCGATATTCGAGGTGTTCGCCGAGATTACATCTCGCTGCCTTCTTGCGCTCGAATCGTGCGGCATATATAATATTTTGGAACGACTGATTCCTTATCGAAACTTCAGGTGAACTTTCATTAATTACACGACAACGAGAGTCTGCAGTGCACGTTCGTTTCTCTTTAAGATTATAGTCGCTTGATAGCTTAGGTGTTGCGAATGAAGGATTCTGCTCTTTATTTTAGAGAATGCGTTATTTACGAGAAATTTTAATGCGCGGATAATATGCAGAAATATAGATATAAAATCTGCAAAGTTGATTAATGATTGTAACATTTAAAGAGCGAAACGAATTTTTATTTGGTCGTGTTTATAAAAATATAAATTTGCATGGGTATCTGTGATAATGAAATGAATGTCATTGTACGAGATAGATATACGCGATAGTGTGAAGGAATTGCAATTAGTAATAAGTTATTTATTGGACATTTAAATATGTAGATAATATGCAGAAATATACGTACAAAATATCCAAAGTAAATTAATCGTTGTAAGGTTTTGGGAGTGAAACAAGTTTTCATTTGATTATCGCGTTCATTAATTGTACCTGAGTATTTGTAATAATGAAACGAATAATATTCTCCGAGATATACGCGATAACATAAAGGCATTGTATACTACGCGTTTTGAAATTTGAAAAGTAATTTACTGAATATTTTAATATCGAATGGAATGGTTGTTGTGAGTATTAAGTTTGAAAAAAAAGTAGAAGATTTTTATGAGGTTTTAAAATCCAAGTAATTTATTTTGTATAAAATATCTCTATATATAGATGATATCTGCATCTCAAATAATAGTTTATTTTTTTTTTTTTTTTTTGCAAAAACTAGAAAGAGTGTTACTCGCTTTGAGTTCGCAATTTTTCCACTTCCCCTTGTTTTTATACGAATATATTTGTCACCTAGAAAAAGAAAGTAAGAAATGAATTTATCGGATAACGACTTCACCGTTTAGTTATATAATCTTTTTCGTGTGACTTCTCTACGAAGAACTCCAAAAGACCAGTCGCAGTAATTCACCTCGCAGCGAGCCTCTAGTTTCTTTTCCTTGTTCAATTATATTGATATATATATATATATATATATATATATATATATATATATATATATATATATACATATAATATATATTAGGCAGTGACTAGTTTCTTCGAGTAACTAACAGTGATTTACAAAGAATGAAAACGCAAAGAAAAAAATACAAAAAACGAAAGGCAAAATGAAGTATAAAATGTAAGCTCTCTCTCTCTCTCTCTCTCTCTCTCTACCGCATTCACTTCCATCGCACGTTCGCTCTCATTCTATCCAATACCGAGTGTTATCGTAATGACAACAAGAATAAGAACGCATTCGGGTAGCAGCCAATTAAATATCTTTCTTTCATCTCATTTCGTTCTGTATTATGACGAATTAGAATACTTCGTCTCATGCGTGCCTTGACAGCGAATCGTTCAATTATTTACAATCGACGCACGTGGCACACGATCTTGAAAATGGCACTTTGGTGCACAGTATACACGATTATTCGAACGATCCACGCGTTTCTTTCCAACTTTATTTTCATCTTTGTTTCGTATCGAACGATATTAAACAGAAAAAGAAAAAGCAAACGATCGGCGATTCCATCAACGAACAAGCGTTTTCTTCGATTTCGAAAAATCACGTTTATCGCGTGTACGTCCGCTCGAATCGATCGAAGACGGAAATTATGAAGAAACAAAAAAAAAAAAAAAAAAAAAAAATAGGAAATAGAAAAAAAAACGAAGATGGCACGATAGCTTCACGGGACCGCTTCAAGCGGCTGTATCGACTCTTCAGCAACCGTTTCCTGCTTATCTTCGGTAAAATTTTTTCGAAGGGCACACACACACACTCTCTTTCTCTCTCTCTTTTTAGGATTCTCTAAGTACAATTTCGTAAACGCGTTCATTCTCGCCGATTGTCACACACATATGTCGAAACTATTTACAATGAAACGACGAAGGGGCGGGATATGAAGGAAATAAGAAACGCACAATCATCTTTCTTAAAACAGAGAAGTTTGAAACCGGCAATCGATCAGATTTTTCTCTCCATGACCCTCCCAGAGAACACGTCGTCGTTCTATAAAGTCTGGGTCCAGTTTCTCGGCGTGATGTGTCGTATCGATGATCTCGTTTAAAATTCACGGCGCTGTCCACGGGCATGAATTTTAATCGAAATCCAGGTACTCGATATATCTGTCTCTTAATCTCAGTCAAGCTGATACGATTCACCGAGAAACCAAAGCCTCCGATAATTTTTCTGGTCCTTCTACTTAATCATATTAACTCGTTTGTACTCCGATCAACGCGTAAGGCACTTCTTCAATTGAACCGTTTAACAAAGTACTAGATATTTAGTAAAGGAACGTGTCGAAGGAATCCAAAGACTCCTTATCTCAGAACGATCACACTGTATGTTTTTCTTCGAAATTTTCTCGCCGCGTTTTCAGCAACCGTAACCCATGGGAACAGCGACACCGGGACAGCCACCCTCCTGGTGTTTCGTCAACAGCGACATTCTGCTGAAGGTTTTGCTGCACGATGTACACGAGTACTTCTTTACGTCACTGTGCGTCTGTAGATGCGCCCTGAGGTTGCTCCTGTCGGCAAAGGCTCGCTTGCAGTGCTGACAGCTGAAGGGCTTCTCTCCTGTGTGCGTTCTGATGTGCCCTTGAAGCAGCCACGGCCTGGAAAACGCCTTCCCACAGAGATGGCACTTGCAGGGTAACGTGTGCGTCCTGATGTGCATCTTCAACGCGCCCAGGCTAACGTACACTTTGTCGCAGTATTTGCACGAGAACGATTTTTTCGCCTGTCCCTCGGCCGCCGCACAGTGAAATTGTTGATGCTTTGACAGGCCGGAGTACGTCGAATAAGATTTGCCACAATCGGGACATTGGTACCTGGGCGATGTTGTCGAGGAAGAAGAAGACGAGGACGAAGACGAGGACAAAGACGTCGTGGAGCCACTGGACACTCCGGTTTTTTCGATTTTCGGGTTCGCGATCGTCGAGCTTGTCGATGTACTTCCAGCGGACGATCTTCCGCTGTCGCTGCCAGGCGAAGATAAATCTTCGGGTGTAACTGGTGGAGGCGACCTGAGCGATCCAGAGCTTAAGGAACTGGTCGGTGACAAACCACAATGGTCAGGACTGGCCCAATGAGCGTAACTCCTTGCGATCGGTCTTTGAATTGTTGGACAGGTTAGTGCACCGTGCGGTGGCGGAGAAATCGATGGATGATGCTCTGGTGACGAGTGAGGGTACGCCGGTATCGGATAGGACGGATACAACTCTGTTCCCGCGTGGTGGTAATGATGATAAGCCGTCGGATAGGGCAAATAATGTGGCGGATAGAGCGGAGCTGCTCGAACCCAGGCTGGAGTCGCGTAATGCGCCAATGGCTCGACCGGCGTGTTCAAGTTTAAGGGTTCCAACGGCGCCTTGCTCGCCATGAAGTGCAACGGCGCCGACGTGGCTGTCACCGCCGTCGATGACGAATTATCGTGCTGAATCACTTCCACTCGCGCCTTCTTCGCCACGAGATGAATCGGTGCGATGCCTACCGGCGGCGTGATCGCTTTCGTTGGATAGTGATGATGATGGATGTGATGCACAGGGTGCACGTGATTGTGCATCGTTGGAGAGACCGGCCTGGTCATCAATGGAGGCGACAAGGACGTTTTGATGGCTGGCGAAGGAGACCTAGAGTCGCGTTGTTCCGGTTCCGGTTGCTGCTGATGTCGCTCCGCGGTTTTACTCAGATCCTGCGGCTTTGTGCTCAGGTTCTCTGGCTCGGGGATATCGTCCATCACGACATCGATGATCTCTTCTGATATAGAGAAGAGGAAACTTCGTTTTAGACGATTGATTTTTTTTTGATAAGCATAGGATTTTGAAGAAATTTCATCTTAGACGAACGTTTATTTTCATTGATAGGATTTGCAAGAGAAGCAAAGTTCAAAGGCTAAATTGATTTTTAGATGGTGGAAATATCGAAAAGGAGGGACGACATCGAAGAACGAGTTAAAATAATCAACACTCACCCTTAATTACTTCCGGAACTTCTTCGGCTGGCAGGACATGCACTGGCCGCTTTTTCAGCGGACAGTGGCTGTAATTGTTATTTTTCTTGACGAAGCTCCTCGGTGTTTCTTCGACCAACATTTTGATCACTTTTTATTGATATATCCGCACTGTTAGAAGGTTTGCGTCGGCAGTTCGCAGGTACTGGGCACTGCGAAGCCGTATCACCGCGGTATTAATCCAGTTGTTCTCGATTGCTCGGCACAGATCACACCAAGTACAAACTGTCAAGATAATCCTGGGGTACGTGATCACTGCACTATGACACACATATAACCGATAACAAAACAGTCCTCTTTCTTTCGTTCGCTGGTGAAATCCACTTTTTCGTAACGAACATACGAACGACCCTCTTCGGCAACGTAATATCGATATTCACTATACTAAACTGAACTTGACTGTTCGATCGAACACCGTGATTAAATGTGTTCTAATTAACGAACGATACAGGAACGGTATACAGGAAGAGATAAAGGACTGAACATAAGAAACGAAGAAAAAAAAGGAACGAACGATTGGCGGGTCAATTCGAAGGTATGATATGCGAAAGGTCATAAAACTCTAAACTTTGAAAACGGTTCGGCTGCAAACCGTTCTCTGACTGATAGGGGGGTGCGTCAGGGCCTTTTATAACAGTTGTCCCCACCAACTAGGTGCAGGTGGCCCGCACGTGCTGCCTGACCAATACAGGCCCGCGGGCCCCACGCTACTCGCTAATAGGGGCGGTCGATCGCAGGCCATCGACCAATCACAGATTGGGCATCTGTTCTGCTGGCATGCGTATCCCCTCTCCTTTTTATACAACAACAGGAGGTGCAGGATGTTCACGAGTGCGACGCGATTATCCTGCTACGCTATTCTCGCCTGCTGCTGCTTTCTCACTCCCTCGCCCTTCCTTTTCCTTCCTCCTTTCTTCCATTTTCTTTTCCCCTTTTTCGTACGTATCGTTCCTATCCCTCTTGATCCAGGAGGGGGTACACAACACCCACTGTGTCCTTGTCCCTCTCGTTCTTTTTCTCACTCTCTGTTCGCGCTCTGTTACGTTGCGTTGTTGTACAGAGAGCAGATGCTGGGGCCCCAGTGTAACGCTTACCCGCCCCTCCACCGCAGTTGCCGCCCCTCACCGCTCGAGACCTGGCCCAACGACCCGTCACCTCTGCACTGTCGTCGGTGCACATGCACCACCGATTCAACGCAAACGTGTTTTCTTCTCTTTCCTACTTGTTCGTTTATGTGGCAATGTTCGTACAGGGGTACGTTTGCACCCTCCCTATCTTTGCTCCGTTGCTGGTCTCACATTTTTCTATTCGAATTTCCGTTCAGTCTACCTGAATCTCCCCTCTCGTTCTACCTTCCTTCATCGAATAAGTTGCCTCACAAATGTGTACGTTTTTCTGTATATATACATAGAAGTGCATAGAAGTGCGCGTTCTCGAGTGTCGCATTGGCTGCTGTGCCGTTTCTTTTTTTTTTTTTTTTCCTACACGCCAGCCGCCTTTTCACGTGCTCACAGACGAGCAAGGAACTCGTTGTGTTGGTACATACGCAGCGATCTGCCTGGTTCCCCTTTCTGAATTTCACCCCTCGTCCCTTTCTCGCCTCCCCGCCAGCGCGTTTCGAACGTGTAACGGTCGTGTCGCGTGCCAAAGCATCGCCCACGCGTGCTGGAACCCACACACGCACGTGCGTGCAGCGAGGGACAAGCGTGATTGTGTGCGCGACCACCCTCCCCTCCTTCCCTAGAGCAGGATTCACGAACGTAGCCGAGCATTTTTGCGCTCGAGAGAGGGAGGATTCTGCCTGCTTCCATTAATGATCCCGCCACGCGACCGCTCACGAGATCATCCAACCGATAGCGGTTTTGTTATTTCTCGTATGTGGAACAGAATCCACGACGAACGTCGCTCTCGCCACTTTTGCAGCGGTATCGAAACACGTTAGAGGATTTTTACACGCGATAGTTGATTTTGCCGTTAGAATGGATAGTATGGTTGAAAAATTCTCAAAAATTAATTACAGAGATAGGACAAAATTCAAGGGGGAAAATATTTGGAAATGGCTATAGGATGCCAAAGATTTTGTGAAAATTTTGTAAAAGATCTTTGGCATCCCAAGAATGCGGCGTTCTAACTCTACGAAGTTTCCATGAAAAATCGTGATTTGATTATCTTTACTATTCCGTAGAAAGAAACATTCTAACGATCCTTTTATAAAATTGTTAAATTTACTCGAAAACTACTGTATAGTTAAACTGTAGACATCGATGTAAAATATGTAAATAAAGAAAATTGGACATAGGTAAAGGATTATTTTACCTACGAAATAACAACAGATGCTACTATATTTCGTATGTATTCTTACATTTTTGCATGGCGCATACATTTTATAGATTTTTCTACTTTAAATTTTTCACTAATATTCATTCGCAGTTTAATGATTAGTAAATACAAAAATATGCGAAATATGAAAAACGATATTTCGAGGGGTTAGGTTATTTGATGGTAAATAGTATTGTGTATTTTTCATTGTGTACATACATAGGTAATCAATATGAGAGTTTTAATTTTATTTATTTTTAATCTCTATACCTGATCACTTTGTTTTTCAACGTTCATCGGTCACGGGACTGTCTAATACAATCAATAGTAAACACCGTAATCTATGTTTAGAATACGCAGAATTCGAGATTTGTCAGTTAGTTTACGAGGCAAAGGTGCAACCGGACATTCCGGTCGATCGATTTTCCGTTTCGTTCGTCGATGTGTCACCGGCACTAAATCAGGTTATCAAAGCGCCACGAAATCGGCCGAATCGATTGAGAAACGATAAACCATGGCCCGAGACCGGTATGGCAACGCGGAGGGGCATGATTTTTGATGAAGGACCCTTGTACTTGTCCTCGTAAACAGCTCGTTCGTTGTAACACTTTATTCGTCGAGCTGGTTCCGCGATCGTTCTTTCGGATTATTTCGTAATAAAGGTGACAGCATTCGTGGACTAAATTTCGTGGTAAAATTTAAAGGACGCGATTGAGCGAGTGGTTGTCTTGAAACGAAACGGTTCCACCGCGCGGATTCAGCGGCGAAGGCAGACAGCTGAATCATCAAGCGCCGAGTCTGATGATTCGAGGGAATTTGAGAAGAGCGAGATGATAGTTCGTTGAAACGTGTTGGTGGCAAGACAATGGTGCGTTGTATTTAAATTAATTGCCAAGTACCCCTTTTTTCCGATTATGCGGCTCTTTATGACATCCTACATTTTGTTTTCGTAGTATCAAATTTCTATAGCTATACGAACGTACCATTGAATGAAACGAAATTTAATATTTAATTTGGACCTAATTCATTTTAGAAATTTTCCCAAAATATTTTTTTCACAAATACGTACTTGGTTATGTATTAAAAATCGCGATTAAACTTTTCAAGGATAAACTTTTAAATCGAAACCAAGTTCGTACTGTCAAACAGTTGTCACTAGAGACGTAATGACTTAATACACCGTCGCATTAAGCTAAACATAAACACAAATATATATATCGACTTTGAAGACTCAAATAAAGCAGCTAATCGTTTGCTGTTACTTATTTATCGCGCCATCATTCGTCGAGAGCAGACGCGATATTCTCGTCGTTCATTATCGACGAATGTCCCGAGCCGACGTTTATACAGGACGTATTAGTCGAAATCGCCTGCATGTTCGCCCCCTCGCGTTATAAATTTATTCGATCGTTAAGCGCGACAGAGAGGTCGATTCGCTTGGCGATAAACGTGGCGACTCCTCGGGGAACCGAGGCCGTGCGACGATTCGAATCGCTGAAACGTTCCACCGCCTCTTGTTCCTACCGACTGCGCCCGCGTTGCTCCATTTTCTCGCGTCTCCTCGCGCTGCTCTCGCTTCTCTCGCTTATCTCATCGACACCCACGAACCGGCGTACGGCCGCTGTTCGTACACGCGAACCGTGTCCTTACACAACGGCCAGGGACAATGCGTACCAAGGGGTGGGTTCTGGTCGAGAAATCGACGTCGATTCCGGGTGAATAAATAATGGAAGGTAATTGTTTCGAATTGGTGATACATACATAGCGATAGGCAGAGCTTCTGGAGTTGAAAGATTAAGTTATCGCATCTTCTGGTGACGTTTCTAAAAGGATCAAGTTTTGGAATATTGGGCTAGTGTTTCGAAACTAGAAATAGAAATTTAAAAATGCGAAAATGTACAAAAGTACAGAAATACCTGTTACAATGTTTAGTGGATAAAACATATTTCTGCTTAAACTCCATTTACTCGTCTACGTTCATAAGAATGTGGATTTGCATGAATGATAGTTAATTCACAGTTTTGTCTAACGCCAACACAAACGTTGAATGTTGCAATGTCTTTGCGATAGATTGTATATGTGCATGATATCATAACGGAAAGATGACGAAGAATGATTTGTAAAACACTTGCAGGGAATTTCGCTCGATAAGGGTTAATCGCGTATCGAAGGTTACCGGAATCTTTCGTTTCAAAAAGCGATAGAAGAATCATATAAATAGAAAACAACGTAGGTCATTTGACATTAATAAGTCAATACGGTAGAGTATCAAGAATACGGAGAATATCAAGTTTTTCTCTTCACTTTTCTGATTCATAATATTTATATGTTCGAACGATCGGTTCTCATGGTGCTTGCGATTTATGCTTGGCTAACTCATTGACTTTCAAGTTCGCTATGTTGAGTTTGTTCGAACGTTCGTGCGAATTCATAAGCAATGGAAAAGAACACACAGAAATAAATTTTCAAATATTAAAAAAAGCGGGATATTTTTACTTTTAAATTGCAATAAAGCACGATCACAACTTTCATTCGATTTTCATTAGACCAACTACTTTCCAAGTGATTTTTAAACGATAGATATTCAAGAAATAGTTATAAGTGGCCAATGATTTAAGGAAGAATTATAAAGAATAGGATGTTAGTATACAGGCCAATAAGTCATCAAATCATCCATTATCCTATTTTCGCGATGGAAATCACGCGCTTCCTCGTGTTCCCCCGACTTGTCGCTTATCTCATAGACACCCACGAGCGGGAATACAAGCGGTGCAATGTAAAAGTGTCCTGACACTCGACGTGCGGACAACACGGCCAACGATCAAAGGGACGACAAACAAGAGCAGTGGTCATCGAGTTTGAGCCGAGCCGACGCGGCGGATATGCCGCGTTGACTTAGCACGCGCACCATGAGTAATCAAACCAATAACAATTCCTGTCTCGTGCAACAAGTAACCCGATCGACACAAACAAGCTGGTGACACGATTGTCAAGTTCCTATGGAATCACCGGTGATTAGCGTTCGCGCGAGTTTCGTCATAGTCAATAGACCGTAGAAAAATCGGAGTGCATATTAGAATATTAGTAATTGATTATAAGTATCAGGGAGGCTTAGATATGACAACACCAAACTACATACTGGTAGAGGAATGTAAATTAATAGAAATGAAAGAAAAAGCACTAAAAAGAGCAGCGAGGTACGAAGAGAAAGCCCTAGAATCAAAAAAGGAATTAGTAAAGGAGTGCATAAGGGAAAGAGAGAGAGAATGGGGGAGTGGTCAGGAAGGGAAAAGAGCAAGAAAGAGAAAGAAGGGACTGGAAGAGATAAGAAAAGGAGAGACGCAGATAAAAATAAAAGAGGAGCAAGAAAGGATGACAGCAGACCAAATTATAGAAGAAAGAAGAAAGAGAGAAATAGAAGAGAGGGGGAAAAGGATAAGGGAATCCAAGTACAACATACACTACAGAAACATATCCAAAGAGAAATTACCAAAGTACTTAGAAGGGAGGATGAAGTGGAAGGACAGAAGAATACTGGCAAGATTCAGTTGCGGAAACGAGACCAAAGCAAGGGAATACTGGAAAGAAGAGGGGGAAAAAAGATGCAGACTATGCAGAAGGAAAGAAGAAGATCTAAGACATGTAATAGAAGAATGTGAAACAACAGGAGGACCAAAAGACATAGGAAAAACGCTGAACGAGACTGGAAAAGGTTTAGCAGAACTAAAAGCAATAATAGAGAAGAGAAGGGCAAACGATAAGGAGGAGGCACAGCAAGGAGGCTAAGGACCAAGGTGGCAGTAGTTTTTAGTCATTAATTGATAATTTATAGTTACTAATGCTTAGTTTTTAGAGGTAGAATAAGCAATGTAGTGCAATAGAATAGAGCGGAAAAGAGGGGAGGTAGACATGTAAGAAGGGAATTGGATGTAAGAGATGTAAAACCGAAAGTTCGTCCAAAGCCGAAAGGCACGGACTAAACAATAATAAATAAATAAATAAATATAAGTATCAAGGAAGATTAAAGTCCACTATAGCGTGGAAGGCGAATCTTTACGACATCGAATCTTTTTTAAATTCAAAATAAAAAATTTCAAACTTTTTAATCATCGTCTGAATTATTTTACTTACACGCAGATTATTGTTGCGAACTTCGCTTTTAACAAATCTGAAAAAGTCTCGAGATACGTATCGATGCCTCTGATAAATTACGCGATCATTTGTTAAGTTAAATATTTAGAACATTTTCCATTTAAAATAAAACTTCGTGAAAAAGTGACGTGATTCTGAAATTTCTCTTAGATTTTTGGTTTTAAACTTCTATGATGTTAAAATGACATATTTGTAACTTTCGGGCATTAGTCGTGTTAATAGCATACTATTATATAATGGTTTTGTTCCGATGCATTGTAAACATTCTTCACTTCAATGCAGCTTTAAAAATTGTAAAACAATAACCCCTTTAAATGGTTTATTAATTGCTTTTATTCTTTTATCTAGCTCTTTACAAAATCTTCTAAATAGTTCGGATTAAGATTCAAGCCTTTTCCTTACAGGTAGAAAATGTACCTATACGTTCCCGTTATATATATACTCAAATACATTAAACGAACATAATATAACGTAATAATGGTTTATATGACATATTATTCGACTTATTTGCTGGCCGGGATGAGCCATGTTTTATTAGAATCTGCAGGTTCCCATTATATAGATAACATATGTTCGTCATATAATATATATACAATCAATTTATACTTTATATATTAATATTTTATATATATATATAAAATACGAACGTAAATAGTGTTCCACTTTCCTGCTGGCTGGATTAGGTCATATTTTATTACAGCTGCGATCCTATTATATCCCCGTAAGTTTACGGCAAAAGAAGGGTGCATGGATCAGCGTGCGGTATGATTGCCAGTAATCCGGCATCGGTAGACGAGCTTTCGATTATACGATCCCTTCTTACCATGATCCGCACAACACACTTATATCGAAAGGATGAATCGTGCACCGGTTGCCTCGCGAAATGATTTACCTGCGTCTTCACGATGGACGCGATCTAGGTGCGCTTTTAAACGCTATGTTAGACCAAGCATACCTATATATCTGTCTACCCTACAACCCCTCTTTCACTTCGATACGATTTCGCGAGCCAATAAAAAAATGCGAAGCGAGGAAAGAAACACCGGAGGAGGACCTGTATGGTTGGACGGCCGGTTATTCCGGTAGCTGGTTCCGCTATGGTATTTCGTTCCTTTGATCGTTGCCAAGGCGAGCAACGAGTTCACGAAAAGTGCTGCTAAATTATATCAAATACTGGCTACGTTAACTCGCCTCGCTTTTTGTTTGCCCCGTGCACTCTGTGTACTTATGTGCGAAACCAAGGGGGACGTTTCACGTTTTCCTCTATACGTCGTTCCTGTATTTCGAGTATACACAGGTTGTTCGAAAAATCGCACTTTTTACCAAGCACTTACTTACTTATTGTGGAAGCAGGTCTCGCAGACGAGATACGGGTCCTGATACGTTGGTTCCTTCGTGGGACGGGTAGATTTTTGAGGTTTGTTGGATCGAGCGTTGTTCTTTCGCTATTGTTGGAAAAAAAAGCTTGAGAATTTTGGATCGAAGCTACGTCCCAGGGGAGATGTTCGCAGATTTAGAATTGGGGAGAAGAGGTTAAGCATCGGGCATCGCAGGGGTTGTAATTTTATCGTGGTGGTAGATATTTTTTCACCAACTTGACTAAAAATTTAAACAAATTGGTACGTTAAAAATAACAATTTTGTTAGGCGGCACTTTCAATTTCTTTTACAAAATTGATTAAAAAATTACATGATCGAAAAATTACCCACTTCAATAGTGAATACACAGGAATAATGTCAAGCTTTACACCATAGAATACAATCAATAGAATAACACATTTTTTAAACGCGCAATTTTAATCTCTTTGCATAATTACTTACAAAATTACACGATCAGAACGTTACATGCTCCAATAGTATATAATGATAAGCATACAATATACACAAGCATAATGTTAATCTTCTAATCATAAAATACGAAGGATAAATTAACTAATAAAATCCATAGGACGTCAGAATTCGAACAATTGCGAAACGGATAAAATGGTAACGAATCTGACCGCGTACCATCAGTTTGTGAATCGAAGCCCCAGTGATTTAAAGCAGTAAATTACATAGTGTGATGGAGGTAACGAAAGGTGTGACCAGTCGAATCCAACGATATAGGAACGCACGTTCAATTTGAAACTTTTAACTAGTCTTGCGGCCTACGTACATTTCTACCGGTCGTGATTTCGTCCGGCCGAATAAATCTGTATAATTATTATCGTACGTGTATATAACGGATGGCCTAGGCCCAGTCTGAGCGTGGAAGGTAGCCCCATCGGAAGGAAGCTGGTTTATTTTTTTGTTGTGCCGCCTCGAGGAACGAGGGGCACCCCATAAGCCTCACCTTTGAAACACCTGGCTATTACCGCTGGATGTTTTATATATACGTGTGTTATATATTATATATTATATATACATATATATACCACCATATGCGACTGGCCCCACCGAGACTAGCGTACCCATTTTCGTGCATCCCCAGACATGTGCAGAGTATACTCTGAATTGAAGGGAGGCAAAGGTCCCGTTTCCTTTTTTCTCGTGTCGTGCAATTGCTCTTCCAGGAATGACTCTGAATTTTCCACGAAACAGTGAAGATTATGATTTATTATTATTTTTGAAATTTTTAAGTTAGGAGTTGAACGTGTTTCATTGAAAGCTTCTATGGACTGGAAGAAATTTTCTTTTTTTTTTTTAATATTAGTAGACAAATTTTATTAGCGGAAAATTGTTATTCCCTCGTGATAGTTAAATTAAGAATCGATTATGGATTCCTATGAAGAAAATGGTTTTTTTATTTATATATATATTTTTTATTATTTAAATAGCGATGGTTAAATTAGCGATACATCGTACTTTGGATATTAGGACGTTTGGAACCATGTTTGGTCATGCTATGAATGGCGATACATCACTTCTATTAATTTTTATTCTAATTATTAAGTCTCATCAGAAAGAAGAAAAAGATTTGGAAGCAGAAAGAAAGCATAACAAATTCTGGAAGAGTATTTACAGAAGTTTGGAACTGTATTTTTCCACATCAGCTCTACCGAGAAATCAGCCGAGATAAATCTGCTACGGTCACGCTCGTCGATAAACTAAATGCCATTGTACTGTATCACTAAATTTGTTTACGGTGAAACTGTCCATCGAGCCAATTAATGCCCGCGTCTGGATCTCACGAAGCTCAAGGCCTCTTTATCTTAATCTAAACTACTTAATCGGTAGTTGTACAAGCGAATCAATATTGATTTTGCTCGTGGCTAGCTTCTATGACAGTGCTTCTAGCAAATCTTTTCCTATATGAATCAGAGCATGGTGAATTGCACAAGAGGATGACCTTTGTTCGTGACAACATATAGTATATCGTGATAACTCAAGTTTTTAGCATTTACCAACGTTTAGACATTTGTAATAGTTTAAAGAGTCCAATGTCCCTTTTTTCTTTCTTCTCCTTTTTTCTTGTGTTCAGCTCTTGTGACAAGAGCGTTCAACGAGCTCTGGTTCGTGACCAGTCACTTATCTCGAAAGTAGAGGGTTCCTCTTTTGGCCAACGATGTAAATAGCGGGAAATTGGTAAGGTAACAATGGCCAACACCTGCATTTTTACCTCTGCCTCAAGGCTCCTGCGCTGTTGGCTAATTAGGGGCGATTATGCAGGTACTACCGGTATGAGCGGGTCGTTTGGTCATTCACTGACGGTGATTCATTCAACCATCGTCGCAAAAAAGAATCGACAAAAGCTATTTCTAAATAATTTGAAATTAATAAAAAGAACGATGTGCTTTTTGATCCTTTGTCAATTTTCACTACCATAAAAGCTTATGTTTTCAAACCTTTATACTCAGAGATAAGTCCTTCCGTTTCTCTTTAACAATTACTTGGTAAGTTGATTGTAATGATGATTACATAGAACAATTCGGCTCGAGCAAATCTTAGTGCCACGCTACGAGGGCTTATTTGAATTTGTTTATCCTTTTCGCTTCAAATTGTGTGAGCATATCGGTCGACCTATCTGTATGACACGTTATAGATTTGTTATTTTACTTATCGCTTATCTGCATAACGTTATGCCTGTTGCGTTCTCTGCGATGCGTCATATCGCGGTTGTGTTTACGAGGAGGAATCTTCGAATTTTCCAACGATGAGTATATTTGTTGTACTTCGACAGGACGTGTTTGTACAAACAGACGGAGGTTAGGGTTACGCCATTTACACCAAATCTTTAACTTGATTACTCATTTCTTTTTATCATTATTATTGTTTGTAGGGTGCCCTTTAAACTAAAATTCAAAGTAAGCCAATATTATTACACTGATCGTAGGAGTTGTTTTTTTTTTAATAATAATCAAAACTATTTACTTTTTTGTATTTTCTATTTATATAAAGTTAATAACATTCTCATTTTACTTATTGTTCATAAAATAAAAAATTGATTTATATTTCAAAAATAAAAGTTTCTTTTATAATTTTACACAGACGAGAAGAATAAAACAAACATACGCACGAGGAAGCAACATTCCATTCTCCAAATATTGATGTCTGGCTCGTTTTCGTTTCTTTTCATTTCGCTAAAGCGCCTGACTTCCAACACGCATTTCAGTTTTGCTTTTCCGGGCTTGTTTACAGGCTTATTAACAACTGCGATAACCAGATCGCAAACAATGTACTTGAGTAATCCACCAGTAAAGACGAAACTCCGAATCTTTCGGGATCCCGCTGTTTCATTGTTCCACACTGCGTACCTGCTTGGTCCATGAATCCTTTCGTCCTGCGAGCTTTCATCCAACTGTTTCGAGAGCTCTTCTAGCGTTTACTTTTGTACTGCTTCTCGTTCTTCCCTTCACAACTGACGCGGTAACAGCATGTCGCGACAGTTTCATTTTGGAAACATCAAAACAGAAAATAAAGATTAATGCTGCTTCGCTGATCACTAGATCTCTGTGGTAAAGTTCTTTTTTTGAAGCGTAGAAATATTCTTAGATTAGACTAGGGTTGACATTGTCCTTAAAAAAGAAAATAAAAAAGAATACTTTTTCCAGCGATTCGTGAAGTTTATTCATTCTATCGACTCTTCGTCCTCTTCAAAAACATCAATTTTTAATATAAGTAATTTGAGAGATTAAGGAATCTCCAATTTCTCCAATTAAGGAATTTCCAATTTTTACCGATTTTAATTTTACCAATTTTAATTTAGATAGTTTTTTAAGTATTAATATTATTTTTAATTTCTTTTACGGTGAATTCTAAGATCATAAATTTCTTAATAATACTTCCATTAATTAACGAACCTACTTCGATATTTCAAATCTCAAAAAAACGCAGCAAGAAATAGTTTCTTGGATATCAAAAAGTTCCGAAAACTGAATGTCACTCTAATCGTTAATAATCCTCTCTTCCGTTTCGTTTACACCAAATTCAACAACTCCACAACATCCTGTCCATTCCCAAAGTCGTCTCCAGGGATCGTAGAATGTTGAAGAATGGTAGGTTATCGAAGAATGAAACGTTTCATTGAAGACTGACCTTTACACAGTGCGAGAAAGGTATCCATAACGAATCACAGAGAGTTTCTTCGCAGGAGTCCCGGCACCGACAGGTCCTTAAAGTGTCTTTAGAGTGCAGTTTCAGTCTTTCCACTGCGAACCTGGCCCATTCATCCTCAAAAGGGATAGTTTGCCAGACAGCAGGTTCAAATTCCTCAAGGTGTACGTATCAAATTCACAGAATATCTTAAACGTCGAATCAAAAAATTTCGTTTCCAGTCGAATGCAACAAACACAACAATCTACAGCAATCTTTCAGGCTTCTTCCACTTTAAATTATTTTATATTTAAATTCAATTATTAATCCACTCTAAATTACATCTTGAAATACAAATACAACTTGAAATTTCTAAGTTTACTCGGCTGCGATATTTCTGACCTGGTTATTTTCAATCTAACTAGATCCTCAGTTCGCGCGAGTAATTCCGAGGAAACATACTTATGGACGATTCAAATGGACGTTCAAGTGTCTCTAATATCTGTATCAGCGTTCCTCAACGCTTGAAAATGTCGATTTTACCCTTAGAAAATTTATTTTGAATTTAGAGAACCACTGGCGCGGTAGAAACGACGAATATATATATATTCCGTTGATCGTGAATGGGGAATAGCGTGGCAGAGTTTTTCCTCTTATTTCCTCTTTCCTTTTTTCTCTCCCGACATGAATAGCCGTCGCGGCACGTAAGACCGCTCTCCATTGTACCGAAATCTCAAAGAATCACTGGCTCCTCTTAAATCCGCTCGCTCGGTCAGGGACGCGAGGCACAGTACTTGTCCTTTGTGTGCCCCAGACCGAGGGACCTGCTGCTGTAATTTTCGAAGAAAGTACCACGTCTGCCTGTATCCACGTCCACGTTGCTACGAAGATTACGTCGAACCATCTTGATTCTATCGTCAGGATGGACGTGTCCACGGTAAAAGCGACGTTTATGAACCGCTGATCACTTTCCGATTCAGATCATCTTTCTACTGGTCTACTCGAGATTAAAGCTTCTGTCGTGTATCGGTTTCAACGTGATTAGGGATTTGTTAAGAGATGAGTCGTGGTGATTACGTCGCGTGTTGTTGGATGTTGCGGGTTTGAGTTGTGACACGGAGCAGATTCTTATATATGTATCGTGTTGTATAACATTTTTGGCATTGATTGTTGGAAATGGGGACGGTGTAAGATAGAAGTGAATGATGGTGCCAGTAGGAAATTGAGTAGATTTTTATTCGTGTTCTTTTTTGTTGAGGATTTATTAAAAGGTAGAATCAGAGATTCTTGAATTAAAATAAAAATCTATTTAGAATTTAAAATTCAACGTTCAGTACTTAAACGTTTTATTATTCAATCGTAAACTACTTGAACTAAAACTTTAAGTTAAGTCATTGAAAAATTTTTAATTAAATATCGATTTTTAATTTAGAAAATAACGTGTTATATAATATTAACACTAGGTTTACGGGCGTTTCGTATATACCTATCTCTACGAGCACCCGTCAAATTGACGGGTAAACGAAAATACGCATTTTTCTTTAAAAAATCGATTTATTCAAATTAAGTCTGAAAGAGACAATATTTGGCTTCACGTCTAAATAAATTATTAATAAATAAAAAGTCTTTTTTCAAATTATCACTAAAAAGATAACAATAATATTAACACTAGGTTTACGGGACCCGTCAATTTGACAGATTTCGAACTTCGAAATGAAATATATCAAAAACCATAGCACCAATTTTAACCATTTTGCATCGTAAATTAATCATTTCATCTAAAAAATTTATGCACAAAATTATTTTTTCCTAGGCTTTCTAATTTTTGAAATCTGTATGTAGTATATCTATCTACGAAACCCGTCAAATTGACGGGCTAACTGATTTCATAAACAAACTGTTTTTCAAAGACAGTGTGGAAAAGTTTCAGTTATTGTAGACATTTCCCATTATTGTCTCCGCTTATTGTAAGTATTTACAATAGGATAGTTGAATTTGGGCACAGTATTTTCTTCTTTCTGACCAATCCCCCTTTTCTAGCAATCACGAGTAAATCCAGGAGATATAATAAGATATTGAATAAAATTGTCAACATCAATGAAGATTGTTCTGAGGATACCTCCGTAGAAGATCAATATAAATTAGGCCAAAGCGAAGCTGACAGTAAAAGTTCTGAATATATTGAAATTGGAGAGACAGAAGGATCTTCGGATAGTGAAGAGGAAAACTTCCTGAAAGTGTGTTAACAAGAAAAGGATGCGTATTTTTTCTAGTTCTGACTCCGAGGATGAAAGGACGAGCATTCCAAGCACATCCCAAAATGTAATGGGTGAAACCGAAATTGCAATTGACGGGACACAGTGGATAAAACTGAAAGCAGGCTGATCTAGGGGTAGGAAGCTCGTTCGTGTGATATTCAAGGATATCGCAGGGCCTACTGGCTATGCTAAGAGAAATATTATGCCGGGTTGTGTAACTAGTGCTTTCGAATGGATAATTGACAGACGCATAATGGAACACATAAAAGATTGCACTGAAACCGAGGCGCATCGAGTTTTGAAAAAAGACGGACAATCACAGTTGCTAAGTTACGTAGTTTTCTAGGAATTCTATATGCCCGAGGCGCATATGAAGCGAGATCATTGAAAGCCTCCGAAAGATTACAAACAGATAAATTTGCGCTGATATCCGAAATATGAAACAGATTTATAAGTAAAAGCCAGGCTTGTTACAAGCCATATGAAAATATCTCAATAGCCCAATGCAGGTTTACGCAATATATGCCGAATAAGCCTCATAAGTTTGTATTAAGTTAATAAATTAAATTAAGTTTCGGTTTGGAGTTGATGTCCAAACAAAATATTTTGAATGGTTTCCCTTATATGGAGAAAGATGAAACTCGATGCTCAAGGGAGAAAAAGACAAGATGACTTTGTTTTTCTCACATTTATATAAATCAGAAAACTGCACGTTTACTGTGTATAAAAGTAAACCTAACGTAAAAGTCCTTCTTCTAAGCACCAAACATACAGGTATACAAGTGGAAGACAATTATAAACGTGTTCCAGAAAACTTTGCTTTTTATAATAAAACAAAGTTTGATGTGGACGTCGTTGACCAGATGGCACGCAAATATAATGTGAAAGCAGGGAGTTTTCGATGGCCCCTTCAAGTTTTTCTTCAATATTTTAGATTTGGCAGCAATAAACGCGTGGATATTATGTAAAGAGTGCACCAGATCGAAAATATCCAGAAAGGAATTCATATTTTGTTTAGGAATTAGTTGGAGTACACAAGAAGAACATCTGCCAAAGATCAGACGCTCCATTTCCGACACCTTCAACGTCAGAAGTGCGAAAAAGTTGTCAAGTGGGTTATTGCAAAAAAAAAATAGAAGTAATAATTATTGTATATATTGCAAAAACATCGTACGCGGAAAATGCACAAACAACATTCAGTATATTTGCAAAAAATGTGCTTAATAGATATGAATACCCTGTACCGTTAATGTTATTGTTATTTTTTTAGTGATAATTTGAAAAAAGACTTTTTATTTATTAATAATTTATTTAGACGTGATGCCAAATATTGTCTCTTTCAGACTTAATTTAAATAAATCGATTTTTTAAAGAAAAATGCGTATTTTCGTTTACCCGTCAATTTGACGGGTGCTCGTAGAGATAGGTATATACGAAACGCCCATAAACCTAGTGTTAATATTGTATAACACGTTATTTTCTAAATTAAAAATCGATATTTAATTAAAAATCTTTCAATGACTTAATTTAAAGTTTTAGTTCAAGTAGTTTACGATTGAATAATAAAACGTTTAAGTACTAAACGTTGAATTTTGAATTCTAAATAGATTTTTATTTTAATTCAAGATTCTCTGATTCTACCTTTTAATAAATCCTCAACAAAAAAGAACACGAATAAAAATCTACTCAATTTCCTACTGGCACCATCATTCACTTCTATCTTACACCGTCCCCATTTCCATTAGTAATAATTATTGTATATATTGCAAAAACATCGTACGCGGAAAATGCACAAACAACATTCAGTATATTTGCAAAAAATGTGCTTAATAGATATGAATACCCTGTACCGTTAATGTTATTGTTTTTTTTTTAGTGATAATTTAAAGAAAAGACTTTTTATCTATTAATAATTTATTTAAATGTGAAGCCCAATATTGTTCCTTTCAGACTTAATTTGAATAAATCGATTTTTTAAAGAAAATTGCGTATTTTCGTTTACCCGTCAATTTGACGGGTCCCGTAGAGATAGGTATACTACATACAGATTTCAAAAATTAGAAAGCCTAGGGAAAAATAATTTTGTGTATAAATGCTTTAGATAAAATGATTAATTTACGATGCAAAATGATTAAAATTGGTGCTATGGTTTTTGATATATTTCATTTCGAAGTTCGAAATCCGTCAAATTGACGGGTCCCGTAAACCTAGTGTTAACGAACACACTTTCCATTGTTTAGTAATTTCAGAAATATAAAAGCAATACACCATGCTTTGTAACGCTACAAGAAATCATATCTTACCAATATTAAATTTATCAACATTGTGAGCCATTTTTCAAAAAATGATGACAGCTACATATTCCCCGTAAATGAATAAAAGGATCGATACAATATCCTTTGCTATACCTTCTTCCCTTCGTTGCTGGCAATATTTCTTTAAATTCAGCGGAATTCGAAACCTTCGAGGCTGCAAACTGCCACTATACGATTCCACGAATTTATCTTCCGATCGAAGACCTCTCCTCTCGGGAAGATATCGATTTTCCGACATTCCTTTGCACGTTAGAACCTGCTCGTGCCGAAGACGTTCACCTGCGTGCACGGGCGAGGAAAAATCGAGGCTTGAAAAGATCGGGGCAGGGTGCGAATCCTCGGAGCAACGAACGCGAATGCGGTAGCGCGGCCAACATCTGTCCTGGATCCAGGACAGCTGAGCCTTGGGCGCGTGGCAACTTTTCGTTTTCCAGAAACGCATGGGGGTCCCTCTGGAAGCTAAACCGATCTCCCGACCGGACGTTTCATTGCGTTCGGTCTATTATTAGCGTCTTAAATAAAACGTTTCGCTATCCGTATGCCATGGGCCGCGTGTTGTTTGTCTTGTCTCTTAACGGTCCCCGTTGCCCTGTATTATTGCTAATTAAAGTATTTGAGTTTTATTTAGTATGTTTAATTTTGGGTTTTCTCTTAACACGTTAGGTAGCGATGTATCATTATTGTTATCGGTACATTAGAGCAGATGCTTTAATCGCTATTGTTAGGGGTTGGTAACCTTTAACTAATTTGCTTTCTTTAGGAAGTATCTTGTTTGAAGAGATTAGGAATTATTCAGGCCTTTATTGGTTAACAATGGTCAGTAATATGTGAATAAACCATAAGACTATAATGTAATTGTATCGAAATACTTTAAGTAAATTGATCGAAGGATTTCTTGCGTAAATAGCTAATTGGTTTCCTTTCTGTGAGCATATAGTTTTAAGTAATTAGGAAATTTTAGAATTTTTTTTTTATAATAATTACAAATGGCGTTTAAAGATATTCAAATGATTAAATTCCATAACGCAATTACCTAAGAGTTGAAATTTTCTTCTATGTACTTTTAATTTGTTTTCTTTGGTTTGGGGTAAATAGGATGTTTCGAGGATTAAATTTGCGTTATTAATTGTCAATTACAGATAGATAAGTTGTTAGATTTCATGATTTACTTGTATACATTGATATATTTTAACAATTGTGGATATAGGATTTCAAAGTTGAAGATGCAGAGAAGCATAGTATTTGACGTAGAAAATGAAAATTTCGGTAATCTGCAGCGATAAGAGCGGCACAGATCGATTTTCCAGGAACGTGGCATATGGTCAGTTTGCCAGGCGATTTTCTTTTAACAGGAGGTCGCGTGCTCATCGGGGGTTCGGTTTAGGGGCGGGCAGGTGACGAATGAACCAGATGACCAAAGCTCTGTCAAACTTTGGTCTCGTAAAACTGACCTAGAAACGACCATCCTCTGTTGAATCCACTTATCTCGAGTAGAGAATCATTGATCTGCAGCAAATTTTGAGAGTTCTTCGAATTTTCCCCAAACTTATTTCTTATACTTTTTAAAAGATATAAAAACAAAATGGTAACCGGTAAGTTTAAATCACTGCAATTATGCAGAGTAATCAAAGAAAGAAACAAACTTTCAACGTCTTTCTTTTCTTATCTCAATTTTTCTTTTTATATTTCTAATCTGTGAATTTGAATCATCATTGAACTATACAAAAAGAAAAAAGAAATCGCAATCTTTCAACGTCTCTTGTTCTCTATTCCAATCTCCTTGACAAAAAAATTTCTTTTTAAGTACTCTGTAAAATATACTGATACACACAAAATTATTTCTTCTCACGATTCTCCCGAAAATTCGAACAAAAGACATATAGAGCCCATGTCTACTATAGGAACAGTGATCAACGTCAGTCGTCAATTAAGACACGTCCAAACCAGGCTCTCTGTCCTCTGTTCCAAACACTTTAGCGTGGAACTGGTATTCAGACAGCGCGTTTACTAAATCGTTCGGACCCTATAATGACATCACAGGACACATCCCAGGGGTGTGAGAGCGTGCGAACGCGATATGATCTCTTCAGGACCACCGGACAAGGAGTCTTTATCTGATCGGCCATTAGGGTGAGACACAGGCCACGGACGATGCATCACAAACTGCTTGACTTTTATATTTTTCGTCCGCGCCCTTGTTTCCCTTCGTTCGCGTGACACGCTGATCATTATTGTTCCTGTTCGCTCATGAACTGATTCTCGTCCTTCTTTTGACAGGACCTCGCGCGTTAAGAGTCTTTATCTGATCCTTCGAGATGCCTCCTGTGTCTACGGTAGTTACCGTTTATGTCTTTGAAAAGTTGATGGTTTTGTCTGAGAAACTCTAGAATGATTGTAAATATAAATTAGTGTAAAATGAATTTTTCCAGTCTTTTTTTATTTATAGCTCGGTTTAAATCAAGTAAAAGTGTATCACATCTTTTGCTTTGGATAGTTTCAATTAAATCCTTATTAGAAAGATGTTATAAGGGAAAAAGTGATATGTGAATATAGAATTTATTTTAGTTTTAAAAAAAAGGAGCATTTTTTCATAGTGATGAGATATACAAAATAATATATTACGAATTATAACAAGTATCGAACTAAATAAGGTGCAAAATATCGTTCAATTCTTATTTGATTACATATGATATATGTAATTAGTTCACTTCTCATCGATAACAGTTATCGGTGAGTACATATCGATAATTATATGGCCGTGCACGATATTGATAGATCGTCGATAGATCTTGAAAGTCGCATCAACAACGTAGTACAACTGTTAACGTATGTCTTTCTTCACGATAAAAAAGCAAATTAAATCCAACGACTTCTGCTGGCTCGTAAACATTAAACGCGATCTCGATTTAATCGCTCTCTTCGTTAGAAGCATCTACGTACTAGTCGACTTCCTTTTATCATTTATCCAGAAGATTAACCCACATACTCTCGAGCATTCCTTTCTCTAATATCTACCCCATTTGCTTTCGTTGCGTTTCTGCCTAGCAGCAGAGTTAAATTCTCTTTTGCCCTGAAACATGGAGTACGATATTACCTTGCAATTCTAAATTATAGTAGGCAATTTTCAGCACTACCAGTAGATATGAAATACTCATTTATTGTAATTCTATAGTTGATTATAATTCCGTATAATTATATTCTAGACTGCGGCTGTTTATGCAAATTCACACTTTTACGAATGCAAGAGAACCTGAGCAGAGATTTATTTTACCCAGTGAATATTATAATTATACTTTGAACATTTTATATAATTTTATAAACATGCGCAAGTATCCATAGTCTAATTACAATCATTAAAATACTTTAACAAAACGTAAATTACAGCCAGAGAAAATTGCTGAAAGATCATTTACTACAAAATTAAATTTCGTAACTATCAAACATATCCCACTTTCCACAAATTCTAAAAATCTCTAAATATCCCAAACCTAAGAACTTCGTCGCCCCAAAAGAAGGATATTTGAACCATAACTCTCCCATACCATAAAGTCTGCAAACTTTATACAGAAAATAGAACGTTTAATTGTTTAAAATTTCGTCACGAGTCCTATTAACTAACCCCATTATTCCTTACCTTATTCTTAAAAAAAGAAAAGACAAAAGAAAGAAAAAACAAAAAATCAGTAGTCCACGTGACACGTACAGCCGGACAACGATTTTTCAACGACCACCGACCGCGCTCGTAACGCTCTCGATTATGATCAAATCGACTTACGGCACACACCAGGCAAGGCGCCTGACGCGGTCGCAGGTCCGACGTAGCCGTGCCTGACGTCTCCACGGGACCCTGCTTAATTAAATTAATTTCAATTGGGCTCTTGTATCGAGGGGGACCCAGATACACTTTCACCGTGTTGCGACAGCGCCGTTGCCGCCGCCGCCGCCGCCGCCCTGGATCGGCTATCTCAATCTGATACAGGTACGGCGTCTCTTGATAACAATATCTGGATGCCTCGGGCGATCGTGGGTGCACCATAGTGTGCGTACACATGCGTCCACGCGAACTTGTATTAGATACATTATGTATATACTCGCGGCCATTGGCGAGACCCGTTGTTGCTCGGCTGTTACGCGCCGCACTTCGAAATTTCAACGATTTATCGACACGAACTGGAACGCGACCGATCACCCTCTCCCCGTGGGCCCCACGCGATATCGGCATAGAGATCTTAGGCTGATTCGTTGCCCCGTAATGCAATTACGCCGCGAACGTTTCTGCGACACGCTTTCTTCCCGCTAGGGTATCTGTTGTGGTTAATTTCGGTTTTGGGAACTTTTCGTTTGGGTATTGTATAGTTTGAGGGGTGAAATTTGAAGTTTCGGATATTTTAGTTTGGAGACAGCTTTTTTTTAGGGGAGCAGAAGGTTGATTTTATAATTTGGAATTTTTTGAATGACGAAACTCAGTATCGAAGATGGTACACTTTTGTCCGAAAATTGTATTAATTTGGTTTGATATATTTTTCTCTGGTTCTGTAATGCAGATACGAAATTGTTGTATTTTTTCGCAATTTCATTGAGAATACAGTGCTTATAAACGCGTTCCATTTGTACATCGTTCTATGTATTATGTCATTTGCGTACTAGTTAATTAGGTTAAAGTATATTAAATTTCCTATCATTTAGTAGTACTTCTACGTGATTACAAAAATTTGATACTATGAAATTGGAACGTATAATCTGATAAAAGAAATGCTTCATTGAAAAGTAAGGGTATGTACAAATAAATACTTTTACAATACTTTTACAATATTGTAATAATGATTTTAGAATATCGACACGAAATTTGAATTAATCAATGTAAATTCCTATCGTTGAAACGAAAAATTGTAGGGGTGAATCAACGGGTTTGATCATTAGAAATTGATAGATTTAATGTAGATAGCATCATGTAGATAGCAGACACTCGTAAATTCACAAGTACGTCATATTAAGGTCCTTTAAGGAAAATATTGCTATTCTTAAAATGTAAACTACCCCTACTTTTTCTTTTTTAACCAAAGCATCCTACTTCTGAAACTCACTCGTATACTAAATTAAAAAAACCTATTACTTCACAAAAACCACACTGCTTTACTGGACGTTTGCTTGTCCTTCCACTTGCAAGATACCCGTAGAACCCTACCGAAGGAAGCAGCCGAAAGAAAAGAAAGAAAAAGAGAAAGAAGCTCCGGAACCCGCTTAGGGTTGAACGACCCTAGGCGACGTTTCCTCCGTCGTGTTAGCACGCAGTCAGCGAAGCTTACGGGTGCGTTCATAATCAGCGTCGACAAGGCGTACACGCATCTCGTCAATGGTACAATGAGCCCTTTCCTCGTCGTGGACGAAACAGCGGGGGTGAAGAAAGGGAAGATGAAGGAAGACGAGGTGAAAGAAGAACGCAGAAAAGTTGAACGTAGGTGGAGGAGGATATTCAGGATCGTGAAGATCGACCGCAGGAGAGAAGGAAACCGGACCTTGTTCCTGATTCAGGAACGTCTCGAGCCAGTTGGGAATCCCGGTTGATGCGCGCCAGAAGAAAGAAGAAATCTATATATATATAAAAAAAAAAAAGAAAAGAAGAGAAAGACTGGAAATCTTCCCTCTGGATTCGTGTGAAAGAGGAGAGAGAGAAAGAGAGCCGTTCGTTTTCGAGTTTTCTCACATGGTCGTACGTTTTAAGACGATCGTCGTGTGGACGAGCACGTTCTACAGATGGGAGGTGGAGAAGTTTCAGAAATAAGAACGGAAGGGTGAGGGTGGTGATCCCCATTCGTTTCATTTACGACCCGTTCGTCGCGTATCGAGCCTGCGCGAGGCGGCGTCACAAAGAACGAGAACGTATGGCCATTGTCGCGTTTGTTTGTAGGGAAAATATAGTTTTGGTTTTGTGAAACTATTAAAGCAACTTGGCGGTGGCTTTTACTCCTTTGGGCGCATAGCGGTGAACGATAAACACTAAATAAATAGGGTGACGCGGTAGACATTTGATCGCGAGCATTGATATTTAAATCGACTTTAGGGCACTGACAGTATGGTTTTCTAGAACTGTAACGATTATTCCAAATTTAAATTTCTAATATGTGACTTTCACTCCTCATAATTCAAATTCCATCATCTGAAAGCGAGTAAATACGATAATCTTTAAAATACTATCGTTACTTCATTCCATATGAAGTAACGTTCAAGTTTAATATGTTTATGAGATTCTTTCTATTATTATCACAATCGAACCTCTTATCAAGTATCCTGAGATTATAATTCATATTACGTTATTCATATTAGATCCTGCTACTACTCTACAGCAATCAAGTCACGAACAATCTTGAAATTTCAATTCAAATGACTCTATGCCCGGTATAAATACCAATTCAAACCCAGTCCCTTACTTTTCTCCTCAATTATATATCCTTCCATATTTTATGTCAATTTCTTTGATATATATTTTATACTTTAGTTACCAGTAGATCCAATATTAATCTCACGACCAAACGATCGGTCTGCAGCGTCTCAGCGTACACTCGTAACCAGTATACACTGGTAGTTTGGCCGAAGTGGATCATATCCGCGCGAACGGGCCAACGTTAATATTTTATCGCGTGTAACCCGGGCGAACACTTATCTGTTCGATTCGAGGAGGCTCCTCGTAGAAAGTAAATCTCAAAGAAGGAGAGGCCGTGTTGCACGAGGTCGCTTCGCGAGCATAAACATCCGTACGTGTACGACCTGGAATTCCCGTTTGATTTACTGCCGCTATCTCGACGCATTAGTCTTTGGTCCCCCGGGGGCCGATATCATCTGCCTTAAAAAATGCTGCCGTCAACGCGGCCCGCCAACTACCGTGCTACCCATCCTCCACGGATCGACTCGTCGTCGTTTCGTGCCGTTTATGGCCTACCATCGTTTCTCTCTTCTTCTTCCTGTCCGCCCTCATCCTCGAGAGGATGCTCTTCCTTCCTGCTACGAGATAGCATTTTGCCCTTGGTGAGATATCGCCTTACGAGCGGGCTTTCGAGTCGAAGATTGACCTTTGCCAAGGCAACAGGTACCCGTTGGATCGCGAAGGGTTGAGGTTGGTTCGATGGTACAATTAAAGTGGCTGTTCCGATTCTGACGAACTGTAGTTCGAACAATTAAAATAGTACAATGGTTCGTAAAAGTATTTGGATATTTAACAGAGAAAATTTTGATATACATATTGTTTGTGTCATACGAAATATTTTGGAATTTTATCCCCTTTGTAATGAAATACGATTATCGTAATTATGTTGAGAAATTTTAAAACAAATTTGAAAATGTGTATGGGAATTACAAGATATTTAGTGCAAATCCATATTTCGTAGAGACCCTTGAATTCTTTTCATTTTTCCTGACTACCACAGGAAAAGAGTTTGGTATAAATACATTACATTTGTCAAAAAGAGTGTATCCTCGACTCTTTTTTTTACTCTTGGAGATGCACGATCGTGTCAGGCAATTCATAAAATATCCCTTTCACAATAATATGTATCAACTTTATCCATAATTCCTGTACCTGTACAATATTTTAACTACTTTAATTAGTTTTAATAAAATAAATAATTAGAATTCCTGTACGATAAGACCAAACGTAAAGTGTCCCAAAAGTATCATAATCTTTAAATACGTAACGAAATGAATATAAGAAAATATCATCATCGAATCACTACAAAATAATCGATTATCTCTTCCATTAGAAATCCAAATTACAATCAATCAAACACGTAAACATACTATCGTACACCAATATCATTTCCATAACTCAATTCCATACTGCAAATATCATTTAATGAAACAAGAATGAAGAGACAAACCGAATTCTTCTGTGCTTAAATCGAAAAGCAGAGTGGCGGACAGGTAGAAGAAATATAGCGAGGTGAAAACTGCTCCGTTTCCATCCGATGCAATACCCTGGCTGTGTATCTCTTGTTGATACGCGTCCGAAAACGAAATTAGTGCGCCAGCACGCGGGTGGGTAGTCTTGCTCCCTACTGCTTTCGCCGGTCGGTGGTCCCTGCCGGGCATACATTAAATAAATAATCCCGATCCGTGGCTCGATATAACGTGACCGCTTAGAACACACCGGCGAGAAGCTACTGCCGGTACCTCCTTCTTGCGCAACTGTCGGCCGGTCGTTTCAATTAATTAGCATCGCGGTATAAAAGACGAGTCTCATCATCTTTTCCTTCCCTCGTTCGACTCTCACGTTGCTCTCGTTGCGCTCCGGCTCGGCCGCCACCAGGCTTAGATTATTCAAAACAACTTTGCCGTGGCGAAGCAACGGTGCGCGACCGCCGAACGTTATTCATTCCCGCGTGTATCGTGTGCGTGCTTCACGTCCTAGAAAACATATTAGTAATTCATGCCCGTTGGCCAGTTCGTAGATTTTATGGGGAGCAATCGTTAATCGTGGCAAGTGAGCGTCGTAACCGAAGACACCGTGCTCTTTCGGTTTTTAAAGGACAGACGAACGAGATACCGGTCCACGAGACGACATAACATCGGAACGCTTTCGATCTCGTGGGAGGTTGTTGCTCGTGAAACTATGCGGCTGAGCAAGGGAAGCATCTCAGTTCCAATTGGGTTTTTCTCGATTGTTATTGCTGTATCGCTGTCTTATTAATGTTACATGATTCTATTGTTTTAGTAATGTTGTTCATTTCAAGTTAGGTAAGTCTTCCCTACTGTGTGGATGTAGAATAAAATCGTAAAATCTAGTTTTGTTAAAGAGCGTGTTACGACTGTTTCTCACTTCTTCTCTTTGAAGGACAAAACAATTTTATATTGAGATCGAAAGGAAACATATTGAATTTATAGGAGATAGAGTGAATCAGTACACGATTATGTTTTCATGTACTTTTGGTCATTTTTGATATAATTGTATCTTTCTAACGTTAAAAAATATCTTCAGTTTAGGAAAAATATGGAGAAAGTCTTATCAGTATTCATGAATTCTCGTTTCAATTTCATGTTAAGCACCCTCTTAAAATATTACAAATTCTTTTTGTTAACTCAAATGATTGACAATGAAAATTCGACGAATAGAACAGGATTAACAAGCTATAGAATAGTGTTAAGGTACTGCAAACTTGCGAATTTTTGGATTTTGTCTTCGATATAGGAAATGATATTAAATCTACATTATTTTAACATCAACGTTCTTTCATAAAATCATAGAATACTTCAGAATCTTCCACTATTTCGATGATCTTACTCGAATTCTTATCGCAGTTCTTAATTCTACCTACTTAGAAGTTTGATACTCATATGTTTCTCCATCTCCATTTAACACAGTCAAGACATCATAGACCCGATAAACCCACGTCTTCCTGTAAAAATATACAACGTAACAGAGGAAAATTTCAACGATTCCCAAGAGTTTCCATGGGAGAAGACACTCAATTCGAGTCACAAGGGTGTACTACTTGACGATACGACGTTTTAACGTCGTGGTGGTTAGAGGATGACGCAAACGGTGAGATACGTCTCTTACGCAGACGTTCCTTCTTTCGAGATAGCCACTCGAGATTCCAGATTCGGATCTGCGATTGAGCGTCGATCGTTAGTCACTGCCTCCCCTTCGCCACTTTTTCTTCTCTCGGACAGATTTTCGCAACCGACAATTTCACCCGTCGACGCACGCGCGTAAGCACGCGGCGTACACGCAACTCGCGCGCACTCGCATGATCGAGCCAGAGCCATTGTCTCTGCGCCGCTTGGAGAAAGTGTGACCCTAATAGCCGGGAGAATGATTAGAGGAATCGCGGCGCTCCAATCAGCACGCGCCGTCGCACCCACTCGTACAAACACGACAGACCGGCTCCTTTCTCTAAAACCGCGAACGTGTATCTCTGGTCGATGCTTTTCTTCTTTCCCCTTTCTTTCCTTTTTTCTTTTTTTCGTGCGTGAACCTCTTTGCGGGTTTGAGTCATGCAACTATTCACATGATCGAAAACAGGCGGAATTTGAAGAATTTTCCTTAGCCCTTTGGATCCAATTCAATTTTTTAATTATGATACGAATTTTTTAATTATGATATGAATTATATATCTTAAATATGTAACGGAGGAATCGTATTTTCATCGTCTTGATAGTTTTTGTTCGTAAATAAAATTCGTTGGAAGGTTACTTCTAGGAAATTTTTGTCATCCCCCTGGGAATAATTTCTTTTTAGGTTAGTCTTTTTAATAAAATCATTCTTAATATTGTCGTTTTAATAAAATTCAGCGAACCTTTCTACTGTTCCAATTTCTTCGAAAATTAGAGTCTTTAAACGAAAGCAACGAGTCGTGCTACATCTCAGCGAACCAAATTTTAATTGATCTAAGTTCTTTGCAAATTAGAGCCTTTAAGTTATTGAAAACATCGAGTTAGTAGATCTTCGTGAACCAAATTTCACTTGTTCCAATTTCTTCTCAAATTAGAGCGTTTGAAAAGTTAACTGCGACTAGTTAAGCAACTGAAAGCAAAGCCTTCGCTTATGACGTAACGTAATTTAGAATTAGAAAATGATTTAACGTTTTATTAACTTCACCGTAATTTGCTTTGTTATCTGGTAATTGAGATCTGAGGCTTCGTCCTGAATCCGTGCAACGTAAGCAGCCAGCGAAAGTGACTTTCGCTATTGAAAGACTGACTAGCTCGCGAAAATCAGCTCAGCAATCTTTAACAGGATACTGGTGCTCAATAATAAAAATGTCTGTTATATCTGTGGAACGTCGATTCTTGGGGGTGTGTCTTGTATCATAAGGACTCTTGAAGACACTTGGGGCAATGCGTTCTTAATGAACCCACGTGCCTGTCACTTGTCAACAGTTCGTGTACACTATATATGAATATGTATATAACGTCCACTATTCGATTATTATTCATCGTTACAGTGAAGTGGGATAGGAATTTTGCAATTTCTTTAAATGAATATTATTATTAATATTCTTTGTTTGTAGACATTTACCTTTTTTATTATAATATCTATTATTATATTTATTATTATATTATATTTATATTATATTATATTATATTTATATTATATTTATTATTATATCTATTATTGTATTTATTATATTATTATTATATATATATTTTTTATATTTTATATATTTTATTTTTATTTTATATTTTTTAATTATATATTATAATTATTTAAATATTTTTTATATAAAATAGAATAGCAGTCGCATTACATTTTTTAAATTCCTGAGTTGTTCCATATTTTCCACCCCATATTCTTCAGATTCTACAAATCTCTACGGTTTCCTCTAAAAAGAAAGAAAATATCTATACATTAATTATATTATATAAGAAGGGGTATTTAAAAATCGTTAAGGAATTCGAACTGACCGAAAGTAGTAAAATTCTACTATTCTAAAAGTCAAATTCTCTCCTTCGATAAATAGAGTAATATTGAACAGGCATCTGTATATCTACTAATTATCATCCAGAGAAGAGAAATTAATAATTCATTGTTAGAGGATTAGGATTAATAGTTCTTAGTACAAATTCTCGGAGAATGGATTTAATTTCTTTTTGTATTTGCATAGTAGGACATTACCTAACGGAGAGATCGTCAGGTGGCGCCGTGTACAGGGACCTGGACGATCTGGCGCCTGGTTACGTGCCCTAAGGCACGACTGCAAGAAAATCGTGTAATTTACGGGCGACAATACGCCCTGTTCCAGCTCATTGAAGCATGAGCAGCTGAACCTCTAATCGATGCCTTATCGATCTTAACTAGCCATCGTTCCCTCCAGCCATGCAATTCTTCTGAATCTCGCGACCCTGGAAGCCCTTAATTATGCCAAACCATGTATTAAAAGACGATCGCGACATCTCGTATCAACGATCGTATAATATAATACTTATCGTGCTATACATATTATGCTCAAACGAGTCACGTTTGAACACAATTGGCGAGGTAAAAATATTTGTTCCTCTTTACATCTTTTATAATTAGTCCAGTTGAATTTGTCTCTACTCTTACAAGTTTATAAATTTATAATACTATTATCTTACAAATTTATTACTCGTAACTTCTTGGATTATTTTAATCCTTTTTATCTTTGTATGAGAAGTCAAATAATTGTCTTTCTTTCGAATTTTTGTTTCCTTTCTTTCACGTATACATTTTTAATTGCTTTCTTATTTTTAGAATCGTAAGAATGGAATTTAATCGAAGGAGAGGCAATTATTCATCCGGTCTTATTCTTATCAATTTTTCGACTACTTTGTTTAATACGGATGCCTGTAAACAGAGTTAAACAACGTTAGAAAGAGATATAAATAACTAGCATCGTTGCTGATGGCGTTTTAACGAGGTCGAACGAATCCTATCCTCGACGAGTCGATCGATCGAGTCGAGGTGCCACGCTACCCAAGGCGCCAGAACCTTTTTAATGTTCGATCGCCGGCGCGACCGATCAATTAGTGGGCTATTGATCTTAGTCGTGCCGCATAAGGCTCTACACGATGACGATGCCTTGGAAAAGTTCCTGCCACCTGGCCAGACCCCCGCGGCACGAGCAGATGCGGTTCGATTCCTGCATCGATCGATCGCGCGTCTGTCTGTCCCTTTTTATTTTCATGTTCTCTCTAGAATCATGTTTCAGACAATTCCGATAATACCTATGTCGTTTTCTCCAATTCTTCAAGAATTCTTTCAATCGAGAATTCTAAAATTATTTGGAAGCAAGAAACATAAAATTCTGTTATTAAAATTCCTTAGGGTGTTCAAACATTTTAGCAGCCAGAACGTATCGATTCATCCATTACTTCATCTTCAAAATTATGTAAATTTGAACCTCTTTCACTCGAATACTCGGGGATTAGTAAGAAGATCAACGATCATTTCAGATTTTCAAAAAAAAAAAAAAAAAATCATAAATAGACTGCAGATTTTTATGCACCTACAGGCTATTGTGAGATTCGATTGTAAAACGTATCGCAAATGTTATAAACGTCTAACATAATATTCCTATGTTTATAGGAATATTATTAACATATCTCGAAAGCATCGTAACCCATATTTTTACCGTGAGTAGCTGAAACGTGTCGCTTCCTTGTTACGAGACGCGGAAAAAAGCGATCGCAACCCTGCGAGAAGGTTTTCTGCGACAGACAATCGTCGGTTTTTCACACGTCCAACGGTCCTGCCGTTCGAGACCGGCCTCAACCTGTCCGGCTCTCAACGGTCATTCCCACAGTCACCTGTGCCTCGTTGAAGACACTCGCTGGCCTATTGTAACGATCCCTAATACGCGTTATCCCACGACTCTACCGGTTCGCCTATCCTCTCTATCGTTGTCGGTTCGCTTCTCGTCTCGGTGATTTCTTCACGCGACGACACCTTGCCCGTTGGAGACAAAAGGATCGCGGTCGCGACCAAGCTTGAAATGCTAATCCGCTTCGGTAGGGGCGCGCCGCGCCTTCGAGATGAGAGAAGAGAAGGCGCGGAGAAGGGCGAATGAAGAAGCGTGGAAGAGCGAACGAACGGGGTAAGGGAGGGCCAACGTGAGTTACGGGACAGTCTTAATTTCGTCATTCATCTCGGCTTGAGAGAAGAAGACCGGAGAGGAATGTCAGAACGGTTGCGTTCGACCAGTTCTCCTTTCTTTCTCGCTCTTCGCATCCGAAGCGTAAAAAGCTCGATGCCTCTCCCTTTCTCGTTCCTCTCAGTCTGTGAAATTGTTGTTTACTCAACGGACTGCTTACGTGTTAGCATATCGGCTGATTTATAAGCGCGCCGCAGGTCTTGAGAGATTGACCGTGGCCTTCTTGTTTCGCCTCGGATCAAGGAATAGTCCCGTTTGGCCACTTTTTTAGCGGTCGACGCGGTGGATGATTGTCGGAGACCTGGAGAAAGGGGTGGCGGGCTGATTGTGTGTCCGTTCGGAGGGAAGGCTTGTATAGGGTGTCGTAATTTTAACGTTTCGAGTATTTTGTCTGTTGTTAGTCGAGCGTTACATTGGTTAATGGATTAACTTCTGGAGTCTTTGAAATTGTGCTCTCCAGAAGAAAAGGGGAACCCTTCTTTGCTACTTTTGAAATATTTCAATGGCTGCGATTAGCGCGCTGGAAGTTGGCAAAAGATTCACCTCGTTGTATCCCCTGCGGGAATATTCAAACTCGCTCTCTCGTTTCTTCTTTAACACGTCTTTAAAATCTTGCTACGTCCTTTGCGTCATATCTTCCTGTTACTAACAATTCCTATTACTTAAGTCTGAAGAACCTTTGAAACACTGTTATTCGCACATACGCATGAATTTTTGTTCCAATCTTACAATAAAGTTTTTCTTTAAATATTATAAGTGGATTGTCGATCTTTATACGAGTTTATATTTTTGTGAACGCGATTAAAAGATTAGAAGCTAAGTAAAAATTTGTCTCGCCGACTAAATATCACGGCGCGTGGCTTGCTCAGAATATTTTACGTAACTGTAGACGTTATATGCATTCTGCAAATTTTTGCACCCTTGAATTTCACATAAATGCATAAAAAACCATAGTCTAATTTCTTGCCTGTTGGAGCAATAACGTGAATGGAATATAAAAGCTCGAGGAACGCGGCAAAATTAAAAGAAGGTCTTGAAACATTCCATAGGAATATCTGTATAAATATACAGGAACTGCCACGTCCAATTAAAAGAATAAGACATTCTGCACACGTTTCCGTGTATATAGTGCGCGTCCAATGATCGTGCTTTATTAAACGGTGAAAAATATACGGCGATAAAACGGGAAATGGATCGAAAGAAGGTGAATGCATCTTGTATCGATGTTCTCCGGAAGTAGCCAATTTCCTGGATTATCTAAAGACGTAGACGTTGAACAGGCAGAACTTACAGGAGCTTCAATGGCGTTATTAAGTCGCGCTTCGTGTAGCGGCCGCTCGTGGACCGGCGTTCTCATGAAAGCCCAACACAACTATCTAATGCCAGCGATCCATCATCTTCCTTTGGCGGAGCTGCTGGTACCGACCTCGGGCAACTCGAGGTGGTTCTGAATAACATAATGCCGTTTTCTTCGTGACTGTTCGCGCTGTCTGCTGCTGGCGCGCGCCAAGCCCACGAACAAACGAGCCTTAATTAATGCGTCGATCTCTCTGTTTTCGGCCAGACGGGCCCGATTTGTTCTACTACGCAACCGTCGTGTTCCTTCTGAAAATGGAGCGTGACGATCGCACGGTGCAACGCATGCTTTTGCTTTCATGGGGGAACGTACGGGGTGGTGGTACGGGATGCGAGTGTTACGAGATGTGCGATTTAATTCGATTGATGGTTTACGAAGTCTTTTGATGATGACAAATTGGGAATTTGATTAAGTTAGGTAAATTTAGCGGATTTTATTTTTCATGAATTGTTTTCTTAAGATTGGATTTTATTGTCCTTTGAAACGTTTTTCAGCTTTTAAGATGGCAAAAATATGTTACATTCATATCTAACAATTTGGGGATTTTTATATTAATTATATTAACTATAATTGAAAAGAAAAACAATTTGTTAGGTTTTAAGATATAGGTCTTTTACAAGTAGGTAATGGATACTTGTATGATACGTTATAGAAAGTTAGAGGTATAGTTAATGTTCGACAGGAAAGCAACAAATTGTACGTAACATCATATTTAAAAAGTCAGCTTTGCAATATGAGATTAATCGATGGTTCGCTGAATTTTGCAATTGCTCTTGCGATACAAATACTGTTTCCCTCAGCTGAAAATCTCTGTTTAAATATTAGTTGTCGATCGAATTTCCCACAATTTTCACAGAAAAAACAAGAAACTATCTGTGGAAAACATCTGAAATGTGATGGTCACCGATAAGGGAATGAAAAAAATCGGTTCCTTTGTATGCGACACTGTGTACAAACCATAATCTTTATGTATATTATGCGTTAACATCCAGTGGAACCGACGAGATTCCCCAAAAGAATTGAAGCATCGCAAAGCAATATAAGCGCGATGCAAACAAGGGTTCGATCGTTGTAACCGATGACGTCGAACGTGATCCAACAGAGGCGCTTTCATGCCCCCTACGACGGGGCTGCAGAACAGTAGTATTTTTGTGCCCTGTTAACCACATGCCAGCAGAATGAAAAAAGCGTGCCATTGAAATTTGCTTTAACGCACGCGTTATCGAGAGATCGATAAATGCCGACACAATGAACCATGGGAAATATGTATATTGGGACAGTGCGGCTGATAAAGAGAGAGAAGCCTGACTTTTTATTGCTGACAGGCTGAAAGGGTGAATGGTACCTTGTACCCTTGGAACAACGACCTCTTCACACGTGTCCACCTTTTCCACAATAATCGAACCTTTAATTTCCATATTTTTTTTTAGCCTTGAACCGTTTCTACAAATCGGCATGTGTTTCGAATCGAAACGATAGAAATAGGTAGTGATTTCTGTGTAATTTTCATGGAAGCACGTCGTTTGGGAAGGTGCAGATGATTTTGGCAAATCGTTAGATTCCAACGATCGAATCCATCACACGTATTATGGGAAATAACGCGTAGGGCGTTCACCTAAATCTCTTTAGAAGACTGAGGTTTATTTATTTTGCAACTAAGCTGTAGATTTTGATGTATTCATAAGAAATTTAAAGATTCAAGAATGTAAGTAATGTAAATAATACGAAAAAGTATACGATATATCAAAGTGTAGTATCTATTTATTGCGATATTTAATATTTATTTGCTTACAAATGTGTTATAGCTATAAAGAATCAAATACAAAGTAGAATCTAAAGGGCAGTTGCTCTCTTAATTTGCATTCTCCTAATAATACTCCGCTCTTTCTTTTATCTCCCTAAATTCCCATCCAGTTTCACAATAATAGAAACTCTACCCCTTAACTATTCAAACCATTCTTCTAATTCGATCCTCTACCATAGAATCATCTATTTATCGAAAATTTTACAAAATGTTTAACGATCAGATCGTTAGAGCGATGTATTACTCGAAACAATACCAGACGGTTTATAAAACCCTGCAGCACATTATAGTTTCAGGGAGGACGATTAAAGAGAAATAAGATATACGGTGGCCAGAATGATATTCGGTCGTGAGAAAGGTCAAGAATAAGTACTAAGGTTGTGATTTTATGGATAAACGAGTTTATTTTTACGGTTTCTCTTCCATACCTGTACGTTTGAGGTATTGGGATTAGCATTAGGACGACGCACGGACATAACGTTGTTTCCTTTTCCTTTCCCTCCTTAATGCATGTTTTATAGTAGTTGCTCACCGAACAGGCTGCACGTCCGCCGATAGAACACGAAAGGTGGGTGGAGGATTAACGTGTTTAATCTTGCGGTTGGAGAGCAAATAGTGCGAAGAAAGTGTAGGATAGATGATGAAAAGACGGTTATACCGGCTGCGGTTAAAATCACAAAGGTTCGCTCTGGTAAAACCTGTGGTTTCGGGCCTCTCATCTTTTACCGGGCCACGTTGTAATTACGCAAATTGATAGCAGAAGGACCACGAAAAATTTAAAATAGGATAATATGTAATTGTGAGTATGTAAATTTCTAGGCACTTATTTTAAGCTCTTTTACGTTCTATGAAGAATGAAGGAAGATAAACGAAATAAATAGAAACCTATGTTTTGCGACGAATAGATTTTTATATTTAAAATTTGCAAAGTTGAGGTCTGAAATTTCTAATTCCAATAAGTTCCATTAAATATTCATATTAGCAAAAATAAGGTACACAATGAATCCGAGTAAAATAAATACAACAGTACAGTGGTCAGCCTATTAACGATATAGCTACAGATTAAAATCTGCTATCAATAATTATTAATTTATTATTATATCCTAGGTTTGTTAAACGAAGTACAATGGAACCAATATGGTATTAAAATCTGTATCTTGTAGATCTCTTCAAACTCGATGGGACACGATAAATCAGTAGAAACGGCTTTAATGAAGCTTACGAAACGATGTTATTGTCCCATAGCTAGGTAAGGATAAGACGGAAGTGGTCTGGATAAAATGGATGTTAGATCCAACGAAACGGTTCCATTTACCGATCGTATAACTACGAGTGGCTCTCACGAGAAAGAGACAGCGTTATCGAAAGCTCGATCGTCTAATACTCGCATTAGTTAAATGCTCGAAACCGGTTATTAGCAACATTTAGCCATTATACGGGCTGGCATATCTTACAACGGTGTCTCGAGCAGCTCGAGGATATTAGGCTTTTTCCAGTGAAACGGTTTAATATACACGGTGAACCGCGCATAATAATTGTGCTATGGCGCCCTGATCTCGAGGACAGCGACAATTTCAGACGTTTATATCGTGTTAATCGTTGTTTCGCGAAATTGCACTTAGCAGCTTCTATTAATAATGCATTAGCACGTTTCTACTTGTGATCTGTTCGAGCTGTTGCAATCTAGTTGTGACAGCAATTTTGCAAGCGACCAATGAGTTTAAATGTCCTTATCTTGATAGAATTATTATTGACAATTATTGACAAGGTAATACTATAGTACATGGACTGGAAAGTATTTCAATTTTGGCATACGATGATATATCTCGATAGAATTCCTTCTTAAGAGTAAATAAGTAAATAAGTTTTCTTTCACTGTCGAAAATTCATTTTTTTATTAATCTTATTGTATATTCGCTAAAGTTATTGCAGAAAAAGATGTTATACACAAAGTTTCGCGCGTGTACTCATGTAAGTACATGGTTTGTCATTTTCCCAGGCAAGTGAACGTTTCGTGGAAATTTCGAAGCCAAAATTTTTTCCTCGCATAAAAACCTCTCCCATATTATCACACGCCATATCTTCCATCTTATCTGTCTGTCTTTCCAATATCCAACCGATCCTTCGTCGATATCTCACGAAGGGAAAGATCGTGAACGAGCACGTACACGCATGTCAAGTGTGTGTACAGAAAGTTTCCTTTTCTATCTATGTGATTCCATGGGATCTGATCTATATTTGCGTTTGCCACAAGGTGCGTCCATCACCGCGTGCGATCGTGACGAACGTGTCACGGTCTGTCACCTGCCAAATTGGCAAACACTCTTATCGAGAATCGACAGGGAAAGTGTCGTTCTTCGTGGACACCACGTTTCGATATTTGACTAAACTTGCTCGTTATCAGCGCCAGAAAATTCCACCGATTCCTAGTGTGGCATCTAAGAATTGCGATTCAGCTTATTTACGGTATATTCACGATAAATTGTTGAGAAATATTAAGGAATATTTATATATTAATGAAATTAGAGAATATTTTGACGAAAATTAGACGTTAAACTAGTTTTTAATTCGCACAGTATGTTTTTCACAAAGTGAAAACTAGAGACTCAGGTGTTATTTAGTAAAATCTGTGATTTCGTGCCATTCGTCTTTTACGCGGTGACATTGCAATTATGCGAATCGATAATGAAAGGACCATGGAAATTTCACAAGTTACAAACATTATAACCGTATCTCTGTATCTATAAATTTTTGGCAGTTTGGCAGGAGTAAAGGAAAAGAAGAGAAACGTACGCAACATCAGACTTTCGGAAATTTAAAATACAAAATTAAAAATCTTTTCTTACGCTCAGTGTGCAAAGAGTAAATAATACCTACAGCGTGACAGACATTCCACGTGAAACTTTGTCGCATCTCACAATCACTATACACAAACAAATTCTTACATTCTTCTTTATCCTCGACAAACTTCTTTATCCACGTACCTTTGAAAGGCCGAATCTTCGCAAACCGCGTGACAGCAAGAGCAGAAGACGAACGGGTGGAGGCAAACGGTAACGGTTTCAATTAAAATTCCACGAGGAATTATTTATGTGCGTGTTGGTGACACGCGAAAACCGATTCCACGGTTTCTCGAATACGCTTGTTATTAATCAACCCTTGTTGGCAATTGATCGCATCGACGCGTGGATTTTTTGTTCCTTGAGAGAACCGGAAGAAGCATAGTATGTCCTTCTATTTACCGAGGACACCACTGGCCTGTCGCGACTTAGTTTATCGCCACTCGGTTTTCTTTTGCCCTGTTATCACGCGCTGTTTTCAGCGTGGCGAAAGACGATTCCAGCCGCATTCCACATAGCAGCCAGGAATTCTGACCCAGGATATGTTTTATCGCACCGTTTGTCGTGCCTTCGGATTAACCGGTGTTTAAAAACGATACGGGAACCTGGAGGATCCTACGAAGAATAATTCGTAACCACAGGTCGGTCACGTCCCCTTTTCCACTGACAACTTTCTACTTTCCTTCAAGGGGCTGCTTCTTTTTTATCTTCGTTCACGTGTTTCGTGCGCTCAACCGTACTTTTCCTAAATTTTCTACGCATCTGTCTCTCTGTCGGCTTCAACTGCAGACCTGTGCATTTGGGTCATGTGGAACTCGAGCGGGCAAATTGCGTTTGGATGCGTCTGATCGTGTCAGAAGGTGATTCTTGTGTTGAATGTTGCGTTTAATTTTGTAAGTTGAAAGTGGTAATTTTCTTTTGTACCTTTTATACCTTTTGTTAAGATTGACTGATAGAGCAACGAGTGGATGAATTTGTAATAGAAAAATGTATTGAAATAAGTAAAGGTATATGTACAGATATAGCGTATGCTGATTCAGATCCTCACTCTTACAATACAATATGATACAATACGATACAATACAATACAATAGAAAGAAGGTATGGTAGGGAGCACGTTCATATATTTATAGCAAAAGACATTACCAAAAAATTAAACCTGTTGTGTAGTTCTAACTCGTCTACAAGAAACAGCAATAGAAATCTACTTACAGCTCTTTTGTTTCTAGACCTTGTAACCCAAAGCAGAATTTATATTCAAAGGCATATGATGACTAATATGTACTTCTCCTTACTTTCAATTTTTTTTCACTAAATTCTATTCTATTCAAAAGTAAAGATGTAGAGTTTTTCTTGAAGTAATTATTTCAACGTCTTTAATTTTGACTATGTATCAATGTTAAGCGAACATAATCAGTAGATTATAAAATTCTGGTGTTTCTGATTGGTCCTTATATCTTTACAATGCTTTGGGTTTCGCTTCCCTATAGCGATATGGTATCAGTAAGTAATTATCGTTTTTTCCTTTTACGTGAAAGATGATTATTCCTTTGGGTATATTTAAATAGATATCTTGGCAAACATATTAAATCCTATCATCGTTCTTCGAAAATGATGAAAATAATGAAAGTTCGAACTATCTTAGTCTAAACGTTAATTTAGACTCAGATGTTATAAGATATTTGATTAGACGTAACTTGGATGTTACAAGAATGGACCTTTTTCTGCATCTGCTAACTTTATCAATTTCTGTTATATCATAATTTTAAATTGTAGAGAACAAAACGTAACTTTTGATTTTCTTCAGGGTCGATATTTCAGACTTTAACATATCTGTTATATCTAGTCTGTAATAATAAGTAACGAAGGAAGATCTTTATCGATTTCTAGGGCAGGATTTTCAAGTGGCTCTCTAAACGCGCGGTGTTTCGTACGAAACACAAAACGATTCGCACAGAGCAGGCTCAAAATCTCCTGTAAGACCATTACCAAACCGGTCTTTAGTCTCACACAGTCTTTGCTAGCTCGGATCTACGAAGCGAAGGGCCGTAAAGTTCTTCAGGGTAGTCAAGGTGTCGGTTACGTCAGTGTCAATTAGGCCTCGTGCTCGAAGGCCTGATCGACCGTGAAAAATACCTGCGGTCACTTTGTTGGATCTTGTAAATCAAATCTTATTGATTTCACGTCTCCTTTCTTCGGCTCCTTTCACCCCTAGGCAATACCGCTGCTGGAAACAGAAATTCTGTCAAAATGAATGCCTCGTCTGGAATTTATTCTCCTCTTGTTTCCTCCTAAGTTCTAAATCATCCTCTTGTTTTCTTCTTATTTTTGTATTCAACGAAATGTTTGCTTACCGTCTTTCATCCGTAATATTCCGAAACAGAAAGTTCCATTTCTTTTGGATAATTGTTTGAATGTTTAATTTCAGATGCAAGTACACGTTATATATTTTACTTTTAATACGTGATATTGGTCTGCATAGTACTGTACATACCAGATCATTGAAACGAAATTTCAGTTCAAGTGCATACTTGCAACAATTTAATCTAAATTACCAGTGTACAATTGGAAATCATAAAAGAGAATTTAGATTTCCATAAGTTCGATAACGCTTACCAAATGAAGGCTCTTTTCTAGTTGAGAAACACATACGTTTAATATTTTCAATATATATTTCGATTAAATCCATTGAGATCCGATTAGAATCTCTAAAGTCATCTAATAATTTCTATAAAAAAAGAATTATCAACTAACGAGTTAATAGAATTTATTCTGACACTGATGAGTTTTCTACACTCACAGTCTGCAGTTTGCAGCTATTCCGTGCAAACTACGAATTAAAACCACCATAATTTATTCATTAACAAGCAAGCACGAAGCATCGTCCTTCGTAAACGTGGCTTGTAAAAGCTGCCACACGATAAGCGATCGGTGGCAAACATATCGTGAGTAAAATCGTATCGTGACCCTTCTTAAAAATAGTTCATCGACGAAAGTACCACCTGCCGGCCCACGCATCGCCGCGGTCGAAATAATCAGGTACGAGTCTATTGGCCCATTAGAGTGCATGATACATCGTATTAGCTCGTGGCAAAAGGAACACGATGCCATTAGGGAGATTGAATCGGTTCGCCTCGTGCGGAGAGAACGACCCAGAGGAATAAAGAGAAAGCGAGAAAGGGCGAGAGAAGAAAGAAGGGACGAGTGTGTTTATCCACGTCATATAAGCATACGTAAGATGGGGTAGAACCGTGACCATGGGTGTAACCAAAAGACCACGTGGCCAAAGAGCATGTGTTTTCTGAGTGAGTAGCTACTTTTGTGCCATCTGCTTTGGGAGCTTTTGGACCGATAGGTGTGGTGTGTGTTTGATAAATACTTTCGATGAGGGGCAAGAAAGCGGACGATCGTAGGAATCGTGATCGAGAAATTAATAGGAGTAGATGGAGGATTAACGATTCGACTGAAGAACAGTTTCATGTTTCGCAAGATTTTAAGGATTTTTCCCGATGGCATTAGGTTCTGACGTATCAAATGTACTATTTTCATATTTACAGTATCAAAATTTCTTCGTTTGTTATGTAACGAAATTTTATTCATTTTTCAATAAAACATTCTTGTCAAATTTTAAGAATGATATTTCCGAACAGTTCGTACATTGAAGATAGAGAATGGAAGTAATAAGGGAATTGTAATAAAGGAATGAAATTGCTATTTAGTAGATATAGTATTATAATATAATGTCTAGAAGAGTCTATAAATGACATTTCGTATAGTGTCAATAGGTGACTGTATTTTTAAACTTGCCTTTTATGTAAATCACATAAAAATTAGAAACGTGAGGGGTTATTTTACTAATCCATGGGGACACGTCTGGGTGGAAAATAGAACAGAGTTCCAAAGTTTTCCGGAAGACAGGAAACATGCGGGGCTCGTTCCATTCCGTTGTCCTTGGAGGACCTATACTCCTGCTATTTCTGAATTTTGATGAACTACGTGCTCCACGTCGGCGCCTTAAGGCGTCGTCGAAAGCAAACAACGTGTGTTGATGTTTTGTCGAAATTACCCGATTCGTCGCTAAAAGTTGAGGGAGGATCGTGACATCCTTACGAGGCCATTCGTAAAAGGGTGTCGATGGTTTCCCAAAAATAATTTCGAACATTCCAAATGTCACGAAAGTCGTTCTTCATCAATGACAGTCATAACGTGATCTTACGGAAAGAAATGTGCGAAGTAAAAATACGGTGCAGTATATATTTTTCGAGAACATATTGGAAAAATAAATGAGACATGTGAAAAATATCAAACTGAATTCAACGGAATAGAAATGTGATTCGCTTAAGTGCACTTTGGGAAGCCACTGCTAGGGTGAGAGAAGCCTCCCTTAATCAACGACCGAATGAGTCAACTTCGCCGGAACCCATGCGTTAAAAAATTACCAGAAGAATCCAACTAATTTTTCATTCAACCTCCATTTCTCTACCATTCTCAACCTGACCCTCTCAAATCCTCCGCATCAGTCACCAACAGGAAGTGCCCTCACCCTCTACGTCACTCTTCTATGAACCAGCTGTATCACGCTTCCACGCATCGACTGCATTCTGCGAGACGAAAGAATCATGAGTTAAAAAAGAAGCTCGATGAAAAGGAGGTTGTAACTTCATCCAAACGATATTCGCACCGCCCATGATTCTTGACACACGTTTTACTGCGTCGCACAGTGATCGCGATGACGTGATTGTTCGTCGAGGTCGACGAAGAAGAAGAAGAAGAAGAGAAGGAGGAGGAGGAAGGGTGAGCAGAATGACGGGAGGAGAGGGTGTTTAGAATTTCATTTCCGGGCATTCGGAGGAGAAACGACGTCTCCGAGTTCACGAGAGACGGCCAGCAACTACAACCACGCATCTGTCCGCAGATGCGAAGCAGATGCACGCGCGCGCGCGATCAACGAGCTCGAGCAATGCGCGTGCGGTCTAATTGCAACCCTTCCACCAAAGGGTGAATTCGCATTGTCGCGAAACTTCATTCATGGCTTCGTTGTTGAACGAGTCAGGGGTTGACGGTCGAAGACCTTGCTCCCTCCGGAAGTGGCTGCCCCGTGGACGGAAGCAACAAGTAAAGAATCGGAGGAATGCGTGCCCCCTTCCTTAGACCACTTTGAATCAGGCGTGCATTAATTATGCAGCTTGAATTCTTTTGTGAGAGAGTGTCTTTATGGAGCATTGGTAGTTTCAGAGATTTTTAATTACAGAAATTTTCTGCTAGATATATAGAAAAATTAAAGACTTCGATAATATGTAGGTCATTGATAGAAATCAAAAATAACACTTCTACTACAGAAAGAAAAATATCTTTTAAAAATTATTATCTGAAAATAGACCAAAGTGTCATAGCAAATAGATTCAAAATTTGATTCTATTTTCACGCAGGTGTCATAAATTTATACTTATTTCTATTTTAATACAATTAAACACTTCATTGTGAGTCCTTGACTTCATTTCTAATTTCCGTTAGTAATTTTCCTTCCGCGTGGAATATTTAAAAAGAAAATATTGCCCAGACTTCTATGTATTACGTTTCAGGATAAGATTTATCCTCGATAATCCAGTACAAATAACAGGTTCATATAACCTACATGATATCACCGTTTAAAAAATTTCTAACAAATTTCTAAAAAATTTCTTTCGGTTCTCGCACTATTCTAACATGAACTACAGGGTCTGAAGAATCCGATAGCCCAAGAGTGGAACTCTCTGATGCAAGAGATTGCAAGAAGACGAGATTTTTCCAGTCGACGGGATCGATATTGCGGTTTTCCTTTCATTGTGGTGTTAGGCATCCCGTCAGAAGTAGGGAGAGGAAGAAAGCAAGATTGGAAGGAGCGCGAAGGGGAGGATTCCTCTCGGGCACGCTTCTCGGAAACTAGGTCCTAAGATCAACCTACCGACAGATGCAAAAATTCATAGGAGAATCAATGCGCGGCTGCCTCACCTGTCCACACACTTCTTCTTCTTCTTCTTCGTCATCCTCTGCTTGCATGGACGAAAAAGAAGCTCAGGGACGCATTCTGCAGGTTCAAGATGCTGGATCAGTAACTTTACATGATCCACATCGGATCTGGAGATTGTGTGGTTCCTTTGGGATTCCAATCCGTACCTGTGTCACCTCGACTGCTAGACCCTCTGACAAAAGAAGTCCCGGACTCCTTTGTCGGTTCCTTTGCCCGGTTCTTTGTGAATTCCTCTCTATTCAAGGCCGTGAACCATTCATGGTACGCGCGCCGTCTAAGAAGGAAACGCGGCAAGTGCGTTGTTGGCTTGCGTAAACGGCGCACAAGTGTAGAGAAAAGGACCAGCTTCTGGCGAAAAGGACTTTTAAAGTCCTGCTATTCTGTCGGACTTTAAACTCAACTTACTCCGGCTAACCGTATTATTTCATAATATTCGTAATAACCGTAACGAATGCAATCTTCTTAAACCGCAATTTTGTTGTTTGGAAATTTGGTATTAACCGTCTTACGTTTCGATGAAGCTTCTTTCAGTAAAAATAATAGTGACATTTATACATTGGTATTATTCTGCTGATGAGAGTGTTAATCTCCAATTTGGCAATTTTTCCAGATTTATTCAACATTAATACTTGTTTACTTCTTAATCTCCAGTTGTGCAATTTTCTAGAGTTCATTAAAATTTATTTATTATTTACATGTCGGAGTAAAGTTGGAATTTTGGGGGCGTTCGATGAACCTTTACTTACTTTACCATCGTGGATGTAGCTAATGTTTATCGGTACAAATGTGCACAGTACAAGAGGCTATGAGTAATAGCGGCGATAGGATGGTCGAGATGATGGTGACAGCGAATTCAGGTTCGATAACGAATCCACGGTCCACGGGATGACGAGTACCAACATAATACACGATTGGGGTAACTTTCTCGATAACTCAATCAGAAATTCGTCCAACGACTAACTAACTAACCCGTAATCCAAATGAAACTGCTCTTATATATGTCCCCACTTCTCGGGTCAATCTTTGTTTTTACACGAAGATGTTACCCCGCTGGGGGTAGCCACCCACATGTTATATTATTATACCACTAAGCTATAATATTTTACCAAATGTCCTACTGGACAAATTGTAAAATTTAAATAAATAAATAAAAAAAAAAATCTTTGTTTTTAAGGAGAGCCATATAATCATTCCATACTTCTGTCAGGTATACGTCCCTCCTGTGACCGTGGCTACGTCCAGTGACCCATTATGTCACTTCGAGCCCGAACCCATCGTCATAAAGTCAGATTGGAACATTAAAACTATTTCTTATTTTTATTACTTAAGTGTAGCTATAGTAAAAGTCTGGACTAGGGAATTAGGGTTTTTCCCAACATTTAAGACGGGAAATCCCGCTGTTCTTTCATCTCCGACATACATATACACTTCGATCTCTATTATTATATTCTATTCTTATATTAATTCTTCTATTATTATATTAATATTATAAAATTATAATATTAAAATATTATAATATTAAATTAAAATATTATAATATTATAAAAATGTATATTGTAATTAAATATATGGAAATAATGCACGACGCGGAGGAAAGGTTTAAAAGGTATTTACATTTGGAGCACCCATTCGACAAGCACGAAAGATACTTCCTACTCAATGTTTAGAGACAGACCCTTCGCTTAGATGGGTCCTAATTTCATTGGGCCCTTAAAAGAAAATACTACTCCCCCCTGCGTGGCGAGAAGGGGCTAGGAACGCAAGGGGCAAGCGAGGGCCACGTGTCTCAGCGCGTGCCGGAAGTGACCAACCGGATGCAGATATTCTGAAACGGTCCTTCTCGTTCCGTCCAATCGAGTACACGCCTTCAGCCAGCTTTGTTCTTCCATGGATTATGCTGATCTCCCTTTCACAACGAGTCTCTTGCGTCTCGAAAAAGAAGGGTTGCTAAATGCCAGATCTGCCTCTTGATAAAGAAACATCTGTTTTTTTTTGCATTGTCACACGAAAAGAACAATTAGAAGCGGAGGAATTGTCGAAGGACTTGACAAACGACAGTTCAATAAACTATAATTTCTATTTTATTGATCAAATTAAATATAAAGTTGGGATAATTTAGTTTTTGAGAGTTGGAAAAAATGGATATATGTCGTGCACTTGTACGAGGGAAATTCGGCTGAAGAGGCGAATGCCGAGTCACGTCACGTGTAACCTGAACGAATCTCGAGAAAAGGCAGAAAGGAAGAAACAAGGTTGTTTAAAAAGGCGAGAGTGGCGCTCTTCAACTTTTCAACGACGATGTAACACGATCCTGGCCTCCGTCTGCTTCGCTTTCGGCGAACGCTTATTAGCAAAGTGCTCGAGGGCGGCTGCACTTGACCGCAGGAAGCGGCCATTTTTTGTTTTTCTTCTCTGGACAAACAAGTCTGCACCGTCTGCGATCTTGATTGCCAAAGAAACCTCAAAAAATCTCCGAAGGCAGTGAGAAATAAGAACAACATGCGAATCCTTCTAAAAAGAATCATTAATTAAATTATATCAATTATCGAGAATTAATTATGAAATTTTAATTTTGATTGAAATAACGAAATAGAACTATTTCACAAACATTTCCATATTTGGAATTCGATACATTAAGAAGGGCTTTAAACCAAAGATTAATTTAACACCAGCAGTCGACAATTAAAGCGTCAAGGGAAGCTGAATAAATGTGAGAATGAGCCAGAAGCAAAGATAACAATGAACCCTTTGAACTCCGACGCAAGCTGCCCGCCGAAGAAGCGAAACCTTTCACAGCTCGACTATTTTCGTCTGAATTCAACCCTTGTGCATATCGTTGCCCCTCGGTGTTTCGTTCGGTCCAGCCGACTTTCACCGATGGCACGCGTCCGTTTTCAAACCCTGGCTGAAAGGGGGCGAACGCACACGCCCCGCGGAAATGCACAAACGTCTCTTACCCTTATTATTGTCACGCACATGCTCCCACCCCTCTTCTGTTGTACGGTGACCGTTGAGCTTCTCCGATTCGCGACGTCCCATCAGGAAATCGATGTTTATCACTATTGTATTCGTGTGCTCTCGAAGACCATCGGTTTCTCCCTTTTTCCTTCCTTGTTCTTTAACGAACTTTTTTGTAGCTTCTCATAAAAGAATGACGCCCACGTGACACAAGGTGAAAGAAAATTGATATCATTTAGCTTTCTACGAGGAGTTTATCGATCCACGTTTTATAATCTGTCAGACCTACTTCTGAAAGTATAAGAAGAAATTTTTCAGTGGTTCTGATGGAAACATCGTCACTCTTCGTTCCTAATATACTCCTTTGGTTGTGTCTTCTAGAAACCACGTCTACGTGGTATTGAGTAAAAGAAACTTAATATCCAACATCCTTCAGAATTACAAATAGATATCAAAGATAAACTCTTCGACGTTTATTCTTCACCCTCGAGAGTAAGAAGTCTCTCCAACGGTTCTCGAGTCACGACAGCTTTGATTCGCAAAGAAACTCGATTCCCTTCACCCTCCTTCAAAGAAACAATCTACCTTCTCTATCTTCAACTGTCACCGCCAGAAGTAAGAAGTCTCTCCAACGGTTCTGTCTTCGACACCTATGATTCTATTCGCCCAGAAACAACGCCCACAGTCCATAAAAATAGAAGAAACTCGATCTGCACGAACTTCCTTCGAATCGAAAAGGATATATCACCAACGATCTTCTGTCTCTGAAACGATCAACCCCCGAGAAGCAAGAAGTCTACGACGTGCTCATTCATAGTCGGTAATCGGACGCAAGTCCCGCACGTGACCTTAACCGAAGGTTTTCCGGTGTGCGCATGAACGAGGGGTCGTGCTCGTGCACAGCGAGGCTGCGCGTCTCAAGACGTTCTCCTTGGTGGAGAAAATAATGGAACGCGCGAAGGGAGGATGGTCTCGAGTCGAGGAAGAGAGAAAGAAGTACCCCGCCCCCGCTCGTGTGAGGCACGCGCCCGCTACGAATTGAGGGGAGTGCACACCTGCCCCTGCGACTCATTGTGTGCCAGAAAAGCCGGCAGGCAACCCCTCCTAGACGAAACTAGACCCCCGTGTAGGGGCTGCGAGCCAGCCATCCAGCATCTGCTGGAATCTGCGACGAGGGATGCGACGAGGGCGATAGGTTATTATTGGCATTGTGCCACGCGTGTATACGTGCACAAAGCAGACACGCATTGGGGGTTGACGTGTGTGCACATACGTCCGCAGAAACGCGCGTTACGTACGTGTACCTGGAAGCACATGTGTCGCAGGCTGCCGATGGACCCGGCAGACTAAAAGGTGCACATGCATCTGTCCGCATTTTACGCGCATCGGCACCCAGCGGACCTCCCCTCCATCGTCGTGTAAAAGCCACCCTCTCCGCATGGGTGTCCGTCGATGAGTTCTCTGCGTCGTGTGTATCGGCTTTTAACGGTCCCGTTCCTGGGCTTTTAGGGATGTTTGGGCTGGAAGGTGGATGCGTAGGGGCTGGATTTTTTCAACGGTACGCGTTGACAAATCATGGAATCTGTTGGGATGCTTTTTTTGTTTCGTTCCAAGGGATTAGGAAGCTGTGAATTTCTTGGAAGTGGATTTTACTTGAATCAATGATTCGAGTATAGTTGGACCTTTCGTCTGCCAACGTATTTTTCGAGTCTTCCCTTACTCTTGAAATGCAGTTGATCCTTTGAGTGTTAAGTTCAGGTTACGTATCGCGAGTTCGTTTTCTATTTAGATTGCTTCTAAATATTTCATGAGAATTCCATTTAAACTTTCCACTTTCTTTATCCTATAATTACTTTAAAGTGTCATTCAAGCATCATATATATGGGCCAAGTGGAAGGAAGAAAGAACGATGAGAAAAAACGGTTATGAGTTCGAAACTATCGAATAATGAGCTACCCCTGCGGCGATCTCGAATCACGTAATTCAATTCTACGATTCGATTCTCACGGTTGGAAGAGGCTGGAGTAGCCCCGCTCGTGAAACTCTTTCATCCCTTGCCACGGTGTAACGACGACAGGTAACGCGTATACGAAACTATCAAGAAGAAGAAAGAAGAGAAGAAAAAAGGAACTCTTATTAGACGACGGACGATGATTGGCGTGAGTGAGCACTCGACGAACGATTCTTCCGCCAGAAGGAGGCCTCCGCCTCATCTCGCTTCTCGTAGAATTGAAATTATTGCCCTCTTCTACTTTGCACGATGAGAGAAGAAATAATAAAATAAAAAAGAGGTACACATACGACCCGTATGTGTATATAAACCGCGCCGGAACTCTAAAGTATCTAGATCGTCGCACAGTAGCGTGGACTCGCCATTATTCAACGTGCACCTGGGCACTCGAGAGCACCATAAAGATTTGCAATCACCTCCGTTTACACTGGTGCCACCTTTTGTGACCACCCTTCCTTCGAGGTCAGCAAAGGAATCGAGATTTCCGTTGCGGACCCGCTAATCTTCCGATCCCTTTCGCATTGTTTCACCTGACTGACGGAAGAACGGATGTGGAAGCTGTCAGCTTCTGGCCGTTTCTTCTCAAATGAAGAAAGTGGTCGAAATCAAACTTGAAATATTTGAGCACTGGGGTTTCTTGTTTGAGGATTTGGATGTTTCATGGTGACTTTGGTATTTTGATCGATCTGTCGAGGGGTTGTATTTTTCTGCTTTTAGATATATCCAAGGTAAGTATTTCAAAGTAGAGATAGTTATTTAATATTTTCTTAAGATTGACTATTTCAATTGTTCTGTTTTATCAGAAGAATAATATTCGAACATATTTTTGTTCAGATTTCATTCGCAATTCTTTGGTTCGTTGAATTTATATATTTTGGTCTAGTTCTAATATCAATTTCTCCACATGAAAACTTACAGTTGGTTTCAAGGAAGATTCTAAAACATATGGCAAACTAATGTATTCCGAATCATCCTAAATTCTTCCACCATGAAATATTTAAACGTTCCACGACTTTCTTATCCGGACTATCGCTTTTCTTATCCGGACTGCGTACAGATACTCGATTTCGCGTTATGCAACTAGCGAGCGTGCTCCCGTTTCGTAGGTGTGCGTGCGCATGATTGATAGCCGCAAAGCGTATTAGGTCAGCCCACGTGTCGCGTCCGGGAACTTTCTTCCCAGAATGTCGTACAGCGTTCTGTCCGTGTTCAGAGCATCGGCGAAACGCCGTTAACTGCGACACCGGGATAATTAAGTACCGGCCGCGGGATAATCATTTTTACACGTTGTTATCGTGCGTACAACGCCAGTCGACTGGTCCACCGCCAGTCTTCTAACCGCCGCCTCGATTGAATTGTTCCTCTTATCCAGATCTACGCCGCCGAATGTATAACCGTGCTTTGTCGACGTTATGCAAGAAACCCGTGGTCGTCGGTACTCTAACGCGTATGATTGATGGCCGGGAAGCGTATTAGGTCAACACGAGCTACCACGGTAGCCCTTTCGTGAACAGTCGGCAAGAATCACCAGCGCCACGAGAGATAGCAAATATCCGCGAATCTGGGACCAGTTACTTCGTTTCACGTTGACGCGTTGATTGTCACGGTGGTCATCGGTTACCTCTGTTACTAAATTATTTTACAATGATTTAAGGTAAGAGAAATTTCATGGACTAACATTTCCAACAATTTGAATGACATAGGCGATATTATGAGGGAAAACAAATATGTCATAAAATACTTAGATAATATCAAATATAATATTAAATATAATATATGAAACAACTGTACATACAATATAACATTGTGCAAAAATTGAATGTTATGGTCTAGTATGTACCAATTCATTGCAGCTGCCGAAATATATAAAATTCGGATAGCAGTAACCACGCATACGTATTCGATTCTATCGATTGATTGGCCTCTTAGACTGTATAGCATTGGACAGTATCACAGAGTAGGAAGAAAGCAACGCTGATGTTGTTAGCATTGGTACATGAGTAGTTGGTCCGTGTAACCGCTGCTGTTAGCCAGATATGCGTTTCCACCAAGTTTAGCACGGCCCTAGTAGACTGGTGGATTTATAACGTCATTGGTGTTTAGATCGCAGATAGATCGTTTTGATCGTTCTCGGACCAGGAGGTTCGTACGAGGTTTGCGGTTTACTGAATCTCGATGTGGAAAGTAATTTGTTCGCCACATGTTGACATGGGCCGAGGTGAACTGGTTGTGGGAGGTGGTACAGCATTTCCAACGCTCGTGGCGGTGATTTTCGTTACATCTGAACGGAAGCAGCAATTTTGCTACGGTACGTCTTAGTATAGGATTTAAAAATCTATTAAAGTAATTGTATCAGTTTTCTTCGTCAACACCTATCTAACGAAGAAGTCCTGAATAAATTACGATATAGAAAAACGATAATTAAATGCTATACAAATTTCTGATGGAAATATTCACTTGAAACGAACAGAACTCTTGAAGCATGTAATCATCTTCCGCATTTATGAAAAAATATTTTCGAAGCAGCGATTAAATGCGTACTAGTATTTTTTAAACGTGGATCCAAAGATTCTAATGTTTCAATTTTAAATGATTTCTCGCCAAAACACAAGTCAAATTCTATAATAAAAAATTAGAAGAAATTTTCCCTCGTCAATAATTCTCATCATAATCAGAGAACCAGAGTTCTTTGATCGCTTAGAGTACTGAAGCCTATTTGCATCGGCTCTTTCTAAAAATAGACTCAAAGATCCTGACCACTCGTCTCAGAACACAAGTGACCACCGCAGGAAGCATCATAACTAGTCTCTCTATTGTACTTCGAACAGCCGAACATGTATACACCCATCCAGACATCCTAAGTCATCTGTCACCAGAGCAGAAGTAAAAATCTTCGCGTTCAACCTCCAATGATTCTCATCGTGTTCCCAACACCTAACCTGCCAAAGAAACAGCACTGGTCGATCGCGAAAACACCGCGAATCTGTGCTACCTGCACGTAAATGTGTTCGTAGCAGTACGAAGGAAGATGCACGGAGTTTAGTTGTGCGCTTCCATTTATGGGGGAACCTTAAGGCGGTTTGTCAGCTAGACGTAGGTATGCGATCGTAGAACAGGCTGCTAGGTCGGTGAGGAACGAGCTCGGGCCCACGCCGCAACAGCGAGCCGCGAAGCAATTGTCCTTAGCGGCTGGCTGACTGCCTGTCTGGCTATTACGCCGGCGCTGATAGGAGGATTGTCTTACCCGGTGTTGTCTAGGTGTTTAAGACCGCGCTATTATGTTTCTCGCGAACGAGAAACGGTCAGACCGAGAGCGGAGGAAGGTGGAGAAGGTGGAGGGAGACAGTGGAGTGCGTGATAGAGGAACAGAGTCGTACAGGGAGAAAGGTGGACGGATAGAGGCGAAGCAAAGAGAGCAGAGAACGGGACACCATGGGCGGCGTGGTAAGGGTATAGTGAGTTACGAGCGCAGCGGGAAGAAGAAAGACAACAGCCTTCGTTAATGAGGAGCCAGCTAACTTCGACTGAGAATTCTTCCGCTGCACCGGAAACCGCAGCGTTCTACACCTAATTCGATGTTTTATCAGTATATCGAATTGTTTGGAATGTTTGTTGCATTTTTGATAATAGATATTTTTCTATTACTTGGGTATTTTATGAGGTCGGTCCTTTGTAAAGTAAATAAAATAAAATAAATGACAATTGAATTTAAATATTAAATTAACAGTAATTAAAGGAAAGGTTAAAGGTCTGGAATTGGTCAATAGATGAGAAGTTGTCCTTCAAAGAGATAAATAAGTTGGTCTATAAAATATTTATAAAAAACAAATGAATATTTCTGGACTTTAGGTAGAATGTTCAGTTTAATATGTTTTTTATATAATACAATTGTATGGTTCATACTATAACTTGTGACTCATTGACTCAGGTTTTACCAAAGATCTTGTTAATGAACAAAATTATTTTAGAAACTTGTAAAAACCACCTGGACTCATTACATGTATTTACAGCTTCAAATTTCAATATGACGACAGTAACCAGAAAAATCAAAATAGTATTTATCTTAATTTATTTTAAGCAGCAGAAGTGAACGAATTTGAAAGCTATTTTATCAGCAACCCTTTGTCTCAGAATTCCTACATTATAACGCAGCATTACAACAAAGGCTCCATAAATCTCACAAGATATTATCACAGGAATGCTTGCACAGGAATTTAGATTCGCATAGACCAGGCTTTAATTAACCATAAAAACATCATCTACAATCAAAGTTATCAGATCAAATCATCATTCATTAACTTCCTCCTCAAACAAAAAAAACTCAATGTTACAAAAATTTGGAATTTCACAAAATCAACTGCAATCAAAATTGTCATATCAAATCATTTTCTTCCAGATTCCTCTTGAAACGAAAATAGAGAAGACGCTTCTATAGAGCGAGAGAAACTTCCTGTTCCGTGAAAAGTTCAACGTCTACGACATTATCTAAAGAATGAAGCTAAAATCGGAGCAGGTAGACTGGAAGACTTTCCAGTCTCGGACGACCGCAAGAACCGGAACCGCGTCGCGAAGTAGTCGAAGCGGCTGAGCATAAGCTCACGCGAGAAGAACGTAATCTCATTGGCCACGCCAGGATGGCGGTCTCAGTGATCCGCGCGTTGATCGCGGCGCTTCCGACTCGGGTCTTATTGTCCACGAGCGCAGATTTACTGCGTTTTTTCGGATTTATGATTTTCGTCCCGCGTACGAAGGATCGTAACTCGTCGCCACCCCCGTGTCCTTTTTCTTGTTTCTTTTTCGTATTCAAGCAACTCTCGAGAGCTTTCGTTTCACCATGTTTAATTCGTGTTCCGCTCCGGATACGAGAAACTGGGATTTATCGTGGGTAGAACAGGCGACACGCTTTGAAACAGGGTCACGTGGAACAATCGAATATTTATGGTCGAACAGAAGAGAAGAGCCAAGACGATGGTTCGATTGTAAAATTAGATGTTCTGCTTTGATGAAGGTGCGGCTGAAGGGCGATCAGTCTGATGTGGTTTAAGGTTATGTTGGAAGGAGGCTTTGCGAGTTTTTGTTTGGATGTTCGGTTTTTGGAAGGCACTGTTACTGACCGGAACCGTTGTATGCGGTTTCATTGTACCCGCGCGCCTCCTCCGCTTCAGCTGCGGTCCAGCGGTGACTGCTGATGGCACGTGCTCTCTGCACAGCTATCGATACCGAGTGGGGGAAGTACTTTTGCACACTGCAGAACGCGGTGCAATGGTGCAATACTGGGATATGCCGCGAGTTTGTTGTGGTTCTCAATCTACCGTGCTCGCTTTGTAGTTTAAAACTTACAACCGGTAGTTGTTGCGTATCGATAAAAGAAATTCTACTTCCAACTTTCGAGAAACCTCGGCACTTCGTACGTACTTCGTACTTTACGAAGAAACGTTATGCTCAGTCTTAGAATACTTTGAACTTGGCAAAATCTTTTATTCTTTTAGCTAGAAAAATTCCTCAAACGTATCATCGATATTTTGTTGCAGTTTGGTAAAGACAAAAATGTATAGAGAACTTGTCTCGTTAACTCCAACTTTCAAGTTTTACCTGCCTCTATTTATTTCTTTAATTCTTTAAATTTTGAAACAATTTTCAATAGAATTCATTCCTATTTCACAAAACGAGGCTACAAAGGCGAATCCACGCGTAAGAAATATTTCTAAATCCTCTGTTTGAGTAAATTAGAATCAATTCGACCCTAATGAAAATTCAAACATCTCGAAGACGCTCAGTTTCCTAGTTATCCTTGATTTTTATCCACTCTAATACTCGTAAATCTCGATCCTCGCGATGAGAACCGCGGCGAAGAGTCGCGTGGTGCGGACCGTTCTCATCACCTGCCTTTTCCACATACAATAGAGCGAGAGTACACTCGTTGGACTAGGTGAGCCGAGGTACGGCATCCCTATTGCCATCCCGAGAGGCCAGCACCCCTCTTCTGCCATATACATCCTCATTATGTGTTAGCTGCACCCTCTAAAGCCCCGTGGCTCTTTCGCTATGTATGTGACACATACACACAAGCATTTGTCGCTGTCGACAGCCAGGAACCCTTCGTCGGGACACGGAAACACGATCACACACGCAGCCAGGCAAGCAGCCACGAGGTACAGAAAGGCAGAGATTGACAATGCAGGGGGCCCACCTGCCCCCTACCCCAATCTAGACACGCGCCCCGCGCTAGCACCTGGTTCTTCTCGTAGGGATCCTGTGCTACCGGGGATATCCGTTTTCGCCGATACCTCTGTTTCTTCACCGATTTCCCGCTATTTCATTCGCATTTCACGGGCATGAAGCATCTATAGACAGAAGAATTTGCTGGATATTTTGGGATTTTTGCTTAGTAGGAATGCCATTTTTGTAGGTGAATTCTTTAATTTTATTAAATTCTAATTAAATCCAGCACATATTTGACCAAAAATATAGTTTATTCATTAATATATTCGTTCCCATGCGAATTTTATCATGATATTTAATTTTTGCAAAATACTATGTTTGCATTCGCGTTCTTTATTCTGACGATATTATGAAATAGACACATTCCGTCTCTATTTTACCGCTTTACCCAATTTCATGAAAATATGATTAAAAATCCGCATTCTATTAATAAGATTGGTTAAAGTAATAAAATGGAGGAGTCTATTTATATGTTTTATAGCGTTGGCAGAAAAAAATTGCGCAAATATAATATCATATTTTGTAGAAACCAGATGTTATGCTATTGTAGGTTTCAACCTATCGCGGCTTCGCTATACTTACATATCAATTGGATGAGGTCAATCTCCGCTAGACTACAAGCAAGTACAAGAGAATCAACGTCGAACGCATCTTCGCGTGCTCTCGTGGCGCTGTTCCATGATCGTTCGTAAAACCGCGCCGGTATCAGGTTGCCGAGGCCGACACACGGGCGGCCTTCTCTTCTTCTCGGTCGTCTTCTTCCTGTTCGCTCTTTGCATGAATGTCAGCTCGCGACAGGAGCGGCGAGCGCCATGACGCTAATACTATCGTGATGTCCATCAGGATTATCAATCCGCGGCAACGAAGACGAAGAACCTCTAGACGGGACGTTGCCACGAGGCAAAGAACGAGAAAGAAAATCGATGTGCCGCGAGCGATACTTCTTCTCTCTTTCGCGTCGATCGATCCGAGTCATTGTTCGTCGTCGACGATAAACGCGATCGAGAATAGCCGCGATTGATCCGGTCCTGTTTCCGAGAAGAACGCGCCTTCTTCAGGTATGCAAATTAATTTGTAACACGGTGCAAACATCTGCAGGTAGTCATTGCTAATATGTTCGATATTAAGATAATTGGTTATTGAGAAATTTTGTGAAAAAAGATTGATCGATTAATTGAATGATTGATTTAATAATTGTTGGAGTAATCTTGTGATGAATATTGTTTTTTTTTGGGGAAACAGATATAATTGAATAATAGAAATAGTTTCGTGTTAAGTATACGGCTGAATAATTTTATATGATCTTATTTTATGAGCATTTCAGGATGATGTATTATAGAATTCTGAGAAGTAATTACCAGTGAGTTTAAAATATTAAATGTAATTAAGGGTTTGGTTCAGAATTTCAACTATAGAATAGAAAACAATTAATTTAATATCGTCGATAATCGGCTTAATACTAACACCATTTTAACTTTTTATAAGCATCCTTTTATATTTTCAAATGGCGATAAACTCTGATCCAAAAAGCATGTTTTCAATCTGCAGTTGCAATCTTCAATCTCCCTAAATATTCAACTCTTTCTTTACAAATGCGTATCTCGTGCTTCTAGAACTTTTACATAAATTTTAATTAGCTAAGCAGTATATCTTCTCGTATCCATGTAGATTTCGATATTCCACGACATATTCACCGTGACAACTTTGTTAAGCAATAATGTAACTCAAATTTATAGGAAAATTATACCACGAAGAATCAATAATCAAGAGGTTCATAAAAATCATGCTCATTTACGATCGTTGCCTGTCAATCCAATAGTGCGTGCTCCAATTGCATAACTGTGAAAATGCGTTAGCGATCAGCGAGCGACGCATTCCTTTCTGGACCACCTTGATCTTTGTCATGGGACGAGAAGGGAGGAGGTTCAGGGTCGACCTGCATTCTTCACGTCGGTTACTCCCATTATGCGGAGATCGCGACCTCGCACCGATATCAGCCGTCATCGTTCGTGTACAGGTACACGTGTCAGATAATTACGATTCTTCCTGCACGACGTACTTACTGCATGACCTCGCTGCCTCCCCTGCAAATCTTAGGATTTAACGGGCTTCCTTCGTACATATACTCGAGCGCAAATTCCCCTTTGTTCACATTCTTTCTGATTCATCATTGATGAGTACCTGTATTTAGCTGCAAGTCTTGCAAGTAATTTTAGTGGCAAGACTTTTATTATATGGATTCGCGTTCTCAGAGAAAAATGCCTGTAATTCTACCGTGGTCTTTGAATTTTTATTCGCAAAGTTTATTCATTCTCGTTTCAACAGAAGAATGTTTAGTACCTTCGCAAAATGTCTAGTATTGATAAAGTTGAGAAGAGAAATCACATATAATAATAACAGATCGTTCATAATTTCGTGAAGAATTTTCCTTAAGAAATGTTTACCGATAGTAAAACAAAATAACGTTTTCAAGTGAAAAGTGGCACAAAGTACGTAACAGGTTAATATCGTAAAATTTTGTAAACTCTCCTCAAAATGTCAATCGCATTTATTGTAAGTTATATAATGAGTGAATCTGTTACAATTTTGATATCTACTTCACATAGTTCGACAATTACGTACAACTTTGCTTCGAATAGCAGAAAGACAAATAGAGTAGCAAAGTGAAATTTCTATGGATTGAAATTAAGAAATTCACCAATACCGAAACTTCTACAAATTTCTCTCGCAAACAAAAGTTTTATTTCGAACAAAGCACTGCTATCAAAACAAAAAATAACAGTACATTTAACTGTACAAGTTTCTCTACTACGACGCATCAGGTTCGTTTGCCCATCAGGTTTCCCTAGGTATAAACGACAGCGTATCTATCAGGGCATGAAGTTCATTGAATACGGGTCCGATGTACCGTTTCTGGATCCTCATTTTATTGCATGCCCCAAGGTGCGACCTTTGGGGGATGGAGGATGAAGCCCTCGCGTTCCATGTTCGAACCAGCTGTTCGCGGCAGAAAAAGGGTGGCAAAACTTAAGAGAGAAAGAGAAAGATAGAAACGAGATCCAGTGTTTGTTCAGATTTGGTTAATGTCGGCACATACGACGTTTTACCTTCGTCATCGGGGCCATGGTAGCGAGACTTATTATGGCCTGCGCCTCACGTGTACGTACGAGTTTCCGGCTAGGTCGATCCTTCACCCCTTTTTTCTATCGCGTGCCCCGCACCATTGACTCCAGTCGGAACCCAAAGGGATTAGGCGGTTACGTATGGCTGTGGCGCGAGGACCGTTCTTCTTTCATCTGTTCTCGCCACGCCACTTTTCAAACCGTTTGAAAAGTGTTTGATGTGCGGGAAAGTTTGATTTACGCTGCTTTGAAAGGTGGTTCGGGTAATTGGTAACAGTTGAGGAAGGAATATGTGATGAAACTCGAGGAAGAATTATGTTTGCGTGTTTCAAAACTTTCTTCCGAGCGTCACAAGGTAATTTTCTGCACGGTTTGTTACTGACGTTTTAAATTCATGCAAGAATTAGGTAAGAGGAGAGATGTTGAGAATTAACAAATAAAAGTAAAAGATCATTTAGTTAATATACTAATCTCGTTTTCATCTCGCAAAATAAAAAAAATTTTTATCTCTTAATGTATTAAAATCGTCACACATAAAATTACAAATATAAATTTCATTGTTTGTGATAACGAATCTTTCATATTTTCTTCCAAGTTAAAGAATTTTTCGGTTCAAACATAACCCAAAATTACGCGAAGATTTTATCAACAAACTTACATATTGTTAAAATCTTCTTCGAGCTTGTCGAATCATTCTCAAATACTTGTGTATATCAGAAACATCTTCGATGAAATGAGTCAAGTATTGACAATTAACGAGAAGTAAATTCCGCAAGGTTCGACAGTTATCCGATTTCCGGAGAAGTTTTGAAACGGCCGGATACCTGGCTAAGTCGCGAGCGAAATCATTGGGAATGTGTCAGAGCCGGATGAATGACAAAATTCGCCAAGGTGCACGGCAAGGAGAAAAATCAAAAGTCTTCTTGCGCAGGTGTCCACAGACTGAAAGGTATATACACGGACGGCAGGTACCTTTCGGCTCGGCTGGCTTCATTGTGCTTACGGCACACAAAGTGCCTACACGAGGAACGATCCTGAATGGATCGAGTTAAGGCCCACGAGAGGTTGCGTCTTTGCGTTTTCCTGTGCCCCGTAGCTACCCCGAAGGAACACGAACACCGATGGCTGCTTTTAATGTTTGAGAGGAACGAGACGATCGTTCCCGCCGAGATTTTCATCGCATGCACGACAATTGACTGTTTTTCTTGTCCACGAAAACGATGTACCTGAGTTGGGATCGGTTCTGATGAAATCACGGTGTATTTTATTTGTCTTGCATTCTGGTATAGTTCAAGAATAATATAATTTTAGAAGTTTGATAACAAAAGCTAGGTTAATTTTGACTTATGCTTTATGGTTCATCTTTGTGGTTTATTTCTAGATTATATTTACGTATTATTATTTTATCAAACTATATTATTCGGCGTTTCGTTTTATCTTTATCCTTATAATATAAGTTTCTATTCGATGTTGTTATCTTAATTGTGTCGAAAGAAAAAGCAGGATGATTTATTTCCTTCTTCTTTAAAGTGCTATTATTCTAAATTATGATATTAAATTTACGATACATATTCTTCGATAGAATGACATGTTAATTAACATTTATTTTAGAGCTTTATTATTTACCTCGGCTACTTTGTATCTGACATGAAATAAAAATTAAATTTCAAAAATCCAGCAGAATATTATTAATCGAGAAATATTCATGATTGAAAGAAACAAAATTAATTTCTTCAAGGAGAAGGGAACTTTTACATAGTTCAATTTAATGATAGTTGTACGTGGTTCTATACTTTGGGAAAAATCCTTGATTCTGTGTCCTTGGACGATCGCAAGCGAATCTTGATTCAGGTGCAGGAATCACATGTCGCGTTACGTTTATCCTACCTCGTAGGATCGCAACGCAAAGGGCTTGACACATAAAGACCTTCCCTCCGATCCCCGAGAGCTGGTTGCTCTGGAAAGCGTGCCATTCCCCGTCAGCTGCTACCCTCCAATCACGGGATACGTTGAAAACAACGTTCCCGGAAGCAGGTATATCGACATGTATCGAATGCCAAATGAATGTCCCCAAGTCGAGAGTCAAGAATTTAAAGGATGCACGTTTTAACGTTCGTTGAGTATCGATTTTCGTATAAAAATGAGCTAAAACTGTCCTTATATTAGCGGAGAAACTTTAGATTCTATTAAAATTCGATGCAACACCTTGCGTATGAAATTGTTCTTTTAAACAGCACATGTGCGTTGTGATATAAAATTTTTTCATTTCTGATCCTCCGAATTTTGAAATTTTTAGTTTCCAAATTTTAAAATTTCCGAGCTTCAAAGTTTCATAGTTTCAAACATTCAAAGCTACAAAGTACCAAAGTTTGAGAGTCTTAAAAAATAAAATGTTCAAATTTTCGAAGTTTCCAAACTACAAAAGTTCAAATTTTCAATATACTGTATTTCTACTTTGGCGCAATATCGTCCCTCGCCACCAAATACCGTTTTTCTTCAATCATATAGACCGTGTCCACACGCAAGACAATTCTTAAGTTATAGCTACTTGATTTCCCGTAACTCGGGCATCGGAATGTTACTAAAAAGAATCGTTGCTGAAGGCAAGACGGTTGACACAGATGAGAGAGAAGATCTTAAACCGCGTAGAATCGCAGCGTTTTTACGATCATGCTCCCCTATATGAAAGCTCCATCGGAGACATCGCGGAGACATTGGGGTGAATTTATAGCGGGACTTTTACGAGCGACCTATTTCAACCGCGTGCTACGGACCCGTTCCACCGAATATGAAACCAACGGACGGAAACATTGTGCCGCATTTTGTATCTCATACGACTCCATTGTCAGTCGCGTCTCTTTGCTATGCATCCTGAGCCAGATCGTAAAATTTTGTATTAATGCTTCTGTCCTTCGAACACGGATTACTCGCTCTAGCTACCTTGAGAATTAAACTTGCCAGTCAGTCTCCTCTGTTGAATGTGGCGAATATATATACTGGGTGTACCAAAGGGAGTGTGTAAAACTTTTAAGTCAAATGGCATTCGCGTCATTTATATCGAAGCAAGGATATTTAGGCGTCTTCTCTTCTTTCAACCTTTAACACAGAAAATATTCCCATAATCATTCAAAAATAATGAAAAGTTGCATCTATTGTAGCAACCATAATAACAATGCTTTTAATATCATGGTAATCTTAAAATATAATGCCATGGTAAAATAAAATATAATGTTATGGTAATGGTAAAATATTAATGGTAATTGCACCTAGCAACCAGAATAAATATCCTTACATTTCACCTGTGATCAAAGTACACATTATAAAACCTACATTGCTCATTTTACAGCCAAGCCAGAAGCACAGCTCGTCTTCTCCCCAATTCACGGGAAATATACTCCGAAGCTAATCAAAAACTTCAGTATACGATGCAATAAAATGTATCAGCCGTCAGCAGCCTGTCCTATTCGACGTGTATGTGAATCATTTCTCAAAATGGCAGTCAATTAATTTCCTGTAGCAGCATGGCTCGATGAAGTACGATCGGGTATCCTTCCACGCGAACACGTAGACGCGTCAGGCCGCATTCTCCGCGAAGGGAAGTGCGGACGCGGACGTATTAGAAGCATCTATAAATCGCGGCGATCCGAACGAAGCCGGGAGAGTGTCAGCGCCGGTATCGTGGCATTAGAATAATTCGAAGGCGAGAGTCAGGAGCAACAGCACGCGCGAGGCCCCCGGCACCTCGGTAGCCTCCATTAATACCGTTCCGTTGAGAGCCACGGGAAAATAATTGACTTGGGTGGACGGTGCCGAGACCCAGCTGGAAATCGGATTGTTGTTTGGCCATGTAAACGCGCAACGGTGCCCTGTAACCACCGATAAGATCTGTAATCCGCGCCACCAAATGGGCCTCCCCTTCCTCTTTTAACTTTCGACGCTTCCTTTGCGCCGAGATTTCGACGGCTCAGTATAGTAGACATCCAGTTTCAAGCTTCTACGCTACCTTGCAGCCACCAGACGATTATCAGATTACTCTGTAGAACTGGGAACCTTCCGTCGGTTGATTGGTTTTAGTTAACAAGTTCTGTCTAGTGCCTCTTGTTTTCATTTCTTAAGATACTTTTCACTTTTTAAAATATAGTCACAAAAGTATTCCAACACCTGTAGATAACATTTGTGAACATATCATACGTTTTACACGAATCATTGTTAAATATTAAATTTTATCGTCATTATGTTGGTAAATGTTGAAAGAAGTCTGAAAATGTATGTAGAAACTACAGGATGCTTAACGTAGTCGAACATTTGAAGTATCCCATGTTTTTTATTTTTTTAAGTAGAGTTAGAAAACCTAGACTGTACACTATACCAACCCCTTACACAGTTTATCTAATGGCTAATATAGTAATAAAATAATAACAGTGGTATGGTAGTCAAGATAATACTAGTAACGTAACATACAGAGTGTTTCTAATAAAACCAAAACATTTTCCTCCGTAGAATAACACGTTATTCTATTTATAGAGCTCTGTACCTACGAATTACCATCGAGATGTTGACTGAGAAAAATACAGAATAGCAATTTAGTGGTACGATGTTGTACGATGTTACGTTGAACGTTACCAAAAAAGCAAAAACTCTTTTTGCATACGTAATATGTGCCTCGTATCTGACCGGAAATACCGGAAATAGGTGTCGAGGGGTTAATCGGCCCGCCTCCCCTTCCTCCAGATCGCAATCATCGACGAAGAAGTTCGCTCATTTATCATAATTTATGTAGAACACTTTGGATTCTCCTGAACAGATAGGATCGGCAGCGTCACTCTTAATTAACCGCTTATTTTCATGCTGCATTACGGACAGTAATCATAAGCGCGGCTAAAATAGATTGCCAGACAAAATTAAAATTCCGTTAGTCGACGGCGCTGATAATACTCGGTGAACGAGGCAACCAGTTCCACTCTGATACGATCGAATAAAATCTTCCTTCGTTTCCTTTCTTTTCGTCTCTGTGTAACGATTAATTGATACGTCGTGGACATTCGGTCGTCTTTCGATCCAAGATCGATCGGAATCAAGGATGTTTGGAATTTCGAGTTCTACTCGAGAGACTCGGCTGAACGCGTGAAACTAGCTCGGCCGCGCCGGTGTGAAAAATAAGAGGAAGAAGAGGAGATTCGAGCGTCGACGAAAACACCGGGGCCAGGATCTCCCGGCAGTGGAGATGAACGCGCCGATTATCGGCCGGTAATGTTCTCGGAAGCATGAAGCGGCGATGCTTCTGGGCCTGTTCAGTGTCGCCTTAGGCGTTCCTCACACAAGCCTAATCATTCTTACGTGAACGATGGAGAATCCGGCAATATCGTCGCCAATGTCCACAGCTTGATTATCGATTAATCAGACGCTTGATCAACGATTAATCAGCGTCGGTGGATAGAAAAAACATTTTTATGTCTTGAACGAGGTACGAGGATGATTGGAACTGGCTAGTAGGATCTTTATCGATATTTTTGGACTGGAAGATGCAGTGTCACAGGAAATTAATTATAAAGTCATTTGTGAAAAATGGCGCGAGGAGTTTACTGTAAATTCTTCATATTGCGTGAAAATACTATGAGAAGAACCGTAGAAAATTAGAGATTTTCGATTCTAAAAAAATCCTAAAATTAGTTCTTGATAGATCTGTCTAAATATTCATAAAGAAACTAAAAACTCAGTAGAAATCAATTCACGTTCGTTAAATAAATATTCCCAGCAACTCTTCGTTATACCAGCAACGTTTAATGCAATACAATTTGCATACGCTTCCATGCAACGTGCAATTTTCTTCTTCTTCGTCAACTTTCCGTATCTGAATACACGTTGAAGAATCACACCACGTTATTACGGAGCAATTCGTATGGACATAGTCTCGACGGTCATTTAACTAAATGGATACGAGGCATCGAAGAAACGATCGAGCCACTTATTCTAACGATCGTCGAAGATGGTTTTCGGTGTGAAGCCGGGTTAACGGTGCTCAGCATTCGCCGAGTGGGGTTAAGTCCGGTCCAGGTGCCGCCTGCTATGCCAGCCGGTGAGATGTTGCTCCTGGTGGACCTGATCGAGCTCGCTCGTGCCATTGACCGCCATTGACTCCCCCACATACGACACTTTGCTCGACGTGTCCGCCATGCCGGTGTGTTCCTCGAGTCACCTCTACCCGTATGGATTCGACGAGCAAAGTGAGCATTTTCGAGAGGATCTACGCTGAATCAATTCGATCGATTGAACGAGCATCGATCGTCTGACTAAAATCTATTACACCGTTGTCATGAGGTTGAATTCAAGAACCGAAGTCATTGAAGATCTATAGAGTTACATACGAATAATAAATACGAATATAATTTGGAATTTTAAGAGATGATAACGAGTTGCTCAAGTTCATCGTTCTTTGCGTTCATAAAGGAATTCCTTAAATTCTTTATTTGCTACAGAATTTTTACTCGAGCGGAAGATTTAAAGATCTATGGAGGTTTGTAAAATGGCTAATGTCAAGCTTTCGAATTTAATTAATGCTTAGATTTGAATACTTAGAATTTTTAGAATTTCTCTGATTTAGATACTTCAACGTCTCACATATCGTTTCACAATTTCTAATTTTTCTGTTAATTGTTCGAACATCGAATGACATCTACGTAAGTTTATCACATAAGTTAAAATAGTAGTGTAATCAAATACTTAGGTTTAAATACTAAGAATCATTCGAATAATTTAATTTAGATAGTTCAACGTCTATATTGTCGCAATCTCTAATTGTCCCTTAATTCTTCGAGCATTATAATTCCCAACTATTAAGCATAGATATCTAAAAGTCTTGCCGATAGATTATTCATTTTTTTGTAATAATTTCGCGAATAATACAACATAGACAATACTTACGTGTTGAGTATAGAAAATGGTAACGCGGAACGGCCACGAATAACGGAGATGGTAAACGAAATTAATGAATCTATGGTGCACGCGGATGGACTTATGGACTCTTAATAACTCCGGGAGACCCCATTACGGACACCTCGAGATCGACGGATCATTCGTCATTGCTCAATCGTCCGATCGATCCAATTACGGTCTGTGTAGCGCCCGATGATCCCGCCGATTCGATCCGTTGATCTATGACGATCATATATTGTAATCGACTAATCGAGAGACGCGCACGATGACGTCCGCGAATGATGAGAACGAGAGAGAAAGACAGGAAAAGAAAAAAAGAGGATCAGTGAGTATTTTTCTTCACGAATGATCACGCACAATGCTTAGTTTAAGCGATTACGTATGTAGATCCTCTACGCGCATCATTTCGAGACACGAAAACGGTGTCGAGTTAAACCTTCGTTACGTGAATTGTCTTGCAACAATGCGTTAATTATCGCCAGTGAAAGAATCGCTTCACTTCCTCCTTTCGATGATTTTTGTCTTTCTGCCGAATCTTCTTCTTTTTTGACGTATATCGAAGCGTGTTATAGAAAGTCTAATTCATCCTTTTTAACGAGCAGTGGTTTTGAGATTCCAGATGACCGATTTTAATGAAACTTTTTGGGGCAGGTATTTACGCGTACGAGTTCTTTCTTCAGTGACGTCTTTCTTCCACGAGTGAAACTTTAGAAGCTTGGAAGTTTAGAATGTTCGATATTTCGATTACTCGAATTTCCAAATTTTCGAGTTTCCCAACGTTTAAATGTTCAAGTATTGAAGTTTGTATATTTTCTGATTTCCACATTTCTGTATTGTCAAATATTCAAATGTATTATATATTGAAATCATTGAATTTTTCGAATTTCCAAATTTCTAAATATTCAGGTATTGAAATATTCAAATTTCTAGATTCCTTCCGAAGTTCATTTAAATCGCTAATCTTGATTGTTAATACAACAGTTTTCGTCATTAAAGACTTATTACAAACAAAATTATACTTCTGTACTTTTATAAATTAACTTAGGCAAAACATTTAATATTATATCGTACATTTCCAAGTATACGAACAATAACAAAAGAATCATCTTTGAAGTCAAAGCAGTCTAAAGATTTCGCACGAATCTGAAAACGGAAGCATGATTTCGTGGGTCCGGAAACGATGAAGGATTCCGCACAAAGTTTCGGCAATTTTGCTAGGAAACACGACACTTCCGGAAACCGAGACGGTCGACGAAGTCGTCTTTCACGGCGTTGGTTCGCCGCGTGGGCGTACCGAAAGTTCAGTACGACCATATCGCAAGGGACGCCTTAAATATATGTTGCCGCATAAACCGTAAACCTGCTCGGCCGTGCCGGTAAGCCGAATCCACCAAAACAAAACAGAACCTGCTCTTTCTTCGACGCTCTCCCGGAAACTGGCTTCGACTCGTATTGCTGGCGCGAACTCAACTCGCAGAATCGCGATCGGTGGGCGTCGAAAGTGAAACGCGGACCCGATTCTCCGCGAATCCTCGCCATTTCAATTGTCCCGGTGATAAATTGTTTTCAAGTAGCCATAGATTTCCTTCCAGTGTTCTTTTAAAAACCATTGAATCGTGGATGCTGATTTACATTGGCATGGCTGGAAAGTTGAACTTTTGCTTTTTTTTATTCCTTTAAATAAAGAAATTTTCATGGATTGAGTATTGAGTGGATTGTATATAAGTTGAATTACGCGAAGATTGAAACTAAAAAGTTTCAGACAATTCTCTACTTTTATTGTATTATATTTTACATATACGTTAGAAATTAAACGGCTATCAAGGACCAATTAAATAAAAATGGAGCATATTAAGGAGGAATTAAACAAAAATAATCACGTTCAATCATCTTACTTAATTCTTCTTTCCTATTTACTAGTTTTCAAGCTACATAATTTATGTTACCATAAACTCGGCAATTCAAAGAGTTCGCCGAGCGGAAGACGATTTTATTTGAAACGCATAAGTGCTGAGTGTACAGCTTTATTAAAGGAAAGCGGAAAGGTCTAAAGGCGATTTCCCATGTGCAATCACGGTGCGGCACGATTGGCCGTGGTTCGCCGTCGTCCAAATTTGGAGGATTTCTATCGTTCGAAACGAGGCTGCACGCGGCCGCCTCCACTGCTGATTTATCTGTAATTTACCCGGGGCACCACAAGGCAAACATAAATCCTGTATCAGCGGTTTACATCGGTTGGCGCGCGACGCGTGTCGCAAGAGAACGTTTTCTTCGGTGGCGCTGGATATGGAGCAGGTTCTAGGCCGACCTCGACGATGGCATCTCGCGATTTCGTCCAATAATATCACAGTGTTTTCGACGTTCACGCCGCTAAATTGACTTTCTAGGGAGACTTGAACCTGGCGGCTGTAAAGGAAAGCCATTGTAGCTAATTGGCGGGATGGAGAAGAAAAAGAAGGGAAGAGAAAAAGATTGGATATGATCTCACGACCTGAACCGATCGAACCCCGGTGAAAAGAGAGCGGGAAGGTGGCTGGTAATGAGATTTTCTAACCGTGGAAACCGTACGGTAACGACGACCACGAGAGAGGACGAAGAAGAGGGCGTGTGCACGAGCGGTTTTATTAAGGTCCCCATGGTCACGAGGCGACCGATCCCCTCCCGCTCGCTACCAGTAGATCGGATCGACGACTTTCGGGCCCGATGGCTCGCCTACCGCACCACCGTGCTGAGCTCATTAATTCAAATAAATCGTTTTATGCATCGCCGCGATCTCGAAAGACCCGGAGAAAAGAAACCAACAGTTCCCGGCGCTCAGCCTGACCAAGACGAATGGAATAGCTCTCGCGTGGTTCCTCCTTATCTCCGATGCATTCCTCTCGAACCTTGCCCTCACGGTTACCGCCTTCCGCGCGAGGTACCGGCCGCGTTATTCTTTCCATGTTCGACAATCGGCTGAGTTGAGAAAGCTGATGAAACGATTGCTTGATCACTTTCCAATTGGCTCGTTTAGGTCATGATTAATATCGGTATTGGAAGTTGAATAATTTCTTTATATATTTGACGTATCTCCATATGTATTTACAATAACCTCCGATTATCTATCTTTAGTTATTCCCAGTTATCCTGCGACAGCTGGGAACTAAACAAATTCACGTACATTTGTTAAGCTTTGAAACTCGATTTTGTGAAAAATGAGGTTCCTATGCAGTTTTGATATTGCCGATTTTCGTGTTGCTTTAAGCCATAGAATCTTCCTTAGCTCTGACCCCATTTGTACCACAAATTACGGATTACCGTGTATATAGTTTCGTAAAAATAAAAAATTTTCGAATTAATGTTTTTATAAGAGAAATAGTCTTTTAAAGTTTATGGAATGAAATGTCCTAATATTTGCTCGCTGACAATTTAGTTTTAAATATGTTGGTATTCATTTTAAAGATTCACGCTTTATGGGGATATCCTTAATTTCGATTTCTAATTTTTCAACGACTCACCTTTTAAATTCGTGATAGTTGGTTTTCCACGTATCCGAACGACAGATCGTGCAGCACATAAATTTTATTAACGACCGTTTCGCGGCTGCTTCTGCTAACTAACGAGCGTAATCGAGTCGGTGGACTCGAGCTAGCAGCAATAAGACGAAATCTTTCGGTTGCATGTGAGCAAAGTCGGCCTGCAATCTGACATCTCGAGTCTGCGGGGGCGTGTGCGGCGCAACCGCGTGCGCGTGTACGCACGATACACATCTTGTGCAGCATTTCGAGACGCGGCAAAGCGTCTTCCAAGCCGCTTCACTTTCAACGAAAACGCCCGGAAGATCTTCTATTCGATAGACGTAGAAGAAAGAGCCTTCGATCGAATGAAGAAAATGAGCAACACCAACGTTGAATAGAAAAGAAAATCGTGGAAATCTTGTACTATTTCATTCTTTTTCTTCCGACAGTGCGTGCTTTGTGAACAGTGAAGTTTTCTCAATCTTTCGCGAACGAGCGAAATGTTTCTCTTCAATTTCTTTTTCCCTGAATTCTTATTTTTATTGAAAAAAGTTTCAAGTGTTCGACTTAATGGACAACTGTATGATATAATTGATACATTGATATGTATCTTAACATTTCTCCAAATTTTTTGAAAGTCCAGAATACCTAACAAAAGAGGAAAGAAATATACTCAAACATAAAGAACACAATCAATATATAAGGATTAATATCGAAGATGAGATTTAAAAAAAAGTTCTGAATTATGTTATTATCTTAAAGTAGCACCGGATAATTTCCATTCCGTAGCTTTGCTTACGAGCTTTAAAATCCCTCAAAAGTATATCCAGTATCCAGGCGTTCTCGAATCCACAAAGCAATATCAATTAACAAGAATCTCTCTCTTACAATCATTTTTTCCCCATCCATGTTGCAGGAGTCTCATTAAAACCTCCCTACCATTCCGGTGCGAGGTACACATAAATCCTCCGTCTTTTCCTTCTCTCTCGTTTTCATTTCTTCGGCCTGAGGGCGGTGTGCACTCGCGCGCGTTCAGCAGCCGCCTGTAACCGACTCTATTCCGCAAGGACATCGCTCGCGGGGTGGCTCGCGACTTATTTAAATAACATCTCCGTTATGGTAATGGAGCATGGTAATAATGGTAATAACCGAGTTGTAACAGCCACGAAAATGGGCCACTGTGGCTGCCTCGTCGTTTCACGACACGGTATCCTCTTTATCGTGAGCTGTGCCGCTCTCTGCTCGTACCGCGAAACCAGCCTGTAATACGTGTCTCGAACCGCTCGTGCGCGCTTACACGCCTCGTACACGGACCCACTATTCATCGGGGCTGGACGTTGGCCAGCTTGTAAAAGCACTCGCAGCCTTGTCGCGAACGTATGTCAAAGAGATGTCGAGGAAAACGTGCCTAATTGCGGGTGGATTCTTCTAGGGGTTGAATTTCTGCGTTTGTAGATTTTCGATTGGCAAAAGCGTATTATATGTATAAAGTATACAAAAGTTCGTTTCATTGATATTATCTTCTTTATGACAAGAATATGAATGTATCTTTCATTGTTTCGGTAAAAAATTGAGAATTTTTATAATTTATTGAATCATACTAGTAGAAGGGATGATATATTGTACCTTTCTCCAGGAGTTCAATTATTTCAAGGCGAGAACATATAATATCGATAGCTTAAAAATATTTAGTAAATTAAATAAATTATCAAGGGTGGTTTCATTGGTGAGTTTCTTATTAAATTATGCTAAATATGACCTGGAGAAACATGATTTTAAGTAGTCTTACATATATTCGTGATGTCTGTTAGAAATAATAAAATTCTCATAGAGATTACAGAGACATTCGCAAATATTCCGCCTAATCTATTAAATGACAGATTAGATTGTAAAGTTTTACGACATGTTCACTGAATTCTGTATCAATTTTTAAGAGATTATGAAACTGATAAGGATTAAAAAGTGAAATTACTAGCGGTGGAATTTTCTTATCCAGAACATTCGATCAGAAAAATCATTCGCTCCGCTCAAGTTGCAGAGAGTTTAATGAATGAAACGATCTGTTCTTCCGATGACTAACGGCCGCGGGTATTCGATTACGAGGGATCTGTGCTAGACACAGTCTAATAGAAACTTGCGAAACGCAATGAACGTTGACACATAGCTTCGTCTGCGACCTGCTCACGCCTATGCACTCGCTAGTGCATAGATGCAATGAACGGGTAGCGCACATTGTTGCCCACTCGCGAGCCAACATTCTCAAAGTTTTACAATATCCTCAGCAAAGTTGCTCCAACGATCTAACGAACCAGCAAGATCTTTAGAAGTACAAAAATTACTAATAATTTCAACATTCGAAATATCCTCGTGATTAGTTGTCTAATCGCGATAAGTTGCGAATTACAACTTTAAATCATTCAATTTTTTAAAATTCCATGTATGTAACGTGTTTCACTCGTTATGTAATCGCACGAGAAACTTCTCATCCTTTCGTTTACCCTGAAATTACCGGCACACTTGCACCTCCCATGCCCGTTAGAAGCAGTGAACATTGGCGGACAAACCCGCTCACTATAGTGAAACCTAGTACACTGAAACAACGTTACCGGTAACGCTGTCAGTGGTACGGGGCCGTTCAGCAGACAGGAAACAAAGTGGGCGCATCTTAATGGATTACACTTGTAGGCATCGCCTACTGCGTGTCCGCGGGCCCCTTATATCGCCAATTATAGTGTACGTTCGATGTATAAACACGCTATTTTATTAGCGGGGCCAACGAGCTTCGACGCATGTACACGCGCTCATTTATGCGTACGTGAATTCCTTAACCTTCTCCAGAGCAGCAAAAACGAAATTCCTGTCTGATCTCGAGGCCGATAAAAATTATGTTTACGAAAAATCACGTTTATATCGGCCGATGCGATTGTGTTTAACCATACGTAACCATCGCCAGTATTGCAGATAGTTTAAGAGTGGTCGTTTCTTATTAATTTGATCCTTGGCGTATAACGCTTCCAAGTGTTTTTAACACTGAATTCTTCTTAAATTGTCGGAGAAAAAATATTAAACTGTGCTGGGAATTCGTAGCAAGAGTAACGACTTTGATACTTTTAGAGACGGGCTTTTATTTAACTTTATATCTATAGCTTTCGAATAAGTTTTGCAAAAAACCACGATCAATGAGACGATTGTAATAGTTTAGATGATTCGAATAACCTCGCTTTACTATACGCCAATGGGTTAAAAATCTTCTTACGGATGGAGTAGCGCAAATAAATTGAAGACGGTCAGATTAACCCAAGGTGATCCGGTTAATACGTTACCACGTGTTTTACGCGTCCGAATGGTGGCGTATCGATAGAAAAAAGGCGGCGTGAGCGGCCGGGAGCGGTTTCCAGGCGACTTGAACGCCTGCACAAGCGCTATCGGCGCCCGGCGACGCGCGGCTCGTTCTCAATGGCCCATTGTGTCGTCCGATCGGCGCGAATTTTTCACCGATCCCCGTGGCGGACTCGCGTGGCCGCCCTCGATAGGCAGCTACGGGAATAAATTAACGTGGCAGTTAAACGTATCCGCGCGACGACCGTGCGTATAATCGCGCGCGTGTCGTAACGCGTCCATTGTGCGCGAGAACCGGCTTCGAGACTTCGAGCGCGTCCCGCGACCGGCCAATCGAGTACCGCCTCGTATTTTTGTTCAGTCTGTCGATGCTCTGTCTTTTTTCTTTTTCGATGAACATCGATTTTCAGTCTCCGAGGAAGATACTGTTAAGCGATTACGTGCACGTTTTCGACGTTGTTGTTTGGGGAACCCGATAACCGGATGGAGACTTGGAAAGTATGCAAATAGAAATTATGTTTGGGATATGAATTCCTGTGATGTAGTTTACCAATAAAATACATATATGTGATTTAAATCCATAAGTAAAAGGTTAGGTATTAAAGAATTGCGTTAGAATGATTAAATTGTACCAATGGAGTGAATCTGACGTGCATTGGAATGAATTTGAAGTAATTCACATAGTATTCAGGATCTTGTGAACAGGTAATAGAATATCAAATTGCACAAGATGATTGTATTATACACATAGAAGCAGAGATAACATAGCTTCTTATAAGTAAGCCGTTTAAAAGCCAGAATGATCAACTTCATAAATTGAAAGGCAGAGAACAATGAGATTACAAACTCCGTTTTTCAAAATCGTCTTAAAATTTGCCGTTAGTTATGTCTTGTGTATTACGTTTACTTGTGTATTATTTTGGAATAAACGAACTTATCGAAACACGTACATCATTTGTTCCTAGAACAATTTAATATTAATCGTGTATCTGTATAACGAAATTAAAAAATTGACGAAAAGTCAGATCGGTCGGGTATCTGATGGATTACGTGGCTTCTTGATACTTCGTAGTACGAAGGTTCACAGTTTCTAGTATTTATAAAAGTCAACAAACTGTCAAACAAAATATCTTGAACTGACCGAAGATATAACTACCATTTAGTTTCAGGACCAACGAATACAAATCATCCAAAAATCCCAAAGTCCAACTCGAACACTTAACAACGCGTGTACCTATCTAGAACATGCTCCTTGTGACTTAATCCCCTAAAATCGCACCTACCATCTCCCATCCGACCAGTCAATTAATAATCCAGCCGTGATATCGATCCGGTTCTCTCGAAACTGGCGGCCAATAACTTTTTTCCTGCGGACACGCCTTGCACGCGCGACGGCGCGTACGAATCTCGTATCTGAGGAGGCCTCGTATCGCAAATCTCGCTCGGAGAAGGAGCCCTGGCAGGCGGGCGGTAGTCGCGGTAGAATGGAAGTGGCGAGATAGAAGACGGAAACGCTATCGTTGCGTTCGGGTGACTAAGGGTGCCCCTGACTCCCCCTCGTTCCCCAACGATCGTTCGAATCTCGAATCTCGATACGCGGCGCGAGTATGTCCCGGCTGCTGGCGGCGCGGTTTCGCGCCCGATAAGTTATTCGCCACGGTTTGCTGGCCGGTGATAGGCGGGCGCCAAGACCACCGACCGTCTGGGAATGTGTCCCCCATGAAATCGGGCCTCCGCGGCGCGATTTAAGCGGCACTGCATTATCGAACAATGCGTTCGAGACGGCCACCGCGCGATAGACCGCGAACTCTGTTGTCCGGATCGAACTCTCTCTGCCTCGCCCGGGAAAAGGATCTTTGTCGGTAGTCTGACAATTCGATCGCTATTTTCCAGTCTGTATTTATAGATCGGACGTCCTCGATTTTCACAGGTGGAAGTGAGATGGGAATTGAGAGAAGGCGAGGGTAGAAACGTACGTGTTCTATTCTTGAGAATGGAACAGATTTTCTTTATTCCGTAGGAATGTTGCACTGCAGGCAAAGGTAGAATCGAAGGATGGATATTGCGATATTTGTATTTTTTTAATGGCATGGAGCAGATTTTACGAACTTTTTGTTTATTTTATAGGAATGATAGATTGTAGGTGGAAGTAGATTTCGGGTTGTTTCTCGTAAACTTTGGATAATCACGCGCTCTTCGATCACACGATAACCCGAAGCATTCGATTCTAACATTCTTCTAATATCTGTTATTCCGATTTAGATTTGTGGCGGCACTCAACAGCAAGTACCACCACTCGACACTAACTAGGATTAGACGACGGTAGCGCAGTGGTTAGCGCTCCCCTCCCCCTTCCCCTCCCTCTCATCCCGCCTCTCATCAATGTTACACAGCACCCAAAAAGTAGACTACCGAAGCGTCCTGTTTTGCGACCAAGTTTTCAGGACAGAAAAAACAACTAAAAACAAAATCACGTAAAAGCTCCGCTCCCCTGCGGCTTAAATCCAAAGAATATATTAAAACACAAAAAATGTAAAACGCCGACACATAACATAGTATGGTTATGTCGTACCGTCGCGTATCGGTACTTTTGCCTAACACATCTTATCAAAATTCATAGTTTATTGTGAATACCCAAATGTATTAAAATGTATCTTGGTCTAATAAACGTTATTTAAAAAAAAAAGAAAGCAGTGGTTAGCGCCTTAGGTTACGAACGTTCAGGACCCGGATTCGAATCCTGGCGCCCGTAGTCCGATTTTTCTTCCACGCATCTAAATTAGAAGAAAAATAGCAGCAGTAGTACCCCAGCAGCGACATCTACAGCCAGCGCAACAATTATCACGGACAACACAGCCACACCTCAGATTTTTTATTCATCCCACGTACGTAAAGTAAATACTGCGACAACTAAGCAAATTGTAATTAGTTGTAATTGGAGTTTATTAATCATCAAGTTGGGAAAAATTGTAATTGGATGTAATTGGAGATTATTGATCGTTGAGTTTGGAGGATATATAACCTACGCCTTCCTTTACTCTACATTAATATTCATGTGATTAGAAATACAAATTATAATGTAATCACGTGATCTATTCATATATTTTATAGAAATTAAATAGAAGTTGTTTTACTCGTAGACTCGTAGAAACACCTATTACTTGTCCTAAGCGCATGTAAATCGAACGAAAGTACATGCAAATGAACTCATAATCTTCCACTACTGTGCAACAGATTTCTACGAAATCCAATAAATCTACACCTTATAAAACAGTAACGAGCAAGCTAATCCTAATTTACTAACGAACCACTTCCACCGTAGCAATAACTTCATCTTTATGGAATACAAATTGGTCTAACCAATTTTAATCTTCTGGAATCGACGACGCTTATTTTCAAGTGTCTTCCAATTTAATTATATTCCATCCAGATATGATATCTCCTTAACAACAAGTTATACCCATCGTTTAATACGTTCACTGTCACGGCGGTCATCCGTGACCTACATTTCATTAAATTCTTTTTGGAATTTTAGAATTTTAGTATCACGGACTAAATAAGTTTCACCACTGTGAACAATTTACATAACATCGTGAAAAAATAGCGTCGTATATTTCGATTTATTGCATGCCAGGCAACGCGTTAAAAGAGCAGTTCAACGTTTTTCGTATGTAAAATCTCTCTGATCTATCGTGTGATCGTTGGTCGTGTGGTAATTCAGTTTTTAATTACATGATGAGACAAGAAAGCGGAGCGAAACGGGACGATAAGACGGTTGTAGAGGCCACGAGGCTGGCGGTGCTCGCAGCATTTTTCAACGTAGCAGGCTTACACACCGGGTCAGCGAAGAAGTGGCTTTTTAAGGAGCGTTTTATTTTCGTAACTGGACGCGACCACCGTTAATCCCGACCTTCTTGCCACGCCGATGATCCGTCCGATAAATTCCGCGGAGTCTCGCGCCCAAACGACCGGTACCGTCCTTTTCTCGACCATTATACCGACCTGTCGGGCATTTATTTTCACCGATAACAACAACGTAACGCAGTATCTACTGGCGGGCCAGAGAACGTGGTCGATCGAAAGTCCACAAACGTTTGTAACCTGGAGAACTGGAAGCTCGTGATCCGAAACGAAACTGCTGAATTGAAACATATATCGTGAACCAGCGTACGTACCATTTCGATGTCGAAGGCGAAATTCGAAAAAATTGGAAAGATGTGGAACAAAGCTTTTTATGTAAAGAGATATACGTATGTTGAAACGTATAATGAGTTTTATACGATTGTGTTCGATCGTTAGGATTAGAAACGGATGGTGGGAAAGAGTGTGATTGCCGAGTGCGAACTACAGAGAACACGAGCCATAGCATTAGGGGGGTTAAATATAATTGCTACGGATTTTTATATCGATCTACTTTGCCACGCTGTTGCGTCGAGATTGAGTGCTCGTGTGATTGAAAGCCCGAGAGATAAATGAAGGCAGAAATTAGATAGCTGTGGCTGGTGTGTGTGAGAGCTAATTGAAGGATTCCATTTTTTCTGTCATTTGCATGAGAAATGCGATGGAAACAAGTCGGATCATTTAGCAAGCCAGATCTTTAGAAAATTATGATCACCATTAAGATGTGAAAAATAAAGCGTGATATTATTTTCTACGTATTTGGTGTGAGATTGAATTATCGGCCGATTGAAAGACTATTAAATAAATGAATACATTGCGTTGCATGTATAACGTAATTATTACGTCATAATATGCGTTCGTAAGAAATACACGCAAGGTAAATGCGTGCATGAGTACTGTATTTTTTGTAAATCATCTTCTCGGTACAATCTAGGTGAAGAATGTGAAGTATTCAGATAAACAGTATAACAATCTGCTGGAAGTAGTTTCATCGTTAACACTAGAACTGCACACATCTAAAGTATAAAACTTGTTTCAGAGAAATCAAGAATATGAAAAAATACATGAAGCGACGAAATAAAAAATCGCTTTATCCACATATTTTAACAAAATTTATTGAAATTCTCAAAGATTCACTTTTACAAATCTATATATTTATATGAGAAATTATAAATCAATTAATCCACTGTAGTAGTTCTGGTAGTAAATATAGGAAAAAGATGCATAAGAAAAATCGGAAGAAAAGTTGTATCATACATTTTCTACGTGTCTGACTTTTATACGACTGAAAAAAAGAAGTGACAAAGAAGGATGTGATCCAAGTGGAAAATATTAGGTATAAATGAATTAGAAAGTTGTATTTAAATGATTTTCAAGGCTCCTGGCAGCGAGTACCGACAGGCTCGTGCTCGGAGAGGTAAAAAGTATCAGGATAATCGACACCGTGGCCGGCTCGTTCGGCTTATAATCGACGCGGCTTCGTTAAACGGTGCGCGACGTGCATGGTAATTAAGCGGCGTGGCGTAATCCGCTTTAAAATCACGATAAATCCAGCCCCACCCCCTCGTGTCAACGCTCCTTAAGAACCGTACAATCACTCGCAACAATTATTTCGTATCGGTCGAAAATAACGGCGACTCGATGTCGCTAAATGTCCGTTCGAGTCGAGCAGTTCCAGAATATTTTTTCAGAGATAAACGCTTCCAAATCGAATCGAATCGAAATGCGTGGAAATCGCGAACCAGTTGCTAATTCAATGCACTCGACCGCGTTCCTCATATTTTTAAGTGCGATGTCAGTGATATTTTTCCTTCGATGCGATAGGAAGTATTTGTGGATCTCGTTCGAGTGAAAGAAATCGAGATACATAGGTTGAAATTAATGAGTTAAGTTTGTGTATAAAATACTACGTAATGTACTTAACTTCGTAAGTATCGACTAAGGTACTTAATGTACTTAACTTCATAAGTATCTTTCTATCAATATTCTTGCATCATTAAACGATAAAATACAAAACATCCCTAATGCGTTACGAACCAAGATTGCATTGCTGCAATATCACATTTGCAATTTTTGTTAACCAATTTAGACCATTCAATTCTAGTTTTTAAAGAATGCAAATATTAAGAAAGATTCCAAGGACTTGCGGAATATTTCTTTCGTCCCTATCTTTTTTCACATAGATCTTACAACTTTATAAAACTTGAAGAAGCCGAAGTATTGTAATATGTAGCATGGTGATAAAGTAATTCTTCTGTGTACTTAATGGCTTTCTGTAAAGTATTATTTAAAAAAATGATTATGCTTTTTGATGATTCCGTTTGATCGTTAATAAGTTGATCTTTATCCCTAAATCATAACATTATTAAATAGCAAAAGAAAACCGTAAAAGTTCCTTAAACTTCCAAGTCACACTTAAACAGTCTTACTTCGATTAAAAAAATTCTCTTTTAATTCACTTTTAATTCTTTTGCTAATTACATAAGTTTACGGACGATGCAGCCAATATTTTAGCGAGGGATCGCGAAGAACAATAGCCTCTGCATCGATCGATGCATCCCGATTTCCTAGTTCGTTCTAAGGATCACACCATGTAACGGTTCCTATCGCCGCAGATTCTATTTCATCGGCGTGTATCGCTTCTGGTCGATCGGTTGCCTCCGGTGCTTCGACAGCAGCGTTAAAGATCGACGAACACGATACCTGCCATACAAGGAGCTCATAATCCGGCTAACCAGAGTCGTACAGAGCCACAAAGAACCGTCACAGTCGTCGTATCCGCGTGTCTCTGCCCTTGATTCCTGCAATTTATCAATTATTCAATTTTTCAATGATTAATCGTCGCCTCGGTGATCTGTGCTAAGAGACGATGTCGATTTAAATCGAGAATCTCGACTCAGAGAGGCAAAAGATGGATAGAAAGACGTCGAAAGACGTGGTCTGACGGCTACATTCGTTCTACAGTCAATCGCTCGCGTTGGATGTTGAGCGACGAGCGGATATCCACGATCGGACGTAAGTATGTGCGATCTATTCCCGTGCTTCGACATCCGGCAAGATGGTTTCGCCGTGGAAACGAATAACGCGCCGCGATTAAATCTATGGGCCTGCCCGTCCACGACTTCCTCTCGATGTTCTCTAGACTCTGGTTTCTTTCTGCAAGATCGACTCAAGAAAATGCAAAACGGAAGAGTTAAATGGACCAAGTGATAAGTGATAGAGCAATCTACATATGTAGATTTTTTTATTCCGAAACGCGATCGTTTGGAAGATCTGTTTTGCCAGAGAATATGGAATTTGGAATGTGGAAATACGAGACTTATAGCAAATTTGAGTAACAGTTTATTTATTGATGCTTGAGATGAATATTTGGTAGCTTATTGCGATTACCTAACGGATATTTAGTAATAAATTTTTGTCCATTTATATAATAGTTCGTCCATTTTTCTTACAAATATAATGTAAATATGTATATATAAATGACAATGTGTTTTAATATTTAGAAGAATATTTAAGAATAGAAATTTCTGTGCTAGAATTTAATTCTATCTACAGTTTCCACGGTTTAAAAATTCTGTCATTCCTAACATTTTATCTTTGAATACTTCAATTACTTTTCTTCTTCACCTGAATGGTGAGTAATTAATCAGTGATACCTGCTTAGTAGAATTCCATCGGAGCTATAAAAACAACTGTATCGAGAGTGACACCAAATTTCTTATGAATCCAAAGATAACGAATCCCAGGACTGAAAGCATAATCGATCAACAGATAAAATTGCTATTAGAAAAGAGAAAGCGATTTTAGAGGAATGTTAGGTGTCCCGAATATGCGGTGCACTTACTTATCGATTTCACGTTTTCACAATCGCCATAAACTATCCTAAACCAAACCTATGCCGGTGATAATAACAGGCTGTCGGATAAGTTTGTACGAAAGATGATGGACAGAGGATAGATTTGCAAGTTCCTCCAGATTTATACGCAACGTTTTATAGTTAGAAAGTATCAATTTGGTCCGTGTAGTTCGAAGTAAACGTTTAAACTCTTGACTTTCTCTCCCGTGGATCTAATGAGCGCCATGTGACGAGTTCATTTCGAGTTACACGTTTGTTCTCTCGGGGAGTCGAGATCTTAATGCGGACAAACGGAGACAGAAAATGCGAAAGAGAGAGAAATTGAGGAAAGGAGACTGATCAATTTCAAGGACTAGCGAAAACGAATAATGTATCGGTCGTTTAACACAAGATCTGATAGAGGCCGTGTTCAAAGGTGGTATATGAACCTGCCACGCTCTCCTGATACCAAGACTTTCGGATTATGTAAATTATTTCGCACCGTTCCAGCCCCTCGTGCTTGGAAACGAAACGCACTTAAAAATTCGGCAGATTTTTATCATTTGGATCTTGCGTACGACAGATTTACCTGCAACCTGAAGATCATGTTAGTAGACTGAGAAAACAGATTGCAAAAATAGATTGTAAAATATGCACTTCGGTGGTATCTGGGTTGCCGGTGACATTTTTAGTCGACGATTTAGAAAAATCTCGGAGTTCTACGAATTCGTAGTTCCGTGCATTCCATGTGCTCGAAGCAATTGCTTAATTGTCACTTTCACGAAGAAACATGTTCAGGGCGAATTAATTCTGGCGACTACGGACAACAAGCTACAGTTTGTTATACTTATGTAAATAGAAATTTTCCTTATAATTTGATATAATGCTATAACACAATCACATGCTATCATCAAAGAATCGATGAAACTTGGTTTGAATTGAGAAAATCACTGATTGGTTTCGTCCAAATACGCATATCAAATCTTCCATCATGAAAAATGCTTCAACTTCTTACAAAAAAGTTGTATTAACCAGAAATATCGTATGGAAAAGATAATTTAAATCAGTTCGTATAGACACTAAATGGAAGTAAATTAGAATCCAATCAGGACGCTGTGTAGACAATCATTAAAATATCGAAAGACTTATCTGATTGAACTACCATAAAAAATCATAGTACCAATTTATTTTCAGCAAACTTTCAAATTTCCTCCGCCGAATAATAAATTTATAATCTCAGAAATAATGAAAACAATTATCCCAGCATAATCAAGCACGTCATTGATTAAATCGCAGCTCGATGCAACATCACACATGCACGCGGAAATGAGGAATACGTGTGTTCGGTTGAGTTGAGTGCTAGAGCACTGGAGGCAGCGTGTTCCACTGAAATTATTATAGCACCACGGCCACGATATCTCGACGTAGACGATACATACGTGGCAATACGCCACGATTCCTCGGCGTTGCGTGTGGGTGACCGGAGCGGGCACGAGCGAGCCACGCACACGCGCGACCTGCCGCAGTCTGCGTGAGCGTTAACGCGCCGAGAGGGCACACCCGCGCCCGAGGCACGCGCGCTCCGTGTACACGCAATCCACGCTGCACGACAGCCATCGAGGAAACCGTATGGCTGCTCTTGAGATCCGGCGGAAAAGATCAGGTGGTTGATGAGCAACTGAAGTAACGTATGAAAGGATTCTACATTTTTTAAACAGAAAAATGTGTTTCGTACTTTATTTCTGTAAATACTCGAAAGAGAAAATTTCTATTACTAATAAAAATAGAATATGTAAAATCTCGCTCAAGTCACGATTATAATACAGGTATTACTTTTTCAATGTGTGAGGGGGTTACAAAATTTCGATTCGCTATATATACACATAGAAACCTAATGTTGGTGACAAACATCTGTTTGGAAATTTCAAAATTTCACACAGTTCCAAGAATCGTAAAATATTTCCGTTGCTAATAAAAGTAGAATAAAGCCTTATTCGAGTCACAGATAAATGTGGAGATTGTAAAGAATCGTGCAATATTTCTGTTATTAATAAAATTAACATAAAATCTCGCCCAAATCATCGTCACATCATACATGTAATTTTTACCATGACAAAGGGGGTTGACAGTCCTCTATTTACTATATTCACAGATAAAGATCTACTAGAGGCAAAAATTCGTGTACACTTTAAAATCAGAAATCACCAGATTTCCAAGAATCGTATTTTTATCGTAGCCAAAAACGCGGACAAGACAGAGCCAGCTCGTGGTCACAGATTATCGGAGCGCGAAACCTTTCCGGAGCCACTTCCCCGGCTGACGGCAAGCATTTCGCGGTGCTCGCACGAGGTCGCTCGCGCGCTCACAATGCACGCGCGAGCGCGTAATTTATACCGTACGATTTCTATGATTTAGTGCGGCAGCTCGGGCCTTTCTTAAGTACCTTGTGCCTGACGTGTAACCATTTGTTACGTTCCTAAAAGTGCCTGTAGAGCGTTGCACCGCGTCGTTGCGCGTATTTATTAAAATAGCAGGTAGACGCAGGTAGAAGCGTGGATGGAAGAACAACAAAGAAACCATAGGCAACCGGATAGAAGCAGGAGCAAGATGGAAATTGAAAGGAAAAGGGGAGGGGGACGGCGAATAGACGAGGGTGGGAAAAGAGGAAGGGAAATAAAGGAGAAAGAAAGGTGGAAGATACGGCGTAGAGTAAAGTTTCTTCCTGCTCTCTGTCTGTCTCTCCCTCGATGCTGAGTTTATACTGGTAGTACTAGTCCCATTAGTCGGTCCAGGGATCTGCTGGCGCTCATAAGTTAGCAACGAGCTGCCGCTGTTGACTTGCTCTTTGAGTAAGTACTACTCGACTACTCCCCCGCGAGATAGCGGGCCTCGTGTTCTTCCAGCCTGTCGTTCCCTCTTCTCCCCACGATCGTTTCGTCTCCCTTTCACTACTGTTCGATATCCAGGTTTCCATCTCGTTTTCAGTATCCACCGGTGGCTAGATGTCCTTCGTCTCGTCGCGAGGATATCGCTGGAATAGGATAGGAGGCTCTTTTATTTTTGTCCACTCTTTTCTTCGTCTTCTTCCTTTTTTCTTCTTTCTTTTTAATGCTTTAGCTATGTTACTCTGTCGTGGTTGGTTGTTCGTGTTCGATATTTTGTTTTTCGGTAATTCTGAGGTAGGATCTCTTTGGTGTGTGTACATATATGTGTGTAGGATCGAAGGAACGTGCATTAACGTCTTACCAAGGAATTTATTAGATTCCTCCGATATTCCAGCACGGTGATTTCTAAATATAGGTGCGCGGGCGAAAAGCACCGCTCGAGGAGATCCTGATCGCCGAGGACGACCGGGTATGCTGACGATAACGAGGACGATCGGGCTAGTTTGTTGTCACTTGTTTCCTCGTTACGACGCGACGGCTGGATTGCCGGTGAATTGGCCTTAAGTGGATTAGATCGCGTTTCTGACACGATCGATTAAGCTGACGTGAGGCCTGATCAGTATGCAGGTGTTCGATCCATGGAAATAATTTTTAAGTAGGTAAAAGTACAAGTGAAGCATCTATTGATTGACGCCTCGATATGTTAGGGCTTGAAGTACAGTAGTTCGGATTAAATTGTATTATTTCTTAAATCCAAGATATTTTTCGAAGATTACAAATTTTTTAAAGCTTGAATTTTAAAAATTCTAAAAATTGGAGGCTCTAAATTCTGCATAAAAGAAGATAAATGTTCTATGTTTTTTTTCAATAATAACAATAATTCTTCAGCATTTGTTCTTTAAGATATAGTTTAAGATATATTTGTTCTTTAAGATAAGAAGCAGTGTACTTAATATAAATAGCGAGGAAAAGAAGCCAATATTAATATATATATCGCATCTATTAATATCATTTAGCAAAAGCGAAGATATTTTGTACGTCACTTCCAATATTTCTTTTATCCTTTTTTTAAAAAGCAACGCATGAAATCCATTTAATTCCCAATTTATTATACATTAATATGGCACGTTGGAGCGTTAAAACGCATCCTTTCCTCTCGTGACTATCGGCAGATCGATAAATCATGAGGCAGGCCACTTGACACACGTTTCTCCGGCCCCCTCGTTCGGGATCGGCCGATCGATCGTTCGCGTTCGGTAATTACATCGATTACATTCCAATTACGTGGTTGGTCGGGCGCCACCGATCGCGCGAAGAAAAACCTCGCCACTCCCGTGACCACAACTTAGGACGTGTTAATCTTCGAAGCTCCCACGTGTTCGAACGTTATACGATTATTATTTGTTCGGAGAAAAGAAAAAAGAATTGACGTCTTGTTTAAAGTCGAAAGCGAGCCGTTCGCGAGAGAATATTTCTAATTGAATGTCAAGTGGTTACGCATCAAGCGTACAATGAAGCATTGTAACTGCGTGGAGAATTGTGAAACTTTTGACTTGCATGACACGACTTGTACGCTGAACGATTTACGAGATACTAGGCAACGAATATCGTGTTTTCTATGCTTATTCGTGAAATATTCGCGCCTCGGTAACGCAAAGATATTAGCACGTCAGTCATAAAATGTTAATAATTCCATTTCTTCTTGTTACTCGATTCTATTGAAATACGACTACGGCCCTTTCTAATATTATTTTTATCTGAAATTTCTCTATTTTAATAACAGAAATATGTATTTTCATACGTTTCTTCTTCCTTTAATTTGCTTCTTCGTTTAATTTCTTCTTTGGTTTTATTACCCCAAACGCACAAAGTCGAAAACACGATACTTAGAAATTGATGCGCCAGATTCCGTCGGTAGCGGCGAATGTATATAACTATTTCATGGATAATCAGCGAGTTCACACTTCTTCTCGTACCATACGTTCTTTCCTCTCAATCAGCTTTTTCTCCCCATCTAATTTCCGACTTACATTCAATCAACTTATTTGAAAGCGAGCATTTCTCTCATTAGTCTCATCTTGCCTACGAAAGATTATCCCGGAACCACGCCTACTAATAAGTATCTCTTTTAAACATTACTTAACCCATCAACGAGACACCATTACACACGTACGACGAAACAAAATCGATATATTATTTTTGCCTGTTGACTGGTTCAATTAAATGCAATAGCGACGACATGGCGCTGGATTCATTTCCAACTGGATAAACCGAATAGAAAAATCTCATTGACACCTGTAATTATCGCGCGAGCAATTATCCGCGGTGATATGGGCGTTTCACGTAAGATCAGAGAGGAACGGGTTCATGCCGATTCTTATCGATGATCTTCGTACCTTATCGGCCAACTCATTTTCTTAGATACGCCAACGCTGACTGTATTTAATTACGAACCAATGAGTCGGTGGCTTATTACCCCCGCGGCCGTATCATAGTGTTAGAATTGAAATCAATCTTGCTGGAGATCGATTAAAAGCGATCGCGGGTTGGTCACGGGTGTCCGGCGGAATCGATTTTGTTTTTCGATTTAGCCGCGGCGGGGAAACTGGCTGGTACGATTATTAGGTTCCCCGATAAAAATATTAAGCGGGAAATTATCGACTGCATAAAATGTGCGTGATTAAAACAGGGTGGGGGACCACCAGTGGGGTGAAATCGAGATCGTATCGAGCCATCGATAATTAAACCGCTGATTTATGCGTCGTATCCGACGTTGTCTTGGCCCAAGTTTGAATTCACGGTAAAACGTACGTTTGTACGAATCGTGTATAAAAGGAGAAGGATGTTGAATTTGAAATATAATATTCCAGGGAGGAAAGTAACGATGCAGTGAATTGAAGCGAGGTGTTAGAAGAATTAATCCTCGATGTGAAATTTCTTATTTTGATTTGAAAACGAGGAACCAATAATTGCAGTACGCAGATTACTCTATCTAAAGCTAATTTTAAAACATATGAACAGGATATCTACAGGGTGGTTGGTAACTGGTGGTACAAGCGGAAAGGGGGTGATTCTACGCGAAAAAAGAAGTCGAAAATATAAAATAAAAATTTTTCGTTTGAGGCTTTGTTTTCGAGAAAATCGACTTTGAATTTTCGTTCGGTATGCGTGCACTTTATCACGTCTCATTATAACGGATCTCACTATAAATCGTTGTCTCGATGGAAAAATTAAAAGAAAAAAAAAGTTAAAAAAAAATTTTTATTCTATATTTTCGACTTCTTTTTTTCGCGTAGAATCACCCCCTTTCCGCTTGTACCACCAGTTACCAACCACCCTGTATAATCGAAGTTATAAAGTGTTAGTTCTAAGACTGTTGCGTATCTTAGTTGTTTGAAGATGTCAAAATCCTTTAGAGTTCTTCTCAAGACGTAACACGTAGAAAAGAATTTTTTCATTGAAAATCGGAATACAATTTCCAAAACATCGATAATATCGATAATAGGGAGATTATATGTAACTTGTATTTCTTCTGTAACTGGCTTATGAACGATAATATTACATATTTCTATGAGTTCCTTGTAGTATATAATGTATTTGCTTGATTGCCTTCTAAACCATATCTGCACGATTGCTTTATAATTTATGACGTATTTATAGTCTTTTATTAGATTTTTATGCAAGCCGTACATAATTACACCGCAGCATTTTTTTCACATTACGAATCACGCTTATTCAGAATCGTTCCGCGTACGGGTTTCTGGAAACACCTTCCACAGTAATGAACGATTGGCGAGTTAACAGTGTCGATAAACCGACGATCTTAATGTTCGATCGCTCTCCGAACACCAAACGTCGCAGTGAACGGTTTCAGCGGATAAAGTGGTTCAATTAATAGCGCAATAAATCCAAAGATCGACTGGTTTCGCGAGCGGAGAAGTCTCATAACCATACAGGTACCCATATTAAATACTCTGGCGGATATAAACATGGAACAAAGCACGGCTCGAGCGAACTCAAAGACACGAAAGTACCTGCACGCGCCACAATTCACAATGGAAAACGCAGTATCTCGAACGAGGCTAAATAGTATTCGTGGCACCGATACTAATAGATAGATATCTATCGTATTTGTGAAATAATATAAGGGCAGAAGCGTTACCAATCAATGAATTTAGAAATCTGCCGAACGTAAAGATGAAATAATATAAATTATATCATAAGATTATGTTAATCGATTCTTTGCAATGATGCTATATAGAAGTTCTAAAAATGATTAAAAAATTAATTATTAAAATTAAATTATTTGCAGTTCCGGTTACCTACGCTAGTTTTTTCCAGAGATATTAAAATCTCATTCAGTTGTAACATATTATAAACAGCACACTGCGTTCGCGTTACAGTTTGATATCAATTAATTATGAAAATGTACAAACACGACTAAGATATGGGCTTTCAACAGTATCCAATCGAATACCAGCAGACCAGCAGACCAGCAGACCAGCAGAAATAGGACGAATCGTATAGGAACGTAAAAATTAGAACTAGTTAAATTAGCAGTATCTAACGTCTTTGAAATATTATCAAAAAATGTCAAATGGATAGCCTCTATGCACAGTAAACATTTGCAACCCTCTTAACGGGTCGCCATTAAAATCTGCTCGTCAATCTACAAGGTCCATTAAAATATCGGCAGAATCGCCGATCGAATACGGAAAACTCGTACGCTCTATCAGCATATATAGGTACAAGGGTGTGCATATCGTGGCGCGGAAGGTAGCGTCGAGCGTCATCAGGCAGGCAAACAGGCAAGGCAAGCTCAAAGAGGCTCGTGCTATCAATGAGAAGTGTTTTACAATGTAGAACCAGTAATGGCGCGTCGAGCAGGGCACCGCACTGCGGGCGATATGCAACAAAACAATTACTAAATCCGCTTCGTTAGCCACCGCCGACTCTCTGGTTGCCTGGCGTTTCTCCGTTGCACGCCACCATAAGTTAACCGGCGACGGGGACTCTCGCGGCCGGCTCGCTCTAGCGTTCTCTGTTGCGTTGTTACTTTGTTACCGGTATCGAAGCTGCTCCAGGACTCGCGGAGCTAATAGGCTGCCTGTAATTTTAATTAGATCAACACCCGACACTGTATCCCCTTTCGAACCGTGTACGAAGATTTTTGTCGGACCAACAATTTTTATTCTTCGATCTTGAACGTGTTCGTGGCTATCCTTCTATTTATACCGAGGCTGGATCGCTTGGAAATTAACGATACACTCCGTGGATGAGTATTGTAGAAGTTTGTGATGTTATATGATATAACGTGAAGGATAAACTAGCGAGAAAGAATGTCATAGCGATGGAGTTCACGGAGATTTCAACGCAACGCCCGCATAGGAAAGATATTGAAAGTTGGAATGTAGGATAGTTTACTTAGCAAAATATGTAGAATCTTTTAACCAAATGAGATGTGTTAACTCGAATTGTCAATTTCTTGGACATGATAATTCCTTTATTTCAGTCATTTCATCTCTCTTGAAGATAAATCACATGCGTCATATTTATACTTGCGACAGACTAAAACCAAACTAACATAAATTGATCTATACTTACCAACTTTTAATTCCGCGGTTACCAAAGTTCCTGCCTAAAAGACGATCCGAATAATAAGTCAACGAACGTGAAAAAAGATATTCGCGAAGAAGAAGAAGAAGATGAAGAAGCAGAAGAAGAAGAAGAAGAAAAACAGCGTCAGTCTCGATCTTCCTTTCGTTTCAACCATGAAAAGGAGTTAATATTCCAAGCAACTATTCAGCATAGCATTGAACAGAGAAACTAAAAAAGTGTTGTAACGATAGAGAGATACGATTGGGTCAAAAATCGTTCAAGGAGCGCAGCAGGGTTAACCTGAATTTTCTTCGAAAGCAGGAAATCAAGACTGCTTACACAACCAGGGAGTGTTAACCTCTAGAAATCGCCTTAATTACCCAATTCCTACCAAACAGCCGTTAACACCGTCAATGTTATCGTGGCGGTGTATCTCTAAATCATTGCCCGCTCCAATTCATCCGTCAGAGGAACGTTTCATTTAGCGGGGAGCTGCTTGCATCGGCGTTTCCGCGTACGAATAAACGTACGACAATTTATTTCCATAGAATGGCGGAGAGTTTGAGAGGCTGATTGGCGCGAAATCACGGCCGGCCGCAGAGAGCGCGCGGCGCACACGTGGACATGGGAAGAAAATCGCAGTGGCTGGAACACTTGGGGGGAGAAGCAGGCCGCGTATGGGGTTTTGTGCGGACCGCCGATTACCGATACCGCGTAATTTATTGCTCCTTATTCGCGAAACGTGACGCCGGGCTCTCCGTCTCGTAAAGTGCTTCCAGTTCTGAGTCACGGGGCCCGGCTTCGGATTTTTGTCCAATCGGGAATGTCGATAGCTCTGTGGCGCGCGCGGCCGCCGCGGCACCGTTCAACTCGAACGAGCTACGGCCACAGCACCACCGATCTGTAAACGCGTCTATATACGAATACAGACACGCGTACCAGCCTAACACGGCCGATCGTCAAAGATAAAGACACAATAACTTTCTAATATTCGCCTAGGAACACTCTGATTCTCAAGCGATCTCTACTATTTCCACGTTGTTTCGATGTTTTTGATCGAATGGCGGTGGGGCGGTTGAAAAATAGAGATAATTGTCTCGTAGTTAGATATATGCGCTTCGGGATTTAGGAACACGGAATTTATGAAAGGCAGTTTCTATTCATTCGCCGCTTTAGAATCGAAAACGAAACGAAAATTTCACGAGACACGACTGTTGTTAATGAGCGACAATGTCTATTGTGTTGATAATGATGTTGAATTTAACTTTATCTTTTTTCCGCCTTTAAACAAAGTGCTTTATGAGAATGTTTCTGGATTTACAGGGTTAAAGCGAGCATGGGCTCGTCGTTGTCATAAAACAATTGAAATATCGCAGTAAAAATACATTCGTCTGTTAGGGAACAAATAATTCATCTAACTATTTATGATAATCATGATGATGACGAGTTGAAATAAGTGGAACCAACAGAACTGTATTTAATCGGATATTAACTATATAAACGGAGTTCTACCAATGTCGAAAACTTCATCCTCTCAAACCGTGCAATCTTAAACCCTCTCACCTCAAAATTTCCAAAAAAAAAAATTTACATTTCCAATCAATCAAAATTTCAATACCTACACTTAAACAAAACTCTTGATCGTTACATCTAAATGCTTTATCCAACAAATGAATTACCCAAAATAACCTGCCTCTTCCTCCTCAAGAAGGCTACTTCTAAAGCGTATTTCCTCCATACCATAAACTGATCGACGCGCAGGTTTTACGTAAGCAGTAGATCGCGGAATACGTACATCCACGGCACGTCGATGAGAGAGGAATAAGGCAGCAACACGTGACTGCCAAGAAGCGGCATGCGAAATCCCCTCCTTGGAAGCGTGTACGTGTACGCGAGAGGGACGGTAGACGATCGGTAGGCATTGCTATTTGTCGAGATAGTATCTGGATGGGTGTAGCGAGTTATTACAGTCAGAAGAGCGGTCTCTGGCCGTCGATGGAAGACCCTGAACCCCGTAAAACCTCTTCTTCTTCCTCTTTCACCTTCTCATCTCTACTTCTCCTCGTCTTTATCCGCTCGCTTGGTCGACGCGCAAGAAACGGGAAACCAAAGTTATCGATGGCGAAAGCTCGACGAAATCCGTCGCGCGGCTATCGATTATCGATCCTACTGGCACGCACGAGACCCCCCACGCCATAAACTTATACTTCGTCATGCTAGTCTGCATACTACTTCGTATAGTTTCTCCTGTTCTTTCTTGATCCGCAAACTTCTTGCCCGCGACAGGTCGACCGTGATTCACTGACTTTAGATAGAACGATTCCTGATCGAGTTGTAACATGTGTCGCAAGTCTACAACTATGCTCGATCTCGATTTGCTATTGGTCATTGTTGATAGATTGATTTGTGGATCTTTCGTGAGGAATCGCAGGCTGTTCGTTAGATTTCTTGTGACAGCAGGATTTAAATAGTTTATGGGGCGAGTTTCGTGCTACAAAGTGCGGTAGTAATTGCGTTATACTCTAATAGAACTGCTATATATAATTTTAGGGTCCGTGTTTGAATTGCAACTGTCAAGCTTCCCTTTGATAAAGTACCGTGCTCTAAATCATTATGATTTTTAATTCCATATAAAACGTTAAATGTTAATGGAGCATTGCGTTCGTCGTTCAATGTTCTTTTAGTTGTTTCTAAATAATACAGTTTTGTCATTTATCCTTTTTGAAAACTTCCTAGGGGACAGTTATGACAATTTTAACAATAAAAGTTACCCGATTATCTAAATTCTATTTCACTAATTTGTCAGTTTCTCAATAGTACTAATTGGAAATTCCCTTGAAGCCCTGTATCGAATCGTTTGCAAATTTCGTCGTTCGAAGAACTTACAGGCTTATCGCAATATTCTGTAATACATTCTCCATCAAACGCTTCTATAAAAACATTTCTACAGGATTAGTAAAAGGCATCTTTTCCAACTCATGGAATCATTCCACGCAGCTAAATAATCTCCAATCAATGTTGCGCGAAGAATTCTCAATTCTACTTTCTACGCGCGGCCACAATTCCGCTTGAAACAGCGTCGAGCGTATTGTCAGGATAAAAGGCAGTACATACTTTGTGAGTTATCGCGGTTGAAAGGGGCCAGCGAAATGGCGCCTATGCGTTTACGCAGCCACGTGTGGGCCCTGGATGTTGGCGCCACGTTGACCATCGATCCACCGCAAAACCAATAATTTACTGTTGCGTGAGAATAATAATATAGACAATAATATCGCGTCGTAATGTTCGCATATCATGGTGAACCCATTGTGAGGGCCCGTGGCAAACTCCAGTCTCTCGATCCATGACGGTTATCGATAAACGTTGCTGCTAACCTCGAGCACGACGCTCGATGTCGAACGAGAAACGCGTCGAGACGCTTGACAGCCAGTGTGGAAAGTGAGTTTATGCTGATTTATCAGCTCGTACGTCGTCGAGAAACACCGCAGGGAGATTGAAAAGCTTCCGTTTCGATCTCGCTCAGGCAAATGACGGTAAAACTACTCTCCAATGGCCGATATTTGTCAACGTTTGATAGCGGTTCATTGGTAAAACTTACTTTACTGATCCTACACGTGGATGCTTTACGATGTTTGCTGATTTAGTAAACGGATTTCAATGATTCAAGACTTTTGCTCGTTAGGGGGTGAACTTTAGAATAGTGTTATTTTGCATTTATTGGCATTTATTGATCTACCTGTCGTCTATTGAGCTTCTATAGTCATTGATACTATACGTGTCAGCTGACGATTATGAGATACCGAGTATGCTTTCTTAGTAGAAGTTTAAATTGTAAGACTTTCGATACTTATCCTTTGTTCTAACTTTGTTTCACTACTCTAACGTTTCCTGGTATATATATTTATTTATTGTTTATTACATTAGACGATTCTTTGCTAAATCGTGTGTTTGAAATTTTTTCACTAAGAATAAAAATTTCAAGTAACAAATTTAGGAATGAAATTTCACCAGAATCGTCGATACTTCAATTTGCTTATGGGGGATTAATAGCAACAAATTGAAATCTATACATTTTTATTTGTATCGGGTAAAGAACAGGATTCACATCCGCGTTTGCTTCTCGAGATTTCTGTATTTCTTGAAGAAAGTAAGGGCAACCGAGGGAAGAAATACAAGGCAAGAGGCTTGATTTAGTGACTTTGTCGAGTGACTCGTGTAACGAGGCACAGAAATGATTAATTTCATGGTAATTACCGGTTAGTTGGTTAAAATTACTCGGCCGGCTCGGAAACCTTCCGCTCTCCGTCCGAGATTTGTGCGTCTGCACGATGCGACGTATAATTCAACGGTCCCGGAGCTAGATCGTTTCTAACGTCCAGGCGGAGACAAGCGAAAAAAATTACAGATCGTCTCGTTAATAACCCGACAAACTCTCGGTGTATTCTATTTTCAGCAAATTACAATGACCATTCGTTAATTAAATGACGTCAGACTCTGTCATCTCTACTTGGAGCAAGAAATCTACGAGAAAATAGATCTAAAACTTATGGTGTATAGAACAGAAAAATAATCTGAAATTCCATCTTGTCCGTTTCTATCCAAAGCACAAAACTGTGCTGTAGAATCAATCGTCTTATAAGTTTCGTCGAATTACATTTGCCTCTGTAAGAGCCTCAAAAGAGAAATTTCTAACATGTAACGCTCCAAACTAAACTTTGTAACCTTGTTTTATCCACTTGATTCAATACATCAAATTTTTAGTAGAGGAGGGAAGAGAAGAGAATAAAAAGAAAACGCTACCTACATCAATAACAATTACAAATAGAAAAACAACCAACATCCGAAGAAATCTTAAACATTCATCAAAAAAGATTCGTCTAACGCAGCTCAAAATTCTACTATCACAGCGATCAGTCTCAATCTTCCTGATTTTAAGGTGCGTAATCGCAAACTAGGAAGAAAAACGAGGAAAACCGTAAACTTGACCAAGTGGGTAGCGCGAAGTTGTGGACAGAGGTTGGCAAGAGTGGGCAGCCCGAGTATCAGACGAGTGGGTGCGATTCATCACGAGACCGCAAACACGGTAACGCGTTATAAGTCTCTCTTCGCAATGACATCCATCACGAGGAGCCACTCTGTCTGTTCATTTTTCATCCTCCCGCTCCTACCTGTTATTTATGCAAATGAGGCGAAGAAAATGAGCGCGTAGAGAGATGATCACAGCGTCGTCGCCGATTGTTCTGTAGAATTTTTCACGCCTCGAGTCAACTCTCTACGTCATCACCATGAAACATTCTCGACACGTAGTAAGGCAGGTGTGTGTTCTCTCCATGATCAAACGATCGTCGTGGGAGTCCTGTATCTTGGAAACGTTCACGATTCATTCAGCTTGGGGATTTTCCAAGTTCCACGCTTTATTGTTCAACGAGACATCGCGAAAATCGATGGTAACCTTTCCCACAATGTACTAGGAATCTGGACAAGAGTTCAGTATTTCCCACAGGTGAGTCTACGTGAATCGTCCCTACGTTTGCTCCCCCATGGACCAACAACATATGCTACCCTTGAAACCAAACTTCACCCCTCTGATTCTCACAAATGGAAAATCGAGTTTTCATCGGTTTTATCGTGTTCTCGATGCTTATGCTGGTATTTTTTCAGTATATGCCCATTACCAGATTCAATTTTTCTGGGTGCAATGGGGCACGTATAATTTTCCTCTCGAAGACACGTGATGGAGCAATTTGTGGGCAGGTAGTGCGCTCCATAAGACCATGGATAGATACGAATCTTTCGCGCGATAACGTGTCATTACATTTTGTTACTCACACGTTGTAATAAATAACGCGCATTTTATTGAATTCAGAACAATATAATTATGCAGCTCGATTACGGGCTCGAGTAGGATAGAAGGTATGTTTAACGGGTTTTAAGCTGAGTTTCGTAATCAGCCGAGACGAGCGCGAGAAGGCGAATATATTGTCTTTGCGCGTTTGCTTGGCGAGAGATAATTGAATATGAGTTAACGATGCACGTAATATGTTATTAAGCGTACTTTATTATCAGGCTCGTATAGAGTGAGATGTTTTGAATATGTTACAAATAATTCTTATGAAATATCACGAGCTTTATTTCATGAGAATTTGGGTTGGTAACTATTGCCAGGTCAAAGGAAATATTCTATTTCACCCGATTCTTTTCAGATCTAATACGTACCATTTATCTACTCTTTTCCATGTTGTAATTTAATTTGATAGAAATATATAAATGTCGAGATAGTGTTCTATTTTCATAGAATTCAGACACTTCACGATTATACTCTTACAAAGTAGCTTTCGTCTTTTAAATATATAGTTGCACCGACTAACGAGAACTCCAGAGAAGCGTCCGAAGAGACAATCAAGGAGCTCTCGCCGGTCTCATGGCGGCCGATTGGCGCTGATTTGCAGACAATAGTTGTGGAAAAGGGTATGACTGGTCTCGTGCCGCGACAATAGACACGTGGCTATCGCGTGCTGCGGATGGCAGTTGACTCCACGTGACACGTGACAGGACAAACGAGGATCGAGCAGCGCGGAGCTTTCTCGAACGCAAATTATATCTATGGAAACGTCAGAAACAGCAACGTTTGCGAGGATGTATCGCTTGCATGATCGTAGAAAAGAGATTTCTGTTTGCGATACTTACGCGATTGTGAGATTTATGCAACCTACAATTGAAAGAATGGTCATATTGTGAGAACGATAAATAAGGCGAAAAGTGATAGATCGAACTATCGAAAAAGTTGTCAACTTCTAATGATTTTATTCGTCCAAAAATTAGAAATGTAAAATAACTTCACGCACAACAACCTTACTAATTGCCATAAAAACGCGGAACGTTTCTCTAATGCTATCGCAAATCTCTTCAAATTTATTTTCCGACGTCCTCCGTTGCGCTCGATACAAGCACAACGAGCTCAGATTGTATCTATCTCGTGCAACGAGCGTGACTTTCGAATTTTCCCGTAAATAGCCTAATTTGATTTACGACGCTATAAAGATCTGCCGGATCGTTACTATAAATTATCGGAGAGTAAACGCGCGGCGCCATAACGGTTTCGCTTCCGATGGAAAGAGTGGCACCGATTGATCCTCGGCGCGAAAAACCTTCTCTGCATCTTATCACGAGGAATCGTCGTACGGAGGAGGAACACGGCTGGTGTCAGCCATTAAGATGTCGTTTTACAACGTGTCCCTCGAGCGTTCCAACACGTCGCCTGGCGTTTTTAATTAATACGGCTTCATTAGCGCCTCGGTGACACTAGCGCCACGTTGTTTTACAACGCGTTGCACCGGTTAATGGTATCACCGCGAGATTTCACGATCGAATATCGATACTCCATTAGCCGGCCGTTATGAGATCGCTCGCGTAACCGGCTTTAATTAATCCCGAGATATGACCTAGTTCCTGTGGGCGCACAATCGAGCTCGACCACTCGTACTGTTACGCTCAGAGATCGTGGGCTCTTTGTGCGGGCACCTTGTTTAATTTAATTGAAAATTCTGAGTTAAGTGTTTCTGTGATTTATTTGTAGGATAATTTTGAGCAGGTTGAAGCAACTTGTAACAGCGAAGACACTTGTCAAGATAAAAAATTTTTTTAATAACGTTTCTATTAGTCAGAAGTGAGATTTAAAACACGGTGGAATTGAGCAATGTGAAAATGGAATGGAAGAATTGAAAATTATTTTAAATATAGAAGAAAATTAAAAAATCTAAGAATTTGAAATCTAAATAGCCAGACCACAATTGCTTATCAAATATTTGAAACACCAGGTTTATTTCAGCTATGCCACATATCGAAAGAATTAAATTATTTGTAAAAATCGGCAAAGAACATAAAAATTATGAGTCTATGCGCGACTACGTTAATCTACTTATTCCTACTGTTTTATGAAATTGTATTTGATGGTGTTGTAATTTATGAACAAAATACCAGACAGAAATGAGCGTAAAAAACTTGAAAAACCTTGTTTTACATATTACCGTAATGTTATCTTGCACTTAGCCGTAATTTTTGCACGATTATATTGCTATGCAACAATGTTCCAATTTTTCTTGATTCAGGTTTTCTAATTAACTCGACTTGATCGACACACAAGTACCAGGGTCGCATTCTATGCTCTCCGATCAACGCTGTCTGCCGGCGAACTTTCCGATCGCGTATCAATACGTGTTGCACGGCGATCGTTCTAAGATCGATCGTAGCACACACGTAATCCGGGCTAATTAACCCGATAATATGACCCAGTTAGTTACCGGCCCTTTTCCAACATGTTGTGCGGCGCCTCGGCCAACGCGTTCACTCTACTGCATAAAACCGCGTCTACACTTACGAACTCGTGTACAAATTTGCATACGATTGATAACGAAATTTTTCCTCAAAATCATCTCTTTCTATCATTTCCTATGCAATTAAAAATTTTGTATTCTATTACTGTTGTATTATTATTATTTAATTATTGTTGTTGTTGTTGTTCGTAGCATTATATTGTATTATTATTGCGTTATTTTAATTTCATTAGAATGTTGGTTATAGAAAATTTTCTTTTGTTTGATTAATGATATGATAAAAGATAAGATACAATTATTGGCATTTACTAATTAGCAATTCGTCGTATATTTAATTCATCGTTTAGTAATATATTCATTATTTATGTAGGTGCATTTTCAAGAAAAAATTCTTGCTTTGTAAATTGTTATATATATATATATAGTATGTAAAGTACGCTCGAATGTTGAACGATAAAATTGAGGTAATTTGATGAAACTATAATGTAAGCGTATATGGGGCTTTATATGTGCATCGAGAGCCTGGCTCGTTTCGTAGAGGTCCATCAACGATGGTAACGCGCACATGGAAACTGGCAGTGGAGCCGGACAGCCACTAACGAGCTGAATTAATTTATATTCATTGAATTCTCTTCTGGCAGAACCGCTTTTCGAGAAGTCATAATAAGAGCACCGCGGGGCATTTCGATTATTTAATGTCTGCTTCGCGTCTCCTTCTCTTGTCTCTTTCTTCCATCCGTCTTCGCCTATCGTACGCCAATCGATGGTAGAGAAGAAAGGCTTCGATCCGAAACTCTAGAATTCCAAAAATTCTGCGAAAATATGTGAGCACCGTAGCGTAAATGATACCAAAACTAAAATTTAGCCAATGTAGATGACAATCTAAATCTCATGGCGTCTTTTTTCTTAAAACTTAAAGGTGAATACAAAAAATAAAGAGGTACTACTTGTGAGGAAACAAAACCACTGAAGTTTCCAAAAACATTTCGAAAACCAATTACACGTACCCTAAATTTCAAGAATTAACCTTCACTAACCTCTTTAACAAATATTTTTCCACGATTCAAAAGTTGCTGTTCTCCGCCCATATCTAAAAATTTCAATTTCCGAAAAAGGGTGCTCCAAATTCCACTTTCCCACTTTCGATACCACTTAATAAAAACATGTGTCAATTCGATTCGTGTCAAGGATGGTAGTAGCATCGAGCCCATCGGGACACTTCGGTTCCCACAGGTCCGTTCGCATAAATTGTCTGTCTATAGAACGCGAAGCATATTGCCGTTGTTGACAAAGGCCATAGGGGGTCCGATGGGCCCGTATCATCCCCACGCTAAAGAGCAATCACCCACCGACAGCATCATCGGGTGCATACCCGTCGTCCACCTTCGCAGGCTGGGAAACCGTGACCACCATCTCATTACCGGTTCCCATGGGTACGCGTGCGTGCATGGGGTTGCGTGTGCCACAGGTCCTCGATGCTCCAAGGGTGCATCGAATTATGTAATTGTGACGTGGCTACGTTGCCTGGTGACCGAGCAGAAAGCACAGCTTCTGATTCTTGCGTGTGAACGATTTTCGATGGTCTCTTGTTTCAGGGGTGTCTCGTAATTGGGATTCGAAGGAAAAATGTGGTAATGAGCAGTTAGACTCGTTGTTCTCGATTGAAAGGTAATTCTCAAGCATTGTTATAGCATACGAAATTCATGGTTTATGATCTGCGCAGTGTGGTGTGAGTCACGAAGTTGCCAGTTTTCAGGGGAGATTCTAAAGCTTTGAAGATTCTGAAAATTACTTAATTGTGTATGAAGGGGTAATTTCTTTGATGTGATGAAATTTCTTATGTAGAATTTTCATTAACGTAGGGATATAAAAGTATAGATATTATATAAAGAAGAATGTTCGATTTGCATTTTATTACGGAAAAGGTGAAAATATGATTTCAAAAGCTGTTAAGAAAGGCCAGAGTAAGGGGAAAAATATTAAAAAATCCGACAAAATATAAAAATACTAACACATTTGAAGGAAGACTGGAAAAGGTAGAAACATTTTATAATATTTTCCAAAATTAATAAAACGTTTCACCCTGACGAATAAATATTCCTGTCTCAAATCGAATGAACAATCTGTACTGCACAAGCGTAGAAAATGAAGAGCGTACGCATCACTGGGGATGTTGCACGCGTTTCGTTTCGTTCAGCTTCCTCGATTCGGCAAAGGGTGTTTCTTATCTTTATCCCATTGTTTGCTGCTAGATCATAGGTTGGTAGGAACCACGCGCACGTCGGCACGTGGCAAGAAGTGGCTGGATTCGCTATAATTCAATTCTGACCGCGCATCACGTGAACACAAGTAGAAAGAATGCAGGCAAATGAGAATAGCGAAGTGGAAGATCCCTCTGAGAACCATATTTCGACGTTATTGTTTGCCTTTATCGCGCCGGAACGTGGCTTGGAGAAAAATCACGGAAACGACCCGTACATCCGCTATCGAAAGACACGCGACCATTCTGCACGTGCATCCGTGCGATGCATCCGGCCATTTTTGCGAACATCATTCTGAATCGCAGATCGTGCGATTCAGAAAGATTTATGTCACAAGCTCTCTGCTATTTGTGGTCAACTTAAATCTATAAAGAGAGTTAAAGATTAATGAAACGTACTCTTTTTAAGATAAATGATTTGAAGGCCTCAAATAGCAAAAACATTGTTCTTCTATTAAAATTTCACTTCACTTCCAGCTTTCTCAAATTAAAGATTTTGTCACTGTCCTAGTACTTCTCTCCTAAACCTCTTGTTTAAAAATAGATATTTTCCAAGAAATTTAAGAGTGTACTGATCAATAATTATAACAAGACGCATTTCTTTATATTTATTCTTTGTAACAAAATACTACTTCTAATTTAATTGTCTTCTTACAAAAAGCTTTATACCAACCAGTATATTGAAATACTCGATGTTACGCCACCAAAGTTTTTCAAAAACACAAATCACCTATACATCGGCGTCAAAAAACCCTCCCCTATTTCCAAACTGGTTAAAGATTCTTTCCTCGGTCAACAGATTACCACAGTCCAAACTGTATCAAAGCATCGCCTCGCTATTCCTCGCATTACAATAATAAACAGACTCCTCTTGAAACCAGTTTCTTGACTTCTGTCGGTGCGTTCGCACCCAGAATGAATTATACCCCGCCGCCGATCTTTGAGGTTCATCGTGTACACAGAAGGACCGCCACGTCCGCCATGAAATTTCGATTCTCCGGAGCAAGGGGATAGGGAACAGGTTCCCTTGACTCATCTCCGTAGGAGCCACCACGATGAGATCCCTCGATCAGCCGTGAGCTATTTGAGGAAGACGAGAACCGTGATGCGGCTGCAGCTCCCCCGTAACACGAGCTATCCTTTGGCTAATAAAGTTTGACAGTCGGTCAAACCAACGCCCCACGGGAACACCGTGTATACCTTTCCCACACGCGACCACGGTTTTCCGCGCTCATTATTGCTTTTAAGGCGGGAGCACAATGAGCACAACCGACCGCATATGCCGCGCGACACTCTCCTCTCTGCAAACTGCCCCTGAAATCGAATCCAAACCAGACCCTTGGGGGACGTTCTTTTAATCTCGAGGCTGCTGTTCCTACGATAACGACCGATGTTCCTAGTAAAAAAAGGTGGTCGCCATCGACACGCGCTCTAATTGAACGTTCCTACGTCTCGTAGAAGGCAATTTGATATTCCGTAGCTAGTATTTGATGATTTCAGTTGTGAGTAGTTCTCGGGGCTCATTCCCAATGGGATTAATTGTGGAAGAAGTTGGGAGGTTCATGTGTAATGTTGGCTGAAATTTAAGAATGCGTTCAGAGGTGTATCATGTGGTAAGATCGATCGGGTATCATAGGCTGATTTCTGCTTTGCGGGAGAAACAATTTGATGAAAAGTTTAATTCCTCAGTTGGAATTGTTATTAGCTTGGAATTTTTAATATACAGTGCCTTGTAACTAATAGAATTACTATATGATAATTGAAATATAATTTTTATGGAAGCGCGGTGAAGGAATCTTGTGGTTTACGAAAGACACGGAAAAAGGGTAATTTTTATAAATTTGTTTTAGGGATCATGGATAGAGTAACTGAAGGGAATCTTCTATACAATGATACGATTGTTAGAAAATCGATTGAAATTTCATCTTAGAGAAGCGATAAACAAGAGGTACGTATCCAAATAAATATTCCATAAGATATTGTTATGTGGATTAACCGATTTCTCACATAGAGATGAACGACTTACAATCTAAATTCCTGCGAAAATATAAAGTCGACCTAGTTCAATACACACCGACAGCCATATTGGAACGAATCAGTTGCACCTAAAATCGATTCGTTCATCATCCTACACATCCTTTCTCTAGTGCAAAAATCAAAACGATGTCTGGCAAATGAGGCGGGATAAATTCTCGTAGGAAAAGGGCGAGGCTGTCGTGGAACAGGCACTTAGTTCAATCGTCTAGAAATCCTCTATGACGCACATCCGCCGGTGAATCAGATGACAGCGTGCCTCTCATACGAATCTACGCGAATCTTTCTCTCTGTTTCTCTTTGATCGAACGTGAGAGAGAATCAGAGGCCGTAAAAGAAGAAGAGAGCCAGCCACTCGTACCAATCGGAAGCTGGTTGTTCTGCGCCTCACCCCCGGCTCTCCCTTTCCCTCCAGGCTCAGTCTGGACTGCAGGGTGGCTGATAGATTAACTGCGATTCACTTTGCAGGCTCGCACGTACGCGCGTACGGCTCGCGATCACACGCCGGAAGTCGATATTGGTGAGGTCGTTTCATTCAATTCCTTTGATGCGATGGACCTTTCCCGGTAGCCACCCACTGGGCTGCTTAATAAACGTTTTGTTGCATACCTTTTGTACGATACGCGGCTACGAGTGGCACTCACAGTTATAAATTATTGTGCGATTGCGTTACGTCGAACGGGCCGTACAGTTTTTTCTTCGGAGGATGCAGCCGGGTTCGGTCGGTTCAATGTTTCGTAGAAAGTACACTTGGTCGATAAAATATTTAGAGATATTTAAGGTGATAAAAATTTAGATACGACGGTTAGAATTTCCAACAAATTACAATGGCAACCTGAAATTTTTTTTTACAGTTTTTCGTATTTTATGAAAATATTAGTTATAAGTATACGTAGGAATTTTATTAAGAATTCATAATAATAAGTAAAGATATTATTTGGTCAAAAATACTAATAGAAATTGAATGATCAAAATTCCAGAATAAGATTATAGTCCCAGGTTAGAGTTCTCAGAATAAAATACATTGATCAGAGTTTCGAAGAAGTTGCACAAGATAAAATGAATGACAATTGAAACCTCTTTCATAGCATTTCATTTTTACTACTGTTGAATGTTAGAAGAATGTTAGGCCTTAACTCTCCATTACTTAACTCCATTACTAACAAACAATAATATCTGACTAACAATTATGTAACAAAAGAATATCGTTTGGAATAAGATGGTCAAATTTCTAAAGAAGATACTTAAAATAAAATAAATAACAATTAAAATCATCCCCTTCGTATCTTCAATTGTTCCTATAAATATCAGAAATCATTCCAATAAAACTTCGATAAGAATTGAATCCACAAACGAAATTTTAATAAATCTTATTACTACGATCGACGATTAACGTTTCCCAAGAGCCAGCATTAAAAATGTTTTTGCCAGTCGTAGAAACAAACGCGCACAATGGCGAATAACTGAGGAGATCTAAACGGCGGTGTTCTATTATGTCATCAGTCGAACAAAGCGGCATTAGAACCGGTTGCAAATAGGGGTGCAATAAATCTCGCCGAATGAAGGGGTGACTGGTGGTGCAAAGAGGGATGCTGGAGTCGGTGGAAACGGTTTTTCGTAAAATCACACGGACTGGTGCACGATGCAGGTCCCTGAAAGTGGCACGTGACCTCACGAGCGTGGGACTAGTGCATCATCGTGCATGGTCGTTAAGGTCCACCGTGAGAGGGAGGCGACCGATAATATTGGCACGAGGCATATTGCACAAGATCTCCCCCTTTTTTTGCCCCCGTTGATGTTTCCACCCTGATGGCGACGGGGAGGGTGGTAGGTTTTCACCAAAACCGGTCCACAAGTATTATCGAGTCGCGTTTTACTCGGCATTCGCATGGGAAAGATCGAGGGGTCAAACGCTCGTGAATATTTTTCGAAAACACTCATCCATCTTCGTGTGACGTGATCGTTGAGTTGTTTGGAGAGATGCCTCGAATGGCCGGTAAAATATGTCTATATTATTTTCTATAAACAGATTTTCTGTCATGATTCTCAATATTCGTACTTTATATCCATAGAAAAATTAATATTAAAATTTACAACCTTAAAATAACGGATAAATCAGAAACGATAATGCATTTATGGGAAATTTAAAAGTGTAATATACATATATAAAATGTTCAGAATACTCGTTACAATGTTTGACAGGTGAGACAAATCTCTATTTAATTACTTCTATAAATTTGCATAAACATAGATCGATATTCTTCTGCTTCTTTCAGTAAATCTCTAGTTAAAATGTATAAAAATCTGTTCACGATATCTTCGAATAAGGTGAAGATTAATCTTCAGAATAGATGAAATGAGGTTTAAAAAATACCTTACAAGACTACCTGCATATTTACCTGAGGTTAGCATCGGTAAACGAGTTAATTCGCTCTCGAGTTCGTGTGAATGGAAATGGCCCGCATACGTCCAGGTGTGATCCACAGACGCGGTTGAAGTCGATATTGAACGACAGATTAGAAGATAACGATCGATGTAGACCCGTATCGTTTGATTGGATGAAATTGACCGAAACGCTTCACTAATATAGGTGAATGAAGTGGGCGTGCAATTATGTGGGAGATAAGGTAGCTTCCAGGAACACAACTAACCGCAATTGATATTAATGGGCAATCGAGGAATTTTAAGTTCTTTCTTTGGCGGGACACCGTTTGGATTTCATGGAATTTAAGAACCAGCCACGTTTTTGTCCCATTAGAATGTCTGACTGTTCCGTTTTCAGATCTTACATTGGATATCTCGAAGATTCCATAAAACGTAGATTACGTTGGAAATATGTTGATTATAGTAATTAAAGAATTTCATGTTCTAATGATTGTATTAATCAAAGGTACCGGTTTTGGTATTCAAGAATCAACTGTTTCAGAGAGATTTATATCTTCATATAAATTTCTGAATGCAACAAAGACAGTACTTCTCACTAGTCGAATTTTTTCTAGTTAAACGCACCTATATCGATAATCAATCAGGATTGAAATTACATTTGTTTTTGAATATTTGCCTCGCGAAAATTCATTAGAATACGACTTAAGGCCATTCGAAACGGCGATTCATGTAACAAGGAAAAAGTTCTTTGTGTAATGAACCCGGTTGATGGGAGTAAAAATGTGCACGATGGTATCTTGACGTACGACAATTAATTAGAACGAACAGCCGCGGTGCACTAATGACGCGTGAATGATTCGGACCAATCAGTAGTTCAGAATCGCATCCGCGATGGTCGATGATTAATAGTTCGCGATGCGGAAATCGTGGCTCGAGGAGTTTGCGAAAGAATCCCATCTGCGAAACAGTATAGTTTATATCCTGGCGTTTCATCACTTCCTTCGGCATGGTGAGTGAAACGCTATGTAACAAGGTAATCGAAGGAATTAGTTGACCAGGATCATTTCGAGGATCATCTCTTTCGAAGTTAAACGCGAGATGAAGGTATTAAAAATGATCGGAGATCATCTAGAGGTCAAAGATTAGAGATCTACGAAGAAAAATGTCCATCGAATCGAGCTTGGCCACTAATTAGTGCTATTGTCGTTTAGATCACCTGTAGATCTATTTTTTGCATATTTAAGAATTAAGTAGAATTAGAAGTTAAATAGGTCCCAATTATTTTCGATAGATCAGGTATTTGTTAGTTACTTGATCTAATCTGATAACACAGGTCAGCTTTTAATTAGAAACTTTTGTGAAATAGGATTGGAAGCCAATAAAGAAAGATTACTTTTAATTAGATTGATTTTAATCCCTGTAAATGTAAATATGTTATAATTTATTCGTGGCAAAAATGTATCAACGTATTTGAAACTAGATGCATACTGTAAAAAATTGGAAATTTGAGAACTCACAGGACGAATTAATTTGCCTTTTCCTCTTAACAAATTAATAAAGGAATGGAGGGATTGCAAACTAATAAATACCATTCTTTAACTATCTGAGATTTAAAGATAAGTACTACCCACGCACAGGATCATCCTGGAAATCTTATGTTTAAAAAATCGAATAAAGATTGATAGATCCATCCTTCTTCGGTAGAACGTTCGAAAGTGACAGCCAGTATGAATACAGCTTCACTCTCTTCTTCTTTGATCTTGCGTCAGCGGCTGCTAATGCGAATAAGCTCTTTTAAATTCGATTAAACAAGTCGGAGCCCCGACGTTAAAGAAACGAACGATCGGCCGAGAAAAATCGCCGTAACGAGGAGCCATTTATCCCATTCATCAGGACACCTTTTGACTTTCATTAAGCTCTACCCCTTTAGAAAATAAACGCGCAATTGAACAAAAATTAACAACAATTAATTGCGGCCGCGTTTAGCGCAGCTGTTTCATGCCGATTGTTGTCGACGGTTTAATTTAGTGGTTCGTAACATTCCCGAGTAAATTTCCTCTGACATCGCACTCTGTAATTTATTGCGGCTTTTATTCATTCCGTTTCAAAGAATTTAATCGATAAACGCGGCACATCCCACCCGTATGTTAATCGTGGAATTTTCCACCTGACGACGTTGCTACGATGACTCGTGTTATCCTGCAATCGTGTGAAAAAAAGAAAAGAAAAAAAAGATGAACCATAACGTGTATCCAGGATGCACGCAGTATTTTCTAATGTAACACTCCCACGCACGAAACGCGTGCATCTCGAGCGGGGTGCATTCGATTCATCATTGTCGGTAGCAGACGAGCGTTTCACATCGTTCCTGCTCCAGGCTTCTTTAAACGCGATGACGCCGCGACGAATTCGTTCGAAACGGTTCATTCGACATCACGGTATAGTTACGCCGTTGCTCGATTGTCAAACCAGGAAAGAGTTCACCTTATATACATATGTAAGATAGGGAAGAACGTGGAGCGATTATTTTGACGTTTGATGGAGATGTTTGATGGCTGCGGTTTGGGCTTGATTAATTGGACGCTTGATGGAGATGAATCTTATCTTGTATGAAGATTTTTATTGACACTGGTAATTCGTTTTCTCTGAAGCTTTTAACGCACTACGGGCTTGTTGTATCCTCCGTTTCGTACCACTTTTATATTGCTTCGTGAAAAACTTTCAGTTCTGATGGCTTTCATCATATACATCCAAAAAGATTTTTTTGAGGATTTTAGTAAAGAATGGAATGAATCAAAATATTCTTCCTTGCCATATATATTAAAATGTTCTCTTGCGCTCGCAATTCGCCACAGTTAAGCTTCAACATTCTGAACGCCTTATCGTAATTGTTTTTATGAATTTCAAGAGATGATCGTCGATTCACTTTGTAAGGTAGAAAGTTAAAATCACTGCACTAGCCTACGACAGAAAAAGCTATATGTATGCTGGCAATTTTTCTGTCGTAATATTAACGTGGTGAACGCGTGGCTATTGTATCATCGCGCATGTATGTACTAGCACGATGCACAATAGCGTCCAGAGTACCCTAATAAGTTGGCGGCGCAGACCGCGCGACTGGCAGGCCACCATATTCGCGCGAGTTCTTAATTACGTGTTTCAACACCGGCCTATGGCCGGTTGATATACGGCCGCGGCGTCGTGCACAGTAATATCGGAAGAAAAATATCGTTGGAAGCGGCGGTAAAACATGTAGGTACGACCGCCGGTTCACCTGAAATACTTAATTGCAACGATAATTATTGGGACCGGTAGAACGTTACCAACGTGTCCATGAACGAACGAAGATTGGACCGGACGAAGGGGAAAAAAAATACATCACTTAAGAGGACAGTGGGAGACACGTGTATTATTAAAGATAAAATTCTTTTGTCATCGATTTAACGATTGTCGGATGTAACGGTACAATCGTACAATACGACCAGCTAATAATAACGACGATATTGTCTTTATTATTGCTCGTGAGCACATGAAAGAACGGCAAGAATAAAATGTGTCTCGGTATCAATCATGATCTGTAATTATTTTTTAACGAAGGACGACCCAGTATACATGTGCAGAATTCCTTGTAACCATGTGTCCCCTTCCTCTTTTTCTTCGTATTCTCCTTTCATTTTGTCTTATTTGGTGCCGGTTGAAAGAACCATAAGGGATCGATTGTTTTCTGATCGAATCGATACACATGTAGCGTAAAAAGAATGATTGTTTGAATCTTACGAGCCGTGCAAGAGTTATGTATGTTTCAAGCTTTCGTAGATCAGCTACTCGTAATCAATACAGTTCATTATGTATTATTATCGACATTAAAGTCGTTAATTGATAATATTTATGGAGATAAGAGGATGTCTTAAGAATTTTAATCTGCTCTTTCTTATTTGAAAGTTAAATAATTGATCAAGAATTATTGAAATGATCAAAGTCCGTCATATAAGTCACCGACTATCTGTACGTGGAGCTTCCTCTCCATGAATTTCAAACCTAACCACGAATACAATTAATAATCGGCATACCTCGTTCTTCGATACAGTGACAGTAGATTAATTCTGGGATTAGAAATGCCGTAAAAAGATTTTTATCTTCGCCCGTGTCTCACTGTAGAAAGCTACGAAAAGGAAATCGAAGATGACATGGAATTCATTGTTAAATTCCAGGATGTGAAATGGAAACATTGGAAGAACAATTCTACCGTAATTCCAAGCAATCTTAACCTACATCACGAAACTTCCATGTAAGTCACGTACTTCTACGTTCTAATCGAAGTTGCGGAGGTGTGGAATGAAATTTATCGTCCGATTCTAGGACGTACAATAAAAACATGGGAAAAATATTTTTACTATGATTCCAAGCAATCTTAACCTAAATCACGAAATTTCTATGCAAAGCAACCTGTCGTTGAATTCCAAGATATAAAACGAAACCATTAAAAAGTAATTCTATTACGATTCTAAGCAATCTTCGTTTAGATCACGAAATTTATATACAATTAAAGTAGAAGGTATGAAATGGAATTTAGAATTAACGATAGGAAACGAGAACATTACAGAAATCTTCCAATTTTTAATACATCCTGGGATTCTATGGAAGATGTGCCAGAAATGCCAAGATGATAGGCGCTTTAACATACAAAATGCATGTGACCTACATAGACGTTCGATAGTATGCTCAATTTTCTATCGAACACAGCGAGCACAGGTGGAACAAAGGAATAATAACCGCATTCTCAAGGCCAAGTACGATTATCTTTCGATATGGGTATCGATTTCAGATGACTACCGAGCTGTGTCCGAGCTAGTCCTCCTTTAATAGGATTAACGGTACTTACGGTGTCACTTGTCGGCTCCCCATAAACGAGTTCGCTGTACGTTCAGAAGATATACGATGGCTATTCGTTACGAGGGGACTGAGCGTCAAAATTAACGATTTGAAAAGTCAAGCTTAGCGCCGCTTCTGTTGCAATTCCATAACTCATGCGCGGCGGTCGTATGCGCGCCCGTCAAACAAAGCTTTCAGCGTTTGTCAGCCACATCTCGATAAATTAATGACAAGACATCGATAATCGCCAGCGTTGGTCACGATGACGAGCGACGAAGATGCTTGCAAAATGGAAATTTTCACGAGAAAGTAGTAAGGCTCGGCGTGGACTGTGTTCAGTAGAAATGAATGCGGTGGTCGGATATACACGAACGTGACCATAGCGATGAAAGGTACTGAAATTTTTAGGGATTTCGATGATTTCAAGAATTCGAAAGGCAATAATAATATAATAACAGAGGATGCAAATACTGCTTTTATCGTGATTTTTATCCTGGCTCTGAAAAATTGAGATCTCCAGAATGCGAAGACGATAAATGGTAAAATTGAGTGGAACCTTTTCTTAGATGAAGAAACAGATCTTTGTTTCTAAATAAGAGACTGAGATTTAGAGGAATAGGTTTCTTCTTCTCAAACATTTGAGCAGATTATAAAATAAAAGTATTTGAAAGGATAGAAGGATTGTAAGATTATCTTCATTTACAGTGGCTTCTACAAAAAGTGCTGCCACATTGTGTTTATTCTACTCCAAGTATATTAAATTTCATATCATTTAACAGATAAATTTGATCAAAAAATGCTTCGTTGAAAAATAACGATATGTGCCAATATTTTTCGTAGCCAGTGTAGAACAAATAGTAGGATAATCGAACGAAATAAGAATTTATCTCATAATAGACTAATAAAATCCAAATCTCCTGATTGAACTGTCAAAAATTTGATACTCTGGTCTACATTTGAAGCAGATAAGAAACCACGTCCATTTGTCACTTGTAAGAATTAGTATCTGCTTCCATTGACAAAATTTCTAGAGTCAGTATGTCACAGTAGCATGATCGTTATTCTTCTCACGCGAAATAGGTTTGTTGGTTCGTTATCTGGTTGAGATAAGTGGCCAGTACTTAGCAGGTAACGATCTTTATTATCGACTCTGTTGGAGAGGCAGGCACGAAATTAGAGGACAGTTCGACAGGCCTGTTGGTGGTACTTAATTAACGACGTGATAATCGGCTGCACGGCTTAATTGATTTACAAACGTCGTCGGCACCGTGCCGTCACGATCACGATCTCGATCGCTCGGCCGACGGGATCGTGCGCCGACAATTTGTCTTGCTCCTCTCATGACCGGAATCCCTTAACAACGATAGGCGCCTCGTATGCAAAACAAATGCTTGCCAAAGGTTCATCATAAACCAGATCAACAGTGCTTCAAATATTCGAATCTAAATTTCCAGTAAAGGAAATTAAAATCTAAATGTCCATAATTTTCTAAACATCGATAATCCAGTCTTTACTCCGAGACTTTTTCGGAATTTCGATATTTGGATTTACTAAGAGTTCATGAATTCTTCGGCAAAATTCGCACTTCCCTTCGATTCAATTCAACGAACCAATTTTATTCGTTAATTATCATCGACTAATTTAAAGCAGAAAAGATTTTGTTCGAGTGCAAGTCGACTACACGTTTGCTGCCTGACGAATACTCAATCTCGATTTTCTTTAAAACGAAGCTCAGGAGGAACTTTGTTTTCTATTTTCAAGTTACTTGTACATGAGCAATCGCCTCCTCTCCTTTTTTACCACGGTTTTGGAGACACCTTCAGGGAATATTGAATGTGGGATGTTAGTAGTTATTATAAGAGCGTAACATATAAGGAAGAACGGCTAAGTGCATTTCTATCAGCGCTCATTACTTTCTCGGAGGAGTGTCAGATCGCGAGTTGAGTACGATAAGCGAGCAATGCATGTCCTATCCTTTTCCTTTCCTCGCGTGGCTTCGAATCGGTACACCAATCTTGCCGACACACGCAGGTTGTCTCGGTCCTCGTTCCACGCGACGATCGTCGGTGATCCTTTGTCGCTCTCGTTGGCCTCCGATCGGCGACGTGTAAACGGCGCCACGGTTAAGGGTCGGTTACACAAGGAGTACTAGAGTTACACTTGGAAATCGAGCGTCTAGCGGCACGCTCGCGCCGCGCGCGTGGGCGTGGATCGCGCGATCTTTGCGCTAGAAAGTCGCGTTTCTTGTGAAGTCTTCGCGTGCGGGGGTGTAGAGCGTTTCTTCGAAGGAAATCGTGGTGGTAGAAATTCTCGAAAATTGCCTGTTACAAGTTTAAGGGTAAATTGGAATTTTTGGATCGACCGTTAGAAATCACTTTTTATAGGGTCAATAAGAGTAAAATTTGTTATTTGTAGGGAGAAAATTATTAGATTCTTTTTTACGACACTGCAATTTCTAAATTGTGTGTTAGATTGGAATTTTCGAAGCAGTCCTTCGAAATTGGCTTGATCTTTTTTACGATGTTCGTTGAAACTTTGTACTTATCTGATAGGAATGGTCGAAACTTTTCGACTGTACGAAAGAATTCCACAAAAAGGCAAAGTTAGAAATTTGGCACAGTTAATCGCTAAACTTAAAGAATGCAAAGGATTCCTTTTACTTTGAAACACGTAGCATCGGAGCAATCGATTAACTTACCACTCGTAGAAGCATCAACGTCGAGACGCTCCTCGGTGAATGGTCCCTCTCTATCTCTCTAGAGAAACAGAGTAGAATAGAGGAGGTAATAAGTTAATGGGCAAGTTTCACAGGGTGTATCTTGAGGTGAATGAGGAGGAAATTAGCGGCTCGCCTCGAACGAGTCAAAATGACTTATAAGACGTTCGTGGAATAGACAACGCGCGCGCCTAACGTTGCACCGGGTCCCATTTAGGTTGAAAAGAGATGGAAAGAAGCGATGCCACGAGTGCATCGACGACACGTGGTGGGCGTCGAGAAGATTCAGTGCCGGACGAACGTGCCAAGCCCAAACGGCATTTCATTCGATTCCTACCGCCGCCGGCGGACATTAAACTCAACCTGTTTCAGTTTGATCTTAGCCATGTTACAACCGAGATACTTCCTCTCTTATACGCGGTCTTTACCAAGAAAAATATTGTCGATCTCTCAATTACTTCGTTATTCAAAGTATTACATATTAAATGTAGCATCATATGTGAGCAACAATAGAAGTATTATATGTTAAACGCATGACTCTTCGTGTGTCGAAGCTTCGAGAATCTTGTAATATGGAAATTTTGTAACCTTTGGAATAAATGGTAGAGGGTGAGGGGTCTAAAGAAAGTCATGATTATGTTTGTTCGACCATTTCATGTTAAATGGTGCATTAAATGGCATTAAAGGTAATTCAATGACTGTCATAGTTTAAAATGGCAAGAGTGTACCGGGGTTTTGTTTGTTGAAGTTTTGAATGTAATAGACATTGCATAGAATAAATGTTACGAGATCGAAGAAAGTCCTGATTGTATTTCATCGCGCAAACCATTCTCAAATCAAATTCATTCTCAATGGCTTAAAATTGCGAAACTGTATCTTCATTTGTTAAAGTCCTCTTTATATATAAATATAATATTATATTATACAAATTTGTAAAATCCTTTGGAATAAATATAGGAAGATTAAAGAAAGTGGTGATTATGTTTGTTCGTTCATACGAACGATTAAGGATGATTCAATGGCTGCTGCAATTTAAAACAGCATAACTATCGAGACTTCGTTTATTGAAATTATTCAATCTTATAAATTATAATCTTATAGATAGCAATCTTATAAGACGCAAAGTAGGATTATGGGCTTTCGAATAAATGTTGAGAGATTAAAAAAAATTGACTATTCCGTTTGTTCATCCATTCCATGTACAATGGTCGATCCAAAGACTACTTTGGTTTAGAATGACACGATTCTATCGAGACTTCGTCTATTGGAGTTTCGAACGTAATCTTATGTTAAATGGCTAATTCAAAAGCTACGCTGGTTTAGTATAACAGGGTTTTATCGAGACTTAGATTGTTGAAATTTCAAACGTAATCTTATTAGACTGAAATTTACAGAAATGTAAATTTGTACCTCCGAGGTAGATACATATAAAAGGACCAACGGAGGTTGTGATTCTCTTTGTTGCCTTACTGCAAGAATGAGATGAAAAGTAAGAAAATTTGTACTTGAATAAAGTCAGTACGTACGGAAGCCGTAAAATGTCACTGTAGCGTGCGAAACAAGAGAACTTTGCAGTTTAACGTTGCTACTGCACTAAATTTTGTTCGATCCTATCTCGTCTCTGTATCTTCCACTTACAACAACTAACAACTTCACAATCTGATTGAAATTCTCATTGTCTTCTTCGAATCAAATCGAATACGTGTTCATTGGTAGTTAGTTTCTTGCTGTATAAAAATTTGCAAAATTTAAAAAAGTCTACATTCTGACAAAACACTATTTTTATCCAGGGACCTCAGTTTATTTCATTGCATAGTTTTTCTGTGTAGTAGTCGATAATTGGAACAAAAATTTCTTGTCGTATCGTTGCGAAACGTTCAAAATTTAAAACTGTCTATAATTCAACAAATCACTTCACTCGTGAACGTCAATTATAAATACAAAATGACTCACGACGTCAAATTTTTAATAACGTACAGCCATAGAAAAAATGCAGAAACGAGTGATTTCATTGGCGTAACAATGGGTAAAGGGCCTCGTGTAAACAGAAAAGGTTTCCCCACAACGTTGGATATCATTAGCTGTATCCGCGAGCGCGGCAATTTATTCGATAGCCGATCGACTTTTCAGATAGTCGATACTACCGAGCGAACGTGATTTACACGTGATAGAAATAAGAGCGTTACCTGGCGTACTCACACCCGACCATATACAAACACACGTACAGATACTCAATTTGACACAATCTGTTAAGCGGTACGCTAAAGAATTGTGATTTGCTGTTGGTCGTTGTTGTTTAACGGGTGCACGAGCAGAAAGTTTATCCATCTAGCTATTTCGGAATTTTACCACGATGTCCGAATGAACAATTATTTACACAGAATTCTGTACCACACGGTGGAGGATTATGAGAACTGTGACACGGATTTATAAGTTACGAGTGAATATGTTGCTCAACGAACATTCGTGGAAAATTATCCTGCATTGTGGAAAGGGCACGTTACTTGTAGACTATATACGTTTCTTGCGTGATATTTTAATTATTTATTATATAAGCTAACGCATTGGCAGTATCGCATATTAGTTCTGTTCGATTAGGTTCTCGAAATCGGATAATATAAAACTGTAAATTAATTACGATTATATCTACTTATATTAATGTATAGTCTATTATAAAAATATAATAGAATATAATAAAAAATATAATTAAAAAAAATGAAATATAATGTATAGTATATTAATGAGGATATTAAGGCAGATATAGCAAGATTCCTACAATTGGAGTGGAAAAATAATGGTTTCCAACAGTTTCTAATCAATTTATCGTATTGTCAAAATATAAAAAAAAGGAAATAAAGGCACAGTTTGATCGGAAATTTTTGACAACCACCATTATTCCTTAGGAAAACTAGATTTAGAAGAAATTCCCAACGTACAGGGTATTTCAAAATTACTTTAATAGACATCTAATTATTTATTCATTATCGACGCACAGTAGAAAATGATCAGAGATAGCATCAGTCTCTAAGTAAAATATTTCTCCACCTGTATGTAAGTGTTATTATTACAGGTAATTGCCAAAACAATTTAAAGTTTATTTACAAAGTAGTTTCTTTACGCTACTGACAGTGCATCGGGCATATGAAGATTTGCAACACTTTCATACCAACACTTTCCCTCGACATCACCCTTCTTAAACTTCAATCTAAAATATCCGAGCATACTTGAATCGCAAATTTCACGCACCACGTGATATTATCCTACGATCGTCATCTACGAGGTGCAAGAGCACATAGTATATTTCTAGCGGCACGTAAGCAACGTTAAAAAAGGAAGAAAAGAAGAAGAAAAAATGATCGAACGCCTGTGGCGCGTGCATTGTACGTTAGCAGGCCGACGATGGTTTTTTAATTCGAACGATCAAGGTTCGGTCCGAGGGGCTCGATCATTTTTCGAATTCACTTACCGTGAAACACGGCATTACTGTTCCGCTCTCGGGCCTCGCTGCGCGCAACGTATTACCGGTGTTCTCCCCTGGCGAAGATAAATCAGTCGCAATTCCCTCCGTAACTATCGCGCCGCGCGGCTTGATTGTTTCATAATATTTTTCATCGAGGACACGCGGCCCTCTCCGGCCGTCTATTCTAACGGGTATATACAGAGAACACGTGTAGACGATCGAGCATAAAACACTTTGTTCCGTTACCATTTTCCTCCCTGTTTCTCCCCCCGATCAAATTAATTTATTCTACTCGCGGCTACTCGCGTGTCCATTAAAGCTTCACGTTCACGATACTACCAATCGATCGTCGATAAATCGTCGTCTGTTATCTTTGTTTACATCTGCTTTATACGAGCCTTTCGCGGAAGCTGACTGGATCCCGGAGGATCGATGATCGACCGGGCTGGATCGATCGATTCTATTCAGAAACGATCGCTTTTATCGTTCCGCTGCTTGCGATAAGAGACGCAACGATGCGTTCATGGGGACTATCCACGCCTACGAGCTGCCACGAGGCAATTCGTCATGCGCGAGTAACGGCGATCTTTTGAACGCTGAAATTATCTTGATAAGGAAGAGGGTGGTGGTTTGCGTGGCCATTGGGGACGTAAAATGTCGAGAAAGACGTTGAGAGATTTCGTTTAGATGGTTTAAGCTCTTATAGGAATTAATAATTATCTTTGGAAGAAATCTTATTTTTTAGAATGGAGGATAGGTATAATTGTATTAGTATAATATAATTTCAGGGAAATCGGAAGATCTATTTTAAAGAGACTAAGATTTCATAGAAGATTTTTGGAAGAAATTTTCTCCTTACGATACAGAATATACAATAATACACTAATATGTATAGAATATAAATAGAGAGTTTACAGAGCCTGAGATTTCTTAGAGATAAAGCAGAGACAAATATTCTTAAGAAAAAGTTTAGTCTTCGAATTAAGCAGAGATTATAGGGAATATTAGACACGAAAGTGAATTTTATACAAAAACTTGCAACTTATATTGGATAAAATATGAAATTGCATATTGAAAATTCCCTTCCTAAAATGTTTTCGCCAACAAATTAGAAATTCCTCTTATTATATGAGCTGGAAGAAGATTTACATTTTAAGTTTCATTTCCTAAATTTCTTCCAACCCAGAATAATTATATATTCACCAATCTCTCTAGACACACCGATCCCAACATCGTACCCTCAAAATTCATTATTACAAACACTTTGCACAAAATTCTTCGGAGCCGGTAAGTATAAATCCCTCGCGTCGTATGATTCGTCAAAGTCACGTCGATGAAAAATCAGGGGACGTAGGAAGCAAGCACGCGGTCGATTGTCTACGAACAGCCACGCTTCAACATCGATACGATATAAATTTAATTACCGGACCCGTTCATGCTCGAGGGAGCAGACCCCGGTGGCCCGAACCAAACAATCACTTTACGTGAAAGTATGAAAATAATTCCAGGACGGAGGAAGCGGACCGGTAGGCGGTATCCCCGGCGTGTGTGCACGTATACGATTTCTCTCTTTCTCTCTCTCTTTCTGTCTTTCTCTTTCCCTGTGTGTTTCACCGGCGGCGATCCAACGTGCACGCGTGCCTATTGCAAAGATCGTGGAACGATCCTCCTCTCTCGAGGCTCAGGTGTCTCTTTCACCTGTTCCAAATTCCAGCGATGCAATTTCACGGCGATCGTGCACGCCATTGTGCCGCTCGTATCCGCCATTGACCATTACGTGCTTACGTGTCGCGGATATTTCTATTATTAAATTAATTACACGATCCAGCCGCGGAGTCAAGGATAACGTGGTTGCCTCGCGAACGTGTCTACCGCGGAAGAAATCGTTCCTACGATTACAACACGCGAATTTTTGCTAATGTGAATCCTGTACCTGCCGGTATCATTGGAAAAATACTATTTTTTAGAGGAATAAGTACACGATTAAGAATCGGCAGTGGAATAACGTGTTAGGAAGAATGTTAATGGGTATTAAGCGTACTAGAAAAGATTTTCTATAATTTAACACTAGAACTACCGATAGTTGACACGAAGCTATTTTTACCAAAACCAGTCAAAATAACTGGTTTTTAAAAAAATACGTAATAATAGAATATTTTTATATTCATTGGTTTATTACTTTCTTACAGAAGTAATTCCATGTTATGTAGTATATTTTTGATATTATTAATCAATCATTTTGACTGTTATGATAATTCTAGTGTTAGCATCTAGCAATCTAGCGATCGATCCGAAATTTTCCTGATATATCATCATATTGAATGACACGCAATAAAAATTGTAAAAACGTGTGGGAAGTTGTACAAAACGAGGAAACTGGTTAATTGGGGTTCGATAAACAGATTGCAAGACCCTTTTACACTTTGACAATCATTTTGACTGGTATTGATATAAGTAGCCTTGATATAGAATTGACATAATAAACATATAGAATGACATAAAAAACAAAATAAAATTCATTATATTATTCTTTTAGTTATCATTGCGAAAATCATTACATCATTGCGGAAAATACTATAACATGAAGTAGGAAATTGAAAATAAAATTATAAAACCAGTCAATTTGGCTGGTAGTTCCAGTGTTAAAAGAACGATGATTTATCATAGTACTATAATTATTTCAAGTTCTTCAAACTTTATTAAATAATTGAATTTGGAAAAAATAATGACGATAAAGTTATTAAACGAGTCCTTGGAATTCTCTATTGTAACAAAAATAACGAAAAAAGATTCAATAAAGTAAATTAATTGGAAAATGATTGTAAAAGGAATGTGTCGATAACGACTATTAATGAATTAAATTATAAATCTATTTATAAAATTCGTGTGAAAGAGGGCTTCGAAATATTTTAATAATTAGCACAGGCGCGAAAGAGTTAATGAAACTGTTATCCAATGGCCCTTAATGAGGCGCTGGAACGAGCAGCTCGATAAAGAAAAAATCGTCTCCAATTTCGTTCACATAATATTGAACCGATACACGAATATCGCCAGCTCATTAAGAATCGGCCAGCCGATATCCCGTAATGATTTACCGGCCAGTACGATGGTAGTATTTCACGCGTTAAATTGATAATCCTCGCACGGGCCGAAGATTACCGGTATCCACCGGCATACTAATTAATTGCGGTTCAATCATTATACCCGGCACTTAATTTTACACGTGGCTCACTCGAATCGAATGCCTGCACTCGATAAACACCCACGATCGTAAAATATATTACAAATAAAAAATAAAAAAATAAAAGAAGCAATGAAAAGGAAATAGTACGATGTAAATAGAATTTTCTGCTTTTTCCTTTAGCTCGAAGCGGGTTTAGCGGTGGTGGATTTGAATTTACAGGCCAGATATATGCGAGCTACTCTTCCTGGATTTTCCTGGCAACGTTAGGCAAGCGTTAAGGTTTATAGAGGATTCTTGGCTTAGCGCTATCTCATTGGTTAATTGCGACTGTCAACCGGGCTTCGTGATTTACGAGACCGTGAGCAACGATATCGTTTCGTCCTTCTCCGGCCACGGCCATCCTAGATTATCGATTCTTCTCGTAGAACCAGTTGGTTAACATGGCCACGAACGCTCCAGCACCGCGATCCCCGTGTCGGGGCTATTTCGCCAACGTAACAAATGTGTAATAATGATTCATATTCGTAGCTCTTGGAAGTCGTGTCACATTATTTCTACTTACTATTATGCGTCGCGGATTTTTGGCGTGCTATGGTCAGCTTAAAGGTTAGAGAAAATGACATTCTATGAATAGGACAGGTAGTAGTAGAGGTAAGAATCAGAAGACAGATATCGTGGATGTATGAAATAAAAGTAAAATTTTGTTCACGCTCAAAGAAAAAATACCTTCTGAATCTAAGTCGTGAATTCTAATTCGATTATCCGCTTTCTAAATTAATAATATCTCCTTTGAATCTTCGAAACGTGTGTCAATTAGTCTCCTACCGTAAATGGTATCATTGATATTGAGAAAAAGAGGAAAGAATTATAACTCGATATAAATGGAGAATATTTGACACGAGGAAGGCTTATGACAAATAGCTACGACTCTCCGATAGAAGGTACTAATATCTCCATTTATTTAAAATTTTAAATTGTCCCTTCTCATTGACGTCGGCAAACATCTTTAGCTTAGCTACAAGTGTCTAAAGATTATACTACGTTTAAAATTCCGTCAGTGGATGAGCTTTGAAACGACTGTCCAATAAAATACACGAAATTAATTAATGGAAATACGTATGAAATGGAAAAATTATGCAAATGGAAGTAGTATAATCGGGAATTACGAGGCGGTCTAATATTTCTCAAGGACGATTGTCCGGGCCAAACGAAACTTTCGTCCCGTGTTCCGAGACACGAAATAACATAATGGACGTAATATCTCGTGGTGATTGTACGCGTCTGCGGCTCGTACGTCCGTTAAGATGATCGCGTATTACCGGTGAACCCCCGTGGAGTGAAATGGGTCCATTCAAGGGGCATTCTGGAACGGCGATACTGGCAACGGACTTTCGAGTATCAAAGAGCGCTGTGTTCTTGCATAGTATTCTCATCGGGGTGCATAGACGCTACATAACGAGCCTGTTCAACGAATCCAATGCCTGCCTTTCGACGTATCCCGCTAAACAAATGTTCCACATCGTCGTAATAAAATCGTTTATGCGCCCGCTATTGATCGCGCCGTTTGCCAGCGCGTTACGAATCGTGTTCGCAATTTAACTTCTTTTATTATCTACGTTTTATCGATACTGTACTTCTAGGATATTGACGCCTTTAATTTAAAAGATAATGGAAAATTAAAAGGATCATCTAAGATGCTTCCTCGCTTGCCTAGGCCATCTTTTAGATTACTAAAGGGACCACTGAGAATTTTTTATCTTATTTGCTGAACTAATTCTCAATAAAGATGCAATACGCTTCAATACGAAACGAATTATTATGTAATAGGTGTTACATTTTCAACATTTATTCGATTTATCTGATGCGTTGTACAGTGACTTTTATCGTTATCTATGAATATCGTCGCAATTTCCTACACGCTTAATATTCTTTAACATTTTACTTAGAAATTAAAAATTCTTCGCAGTATCTACATATCAATTAAAGAGTAAAAGTTCTATGTTGGCTCGTCTATACATCGAGGAGCAAGGACAGGATAATTGGAGCGTCTATGACTACTACGTGCGGTCAGAACGTAACGCAACAGAATTTGCACGTTTCATTGGGTGGGTGGGAGGGGGGTGGCGGCACTTAAACCGCGGGTGGGCCCATGTTTCTCATTGTCCGCATGTCGTTCGTAAGAGGCAGAATAATGGGCGCTATCTGCAGCAGCAGTACACCGGCGTTGCAGCATAGTAAAAAAATATAAGGTCCCGGGCCAGATACCACACACTGAGCACTGTCAAACTTTTTTTCTCTTATTTTCGCCGCCCCCGCCCCCTCTACTCACTCGTTCCCCTCTCTTTACCCTCGTTTTTGCCCCCGAGAGGCGGCCCTCGTTGTAGCGAAAGAACGTATTACCGGATACCGATCGGAGTAAGATATTGCAGGACAATCGCGGATTGCTTCTTTCATTCGTCCTCCCCCGGGCAATATTTCTCTCGAAATGAAATTTAATAAAGGGCCAGATCAGGTCGGACGATCTGCTACGCGTACCAACGGACGCTCTTTCTCGTTTATTCCTTTCTTTTTCTCATTTATTCCTCTCTTTTTCTCGTTTATTCCTCTCTTTCTCTGCATTTCTCCGGTCAGTTCCTTCCCTTCGACCGGCAGAATATGTTTTTGGCTGTTCCTTGACTCGTCTCCTTTAGCCGGTTGCTGCAGGCGACAGCCGTTTGGGATGTTACACTTAAGAGGATGGAATATCCGTCAACGTGGATAACTTAATTTCTCAGGAACTGGAGTCATACCAGAAGCAAGTCTTGAAATCTCGATTGGAAATCAAGTAGATTTGTAGATTGGAAATTTAAGAAAAATCTATAGACACTTCCTCTAGGATAAAGAATTCTCTAAAGATGATGAAGCAGAGAATTTCAAAAAACTGTTCAATATATTTTTTAAATAATTATATTAATCATGGTTTCACGATTTGATCAATGTGGCTTCTGAATTGTTCTCCTCCTCGTTCTTTCCATATTCACATAAATGGCAACAAAACAATCTTTTATTAGCCACATCTATCAGCAAGAAATTCTAAGTGTTCGGAAAATCTCGTCCAAATAAAATTCTTCTCTTCGTTCATCATTCTTCACAGATCAAACACTTTCTGATCAAGTTATCCTTATTTGTCTCTATTTCTAATTCACAACGAGCACACTAGCTACTTCTAACAAAACACAAACTCATCAAGTTCTCTTCTAAGAAGACTATTTCCTCCTCCCTCTCCGCATGCCATCTTTTCTTTTAACTCTTCTTAACCGACAAACATAAGTATCAGAGGAAACGGTTTTGCCACGTAATCCGCGTATCGTGTCGTAACGGATAGAGAATAATGGTCCCTATCTGCCGGCAGTGAGTGTACTTTAATATGACGAGAAAATATAAGCTTGCCGGTCTCGATATGATACCGCACGCTGAGTAAGACCGGCGCTTTTTTCACCGTGCACCCATACATCTCGGTTCCTGTCCATGGTGCACCCGTATTGTGGTCCGACAAAAATCCCTGATTACCCTCTTTGTAGTCCGGGCGAAATTAACAGAGATAAGCTTACAGGGTTTATTTATCGTTATTGTATCACTATTTTACTTTCACACTTCGGTGGCGAGCCGCCGCCGTCGCAACTGTGACCAGTGGATACCGATTAACCCAGATACCCACATAAGAAAATATTTCCTCCACGAGAGTGGTCCAAGTTTCTTTTTGAAGTATTATTCCTTTATTCCTACTGTTCTAGCTCGCCGCTGATATTGATCCCGCTCTGATCGTTTGTTTCCAATTGTCGAAGAATTGTAAGAGGCTTTGCGAATCGACACGGAGGGTTTTGAATACACAGAAATGTAATTTTGTAATTTCCAAAGAGTATCGTGAAGGATCGTATAGAAAATTAGAAGAAAACACGATTATGTTTGACAAATACTATGGAATATTGTAAAACATCGTTATAGTAGAATACCTTAAATTGTAAATTCGTTCTAATTTCACAACTTTTATTAGCCTCTATACGATACAGAGAAAGTGGGATTTCACAAAGTGCAATTTCTTTTCTCAGAATTTTTGTTCTCATCGGAAAACGATGTAAGAATCTGATTGAACGAACGATTGTATAATGCAATAGAGACGTTGACAAGTGTCCGAAAATTATAAATTTTAGAAGAATGTTTTAGAATATTTTAGAAGCCTAGAGTAATAAAAAAAAGTTGAACTTAAACGTAAACGACTCATTTAATCAATGAATTGTGAAGAAATATGTTTGTCCACAAATGATTAAGCAAGAATTTTGTAAAAGTCGAGAGAATCGAATAAAGTTTCTATGTTTGAAGATGAAAGCTGTAATCGGAGTAACTTACGGTATGCAAAACGGAAACCTCGACAACAAATTATAGCTGCAGGTGCATTCACGCATCACATCAAAGAACTCGACCGCCTCGAGGTATCGTGCGTCGATTACGATGGCTTTTCCGCCTGCAGCTCTTAAAAGTCGCCTTCTCAATACCTCTCTCTCACCTCGGAGATTAACTTTCCAACTTAGTATTTTTATCGCCACCCGTTTAGCATATAAGTGGCAAGCTGGTGTCTATTATCATCGACTAGGCCAGGATTGGCATCTTAACGGTGCCAGAAAATCACTGGTAACGTGGCGCACAGCAGAAAATTCCACTGTTTTACTATGTTGCGACGATAAGTCGCGCCGATAGAGACATTAGGTAGATTACAATTCGAAATCCGTGGCTGGCTCGGTCGATTATTTTTCTCGGGTTCAACAGTCCGCCCAGGGTATCTTTCAGCGATATCTCGCACGCACGAGGTGTCGCAAGAGATGAATAATAACGACCATAATATTGAGAGCGGGTCGTTGGATTTCGACTATGCCTTTACTGTACACCATATAAAAGATCGGGAATGGGGTAATTCATTACGAGTCGTATTAATTGGAAAAGCTTTGAACTGGTCTAATAAAAGAGACTATGTTTAGATTTTATTTCCCTTCAGGTTTATCTGTAGATAATTTCGTTAAAGTTATTTGACAGACATATTGTATCTGCCGCTTTAGGGAGTGATTTGCTATTACAGGTTAACGAAATGAGAATAAGTAGAGTTATTTAGCTTCAGAGTTAATTAGGCAGAGTGACGTTGTAACTTACAAACTGGCTACTCATAGTCTATACTATTTAGAATTTCAAATCGAAAAATAATTTCGACATGAAACAGTGTCGAATGCAGTGCATTGCAGCAAAGAAAATTTCCAAGTCATATATATTAAAATTTTCTATTAAACTGTATTTACAGCTATTTTATTATACAAATGAGAAACACGCTTAAACTAAAAAAAAATGAATAGATTAAGACAGCAAAACCTCCGCCAAATAAACTGAAACTTTAAACGCTGTTAGATTTCGTCGTTCTATTATTATACAGGATCAAATACGTAAAGTTTCCCTGACAATGATGACAGCAATGATTATAAGAAGCTGAGGCACTGATCGCCTCATAAATTTGGAAAAGGTTAAAAATTTTCTAAATTGCAACTATCGACTGTCAATAACGTATAACTTGCGACTTGTAAATTCTCAGTAGCAATATTAAAATTATTATATCAATTATGCGATGAAACACAGGAAAGAAAAATTATAACAACTCTTGTGAAATAGTGTCGCGTCAATCCCAAAAGCGTTGAAACATCGCTATCGATGCTGAAAATCGCTCGCGATATTATTATTATATTTTGATATCGCTTATCTTTGACAACTTTGATATAATATCAACTTTGATCGATTTCCCAGCAAGCAGCTTAGTTCGATAGTGCGTCTGTTCGACTGGCTGGCATTTCAACCGCATTTTTTTTTGTTTTCCCCCTCCTTGGAAAGGTCTCTCACGGTACGACCACGCGTTCGTCTCGCGATTCTTGGAATATCGGACGTCGATTAACCGGGCCGAGCTTGGCGAGTCTCATAAATCGTGGTACGCACGACGCAATGCGTTTACGCAAGAAAGCGCAACGCGCGCGCCATGGCACACGCAGAAAACGTGCACTACGCGTCGGCGTTGCAACTGCGGGCATTGAAACGGGCCAGCTCGACAAATCGGCCGATAATACGATTAGACCGATAATTAATCTGATCGCGATTTTCGATCGATATCGAAAACAGCCCACGCTCGGCCTCGGGGCAAAATCGAGTCGCGTGACGAAACGCCGATGATGCGATAATCATTGTAATCCGCCCAGTTATCTTCGTCATCGGGAAATTATGTCAGGCGCCGATATTAACTGTGACGCGATCTTGATTATTCTGTTAAATGTTGTTTGCACAAGGAACTTAAGTACTACGAAATACGATACCTTTTGTTGAAAGACACCTTGAAGAATACGTTAGAATCGAAATTTGAAAATTACTTCGTCTGTTGCAATTATAAGTGATGTAAAATGTGGTTGTAAATTCGAGAGGCAGAATATAAATCATACAATCTGACAATGTTCTTTGTTTTATTTCCACAGAGCTGGTCACTCAACTGGATCACCACTCAACATGAAATCTTAACTTTATGAAACAGATATCGGAGCATATTTTCATGTATAAGTACTATTTTCTTGAAAGATGTAATTTCTAGATTTAAGCTTTCCACAATTGACATTTAAAATCTCGTATACCTGTAAAAATAGTAAATTTATAATGTAACAACCTTATGTAAATCTAATTTAAATCTATATATCTCTTTACGAGGAGCTTTCTCTAGATTGTAAAGCAAAATTTCTATTCTCTTTTATATTCCACTAAAGATAAAAATCAACGAATCTTTCCTCTAGCCGATGTAAATGTTATCTTTCGTTGCAATTTAGTTGCGCATGTCGAATAAATTTTCCAAAGGTTACCGGCAATGGAAAAGAAACACTTAAAATACGCCCCCCGTTAAATGTCTTCATCAAAGACCCCTTCGCAGACAGGTTTAGCGAGAAATTCCACGCACGCGGAACAATCTCGCTTGGAAATCCAACGACACTGGAACAAACGTTAAGTAGCAATGACATTCGAACAACTCGTGAGCTGCATCGAGTCCGATTCGACGGTTGGGCCGACTTTCTATGTCTGCCAGCTCTGTTATAATTGATTTGTCACGGGTCGCTCGTCTATTGGTTAAAAGTTAATCGACGACGAAAAGTCGAGGTGCGTTCGATACCCGGCGTTTCGATTATTTTCGAAGCGATACCGAGAGAGTTAGTACACGCAACGGATGTGTATACCGCGACCAGAGTCCAGTGCAGCGTGGACGTTATTATTGCTCGTGTTTCGCAAAAGATCGATCTGCGTGCACGCGTGCGTGTGTGGGTTAATCTGAGGAACCCGTTTCGCCAGAAGGCGATATTTTCCGCCTCCGCATGGCGCCTCCCTCTCTGTCTCTGTCTGTCTCTGTTGCTTTTCTGTTCGCTCGCATGTATACCATTCCTGCCGCCTGTCCCCGTGGAAAACCAATCGCTGTACACAGTTACCGCGATCCTAGAAAATTAATTAAACCCCGCCAGAGATAATCAACCGTTCCCCTCTGCGCTGATAATCGATCAACATTCTGCAAATCTGTGGCTACGCGTCGTAGAACACGCGGCCGTCACGTGTCGTTATTTGCATGGGTCATAAACGATCCGTTTTTCGACCGGAGTCGGCAAAATTTCGTATGAAAATTACAGGACGGCGGGACGGTTATTAAGTGGGGAGAGTGGAGAGATCGATGGCGGCGATTAGAAGGTGAATTAGCCCTTAATTGCCGGCAACGGTCTTCTGGGTCACGTAGTTGATTTTTGTGTTCTCGTTACGATTTCTGAGAAATCACGTTTTAGTGGGGAAAGTGGAACTTTGTAAATGATCTCGTTAATTCGAAAATTTGCCGGTTTTATCGGTGGATAAATTGCCGATAAGAGAAGGATCCAGGATAAAAATTACGATCTATATAGTAATTATTAGTAAGGTTAGAGATTACGATATCATAGCAGAAAATTTAGGAAAGTAAAACTCTTTTTAATCGACAAATGTTTTTTAGGAAAACAATTTTAATAATAGCAATACACTTTTCACATTTTTCTATTGGAATACATCGAAACTAGGACCAGACACTTTTTCCGAAAATAAATACAGTACTTGTCGTTTAATTCGTTGGTAACTTGTTAAAACAGGCACATGTAATGTTACATGTACGCAACGCTGAGCATGAAAGGATTATAAAATAAAGAAATCAGACTACAATTACGCAACGTAATCTCCGGTTATCTATTTCAGTCCGTAATAATCAGTTGCAAATTATTATTACACTGCGAAAATATCTCGAGTAAATTACCCGGACAATCACTATTACTAACAAATGCGAACAATTCACCTGTCTCAGAAACTGAACGGCATTCCACCAATTATCCCATAAAATACAATACGTGTTGGTATTCAATTTTTAAGTTCCCATGATACCCTTCGATCAAAATCAACGCGATCACAATCATGAGTGTGTCTATTTCAGATTCCATCATTTCGTTGGCTATTATCATTGGATTGCAAATAAGCAAATTGACTTAGACTTAGAACCGATATTAGATCCACTTAGCAATAGAGATCGTATCGGTCGAAGGGGTGGCGAAATTTCTTGGCCGCGAAATCAAACGAATCGTAGCTGTACATTCCTGTGAGATAGAATTTTTATATCTTATTTTACTATTCGATTGTAAATCTCATTTATCGAAAAGTCAATCAAAACATCTAATCTAGTTCGAAGTTTCTTATGAACTTTTAGATACCGAAGCAATTCAATTTTTCAGTCTATCGAACCAAGTATTACATTTTTTCCATTTCTAATGTGCCTACAGAAAAAAATGAATTTAGGTTAATCTAGTTTTCGTAAGTGCAGAATTACTCTGCATAGCTAATTATTCTAAAAAGATATATCTTTAATTGTCCACATTTTCTTTCAACTAGCTAACTTAAAGTTGCGTAATATTTTCTAGAACAACCTAGTAATTATACAAGAAAAAGAAGGAAAATTATTTCTAAAATATTTCCAACACGACTTAGCAGCAATTGTAAAAAGAAGACAAAGAAGATTCTAAAATATACTATCAGGATAACAAAATAGAAATAGAAAGAAGTTAAGAAAATTGTATCGAAACAATGACGAAAAGGCTATGATTTAGCAAAGAATTTCACCGCTATTAAATCCAATCCCATAGTCTTTATTATTATTGCGGAACGATCGGGGCACACACCGTCACGCGCTTTTCACGCCACATAAAGGCGATCGTTACACGCGCACCGCGTACCTAACGAACAGGCCGGCTGCCAATGATAAAAGTAATCCCCGATCTAGATTACGAGCACAATGGAGACCTCCGGGCGTCTTTCCACGCCGTACGCGTTCGAGCGCGCGCGACCACCGCTTCGTATTGTAACCACAGCGAAGAAACGCGATGGAGACGAGCACGAGCAAATGAAACTAGCGAAAGAGTAGTTGAATCATTTCTAAAGAGATTTCGAAGCTTCCTATGTCGAGATTTCTACGATTAAACGAGAAGAACCGATTTCGTAGCGACCGAAGGGCTGTATCAAAAATAGAGATTTCAACGCCTCAAGGCCTGCGCAAATGGTGTTCTCTCACGTTGCGTAAGGTCCTACTATGCACAACATCGGAAAACAAAGTGATGGAAAGTTGGTGATAATGAATTACATGTTCGATAAATTTTAATCTGTGCAAGTAGGATGTTGAATTTTTATTTAAACGGGTCTTTAAAATGTGTGTAGCGCAAAACAAGGTGTAATTTATTTAGGAATCCTTTGTTCATATTTCATACTGATCTATCTGTTTCGTATATGAGCTGCTCAGAAGCTGATAATTTATCAGTGTTTTTATAAATTGATGAATGGATAGAAAGTGACGATGTTTAAGTTTACTGTGAAATTTATGATTATTTAGACATGTCGTCCTTTTGCTATGAACAAACTTATACAAGTAAGTTAGTTATCTTTGAAAAGTTGAACACTAATCATTTATTGGGATAATAAATAGAATTGGAAAATTTACAAGACGTAGAGTAGATCAGCTTTTTTTCAGAGAATTTGTCTTGAAATCCATAATTATTTACGTTATCTCCTTGCAACGATCAAACTTGTGCAGTGTAAGTTATTTGTCTTTAAGAAGTTGGACACTAATCACGTACTCGAATAATAAAATTGAAAAATTTACAAGATGTGGAGCAGATCAGCCTGACTTCCGAGAAATTCACCTGCTGACAAAATACACATATTTATATTCACTAAAAGGAAATAAACTGATAAGATACGCTTCGAATGACTAATGAACATTAAGAAACTCCTCTCTGCTTTCATACAAAGTAACAAGAATCCATGTCTCTACCAAAGAAACGGATAATAATTTTTCACAACAATTCTTCTACGAATCCATCATAACGTATATAATTAACGACATCATCACGCATTGCAGAACTAGATATCCTTTTCAACGTATACGTACATTCATGATCGCGTTATCACGACTGGAAATCGACTGGCTGCAATTTGTCCATCCGATTGCCGGTTATATCGTTTCGGTGCATCGATCGTTAGTCGAACTTTTTGCCACTCGAACACCGGATTGTCGTTGATTTCCGTGGTCCGGTTGAAGTGCAGCGTGTTTACTTCCTACGTGCGCGCACCGGCTACCTTTTTCCCGGCACAACAGGATCGTGTACAGGTCGCTCGTGCGGAACGACGCTGAAACACCATCGTGGAACACGGGATTACGAACGTAGGAGTTTCCAACAACGCTCGATCCACCGTTGTCGCCGCTACGGGAGAATTAGAAATCCAGGGGGATCTGCTCGGTGCACCGTGTTGAATCGATGATGTATTGATATCTCGTTATCCGTGCAGCGTCGATTTCTTTTTTTTTCCTCTTCTCCACGAACGGTGAAGCGTGGATTTCGTGGCCGGATGTCTGGACGCGATTCTGAAATGGCCATTGTGCGACTCTTCACGGTTTTTCACGGAACGACTAGAGTGACGAACGGTTTCACGAATCGTTTGTTCGGGCGAAGGTGGCAGTGTTCTCAAAGTCGATTCCTTTGCTGCACGTTTCTTGATTGGGCTGTCTATCGAGGTGGATTCGTCAGGCTCATTGTGCGATGTTGAAGAAGAAGGGTACTTTTGTACAGCCTGATAGCATCGGTGTTTCAAACGTTTTGATCGATACCTATTTTTATGGAAATCTTATAAATTTAGCGCCAAAGATTGAGCACCGCAAATTACGATTCGCAAAATATTAGCTCTGTTGGAGCTTGTCTGATTTATTTTTTGTTAGACATATGAATCGTAGGAAGAATGATATAGTCTGTATAAGATAAGATCCAAGCGGATGTTTCGATTGGAACCTGTTCTTTAATTAAATTTAGTATCGAAGCTTGTGCATTGTAAATTGTAGTTCGCAAGATATTGATTTTGTTCTCGTTGGGATTATGAGTCATAGAGAATAAGATCGGAGGTCTCTTCAAGGTAGTTAGAAATCAATCTCCATTTTTTTCAGTAGTCACTGTCTAATGATTAGCCCCTGACCCTTTAATTATTGCGTGGGTGGTTCGTTTGTTACGCTCCAGTGGAAATTGGTCCACGTTTCTTTCCTCAAGTTGCGATTGTTTTCCTTTCGAGAAGAACTCCTGTCTATTCGAGAGTACCAGAAGCGGGTTAAGCAAACGTTGCTCGGAACATAATGGAAACTTAATGACTTGATAAGCACTCTCGGACAGTCTATTGCAATAATCGTGCAGAAAGTTAAGCTTCACGGTCTCTTAAAAATACTCCAACATCTTGTAGGATCTTTACTACAATTAGTTTATTTACAATAAATGGATTAAACAGATGTTGATTAAACAGGAAACGATGATTGTTTAACGTGAACTTATCACAATAACGTATTGTAATTAAGACAACTAATAGTTAATTTGCAACTCTCATCACCACGGATCCAACACTCTCTCTCATGCGGACCACACTCTCTCGACAACGCTAGCAACACACTTTCGACAACGCAATTCGCACTCCCTGACTTCTCGATTTACACTCTTTGACTTCTCAACTAACACTAACTGTCAATTCGTTTATCGTCCCTTAGCAACCCCTTGTCTTTTGTCTTAGCTCCACCAAGCAACATGTTCCGCAACCGCTTGTTTAGAATTTGTCCGACACCCCTAGGCTCCTCGTCCACGATATTACAATATCCTATTTGAAGAGGGATCTTTCTTACAAATTAAACTTTAAATCCAAAATTAAGCAGCGATCAATGTGCATAACCAATTAAAAAACATTTTAGAACCAATAAACAGAAAGAAATCAATCTATGTACTTTCAAATAGAAGAAGGAAAAAAATGTATAATATTAATGTGAGGTCATTAAAATGGAAATAACTCACAAATTGAGACGTAGCCTGGATTGCACAAGAAAAGGAAAGGAACAAGTAGAACACCGAAATATCGGCCACGAGCGAGTGGGTTGGCTCCACTTGCTGGATCGTGGCTATTGCTTCTATATGATTAACTAATTCAATAAACACCGTAACAGTGACAGCGGTGTCTGTACGCAACCGCTCAACCTGTCATTACACGGACGATTATGTCGTTAGGGCATGGAGGATTTTAAACGTGCAATTAGCGAAAATCACCCCGACGACATCGTAAGGCCAGCTTCGAAGACAGCAATAAAAATGTCGCTTGAAGGGTTAGTGATTATCGGGCGAACATCTGCTCGAAAGATAAATTCTCGGGTAACTTCGCAAAGATTGAAATTTTTCTTTCATCTCTCTGTGATTTTACAAATTTTTGCAACACTGTATCTTGTAAAATTTTATCAGAGAACAATATCTGCTCAAAGCATGAATTCTTAGGACAAACTTCATGGAAGTAGACAATTTTCTCTCCTTTCTCTACTACTTCACAAATCAACGACATTGTATGTAAAATGTTTTCGAAAAACTCGTTTCAAGTAAATAAAAATTGGATATCCTTGTGAAGTTCGATTTTATTAATTGCAGGGTTGAACAGCCAGAGAGTGAGAACCGTAAAATAAAGTTCTCTGCGAAGTTTCATCCCACTTGACAGGAGAATTGAGTTATATCAGTTGAAGGAAAATTACAAGGTAGAGAATCGCTCATGTGAACTGATGCCAGGTGGCAAAAATGCGACTGCACTTTAGAGACCAATTAGGAAGACGCATCTACGCCCGAAGCTTCAACTTCTTTTTAGACTCGTCTTCTATAGTGTTAAGTGTTAATTAGTGCTAACTTCTTAACCTATGTTACACCCTTTTTTCTGTCTTTCGTGCTGTCTTTAACGTTACAATTTTATCTTCTCTTTTTCATTGTTGACGCTTAAATTAAACTCGCGGACGTAGTGTTCGTCGAAACGAGGCCTCATTAAATATAGGCTGAAAAATCGGCCGTTGCAAAATTACAAGGTGTTCACACGTCGCTGCAGGCATTGAGTGTTATTTCTAGAATACTCGTTCACGCTCCACGAACTAAAGAAGTAGCGATCAGGAAAGTCCTGTCGACAAATGAAGCTCTAAAGCGGCCTTCTAGATAACAGCTCGTAAAAATAACAAGATCACTCTACGTCTACCCTACATACCTTATATGTACTCCTTATGTATGTACAAATGTACACTCATATAAAACCAATAAAACGTTCTTTCCATGTACAATGACAAAGCAACGTAAAAGTATTTGAACTCTGAATCGATTTCCTTTTATAGCATCGTATCTATTTTTATGAATTTATTTATCCCAAGGAGGTGATATAAAAAATCTTAGAAAGTAATATTTGTAATCGTCGTTTTCCTTTGCATTTCAATTTATGGAATCGATCAACAGGACCTCTGAGAGACTCGTAAATCGCTAGTAAGAAACATGTTAAAATATCAAGATTTTTGTAAGCAACAGCGTAATCGTCATGCTTTTAGCATGAAACAGTTTCATTTGTGCCCTGAACAAGCGAACTATAATGTCTACGTTGACGCAGAAGTGCAGCTGATCACACGATTTCCCGAAAAACTAAACGCATGACGTTCATCGATCATCGTGACAGCTTAACATCTAAAATAACACAATTAGGTCATTCTCATCTCAGAAGCTTTATTGAAACCCGCCAATTCCATCGAACTTTCCAACAATTTATATCAATAAAAATATTTATTCGGCCTTTTATCAGAATTCCTTTCATTTTCAACACCTGTGCCCACATCGTCCATCATCGTCAGAAGGTCCGCAAAGTCCGACGAGGTAAAAGCGGAATCCCGAAGCGGTGATTTATCTGCGGCGAGTGAAATCGTTCCAGCGGGGTTTCGTCACTTTCGCGGCGCAAAGTGAAACGGTACCGGCCGCGTCCCGGGCAAAACAAATTGAAAGGCACGGCCGGCAAATAATAATTAATACTTTCGTCGTCGATGGTTATCGGCGAGGGCCGCGTTCCGGCCATGACCGACCGCTGATCGACAGTTCGACCGCGGAATGGATCATCCATAGATCCTCCTCGCGCCGCGATCAAGTGATTTATCGCGCCACCGCCCGCCATCTATCATGCCTGATAGAGCACCGATAACAGACCTCTAGCCAGACCTTGTAAAGCTAGGACTTCTCCCATCGGCGCCGATCGCTAGGGACTCTGCCCTTTATTGTTTTAATAAAAAGGAATGGAAGCGAACATTTGAAAATTTATGATAAAGTAAAATAGACAGAAAATTCTTAAATCTAATTCTCAGGTATTGTCTTCTTTGTGGCTTTGGTAAAATAGAAAATTTCGTAGAATGGAAATTTTGTAAATTGGAAAATTTATGACAGAGTAAGATACGTAGAAAAGTGTTAAATCCAATTTTTGGGGAGTTTACTCCTTATTGTTTTAGCATGGCGTACTGGTAATCTGTAAATTTATAATAAAATAGAAACGCATTAGGTCTAGTCCTTGTTGATTAGAGGAGACTTGGTTTTTTGTTCGAAAAAAATTAAAATTGTGTAGTTGATTTAACAAGGAAGATTTTTGATATTACTGGAATGGTAGACATTATGAGAACAAAAGTATGTTTGAGATGCTGTGAAAATACTTATCTCAAATTCAATTTAAGTGAACTGTTTTTAGTAGATGAATTGGAAGATTAAGAAAGTTGTGTTTTTACATGAAGAAATTGTATTGCCGCCTATGTATGATAGAAGCACAATGCTGGTGTGCTCTCATTACCACTCATGCCGATAATCGCAAGCCCATAACGCGCCAAGGTTAAGGACTCTAGGGCATTGCGGTACTGCAGAGATACATGATCCCGATACGTAACTTATTATCTTCTATACGATGTGTCCTCTTTCTACACAGACATTCGCTGGCTACAAACCGCAAACACGAGGAAAAATATGTTTAATTAAATCTCTGTCTCCGATTAAACTATAAAAATGTCTATGTCTATAAAGAGTTTCTTCTAACATTTAAATTTTCAAGTATCGAAAGTTTTCGTTGCTCAAATTCTTCGTTAGATCTGTGGCGGCACTCGACAACAAATACCGTCACTCGACATTAACTACGATCGGATGACGGTAGCGCAGTGGTTAGCGCAAACAAAATTACATAAAAGCTCCGCTCCCCAGCGGCTTAAATCCAAAGATTAGATTTTAACACAAAAAATGTAAAGCGCCGACACATAATATAGTATGGCTATGTCGTACCGTCACGTATCGGTACTTTTGCCTAACACATATTATCAAATTCATAGTTTATTGTGAATACCCAAATGTATTAATATGTATCTTGGTTTAAATAAACGTTATTAAAAAAAAAAGAAAGCAGTGGTTAGCGCCTTAGGTTACGAACATTCAGGACCCGGATTCGAATCCTGGCGCCCGTAGTCCGATTTTTCTTCCACGCATCTAAATTAGAAGAAAAATAGCAGTACACCCCCCAGCAGCAGCGACATCTACGGACAACACTTACACCTCAGATCTTTTGAATCTTCAAATCTTCGTACCCTTAATTCTATATCTAAGATGATATCGTACAAACTTATTCGACTTTGGCCAATTATTTAAGAATATCTCGCTCTATACTCTACAATCAACTTCTCAGCAACAAAGCATCGAAATTAAGTCACCACCAACGGTAAACGACTGGGCAGACCCAACAATCGTCCCACGCGTTCTGTTCATTCAGAGAGACGATATCTACGATAGAGAAACACAGAGAATACATCGTGTCTCTTGATCGCCGGTATTCTTTTTAAAAGGCGTCTCGTGGTGTCTGGGCGGTCAACTTTTGTGCCGGCATATATTATCATCGTTCGCGAGTTACCTTTCCAAAGCGCCATAGCTTCGTGACCCCAGGTGTCTCCTCGTGTGCAATACACACTCGCAACAACGTAGCATGCTACAATGTAGTATATCCGAGGTGGAATTACCGTGCGTGAAACGTGCGTGTTCACCGTTTTACTCCCACCTTTAGCCGCGATGCATGTAACGTGGCGCCAGAGAATTGAACTTTTCCACGAGATGCCTATCGACCCGATCGATGACTTTCTCGATCACACCTGCGACCTGAGCGAAGCGAGGGAATGCTGTGCAAATAAACCTGCGAAACGATCGCCGTTTTGACCTGCCAACTATCCCGATGATTGGATAATGTGATAATTAATAGGGAATTCTACGCGCGTTATTCGCGATTATTATCATCGTTCGAAGTTCTTGAATGAAATCGATAACTATAATAGAAAGTGCAATTATCTATCTTATCTATTTGAACGTTTAAGCAGTTCCCGTCTTTATTGTTCTGATATTTAGAATTTAGAAGCTTCATTCATTCAGCAATTATTATTGAACACCTTTGGATAGTTGATTTTCGAATATTCGAAACTTTAAACATTCTTCTGAAATCGATAATCATCTTGTTTCATTCAATACATCACGGATTCTGTCTTTGTATATCTGACGAAGTTATTTGGAAGGTAGTTGATCTTCAAAATCAAAATTTCTCTGGAATGAATTAGATTATATAGGTTTAATCATTTTAGTCGTCTGACGCTCTGCGTTCATAAGATATGCCATAACGGATACAAACTCATGGCAAAACAAATTTATTGAATTATTTAATAATTTACAAAAATCATGTTTGCGAAGACCTGTTCAGATGATTTGTTTCTTGATCTGTTAACTGTAGACGACATAACTCGTCGCTTAGACTGTCAATTTTTTGAGCATAAACATTTCTTTACTGGAATACTGTTCGTCGTTTCATTTCTTTTAGAAATGAATCGTATCACGTTTGCAAAGACCGACACTGATTTAACTGAAATTGATACGTCTCTATCAACCTTTAATTCCGTGATAGAAATTTCTAGTTAAGAAGACACTTAGCGTACATAATGCGTGGTTAATACGATGTTCAACCCTCTATCAGTTTACCCTGTTGTTTATTTTAATTGTATATGACTAGGCAAAATAACTGACAGCGCGCAATTGACTTCCATCGTAGACTTTACGAGGCAGAACGAACAGATAGAGGCGTTACGGAGTGAATGGTGTACGAAACGCTTTTCCTCGCTTCGCGGCAAACGCTTAAGCCAACGATTTGCCGGTAATTTATTCGCCGGTGCGAAAGGTGAAGCTTTCAAAACGCATGGTGTTCCACCAGTGGGGAACAAAGCGAAATATCAACAGTGTCCCAGGAATCTTCGTTTCGTTCGATAGACGACCCCTTGTGGCGGAACGAACTGGACGTTGGCTTATTAAAAAGAAGGTAATCATAGGATTTTCCACACTGTAACTTGCTGAATAGATTGCGAAAGGTATATTCAGCATCCTTTCCGGTTATTAAGATTGTATGAGGTATATACAATCATATTTGAAAGATTAACGAAACTTCTGAGAACATTGTCCAATCCAAATGAGCTACATTCGATTTGAATCTGAAGTCGTTCTGAGCTAAGTTTCTATTTGTCAAAATTAGAATTTATTGGTTATGTAAAATAATACTAGTTAATACAATCCTAACTTATTTATTTTTAAAGTATTGTCTAAGCTCTCTAATTTATAAAAACTAGTATATGGCTTTGAAAAATAATCCTAACTTATTTGCAAAATAATCCCAGCTAATACAATTCTAACTTAATTCCGAAGTACTTTCTAGGTATTACCCTACGAATCTAAAGCTATTCCGTTTTCTCTTCGAAATACCCTTAGGCCTCAGAATCTTGAACGAACAGCTTTGCATTCATACGGTTCATTCAGTGAAATTTCATTCTTGTTTTCCTTCCCTCTCTTTGGCGAGAAGAGACGAGAGAGGAAAAGAACTATCGCGAACGTTCGATCTACGAGCATCCGAAGTATCGACTAGCAACACGGTGCAAAAGATCATGGGTGTTGCACCATGCACGCAGCAAGGTCCACCATAACTTAATCCACGTAAGTCGCCTACACGCCGATGTTGGCGATGCCTGACCCGCGGATCGTTTATTTCGCATATCCACGAGCACGATGGTGCAGCGTGTATTACGAGGCTGTCTCGTTTATTCAAACTCGCTTTCTGCCTCGATTTATCGAACCACGACAGATAAGCCCTGGCTCTGGAAACGCATCAGACGATGCCTTGCGCTGCGATTTACCTTGCCCCGGATCGCCAATGAATCCCAAAAATTAGATAATAAAATCCTAATGGAATATTTGTAGCATTTCTAGTTCTTTCATTTTCACATCGTGTTCCTTATATTAGACTATATTTTCAAACTTGGTTCTTATTAAAATACATATATACATGTATGATTGATTTGTACAAAACTTGATAAATTTACCATCAATCGTCACATTTTATATAGATTTTATTATACATGTCGGGTTTGTCGGGTTGGTGTTAGTCTTGGGGGCGTGTTGCGTATCTTCATTAGGACAAGCCATCGTAGTTGTTCAATGGAGTTTATATTTACAATTATATGTACAAGTGTTGATTTAGCAGAGTTTAACAATTTAACGTGGTAATTAGACACTCTTAAAGTAAAAGACAATGTTCTTAGGTTCAAACGAATCCGCGGTCAACGGGAAAACTCTTTGTACAATTGAATATGTTTTGAAACTCAAACTGACGTTAGCTGTGACGCACGGTATCTTTCTGACTGACCGACAAGACGCTGTGTGTAAACTCTCCAAGGTGATCACAAGAATAAAAGATTGATACGATCACATTTGTCAATTGCATATTGACCGGGATATCAACAAAATTCCAGGCGCCGTTACTAGGCACACTCGCATAGAGCCGTCATTGCTCCTGCCCGGGGCTTGTTTGTTAATACAGCGTGTGTCCCTCAATATTGATACTTCTACTGTTAAGTGAAACGTTCATCCCGTGACCATGGCTACGTTCGGCGACCAGTTGTGTCACTTCGAGCCCAAGCCCACTGTCACAAATCTCGGGCAAACATAATCAGATCGTATCACAATAACTACTTCTAAGTTCTATTATTTAAGTACAGCTATAATAAATAGTTTAGACCAAAGTATTGGGGATCTTCCCAAAATTCCAAAAGAAAGACCCGATGTCCTTACATCTCCGACATATACATATTCCATTATATATATTTTTATATAAGTTCACATCAACCATAATTGATATGAAAATTAGAAAATCAACAGAGATGGACTTATCATACTTCCGTATTCCCTTCCTTGGTATTAAATTGCCTTACATTCTAATATATCGAATAAGACAAATTTCCATTTTTCAAGGATTAAGATCGACTGAAATTTACGTAACTCCATCTCCAATCTATTATATTCCTATTTTCTATCTTCCACCTCGATTTACCACCTTTCTTCCCGAACTTCTTCTCAATTCCAAATACTTGTGAAAACAAGTCTCATATTGACACTTTGTTCTATATTGAAATCGTGTTAGTATTAAATTGCTCAGGGGGACACCGTTATCAAAGAAAAGGTGAACCGGAAGGAAGGCGGTAGTTTCGAAACGAGAGTCACGTGACGTTGTAAGAGCTACGAGTACCGTATTATGCGACATCGCATCGCAGATAGTTTTAGCCCACGCGGTGATCGCGCGACATAGCTGCGAGTGTGAGGTCCTCTCGTGAGCATGGTAATGACGTGACATACACGCACGCGACGAGAAGAAAATGCGTACGTATTAAACGCAAGCACGCTGAGAGGGCACCGCGATGTCACCTGTACATTATGCAATAACTATGGTTGACCCGATCGGGGGCCGGATTAAATGTCGCTCTGCTAAATGCATGCCGCGAATAACTGTACGTGGGACGTTCATTTCGTAAGAGGAAATCACCCACATTCGTGATTCACGATGTATCGTAAGGACGAAAGTATAACGAACAAGTTGAATTTCTATCGAAGTCTGAGAGTCTGTGATTCTTGGAAAACGGAACTACGATTGAAATCTCTTTCTGTAATTGTGGGAAGATGAAGCTTCGTTTGAAATCTCTTTAATGGGACAGAACGCGGATCATCTGTTTGTTAAAGAATTTGAATACGTTAAAAGTTTCAGAAATGGTAGTTGGAGTATTCTGAATTGGGATGAGAAATGTTCAATTCTTAAATAGTAGAAGCATTTGTATTAGAACGTTCGTTAGTATTTTTAAATTTTTATCTGGAAGTCTGTAAGAAGATCTGAGCATAATACGTATGTTGTACACCTGACACAGGGATGGTTGATGTTGGACTAGTACTAAACACTTCTGATTTGAAATTAATATACTTGTATTACAATAATTACACAGATGTAAAATACCTTATAAAATAATACATCCAACTAGAAATTATTCAAAATTATCGAAGAACAAAAAAGTTCGACGTTTTCAAAAGTAAAAACATCTTTAAGGAACAAAAACGAACCACAGAGCGAAGCACGATCGCGCAAGATCTAAAGCACGTTCAATTCTCGGTGCGACTTTAATTAACTGAAAGCCCGCAAACGACTGAAAAATGAAAGAGCCGCAAAAATTTTATTGGCCTTTGGTCGGGGGCGCGGGAAACTTAAAAGTCTTGGCCCGGCACGATGGCGGAAGAGACGAACGATCGCTTTTTCTTGGCTGCGTGCGATCAGGCAACGAGATTTCGTTCGGTCGATCCCGTAATGCGGTAGCTGGATTCATGGCACTCCGTGCCGGCGTAATTGCGTGTTTGCCGAGAGGCAAGCGGCGTGCCGGTGTTATTAGTTTCACCTTTGCGGCGCACGCAATCCTCCGGTTCTTTGCCAGGGCCTCTGTGACCACGGCCATGCCAGGAAGATCCTCCCGTGGAACAATAAGGAAACGAAGGGAAGGTGGAGCTGACAGGGAACCGAGATACCAATCCGCTTACCGGTAGGTGTAACGGCTCTTCGACTTTTTATCGATTTCGTACGGACCGAACGGGTCTTTTACAGTGAACCGTTCGAACGTACCTACCGTCGCGACTCATCGCCAAGGTTCATGAGTCGAATTAGGCTTGCTGTTGTTGATCCAGATGCGACAGGAATTTGTGATACGGTGTTTGAATTACGAAAGATAAATCTGGAATAATTTAAAGAATATCGAAGAAGATAGCTCGTATGTATTATAAGTGAAAGATTTTCAAGTTTTTTACAGTGACGATGGAGTTACCTGTGTAAATTGAAAACATTCTAAAATCGTGGAGTAAATGTTATGATCCAAGTACTATCAAAGTACGACGTTTGTGATATGACGTTTGAATTGGAAGTGACACATCTAATTTTACGGTGATATAAATGTTAGAAAACACGTATTTTAAACATCTAGGATTTTCTGGGGTACAATGATGAAAAATAGATTCGATATATGAAATGTTCGGTGTATACAAAATATATCACAGAATCACACACAATGTATATATAGTGCAAAATACAGATCTGTTAAACTAATTTAACATTTTTTCCATATTTGTTGAGAAGATCTGCCACGATCATTCCGTACAACAACCCACGAACATAGCCTTTCGCGATGATATTAATCACGTGTCTAACGACACGATGATGAACGGTTGAATTAACATGCAAATCATTTCGCTGTTAGAACGTGAAAGAAATCCTGGAACCGACGATTTCCTCCGGTTGTCGTCGTGAAAAAATCCAACAAAGAACGGCCGATCGAAGATGCACCTGCGCGAGTCCCACGCAACATCGGCGGGCGACGAGTCATCGCGGAAAAATCCGCTTCGCCGCACGTGCACACGTGTGCACGCGGTGGTTATCCCGGAGAAAGGTAAAACGCAGGCGTAACGATCCCACAGTTTTAATTACGCCAACGTGGCCCAGGGACGCGCCCCTGTGGTTCGACACGAAAGCATCCGTCGAATATTTTCCAATTATTCCGCGGCTTAATTAAATATCATTCCTAATGATGCACGTGTCGCGGACCCAGAAAACTAATGGACTCCGCTCGGCGAGCGGCTAATGAAGACGTGGGTCGAACAGACGAAGGTGTTGCGCTTATTAATGACGGTGGCTATCCTTTTTCCTGCCTCAAGATTTTGTCGTCGATTCGCTGCAGAAGGGGGAAAGATAAGAATAATAGACGAGGAAGTCGTAAAGCTTTACTGTTTGCGATTAAATATTGGATAGAAAGTTCTGCCTAAGGTGTGATTATTCTATCAGTACAATTAAGTGGAGATTATATCACCGAAAGTGATTAATAACTGCATTTGTCTAATATCTTTTGCGCTGAGAGAATTTATTGAATGTATTAGCATCGTTTACTTCTAGAGATCCTTTGTTTGTTTCTCAAATTTATTTGTTTATATTCCGAGTTTATTTTGTCTATATTTCGCGTTTGTTTGTTTACGCTTCGTGCTTCTTTACCTATTTTCTGAATTTTTCTCACAATGCATAAACTTGTAATGAAGACTTGACTGAAGATAAGGAAATAATAGGGATCTTGATGGTAAACCTCATCTAACTTAAACACCTAGTGCTTAAAAACAGTTAAATTTCTGCACACTGCACTCTGAAATCAATTACCATCACGTGTACTATTTGAGAAATTACTCTGTACATCGCTATATACTTACATCTTTGGTAAAAAGTTTCATAGAACAAAAAGAAAAGAAAAGAAAAAAACGGAAGATTGAACTGCTCGATAATGAAAACGTTCGAACCTTCCTTGACGGTTGAGACATACACGTACACTACGAGGCTATTTCCTTCGACAGACGCGTCTTAACCACCGTTCTCTTAAGTCTTAACCATCGTTAATAATTATCGGTGTCGGATGCAACGTGGCCTTCTTCTCGAAGATCCAAATTCGAAAGGGGTTGGCGGCGCGAAGCCGCGTTCGAGTTATCGGCGCATCTGTCCCGTAAATGGGCTCAGAATTTATGGTCTGGCCTACACGCGCCCGAAATCATTACCTCGACTCGGGCCAGGATATTTATATGTACGACCTTGCCAGCTCTCCACACCCTGTCATTACCTACGCATGTTCAAAGGTTGCCGAGATGCACGCGTTAGTTTTCGTGGTACTGTTCTGTCTCGGACTCGTCTTTTTAAGAATTTTTTTAGATAAATCTCTTAAAAACAGAAATAGTGGACAGATTGTTTAGTAACAGCAAATGTGCATATTTTCAGAGTAAATTCGATTGTCATGGATTAAGACATATCTTAATATCATAATATCATAATATTGATCTTCAAATTAGTTAACTGGAAATGCAATCTTGATTTTATTGAGATTTTTTATTTAAACGCAATTCATGTTATTTTATCATAATACACTTTTGTTCCATCCATCTTTTTAGATCTCGGTTTCGATGATTATGAATATAATTAAATGGACGCTAAAAATTTGTATTGGATTTTAAATATAATAAAACGAAAAATGGAAAGGAATCGTGAGAAAATTAATAGGCTAGCGAATGAACGGATGAATATAAAATTCCACTATTTCTTGTAGCCAACAGGTTACACGCGTATCATTGATTGAATGAATGAATAAAGGAACAACATAATTCTACATCACATCCCAATGAAAGACGTAGTAGTTATTGTTCTCGGGAAACAATGAATATTAATAGTTTATTACTGCAACAAGGAAATTAATTTTGCAATACATACTCACAATAGCGAAAAGTCTTTCGTCTCGATTTCAATTTTCTGAAATATTCCTCAACCATCCCGAAAAATTGAAAACCATACTCAAATTAATACGCCAGACCTTCCAAAAGTGTTTCAAATTCCGCAAATACCATGAATTCACGTGTACATTCTGTGGTGGACGGTGAGACGTTTTGTTGGTTAAATTAATAACGAGACGAGTTGATTTCGTTAACTATATTTACAGATATTTTAAAATGTAGAATACAAAGTTAATCGCATTCGATTTGTTATACTTATTCGCTCGACTGATGATCTCGATGACTCCATACTGATATTGATTCGCGCGACTGACTGACTATGTCTGGAGAACATGGTCATCTATTTATATTGATCGAGAGGGGGGGGGGGTCAACCGGAAGGTTTGAACTTGTCGCCGGTTGTCGGTTACACGTAGCAGCGAAATTGCTTTGTCCAAAATTTGTTTATTACATTATGTGCGTCGTACAGTGTTAATCCTCTGTGGCAAAACAACTACGTAAGGCATCTTCGAATCTAAACGTCCTAAGACGCATATGCCGCTACAATTCTAATCCAATCCTACTCCTACATTATTATTTCTCGTTCCGGAATAGAGAAGCGAGAATATCGAAGATGTATCCGGGTAGACAACCCCTTAGGATGAATAATGGCCGCCATAATGCGGCGTGCGATCTTGGACAAAGCGCGGCCAACAAGTGTAACGCGTCTTCTGAATACCCCATAAGGTCCGTCTGTCCATCTTTCTCGTGCCTGGCTCTGCTAGAAACAGCCGTACAGTGACTGTTCGAAAAAAAGTAGTCGCAGTTCTCTGAACAGCGTATAATAGTCGGTTAATGATCATCGTTGAATACACATGCCGTGAATCGCCGTGTGATCATCGTCTCTCGCGAAAGAGAAGGAACGATTTCACTCCTTTTCTCCACGTTACGCTCCAAGAATCTCTCTCTCTCTCTCTCTCTCTCTCTCTCTCGTTCTTTCTCCTCTTCGCTCCGCGTAACCTGATCATCGCGTTTCTTCCTTGTCCGTGTTCTGCAGGCCTCCTACGGTTCTCCAGTTCTTTTTTTTTCTTCTCCTTTTTTACCTGGTCTTCTGCTTTAAAAACCGTGTGATTTATTATCGGGCGCCAGACAGGTGGACCGTTCCTATCCGGTCGCGTAAGCACGCGCATAATGGACACCTTGAAGAGGATGAAACGCGAGAGATTCCACTCATCTTAGAGCCGCTAATCGGTCGACAATCAGCTCGCCACGGAAGACCACTCGACCGTGCGAATAATCGGCTAGTGTAATCGATGTTCCTTCCATTGGATCATCGCGTAATCTCCGGACAGAGAGGAGAGTTTGATAGACCCGAGGATGTAGATCTGTCTGGAGGAACGATTTAAAAGGAAAAGAACGGCTTGTTTCGTGAAATTAATAGTAGCTTACTCATTGGACAAATCACCTGGCGTGGCTCGATGTCTTTGTACTCTTGCATGTTCCGATCATTTTTCATGCCTTCCTATGGATTAAGGATTTTTTGTGTTATTTGTAACTTTGATTGTGTTAAGTATTCGATCGCGTTATTCAAATTTCGAATGTTTAACAAATGGCAATTAAAATATAAAGCAGTGGAATTTTAATTAAATATAAGTGGAAGTGGCATTGGAATTATAATTATAATTATATTCATTTCATTCGTATGAAATAGGATTATAATTAAAATATAAACCATGCGCATATATTTGTTTAAAATATGAAAATAGCTAGGATGAACATTTTGTCTTCCATGTTTTTTATTTTAAATATATTTCCAATGGATACGAATGGGTATGTACGGAGCGTTTGTTATTTGTGAAACAAGAGATATTAAAATTCCTGAGAAAGATCGGTCGACGTCGACGCCAGACCGATGTCTCAATCATCAAAACCAGTCGTACCGACGTTCCTTCCTCTTTTTCTCTCGCCAATCCTCCGCGTTTTCTTCAACTTTGTAATAATTACAACCTGTGTCGGGCACGATGATGTCGTGAGCGGCACGAACAAAGAGGCCTCGCGGCCGACACGTAAGAAATGCCTCTCATTACGGCGAACCACCGACCCTACGCGTCGTTCCATTAAATAGCACGCGTGCACGTGCTCGTAATTAACTCGTTACTAGCGCCACGGAACCGCTAAACTTTAGAATTACCATCGAATTAGCATGGCCAGATAGCTCACAATAGAATTGAATAAAATGACAAAATTGACAGTTGAAAGATAAGCACATCAGAATGATAAAATAATTTACTAAATGCTGTATGTAAACAGAAATTATAAATGGTATACGGGGTTGATTAAAAAGAAAGCAGAAAAATTAGTAAATTTCCTATTTTTAAAAAGTTCGATGAATGTAAAAATCTATCTATAATTGTTCCCTTCTATGTTAAGAAATTTTTCATAAAATTTTACAATTAGAAGAAATCATACGTTTCAATATCTTCACATGCCAAATACCCACACTGCATGCAGTTACGATAATTAATTTCAACCCCTCAAAAATGAAGTATTATAATCCCGAATCTTTCCCAAATAATTCTAAAATTTAAATGCAATAATTTTTAATTTCAAATAATATTTAAAAAAGTTGCAATTTCGACTGATACTATTTTTACTGAAAATCACAGACGCTTTGAGAGAGAATTTTTATTCGAGCGCGAGATCTCCCGAGGGCGATTTTATTGAAAATCATTGGTACCCTTCCCTTATCCTATGGGGTCATCGGTCGGCGCGAATCCCTTGGCAGTTAATTCACGATTTACGCAATCCGCTTTCGTAACGGTGCCCCGTACATCTGCCACCCACACGCCTTGGGACAGAAATTATCCTAATGACGGTCGAGGGCTGTTTATAACCGCGTAAATTGATTCCAGCGCCTTGTGGTTTCGGCCCGCTTACACCTTCGAGCAGTCAATCACTATGTCGACTTCCCTTGAAAATCCCACCTTCCAGTTACCGCAAAACACCGACCAGTACCATAACTCCCTTCGGATACACCTCTAGTCGCGGCTAGGAAGGGTAAACGAATTGCAATTCCGACTAGTAGAATTGCCGCTACTGCCTCTTCAGCTTTACCTTTTTAGCAACTACCTCCAGGGGGTTGATACATGATAGAACATTTAAAAAATATTCCAATAAAAATCTATGTCTATTTCTACAACACTTAATCATAGAATTAGGATCATATGTCGAAATTTCGTTCCTGTAATTACAATACTATTAATACTATGTCAGATAAATGAACTGTCACTAAATACGTAGACAAGCATACATATGTAGGAATTATTTAATTGAAAAATATTCCCATGGTCAGGAAATTCTATGCCTTAAAAGATACCTGCAGCTGGATCATATCGTCTGATCATACCCATTCTCCATCGTTACTTATATGACTTGTAATACTTATTAACAGGAAAAATGTTTAATAGCGAGAATCAAATTACAGAGATGATAGAAAAATATTTTTCTAACAAAATGCAATCACAAATAACAATGCATATTAGCCAATAACAACAATTTCAGTTGAAGCGATTCATTTCTTTCTTTGCAAGCGACGAGAACAACACATCTTTCCCTTACATCTTTCTTTATCTGAATTTCCTATAAAAATAAAAACCTAAGCCGAAAAATTCAAATCCAGCAACAGTAATATCAAGAAATTTGAAAGATCGGGATCGATATCACGCGAAGGAATATTAAACAGTTCAATTGACAGAACAATAGGTCGGACAGCGAAACAGATCCGGCTTCAAAACCAGAAACCTTTTCTCCGCTGTAACGCAACATTGTTTCATAATTAAGACGCCAAGCCGGTATCTCCAAATCCGTGTACCCCCAGGTACCCCCCGGTTTCTTACGCTGGAAAATTTCGCAACACGGTGTGTTACGATCGCGAGGCGATCGACTTTCCATGAAACTCGCGGAAAAGAAAATCGAACGGGGAACAACTGTGACCTTTTTGGTGGTAGCACGTCGACAAGCAAGGCTGGATAATTAAATCGCGTACACCAATGTGCGAGACGGTATCGGGCACCGGTATCTCCAATGCCAATACGCTCGGGTTAAGTGGACCGTTCAACGTGGCAACAATTGCCGCGAGACACGCGCGTTGCCTCGGCCTGTGCGTTTCAATCGTTGCTCTCGATCGTTCGGTAGATCCGCTGGCGATCGATACCCGGCGAGACCACGATCGATCAACTTCACCGGTGGCGATTGAAAATTCAAACACATACAACGTGTGTGTTCAACCCTGTACGGTTCGACTAAATCGATGCGAGCATCGATCCTCCGCAGATTTATCGCGGGTAGGGAGAAGTTAAAAAGTGTTTAAAATGTTTCATTAACGTCGATGGTAATAATTTCGTATTCGATGGCACGCGTTGATTTCTTTTGTGGGTTTTACGATTTTGATTTATTGCAGGTTTTACGATTTTTATCTTTTGCGGGAAAGATATGTTTGGTTACGTTTTTGTAGGCAATTTAAGTAGTTCTTTTTACTATTTTCAATTCTTAGAAATTTTTGGTGATAGACAGACAGGTAGGTTCTTGTTATGTAATTTCATCTTCTTATTACATCAATTTGAGAATCAGAAAATGTGGCTGTAAATTTATTTTTATTAATATGCAGTCTTGATAACAGTTATAATATCACAGAAAGTTAAATAAAAATTGGCACGCGTGCTCGTACATAGATCCGGGCTAAATGGAGCGTTCAGAGAGCTGCCTCTCTCGAGTCTCGACTCGGTGGCTAAGCGAACTCGTGCGCGAGATGTCGAATGATCGATCAATTCTATGGCGCCGTACCTGTTTCTGCCGTACAAAGAAAAGCCGGCTTATCGCCACGACACGACACAATGACCCGGTGACAGCGGCCGATTTTAGCTGAACACTATTTATACTGTAGTACTGTATCTGATATCATTTCCCTTTCTTGCTAGTCTTCGTCAAACGAATATAGCAACCTTTTCTTTATAGACCGTTGTATGTTTCCATCTTTTTGCTAGGACGTCACAGTGGGAAATTATCTTATTATGCGTACAGTAAATTGAGGTGACATCTCAATTTCTGGAATAAATGGCCATGCGTGATATTTGAGACTTGAAATTTTACTTGGTGAATATTTTATACATTAGAATTTTGTTCGGTGGAATATTTCACAAATTTGCAATTTCTTCGATTGGATGTTATGCAAAGTTTTAATTTTGTTCCATAGAATATTTTGTTAAATTGCGATTTTGTTGACATACATTTTTCTTTGGTAGGATATTTTGCAAAGTAACAAGTTTCCTCCTTTACGAATACAACCTGCAAACTTACTCTTTACAATAAGTAATTTCATACAACGATCCAAAAAGGGTTAATTATCCTTCTTAATCTATTTCTCGGGAAAACAACGCTTCCAATAAAAGGATCTTGAAAACGACAAAACCAACACAACGATATTATTATCGTGTCGTTTGCTCGCCATACGAATTACTTACCAGAGCATTCACGGTACAGCATAAAACACACGCGACTCGCATAAACGCTTCCACTCGGTCCACGTCGTATCGATACGCAGAGATATCGAAAAAGATATTCGAATATGTGTATGATATATTGCACGGTTGTCGCGGCTGTACACGGGCCTTGTATTCAGATAAATAAGACACGTTTAACCGGCTGAGACGAGTTGACTCGTGTTTCGCGCGTGTGATGTCTGTAGTTTCGCCGGACTGCTGTTTCAACGAGCCGTCGTTGATGGGTTCATTTGCAATTCTCCGACTTTTTCGACCCAGATCAGGGTGGTGCTGTTTTATCCCGTGGACACGAGTACAACTTGTGTACGACTTTACGAAGTATTTTACTTTTATGTTAAGACGTTTCTTTCTCTGCTTTCGGACTGGTTCAGACTAGCGAAAGACCATTGCTGCTTATGCAGAAACTGTGTTACGACTGTTATCGATTTAAACATGACCCATGGAGTTCGACGCGGCAGTAACAGATAATAAGGTTAAAATAACTATTTTATATAGCACAATATATTATGTGTTAAGTATTAGATCTGATTTGGACAATATATTACATTTGGAGCTTAAGGAAAACATTGAATAATGTTAGTACACACAACCATTAAAAGGATTGAAAATTCATTAAAAAATTGTATTTTCTAATCAGTTCGCTTTTGGATAAAAATGCACGTGTATCACTTTTCCACCCACCCTGTCTTTTAACTTTTCTACGACCGAATTTTTCTATCCCAATCTCCTTCTTATTTTAATAAACCACTTCTATTGTTCGAAAAAAATCTTTCAGCTCAACATTTGTATTAAAATTAGTACAAATTAAAATGCAAAATCATTCATATTAGCAAGGATTCTTGCACATTTCTCCTCAACTTAAGGAACTTCTAATTATAAAAAAACACGATTAGTTCGAAAATAATCCAAACAATATTATTCGCTGTCTGATTTCTTTATTATTCACTTGTTTAAAGAAGTCTTTATGGAAATTTGTAGCGCGTTTATCCTGACCTATTTTTTCTATTTTTCTCCAAGACCGGAAACCCATCATCCCGTAAGAAGTACCGCTAAGGAGCTCATCCGGCCTGCAAAAAGATCCTACGTTTAGTTTGTATTCCGTAAAACTCGGTCAAATTCAAGGTACGCTATACGAGGGGAAGAAATATTAATAAAAATGGTGTGGGACGAGCTTCCTGGGTGCTTAAATGCAGGATATCGACAGTTATGGGCGGAGCGAACCGTTAACCATCGATGTCAATAATTGACATCCAAGATTTGATCGCCCTTTATGGTATTATACGCTTCCACAAAAGGGTGGCCTTATTCCTTGCGAGCATACGTTAGATTCTCATCTCGTATCCGGCTTAATATTTACAAATCTTTGAAAAATCTCTGTCTTCCATCTACAAACGTATTAAAAAAATTTCAAACAATTAGAACTATTGAATTGTTAAGATAACTTTTTTTTTCTTATTGGCAATTAATGTATTCTGCTAGATTTTGGTCGAATTAAAAGAAATTAATTTTACTATCAATTTCAATTTCAAACATTATAGATTTCATCAAAAGTACTAGCTAAGTATCAACAGATTTCGTTGTTAAATTAGGTTCTAAAAAGAATTAAGATGAATCCTTTGAAATTGCAGTGCAACGATATAATTCCAAAGGATTAATACAATAATATTTCTGTGACTTTTGGTTGTAAAGAAAATTTCGTTCGAAAGCTTCTAAATACCATCTTTAAAATGTTACGAAAACAGAGGTGATAGATATAATTTTCCTTTGATTATTTTCTACTCCGAATTCCAACACGATCAATCGTATAACAAATCCACCCACGAGCAGCCGATTCCAGATTTCAATACCCATGTAGCTATAAATACCAACATTTCCATCGACATTTTGCCAAACTGTTAACCATCAAACGAAACAAAATTTCTACAGCCATTTCAACGTTTTAGTACCCCAATATTAACGCACGTAAGAATACTTATTATAGTGTCTGAAGGAAGTTTGAATAAAAACAATTTGAATATACAATCCGCCGAATATACAAACGACGTTGCAAGATTACGATCCCGTTGTTACTGCGCAGCTCGTTGAATACATCATGGATTATTATGCGCGATATACAACCGTTCATGTTATGCACCTTGTGCAATGACGCTCGACGATAACGGTTCGAGCAACATTTCTAAAATCACCGTATGAATCAGCAAAGAGGACGACTTCCCTTGAAATCTCCTCGTTATGCACTTGCTATTGTGTTTGTATTTCTTTTACTTCACGTTACTCTAAAATAATGTAAATTTTAAAGGAAATGCTCTTGTGATGGAATTTCGCTGAGAAGTTTTAATAATTGGCTGAATAAATTGTCCCGGCCGGTTGGTTTGTCCTGTATCGTACAACGCTATAGTAAGATTCCACAAATTTCATGGTTTCGTTGACACTTGCAGAGGACTCTTCTATTTCTTGAATTTTGCCATTATGGAAAATTAAGATAAATTTAGATACATGGATATTAAATTCTATTAGCAATTAATGCGTTAATAATTGACAACCATCTTAACATAATTTCATAATTTACTCTTCAACATTTCATTCCTTAATCGATATTAATTCTCCTTTGCCCACCAAGAATTCAGAAACTTACCACAAAGCATGCTGTCAAAATTATTCCATATCCTAACCACTTCGCTCGTAGATACACGAGCCAACCATCAAATATGTTTACAATTATTCATCGCAATTATCGCAAAACTCAAATGAACCTTACTTTATTTAGTACTTTACATTACAAGGTGCACACGATACGAATGAATTAACAGATCTATAACAGGATAATTAAAAAGTAAAAGCAATAGGAAGCAATTAATTGAAGTTTAGCATCAACCAAGTGTCCAAACACTTATGGCCACTAGTGTAGATATATCTGTAGATAACCTAAGTTAACAAAGCCATCGAGAAAGCTGGTGCAAAACCAACTTGTTCTCAGCACGCAGGGCACGCCAATTACTCCGAAACGAAAACTACTTATCTCGTACGACTGCCCCATGGACACCATTCTAACCAGGCAATGATCTATCGAGCGAGGCATTTCGTTTTCCCTTCGTCGAGATTCCTCGGGTGTACGGTTTCTCGGTAGCCAGCCACTCGCCGTGCCGGGTCCTGGCGACGTTATAAATCGATAAAGTTCAGATCGGTGCGACGTATCTCGACCGGTTCGAGCCATTGGAGCGCCTCGATTGGTCGGCGCGAAATCCCGCAGACCGGATAGCCGTCCGGGGACAGGTTTCACGCGATGGGTGACACACCGGGCTAATTTATCGCACCTGGATAATTATCTCGCTGTCTACCGGCTCTGGTGCACTCTGGCTAACCAATCAGCAACCGAGCAAGCACCGTTCGCTCCTCCCAGCTGTCGCGGGTCACCAGAGAGCCCGACCGACAAGAATGTGCACCGACGAAGACTCTCGTCTCGCGATTGCGACACCTTACCCAACCCCGTAAATCGCTCGCCCCCGTGTGGTTACGTTTCAAATTGATGTATCGATCCAACGCTACAGGATTAAGCGATTCGTGACGATTAATCGATCGAGATCCCTGCGGATCTACCGCTAGCACGCAAGTCACCAACGCGTGCCGCGACGATTTCGCAGGTGAACCGGAGGACAGCGTGATGTGGATTGGATCGGCGAGGTGAAAGGGAATTTGCTGAGTTTCGAGCGGGTGTTTTGAATTTTTTATTAATTTTTTGGTCTTTTTGTGGTCTTATTGGTTTACAGTTGAAATTGACGAGGTTTGAGGACTTTTCTATCGTGCAACTAGGCTACAATTAGAACTAGCAAGGTATGATTAGATTCTTTTTTAGAATCTTCTGAATCATTTGATAGATTTCAAAGAAACGTTCGAGGGATTCCTTAGAAATATTTCTTAGTAATGGAAAATTATTATTTAACTAGCAATTTGTTGTCTCTGCAATTACGATTAAATTTCAGCAATATTAAATATCGTTATATTCTAGATTCTTGGATCCATTCCAACAACATTCCAACACTTATATAGAGCAAACAAAACATAGCTAGTAATTTAAAAACGTTATCACAAAACTTTAGGTAAAATCGATAATAAATTTTCGAAATTTATTTAGGCCACTGCGTTACATACGAAAAAGAGCAAACTTCTATTGTTTCTGATTGTTCTTATAAATTTGCCATTTACAAAAGAATCTACCTAATTAATTTTTATCGCGTAAGTGTTAATTCTAATTTACTGTTAATTCCATTAAGAATTAATAATAAAATTCTATCGTAATATTCTTTTCAGATAAGAAGATACTTTTGCAAACGTGCAAATTCTTCCTATGCAAATTACATTGTATTATCTCAATAGATGAATAATTCACGATAAAGGCATCGGATATAAATTCTTGTTCGCGGATCGACCGGATCGACGATAAAAATATCGACGTTCCTCCTGAACGTTTATCTGCATGGTGAAATTAACTCGATTCTCCTGTTAACCAGAGGAGCATTATAATGCATTATACTGCAATGAGGTCCTATCTGGTCGCGGACAGGGAACGTCGATGGTTTAATGTCACAATAGGAATTTCGAGTCACCGGCTTATGCCTCAGACGTCGCCAGCTATGACATAACCAGTACTTTTCTATTAACATCTAAACGAGCTATTCACACGAGCGAACTTCGAGATTCTCGCGACAGAGGAATCGGTTTTATGTTCAGGACAAGATTACGAGGGAGAATTCTCAATGCTCAGGGCCGGTTTCATCGTCTTTCACGTTTCTTCAAACTCTTCTTACCGTATCTTATTAGATTATTTATGAAATCACTGAAAACTAAGTTTTTAATATTCCTAACACTATGAATATTACATTTTAATGTTCTTAGTTTAACGATTTTTGACTGTCAGATTTAATTCTTAGACAATTCAAACGTTATCTTTAATATCAAAATGATGGTCGTTTTTATTAAGAGAAAATAGAATTCTTACCACCGTCAAAAATACGATGTACATTCTCATCAAATTAGAATTTCTCCAAAATTCTTTCCAGGACATACATCTACATTATCGAAATCTTTCCCCAATTTTACCTTATTACCAAATCTTCGACTCCAACTTTATCATTTCTTCAAAACTAATACCGGAAATACCAATAGACGTTTCCTTTGCTTTGACAGATCTTTGACTAAAGACTTCCCCAAGATATCAGAGTTCCGAATACACTGTTTCTGAAAACTCGTAGATTCTACAAAAACACATAGCGATTTCAAATCCCAAACTAGACCTGATCGGCGGCATATCTCCTTATCCTTATCAACCCGAGACCTAAACCAACTAACAACAAAGCATCGCAAACATTCACCGCCAAACATAAGCTACATTTACTCCGAGAAACAGCCATTCCAAGAGCCACATGTTAACAACAAACAGCCACAAAATTTACTCTAGGAAGATACCCGAAAACTCGTAGATTCCCCAAGGAAGATTGGAGAACCGTCCCTGTTCCCTATCCCTGTGCTCGTAGCGCGCGTTCTCGATAGCGAATCTAGTATGTAAATATCCGCGAGGCTCGGCTTTTCGCCTGCTCGTGTCGTCCGATCGACCGACCGAATGGTAAATGTTAGGCTACACGTAAACTCGGGTTGGCTGTGCGCGAGACCGCACGAGAGCGTTCATATGGCGCGGATCTATGCAAATAACGACACGTGGGCGGGCGGCGTACGAGCTTGAATGAACCCTTGCACCACGCGGAGTGAATGGATTTGCGTGGCGTTTAACGACCGCGACGAGTTTCGCTTGTATCGTTTGCCGCCACTACCGGAAGTCTTCCGTCTCTCCGCGTGTACAGGTGTGGCTGTCGGTCGTTAAGTGACGGACGAGGGTGGCCTGTGTGTGTCGCCGGTGAGAACGTTTATAGCGAACTCGGTAGGAACCTCGACCTGTGTTTCTTATTAGCCATAGCATGGCTTTACGACCGTATCTGTGAAATTGAATCGGCCCAAGCAATTTTCAGTCATGAGCACATAGAATCTTCTCGATTTAGAGAAGATGATTTAACGGGGATGGATTTTGGAAGAAGAGCTGGGAAGAGATTACGAGGGATTCTTGGAAAAATTAATTTGTTTCTTGATTTTACATCGGTGCGAATTTTCTTTCAGTATTATTAACCCGTAATGGTGCCATAATTTTATTTAGAGATTCTGAGGATTTATGAATATTTACATGTTTTGTGGAGAAACTGAATCAAAATGTATAAATAATAAATAAATGTATAAATATCAGTCGTTAAAGAGAAGACAGTGAAAGAGATTCATGTATTATGCATTATTAAATGATGCATTTACTTCCACCTACCTGATTACAGAATTTGTTAAAGATGCGTTACAGACTGAGGAGTTGAAATACAACAAGAAAACACTTCGGAATAATTTAAATTGAAAATTCAAAGTATAAGAGGATACTAGATGAAAACATTATCAAACGCATATTTGATTGAACTGCAGAAGAATTACACAAATTTAAATTGAATATATATCGCGCTAATAATTTCCAATATCTCTTCGTTCTACAAAATAGGAAGCTAATAACACAAGAAGCTGCATCAGCCGTCTAATCCGACCTATTCACTACCAATTGACCATACCAAATAGCCTAACCGATTAAAAAAGAAGAAAACTACCCTCTTACCTCCTCTTCTCAGATCACACTCATCACAGTGAATTAATCTGACGCTAAAGAGACGAGCAGCGGTCAAAATATGCCCCACGAAACAGGTAGCCCTGAAGGCTTTCACGCGTCGCGACTTCATTCTTGACGCGATAGCGGCGAGGATTAAAAGTATAAGGCCGGCCAATCGGTTCGGTTCACCGGTTTCGAACCGGTGCTAATCAGTGTCCCTTCACCAGCCAAAGGGATATATACCTGCTGCCGTGGTATTCACCGATCGTGACTTTGAACATTTTTCACCTATGCTCGTCTTGGTCACTGGCACCTGCCACGTCGACTCGAGGAGGATCGTCTCGTTGCACGCGATCGGGATTGAAAGAGGATGATCGAGGCTCGAGCAAGTACAATGGCAACGGTGAATCGACGGATCGATCCTCGATCGTACCTTGGAAAGGACAAGGATATAAAGAGCGGGAAGAGATAGAAGAGAAACGAGGAGATCCGCGGAGGGAGGAGAGACGCGTGGGCGACGGCTTTTGTAACGGTAAATTACCGCACGAAAAGGTGGTAAAAAGAGGACGTATAGTGGCGGGAAGGAAAGGACAGGGTGGAGGAGGCGCTGATTTGAATATCGACGTTGAAGAACAGTGAAGGATCACGAGGCGTGGGCAAGCACGCTGCGCTATATGGCTGCACCTTACGATCTGTCTTCCTTCTCCTACCCTCCTTGTACAGACTCCATGAGCTCGCGCGACCGCGAGATTTAATGCAGTCACACGTGCTTTCGTAACGGTAAATCCCAGCGCACGCCGCCTGGAAAACGATACCGGAGCCGGAGAATGTCCGTCCGCGCTGTCGGCGGACAAGAAAAAGCCGGATAATACGGGAGGTAATTTGCGATGAGGGAACACGGTGGACAATATTAAAACCGCGCGGTGAAACGGCCTTTCTACGGGGCCGTAAAACCTGTATACACGTTACTTCTCCCTCGCTCTAAACGCGAGAGGCTCCCGGTTTAATTAATTGATCAATAATTTCATTATTTATCGCTGGCTTCGAGCTTCCGCCGTTCGAGGAAATTGCTTCATTCACCGTGTTCCAAGGGCTGTAAAGTAACCTCCTCGATGGCTACTTGCCGCTTTACTTCAAGCTTCACAAAAACACGAGTAAACTAATGGTTTATCGCGGAAAATAACGTGCTTCCGCGAACTGTGATTGCCTCGCTGCAGTTTCTATGCGGGAAATCAATTTCTAATCGTTATCTGCGTCCCCCTTGTTCAACGGTCGTGATAACTTTAGATAAGGATATTAATACGATGTTCCAGGCTTAAATTGCTTGTTGCGAGTATATTACCAAGTAATAATTTTCCCTGCATACTAGAAAAATTCACTAATTCTCGGTTTCAATTAACGGTATCAAATCAATTAATAGTATCAGACTATCAACATGAATCATATGGGAATTTTTCAAGCTAGCAGAGACAGCATGATTAAAAATACAGCTATTAAAAACAAATTCAGAAAAATTTTGACTCAATCATCGATTCTCGAATTACACCAATTAATAACAATAGTAAGTGACTTCTCCTTTAAAAATTCCGAATATTTCCATAAATATTTCCGTTCGTGGTAGAAAAATTTGGCAACGATTCGGCAAACGAAACACGTGGCATCGCGATAAATTCAATAGCCAGCTGATTGTCGTTCGGTCAGGTGTTAACAGCGCTTACTTATGAGTATGGAATCCACGATATCCAACGTTTACATACTGGACAGTGTAGGATTCGCCTGCGACGAAACCAGCCACGCGAGATATTCCGCGCGCACCGCGTGCTCGCATCTGAATGCAAGTAACCAGTAAGCGCGCATACATTAGAAGGCGCGTTGGTAGGCAGAGAAAGAGGAACAGAGAGACACACGAAGAGTGACTAACAACGTTGGTGTTTCCTACGACGGTAATCTAATCTATATATTACGAATTGACCACGATGCTCTCCGCTTTCGAAACGTAGGTATTACTCACAAAACAGCATAAAAGATGAAATCGAAGCGCGTCGAAAGTTCGAGAATAGGAGATCCCTTTTTGAAACAATGCCCTTGAACAATAGCGTGTAAAATTCTCTAAATAACTACAACAACACTTTCCGCTTCATTGTTTGATAATAATTGTTATACTGATCGATAAGCACGAATTTTTCTGGAAAAAGTCGTTACACAGATTTATATAAAATCGTGCTAAGATGATAAAGAAGATGTTATAAGAAAAGTTTTTAGAGTTTTTTATAGCATGAATGGTAGATGCAGTTCTCTTCTCGGCAGAAGAATCTTACATTTGGAAAGGTGTTAGTTTGATTCAAAGTTTAATATATCCAAAGTTTCTTATCTGAATTAATTATCAGTGACCAAAATCACTTAATCTTCCCACTTCTCAGCAGATATCCACGTTCTACATCGATTCCAAAATTTGTTATAAGCCACGTTTTAAATCTGTAGTCGTCCAAACAACGAGTAACAATTATCGAACCTACGAAATAAACTAAAAATACACCTCAACACGTAACAAAGAATATTTCAGCCGCAAACGTTAAGAGAAATTAAAGGAACCTGGAGAATCCGATCGGTACATGAATCACTAAAAATCACCGTATCCATGCATCGACGTATCCATGGGTTTATCCGAATTTCACGCGGCACGTAGCGACGGGATACGAATAAACAACGGAGAAAACTGATCAACGCATAGATCAGCATAAATTCGAATGATAATGCGCGCTTCCACCGATACACAGGGTAGATAAGCTGGTGGTGTGCATACGTGTTAAATGCGCGACGGCTACGGGTCCAGGTCCAGGTCCAGGTGTCATTCGAGCCGGTATTCGTCGGTGTCCGCGGGACCATCCTCTCTCTCACCTTCCTCTCTCCACCATCTCCCTTTTTTCTCTTTCTACTGCACTGTGTTTACAACGGCGACGACACCTCTGGTTTGCGCCTTGGTGCATCGTCTCGGGTTACGTTCGCGCGTGCTCCAACCCGCGAAATATTCGCGACACGTGCAGATTATCGCCACCTTCCTGGCACCGTTTTTCCCTCCAGCGGGAATGTATCCGACGAGGCATTGAAGATTGGATCGAATGTCCTCGACGAAGCATTCTCGGTACGCGCGATTCCCGCTCCTCTTATCTGGAGCTCTTTCTACCTGCAGTCCAGGGCTGTATCAGTGCATTTCAGATGCATTTATGCGCACATGCACCGCATCCACCGATCCACCCGCCACTCTGACAGGACTAGATCGTTATATCGGATCAATTACAATGTACACCGTTCGAGAACATGCATCGCTATTCGTTCGATGCGTGTATCCTATCCGGGCAGCTTTGGTTCAATCATCTCTCGGAAGGAAAAGCATAATGGACGTGGGACTCGAACGAAGAACGGGGCTGAACGGTCGCGTGTCTGTCGCACGGTACAAGATTTTGAAACTAGATCGTTAGATGCGGGATATTTGAGATAAAGTTGAGACAACGTTCCTTTAGATGTTGCATGCTACACGATGGTTATCTCACGACAGGGATAGAATTAAGGCAACGTTGTAGGAAGTCTCAGTTCGAATATCGTTACGGTGCTTGAGATTCGATCCAAATCAACTTTAAGGAAGTACGAAGTATTTGACGAACGTTTGAACTTCATTGGGACAGGTTCATTGTTAGTGAAATTTGAACCAGATTATGATATGAGTTTGAATCAGGGCATGAGCCAAGTTTCCTTAAGTCTGAATCAGGATATGAACGAAGTGTGAATTAGTTTGAACCAAAATATGAACCAACATATGAACCAGAATATGAACCAGGATTCTACAAATGACACGTTTTGTATCAAGTTTGAGACTGATTTGAAATTATGAGCCGAATATCGTTATGAAATACGAACGGAGATATTTATTCTGCTCGTTTATAATAATATTCTAAATGTTACTACTGTGTATCCTTCTAATCTATCTTTCGCATTCCTCTTTCTTTTTGCATCTTACCTTAACGAAATGAGACGGGTACTACGATGCAATCACGAGAATATGCAACCAGCTCTGCGTGCAACTTTGCAAGTTTGCATATCGTCGAGACGGCGACGATGACGTCGAGGACGCCGTGAAATCGAGAAGGGATCGCCCGAGCACGTACTTACGCATATCAGCAGATTAAATTCCTCAGGAATCTTCAACGTTGCTGGACATCAGTTTCAGGGGATCGTTCCAGTGACGTTCTTCGTCTCTGACTAATATCCTGATAGACTGTTGGCTTACGACAAACAACACGTATCGTTCATCATTCACCTGCACAGTCCGAATAACCTAATCGATCATCTGATACTTGACATAAGTCTCAAGCGATCCTTAATCATAATCGTACAAAGTAGAAACTTCAAAGCTTCATATTTTTAAGCAAAACGTAAGATTCAGATCAATTCTTATTTTATGAAAGATTTTGAGCAAAACTTGAAGAAGATAAATAAATAAATAAAACTATGGATCCAAACTTCTCAAATATACCTAATTGTCTTCAAAATCTCAAATAAGGGAGAAACTGAATAAATACTTTAGTCTATAAACCTTAGAAAATCAGAAGCAAGAAAACTCGCCAATCGAGATGGTCTTACGAAACCACAGCTGATAACGATCCTATGCAGCGAATTATATACGATAATATCATAATAGGAAACGGTATCGGTAACACGGCGATCGCTACTCGTTACCGGCTGTTTTTACGAACAAATTTACGACACCGGTAAAAAGAAGAATTTCGAAAGTTCCGAGCCGGGTGACCGGGTTCGACAACGCATTTAAATCGGCTCACAGCCGAAGAAAAGACCGGCGCGTAAAGCATAAATCGCACTCTTCATTGCGCCTTAGTTTATTAGAAATTCAATTTCATCCAGCTTGAATTGGTCGATCGTGTAAAACGATCGGTCGACACACGGGCGCGCGTATCAACCGCGATTATATAGCTTCTGGAACCACACTCAACGGCTGATTTCTATGCAACGATCGATAGATAACAAAACGATGTAATAACAGCCATATTGTCGGGATCGTTCGACCGTATCCTTCGCATTCTTTTCTCTGTTGCGACCGCGTGTGTAACTACGTAGCACGTGGAAAATTATGATCGATCTCTTCAAAGCTGTTTCAAAGCAATATTATCGTCGACCAATCGAAAACAATAGTACAGTCAGGACAATGGTGACGGCGTGTTTAAAACGCGTTGTTCCCTTTAAAAAGATATGGTGGAATCGGGTCTGGGTCAACGGTGCTTCAATCCCTTCCTGTTTTCGTGCCTTATCGGACCGGAGTCAAGGCTGACACGCTACCCGGAAACCCGAACCCGAACCGCACACGATCGGCAAGATATCGCAGTCGTCGTATTTCGTATTATTCGGTGCAACGGGCACTGCCTGCAGGACAAGGTCCTCTGCTCCAAAAATAGCGTTTCACTTATGTACTGACTCCAAAATTTTTAATCAGATCCTTCTTAAAGGTTCTTCTTAAAACTTTTAATTGAAAGTATTGGGTACAGAGAACTTTTGCTCTAGAATATTGATTGAAAAATTTAACGATTTGTTTGCTACCATTCAGAAAGGTATTTTTTCTCCTTTTTCTTTCTTTTCTTGTGGATATAATTGAGAAAAATTGCGGCGATCTCACAAGTTACTAGATTGTACGAAACACAATTTTTTTACGTAAAATTTTAGTTACATTTAATTTCTTTGAAATATCACATGATATTTATCACGTATCTAACGAAAATAATCTTTACATGAACACATGTAGATTGTTTCCAAATAAAATTAACCAACTTCGTTATCTTCAAGTCCATAGAAATATTTACTTTTAAAATTCAAGGATTCAAATTCTACAGAAACAAAATTTCATATGCATCAATCTGATAGTTTCCTGAGAATTTTCTCAAATGTGAAAATTTATAAAGATGAGGTACAGTGTTCTATCAAGGATCTACACTTGGAGACCTTGGACAGGCTTGAACGCAATGCTGCAACTCTGTTATTATTATCACACAATTGTTGCGTCTGAACAAAAGCTAACTAGCGATTGTGAAACAAGTTTGCAAGTCGAGGGTCGAGACATAAAGGTTGCTCTATCATCTCGACGAGGAACTTGAATTTCACGTAAAAACGAACCTTGAAATCGGTTATCCTTTGCAACAGGATGAGAAGATCGGTCCTTGACAGAAGGATTTCACGCATGTCTCGTCGGTCCTGCGGGATAACCTACCACATCTTCGAGATCATGAAACAGGAAGGAAATGAATGCGCAGTTCACGCGTGACTCGTCGAAATTATCAATTTCCAGCTTCTAAACCCTGTCGTGTAACAAATTAGTTGGAGCAACAAGCAAAAACAATGCTGCAGCCATGAGCTAACAAGATTTCTTGTTGGCGATGATTCTCCTTCTTAATTTCTTTGGAGAAAGAAATTTAGAAGTTTATAAAACATCAATGACTTTCAGAGAAAAAATCTTTATTGCAATAAGATTCTTTTCAAGATACTTCTATACAATCATCTTCAAAAAGTTTCTTCGTGATCCTTGAATTTAGTTTAGTATCTAAATCTTACACCATTGAATTAACAAGATTTTTTATTGCTAATAATTTCTTTCTACAGTTCTCCAACTTTCTTTAATTTTTCTTTAAAAAAGCTACACAAACCTAATCTTTGGTACAGAAAATTTAAAAATCTTATAAAATATGACATTGGGAGGAAAATTCTTTTCTCTTTAAAAAGACATATTTTCTTCTTCAGATATTTTGTATAATCCTCCAATTTATCGTTAGCATTTAAAAAATAGTTTTAAGAAGTCAAAAGTAAATATTCAGTGATATCATCATCATCATCATCATCATCATCATCGTGGAGGCCTTCTCCAGTAGTCAAAGAGCAGCTAGACAGTCGCTAGCCTCCTTGTATATAAAATCGGTGTTGTGTTCAACGAATGAATGCATCATGGCGCGTAATGGGCGAGGCTCGCGTGCTATTGCCATAAACCATGATCGTCCTACACGTCCCCACCTGTCGAGGAGACCCAGTGCCGAGGGCGATCGAAGATCAGTTGCAAAATAGCCGGCCCTGAAGCCCGACAAAAATTGAAAACGAAAGGCGAGCGGGGCAAGGCTTTCTTCTACGGACACCAGCGCGCCACGTTCTAAGGTTTCTTCGTTACACCTGAATCATTTGCCTTTTTTCCATCGTTCTCGCGCTCTAGCATAACGGATACGAGTACAGTCAAGAGCGAAAAGTCAACGAGCTCGTTAATTTAATTTACTTCGACGTCTGACTATTCCATCACCGTTCTAAATTGGAATAATTTACACGTCTTATAGTTATTTTATTGCAGCTGTTAATGCTCGCGCGAATTTCGAAAGAGCGCTGCTTAAGACCGATTAGCTTTTTCATGGGAGAATTTTTACACAATTGAAATTTGATTGCTAAAAGCGACTCGAGTCGCCTCTGGGAAAATCTTTAATCCTGGCATCCACTTCACTAGCATCGCTACAATAATATTGGTAGCGTGAAAATTATTTCTTGTATCGTTTTCACAAATAAAAATGGGAAAAGAGGCTACTATTCAATTATAAATATTTATTCAAATTTTCAGAATTTATCTGTGGAAGAATTTAAAGAAATAATTAAAGTTTACTTTCAGAGGAGCCTTTAAAAATAATTAAAACATCAATTGAACATGCAAAACACTAAGAATCCTGAAAGATGGTCCTGTCAGAGTGACAATTCGGAACCCACCGCGAATCATTCTGACATCATGAAGCGCCGTGAGGAGACTTTACACCTCCGTCACATTTTCCACCATACGACCATAAATCTGTGATCCAGGTTCTTGAAATTCTAATGGACCGGCGAATTTTTGCCACTCGCTGCGCCTCGAAGAAGCCCATTAGTCTTTCAATTATTTTCGCTGCCCACTTCCACCGGAGCAACGTTATGCAATTTAATTCGAATTCTTTCTCTCTCTCTCTGCTTCTCCTCTATAGTTCTTCGCACATACGTTGAACCACCGACTATCGACGAGCGCACACGTTCCATCAACATATTCAATGGTCTATTAGCTGCGCGCGAAAGACAGACGAACCGAGGTCACGGTTCGAGTATAGAGGCCAAAGAAGACGGGGCACCCACACTCCATTATCGATATATCGATAAGCGTATAACCTGCAGAGACGACGGGGCGCCGGAGCCGGTCGACTCGCAAAAACAATAGCCCTGGAAATCGGCCGCAAAGTCATCTTCCGAAATTGGCAGGTGCCTCCAAGCGTCTTCTCTCTTCAGGATCCCGCTGTTACCCTTCCCCTCTTCGCTTCCCCTTGGATTCCACTGTTCTAGCTAAAATCAATATTTAATCGGGCTTCCAGCCAGCTCATACCTGTCAGCCAGGTGCGAAAATCACCGAGCATTGTTTTAACCGATACGATGGATATAATGATTCTCCGCCATGGGGTATCTTACTCTTCTTTTGTCCCGTCTTTTTACGTTGGATATTTTTAGGATCGAGCTGGATAACGATCACGTTGGAAGAACGAGGATACAGGTAATTGGCTGTGTATCTTCCGGGGATCTAGAACACGTTGACTTCCTGAAATTCGGCGCCACCCTTTTTTCGCACCCTTAAGATACTCTCCCGTAATTAAGGTGGATCTTTGGGAGTTGGAATTTTTATGCGAAGAATCTAGAAAAATTATTGTCACGCTATAGCCTTTTTGACGTATTACTCGCTGTATATTTTTATCTTTAAACAAACGCACAGGGAATGGTTAAACATTGATTTTAGGCTAATCTTAACTTTGGAGATTTAACACTTTTTCCGAGATGTTATTGTAAATGGGATATGTTCGAATGTTCTTCTAACGTTCTTTAAAATAATACCATTTTTTTTTTTCTTTACTTGGTCTCTGAATTGCATGTATTGATTGAATATAATTGCTGCAAATTCCTATTCAAGAATTCCAATTTCAAATTATCATAATCCAACTTACTAACTTCTTCGAATTCTCTCCTCAAATTTCTCATCTGCAACATCGGCTTCCGTACTACCCTCTCGAGCCAATCAGCATAACAAAAGTATCTTCATACCGTTAGACACGTCTCACAGAACGTAATTAGAAATCGCGTCTCGTGTACGCGTCCCATAAATATGTTAATCGTTCATTAAACAAAGTTGATGAATTCTTGCTTTGGTCGGTGGCTATGCAATTTCGTTCGACTCGATATTGCGTCCCCAAAAGGATCTCTTCTTTAATTGGTCAACGAAGAGGCGCCGCTCTTAACCAGAAATCGTGTTGGCGAAAATTAATAAAAAAAAAGGCTGAGGGTGCCACGGTAGCCGCACACGGTATTGCAGCGGCGTACACTTAGCTGCACATTAGTCAAACAATTAAGAGTTTATAATGACACGTCACATAAATAACGCGGTGCAACGGAGCTAGGGAGGCGAGGGATGCGTTTGGATCACGTTAATGGAATACACGCGTACTCCGTGCCCATACATATATGTATGTACACGAATTCGCAATGTAGCACGCGTTCATGGAGTTCAATTCACGGGGCGACCGTGCTAATATCGCGTGGGCGTTCCCATTTCCGTCCACCAGGACGCTTTCCAATCACACCGACCGTGACAGTGGCTCACAGTAATCGTCCTGCGTTCTTCCTTTTCACTCGAAAATTTAGCGTAGAGTAAGGCCCTAGTAGATTTAGTGCAGGCTTATTCGAGTCAGTAGAATATCTAAGTCAAAGTAACATACGTAATTTGTTTTGTAATTCGCTAAAATCGATTATGGTAATTTTCCAGTAATGTATATTTGAAAACAAATTAATTAACTCGACATTAGTGACGTGAGAAACAGTGAAATATATCGTACATCGACACCTTCACGGTTATAGTTCTCCACGAGGATATAGCTTCTACTTGTCGAAAGAAAAGAAATTCTTTAATTGACGTCCAATATTCTCAGTTGCAATTATCGTAAATTAATAACGCGTGTATATTACTTAATTTCTACAAGTTATTCTACTAGTTAAAATACATACAATCCTAAGAATTTGTATGTACATATATCGGATTGCTTTGATGTCCCGAGTTTGTCAGAACATACAATCACCGTAATTTAAAAATTCTTCGCAAAATAAGCTACATCAAATCAACACCTACCTCTAAGTTTGACTTCCTAAAGAAAATTCTCAGAATGAACCACAGGTTTCTGCAGAATGAGCTACACGCCCAATCAAACAACACGCAACACTCAAACGTCTCGCGTGAAATCTACGATACACCTTTCAGATAAAAAGAACCATAGCATACCTCGTCTGTGAATCAGTCGAATGCCGGGAACGCTCAGCAGTCGTTGTTAAAACAATTTCGAGATAAACGGTGTCCGAAAAGAGCAATTGGTGGCGGGAGAGAAGTAGGAAGTCTCGTTGGCTGGATTCCATCCGCGTTGGCTCGCGGGCCCCATTTCATCGGGGTTCGTTGACCCTCGGTGCGCGCTTGCCTTCCAAAAAACCGGTAATCACAGAGATTATAGGGGCTCTCGTTTCATCCCGTGATCGTGATCGATGAATTACGATTTTCGATGATTCCCAGTAATCCGTGCACGGGCTCGTCATCATCCTTTCGGAATTTTAACCCGGAATTCTTTCAGACGGGGGAAGTAACCTTTTCTTTCGACGATCACGAGACAACCCCTCTCGAATAATTATGTACGTCGGCTAGTGTGTGTAACAACGACAATTATCACGCGCGCGTTCCAATCGTGTGTCCACGATATAAATTGTCAGCGGGAGTAATTAGTGTCCGGGCCTGTTGCGCCCTTGAGTAATTAGCAATTAAGCGGCGCGTAATTGCCTAATTCCTGCCCGTCATCCGACCACGGGCTCGTCGTCGATAAGATCGCCGACCAGCCTCCTCCGGGCAATCGTTAAATGTGTATATGTATATCTGGCTGGTCGATTTCACCGCCCCCTCCCCCTCTGTGGGGCTACTACCTACTTCAGCAGGTAGCCGAGTTTTATTTTTTGAAACACCACCGACCGAGTGATGGTTGGTCGATATCGTCCCTCATGCTGTTTATTGGTCTTTGAAGAAGATTAGTTTTTGAGATATATTTATCTTGTTCTTGAGGAACGATATACGTACATGTAAGCATCTCAGATGATAAACTGATTAACTATTCTTGTGGATTTTGCAATTTTTGTTACGCAAAAATGTTACAGGTCAACTTCATGAGTATAGAATTTTCTGATTAGAGAATGATCCGGTAGACAGGCTAATGAAATTCTACATGAAATTTATCAAAGATACTTATTTGTTTTTAATTATTAAGAAATACAGGAGATTTTAGAGTAGTAGCGTTAAACGAATCTTCTTATTAATCATCGATACTTATTTTTCCCAGATAAAATTTAACATTATATTAGCTTAGCCTTCGTATGAAAAAGGTAGTATATAAGAAACAGTATATGAGATTAGTTGATACATTTGTTGTATTCATCGATCTGATAAATTTTCCTGTCTCCTCTTGATGACTTTATGTAGTCTATTTATTTATAGCGACGTTCATTAGCGGACAGGATAGGTTATAATTCTTACCATACAACTGTTCCTCGCATAATGACCAGTGCCGGTTATTTATCGAATTATGCAGATCTCGGCGTCATTCGCGATAGAAAATCACAGCTACACAAATAGAGACTTTATAATCAAGAACGGTAAGAAAATGCCCTATCATACATACTTAAGCCTGCTTCACTTGTCTCAAGCATTTTTTCCCAATATCATTCCTTTTCATCCGAGACTCAATTATTACCTACCACTCGATCATGTCAATATCTAATCAATCAGCAAGCACACCTGATAGTCCCTTAACCACTAGTACAAACGCTATCATTAGTATTCCCGCTAATAGCAACGCAACACACCTAACGCTGTCATTACTATCGCCACTAATATACGGTACACTCGATAACGCTTTAATCGTGGCGATTTACAAGGAACAGCTATCGTGAAAAACAGTCGAGAGTGGGATTAGGTAAACAGGGAATCACGAACGAAACCATACACACCCCCATGTATAATCCATGTGTAACAAGCCCGGCACGGAGAGTCTCGGAACACCGTCGCGGATAATTAGCTCGCGATCGTTCGCGAACCGTGCGTGACAATGAGCCATGAATCAATTTGGTCACGTCACATCAAAGTTGCTCGACCGCTTTGGTGCCGTAGATATCGACCGGTTGGCATTTCGCCTGCCACGATACCGTGGTTGTCGCTTGCAGCGATCGACTATCACGATTAAGGAGTCGTCGAACGCGTTCGCCAGGGAATCGAACGGATTTAATAACCGATAATCGCGTCGATAAGTCGTAGGGTCCAAACGAATAGCCAATATCGAATTTGTATTCGCATATGGGATAAGAAGAAATAACTTTGGAATTGAATAACGAAAAGATCGACCAGCCGGAGAAATATTTGAACACGACGAAATTTATTGAGAGAATTATTAACAAGCTTCGATGTAGGTACGCCGAGGTGGATTAATGAGCGACAACGGAGGCGTACTGTTAAAGTGCGTGCAAATTAATCAACGATCCTCGCCAGGATCGCCGGCCATACGTACACTGGTTCATAAGTATGTAGACATTTTGGTCGATTTGTATTAACACGAATGTTAGTAAAATATATGAATTGGTAATAAAGCGATGATTAAAAGTACTATTCATATTACTCTCTCAAAAAACAAAATCAGAGAAATTGAGAAAAAGAAATCAACAAATCCATATACATATTATACGAAATTTAAATTGTTTATTTAGAATCTTTTCAGAAGTATATCAAAATAAACGATTCGTCGAAGCATTAACTGGTTTTAAATATTATTACTAGAATTAATCACGAATCATTTCTCTATCGATTTAAAGGAACTTCTATGTTATATCGTGACTGATAACATTCGTACTAAAAATTTTTATCATCTTGGTTGACACTCGACTTTCCTGTGCCATATATCATATTTATTCGTTGTTCTTACTAGAAATAAATCCATTTTATAAAGTTATCATATCTTTTCATGCTTCTTATTTTATAAACTTTCTTCTATCCACCACTGTAGCTTGAGAATCAAACAAGCTGCGAATCAGTGTCTTTAAATAATAAAATGATTTTACAACGCTTGATATTTATAAATATCTTTTTGTCGCATAGTAACTTTTAAAAATAAATTTTATCCTGGCGCAATATTCTACGGCAGCTGTAATGAAAAATAAAGTAGCTTTGGGTCTTTCTAAATTACATTCTGTCAAAAATAAGCAAGTGCCCGTATTCTTTCGAAGAGTAGCGTAAATACGCATGCACGCGACTGAACTCAGAACCTCGTTGTGTGGTGCGTAGGCACGTTGAAACAGACGCACTCCATTCACTTGGCGCCACATTCATTCATGGCTAAAGCAACCGTGGATATCGTTCGACGAACTGGCCGCGACATTACGTCGTCGACGTAATGATCGTCGATTGACAATGCGTATGTATGTATATGTCACGATCGCTACCGGAATTGCGGGCTTTATTCTTGTCTCTGATAGCTGATTGCGTAGCAGCGGTGAGTACTTGCCGCGATTCAACGCCTGGCTAATGCAACATGCTCTCCCACTTAGTTGGAACAGGGACACTTAATCATAACACTGTGCAAGTATTTAATTATCTAACATCGCAGCTTGTAGAAATTTGTGTCGTTAAAATGTAGCGACAAGGTGTTAAATAAGGGTAAGTAAATGTTAGAGATATGAGATACTATTAATATTATTAGTATCGTACCCAAGGTAACATTGCAATACATATTTGATAATTTGTGCAATTGCTAACTTTATTGTACAACATTATACTATAATATAATTTATAAGTTTACTAATTGTTTCCTTGGATACTATCCTTTTTGCTGTTTATAGAGGTATGCAGATGAAAAAGTATGTTGGAACTCCATTTATCCAAATTCATCGAGAAACAAACAGTTCATAGAACTGTCAGAAGTTCTACTGAATATAACTTTTCGTCTACATAAGAGAATTTTATGTCCAAATAAATTAATTCAATCGGGTACTAATTACAATTTTGTTTCAATAAATAAAATTGCGATAAATGGAATTCTAGTGTAGGATTATCGTATCGAGCACTATTTATACAGTTGTCATTTCATGTACTCTATAGTGTTCTATACTATATTATAATATCCTGTTTTATAATACTATATATCATTATCTTTTTCTCCTACTTCCGAGCTACTTAGCTCAGTTTCTAAAAAAAAGTTCGTAAAGTCAAGAGAAAAAGACGAACGTGAGTCACTTTATCCTACAATCCGCGGCTTGATATCGTCCGTATAATTCCATTAAACTCCTCCGTCTCGCGTAACTCGTACATCAAGCTTAGAGGTCTATTTCAATAGCCTTATCCGGCTGGCATTATCAATTAACCGAGCCGGGAGCTCGCATAATGCTTGAAATGCTTCAGGTATGACCAGTCTAATTCCTTATCACGCAGAAGTTGACGCCTGTAAAACGGAGCCTGCTGAACGCGTTATCCAGCGCCGTCTCCCTTTCCCTGTCGGTGAATTAAGCAAATTATGTCACCTCGATTTATATGCATCCTTGCGCCCCGGTACAGCGCGACGATCCGGTTGCTCGTGTGTATTATTACACGTTTACCTGGGCCACGGTCGCATGAAACGCAAGTGGGTGTCAACCGTCTCCGTTTCTTTCTGCGTCACTTTCTCCTCTCTTTTCCACTAACGTTCCTTAGAGGCGACATATCCCTGTTTTCCTCGCAGTTTTATCCTCCTTTTCTACTGGATCAGTGCTCGCAAGAGAATTCAGAACGCCAGTGCGCCCGATCCATGGCACGGATAACCTCGCGCACCCGGACACTAACGGCTATCGACGACCTTTCCTTTCGAGATCCTTATTATTTGAACGCAGGTGCTTTGTTCGCCGGATGGTACCGCGGTGATAGGAATATTCCGCAGTACAATGAGGCCCAAGGGCAAGTTCCCTCTAACGAATCGAATTCGAGATTTCGTTCGATTAGTCCCGGGGTTTTCAGCAAATTGGTCGTGTCTTGTTAACCGAGATTTGGTTGCAGATTAAGAAGCTTTGGGTAATTGATCGCGCTGTAATGCTCCTTTGTATACGAGATGTTGTTAACCATTTACTACTTTTCGAACGATGTGCTTGAGAATAATTTCGGATGATGCAGGATGCATTCTAGAGTTTAAGAAAAAGAACAGCGAATATTTTCAATTTGCAGCTCTTTAAGCGATCGCGACAAGAACTACATAAACCTCAAAGAAAAAAAAAGAAACTGTCTTCACTAAAAAATTTTAAATTTACCCTCACAGTCCAACAAAAATTGAAATATTCTACCTCTCAAATTAATTACAATAGAAACTCTAAAAAACGCAAATCTCCAAAAATCTACATTTGCCCTCATCACATTTCAAATTATTCTTAAGAATTTTAACGTAGCTGAAAAGAAGCAAATCCAGTTGTCAAAACGAAGAACCGTAGTTTAATTAAGCACTTCGCCTATTCGATCGTCAGTCGCCAGTCAGTTAAACGCAGCACTCATTAATTAATTACCAGGATGTCGTCGAGCGTGAATCGAACCAGCCCACTTGTTGCGTTCGGCGCCGAGGGACAAAACGCGTGGAATAAATCGCGGCTGGCTCACGCATCGATGCCGTTGCGTGTCACCTACGTGGATACCTATAATTTAACGTTATAATAACTAGTTGCCGGGGCGCCGCGTGATGCACGTGCATTGTGCACCGCGACAGAGAGGCGAGGGCAAAGCGGCCAGGTAGGTGAGCCACGGAGAAAGACGGAATAGAAGAGAGAAACTCTCGTGGCCGAGCCAACCGATGATTCACACTTCTCCAGTCGAGGAAGGTGTCACTGCTTGTATGCATAAGCGCGATTCATTATTGCGGCCTCACCGTGGCCCACGTGCCACCTCGAACTCAGAATGCAAGTCGAGAAAGCCGAGAGCGTCTTTTTCTGCCTTGTGGTTCTCCACTTTGCCCTTATCGACCTCGAAATCGTCGGAAACGACGAAGGGGGTCAAATGTCTTGTCGAGAAACGAGAAATGCAGTTCTGTAAATTTATTTCTAATGAGTAGATTGTTTGAGGTATTCTATTTGGAGAGTTTAGGAACTCCTTTTGAAATTTTGATTAGTAATTCGGAGAATAGTCATTTGATAGTAAACGATTCTTTTCAATTTTCATGTTTGGGTAAATACACGTGACTTTGATGGAAAATAATTTCTAGAAATCAATTCAACTCAACTCTTTCAGATGCAGAGTAGATGTCCGACGATAGATAGTAACTTTGCTCAAGAACAATTTCCAGGAATGAAATTTTGTAAAGGTAAATTTGGAAGTGTATTAGTTTGGTTTTAGGAGATGTTATGAAAGTGTACAAGTGATTGGAAGCCATCGTTGATAATTGGATTGAAAATCACATACTTATAACCAACATACGTGGTACCAAGTTGAATCGAATGATTTAATATAGTTTTGTTCTACGGACAATTTTGGAATAGTTTCTTCGAATTTCAAAATAATCATAGCGGGCAATTCAAACAGAAAAACCTTCACGTTTTCTCAATATAAAGTAGACTGTTTGAAATTTAATCAAATGAACGAAAGAAATAGAAATACTATTGAATAGATCTATCGTGAAATCGCTAATATAATCGTCATGGTATGTCATGGATCGGCGTGTAAATCGGTCGGAGATCGGTAGAAATTCATGACTCGACCGGCTCGAGATTTGCGAAGGTGGCGGGAGTCACACCGTAAACCGTACTCCGTAAACTACTCATCATAGTTACTCCGTGTAGGTTGTCGAGCCATTGTCATTATGAAAATGACGGCGTGGTCCGGAGTCAAAGAGTGGTAGTCCCGCACGAACACCTTACCAGATATACTTCAGCGTACGGTACAGCCATAGAATCAACGTGCCAACGATCTCACACGAATTTTCTTGAACAATGATCCGTGAAGAGATCACGACTCAACGTCTAATTCTGTATAATTAAAAATGATTCACTCTGACGTTGATATAATTTTTCTAACAGAGTTCTCGATATAACGAAAATTAGAAAAAAAAAATTTAGCAATGCATTAAGAAATTCCCTCGTTCTTAAAAGTCAGAATTAATCAATTTTCAAAGACAAAATTTTCAACTATCCCCTGATATACACGTATGTATAAACGATCATCGTAAAACTGAACATAAAAATCGGAGCTAAACATTGCACCTATTTGTTTTAGTTCGCGAAGAACAAAATTTCTTTCTCTCAACCTTTAAGGAGAAATTGCTAAAACGGAAACCTGATTCAACTCACGAATCAATCAGGTGAAAACTAAATATAACCTATTGAACCTTTGGGAAGAATCCACAAAAAGTTGATTGAAGATGAAAAAAAAGCGACTTCTACGATCCTATGATCAGACAGTGGTTAATGAGAATGACATTTCGAGATTATCGTCGTAAAGATCACCGAATTACAACGTCTAGCAGAGCATACACGTGGGAAATGTCAGACGTCAATGTTACTCATCAACATTAAAGTCTATTCGCCGGATTGTATATATTAATAAGGAGTTATGGCCAAGCCGCCGTGGAGCACAATTGCGGATCGTGATTCGATACTAGACATATACTTATCACTATTGTTATCCCCCATGGAGGATGTCATCAGGGTCTATCTGCGGTATCACGATCAGTAGCTATACGTGTATCGCGAATAAACGATTACGATAACTCGGGATCGATAACGATCTCGTTTATGAGCGACTCCCGGACAGGATCGGCTTATGCGATCCGATCGAGCTTATACAATCGAGGCAAAAGTCGTGGATCCCCGTGGAAATAAAGGTATTTCATGATCGTGAACCGCCTGGATCGGCGAGCTCGCAATCTAATCTCTTCGAACTAACTGCGGGGACAATCGTTTCGCGTTCTCGAATCGTTCCGCGGGACACTTGTCGCGATCGATGCTCATGAAGATCGGTAATCTTAATGGGAACACCCACGTTTGTGTATACGAAGGACCAAGGATCCTGTCTTCGCGAAGAAATTTAGAATGCATATACCACACGATCCGATAGGGCAGGATCGGATTCGCTAATTGCAAATTTACGACTGACTTCGCCAAATTCAATGGTAAAACTGGCACGTTATCGGAGATAAGCTGTGCTTTATTCGTCTCTGGTACGCTATTTCACGAGTTTTCTTTGATCTGTTCTGCTCGTCCGGTTCTCGGTTTATCGTTTATTTTAATCTTTTTTGTATTCGTAATTCATAGAGAAATAAGTCTTGTGACTTGTTTTTGCAGGAATATTAGCACCGTATTATTGTATTTTTTCTTTTTTTATAATTTGAATATACGATAGGAATATCATTCTTGAATATTTTCTTGAAATTTTAGTTGATGATTCGTACGAAGGATAGTTATTTCACATGAATTCCTGCTTCGTTGGACAAATAAAGATATAATTACTGAAAATATATATGTGTGTAATACATTTCTGTGACGTTTACTGCACTGCATTTATTAAATCGATTTACAAATAAATTTATTTAAAACGTTTAAGATTATTTCCATTCGTGCTTTCTCTTTATTTTCTTTTCCCATTTTAAGTAGATCGAGAGGAAGATCAATGTAAATCACCCAGGATGCGATCTCCATTGGATCGAAGAAACTGTCAGCGATCTAAGACAACGCGATCAATAATAACGTGTAAGTAGCAAGTATTTAGAATGCCGGTATAAAAGGAGAGGTGGCAATGTCGACAGTGTAGCGTATGTCTACCACCGCGGAGGTGGTTTCAAACGTGAAATAATCACGCGTGGTCGAGCAAGAGACGTCGAATGAGTCACGCCTTGCAATACTGTAAGCGAGTCGCGCGCGCATTTTGTCATCGTGAGGACTGTTAACAGGGAAAAGAACAGTTGATTGCGGAGGAAAAGCAAAATTAATCGATCAAACGAGATACGACAGTATCGTAAGCTACATGGTATGCCATTATCGTGACGTTTGAATCGTTGATTAACATTTTTAGTATCACGACATCGTCGTGTCCGCATACATAATTTAATACGAAAAGTGATATCCTCCGTGACGTACAATTTATCTCAATTTTAGGTCCTCGCTAATAATTTTGGTCACAGTTTTTTCTAAAATGTGATAAAATGTGATATTTCCTAAAATTTAGATTTTCATTTGTTAAGAAGCAAAAAGAGAAATTACTGATAGGATAGAAAAAAAGAAATTCTGCTTTAATATATGGGAAAATTCTCATCTATAAAAGGATTATGCTGATGGTCCAATTAAAGAAACCAGAGACAATTTCCATCATCGATAATAGTTACGGGCAACTGAAAAGCTTTTATCCATTTGTGATGGTTACTCTTGATCAAAATTATTTAAATCAATCATTTTTTTAATTTACTCTTCATCTCGGGGATCATCTGGACGCAAAATACCAAAGACATCAGTTTTAAGCTATGCCTTCTCACAATCTAATTAAAGAGACAAAACATCTTCTGAAAAATATTTATTCTCAACGCGAGTTCGTCTGCCAGAAAACGTTTGTTGAATGATGATCGATGCCCCATTTAGGAACAACAAAACTATCACGTAGAATTGAATCGTTCGCCCAGGAATTCGTAAATCAAGAAGCAAAACATAGAAAAGTCCGGTTTTACTGCTTCCTGGCGCCTCAGTTAGTCCAGACAATGCGTCACACACTTGCAACTGCTGAACAAACGTCGAACAATGCTCCGCGCGTTAAAACAATGCGTCGTTAATGCTTCCCTTGTGTTCGTGACAAGATTTTTCGCTGGTATCTACCGGTAAAACCGGGATTAAAACGAAGACGATGGCGAACCCAAGTTTCTAGGCCGATGCACGTCTCGATCTTCTGTGGAAAGGAAAAATCTCGAGATTCTTTGCGCAGGAGGAGCACTTCCGTAATTGTGTCGTATAATTAGGAAGCTTAATGAGCTACTTGCCTCTTCGTGAACTTGTCGAGGTATTGATAGACATTTACACGCGGTAAAACGAAGTGTTTCGTCGATCAGTGATTTGCAGTTTAAAAGAAAATTTATGCTAATGGTAAAGAATTTCAAGAGCAGGATTAAGAAAAAGCGGAAAAAAGGATTTTGAAATCACGCTGAAAATATAAAAATTATAATACAAGATACGATTCTCATTATTTATTTCCTGAGTAGAGATCATTTTTGGCCAAATCGACCCACTTACGCATGTCTGTTGTGACTTAATCTATATATTCGATGTTTTATTTAAATTGATCTAGCATGTTGTTCGAATTGGACTATGTTGTAATCCATACGAAAATAGGAGAAGTCACCACTTTGCTAGTTTCGAAATAAAAGTTGCCAGTCTTTGCTGATCTTTATAGAAACTACATATCTTCGCAAAAGAATCTACCTACAAACCTTGTAATCGACACCTTCCTCTGAAATATTTGATTAGAGTTGCAAACCACGAATTCACAACCAATCTCAGGTTTCAGAATCTCCGTTTTGACTACGAATCAAAATTTTCTTGCCAGTTGTTCAACATCAGCAATGTATGAAATTGAACGCTACTTTGAAGTCGCACGAAAACGAGATATTCTCAAAGAAAAATTCTCAATAAATCACGCCGATAATCCAACCAATTGCAACCTTGTCCCAGCGATAAAAGTCTTTCAATTATTTCAGGATATATTCATCGCGTCGAAAACTACCCCTTTGTTGCCAGTTCACTCAACGACCACGACATGACAGAAAAAACGAAAATTAAAATTCGACGACGTAGTGTCGCATAAAAATTCGCGTGTACGTTTCTGTCGATCGATTGCAACGATGGAGCACAGGTCTGGAGAGGAAGAGAGAATTATTCGTCGCTCCTGGATACGAGATTTCTCGATATCCCGAAGAAGCACAGACTTCTTGCCTCCACGATTTCACCTCTCCTCCCTCTACTTCCCTTTTCCCTTCAGTTGTTTCTTCCCTTGGTTGGCTTCTCGTGGCGTGCCACAATATACAGAGAGGGTAACCAAGAGAACGGCCATAAAGCAAACGATAGAGAGACAATATTCTCTCTTGAGCAAACAATGGCTAACTTACGGCGATCATAAACAATCTCCTTATCCGCAGGTCGTTAACGCTGCATAATAATTTTCACTAACTCCCACCGTGTCACTAAACATTATTTCGCGAGGGATCAATCGGGAACAGCGATCGACATACACGCTGAGCAATCGTTAAAATCTAATCGACCAATTTGATTATATTGTGACGAGTGAAGTGATAATAGCTACATTGCTTTTGATATTCTGTCTAAGGGTTCTTCCTGTTAGAATCAGGATTTTTATTCATTTTTAACAAATTTCTTATACGTCCTAAACCCTTTGACTGAACTCTACACTAACATTATTAATGAAATGCTAGGAATAACGGATAACAAATTGCCAATAAATAAATACTTCTAAATTTTCTCGCATACACATTAGAATTTCTAGGATAAGAAAATCGTAACCATAATTGAAATAAAATTTTGAATTCAAGATATAAAGCGTTAGATTAGCTTTCTACGTTTACCTCGGTTTGATTTCGCAACAGAGTAACAGATAAATCTCGGTGTCTCGACAAATTATCTATCCTGTGCAGAATTAATAACTCGTAATCGTACTCTAATAACCAATTCGCTTCGTTTCATTCCATAAGCACGGACAATTATATCGATCGAATCGTATCAATGCTCGTTGCGATTTAATTGGAGCAGTTTGCTCGGGCTCCGATACGTCAAGGATAACGTCAGGCTCTCGAGCCATTGAAATTCATCGAGCGGACGAGCGACGAATAAGTTAATTAGTCTGTTTTATTAGCAAATCCTTCACTCGGTATAATAACTCGTTCGTGCGTGTGGCAAATGATTGTTCGATCGAAACGAACCGAAAAATAGAACGAAACGAGAAAAACGACTGACAAGACAACGTTTCCACAGGATATCTATAATGAGATCGGTGGCATTGATTCGAGACAAAGTTGAAAATCACTTTGGCCAAACGTTCGAGTCGGAAGGTACGCCTACAGGCTTAGAACAGGCGCGAGTGATCTATTTACGATCAGGTGTGATCTATCGGCGATCGACGGCCGTGGGTGGCGGACATTCGATCCACGGTACTGGATCTCGACGCCGCGCCACGCCGGTGAGAGGTCATTCTGACTCATTTGAGCCACCAACGTGACGTATTGTCCTGCGACAACGTTAACGTTGCACTCGAGATTATGTAAGCGTACATCGTAACGATATAAACGTGGATATGAGAAAGTAACGTGTATATGGTTGAAGAATATTGAAAAGTTTGGATTTGAAAGGAACGGAGGAAGGAAAGTAGATACATTCGTTTAAGATTGAACATTTTCCGAAGAAAAGAATTACGATACGGGGTAATTTTAATCCTGCAATATCTTTCGAGTAATTTCCAATTTAACTATGTTTCTCTATCGTACGAGGTTTTGTTAAGTTTGAGGCAAGCGTATTTGATTTCTTGCTTCAACGTTTCTCTTAAAATATTCAGTTTCATTGATGTTCAGGATCTTTCGATATTCGAGAACCACAAATAAAATGAACAGAAATAAAAAGTAGAGAAGAACTGTTCTAAATCTAAATTATCGTAATAGAATGTCTGCTATAAAAAAAATGACATTCACGTTTAAAATATTTGTTGGAATTGTAATTGCATTTGATATTTGATGCAGCACGTCTCGCTATGTTTCGCTGACTGTGTTTCGTCAAGAACCACTACTCCCAGAACGGACAGTCAGCAACACACATCGTCGTCTCGCATATCAAAATATAAACATGTAACCATTTGTGAAACTAATGATCTGTTTCTTGATTCAACAAATTCACACGGTGCGCGATAAATAATAATCATCGTTGTCGATACTCATTACGTATTTTACGACATTTCACGGTAAATCGACTAGTAAAATAAACGTCACAACAGAAATGTTTCGACACGTGTGATTTACGAGTGAAACCACTAAAACCAAAAGGTCCGTGCAGTTAATACAAGACATAGTGCAAAATCGAAACTCGTTCCTTGCATCGTTTAATGAATCATTTAGCAACGTTCATCGAGTTCACCTACGTGAACCTTTTATCCGTTGTTTTAATAAGCTTCGTGTATAATGTATCCACGTGGTTTGGGTACAGAGGAAAAGAAGAACGAAAGAAAAGGATTTGCACGAGTGTATGCGTGTACGTGTGTACTGGCCGTGTGGCACAAAAGGAGCCTGCAGCGATACATGGCTCGACGTGGAGCAATATATATCGATCGGGAGGCCGATTGCGTAATTGCAATTAAAGCGATCTTGTAATCGTAAGCCGGGTATAATTAATGAACTGAATCGTGCTGACGCTCCGAGTGTTGTCTATCGCGGCGCACGATCGTGCTACGGGGCCGTGAGTAAGCGCAATTTGCCATATTGTCTCTAATAATCCTGGCTAATTAGTTTTGTCTCCCGTTTATATCGGTCGCTACGGCGGCGCACCGTGCACACCCGTGAGCCTCTTCTGCCGAGAGCGTTCTACAAACGGAAGAGAAAGCATCGACGCCCACGCGTCCACACGACCACAACGCTGAAAAATTTGGAAAAATTGCCAGGATGAAAGCAACTGGCGGGAGGGGGAGGCGCTCTGCACGTTCGTTCTTCTTCCTTTTCATGCAGCGACAATCGTGAATGGTTAAGCGGATACTTGACTGTTTTGAGGGATTGAGCAACGCGAAACTTTTATCAACGTTCGTTGCACTGATGGAATAATTAAATTAGAAGTGCGGAAAAATATTTATTAAGACGAAGCGTTTGACAAGTATAGAGCATTCGGTGAAATAAATACGTACGAGGATGAGATATTTTATTTACGACGTAGACAAGCGATAGATTAAAAGTTTCTCGATATATTTAGCAATATGAAAGATATCGTTGATCGTATAAACTATTGTATTTGTCTGTTTGTGCGGATATTTCTAAAAGAATTTGCAAAGAATCGTACATTGCTGAAATCCATTTTATCACTTTATACGTAATAACTATCGGAGAAAATCATGTTTCACCTTTAGAACGAAGTATAACACATTTACAAACATACTTAACTAGATATTAAGCAGGTAGATTGCATTGTTTGCCAAGTAGTCGAATAATAAATACACGCTAATAAATTATTAATGATAATTTCAACTTCATAAAGAACACGATATTATGATAATTACATAATCGATCTCTGAAACTAAAAAATTCGATGTTGGATTACTCGACGAATTTACGAAACCCTGTTTCTTAGTTGCCTAGTCGGAGATATCAAATGAAAGCACAGACGAAGAAGCTAAATTGAAACGTAAAGGCGAACTAGGAAATAATCAACGGATCTTCTATCTATTCGCTTCTTCTACAAACAGGGCATAAAACCCGGCCGGTCATAAATCCGCGACCTCCGGTCGCTCGCCTTGCTCTCTTTGCTCTTCGTTCACCTCGTCTCTTTACGTTGCATTATCTTTGCCTTACGTGCAGAACTAATTCCACATCTTCTAATAGACCGTGTCTGTTCCTCTATTTTCCCTCACTCTGCCTCCTTTCTTTTCCTTCCAACGCGAACATTCGCGAGGAGATAAAGATAATTCGAAGAAACTAGGAAATTGGAAATTACGCGTGGAGAATTTTGAGGGCGCGTTATTCGCTCCCAACGATTCTTGAATTCGTCACGACTACGTTAAATCGAACACGATGTTTTATTTAATTTCGTCTGTCCCAATTTTGATACAATGCCTATATCTTTTTTATACTAAGAATACATTTGAATATAACGGAATATAGGCGAATTAAAAGTATTTTCAGAAATAGTTGACGAAAAAGAAATGAAAGGAAAGACTCGAGAAAACCCGAACATTTGATTATGAAAGAAAACACGTTTAAGATCGCTGATAACAAAGTCATTTATTCGATTGTACCTTACAACCCGTTGATACCGATATTGCAATCATAATTCCTCCAACAAAGGCCATGCACCGAAATCAACAATTCACTGACACGGTTCTGAGTGAAAGATCCTTTTATGCGAAGGCTGTAATAAAGTACGACGTTGGTTTAATTACACATACCGTGGTGGTCACTATGTACGTTTCTGTCGCAACATGAGCCAATAAAGCCTGGGGAAATCTTTGTTAAGGGATCGCCGCGAACCAAATAAATCTCAATACAAAGTCAATTATAGGTGGCAGCTATGGTCACGAGCGTGGGCGTGAATAGGTCGCGCGACGCGTTTACCTCACACGCACCAGACACTTCGTGTTGATTTACAAATTCTAGGGAAGCAAGGTTGGGAAATCTCCATCGTTGACTAACGCGTCCACCGGCAGACACAATCGCGTCGTTTTCCCTTTCCTAACTGCGAGATAAACAAAATTTATTCGGCATAAACAGCTCGAAAGCGGACGAATGAATTTCATTGAGCTGAAATTACGAGGCTCTCGTTGCCAGATTCCAAAATTTTTGCGAAACGAAAAACACAGCTGCATTAGTAAGATGCATTTTCAACTAATGGACACGTCCTGACTAGACAATCCGAGAATATTTATCGTTCATAAAGCCGACAGATCTACGAGCCGGTTCCTAGATTCGTTGCAACTGGACCTGATTCAAACGTGCGATGGCAGGCGTTGGCAAAAACAGATCATTCGTCAGATTAATATATTACGCGAATGAAATTCGTTACGCGAGTTCGAATCTCCAGAATCATATGTTGCTATGCGATAACGTGAAATTTTCATGTACCAAGAATCATTTTCATGGATCTTTATGTGCAGGAGTTTATGTATATTTTAATCCTTAACACACCTAGGTGAAGTCACGTAATGGGCCTCATTGATTGGAGATAAATCTCACGATTCTTATGTTTATGACAAAAATAAGATACACAAATTGATATAAAAATAAACAGAAACAAATAGTTTTGTATCCTTCGAAGAAAATGTTCGCATTATTTACAAGTGACAAAGTGACTGTTTGCCACGAAAACACGTATCTGAATATTAACCAAGGAATAAATTAAACTGGATTAAACCAAATAGTTTTACGAATATTTCTGTCAGAGTGACATTAAAGAATATTTGTATTCTACCACGAAGAAGCGTCTTTTGTAAAATCCATCTTTCCAACTTGTAACGCGACAGATTAATAATTAAATAATGAAATTCGGTAAATTATTCGTACTGAGATGTAGAAACAAACAAATGACGAACAGGTCGATTTATTCGTTGTAAATTCGTCGTAAAGACATGCCAAATCCGAGTTGGCACTTGGAACGCAGCACGCAAACAGATCGCGAGGTATTCGAGACGGTGCGGCGCGAGAAGATTTATAACGTGGCGCAAGTGCAAGAACCGCCGCGACTTTCTGTTATTAATTTTATATGTTGCGCAATGCGAACTTCGACTACGGAGGCGTCGCGTTCGCGTGACGATATTAAATAGCTTGACTTTTAGCCGAGATAATTAACTCGAGACCAACGTGGAATGTTGGGGCCTTCGTTTTATGAAGATACGAGTGAAACGGTCGACGATACACAGTGAAAAGAAAATGGAGAGAAAAAAGGTTTCGTGGCACCCCTTTTGCGCAATTACAGCGATTCTTCCTCCTGATTGTTTCTTTTCGTTTCCTCTTCTTTTTTCTTTCTTTTTTCTTTTTTTCCTTCCTTCACTCCCTTCCATGCCACGTCGTAATGACGGTCGCATAACTCTCGTGAAACGACTTCTGGCCAGGTCCACAGAGACAATCAGATAACTGCGAACACCCGCGTGATCTTATGTAACCGTGCACGCGTTACAACGTGCGTGTGACTCGCCACGAATTGTGATTGTGTGGGTATTACACGCTTTTGATTCCGCTGCCGAGGTTTTGAGTTTCTCTTTGACAGCTTTGAAGATCGCGATAGAGAGACGATGAACGCAGAATATAGAAAACATAAAAGAATTTGATGTAGAGTATATGGATTCTCTCTTTTTATTTCTTTAATATTCTATTATTATTCTATTCTTGTATTTATTTATTGTTATTCTTCTCTTTATTCTATTCTATTATTATTTTATTTCTCATGTATTTTATTCTTTTTACACGTGCATATTCTAAAAGTTCAGACGAATGCAGAATATATAAAATATTTGGAGAATTCCTCTGAATTTCACAGGATCCTACAAGTAATTTATACCAACGTAGACGATTCGTATATGTGAGAAATAAAAAATTAATTCTTAGGATACTTCCTCTCCCGAAATTTCGGCAAACTATAGAATATAAAAGATTCTCAATAAATACGTAATAATTTCGAATGTCTACAATCTTTCAACTAAAACCAAAATACAAAACAAACAATAAAACCTTTGTTTTAACATCGAAAAGGTACAAAAATTTTTGCCAATTTTAACGGAATAAAATTTCAAATAAACGATTATCACGGCTTAAGGCCCATTGAATTTTGCAGTGACAAAATGTCATCGGATTAAGAGATTATCACGACGTGACAATCGAGAACGCGGGGGTAATTGCCGCTTGCTCGTGACACAATGATCACGAGCGATAATGGCATGCTTAGGCCTTGCTAGACACTGGACGACAACGTGTGTCGCGATCGACTTGCGTCACGCACGCACGTTGAATAATTAATGATATCCACCGCATTGAAAGAAATAAATGTCGGCCCTCGCGGAATCAGGTAAACATACGGTGTGGAATTAATTTTGGCGTGTCGCGGCACCGAGAACCTGCTTAATCGATCGTGGAACACGCCCCTTCAAATGTAATTATTCGAGCAATGTAAACCTTCGGCGATAGGGAAAGCGCAACTCTCGCACGGAGCACGATATTATCTCATCGAATAACTACAGGTATGAAGATAATTCAACGTGGATAAATCGCTAAGTTACCACGACCGATATCTTCCTTTCTTCGGTGTTTAATTACCAAAGTATCGATGTTTGGTTTAATCAAGTGACACTTGCAAGAGAATTCTAAGAGTGCACGCGGTGCAAGGTGTTTAGATAATACACAGTAAGAGAAGATTAATTAAAAGCAGTTACATCATCGAGTTGCAGCGTGAATACCAATGTAATCTTAGTTAACAGATAATTACTTTCAATCAGTTTCGTATTAAACGCTACACATAATCAGGAATTCTTGCGAGAACGTAACGCTTATCACCCAAGATTATAGCCTCTATCTGTCAGAAACTCGCAATAATTGCTACTTGAAAATGTTAAAATATCGCTTTGCCTAACGAAATTAAGAGCAAAGATATCAAACTGAAAGCGACCAATTCTTCAAACCTACCTAACACGTCAAGAAACTTACGAAACGAATCGATAATCGAACGGGAGAGCACGTTGTGCAAGAAACGTGCGCGTGGAGAAGTGTCCACGCTGGACAACGAGCCTCCATTCGAATAAAACTTGGAGTGATCGAAGAAAAAGAGAAAAAAGAAAGAATTTCTGCTCCACTTATAGACAGAACTGTATCTGGCAGCTGCTGCGAGCATCGATCGCTCGATCCTCTCCCGAATCGTTTAACATTATAATGACGAGAGGCCCCCGAGAACACTCGTAACAGGTAGGAACATACCACGAGACCTGTTGCGAGAGAACGGACCCCCCGCAGCTTGCGTTCGCCGACGTCAGATGTTATCTTCATCTATCCGGGACCTAGAGAAGCGGGCCGCTAGATCGACTTTTCTTCTCCTCCTGTTCGTGCTCAGGCGAAAATATCGCGATCCGACTGCGCCGCCTTTATCGCCACGATCTTTGGAGGCATCTTGACCACGGCGAAAAAGGGAACCCGCATGTGCATCGTTGTAACCATCGTTTTTTGGAGAAATTAATGGCCCCTCTGCTAGTGAACATTCTGTTTTTTTGCTTCTCTTACACGGACACTCGGAATTCTTGTACCTTACGCAATTTTGCGGTACCTTTAAGACACTTTTTCCCCTCTTCCCTTCGTTTTCGGTTTACTTTGGATTTCTAGACGGGGGACAGGCTATTTGATGAATTAAGACGATGGTCTTCCGTCCGTTTGTTGTATATCGAACCGCCAGTAGAGCGCGCAGAACATTCAGATCTGAGCGCTAACAGTGGATGTATCATTTAATTTCGATGGTCCTGTGGGAATTTTATTGTGGAAGTTCTATGGGAAGAGTTTAAGGATTACAGCGAATTTAAAGAAATTTTGCTTAGTGCGAAGAAATAGGAAGATCTTATAATTTGTCCAACTATCTTTTAATTATGTTGATGGTTGATGATGGAATCGAATCGATGACTGAAGGAATCAAGATAATCGTCGGAGGATGTTGATATAGTTGGATACGAATTACGGGGAAAATATTTTTCTTTAAATTTCAAAAAAAGATGTTATTTCTAAATGAAAGTATCGTTTTTTATAGCGTTGGTTTCATGATTGATTATTTATTAGTTTTATTGGACAATTCATAAAAATGTCATAGTGGCGCGACCTACTGAAAACTGCATCAACTAACGTCATGAAACTTTGTATCGCGTCCTGTAATATCGACGACCTCGACAAAATCGGAATGTTCCCCACGCCCTCTATGATTTACATCGACGGCAAACATAAGAATTGCATTCAAGCAACATCTTTCAATAGGCAACAGGTATAACTTTATAATACCTGCTGATCCTAACACAGAATTAAATGTAGAATTTAATATGTATAATACAAAGTTACCGAAAGTGAGAAACATTTAACATAAAAGGTAATAATTAAAGCAGAATATAACGAAGAAAATTAATTTAACACGTTGGTCGCCTAGTGTAATTCGGCTATGTCCTCCGCGTGGCCCAAATCCGACCGTCGGTATGCTTTCCAGCCAAAATATTCCGAGGAATCTCTTGGCAGATATCCCAGATCTTTCATTTAGTCGAGATGCATACTTCTTGCGAGACGCATATCAATGATTGTTTCATCCTCAAAATGTTCAGTAGGCAGCGTGAAAATATATTTGAAAGTGAGGAAAGTAGTATACAATAATGGAAAAACTGGTATCGACAAAAGTGACCAGACGGTCTTATATGCCACTAAGATACAGAAAAGCATCAAGTGGTATCGGAAAGTAGCACTACATTTACTCTTAGAAACAACTATAGTAAATGCTCATATTGTATACCAAACATCCTCAAACAAAAAAATACAGATAAAGAAAATTTCGGGAAATTCTCGTTTCCGAATGGTCCGTTGTGTCCTCAGAAAATACTGTGCTCGACAACCATCGACAAAAAACGAAGAAGGTGTCCCGCCATTTGGAGATTCGTAAGAATCAGCAGGGTAAGCCTATGAGAAGGACGTGCACCCTCTGTTACGGGAAGAAGAGGCAAATGTCGCACGCCAAGAAGAGAGAAAAAACGTAAAAAAAACTAAAACCATCCATATGCTCTGGATGACCCAGAATGTGGGGAGTCATTAGTAGTTGCTATCTTCTGTGGCAGTTTGCCGGGCCTCTTCTGCTATAGTCTCTTCTTTCTTCGGGCGCAATGCCCCCTGAAATTTAAATCTAAGCTCCAATCTTTCTAATCGCAAACAAAAATAAAGCTTATAAAGGTAAAATAAAAATATAAGCCGCGGAAGCTGATTCAAGTGCACATGAACTGACCAACGATCACAGTAGTGATCGTTGATCATTCGCATGTGCGTGACTCGAGCGATAAACGTTTGTTTCGGGCTTACTTGCGACTACGACCGCGAAATTCGAAAAATCGATAGGCAAAACCAGAGACGAGAGCATGCTCTACTCGTACTAGTTTCGCTGTCGATTTTTCAGGTTAGATTTCCAGAAACAGGTTGGTCACTCAAAAACGCGCGTACCTGACCAGAGACTGTGCCAACCTGCCCGGCCCTACCTACTTATAATTAGCAGACACACCAGAAAGTATACTCTACCTATGCTACCTAGCCCTATATTTAAGAAATGGCAAAACAAGCACACCAACACACTCGCTCCATGATTCTCACACGAACGCTCAGGCGCAAAGGACCTATACTAGAGAGGACTTCCCGGGACGCCTACGACACCTGAGCTTAACATATAACATGCACATTCTAATTTACGTACCATTTTCCTGAAATCGACTGACGAAGGCTAGTGACCAATGCGCGAAACGTGATAAAGCACGTGTAAAGAAATTATATTGTTACAATAAATGTAAGTAAACTTGAAATTATAATTGTAATTGACAGCAATATTAACAAAGTGATTACACTCAATCGTGTGCATGATATTATCAAAAATTGTGATTGTATTGATACATAAAATAAATTGATATATGTCTCAACATATTTAATATTTGAAGTTGTAGCGAATGAAAAAAACGACGCAAAATTTTTGCATTAATTATGATCGTGCCCAATGTCATTCTCCCACTCAAGTAGCAACTGGGCACGTGAATAAGATCCTAACAATGGGCATGGAAAAGGTTAAATCCGAAAATCCTGATCTAAAAGGAAGATTAGTTTGCCTAATTTCTATTTAACGGACTAATGTCTTTTTTACTGTATATTTTATTACTTCGTTTGAAACTATAATAATTCTAGTTTATTGATTTAATAAATTACTGAAATTTTAATATTACGAAAAAAGTAGCATGGATTGTGTTACGTCGGGCGACACTCTACCTAGACCAGGCCACACACCGCGGGCAAGATGGGAACCTATTGTCCGCTCATCCTTACTGCGTACCCTCAATAGTCTTAAGGACTTATCATAAATCTCAGAAATTTGCTAGCTAAGGTCCTTCAGACTGAACAAACATCTCTTTACTGAATCGTTTCTAAAGCTTATTGTTACTACGGGAAAGTTAGTTTTCTCACGTATGATGCTTCCCACTAGCAACTCTCTCTCGGGGGCGGTTAACACCCTTCCTCACCAACTAACCTAGAAAATTAACCAATTGACAGCGAAGTCTTTCCCTCACTCTCCCAATGAAACCTTGTCACTTCACCTCACTCATTCTTCATCGTTAGAATAGTCAACGTGTCATTACTGGGTTTCTATCCTTAAATCAATCACTTACTTAACTTGTACATACGTATCTGTATAATTATCTTCTTTACAAAGTTGTTGGAATAAACATTAATTTATACCTGTTAATTCAGTGTAACCTCAATTGAACCACGATGGTTACGATGTCGGATTGTAATGTCGTTTACAATAAGGTTAGAAGTGTTCGACTCGAAGAGTTATGAGCAAGACCACGAAGTTAATCGTAGTAACAGTAACTTGCAAGTAGTGGGCTACAGTATCGCGAGAGATATAAGTAAGATCTGAACCGAGAGATGGGTTCAGCGATTTAGCGACTTAGCGATTAGTAAAGAGATTTGACAACTTGGCGATTAGTAGAGAGATGTTGACTGATTAAAGGATGGAAAGTCAGTGAAGTTCGGTGACGATGCCGTGCGGAGGAAAGCTAGTGAGAGATGTGTCTAGCGCACGGGACCATTGACAATGACAATTTTGGTTAGGAAAATGAAAGCAACGGTCATTGTCTCTAATTGGACAAGAAGAAGGTTGGTAGGCAAGGAAGGGTCCTAACCGCCCTCGAGAGAAAGTTGCTAGTGGGAGATACCGAACGTAGTAATAACCAAACTTCCCGTATCTTCCCGTAGGAGACAATACATTTAAGGAACACTTGTAATAAAAGATATTTGTTTAATCTGAAGGACCTTAACTATGAAAATGCTAAGATTTATGGTGGGTCCATAAGACTACTGAGGGTACGCAGTAAAGGTGTGTGGACATCTGGTTGCCATCTTGCCTGCGGCGTGGGCCTGGTTAATATAAAAAAATACCCGCAATCACTATGCTCGCAAAAAAAATTCTGTATAATACAACCATTCACCTATGCCGATTCGGACCTTTCATCCTACGGCATGATTAAGTGACCGGAAGAACAGAAATGCATGCGACTCACCATTTGAAGCAGAGAAACGGAGAACGTTACCATTGATACTGTACCATCCCAGCCAATACCATCAAGAAGACTAACATCAGACAGGAACCGTTGAAAATCCAATGATAGAAATAGAGATTGTGCAAAATCTGTTACAGAACAAAACATAATGAGTGATTGCTAATTATTTGGAAAGTTGGAGATAATGAAAAATAGAAGTTTATTAAATTCGTAACATTAGTAATAATAAAGACTGAAATTCTAATAGACTTCAATAAGTATAAAAACTAAAACTCTGAAATGAAATTTTAAAATCTAGGAATTAAGAATCTAATGATTTCTTTAAATACGTTTTTCATTTGTTTTATAATTCGATATTAAGACATTAACACTTTATTTATTTTAATAGGAGAGTAACCTTAAAAGATTCTAATCATCCAAAATTTCAATCAAACAAAAAGTGTTCAAAGAAAAATATACAGAATAAACATAATTGAAGTACGATATGTAAAGATACTTACATTCTTGGCTTTTGAGCCACTGTTAGAACATTCCCAAAGAAGACGAAGAAGCTGAAGCAGTGATATATCTATAATAAAACATAAACATAATAACCAATAGCAATAATAAAGACCGAAATTCTAATAAACTCTAGTAAGTATGTAAATTGAAACTCTAATATAAAAGTTTGAAAACAAAACATCAGTGATTTTTTATGTACACCAGAAAGTCCTACTGTAATTGAATTTTAACACTTTCAAACTTTATTTCAATTAAAAAAAAGACATTTATAGCTTTCTAAATTATCAATCATTTTTATTTCATAATTAACAATAATTCAAACAAAATACAAAAAACTGAACAAATTGAAATACAATATATAAAAGTACTTACATTCCTGAGATCCTGGAGAGGCTTTATCCTCTTGAGAGATGCACTGGCTTTTTCGACCGTTCGCGAGGAGACGCGATTGCCAAGAAGCCCGCCAACAAGAGTCGTAAATTCCCGTTACGATTTCATAATCGATGCCACGAATTGGTCGATCTCCTATTTCAGTTAGAATAATAGAAATGGTTGAACTGATTATAGCACTGAAGTAACAGGTTATAATATACACATTATTCTAACAACTTTGTAGGAACAAATTAAATTGATGACTGGTCAATGGATGGAAACCAGTCAAGAGATGTGACTGATCCAAGGATGAAAAACCAGTGAAGTTTGGTGACGATGCTGTCGCAGAGGAAAGCTATTGATGGGCGTGTCTAGCGCACGGTACCATCGGATTCGTTAATGGCAATTTTGACTAGGAAGGTGAGGGCAATGGTCATTGTCTCTAATTGGACAAGACAATAAATCTAAAGAATACTTCAACTAAAAAGATACCTGTTTGGTCTGAAGGAAATTAACTATGAAAATGCTAAGATTTGTAGTGAGCCATGGAGATTCTTCAGGGTCTGCAATAAGGATGTGTAAACATCTGGCAGCCATCTTGCCCAAGGAATGGAGTCCGGTTTGTGTAGTCACCTGAGGTAACAGACTAAAATACCCAAACCCAATGTTCAAAAAATATATTTATATACATGGTGGTTGGTAACTGGTGGTACAAGCGGAAACTGAAGGAAATTAACTATGAAAATGCTAAGATTTGTAGTGAGTCATGGAGATTCTTCAGGGTCCGCAATAAGGATGTGTAAACATCTGGCAGCCATCTTGCCCAAGGAATGGAGTCCGGTTCGTGTAGTCACCTGAGGTAACAGACTAAAATACCCAAAACCCAATGTTCAAAAAATATATTTATATACAGGGTGGTTGGTAACTGGTGGTACAAGCGGAAAGGGGGTGATTCTACGCGAAAAAAGAAGTCGAAAATATAGAATAAAAATTTTTCGTTTGAGGCTTTGTTTTCGAGAAAATCGACTTTGAATTTTCGCTCGGTACGCATGCGGTACGTTATAATGGATCTCACTGCAGATCGTTGTCTCGATGGAAAAATTAAAAAAAAAAAAAAAATTAAAAAAAAATTTTTATTCTATATTTTCGACTTCTTTTTTCGCGTGGAATCAACCCCTTTCCGCTTGTACCATCAGTTACCAACCACCCTGTATATAAAAAGAAAAATAAAAGACTACGTTATCGTGACCGCTTAAATTATGGTCAACGGACAAGAACTCTAATATCGCGTACAAACTTGTTTGATAAAATTTTATTACTTTCGCGTGTAATTATTTGATTGAATTTGATCAAAACTATCGTGATTTGAAAATATTGAAAAAGACACTGAAGCGTAGTAAACACTGACTCACAAACTAACTGACAAACCTCGCATTGCGCGGTCACAAATATTCTCTAGAAATATAGTTCTGTAATAGCGGACGGAGGGAAGGGGGGGGGGGTGTAAAAGGAGGGAAATATCGTTTCGATATTTTTCGAACGTTTATTTAGAAGATACAGCTAGTTTTTTTACACTTAAAAGATTATTATTAAGAAATTGGAATAAGTATGAAAAATATTGGTTGAAAATTATAAAATATTTCTCGATATTGAACAAATGCTTATGAATACCGTGAATGCAATGCAATCATTTGCAAGAATTATATTGTGAATGTTCGTTATTAGAATACGAAATATACATTCCACTATCACACTATAGTCGCGTGTTATAAATATTCGAAAATATTTGCAAGAATTCAAAAATTCACAACTAAATATCCTTGGAGAGTACTATATAAACGCGCGCGAAAAGTTCCTCTGAAGTATTTGGATTTAACTGCGCGCCACCTATATGAGAAACGTACAAGTTACAAAATTGCAAGTATGTGACGTTAACTGTAGCAAATTCACATAATATAGCAAAAAAAATTGAATTTGATAAGTGAATGTTACGATACCTATCGAAATTAGTTCAAGCTATTGTTATTAAGATTTCTATGTTTCAAACTCTGTCTACACGAAGCTGTCGTTAAATTATCAAGAATTATTATCTATATCGCGGATTACCTTGAAACGACAATTCGTTAAAAATTCGTTTGAAATAAGAGAATGATTTCATATATATTCAAATATTTCATAAATATAAATTGTATATCAAATATTACCCATATTCAAATAAGAAGAAAATAGAATTGTTCATACACAGCTGTCTTAGTTAAAATATTATCGTTAAAATGAAACATTACCAAATTTCCATGAAGATTCATCGGATTGATGACTAATTGTCGTTGCGTCCATATATTAATATTCCTGTTACTTCTATATTATCCTTGCTATCGATCAATAACTGCACAAAAAGTAACTTGAAGTTAAAACAAATGTATAAAATAATTAAATAAAAATACAATCAAACTTAAATTTTATTACAAAAGTTTACGATAGGAGCTACCGGTAACAGTATCATTTGGTAAATAGACTGTAGAAAAATTGAAATAAGAAATTTCAGGAAACCACTTAATTTCACATTACCTTAATGTTAGACGAATCGTTAAATAAACGCGTATTAATTACACGGTATTAATAACGAGATATAAATGATAGCAAAAAGATAATGAAGAAATGACACCACCGAAAACGCGTCACCAATAGGTTAGAATACGTTACACACCTGACTCAACACGAACCGTGTTACCGGCACGAAATAAGACAACTGAATGACTCCTCGCACCTTAGTCTCGCTGCGCAACTTCCAAAGCGGTGGGGGGTCACGCAAGCCGGTACGGAAAGTTAAGCGATCTATAAAAAAAAACGTAAACATTACCTACGCAATAAACAAAACATTCGTTATCCACGCAACGCTTGTTTCCAAATTTCAAACAAAACATATGTACATCGCGCAATATTTATATCTTACACAATGATAACATCGATTTTTATAAACATCGTACAATAATTCGTAGCCCTACTGACAGTATTGAGTATCAAAAACACATTTGCCTAACTTGGAACGAGAAAAAGAAAATAAAGCTACTGACATTGTATATACAATTTCGTATCTTCCAAAAGGGACATACGAGTCGTACTAAACTGTTCATCCTATTTTCGCGACACTAAAGTTTTAAAAACATCGTAAAGTTGTAAACTCTAACATGGCTGCAATAAGCTTTCCTTAAAAATGGGTAAACAAGGGGAACCTCGATCGATCAAACCATGAAAGAAAAATGGCGGCAGGCCCGAAACGAACGAAATCGCGATCTCTCAAAGAACTAACGAACCTACACGACGCACCCCCGTGCACGAGATAACTCCAAGTTTCAGCGGAAAACCCAAGGATTGACCGTCACCCGATTCCTATTTCACCGTTCGAATTGCAGCTACTTAGCTCCTATTACTTGCCATTATTATATTATAATTATATTACTAATAATTATACCAGTTATAAGATTAATTGCTTTGCTGTATAGAGTGGGCTGCCGCCTATGTGTCGTTCGATTTGAGGATCACTGTGCGCTTCGTTGCATAGGCTGAGCCTCTTTCACTTCTGTAAGGAAGGTTGCCTACGTGCAGGAATATTTTGGACGATTTTTAATTGTCAATAACTATAAAACAAAGCCGAAAAGGCAATTCTTTATTCTTGATTTTCGTCTTATTTCGGCTTCACGAATCACCCCTTAAATTTTCTGACATAGCCGAACACCTTGTATATTATTCAATGTTTATTTAACGATTCATTAAACATTAAGATAACGAAATTAAGTAATTCTTCGAAATTTTTTCTGTCATTTTTTCTTTAAACGTATATTTTATTGCTAGTATTACCGACAGCAATTACGTTCTTGTATAGAACGTATAATTAGAAGATTTGTTAGGATATTAGCTAAATTTTCATTCTTGAAATATCTTATCTAAGTGAGAGGGTGGGGGGAGAGAGGATCGAAATAACACGAAAGAAATAAATATTAAAATAGAGAATCGAATCGATTTCGCTGATCGAATCTCAGGGATTTTACAAATCGTTTTAGGGCGCTCAGGAATATATGGGTGAGAAAATAGAAATTGTAAAATCGTTTTCTATATAATTTAATTCAAGAAGGCATAATAAATATTTTCTCAAGGAATAACAGCATCTGTACAGAATAGTACTTTCATCGTTTGCAACAAATATAAAATTACAACTATACAATTCGAGAATAAATAACATCGTGATAATTTTATTATAGTAAACAATTTCTCTCGTGTAAAGCTATTTAGGAAGGATTGCACTTTCCAAACCCGAGGCACTTGCTTCGTGTATACGGACTGAAAAGTTTGCAGTTTCTATTTTGTTCTTCTACTATGCTCTATGATGTAGAACAAAAGCCCTGCAACTTCCGTCAAAACGAGCCATCCGTTATAATAATTATATAATCATCTAATCTATGCCCGATATAAAAAAAGAGAAAAAAATAAAAGAGAAATTTATCACCACTAAGTACTATGATAAGCGTGTTCGACGTGATGTAACGATATAACATGCAACGTGATTGATTCTTTTTTCCTTTTTCCGTCAACGTTTTGACACAGGCGAAAACTGGATATACGAACGAATAATCAAAAATTTCGTGCGTAGTATAAGAATCTTATGACTCGGTGAAATGGACGATACGAAGCAACTAAAAATTGGAATTAGAGTAAAAGATTAAAAATACTTTGTGTGTTGATTTCTTCAGTCATTTCTGGTAACAGAACTCAACTTGATAATATAGCGATGGTTTATAACATTTATATACTATCGCATGATGCCTGAATTTTAGTCGAATTTAAGCGTTAGGAACATATTCTTTGGATATGTAAGGAAGCAAAAATGCTGTTAAAAGTGGTCGATATCAAAACTAAAAAATATAGTATAATCCTTCGACTAACCTAAGGTAATCGAAGAACGAACATGATGACGAACTTTCTAATAAATACAAAAATAAATATAATATTTCGTTAATAAAGAAATATCCTACACACCGTGGTGTAACAACGTGTAACAAAGGATAATATCATTTTTGGTCGCACTTTATTAAAATTCAAGCAACCTGTATACGTCTGTGCACGTTAGGATGATTAATAAGATATTTTTAAGAAGATTCGATTAAAATTTTTCTTGAAAATTGCGAGGAAGTCTTAGAGAATTCTTATGACATCTCAATGTCAATTGTTTTACGTTTTTGTTAAAACTTCCGTCTTTCATTTGTCAACCATACGCGTAATCGATCGTATCAATATAATATTAACATATATTTCTAACAACTTGTTTCTACAAGACGCTTAATGTTATTGCACCTAAGTAACAGGAAATTTCACCCGTCTCGAGCTACGTTATCTTATAACGCTAATCGCGTTAAACACTAAAATAAATTGCTTCGACAAGATGAAGCACGCGGTCAGAGGAATTCAATATATGTATATATGAAATATATTTTACAAAACATGAAGTCTCGATCAAAGTATCTTGGCTTAAATCAATAAATAGTTTTACTAATTGTAATACCATGTATAATAATAGTAACTATTCCACTTGCCTTCCTAGCGAGGATCGAGTGCTATTCATAGTATCGAGTAATTATACTGCAGTCACTTTTCTCGACTCAAATCGACGAATATATTGCATAAAAGATAGGTCAAAAAATATATATATACTTGGAACGCAAAGGGACATACCGGTCCCTTTTCCTCGTTTTCTTCTTTTAATTTCATATTATTCTTTTCACGAACTTCTGTCTTCTCGAACGTGTTCGCATAAAGAAGAAAAAATACGTTTTTCTTTTTATATAAATGTCATGGTTGCATGCGTGAACGCTTAATGTTCCATCGTGTAAAATATTGCTCTGTTTTTCTTCGGTTTTGTCCTCCAAAAATGCGCCAACTTTGCAACGAAGTATCTAAACGTCAACACGATTGCTTGGAAAGATATGCAGTCTGTTTCGAAGGAAATCGTACAAAGTCCTACATACCTCAAATATCGAGAATGTTTGGACAGGGAAATGCTGCTTACGAAACACTTTACGTAAATACGATACTGTATCCGTTTATCTGTCGTTCTCCTTTCGATTATCATTAAATACAACGTATCTAACCGAAGCAGCCTTTCGCTTTTTTCGTTTATTTCTTACTCGGCGCGAAAACAATGGAAATTTCTACTTCCAATAATAAAATACTTCGCTCGATGTTATATTCGATTATTAAAATATCTTTACTGTGCAAGCAAATAGAGATATTCTAGGAGCTTACTTTCAATTTTTTACGAATATATGTGCAAATACAGGTAACCATGTTTCGCTCTTTTCAGAAATCCTCGGCATTGTCGCGTTAACTGTTCGGTAACTTAATTTTTCTATTACATCAGTCTCAAAAGTAGATTGAGCGAAAATAGTTGTCCACCAAAGGATCATACCGGTATTTTCGCTCGCTCCAACTGATCGTTTCTCGTCTTCGTAACTGGAACCCACGGTAGATTTCATACACCATAACTAAATCAGCAGAATTTTAATCTCCAGTGAATCAAACGAGCTATACAATTGCGCATCTCTCCGACTCTAAAATACGGTTCGAATAAACCACACATTCACCACCGTGAAAACCATACTATTCGTTCGGAAGCACACGCCTATTTTGATTCAAACAACAATGGCCACGAACCGATTTACACGCTCGTTTTCCTATACGATATTTTCGCATATTTTCCGAGTACGCCCTCGGCGCGCCTATAGAAGTGCATCATCGATTTCTGTCGTGAAATCGCGTGCTTCCTTTCCTGTCAAAGAATCGACACGTGCTCCGATTTCCTATTCTCTGACAGCATAGCTACATTCTCGTCCGCTTGAACATTGCCGCCGTTTTTATGATCTAGACTGTTTGACATTCCTGGCTGAATGTTGACGTACCTGTGCGCCGGTTCGTCCTTTCGTTTGAAATTTTGTAAAATCATCGGCGGACCCGACGAAGACTCGTCGGAATTCGATAACAGAGGCCTGCTACTCTCTACATCGGAGAGTCCAGTGCCTAATAACGTGTCTTGATTTTGTTTGTCGTCGTGACTATTGATGTCCAACAAAGGAGGACTAGATATAGCCACAGGACTGGATGTCGACGTGGATGATCGAGTCGTAAAGTTTTCAGGTGGCCAGGATAACGAAAACTTTCTGATGTTCTCGTTTAACTGTATCTCTAATTGTCCAGTGTGTTCGATTTGCACGCTGGCCAAAGGAACGTCTAAACACGGTGATAGAATTCGGGGATTCGTTGCTAGAAAGTCGACGATCTCTGGAGCTGTTGGCCTCTTTGTGTGGTCCGTTCTCCAGCAAGAGTACATCAAATTTTCTCTGTGAAATAGAAAAATAGTGCGAATGTTTAATTATTAAAATTCGATAGAGGCTGAGTATGATGCGACTAAAGGACGAATAGATTGATCTTACAATTGTAATTTGACTCCTTTCGGAACTCTCAACGAATTCCCATTCTTGACGTGAGTGAGTACCTCGTTGTTGCTCATCCCTTGGAAGGGGAAGCTACCAAACGTGATGATTTCGTAAAGGAGGACGCCATAGGACCAAACGTCCGAAGATGGAGTGAAGATTCCAAGGCCCAGGGACTCAGGTGCCATCCATCTTACTGGCAGCATGCCTAAAACGAGAATCGTTCGTTTGTTAATCAGCATTCGCGAAATCGAAGCCAGTGAATTTTTCTGGTAGATTATAATAAAATCGATATCGTTATACCTCTTCGATTAAATTTGTAATAGTCGTTCTCGTACATAGGTCTCGTCATTCCGAAGTCGCCAAGTTTGACGATGCGTTGAGCATTTACCAGGCAATTACGAGAGGCAATGTCTCTAAAAAAGTAAAATTAACCCGTGACATCAAAGCAAGGATAATTATCGTGTTGATAATTACACTCTCCGGCAGCCACGATAAATCGAAGTGTTTGCACACGATACACGATCATTATATTTTATTTTCAGTAAGTATGCGTGCCTTGTGAATATAAAATCATTAGTTGTTAGTAGCGCAAATTTGAAAAAGATATGCGTTTATATAAATGAATATTAAAAAAGATAGAATCATATATGAAAGAGGTAATTCTGAAACTTAAAATGATACATCAAAAATGTTTATCAAAAAGAGAGATTTAGAAAATTGATACAACAAAGTCGACCGTTTCATATATTACCCAGTTATTAAGACTGTTTACAATTTTTAGTAGATGATATTTTGCTTATTTTAATCGTTTATCTTAGAAAGTCAAAGTTTTCAACGTACCTGTGAACATACTTCAATTGAGCCAAATAACTGAGAGCCCTACCCACGTCCAGTGCCATCGCAGTTAGTTTTTTATTCGAAATCTCATCCGAGTCTTCGTAATTCTGATCGTTCACGAGGTGTCTTCTGGCGAGAAGATACGTCTTTAGATCGCCATAAAGCATGAACTCCATAACGGTTAAAACCGGCTCACTCTTAATGCATACGCCCAACAGTTTGATTATGTTCTTATGCTCGAATCTTTTCATTACTTCTACTTCGCTGAGGAAGTCTAACTTCTCTTCGGTAGAGCTTCCGAGTTTTAGAGTTTTCACAGCAACGGCCAGCCAACCTTTTTCTGGGAATAACGCCTCACCACCATAAACCGTTCCAAATGCACCCTCGCCCAATTTTCGATTGATAACCACCCTGTCCCGAGGTATTTCCCATTTATCTAAGTCGGACGTGTCCGCGTGAGCAAAGTCTAGACCTAGAGACTGGATGTATTTTTCGTGTAGACGCACTTTCTTTTCGTACCTGTTAAGAAGAAGATTAGGATAAATGGATGCATAAAAATTCACAGTCTAGATTACGTATATTATAATATATTGTAATATGTGAAATTTGTTGATTGCTCACCTTCTCTTGATGACAATGAAACCAATGATCACCAGTATCCCCAGTAAACCAAATCCAAGGAAATTGACGATCACAAACGCGACTTCACACGATACGTTCACGAAATCTGCAAAGCCCGCGATGACGCATCGTTGAGGTGGTTCCGAGCCATCATCTGGCATACTATTTGATAACCAAACCAAAGCTGAGACGTTTAAGTCCAATGTACCACCCACGACTTCGTGCTTTGTCTCCGATACGTTAGGATAGAAGTTACCGACCAGATTAGTTCTGTTATTGACGAACTGAACGATATTGATGACAGAGTATCTCGAAGGGCCACCGAAGAATTTGATTCTTCCAGACACCTAAACGGTAATTTAATAGTAAACTAATGGTAATAAATTTTCTGATATAATATATGAAGAAAATAATACTTTCGTGATTGAAATATTGTCAGGACATTCTTGTATAGTTATTATTAGTGGAATTCTACGGAAGATATGGATTATCGGCATCTTATGCATAATAGTAACAGAATTAGTAATACAAGAACAGACATAATGCAAGGCAATTTTGCAAATTACGCGCCAGTTTATTTCCCTGTTTTGTGTAACAGAAAATACCGTAAAATTACGATTTGTCAATTCGCTAACATTATTACTTGGTAAATATTTTATTTTCTTTCATTTTCTCTTTAAATCTCTGCTCTCACCGTTGCAAAATTCTACTTTAGCGTCGCAACGAAAACCTAATAAAGTCGAAAATTAATTTCAGCTGATCCGATTTTAAATGAGACGCCGCATGAAAAAGTAATACTTCCTAAATGCGGGTACTGTTATATTTGAAAAATTAGCAATACGATCGATGTACTCTCAACTGTTACAATTATTTACAACTATTTGTTATAAATATTACAATTATTTGCTACGTACCCCATAGAAATCCGTTTCACCGATGATATCCGTCATCCGATTGATAGTCTGTTCGCTATGGAGGTCAAAAACGTAACTTTGATTTTCGCGGAGAAGCCGATCCATTGCGTAAGCGTACGTCCACATGGCATCGTATGCGAAACCAGCATAATTCGATGGTGGTTGTTGCTGGTTAAAACAAGACTTCTCGTAATTATCGCGCCATTGGCGCACCGTTATTCCTTCCTGCATAATTTCATTGTCAGGGGCAAAATATGCATGAGAGAGTCCAAGATAGCCGTTTATCGCTTTAAACATTTGTGCCGAGGTACAAGGCACTTGTTCTTCATTCTCCTTATTGAATCGGTCCGTATCGTACCATTCTGGTCGAAGCCAAAGAGGCAGAAACCACACGTAACCCTTCAATCCCAAAATATCAAGTTAAAATTATGGAATTGAGATTTTTTTGGTGATTCGATCGTTTTCATAGACACTCAGAGGGCGAGATATTGTAGCCTTTGAATATTTTATAAAATGAAACGAGTCGATTTCGATGGATTGTTTTCTATTTCGAAGGTGCCGTAGCTTGCAATAGTTTAGACTGTATATTTAGATTGAAAAATTTCTGGAAATTTGATATGATTTGATCGTTTTCCCAGATATTCAGAACGAGAATAGGAAAAAAACATGGAATTTGGAAATTGTATAAAATGACACGCGTCACGGCCACACAAGTAAAGTAAAAGATAAAGTTTGTGACTGATAGAAAAGAGCTTAAGGAGAGTGACGGAACAACAATTGTATTAGATATAACGCGTCAACTTATTGAAATTGTCGTTTTCTATAATCGTCTCTAACGGTAAAATCGTTGTCGTTTCACGATTTACGTTACGATATTTCATGATAGCACAAATTGTTCAATAGGTTAGGCTTGAAAGCTGTCTATTCGCTATGCATAGAGATTGACGAGGAACCAATTACAGACATGAAATACGTGTATGTGTTTAGAATGGCTATTTTTCGTGATTAATTATTATCATAAAGAAACTGTCGAATTTGTGTGTATGTGATTTTGATAAAATTCTTGCGTTAACTTTATGCTACTATTATCAAAACGCTGTTTCAATAAACAAAGTCAGATAGAAGGAACGAAAATACATATCTACAAAACTAACGATAAATGTACGACGAACTACAAACAGCATAAAGTGTATACGAAACTAATCGAATGTATGCCAAATATTTTAAAATTATGTCAAACAAGTTTTAGTTATGGCTTTTCATAAAATTACCTGGACAGCTGTCATCTCTAATCTGTACGCTTCGCACATTACTTGTCTGGCCACTTGATCATAAACATCGGCGATGATGATCTTTGCCTTCTTCTGCTTCAGATCTTGCAAATACTGCGAAATGATAACATTCTTAATAACTCTATCAAACTTAATTTGTTGTCTATCATATAAACAGTATACTAATTAATGATTTTTATCTTTAAAAAAACCGAAATCCTCTCCTTGAATATTTCCAGCGAATGATAAAAACTAGATTATAACTTTACTAACGTTCAGCCATTAAATTTTTGCTATTCTGTTCATCATTAATGTCATCGATGCTTATTAAAATTCGTTTTCGATAAGAAAACCAAGGACAAAAGACAAAAAAAATTATCGTCTCAATAAATTTACAAGTGTTGCTCAATGTCCTCTAAGGCTAACCTTCTATCTTAATCGTACGAATAGATAATTTTACTCATCATTATCATAATAGCATATGAATATGCATGCACAGTTATTTTCCATAAGTTCTATACGTCTAATCCTTCACCGTATACAATATCACTGCGGTTTATTCGTCAAAATGTGTACTTAATTGTGTAAATAATCAAATACTTTATTTTATAGGGATATAGCGACAACCTTCGTGACTGAAGGATTCCAAATTGAAAAAGAAAAGAATGGTTACCTTAGTCATCACAACTGCCTCTCGTTCCCTTGGAAACTTTGCATTCGCCACAAATGCAATTCCATTGTCCCTAAGTATATCTTGCATATAAGATATATACTCCGTATACTTCTGTCCATCCTCCGTCAACGAAGCTACTCTCTTCCAGCCCAGTTTCTTCAACAATTGCAAATAAACGTGCTTATACTGCTTGTTCTCGCCGATAGTCCGAAAGAAGTAAGGATATTTGGTACGATCGTTAAAGCTCGATCCTTCGGCGCTATAACTGATGATCGCTGTTCTGTAATGCTTCGAGACACCAACCAAAGGTTCGACCGTTTCCGAACAAGCGGGCCCCAAGACACCAATCAACTTATCATACTGATTGAGCACTATGTAATCGATGAACGATCTCATTACCATATCCGACTTACATTGACCATCGCTAGCTAACATTTTAAAATCATAATTTGTAAGGACCGTATTGTTCATATTGATCGCCTCCTTCGCCATTCTGGCTGCGATTAATATCGATTTCCCTGAATAGAAGGCTTCGTTCATAGGAAATATCCCACCAACGTATAGAATATTCTTGTCGGCGGTATTCGGCATCCATTCTTTGAGAGTATAGTTCAGATTGTCCTTCAACCAGCCACACGCGATTTGTTCTTCGTGGACGGTTTCAGAAAAATTATTATGTCGATAAATCAGATCTTCGTACATTTCCCGTGTGAATTTCGCGTGACTAATCGCTTCAAATGCCAATTTCGCGGCGTACTCGAGTTTGCTCCAGACTAGCTTGGTTAACCTGTTGGATTCGTATTTGCATTCGATTTCTAATTTCGTCGTGCCACAACGGCCGAATTCGACAGTGACAAAGTCTCTCTCGTTTGGTACCACGCTGCTTGGCGTCCAATGCAAAAAGACCAGAGACCTGAAAAATGAGAATACGCCTTCTTGAACGCGATCAAATACGAAACAAGACGTAAAATGGAGACGCATGTTTTTCGAGACGACCAAATAAAAGCAGGACGACGATGTCTACAACGGTTGGTCGATAATAAAAGAAACGTAAAATGTTTGCGCGTACAAAATGTTTTCGGCGTCTGATTCTATTTTGAGGCGACGTTTATTGCGCGACACGGTCATCGCGGAAATAATATTGACCTCGAGTAAACACGAATTTTCGATCAGCCGAGCGTTTCGTTCGACAACGATAACGAAACGGGCTCGATGTAATTTTCCTTGTGTAGGAAATTAAATATACACGAACACCGCATATCGTGAAAGAATTATGGAAATTCAAGGTGTCACAAGTTTTTTTTTGCCACAATCGTCTCGGCACGAGCAAAAGTAGAAAAAGAAATCTTGTACGAATGAAAACCGATAATCGGTTAGTTAAGAAAGTATGATTTTTCATTCAATAAAGCGTAAAAACATATTATACGCATTGTACAAACGAATATGTATGACTAGTCCGCTTTGAAAGTATTACACGTTTTTATATATACAATACATACATGTATATTCTTGTCTGATAAAGTTTTTAATTTACAGTAAAACCGCAAATAAAAAGCCGATATCTGACGATCTTGAGGCTAAAAAATTAATCTTTCTCGATTTGTTCATCGTTGTTAATGTTCGTTTAACGTTTATTTCGGACAAAAGATCAATTCGATATTATTTCGTATTTTTGTTGCAACTTTTCAATAAAACATTTACGAAATTGTATTTATACTATATCTTTTCCTCATCGTTAGTCGTAAAACGCAAAATCTTATGCAAAATACCTTTGTTGTGCTTCGGATACAGTGTTACGCAATGGTCTCAGGTCATCAACGTTATAATAGAAATTAAGTATACTTTTAGAAAATGTTTCTAGGTAGTATTATATGGTAATAAAGATTTGCATACCACCTCTCTACTATCTCTCACTTATTAACGTTAGAAACGTTACAATAAATAGATCACTGATTCAAGCTAACTCAAGTGTGATAAATCGTGTGTGAGATCACTTAAAATGTATCATATCAATTAGAAGGGGAAAGAAAGTTAGAAACGAAATCAAGCTTTTATAATATCAAAAATAGAATGGCCAATGATACAGAATTTATTACGTTATTCGGCATTAAAATAGAAATCATTAATAGTAGTAATTATTTGAAATTCATCTCGAGATAATAACTCATCTATATCTCTAAGGTAATGTCAAATTGAAAATAATATCAAGCACCTTCCAATCATTCATAAAAACAAAACGTTTCTGTTCGATAGTCCAAGACTTTTGCGCGACTCTGCATCTCCGTAAAAATAAAAATTCCGACTGAGACCAGCCGCAACGTTCATTCATTGAAAAATGTGCCAAATAAATACCTATCATGGGTTAAATTTCGTATAAGCAACAGCTCCTTGGTCAAAGTTTCAGTCACGTATTTCAAGTTCGGCCCCACCCAGGCCACTTTGACGTATAAATTCAACTGGTCGATGTGATCCTTGACAAAGTCAGTAATGTTGCCGTAACTGGTCAATAATAGAGCGCATGGTTTCCCCTGACACCACTCGGGAATGTACAATCCATCTTGACAAAACGATTGCTGGCAGTAGTCAGTCTTGGTAGCTGGATTTATAGTGAAATTTCGAATGTTGTCCAACGTGAACTCGTCCACATCGAAACGTGCGGCTGTTTCACGTTTAGTGAAGATTATCCAGCTGTCGCCAGGTCTCGATAACGCAACGGGAACGAACCAGCCGAAATGACCCGGCGGAGCAATGGATCCGCATTCCTTCACGTCGAGTGAATTTTGCAACGACATCGTGTCCAGATGTGTCGGAATCCAGACCTCCATGTTCACCATTGGAACTCTGTTCGAAGAAATTAATGATTTGTCAATGTCAAACTGTTTCTCTTTGAACCTCTCTTGGGATTGGAATTCGAATCTCTTGAAATTTCCTTGTAAAATTATAGTTGCTCATGAAAGCATTCGAACACTTATCTCAAATTTTAAACTTTCTCTATATTTATCAGATGACATATGTAGTGGTTCTTCGGTTTTCGATCGATACTTTTGATAATTGCTCTTTGTTCCGACGTTTCATGACCGTTTCAGTTCACTTCTTCAGGGAAGAAACAGTGTCAACGAAACTGAAGAAGCGATATGGAATCTCCTCAAGGAAGAAACTTTTAGCGAAGTTGAAAGACTATACTGCAATGTCCTCGAAAAGTCGAACCAAAGTGCACCTATCAAAGACACGATGGAAACCCGAAGAATCACAGATATGTCAACTTTTTGAAATCTTTTATGAACGTATTATATTCATATATACGTATTGTAGGAAATATTTTCCGCTTAACGAGCTTTAATTTATTATTTAATTTAATTGTAAATATTAATTTAAAATAACATAAAATTGTAATTTAATTGTAAATAAATCTTCGTTTTAAAGATAAGTATCTATAGTACAAGAGCAAACAGTATATCTTACTGTTCCGGATTATTGAGCGTTATATCGCCAGACAATCTATCGAAAGTGTCGTTCGGCATGAATTTGTCTTCCACTTCAAAGATAGACACTCCCGAATAGCCAAGCACCTCGGTCAAGAAAATTTTCATGATTATGGTGGCCAACCTGTGGGTGACTCTTTCAGACACTTCGAAGTTAAGATTCAATGGTTGTCCATCCATGTGAATCAATCTCTTTGGATTGACTTCTGTCAAAATAGTAATCCTCTAATTAATTTCTTATAATGGTTATAAGTCGGTCGTGAAGCGCGACCAAGGAGAAAAGGTTCGTAAGTGGTCTGACGAAACGTTTATGCTAAAATTTACCTTCGCGCGTTACCAAACAACGATTCGAGACGACGATCTTCATGATGGTCATGAAGACCAGCATGGTCAGTAGAGATCCAATCCTCAACATTGTGATTTTCTCCTCCTGTAACAAATGAATAATCCATTGTTATTTTAAACACTCATACCGAGCTTCGCAAAATTTTATTACTTATTTTACATTCTCTTTTGACGAATTTTTTATGTTTCTTCGATTATCTAGGAAAGTTTTCAATTCCACAAAATAATATTTGAAAGATAGGAATAATCAATTATCGGGAAAATTGATTTTATTCACTAAGAAACATCCGCTTCTTCGTAATCGTTTTATTTTTGTAGGATTTCGATGTTGTTCAAGACAGTCTTTTCGTAATAAATGTACGTATCACCAAAGATTCGGAGACTTCTGACGCCTAAAACTTTTACGAAACGTACCATCGGCACATACGTACGTATACACGCATATATTAAAAACAAATCACGTTAATACAAAAGTCTCTCTAGCTAAATTGCTCCTTATCGATGATTCTTGAGTAAGTGTAGTGGCGTTTCTCGCAGTCCGGTTACCAAAAAGAGTCATCGACTATGGACTTTCCGAACATTCACTCAATCATCGTACCGAAGTCCTTATCGAGCTCTCCGCCCAGCCATAAATACGCCGCAGAATTTTATGTATTTCTGTTTCTATGAACATAACTAAAAGAATGTAATTTGAATAAAAATTTGTTTCATTTATCGAGTGTTATAGTAGATACTCTACTCTGGATATTTTATGTACTTTTGCATATTATATGCAAGGTGTGCGTTTTTGCATCATAAATGCATGAAAATCCGCAATCTAGTCATAAATTATAGTAAGACTAAATATCAGTGAGCTATCTGCCGTCGCATCGTCTCGGAAATGCGACACCGCTAACATATTCCATCCAAATCACGTATATTTGATATCAAGAAATGTAATCGAAGTCAACCTGAAGCCATAAATGTACATTTCCATAATCAAAAAATACACATATACATGTATACATATAATAGAATTGTGTTGATTTTTCGGTTTTGCACATGGATATTTATTAATACATTACATATATATATGTCCAAATATAACAAAATAAATTAAATGTTCTAATCAAACTTAAGTAGGACAACGACAAAAGCATCTGCCATACCAAGGTAGATAAGAATTTGACAAAGTATGACGCGCATTCCGCGATTCAATGTACGTTCTCTAGTAGGATATAATAAGATTCAGACTGAGTCTCGTAGGTTACAGTCCAGTTAACAATGCAACGGCTTGAGTATAAATAGCAACGACGTACAGTGGCAGTGATCCTACGTCAACCGAGGAACACACTCCCGTTCATAAGTATTAAGACACCTGCTGACTTCATGTTGTGTCAATTCATCTAACGTATCACAGCAACATTTAATCTATCGGAATTCTGTATTCATGCAAAGTTACGACGTATCATATACATAGGAAAAATTTGCTAAAGGTGTTTGCAAGGCTTAATATAGCAAGTTATAGTAATTAAAATACATTGGCTTCTCTTCCACAATTTTTCAAATCCTATCGAGTAATAATACGAACGCTGAAATTGATGAAAATAGTGATCGAAAGACACGACACATATAAATAAGAAAAGATTCAATTTAATACTAAATTTACGAGCTCGTTGTTGTAATATCGTCTAACGTTCCGGATAAAATATTAATTCTTGGAGGTTTTGATCATTTTCCAATACTTCTTCGACTTACTTAAATAGTCGAATGTTCATAAATGTAGAATTGAATCATCGCGGTTAATTATAATATTGAATACGAATAGGAAATTTTAGTGAACTCTGCTTATAACAAACTTTATAGTTCACTTCACAGAAATTAACTATTGTGTGTATAATCTGGAATAGTAGAGATAAGCGTCCTTCGCTATTAGAAACCTTCGGACCTTCGGACTCTTTCGTGAGCACGTTTGTTTACAATGATGAGCTTAGCAGAAACGCGCGCGTCCCGTCGCCAAGACATCGACGAAGGTGACAAGAAGCAATGATCGCCACGTGCTATTCTTAGCCATCGCTCGGGCGCTTTGACTTTTCAACTCGTGGGCGAATGAACTGCGCCGTTTCTTCTTCTTCTGATCGTCACACGCCATTCTTGATTTCCACCTCGGTCACTTTTATTCTCGATTCGAACTTCTTCGAAGAACTAGGTCGACTGCATAGCTTTCCGTGGAAAACCATGTTCCGTGACTAACTTGTTGTTCAAGCGATACATATATATCGTTGAAACTGTTCGGTGAAATGTAGCTGTTCCTGGAACACAATGAGTTATAGCTCCGTTCAAGTATTGATCGTTGATCGTTGATTATTGATTGATTTGTGTATTGAGTAAGCGCAGGTTTGATTCGACGGAATTCGTCGTCGTCTTTAAGATATCAACGATCGTGGATCTATCAGATTGGTTCGTAGATATCTGAAAAATTCTTTTCTTCTGTACAATTCTTTTGGTGTACAATTTATTTATCGGTGATACTTTTAATGTATAAAATTGATATCCAATTATTATACTTGCTTTCATATTTGTTAACACTATCGTCAGTTATGTATGTTCTAAAGACAAGAATTTGAAACATGTACTGTAGAATTTTTTTTTCTTTTTTGTATTTTATGTGGAATTCCTGACATTTTCCCAATCTTTCTTTTATAATAGATTATTCTTCAATTGCCTTTGGACTTTTATTCGACACGTTCCTCAGCCAAATATGTTCTCTTACAAGTTCAAGATCTAGATGTCTGTATAGCGAATAGGATAATTTTATCTGAATAGGTTAGTTGTTTCTTAAATACACTACTGAACCATCGATTCTACTGCCACATTTAGTATAGTACTGTAAAAAATTACCATATATAGAACTTTGTCGCATATTACATTCCAAGTCACTCGTTTTCTCATATATGTATAAATAAACGTTGTACATAAAAAGAACACATCGATTTTTACATAGAATTAGAGCGAAACTTTATAAAAAGCTCTATAACAGCTTCTCCCTTTACAACTAATTAAATTAAGATCACTTCAAACGACGATTTTATCAAAATATTAAATAGTATAATTAGGTTAAGGATAAGATCTATCTGAAACGGATAAGAGTGAATTAAATACATGTGTCTTTAAGACTCGGCACGAGCTTCGGCAAATTAGAAGAAGTAGGAATTTTTCAGCGACTCTTAGCTGACGTTAGACTTTGCAAATTGTTAGTACAATATTTAAATATTCAATGTGTCGTAGTACAGTCAATTCACGAGCAGAGACGACACTGGTTCTTCTACTTTGTGCATCATGCAACTACGGTTTCATCAAGATAATCAAATGATTCGCGTGGTGAATAAACGAATGCGTATTTGTTGAAATAGGCAAATTCGTCAATGGCCTAAACGCTTACGGTGTTCGTGCAAATATTTATATTCGTTAACATTTTTTTAAAATCGCTCGACCATGAGCCAACTATAGAATTCAGATGTACGAAATGTTCGATCGACGAAGGAATATTGGCGAATCTTTCTTCGATGTCGTTCATTAGATTAATCAATAAATTACTCGAGATTAAATATCAGTACGTGATTGTAAAAATAATTCGTATTCGTTTGTATAACCTACACGACTCAGTGAATAATCCTCGTAAATCTTAGAATCCATAAATCAAGCTGGATCATGTTTACTATTAATTACATGAATAATTTGCAATGTGCTTCTGGTTTCTTTTATTGCATAGAAGCAATTCACGTACAATACTAATTGCACACATCTACCGATCTACGATAATAAATCAAATGCAACTACATCGAGTATTTCTGTCCTTCTATCCTAGTTTTAACTGCGTACGTTTATCGATTTTCAGTTATTATTAGTAAACGAGACCCTGAATTGTGCGTGACGTAAAACAATTTCACCTTGTTCAGAGAAACCTGAGAACCCCACAATAGTGCGAGCTGCTATTAATTGACAAAAGGTAATCAAAAAATAAGACCTCAGGGACAAGCTGAATGCATTTAGTATCAGCTAAAACAGAATATCGAGCTTTCCATTTACATCTTTAATAATTTATGCCATGCTTCTTCGCAGAAATTCTTTAGAAATTATGATTCAGGACTCCCAATGATGTTATGCTAATCGATCGAGTGACATCATTATTCAAATTTTCTGTGATTTACCCTAAAAATAAAAGTATTATCCTTTTTTGTTGAAATCTGAAAATTATAATTCAACACATCCAACGATTCGTTTTAGTAAATAATCGAGGAACGTCATCATTTATATTTCGAGAAATTTGCATTCAAAACTAGTTCCTTCATAGAAATCCTTCCGAAGTTGTGATTCAGAGTACCTAACAATTCGCTAGACTACTCTAGTATATCGAATATTGTAAAAATTTATATTTCCTGTATATTATTCCAAGAACTAAAGCAGTACCATGCTTCTTCATCGACATTCCATGACAATTATCCTTCACGATACTCGGCGATTCGCTATATTATCCATAATTGATCGAGTGATACCATACAAAATTTGCATTTCATGTAATTTAATTCAAAAACGAAGGTAGTTAACATACTTCTTCATTGAAATGGGAAGAATTTTGAAAATTACGATTCACGACATCCAAGTATTCTCTGCATGGATCAACCAAGTGCACCATCATATTTATTTCGTGCACGTATTTACTATATCTAATTTAGAATGATTTGCTTCAAAACGAAATTGGTATACCTTTTTATCAAAATATCTTGGAAATCATAATTCAAGATATAACTAGCTCTATTAGTCGATCGATATACATTTTTCATAATTTATTTCAGAAACAAAAGTAGTATTAAAGTTTTTAAAGAAGTAGTAGTAAAGATTCGCTATACCGCACTATACGTACCACCATTTACATGGCTAGGTAACATGCACTAGAAATGAAAATAGTATACATACTTCTTTGGAGATTACGATTTATCACGTTCAATGATTTGCCAAGTTAGTCATCAGCATTTCACCATCCAGGATAACTTATACACCCTCGATAACTAGGCTGAACCACGTATATATGTACTTGACAACGATACCACAATTTATCGGAACTAGCGCAGATATTTTCATCATCGTTACGTCACTCTTGTAACCTATTATGAAGCAATGAAGAAGGAAAATACCAGTGTATCGACGCGGCATTTCAAAGTGGGCGATAAATGACGCAGGAGACGACGTTTCGCACGTAGCGAACCTTGCCCGCAATTTACTGTCTTGGGAGAATTAATCCGGACCCGATCTATGACCCGATCAATGAATAAAACATTATGAGAGACTAGTCGAATGATGGAAATAATTCGATTAATTTCTTTATATTTTGTCCCGTCAACCAACCCTCTTGTTCGTCGTATTCTCGATGCGTGATATAGCGTAAAACAGCTGAAAGGAGTAAGCCACTCAGATACGTACGTAGTATCGTTTATGTTCCACGACTCATGATATATATCGAAGGTAAACATAATAACATTTGCTCTAGATTTTCCCATTAAAACGAACGAATAGGAATAAGAGGCAAACGAACTCCGTTTGGTTGCGGAATTGAATACTTGGACGAGACTCAAGAAGAATTGATAATATTGATAATATTATATAGAATTGATAATATTCGTACCACAAGGTGGCGGCTGTGATGAATGATTTTGACTCGATTAACTGTCTTCGACTTGGCGACTGTGCTGACTTGACTTCTGACTCCTTCTGTTCCTCCAACTGGTTTTAACTGTCACTGATGAGCTTTGACTGTTATTCAAATATTACTGTAGAACAAATGACGTTCGTCCTCGTGTTATTACGGAGGAAAGCTCAGTGTAAGTATGCCTTTTGAACTAAGCACGCTGATTCGTTGTTCACACTTTTCGTGAGGTTAACGATCCGCGATGCCCATTGGTTATAGCCAACGTTAATGAATGAGGATAGGAGGAAGCCTCCTACCAACGTGACTCATGGATGTCCTTGTTCATGGGAAAAGCCAGATTTTCCCGTCAGATAAATACCCGCTTTTCCAGTTAGATAGCTACCTGCTTTCTCCGTGATTTTTAAGAACGAATAATAAACCCAAGGACTGTCTTAAGGACCGGCCACAAATCAAATATACTTGCAAGAATAAAAATTCCGTTAAAAGGATTCTCTTTGTTGTCGTTCCTTAGGTTTATTAAGGGTCTGTATAATGGTGCGTGGGCCTTTGACGGTTAGACAATGAAGGACGTCGCGCGGACCATCTTGCGCCGCAACACAAGGAAATTCAGAATTTTGTCTCAGAAAAGAAAATTAAAGGGAAACGTTACGGTTTCTGGGGGTTATTTCCTTTTGCTTTTCTCATTTCTCATAGCGTAAAATTTACCGCCATGTTTTATAAAATATAGTATAACGTTTTTGCAAATTTCGTTGATTGTGGAATGGTGCAAGAGGTATTAGTAGAAAATTAATAAAACAGTTTCTGAGGATACTGTTTGCCTCCTTTTCTCTAATCCCTATTACAGCACAGTTCCATGAAATATCACAGAATCCAATACTTTTGTAAATGTTAAAGAGCCAACACTGTTTTACATGAGTAAACATATCGTATTCTCGATCGATTAGTGTTTTAATTTCGTTTAGTTAGAAATTTTTCTTCAGTTTTTACTATTGAAACTATATAGGTACTTCTGACAAAATTAATGTTGCCTTTTACTGAGGTGAATACCGCTTTAATTTTAGCTGTCTATGTAGCGTTAAAAGGCCATTAAATTTTCATACGTAAAAATAGTAGAAGCTCGTAAACCGATATTAAGAGAAAAGCCACATAGAAATCAAAACGGGAGAAAGACAATCGTATATTTCAATTCTGGAGTTGTAAATTGCGACTCATTTACTCCTACAGTAAAATCTCGAATAAAAAGAGAAGATTCTTTGACGCCACTGGTCGTGCGAGGATACATAAATACGTACGCAAACAAATAGATAAATGCGTTCATTAAGATTAGTATACAACCGCGCGATATGTAGAGTTAATTGAACGTGCGGAAGAGGGAACGAAGGGAGAAAAAAGATGGAAACAGCATTTCACTCTTCTTCGTGTTTCGCTATAAATCGACGAAAAATACGAAAGATAAAAGCCGAGAGAAAAGAGGAGAATATTAAATGGGATTGTTTTCGACAACCATGAATTTCTCAAGCTCTAAAAACAACTCCAACAAATAGCGAAACTTTTAACGTACATCCGTGTCATCGAGACTCGCGCATTTTACGAGTTTAACTGTTCTCAGAAACGTCGTGCACGTCACCCCTAGTATTGTATCAAGAAACATCAACTGAAAAACTGTTATAACGCAATAAATCACGCTGAATGTTTATCGCGGAGCTGAGAAATTTCACGGAAAGCCTCGAGAAACGTGGGGGGATTCTGAACTGTTGACCTTCTACTTTTTGATGGTGCGACGTCAACAATCGACTAGAGCGTTCGTTTAGCCTTGTTGCCACGCTGATAACATAGAAAAGCACATCCATGTAAAAAAGAAACCCCAATGCATGCGAATGAATTCACAGGTGGCTAACATATATGTTGGACTGAACATGATCTCATTGTTTGACAAATTTCGGTTTGTTAGGCAAAGCAAAATTGAAACGATGACCGGTTCCTATAGTAGATCTGGCGAATAAATCAGTCTAGACCTCTTCGTTTTTGTTCTTTTTTTTTTTTTTTATAGAAATCCTTTTGGAAATATAAATTCTTTAACGTGTTATATTATTATATTGCATTATATTATATATTTATTTATACATATATGTAAAATAATATGTGATATTAAAAATATTCTTAATCGATTATCGTTACTATTACAATATGGAAATTGTATCTAGCAAGGAAAGTGATTAAATTTTTCTTTATAACATAATTTCCGAAGGAGAAATTAAATTACAAATAGCATATTTAACTTAATAAAAATAGTTATTAAGCCTGACTTCAGGGACATCGTATTACAGTTACAATTTGGGAACTAATAGTAATTTAATTTAAAATTCAAGTGTCTTGGATATAGTTAACACGTAAATCATGTTGTTATTCCGTTTAGCGACGAGAAACATCTCTAGCAATGAAACGTTTTTCATTTACTTTATGAATATTGAGTGACCTCTCTTTATACGTATGTACATCATCTGCAACTTTCATTGAATTTTCTCAAGAACGTAATGCGTTATTCATTGACGTCCCCTCACGTTATTTTGCCAATTATGATTTTTAAATTGAACGAAATCGTTGTATCATTGATGTAAGACATATATTTAGTTAGACAAAATACACGATGCATCTTGTTCTTCAAAGAATATCAGACCGACTCTGTCAATTACGTAAATTGTTCAGGAAACTTAATCAACTTAATTAAGATCGATATATCTATTTAAAATCCCCCCAAAATGGTATAATTCGATAATTTCGTCGGCGTTTTAACGTGTTACACACGCAGTATTTTAACACTTCATAAAAACAAGAACACGAGTACATCTACCCTCTAAACGAATTGTATCCCAGTTTCTTTAAGAAATAGAAAATTGACAAATTCTATTTAAGATTAAAAATCTCTCTTGATAGAATAGAAAAGTGAAATCGTAGAATAAACGTAGAATATAAACAGTAGGATATCTACGTGTTATATTTTCTATCTAGCGCAGCCAGAAGTGCTATCATTCGTATATTGAACTAAAATAATCATTCTTCTGCATTTTATCTGCCCAGCCTACGAATTTTAAATACGTACATATGTACTCCAACGAAAAACAGAAGTTTCGAAAGCTACTGCGGAAACTAATCGCGCGATGACGTCATTCATCAAATACCGTGTATGGAATCAGTTGAACGGTTTGATAAAGAGACGCGAGAGGCCAAGAGAGAGGAAAGTGAAAACAAGACAACCTTCTTATCAATGTTTTTCCTAACGGAAATGCAACGCCTCGCTCGTATTTATTACAACTGATAAACAACGTGAGCAATTAATATACGCGATGACGAAATTATTTTCGTGCATCAACATTCTCGTCACAAATGCGATTCTGATTGTGAGTAGCTGTCGAGCGTTTCTATCGGGGGTAATGTCGAAAGCGTTTTTGGAGAACCGCACCGATCTTTGCTGTTGACGCTCACTGATATTGACATGGACACGATGGCACGATAATGGCAATCTCTTCCATGAAAACAAGCGTCTGTCGATTCAATTGCTAATCCTATTACCGAGTCATCGATGCGAGTTGGCATGCGTCACGGTTAGTGATTGCGCATTACTCGCATGATGAACTATGGAAATCATAGAATGGCCTTTCCAGATGGATCGTTGTCGTTCGTCGGAATCTACTTGAAATATTTTACCAGCTTCGGGACTCAAGCTACGCAAATTTCTATCTCTGCGTATAGTCAAGTATAATAAATAATAATTAATTAGCGAACAGATAGACGGATGACTGCTCTCGTCGTCGAGGGAGGCCGTTAGCGAGAAGTAGTTTCTCACCCCGGGAAAACCCCTCGAGGGCCTGCTGCAAATTTAACGATGAATGATACGGTATTGGGATCACCGAATCCGCAACACATGGCCCCTTTTAGTACGTTTATTACCTTTTAGTAATAAACACATTGAGGTCCTTCCAGCGACAGGTCAAATTTCTCTTACATACGGATAAATGCTTCTTAAAAAAGAAAAAAGTTAGAGATTCAATGACAAAATCTCATAGAACATAACAGATGGCATAAGTGACAAAGCAGATGTGAAAGGAGAATAGTTACGAAATATCAACAAAGCGACATCATATATTGTACGTATCTTATTATCATATAAGAAGAAAGCTTTCCTCGAGCACTATTTAATTTACGTAATTTTGCAATGATTAATCAGACAATAAATTAACCAACGAATACATGAATATATATTAAGAAGAATCAATTCTTTACTGTCAAGTGGATTTTTTTCAAGTAACAATTAAATACAATCAAGATCGAAAACCGTATGACGATCAATAGGATCGAACAGTAACAAGCGTTTTATAATCTACTTATGATCAATGAACGAAGGGAAGTCAACGAACCGGATACAGTTTACCATTATCGAGCAACAATACCTCATAAGATCAAACTCATGTACGCTGTTAAAATTCGTCGCAATGACACGTAATTATTCCTAAATGCATAATACTTGCACATGTGCGTATTTTCGTGTTATATAGATAAACATTTAATCATATCCATGAAAGTACGCACGAAACAGCTCCACCGTCGTTGTTACTTGCCGTTGATTGACGTCATAATGACACTTGTTTGCTTTAACAGCCCGGTATAAGTACGTGTATGTGTACGCTAATCGATAACGATAAATAGCGGCACGGGCTGCCTGAAAATAGTCCCGGCGATTTCTCAATGAAGAGAGGCAATGGGCACATGTTTGATCGATGATCGACCACACGTATGTACATAATGTAGGAACCATAATTGGGAGAGGAACCAGATAAGTATTTCTCAGACCATCTGTCAAATGCGCGATGTGTTGCCTTTGTTGGTGCGTCTGTAATCGACAGCGAATTTTATATTATACTTCTTCAAAATTTTTGTGAACTTCGGACCATATTTTTACAAGCTTCTTGCGAATTTTTAAACTATACTTTTACGACTATCTCTGCGAGTTTCATATTACGTAATTTTTAGAAAATTTTGGTATTTTAATTTCCGACGAGAATAAGAAATAATTTGCTTGCGCAGTTGCGAGAATTACATATTGTTACTCTATTGCTTGAAGAGATACATAGTTACGCTGTTCTCAAGAGATAAATTGTAATCCTAATCATATCACGGAGAGAAGCCGATTTAACAAAACAACGTAACTTCAATGAAAATTATCGTACAGCAAAGAGGAAAGATAGACGACGATCCGATATTTTATTTACTTATTTCCACAGCTGTTTAGAAAGATATTATTACATGTTATCATAACAACTATACGTCCTAAAAAAGATAGTTCGCTGAACGAATTGTGATATTCATTACGTACGTACTTTTAAAATATTTAAGCAAAGAGAAATGTTGTTTAACGACAAGTTCCATCTCTCCTATGATTATCCTACTTACATAGATACTTCATAAATCCATTACGTTTCTATCACTAAACTTGCGTTCTGTCAATTACAACTGACCCGATTTACGTCAATCGATTCGACCCAGAACCCGATGCCGGTACCAGTAAATACACGCGCGCACAAATTTGCTTAGTCAGTTTTCGACTAAACGACACGAGAACACTGTCAATAATCCCGGCATTTCTCGCGATCACGCGCTACCAGCTCTCCTATCCTCTCTACGCGAGAACGCGACGTCGAATGGCCAAGGTTAAGACCGATAAATCGATTCGACTCCGACAGGCGACACAAAGTCAAGTAAACGGCCGGCTTTTTATTCACAGACGGTGATAATGACGAAGGTCTGTTACTGAAATCACCTGGGAGGTGAAGCACCAATTTGGATTGCAAAAATCACAGTGCAATTCGTTGATTTAGAAACGGAGGTGGAGGGGGCGAGAGACAGTTTATTATTATTTAATACAGAGTTTAATTCATGGGGTTATTGTTTTAGTATTGGAACTAGGAGAACGATCAAAATGGTCAATTTGTAACTTTTCTATAGAAATTTTAGAGATTTACAACGAGGAGTATCTTGTTTAATAAAGTTTGAGTTTAGTTAAAGTATACAGTTTAATAAAATTATTATTTAATATTAGAACTAGCAAGGGTTTTCTATGATATTTTGTAAAGTATAGATAAAGATGCAAACACTACCTATATACATGCGTATGTAGATAAAAATTTTAAAAGTACTTTAACGTTTCTTTTTCGAATGTAATAAATAAAAACTCAATTTATGCGAAAATATTCACATTCAACTTCTGTTTCTCATTGATTTTCTAGGATATTTGTTGCCTGAATTTTGCATATTCTCATCTTTCTCGTATTTCATGTTCCAATTCTAATCGCAAAAATATGAAAAATTTGAAATAATACTAGGTTCTTACCGAAAATGAAAAGCGAATATTTATATTTTTATGATAACGATGCCTTAACATAACTAATGTTCGATTTAATTGCCTGATAGTATATATCCATTTCAGCGATAGTAACCAGGAATATCGTGCACATATTTAACGTGTGTTCCTTAAAAAATTGACAGCCAGTGTTTACAACTTGTTTATAGCTTTTATAATTCATATTGTGGCACTGAACATTCGATATTATGCCAATTGGCAATGCCAATTATTTCAAACTTCTTACATTCTCATATGTTTAATATCTTTTTAATATTCAACGAAATACTGTTGTTATTTAAAAGCAACAGTTCAGGCTAAAAAAGAGTTAATTTCCGTGAATGTGAAAAGATTTAAAAAACCACTTATACATATTATATTATATATATTTCATTTACTAGATTTGATTTAGTAAATTCTAGTAGATACAGAGTTGCTCGTGTACTCGTTGACCAATTAACCTTGCCCTCTTCCGTGAATCTGAAAAGACCGTGCGAGTAATGGGGTCACTCGAAAATCTTGGCCGATGATCGTGAAAAACAGTCGAAGGCCTGTTCGTCTGTCTCGACATATTCTCTCGAATAGCAATCAACGTTTTGGCTCTAGAGAAGATCGACGTAATCGTCTCTCAACTGTTTTTACGCCACAAAGCAGATAAACAAGTTTTTGTGGGTGCATTCAAAATCGTACGATATTTAAACATAAATTAACACCTTTTTGCCGTTGACCACCGGTGTTTGCGAGAGACGTGATTTTGATAACCATGAAAGTTCACGTTCTGGAATTGTCGACGTTCGACCGCGAAATTTTTCGGCAAAAAATATATCAACATACAACACAAAGAAAAACTAGGAGAATTCTTGCCAAGTTGTACATTAATATGTATTTATTTTTTGCGGAAGGAACAAAAACAAATACCTAAAGATGTGATGCGTGGTTGTTAAGACCTGAGAATTTCAAAGTATGTATTTTTCCTAATAAGTCAATATTCGTTATTTTGTTTGTTGAAACTGTTAAAGTCATTTCATGAATTTCGTGGTCGATAAACTTTAGTAATCTGAATCTTTGAATTTGGTAATTAAATTATTGGAAACTGTTGTTGATACGGTGGATTCAGACATTTGAATTACAATCCGCTGAACTGGAAGACTTAAATTTAAAAATATTAAGTAAATTAGATATCAATATAATTTAAATATAAATAATTAGATATTAACTAAATTGAAAAATCTTCCATTCGAACAAGTTATAATTAAAATTCTTGAGTCCAGGGTAACAGTAATTCCTTATAATAACATTTTGCACCGAAAGAAACCGGCTTTCCAAATTATTCGTGACTAAAGAAACAATATCGTTTCAGACGTGTCTCTTTTTGTCCCAAGTGTTCTCAGACGTCTGAAACGTGCACACGCCTGTTGTATCCACAGATAAGTGTTCGCAGGGGAACACGTTGCGTTTCGATTTATTGATCTGGGCCAGCGGCGCGAACAGATAACGCGAATAAAGATGAGATAAAATTGATGTTTTTGCACTATTACTAGCGTCTTTATCTCATTTTTCGGTAAATCATTAGTATACGTTTATTAACCTTTTTATTATTAACCCCCTTTCGCCATGTGTTCTTTTACCTCTGACGCACCAACGCTAGAAGGCAGTGAGCGTTTACGAATGCGATTTGCAATACGACAAACATTTCGGAATGTTGAATCAAAGTACGTAAATGAATCGCGGATATTTATGCAAATTCTGATGCTTCTGAATATAAATAAGGAAATGAAATTCAGTTGTCTCATTCATTATATTATCCCACCTTGGATATTTCTACATTTTTGCAACTTTAAATTTTCTATAAATGCATAAACGACTTTTTAACGAATCGAGAATTTTATCGTATCCAACAAGCATTGAAACGCATTAGTCCGAACTTGCTCGCGTTCGATATTTAGTCTGCGCTATCAGATTTCATTCCTTCTTTGTGAACCGACAGCGAAGTTATTTAGGTATTCAATGTTGAAATTCTACTTTTACGAGTCCTTCTGATTTTCTATTTCAGAAAAAGTGTAGAAGTGTCGAAGATCTTACTGGAAAACTTTGCGCTTCTTCTTAATAGATTAGAGAATTTGTGTGTGCATATACTTAATTTGAAACATTCTTTCTAGTATTTATAAGACAGTAAACGATTCTGTAACTTAAACTGCAATGCATCGTAGAATATACGAGGAGGATACGTTCGAATGGAATTTCGACACAAAAGGAAACAGCAATTGACTTAATATGTTATTGCATTCCACCGTACGAAACTCTTTAGCAACATGTCGACGAAAAGGGAGGCACAAGAATTCAAAACAATAATAAATTCCGATCACGTTACTTCTTTCAACATATTAAGTCTCGAAGACTGGGAAGAATCAGAAACTTTCATGTATCCTATGTTCAGAAATCAAATGAAGACTATTCGATCAATGAACAGCTTTAGTCGAAAATTTCCACAAATCGCAGATACAAAATTTGATCATTAATCATCAGGTAGAAAAATTTGTAATAGAGGCAACTATATCTTTTTTAAATAAATTACCAATTTATTTACACCTTTATGAAACATTTCTCTAAAAATGTTCGATACTGAGAACCAGGCTATATATACGCTGGAGGAATATTTTGATAACAAGGATGAAAAATTCAACAGGGACGGAATAAACGAATTGTGAAACATGCAAAACACAATTATAAGTAACAACGAATATTACGTTATTAAAGAGAATAATTAATAAAAATTCTTCTTTCTTCCTTTCAAAGAAAATATCTCAAATCATTCGCGTTTCATGTACGCTAACGTTGCAAAGAAATTATTTCTATTTTTGATCTATCGGATCGATAACGAACATGTCGCGCAGGAAAACGGACTTGAAAAAATTTCTTATTAATTAATCAGCACATTTGTCAACTGTAATCACGACCCTCGGGCGAAAAGAATTGTCGCGCATGCATTAATCAAGGCCCTCTGAATAACTGCAACTGATTCCAAGGAATTGCAGCGGCGAGTATAACTCTCTGTTGTAAACAAGTTTTATATTCATACCAGCATCACATGGTTCTATACTCTATACTAACGTACTATATTCATCGTGGTGTATGTCGCTTAATTTCCTACGTTCTACACAATTGCCAGGAAACTGATAAATAAATACGTTCGTTTCTATTGTAACAACAGGTCTTTCAATTGTGAATCGTTGAAATTTCTGAATGTTTAAGGAAGGATGCGTCATCGTTTACACACCATAGGTGTTACGGTGATGCGTAGTAGAGATATTTTCGGTAGTTTACGAAAAATATCCTTGAATCCGGCCAACTCACCCAGCCGCTAATTTCAAACGTGTAAATATAATTAGAAATACTACTGCGAAGTGGTGGCTTCGATCCGACTTAGAAGACATTGACTATTCGTTTCTGCTGGTAAAAATGTTAGGATAATACGATACTTGGGTATTACCAGTGAAAAAGTTACAGTTTCTCTCGTTCGAGGGTAATGGTTAAGTGACTTGCGAAATTTCAAAGGTGGAGTACAATCGAGTTTGAAACCGGTAATCATTGGTACTTCGTTGGTTTTTATGAGCATTCGATGAAAATATTGTCCAATTATTTATCAAAGACGATGTTTCTAGAGAAAGTTTTAAAAAATAGGTGAACGAAAGGTAATAGTTTCTCTTTGGAAGTCTTCTTTCAGAACATCGAAAATGTACTGAACGAATAGCGAGGTTTCGAAAGTGTCCTAGAATTTACTACTTTATTACTGTCCTGGAATTGTAGTTTAAAATTGTTAATCACTGGTATTTTGTTAATTTACTGAAATTAATTAATCGGTAAACATGTTAAATTGTGCATCGGAAGATAAGAAGGATAATATGGTATCTACATGTTATTTTAGAGACAGATAGGCAAAATTTCAAAACTCATTCTATTCGACATACAATTAGAAAGAAATATATGGAAATATGTATATTCAAGATTATTAACAACTATTTATGACAGGATCTAGTAAAAATACTTTAATTAAAAATACTTGTTTACGATGGTTTTACAGCTGATTATCATAAAACAGCTGTTTATTTGTATCAGAAAGATAGGAATAGCGATATTTATAACTACAAACTTCGTAAACATTCTCGTTAAATTCTTCTACAAACCAAGAATATTTAGTTAGTTTCAAAAAGAATCACTTCCAATTGCATCTTTAAACAATTCTCCATTCTTACAAATACAAATACAAATTATATACAATACTACAAATACATAATATACAATAATACAAATACATAATACAAATTATAGATCATAGGTAATCCAGATTTCTGTTGTTCAAATAATTCTATAGACATTCATTTTATTAGTTACATATGAGAATTTATTAGTATCGATAACTTTTAAACTGTACCTACAGTGTTCTTAAATTAAAGGTATTGTCACACGCACCAGCTTTCCTCTAAACTCCTGAATTATGCAAAACGTTCCTAGAAGGCGTTTCAACTGCTACGACTCCGCTCCAAAAACTTTCTGATTTTTCGAATAAACCTATTATTTCTTCCTACCCAACTCCATTTTATTCCATCCATTCGAATTCCCTTGGAAAACAACTGAAGTGACAAAAAAAAAAAAAAAAAAATAGTTGGAAAGAGCGCGTGCATAGTTGAGGATTGATGACCACGTATACACGCGTGCCAGGCGAGCTGACCGATCGTCAGGGTGTCAAGGCTAAGTACGGACAATGCAGTTCTTGCAGAGCAGGTGGACGGAGGTCATTAACCTAGTTTGTGCATACGTGTACAAGGCCTCCGCTCGCGCGCGGCGTGTATCAGCTCGCGCAAGAGGAAAGACGACGCTTTCGATCGACGAATGACAAACCGGTGAGGTAAACGTCCGTTGTGACGCTAACGTGCTCGATTATGAGCATGTGCAGTTGTGCACTCTTGAAACAGCGTGCGTGACGCAACCCACGAGAGAAATATTTGGCACGCGATGCGGAAATCTCGGCACGTGGCACAGCCACGGAGGGATAAATAGATGAAGAAGATACGCAGCACGACGACAGCCCTCCTGCTACGGCAATGTACGTACAGACGAGCATTTGCGTCGAAATTGAACGAAGGACGCGAACCATTGCTACTCGTTTGTAATTTAGGTCAAAAGAGAAATTTTTGGCAATTATTTAGAACAAACACTTCACTGATTTTGATAAGCTCGAAATATGTTATCAAGGTTAACGTACTGAATAATTTTTCTCTGTACATATAACTGCTACTCGGTCTTAGTTTTCGAATTGCACTCAAAAGTGTGATTCATAAAAAATGGAGTTGAATTTTTCAGAGGTTCGGTTGAAGGACACTTAACAAAAATGACCTTTGTCCATGTTTATCTTTTTGCAATAAAGCAATGAAATACCGTGGCATGTTTTATCTTCGGTTAACATATTTCAACTTCATTTAGCAAAATATTCAACGTATTATTGTAATTGCACAATCGTTGTAAGTATATCTGTAATTATGTCACGGAAATTATGAAGTTATGAACTTAATGATAAAGGCTGTTTTTATAGAACCGATTAATTTTCATTCGACAGTAAATCAAAACGTAGATCAGTTTTTGTAACATCGATCCCATTATACCGTAAAGTTCATTTCTGATTAATTTGACAAGGGTCGAGAGTTTGATACGAGTCCTTCGATCGACTGGCAATTCAATGAATAAAACTCCAGAAATTGAAAAGCAGAGGAAAGTGATGATATAAGTGAGAAACAATATTTATTTCTTTCTATTTATTTCAGAATTTACAATTAGTTTCCAAGAACGAACAAGTTGAACGTTAATTATGTACACTGATAATGATATTAAGAAATTTACAAAAAGTGGAGGTGATTAGTTTTTGCCAGTATTGCAGCTAGCTGCGACATTCATTAGGATATCATCCGACCTTTGACTATAACCTCGTAATTATAAAAGTAGATGGTGAAATGCCAGAATGTTTTCCAAAAGGACACCGATTGTATCCGGAAGCCTTGGCTTTTATAACTGTGTCAAATTCCTGCCCTTGATAAGCATCTCTTAGCGAAGTGGAAAAATAAATACGTTCAAGGAAAACATATCTGTCTGGAGACTACTCGTTCTGCCTCTGTATATCGAATTCCTACGAACTTATCAAGTTTATATCGATAATGACGTATCTAGATCCTGAACAATAAACTTTATTAGAGCTATTTACGCGTAGTACAGTGCTTTTGTACTCAACTTCAGTCAAGAAAAGTACAAATTACTCAATTCTTGATACTCATGAAATGTATCGTACAAGTATGGGAAAAAGCGTAATTAGATTCTGAACAAATTGCATGAAAAACAATGAATCGTAAGATTTCTATTTTGTTCGTCTATTCTTACAGTATACTAGAATCATTGGGAAAGAATGCAATTAAATGTTTAACAAAATTCGAGACTGTTACATTTGTATTCCGAGGAAGACGATAAATTAGAAAATTTCTATTTCATCTCGAGGAAAACAACGAATTGCAAAATCTGTAACATATTTATCCAATTAAACTGTATATTAGAATCGTTATAAATGCAACGCAATAAAGTATTGAACAGATTGCAAGATTGTTCCGAGAAAAGTGGCAAGTTTCAAGATCTCTAGTTTGTCCTAAGAAAAACAACGAATTATAAATTCTTTAATGTGTTTATCTACTTAAATTCTAGATTAGAATCTTCGTAACAAAGGCACAATTTAATTTTAAACACGTTGCAAGATTATTCTGAGAAATTTCTACTTTTATCTGCAGAAAAAAAGAACAAATTATATGATGTTTACCGTGGAACTTCAAGATTCCTATTCAAGATTCTAAGAAAAACGACAGATTTCAAGTACTTCGTTGATCCTCGCCGAATCTAAACTAGAGTCGCCACAAAAGAAACAAAACCGAACTATGAAAACAAATTTCAATATCTTTATCTTTTACCGAGGAAAATAATCGAAATCTCCACTTTGTTCTACGACAAATAACAAATTGCACGACCTTTACTTTATTCACAAGAATTTCAAGATTCCTATTTGATTCTGCGAAAAACAATAACGGTCTAAGATTTCTACATAACGAGATCTCCACAAACTGACAAGTATAATAATACTCGATATTTTAGAAATACGTGAATCTGAGAAATCTTTTCAAGACAAAGATCCATCTCTCCCAAACTTAGCCTACTTACATAAATACCCCATATGTCCTTTATGTTCCTGCCATTAAATTTGCATTTTATTATTGAACTTCTTGACATACACTGATCCAAACTAGATTCGTCGTGGTTTATATACATCAGACACCCTTGTTCAGTCGTCACCAGACGAAGAATCGTTCCGTAAGGTTCCTTGGTAATCAACCGCAAAACCAATCGTCAAGCGACACGATAATTGCGGTTGTCTCGGTGTCAATTTAACGATCATCGGCGTGATCACGTTAGTGAATACTCTAACCAATCTCCGCAACAACTATAGTAACGATACGTGGCTATAAAAAGTACGCTTCTTCAGCATCGTAATCAGCCAAGGGAAACGTGCGCGTCGTCCCTGACACGCGTCTCATGTACGCCTTCGACCATCCACAATCAAACCGTTTTACGTATACATACTGTGTATTTATACATATATATGTATGTATGTACATACGTTACACACGTATATGTAAATCGGATCTATGACCTGCAACTCGGACAGTTGCACCATCGAAGCGCAGCTTGCGCTTTCGTCGTTTCTAAACGACGTGAGCATCAGTTAATATACGTCACGACGTCATCTTCATCGGTCACGATGTTTGTGTCGGAGTTTAGGGGTTAAAAGAAATCACTTACGATCGCCACACTTTTATATGATGCAAACTACCAACCGTTTTTTGCAAGACTCGTGGTCTAGTCGTGCTATAATCTAATCTACTGTTTTGGTACATTTTTTTATATTAATTTCTCAACTGTTATGGACGTTATTATGAGTGACGGTGTATTGAAGCTTTATAAATTTGTTTTCATCGAGGTAAATACCTCTTCGTGTGAATGCGCAATATGAAACATCGAACAAATTCTAGAAGCACCCGCTGCGCCATTGGTTATATTAATTGGTATTACATACACATGAGAGGTCAGTGATCTTGTATTCGTTAATTCTGTAATTATAATACGCTTTTATAGGAAGACTACGCGTATTTCGAAAGGTCAGATATATCTGTACTACGTATACGTCCAACATATTTGGATCGGCGCAATTTATGTCTTATTGAAATAACATAATTTTGGACGTGTTAGTGATACAGGTACCATTCATCCGCATGCAATGATTCAGAAATACGTTGCACTGCGCGAATGATGTGATGAAACATTTAACTTTTCTATTATGTATATGTTAGCAAGTGAGTTACAAATTCTATACACAAATGTCTTTAATAAAAAAAATTACAACATTAAGACAGAAATTTGAAGATTTGTTTTTACACGATTTACGACCACGTATAACATGATAAATCACAGTTTCCATGTTTTATAGTAGAGGTGTTTCTAGATTCAATATATTGTCCATCAATTCCATGCAAAAACTATTATATTAAATACGTGTTTTTATCACCGTTCTGAAAATTTAAAGAACATTAATAACATTAGCTATGCAGTTCGCTGTTAATTAAGTTAAGTAAAACGTGACAATTAAATTAATGACATTCGTTTCTTACAAAACATTTTTAATTTACCACTTATTTCGAAGATAATTACTCTCTCGTTTAACTATTTCATATTAAAATTCTTTTTTTTAGTCAGCAAATGATATAAAAGCCAGAAGGTCGATAAAAATGAGTTCATCGTATCTTCTCTGTATAGATTTCAATATCGAACTATTTCTTTGTAATTTCGTAAAACTATGAGCTACAAAGGTGGTCGAATGTCGAAAAGAGATAACGTGATTTGGACCTACAGATAACAAGAAACTGTGTTTGACGATGACGCGCCTCTTTCCACTAGTTTCGTCAGCCACCGTGATCCACTCTCTATCAAGAGCAATTCGTTCGTGTCTCAGTTGCCTATTTCACGCGTTCTTTTATAGCTCTATCAGATTGTTTACACATGTAATAAAAACTTTTAGCTTTGACATATCGATCGCTGGAAGTAGTTTTCTTGGAAACGCTCTGAAAAAAGTGACTTGCACTTTTCCTTACCGCTCTCTTTGCTAATCCAGATAAAAAGCACGCATACTGGCAATGTTCTATTTATCTATGCACGCCAACTAGCAAACCATAACAGCCACTTCATAAATTTTCCGACTATCATTGCTCAACCATTACGAGGAATTAACGTAGTCTCGATCGCGGTTCGAAACGCGTTGCCTCTATATTTCAATGGCTTCGAAAACGTTTTCGGATCAGTGAAAGCGTGGAATAAATTCGCCGCTTACGTAATCAGTTACGCGTTCCACAATGGAACGTCATCTATTTTTTTGCGACTCTTCGCAAATCCGATGCGAGGTTGTTCCAATCCATCTTCTGCAGATTTGTTAATTTTTATCAACATACATAGGTATTTAATTTAATTTGTATTTAGTTTCTCGGTTAATCCTAACAGAGAATTTATCGCTTTACAATGGAATTCGAGGAGTTAAAAATTCACAGATAGCAGAAAGGGACTATTATTATATGAACTATTTGTCACGCGACTCTCGTTCAAATAAATAGATTTCTTATCATACTACAAATTATACTTTCATATTTTATATTTTCGATTCTCACAATGTAGGATTCTTCGCTAAGACTCTCTCGATCAAAATCTACTTTATCGTAATCGATATAGCTGGTTCCGAATCCAACTAAATGCGTATTCCAATAAATAGATGTTATTTCAATATGTATCACAGTTCGCTGTTCATCTTTTCTCTAGAATTCTGTGGTTTCGGGGAAATCTATCCAAGTCAATACATATTGCACAATATCATTCCAGAAAATGAGATTCCACTGGAATGCATAAAACAAGAAAATTCCTCTTCGTGAACCACCTACGGTACCAATTCATCGTTTCTCAGAAAACATATCCATTTAGAATTCGATCGTAAGACGTACATTGCCTTGGCGCCTCTAAGCAATCACGTAAAACATTCTCGATTCACATCCGGTCACGGAAGCTGTCGCTCTTTCTTTGTCGCTCTTCCTTGGCTGGGAACAGCATCCACGTCAAAAAATAGCATCGTCATAGTTAGCGTCATCGTCATCGGCTGGTGAGTCACTGAACGTCGCGAAAGAGGGCACAGTGGATAACTCGTTCGAGAAAGTCGTCATCTCGAGTCGCTTACAAAAATAGCAACGAACCTCCTACACTGAGCGAAACCAAGTCGAACGTAATAACCGATCTATCGACATAGAACTGGGATGATTTTTATATAGACCTGGATGATGGACCTACAGCATCTAAACAGGCGGCAATTGGCGTGATATTCGAATCTCTTGCACATGGAAAGATTCGTTGCCACATGAATCGCGCAACAAACGAGATAACAGATGACAAGGCGGTCGTGGATCGAGGAATCTATGTAAATGCACGTAGAAACAAGGAGCTCCCTGGAAAATCCAATTGTGACGTAACAGCCATTCGATCGATGGAACATGGCGATAAATAAAGCAACCGGTTTCCTACTGGGGCGGAATTTTCACGAAGCAATTAGACCTCTAAAAAGGAGAAGACACTTCAGTTTTGTCTTTTTCAGATAGCGCAGATTCCACGTACTCGATTTTATATTCGTGGTGTGATACTACGAAGACCATGACTTCTTGCACTTGGAAAACTATAAGTTTCTTACAGAAATAAATATTTGGAATTTCGTAGAAAGCTTTCATGAATAATATATCATGTGCCTTGTAAATATTTTCATATTATAACTTTTTATTACATATATCTTTATCGTAGCTTATTGATAAAGCTTTAAATGACTTATGTTCATATAATATTCTTTGCTTGATTATACCCATAAGATACAAAGTTCAACTGTGAAACTTTGAGACAGCTTGTACAAGTGAAACAGTTGCTTGTTTATTATTCAGGGAGAAATGTCATTTTGGTCGTCGTAATATTGTATATAGTTCCCCTGAAATCGCTAGTCGATGTAAATTCGTTTTCGTGAAACGGATTTTAAAAGGAAAAGAACGTGGAAATCCCCCTTTCCTCGATAGAGTTAAGAATATCTCATTTTTCTGAAAACTAGGTGCCTATAGGAAAATTTATGATTTTCACGATCAAGAGTATTAGTTGTAGGATAAACATAAACTATGTTCTTTTGAAAAATGATTCATCAAAGATCCAAGAACAGGCTGATATCGTAATCAGTACCCCGTGTTGCAACACCTCTCGGCAACATGAAAACACGCTGATACTACGCCCAGCAAAACTACATTGTACAACATAGTTACTAAAGATTATTATCAAAACAAAACACTCGAACATGATTCCATAAGGATTTACGTCGATGATTCGAAAGGATTTTCATTTGTTTCGATTGTGCAATAATAAAATCGATGTTTGATAGGAAAATTATCCAAAACATGGTAAAATACAAGGATCACGTTTCACGACAGTACGAAGCACGCTCGTGACACGACTCTTACAATCGCGTTTGTAAATATTACGAAGTTTGTTACATAACTCGAGTGAAATATCGTTAGAACAAATCTTACCTAACCAGTTTCCGCGATATTGGGTTAACTGGTCGAATGAACGAGAAACAATAACTAGCAAACTTTTCCCATGATCCACGAGTAGTGAAAATGATTTTTCAGTGATAAAGATTTTAATAGGATAATTGACGATAGTTTCGAGAGTCGAAACAAGTAATTTACACCATTTTGGATTAATTTTTATCAGTACGATAATTATTATTACACATATATTATAACGAAAACGACAAGTTCAGTGATTCTTCATAGTGATAGATTTAGGTGGCGCATTTTTACGATTTGAACAATTTTGTATATATATATAGATAAAGATTTGTTTTGCTTCACATTAATTGTTTTATCTGACTCGTAATTTAAATAATTCTCTTGTAGCATGGGGCTTTTATTACCATACTTGTTATACAAGAAAATTTATTAGTAGGTATTCATAATTTGCAAGTTTCGTTAACAATTGTTAATTAACGAGACACTAGTATATAATAAATAAGACGACGCACAGTAGACATCTGATAAGACATCTGATCGTGATTCTATGGGTTTAAAACTCTGATAAAATATTGAGTCCTATGTTGGAGATAAACTGTGCCTGTTCAACGCTAGTACGTTAGAAATAAACAAATCAACAAATAGGTGAATAGCAGAATCAAGAGGGCACGGAAATAAACAATCAGATTAAGAGATCTCTAATCTCTCGCAGATAGAACAGTATTCGTTTAACATTGTTGCTGTTCTTATGCTTTTAAAACTTGTGTTATGATTTAAACATTTTTTCGATAGAACATAGATAGTAATCGAGAAAATATGTCTTATGAAATAATTCGTCGCCAGAGGTCCTTCTAATAAGGCAAGTGACAAAACGAATCACAACGCTGTATTAATATCAAAATCATCATGACAACTATAAGCTGCAACTTTTCTATGCATCAAAGATTCACAAATATGGTATGTGATACAGATTACATTTAATTGCTTCGTTTGCTAATAACATTAAAAATTGTAACTAAGGAAGAAAATCCTCCGACACAGTAAGAATTGAGCCCATCCTAAAATTTCATTACTTATTAGAAAATACAACTTTTAAAATTTGACGAATTATAACTTTTGCCATCCTGCATAGGAAATATTAATAAGTATATATTTTCTTATTTGCACGTAGTATAGATGCAAAATTAATCGTTACATAATAATTATAAGTCTTACACGTGGTATAGGTTATGTTATTAAAACATTGCTTTAAATTATATTACGATAGGTGTAAAACATATTCGAATAGTACGTGCAAATGTATACGTTTTTATAGATAAGTGTCTGTTGATGACAAAATAATATTACTAGATTGAACTTGAACTTGATGGATTTAGGAACCGTACGGTAGACGTACTAATTGGACTTGCACGTTCTTCCTTCGACTTTTGACCCGCTAGAATCGCGGGGACACGGCGAACTATGTGTCTGCCTGCCACGAGTAAACAAGTTTTTTTGCAAATCATTCACCGCACTGTTGCAAAAGTTTTCTCGCATCTAATAGAACACCGTGACAATGACTATCGTAGGCAAGGTCGGCCGATTCTAGCCGGAGAGACGGCCAAGAAATGTAGGAAAGAGAGAGGGGACATAGTCGTGGCAAGGCCATAATAGAAGGCAAGAAAAAGTAAGTGATTTTCAGACGAAGAGAGTACTGAATTTTATTCACAACACGGCGAGACCGCATTCCCCGCCAGGAAATCGTGAACCAACGATTCGAATCCGGATTATTTTTACGGTTAGTCGTGGTCAGCGAACGCCATGTGAAAGTGTAACCGTGAAACGATCTTCCACGCTCTACGCCATAGTTCTTTCCTCTTTTCTCCTTCCTCTTCGGTTAGTTGGTTATTTGACATTCCAAAGTTCTCACGTTCTTTTTCCTTGTTCTTTTTCCACGCATGGTTTCGTGAGAAACGGAAACTTCATTGTGTTTTTCTCATAGACGATATGAATTTAGATGAGAATTCGGCTTAAGCTTTGTTCAGATTATTTAATTTGCTTGTACTCGAGTATTTCAATTTCAAATTTAACTTTATCGAATTCAAGTGTATGCAAAATCACATCGAAGATAAGTGCGTGAAATTTTATATTTATTAGTCCACGGATTTTTATGCATTTATGGAAAATTTAAAGATAGGAAAATGTGTAAAATATCTAAACTAAAATACCTCTTATAATGTTTAGTAAGTAAACAAATGTTCTATCTTCCATTTACTGTACTATCTTCATAAAAATATGGATTTGCAAAAGTATTAGCAACTTAATTATTACGTTAAATAGAAACCTAGCAAAATATTGTGTGAGGAATAATTGATAATTTAGAGCAATCAACAAATAAAGAACTGGAGATAACGTTACGTTGCTTATCAATCATTGTCTCTTTCAATTTAAGAAATAATTGAAAGCTCAATTTTGTTTGCTACTTGAAAACATATTTCAAGTACAACAACAGATTCATATAAGCAAAGTATTTAAAATTGCTCGTTGTTGAGTGACGTGACTCATAAAGACTTCACGTCGGAATTTGTAATAATTAAGAGCGGTGAATAGTATCAAGTTCACGTTGGTAAGAAAAAGTTCCAAATTAATTGGATTCAGCTAACGTAACTAATCTGAACGAAGCTGGAGTTCTATCGAATGTATGTACAGGTAGGGCAACGAGAAAAGGAAGGAGCGGTTGGGAACGTTGATATATTCCGTGAATACTACGCGTAACGGCTATCGAACGAAAATATTTGCTCTCGAGATACAGACGACACACAGACTAACTTGGAAAACATTTTTGTCTGAACCATGGAACAAATAAGCCGCCATGCATTATTAATCGGCGTTGTTGACGCGAAATCTTATCGATCATCTGCGAAACGAGGGCAATTTATGACTCGATAACGTATTGTTTTGCAATCTACCGGACCTGAACTTGTTCTGTTTATGAATCAACAGATGCATAGGAGAACGGATGCAATTACTACGACACGTATTCTTTGCGTAACTAGAACGTACGTCAAACGTGGATGAAACTGAACGAAGAGAATCGTTTGATAACTAAGCACAGTCTGTCTGTCTGTCTAATAGTCTAATCTTCGAGGGCCATAAATTCTCGTTAACTCTTCCCAGTTCGAACAGCGAGTCCAAAGTGTCGTTCTATAAATACAAAATCGTTTTTTATTCGCTGAAATTTATTGTCGCGTATTCCGTTTCCCATACGAAACTTGTCTATGGCGCCGATATTTTCCCGTGCACGATCACGCGTTAAACGCCATTGCACGTTAAGCGAATCAAATCGTAAAATGTGTGCTACTTACTTCATCACGTAGAAACGAAGCTAGTATAATTCCTTCGCTCGTCCTCGACTTATTCTCGCCCGAGGAAACCCATCAAGCAGCTAAGAACACATCGTACCGTATAAAGGCGCGCGGAATACCGCTATATACATATAGTCGTATACACCTATAGCTTTATTCGCAGCGTGCAAACAGAACGCATCGTCGAACGTATAACGTATCACGTATCAATGAAACGTCGAATTTCCAACTGTCAGTGTCCTATGGAATTTTATACACCACCGTGTTGCAGCTTTTCTACTTGTGTTTTATCTAATCGCTCTAGCGTTCGATGCCGGTCACTATTTTTTTCTAGTCCAACACTTATTACATAAAACTCTCCTCACTCTCTGTCGTCTTCGACCGATGTCCTTCCATTCAAATTCCATTCAAATTTTTTCCTCGAGAAATTACGATACACACGAAAGAACTCGATCGTCGGGGAACAACCCCTAAAACGCGTAATTCCATATATAACAACGAAGTTTCTGTCGAACCGCGTCGATCTTGTCACTTGTCCGGTTAACTGATAGAAAGAACAAGATTCGATATATCGATCATACCAACAACACCTTACAAGCACATTTACCGCGCGGCTGTTGGCGCAACACTGAACAACTGCGTATCGGTCACATAGTAATAACTAACAACGCTACGGCGTCTGGGAGCGCGCGATGTCTCGCGCAGTCGCGTGATCGTCTACACGACAAATCGGCCGCCTGTTTACCGCCAGAATTAGACAAAACAAAGTAGCTGCACCGATTAAAAGTCTGATTGGCTTAACAGGGGTTCGACTCCGCGGAGACACGCCGCCCTTGCCCGATATCTTCTCATTCTCGTCAACTTTATTCCCGAGGAACCACGATGGTGACACGTGACTTTCGAAAATATTATTAACAATGGTATTGAGTTTTATACGAACTGTAATTTCTCTGAAATTTATATTTCAATCAATACCATTGATTTGGTCTTGTTTTCTTGTTAATGATTGACTATATTAAAAGAAGAAGACATTTGGTTTTGAATCGCGTATATGTATCGAGTATTAAACAGATCTATAACGAAAATATAAAAAGCTCGTTATTGGCAACAGCCGATTATCGATAACAATTGATAATCAGGATATTCGTATCGTTCTTTGCGTCAGCTTAAATTTGGAAAATCTGCCATGAATTTAATGAAAATCTAAATTTAGTATTTGGCGTTATTCCACTTAGGAAATGTTTTAACGCTAATATTAAATCAACTGTTTTAAAAAGGAACTGTATTTAAATTCTAGAAACGATAATTCTTATAAATGCAGAATAATGAAGCTCATTGGGAAAGTCCGTTGTTGAATCATATGGAAATTACTTTGATTGCATATACAATATGACGTTTTAAGGAAACTATTTTCGGCTATATTTTTATTTAAAGAAACGACATTTCATATACAATCTAATGCGTCAGAAAAATTAAATTGTCATCTTACTAGGAAGCAATTGACAAAGAGCATCGAACAGTTATCAATGGGTAAAAATGTTCGCTTTGCCTCATACAATATTTCTCGTTCTGATCAAAGAAAGTAAATGATAAATGACGAGAAAGTTCTTTTTTTACACTTCTCCTTTGCAACGTGTGAAATGAAATGGTACATTTGAAAGTCGTTGCAGATTGTTGACGCAGCTCTTGTTGTTCGGTCTGAGTGAAAGGGTAGAGACAGCGTTGCTCCGATTGAAAATATATGAGATAAATTAATTCTTCGTTTTTACGATACGTATCTGTTTCACCATTAAAAGATAAAAAAGTGTCTAATACGAGTAAGTATTTAATAATTTGTTGGAAAATATAATATCGTATTAAATCTTCTTGTACAGGTCCATAATTTATCTCTTTGCTAGAAATCCTGTGCTTCTCGTAATACAACAAATATTTAAGATATCGATCTTAAAAAAATAAGGATCAACGACTTATTACGACTATTAAACTAAGTTGTTTATGAACAATTTTCTGTTAAGACCATTAAGTTTGAATTTGTCAACATGATTAATATGTTTTAGTACGAAAGCATGTGTCTTTTCTTATTGCATCTCGTAGTGAGCGCTAAAATTACTTTAAAATAACCTTCAGTATAAAAAAGCGTACGACTATACCGTAATTCCATAGTTTCAAGCTTCCGTTACTATGTATCAAACATTTGTTACATCGTTAAAAACAAAGAAGACTTCTAGATATTTGAATCGTGACGAGACCATATATCGTGGTGTGCATATTACAAAAGAAAAATCTCTAATCTTACGATAAGAAGTAATACAAATATCCATCGTTGGTAGATTTAATTTTATTCTACGTATCGAATTGCGTATCGAAATAGACGCGTGAATTCATATAACTAAATATTCAAACTCCTCTCGTGGAATAACAATATCAATGAAATTGTCATCGTTCGAACATTTCACGATATGAATATCATACGTGATAGTATTTAGTTGAAAGTATCTCTTACTACCTCCGCGTATTATCTCTTGCCGCAACATTAACCTTGAAGAGAATAGATTGACTCGACTCCACCCCATAATGTATCCAATGAAACTGACATTTCTACTTCGAACGATCGCGCTTGACACTCGTGCCTTGTTTTTCTAATGATCAAAATTGTTGGTTCATTACCATGAACCTCAGCCACGTAAACAAGATATTTCACCATATGTGCAAAGTAAAAAACAACTAAACATATACGTAGCTTACATGTCATTTATTTCCATGACAAGCTACGGAAGATAGAAGAAAAACGGTCGCAATTCCCACAAGCTATATGATCGTTTATCGTAAACTACTTACTGTTGTTAATTCTATTGCTGCGATAATAAACGAGTTTAAAGTCGATAAATTACGTCGTAACGAAAGACCAACAAGGTTTGTATTCGCGATCCTGTTTATCTATAGAGCAATATCAATCATCGCCGTTAAACAGTTCATTGTCAACAGCGCGTCGACGAAGATAAATCCAGAAACATTTAAATTGAGTGCGGTATTTATCCCTTAAGCTGGTGGTATCGTTGATGTTTTAATACATAAGCCTAGAACGTTTTTATCGTCTCCACGGTGATTACGCACCGCATTTCCATTCTTCAGACTCATTGAGATCGAGTTTGGAAATAAATAACGACACTTCTATCACGATAGGATTATCTATCTATCATATATCCATCTTAAAATTGAAATTATATCGTTTTAGAGTACATAAAGGAAGGACCTGAAGAACGTGTAAAACGAAATTTCTTATTTTTTAAATTAAGTATTACTGAATGAGAAATCCGATCACGTAAAAAATTAAAAGAAAATAGTATAGGATTTTTTATTTATTTGGAAATATTAGAAATTGAAGTTTCCAATGATTTCTATCCTATATGATAAGTTAATTGATCGATAGATCTATTTATAATGAATTAAACAGGAAACGATGGTTATTTAACGTTAACTAAATACCGTAATGTGCTATAACTAAGACAACTAAATAGTTAATTCACAACTCACAACTAATAGTTTACAACTCATAGCAACTCGGCATCTCAACTCTCCAATCCTCACAAATCGACTTCCAACTCATAACTTGTCTCCTCACAACTTAACTCTTCAGATAACGATCCCCCGGTAACGATTCCGAGGTAATGACCGCCCGGTTACGATCACGTAGGCCATCTTCCGGCGTAACTATTTGACTGAAGGATCGACAGCGCAATAAGGCCCATTGAAGTTTCCAGACCCTTTTGGTCTAACCGCACTTAGGTTTTCTCGCAATATTGTTTATGGTTCACCCGATATTTCTTAGGCCATTTGTCCACTATACTGCAATAGTATTTTAAAAATGTTAACTGTGGTAACTGACGAACATGGAAAGTATCTAAAATATTAAGCTATCGAATCACTTTTATAAAAATTTTAATCAAATCTCTAGACATTGAAATTTCAATGTTACCATATGACGGTACCATTCAGTAATAAGAGTAAGAATACCCTATTATCATATATTAAAAGAAAGCGTCGCAAGATTATTTCGCGATATTGTAATTACTGAGCTCGCTTAAATCCTGTCATTTAGTGATCACACTTATACACACGCTTTACCATTTATAAATAACCAAGCGAATGCAGAATCATTACAGGTGTCCGCGCATGGAAACAGCGTATGGTCTCACAGAAGACAGCCAAAGAATCAATAAAGAACACATGCGCCTACAGAATCACGTCACTTCAAAGATCTCGCTTTCATTACATATGAGAAGTGCACACAACGTAGCTTAATAAAAATTGAAACAGGATCAAGATGTACATTATGATACCTCCGACGATCTACAAAAATACACATTATTGTTAGAGAATTAAAATCTTAACAATATTACATTAACTCTTTCGAGAACGAGTTGACACGCCCAATATAGAATTTCTTTGGGTTTCCGCAAAAAAATTTTCTCATACCACCAATTATCTTGTATCTAATTATTTGTTATCACTCGTTATTACTGATAGAAATTTCTAGTAATAATAATGATACATATTTTCTGATGGTTTTATAAAAAAAGACAAAATGTACTAAGATCAGAACCAGTTTCACTCAAAGCAAATGTCGTTTTAACGGATAATGGTTAAAGTAACTGCAGCACCGAACGCGAAAGAGTTGATAAATCAACCGACCGTAGAAACTTCGTGAATAGTGTTCGTATTACCTTTGCCAAAAATGATGAATTCATATCGAATGTCTTTGCTGTGAATACGTTTGTCGTGTGCATTATTTGCAGAGAAAAAAGCTCCACCTGTAATTTCATAATTAATGTAACATTGAAACGTATTTCGTATTCATACATACGTATTTTTTTCCGAGGATCACGTAACGATTTTATTCGGACCATGGCTACAATAATTAGACTGTAAATTTATACCTTTTTAAATACAATTAATGAAATAGGATGTACATATTCTATTGATTATATTTTGATAAGTTTATATATTTCTGTACATTACACATCTACATTCTGAACATCTTTGCGCCTTTGAATTTTCGCAGTTTGAGGGGGTATTCTGGTCTAGAGGCATGAATTTCGGGCGATTTTTGAAGCTCTGTACAAGCGAAATAAAAAATATTTTTGCTATCCTTCTTTTTAGCATTTGTTTATTGATATTTCGAGATTA